>NC_140687.1:360000-1634000 GCF_054131305.1 Coturnix japonica | reverse complement strand
TAGATATGTCCCTCATATTCCCCACAGCAACTCCTGCCCCATAGATCTGACCTACATCATCCCCTCTGCAGCTCCTGCCCCATAGGTCTGACCCACATGTGCCCCACAGCAGCTCCTGCCATATAGATCTAACCACCATCAGCCCCAAAGCAGCTCCTGCCCCATAGATCTGACCCAAGTCAGCCCCACAGCAGCTCCTGCCTTATAGATATGACCCCCATCAGCCCCACAGCAGCTCCTGCCCCATAGATCTGACCCACATCTGCCCCACAGCAGCTCCTGCCCCATAGATCTGACCCACATCTGCTCCACAGCAGCTCCTGCCCCATAGATCTGACCCCCATCTGCCCCACAGCAGCTCCTGCCTCATACATCTGACTCACAGCATCTCCTGCCCCATAGAACTGGCCCACATCAGCCACAGCAGCTCCTGACCTATAGATCTGACCCACATCTGCTCCACAGCATCTCCTGCCCCATAGATCTGACCCCCATCTGCCCCACAGCAGCTCCTGCCTCATACATCTGACTCACAGCATCTCCTGCCCCATAGAACTGGCCCACATCAGCCACAGCAGCCTTTGCCCCATACATCTGACCCACATCTGCCCCACAGCATCTCCTGCCCCATAGATCTGACCCACATCTGCCCCACAGCAGCTCCTGCCCCATAGATCTGACCCACATCTGACCCTCAGCAGCTCCTGCCCCATACATCTTACCCAGATCTGCCCCACAGCAGCTCCTACCCAAAGATCTGACCCACATCATCTCGACAGCAGCTCCTGCCCCATAGATCTGACCCACATCTGCCCCACAGCAGCTCCTAACACATAGATCTGACCCACATGTGCCCCAGAGCTGCTCCTGCCCCATAGATCTGACCCACATGTGCCCCAGAGCTGCTCCTGCCCCATAGATCTGAACCACAGCAGCTCCTGTCTCATAGATCTTACCCACATCAGCCCCACAGCAGATTTTGCCCCATAGTTATGTCCCACATCTGCCCAACAGCAACTCCTGCCCCATAGATCTGACCCACATGCGCCCCACAGCAGCTCCTGCCCCATAGGTCTGACCCACATGCGCCTCACAGCAGCTTCTGCCCCATGGATCTAACCACCATCAGCCCCAAAGCAGCTCCTGCCCCATAGATTTGACCCACATCAGCCACACAGCATCTCCCGCCCCATAGATGTGACCCACATCTGCACCACAGCAGCTCCTCCCCATAGATCTAACACCCATCAGCCTCACAGCAGCTCCTGCCCCATAGATATGCCCTACATCTGCCCCACATCAGCTCCTGCAACATAGATCTGACCCACATCTGCAACACAGCAGCTCCTGCTCCATAAATCTGACCAACATCAGGCCCACATTTGTTCCTGCCCCATAGATCTGACCCACAGCAGCCCCTGCCTCATAGATCTGACCCACAAGTGCCCCACAGCAGCTCCAGCCCAATAGACCTGACCCACATCTGCCCCAAAGCATCTCCTGCCCCATAGATCTTTCCTACATCAGCCCCACAGCACCTCCGGCCCAATAGATATGACCCACATGTGCCCCACAGCAGCTCCTGCCCCATAGATCTGACCCACATCAACCATGTTGATAAACATGAAAACATACAACATGGGTTGTATCAACCATGTAATCCATGGTGTCCCTATGTGTCCCAATGTCACCCTATGGGTCCCAGTGTCTCCCTATGGGTCACTATGTGTCCCTATGTGTCCCAATGTCCCCCCTATGGGTTGCTATGTGCCTCTATGGGTTCTCTATGGGGCTCTATGGGGTGCCTATGGAGCTCTATGGGGCGTTCTGAGGTTTCTATGGGGTGTCTATGGAACGCTATAGTGTGTCTATTTGGTAAATTAGTTTCTATGGCTGGCTATGGGAGCTCTATGGGGCACAATGGGTTGACTACGGGGCTCTATGGGATGTCTGTGGGGCTCTATGGCGCGGCTATATGTCCTTATGTGGTGTCTATGTGGCACTATGTTGTGCTATGGGGTGCTGTGAGGCACTATGGGGTGCTATGGGGCTCTATGGAGCAGTATAGGGAGTCTATGGGTCTCTATGGGGTGCAATGGGGCGCTGTGGGGCACAAGAGAGTGTCTATGAGGCTCCAAGGGCTGCTATGGGGCACTATGGAGTAGCTATGGGGTGCTATGGGGTCTCTTTGGGCCCCTATGGGTCACTATGGGTCACTATGTGGTGTCTATGGGGCTCTATGGGGTGGCTATGCGGTGCTGTAGGGTGGCTATGGGGTGCTTTGGGGTATCCTTGGGTTCCTATGGGGCGCTATGGGTGACTATGGTTTGCTATGGGGCTCTATGCGGAAGAATGGGGTTTCTATGGGGCGCTATGAGGTCCCTATGAGGTCCCTATGGGGCTCTATGGTGTGTCTTTGGGGATCTATGGGTTGTCTGTGGGGCTCTATGGGGTCTGCATGGGGTGTGTATGGGGTTCAGTGAGTTTCTATGGGGCTCTATGGGGTGTCTACAGGCACTATGGGGCGATATGGGGTGTCTATTTGGTTCAATTCGGCTCTATGGTGTGGCTGTAGGGCCTTATGTGGTGTCTATGGGGCACTGTGGGCTGCTATGGGGTGCTGTGGGGAACTATGGGGTGTCTATAGGGCTCTATGGAGCAGTATGCTGTCTCTATGGGTCCCTATGGGGTGCAATGGGGTGCTCTGGGGCACAATGGAGTGTCTATGAGGCTCCATGGGCTGCTATGGGGCACTATGGAGTAGCTATGGGGTGCTATGGGGTCTCTTTGGGCCCCTATGGGTCACTATGGGGCTCTATGGGGTATCTTTGTGTTCCTATGGGGCGCTATGGGTGACTATGGGGTCGCTATGGGTTTCTTTGAGGCACTATGGGTCTCAATGGGGTCTCTATGGGTCTCAATTTATCCTTATGGCTCCCAATGACTGTCTATGGGTCTCTATGTGTCCCTAAGGGTCCCAGTGTCTCTCTATGTGTCCCTATGGGTCCCAGTGTCTCTCTATGGGTCCCAATGTCTTCCTCTGGATCTCTATGGGTCCCTATGGGTCCCAGTGTCTCTCTATGTGTCCCTATGGGTCCCAGTGTCTCTCTATGGGTCCCAATGTCTTCCTCTGGATCTCTATGGGTCCCTATGGGTCCCAGTGTCTCTCTATGTCCCCCTGTCTAGGTGGTAACTATACAGATGGTAACAAAGATGGTAACAAATGTACAGAGGTTCTAAGCGAGAGAGAAACTCACCAGTGGTGATGCCTTCGCTGAGGAAGCTGGGGCGGTCTTCACTGCAGAGCGATGTCCAAGAGATGCTGCCTCACAGAATCACAGAATTCTCAAGGTTGGAAAAGGGCTGCCAGCTTTTGTAGGAGAATAGCATGGGAGACAGTTGTGAAGGCTTTGCTGAAGTCCAAGTAGAGCACATCAACAGCCTTTCTTTCTTTCCTTCATCCATCAGATGGGTCACAGGATCGTAGAAGGAGATCAGATTGGTCAAGCAGGAGCTGCCCTTCACGAACCCATGCTGGCTAGGTCTGATCTCCTGCTCATCCCACACCTGCCGCATCTGTCATCTCCCTCAAGACAATTCGTTCCATTCCCTTCCCTGGCACCGAGGTCAGGCTAACAGGCCTGGAGTTGCCCGGATCCTCCTGACAACCTTGCTTGGAAATGGGAGTCACGTTGGCAAGCCTCCAGTCTTCTGGGACCTCACCCGGTAACAGGGAGCTCGGAAAGATAATGGAAAGCGGCTCGAGTGAGGGTCAGCCCTTAAATGAGGTCTCAGAGGAGGTGGAGTCGAGCTCCAGCCCTCCCGGGAGCACAGCTCCATTACTCTCACCTGTGCTCCCGCAGCTGACCCCACACTTGCCTCAGCTGATTAATCAGAGGTTCAGGCTGTGATTACCAATCTCCCATACAGCCCCTATGGGTCCCAGTGTCTCCCTATTGGTCACTATGTGTTCCTAAGTGCCGAATGTCCCCCCTATGTGTCCCATTGGCCCCCTTTGGGGTTTCTATGGGGACTCTTATTGGTATCTCTGGGCCCAAATGTCTTCCTATGGGTATCTATGGGTTTCAATGAGGGCCCTATGTGCCTCTATGGGGTCTTTTATGGGTATCAGTGGAGCCCCTATGTGTCTCTACGGGTCTCACTGTTCCCCACTGTAATCCATGGGGTCCCTCTGTGTCCCAATATCCACACTATGGGTTGCTATGTACCTCTATGGGGTGTCTATGTGGTCTCTTATGGGTATCTCTGGGCCCAAATGTCTTCCTATGTGCATCTATGGGTTTCAATGTGGTCCCGATGTGCCTCTATGGGGTCTCTATGGGTCTCAGCAATGTCCCTATGTGTCTCTATGGGTCTCACTGTCCCCCACTGTAATCCATGGGATCCCTATGTGTCCCAATGTCCCCCTATGGGTCCCAGTGTCTCCCTATGGGTCAGTATGTGTCCCTATGTGTCCTAATATCCCCCCTATGGGTAGCTATGTGCCTCTATGGGGTCTCTTATTTGTATCTATGGGCTTAAATGTCCTTCTATGGGTATCTATGGGTTTCACTGTGGTCCCTATGTGCCTCTATGGGGTCTCTTATGGGTCTCAGCAGAGTCTCTATGTGTCTCTACGGGTATCACTGTCCCCCACTGTAGTCCATGGTGTCCCTATGTGTCCCAATGTCAACCTATGGGTCCCAGTGTCCCCCTATGGGTCACTATGTGTCCCTATGTGTCCCAATGTCCCCCCTATGGGTTGCTATGTGCCACTATGGGGTCTCTATGGGGTCTCTATGGGGTCTCATGGATATCTCTGGGCCCAAATGTCTTCCTATGGGTATCTATGTGTTTCAATGCAGACCCTATGTGCCTCTATGGGGTCTCTTATGGGTCTCAACGAGGTCCCTATGTGTCTCTATGGGTCTCACTGTCCCCCACTGAAATCCATGGGGTCCCTCTGTGTCCCAATGTCCCCCTATTTGTCCCCGTGTCAGCCTATGGGTCACAATGTGTCCCTATGTGTCCCAATGTCCGTCCTATGTGTTGCTAAGTGTCTCCATGGGGTCTCTTATGAGTATCTCTGGGCCAAAATATCTACCTATTGGTATCCATAGGTTACATTACGTCCCTATGTGCCTCTATGGGGTCTCTTAAGGGTTACAGCGGAGTCCCTATGTGTCTCTATGGGTCTCACTGTCCCCAACTATGTTCCATGGGGTCCCTATGTGTCCCAATATACCCCTATGGGTCCCAGTGTCTCCCTATGGGTCACTATGTGTCCCTATGTGTCCCAATATCCCCCCTATGGGTAGCTATGTGCCTCTATGGGGTCTCTTATTCGTATCTATGGGCTTAAATGTTCTCCTATGGGTATCTATGGGTTTCAGTGTGGTCCCTATGTGCCTCTATGGGGTCTCTTATGGGTCTCAGCAGAGTCTCTGTGTGTCTCTACGGGTATCACTGTCCCCCACTGTAATCCATGGTGTCCCTATGTGTCCCAATGTCACCTTATTGGTCCCAGTGTCTCCCTGAGGTTCACTCTGTGTCCATATGTGTCCCAATGTCCCCCCCTATGGGTTGCTATGTGCCTCTATGGGTTCTCTATGGGGCTCTATGGGGTGCCTATGGAGCTATATGGGGTTCTATGGGGCGTTCTGAGGTTTCTATGGGGTGTCTATGGAACGCTATGGTGTGTCTATGTGGCAAAATGAGTTTCTATGGGTGGCTATGGGAGCTCTATGGGGCACAATGGGTTGCCTACGGGGCTCTATGGGATGTCTATGGGGCTCTATGGTGCGGCTATATGTTCTTATGTGGTGTCTATGTGGCACTATGTTGTGCTATGGGGTGCTGTGAAGCACTATGGGGTGCTATGGGGCTCTATGGAGCAGTATAGGGTGTCTATAGGTCCCTATGTGGTGCAATGGGGCGCTGTGGGGCACAAGGGAGTGTCTATGAGGCTCCATGGGCTGCTATGGGGCACTGTGGAGTAGCTATGGGATGATTTGGGGTCTCTTTGTGCCCCTATGGGGCGCTATGTGTCACTATGTGGTGTCTATGGGGCTCTATGGGGTGGCTATGCGGTGCTGTAGGGTGGCTATGGGGTGCTTTGGGGTATCCTTGGGTTCCTATGGGGCGCTATGGGTGACTATGGGGTGCTATGGTTTGCTATGGGGCTCTATGCGGAAGAATGGGGTCTCTATGGGGCGCTATGGGGTCCCTATGGGGCTCTATGTGGAGTCTCTGGGGTGTCTTTGGGAATCTATGGGTTGTCTGTGGGGCTCTATGGGGTCTGCATGGGGTCTGTATGGGGTTCAGTGGGTTTCTATGGGGCTCTATGGGGTGTCTACAGGCACTATGGGGCGATATGGGGTGTCTATGTGGTTCAATTGGGCTCTATGGTGTGGCTGTAGGGCCTTATGTGGTGTCTATGGGGTACTGTGGGCTGCTATGGGGTGCTGTGGGGAACTATGGGGTGTCTATGGGGCTCTATGGAGCAGTATGCTGTGTCTATGGGTCCCTATGGGGTGCAATGGGGTGCTGTGGGGCACAATGGAGTGTCTATGAGGCTCCATGGGCTGCTATGGGGTACTATGGAGTAGCTATGGGGTGCTATGGGGTCTCTTTGGGCCCCTATGGGTCACTATGGGGTGTCTATGGGGCTCTATGGGGTATCTTTGTGTTCCTATGGGGCGCTATGGGTGACTATGGGGTCGCTATGTGTTTCTTTGAGGAAGTGCCAACTCCTGCCCAACGTGTGATATCTCCTGCACTACAAGTTCCAAGACTTGCTCCACAAGTTCCACCTACCATCCCACAAGTGCCACCTCCTGCCCCACATGTGCCACCTCCCGACCCACAAGTGCCACCTCCTGCCGTGCAAGTGCCAGCTCCTGCCCCGAAAGTGCCAGCTCCTGCTCCACTTGTGCCACCTCTCGCCCCACAAGTTCCAGCTCCCGCCCCATAAGTGCCACCTCCCTCTCCACAAATTCCACCTCCCGCCCACAAGTGCCACATCGCTCCCCACAAGTGCCACCTCCTGCCCCACTAGTGCCACCTCCCGCCCCACAAGTGCCAACTCCAGCCCCACAAGTGCAACCTCCCACCCCACAAGTACCAAATCATGCCCCACAACTTCCACCTCCTGCCCCAGAAGTGCCATCTCCTGCCCCACATGTGTCACCTCCTGCCCCACATCATCCACCTCCAAACCCATAAGTGCCACCTCCTGCACAACAAGTGCCATTTCCTGCCCCACAAGTGCCATTTCCCCCCCCACATGTGCCAACTCCTGCCTTACAAGTTTCACCTCCCACCCCACAAATTCCACCTCCCACCCCACAAGTTCCACCTCCTGCCCCAAAAGTGCCAATTCCTGCTTCACAAGTGCCAGCTCATGCTTCACAAATGCCAGCTCATGCCTCACATCATCAACTTCCTGCCCCACAAGTGCCATCTCTAACCCCACAAAGACAGCCTCCTGCCCCACATCATCCACCTCCTGCCCCACAAGTGCCAATTCCTGCCCCACAAGTGCCAGCTCATGTCCCACAAGTGCCACCTCCTACCCAACAAAGACCACCTCCTGCCCCACATCATCCACCTCCTCCCCCACAAGTTACAATACCTGTTGCCCCACAACTTCAACATCCCGCCACACAAGTGCCGACTCCTGGCAACGTGTGCCACATCCTGCCCCACAAGTGTCAACTCCTGCCCCACATCGTCCACCTCCTGCCCCACAAGTGCCACCTCCTTACCCACAACATCAATCTCCAGCCCCACAAGAGCCGCCTCCTGCCCGACAAGTTACACCTGCTACAAGTTCCACAAGTGCCACCTCCCTGCTCACGAGTGCCACATCCCGCCCCACATGTACCACCTCCTGCATCACAACTTCCACCTCCCGCCCCACATGTACCACCTCCTGCATCACAACTTCCACCTCCCGCCCCACAAATGCCACCTCCTGCCCTACAAGTGCCACCTCAGGCCCCACAAGTGCCCCCTCCCGCTCCAAAATTGCCACGTCCTGCCCCACAAGTGCCACCTCCCTGCTCACGAGTGCCACCTCCCGCCCCACATGTACCACCTCCTGCATCACAACTTCCACCTCCCGCCCCACATGTACCACCTCCTGCCCTACAACTTCCACCTCCCGCCCCACATGTACCACCTCCTGCCCTACAACTTCCACCTCCCGCCCCACATGTACCACCTCCTGCATCACAACTTCCACCTCCCGCACCACAAATGCCACCTCCTGCCCTACAAGTGCCACCTCAGGCCCCACAAGTGCCCCCTCCCGCTCCACAAGTGCCACGTCCTGCCCCACAAGTGCCACCTCCCGCCCCTCTATGGCCACCTCCTGCCCCACAAGTTACACCTCTTGCCCCACAACGTCGACCCCTGCCCCACATGTGCCACCACCTGACCCACAAGTGCCAACTCCTGCCCCACAAGTGCAATTTCCTGCACCACATTTGTCGCATCCTGCCCCACAATTGCCGGCTCCTGCCCCACAAGTGCCAACTCCTGCCCCACAAATGCCACCTCCCTCCCCACAAGTGCCACCTCCCGCCCCACAAGTGCCACTTCCCGCCCCACTACTTCCACGTCACACCCCAAATCTTCTTACCTTCCACCCCACAAGTGCCACCTCCTGCCCCAAACCTTCAACCTACTGCCCCACAACTGCCACTGCCCACCCAGCAATTGCCACCCCCCGCCCCACAAGTGCTTCCTCCCACCCCACAAGTGCCAACCCTTACCCCACAAGTGCTAACTCCTGCCCCACATCATCCACCAACCGCCCCACAAGTGTCACCTCCTGCCCCACAACTTCCAACTCCCACTCCACAAGTGCCACCTACTGCACAACAAATACCATCTCCTGCCCCACAAGTGCCACCTCCCACCCCACAACTTCCACTTCCCGCCCAACAACAGCCTCCTCCTGCCCCACAAGTGCCTCCTCCTGCCCAATATTTACCACCTCCCGCTCCACAAGTGCCACCTCCTGCCCAACAAGTGCCATTTCTTACCCCACATGTTCCAACTCCTGCCCCACAGGTGCCATTTCCTGCCCCACAAGTACCACCTCCTGTCCCACATTTACCAACTCCTGCCCCACAAGTGCCATTTCCTGCCCCACATCTGTTGCATACCACCCCACAAATTCCACCTCCCGCCACACAAGTGCCACCTCCCGCTTCACAACTTCCACATCCTGCCCTACAAGTGCCTCCTCCCGCCATAAAATGCCACCTCCCGTCCCTCTATCACCACCTCCTGCCCCACAAGTTACACCCCCAACCCACAGATACCACCACCTGCCCCACAAGTACCAACTCCTGCAAACAAATGCCATTTCTTAAACCACAGGTCCAAACTCCTGCCCCACAAGTGCCACCTCCTGTCCCACATGTGCCACATCCTGCCCCACAAGTGCCACCTCCCGACCGACAAATGCCACCTCCCGCCAAACAACTGACACCTCCTGCCCCACAAGTGTCACCTCCTGCCCAACAAGTTTCACCTCTTGACCTACAAGTGCCACCTCCCAACCCACAAGTGCCACCTCACGCCCAACATCTACCACCTCCCACCCAACAAGTGCCACCTCCCGCCCTACAACTTCCACGTAACGCCCCATAAGTTCCACCTCCTGCCCAACAAGTGCCACCTCTCGTCCCACAAGGACCACCTCCTGCCCCACAAGTGCCACATCCTGCCCCACAAGTGTCAACTCATGCTCCACAAATGCCACCTCCTGCTCCACAAGTTCCTCCTCTTGCCCCACAAGTGCCAAATACTTCCCCACAACTTCCACCTTCTGCCCCACTAGTGCCAACTCCAATTCCACAAGTGCCACCTCCAGCCCTACAACTGCCACTTCCAGCCCCACAAGTGCCACCTCCCGCCCAGCAACTTCAACATCCCACCACACAAGTGCCAACTCCTGCCCGTGTGCCACATCCTGCCCCACAAGTGCCAACTCCTGCCGCACAACTGACAATTCCTGACCCAAAAGTGACAGCTCATGCTTCACAATTGCCAGCTCCTGCCCCACATCATCCACCTTCTGCCCCACAAGTGCCACCTCTCGCCCCACAAGTGCCACATCCCGCCCCACAAGTGCCACCTAGTGCCAAACTAGTGCAACCTCCTGCCCCACAAGTGCCTTATCTCGCCAGACAATTTACAGCTCCAGCCCCACAAGTGCTACATCCTGCACCACAACTTCAACCTCCTGCCCCACAAGTGCCACGTTCTGCCCCACAAGTGTAGGCTCCTGCCCCACAACTGCCAATTCCTGCCCCACATGTGCCAGCTCATGCTTCACAAGTGCCAGCTCCTGCACCACATCATCCACTTCCTGCCCACAAGTGCCAGCTCGTGCCCCACAAGTGCCACCTCCTGCCCTACAAGTGCCACCTTCTGTTCCACAACTTCCACCTCCTGCCTCACAAGTTATAACTCCTGCCCCACAAGTGTTGCATTTTGCCCCACAAGTGCCACCTCCCGCCTCACAAGTGCCACCTCCCGACCCACAAGTGCCAATTCCTGCCCCACATCATTCACCTCCTGCCCCACAAGTGCCACCTCCCGACCCACAAGTGCCAACTCCTGCCCCGCAACTTCCATCTCCTGCTCCACAAGTGCCACCTCGAACCGCACAATTGCCACCTCCTTCCCCATATCAACCACCACCCATCCAACAAGTGCCACCTCCTGCCCCACAAGTGCCAATTCCTGCCCCACAAGTGCCAGCTCATGCTTCACAAGTGCCAGCTCCTGCCCCTTATCATCCACCTCCTGCCCCACAAGTGCCACCTCCCTGCTCACGAGTGCCACCTCCCGCCCCACTAGCGCCACCTCCCTCTCCACAAACTCCACCTCCCACGCACAAGTGCCACATCCTGCCCCACAAGTGTCACCTCCTGCCCCACAAGTGCCAACTTCCGCCCCACAAGTGCCACCTCACACCCAAACAGTGTCAACTTCCGCCCCACAAGTGACACCTCACGCCCCACAACTTCCACATCCCGCCCCACAAGTGCCACCACCTGACCCACAAGTGCCAACTCCTGCCCCACTAATGCAACTACCTGCCCCACAAGTGCCAACTCGCGCCCCACAAGTGCCAACTCCTGCCCCACAAGTTCTATATCCTGCCTTACAAGTGCCACCCCCTGCCTCACAGCTTCCACCTCCCGCCCCACAAATGCCACCTCCTGCCCTACAAGTGCCACCTCAGGCCCCACAAGTGCCCCCTCCCGCTCCACAAGTGCCACGTCCTGCCCCACAAGTGCCATCTCCCGCCCCACAAGGGCCAAATCCTGCCACGCAACTTCCACCTCCTGCCCCACATCATCCACCTCCCACTCCACAAGTGCCACCTCCTGTGGCACAAGTGCCAATTCCAGCCCTAAAAGTGCCAGCTCATGCTTCACAATTGCCAGCTCCTGCCCCACATCATCCACCTCCTGCCCCACAAGTGCCACCTCCTATCCCACATGTGCCAACTCCTGCCCCACAAGTGCCATTTCCTGCACCACATTTGCCACCTCCTGCCCCACAAGTGCCACCTCCTTCCCCACAAGTGCCACCTCCCACCCCACAAGTTTAACCTCCAGACACACAAGTGCCATCTCCCGCCCCACAAGTGCCACCTCCTTCCCCACAAGTGCCACCTCCCGCCCCACAAGTTTAACCTCCAGACACACAAGTGCCACGTCCTGCCCCACAAGTGCCATCTCCCGCCCCACAAGTGCCAAATCCTGACGCGGTACTTCCACCTCCTGCTCCACAAGTGCCATCTCCTGCCCCACAAGTGCCACCTCCCGCCCCTCTATGGCCACCTCCTGCCCCACAAGTTACACCTCTTGCCCCACAACGTCGACCCCCGCCCCACATGTGCCACCACCTGACCCACAAGTGCCAACTCCTGCCCTACAAGTGTTACCTCTCGCCCCACAGCTTTAACCTCCAGCCACACAAGTGCCAACTCCTGCCCAACAAGTGCCACCTCCCGCCCCACAAGTGCCACCTCCCGCCCCACTACTTCCACGTCACACCGAAATCTTCTTACCTTCCACCCCACAAGTGCCACCTCCTGCCCCAAACCTTCAAGCTACTGCCCCACAACTGCCACTTCCCACCCAGCAATTGCCACCCCCCGCCCCACAAGTGCCTCCTCCCACCCACAAGTGCCAACCCTTACCCCACAAGTGCCAACTCCTGCCCCACATCATCCACCTCCTGCCCCACAAGTGCCACCTCCTGCACCACAATTGCCACCTCCTGCCCCACAACTTCCATCTCCCACACCACAAGTGCCACCTACTGCACAACAAATACCATCTCCTGCCCCATAAGTGCCATCTCCTGCCCCACAGGTGCCACCTACTGTTCCACATCATCCACCTCCTTCCCCACATCATCCAACTCCTGTTCCACAAATGTCACCTCCTGACCCACAACTTCCACCTCCTGCCCCACAAGTGCCACCTCCTGCCCCACAAGTGCCACCTACTTCCCCACAAGTGCCACCTCCTGCCCCACATCATCCACCTCCTGCCCCACATCATCCACCTCCTGCCCCACATCATCCACCTCCTGCCTCACAAATTCCTCCACCTGACCCAAAATTGCCACCTGCCGCCCCACAACTTCCACCTCACACCCCACAAGTGCCACCTCCCGACCCACATGTGCAACAACCCGCCCCACAAATCCAACTCCTGCCCCACAAGTGCCACCTCCCGACTCACATGTGCCAACTTCTGCCCCACAAGTGCCAGCTCCTGCCCCTCAAGTGTCACCTCTTCCCCACAAGTGCCACCTTCTGCTCCACAAGTGCCACTTCCTGCCGCACAAGTGATACCTCCAGCCCCACAGCTGCCACCACCCGCCCCACAACTTCCACCTCCCGCCTCACAAGTGCAACCTCCAGGCCCACAAGTGCCACCTCCAGATCCACAAGAATTAACTCCTGCCCCACAAGTGCCACCTCCTGCCCTTCAAGAGCCACTTCTTGCCCCACAAGTAACATTTCCTGCCCCACAAGTGCCAACCTCTGCCCAACAAGTGCTATGACCCAGCCCAGAAGTGCCAACTCCTGCCCCACTAGTGCCACCCCCCGCCCCACAAGTGCCACCACCCTCCCCACAACTTCAACCTCCTTCCCCAAAACATCCACCTCCCGCCCCACAGGTGTCATCATCTGCCCCACAACTGCCACATCCCGCCCCACAAGTGCCACCTCCTGCCCCACAAGTGCCACCTCCCGCCCCTCAAGTCCCACACACTGCCCCACAAGTGCCGCCCCCAGCCCCGCAACTGCCACCCCTTGCCCCACAATTTCCACCTCCCACCCCACAATTTTTACCTCCAAGAATTACCAAGAATTAACTCCTGCCCCACAAGTGCCTCCTCCCACCCCACAAGTGCCAACCCTTACCCCACAAGTGCCAACTCCTGCCCCACATCATCCACCAACCGCCCCACAAGTGTCACCTCCTGCCCCACAACTTCCATCTCCCTCTCCACAAGTGCCACCTACTGCACAACAAATACCATCTCCTGCCCCAT
The DNA here is from genome assembly GCF_054131305.1 of Coturnix japonica. Taxonomy (NCBI): domain Eukaryota; kingdom Metazoa; phylum Chordata; class Aves; order Galliformes; family Phasianidae; genus Coturnix; species Coturnix japonica. Next base: position 1,620,398 of record NC_140687.1, on the reverse strand, counting down.
AAGTGCCACCTCCTGCCCCACAACCGCTACCTCCTGCCTCATATCATTCACCTCCCGCCCCACAATTTCCACCTCCTGCTCAACTAGTGCCACGTGCTGCCCCACAAGTTCCATTTCCCGCCCCACAAGTGCCGCCTCCAGCCACACAAGTGCTAAATCGTGCCGCACAACTTCCACCTCCCGCCCCACAACTGCCACCTCCCGCCTTAAAAGTGCCACCTCCCGACCCACAAGTGCCTCCTCCTGTCCCACAGTTGTCACCTCCCGCTCCACAAGTTACACCTCACCCCCCACAAGTTCTACCACCCACCCCACAAGTGCCAAATGCAGCCCCAGAAGTGTCAAATCCTGCCACACAACTTCCACATCCAGCCCCACAAGTGCCACGTCCCGCCCCACAACTTCCACTTCCCGCCCAACAACAGCCTCCTCCTGCCCCACAAGTGCCTCCTCCTGCCCCACAAGTGCCTCCTCCTGCCCCACAAGTGCCACCTCCTGCCCCACAAGTGCCACCTCCTGCCCCACATCATCCACCTCCTGCCTCACAAATGCCTCCTCCTGACCCACAATTGCCACCTGCCGCCCCACAACATCCACCTCACACCCCACAAGTGCCACCTCCCGCCCCAGAAGTGCCACAACCCGCCCCACAAATTCAACACCTCCTGACCCACAAGTGCCACCTCCCGCCCCACAAGTTCCACCTTCCGCACCACAAGTGCCACCTCCCGCCCCACAAGTGCCTCCTCCTGCCCCACAAGTGCCTCCTCCTGCCCCACAAGTGCCTCCTCCTGCCCCACAAGTGCCTCCTCCTGCCCCACAAGTGCCACCTCCTGCCCCACATCATCCACCTCCTGCCTCACAAATGCCTCCTCCTGACCCACAATTGCCACCTGCCGCCCCACAACATCCACCTCACACCCCACAAGTGACACCTCCCGCCCCAGAAGTGCCACAACCTGCCCCACAAATTCAACTCCTGACCCACAAGTGCCACCTCCCGCCCCACAAGTTCCACCTTCCGCACCACAAGTGCCACCTCCTGCCCCACAAGTGCCTCCTCCTGCCCCACAAGTGCCTCCTCCTGCCCCACAAGTGCTACCTACTGCCCCACAAATGCCTCCTCCTGCCCCACAAGTGCCTCCTCCTGCCCCACAAGTGCCACCTCCTGCCCCAGAAGTGCCTCCTCCTGCCCCACAAGTGCCTCCTCCTGCCCCACGAGTGCGTCCTCCTGCCCCACAAGTGCCTCCTACTTCCCCACAAGTGCCTCCTCCTGCCCCACAAGTGCCTCCTCCTGCCCCACAAGTGCCTCCTCCTGCCACACAAGTGCCACCTCCTGCCCCACAAGTGCCTCCTCCTGCCCCACAAGTGCCTCCTCCTGCCCCACAAGTGCCTCCTCCTGCCCCACAAGTGCCTCCTCCTGCCACACAAGTGCCTCCTCCTGCCACACAAGTGCCTCCTCCTGCCCCACAAGTGCCACCTCCTGCCCCACAAGTGCCTCCTCCTGCCCCACAAGTGCCACCTACTTACCCACAAGTGCCTACTCCTGCCCCACAAGTGCCACCTCCTGCCCCACAAGTGCCTCCTCCTGCCCCACAAGTGCCACCTCCTGCCACACAAGTGCCACTTCCTGCCCCACAAGTGCTTCCTACTTCCCCACAAGTGCCACCTCCTGCCCCACAAGTGCCTCCTCCTGCCGCACAAGTGCCTCCTCCTGCCCCACAAGTGCCTCCTCCTGCCACACAAGTGCCTCCTCCTGCCCCACAAGTGCCACCTCCTGCCCCACAAGTGCCTCCTCCTGCCCCACAAGTGCCACCTACTTACCCACAAGTGCCTCCTCCTGCCCCACAAGTGCCACCTCCTGCCCCACAAGTGCCTCCTCCTGCCCCACAAGTGCCACCTCCTGCCACACAAGTGCCACTTCCTGCCCCACAAGTGCTTCCTACTTCCCCACAAGTGCCACCTCCTGCCCCACATCATCCACCTCCTGCCTCACAAATGCCTCCTCCTGACCCACAATTGCCAACTGCCGCCCCACAACTTCCACCTCACGCCCCACAAGTGCCACCTCCCGCCCCAGAAGTGCCACAACCCGCCCCACAAATCCAACTGCTGACCCACAAGTGCCACCTCCCGTCCCACAAGTTCCACCTCCCGCACCACAAGTGCCACCTCCTGCCCCACAAGTGCCACCTCCCGACCCACATGTACCAACTTCTGCCCCACAAGTGCCAGCTCCTGCCCCTCAAGTGTCACCTCCTCCCCACAAGTGCCACTTCCTGCCGCACAAGTGATACCTCCAGCCCCACAACTGCCACCACCCGCCCCACAACTTCCACCTCCCGCCTCACAAGTGCAACCTCCAGCCCCACAAGTGCCACCTCCAGATCCACAAGAATTAACTCCTGCCCCACAAGTGCCACCTCCTGCCCTTCTAGAGCCACTTCTTGCCCCACAAGTAACATTTCCTGCCCCACAAGTGCCAACCTCTGCCCAAAAAGTGCTATGACCCAGCCCACAAGTGCCAACTCCTGCCCCACTAGTGCCACCTCCCGCCCCACAACTTCAACCTCCTTCCCCAAAACATCCACCTCCCGCCCCACAGGTGTCATCATCTGTCCCACAACTGCCACATCCCGCCCCACAAGTGCCACCCCTTGCCCCACAAGTGCCACATCCCACCGCACAATTTCCACCTCTTGTTACACAAGTCCCACCTCCCGCCCAACAACAGCCTCCTCCTGCCCCACAAGTGCCACCTCCTGCCCCACAAGTGCCACCTCCTGCCCCACAAGTGCAACCTCCTGCCCCACAAGTGCCACCTCGCATCCCACAAGTGCCACATCCCGCCCCACAAGTTCCACCTCCTGCCTTACAAGTGCCAATTCCTGCCCTACAAGTGCCAGCTCATTCCCCTGAAGTGCCAGCTCCTGCCCCACAAGTGCCACATTTGTCCACACCACTGCCACCTTCCCCCCAAATAATCCACCTCCTGCCCCACAAGTGTCACTGACCGCCCAACTTCATCCTCCTGACACACAAGTGCAACCTCCTGCCCCACAAGTGCCAGCTCCTGCCCGACAAGTGCCACCTCCCGCCACTCAAGTGCCACACACTGCCCCACAAGTGCTACTTCCTGCCTTACAAGTGCCACTTCCCGCTGCACAAGTGACACCTCCAGCCCCACAGCTGCCACAACCCGCCCCACAACTTCCACATCCCGCCTCACAACTGCAAGCTCCTGCCCCACAATTGCCACCTCATACCACACAAGTGCCAACTCCTGCCCCACAAGTGCCACCTCATGTCCCTCAATTTTCAACTTATGCCCCAAAAGTGCCACCTCCCGCCCAACAAGTGCAACATCTCGCCCCACTAGTGCCACGTCCTGGCCCAAAATTGCTACCTCCTGCCCCACATCATCCACCTCCTGTTCCACAAATGTCACCTCCTGACCCACAACTTCCACCTCCTGCCCCACAAGTGCCACCTTCTGCCTCACAAGCGCCACCCCTTGCCCCACAAGTGCCACATCCCACCGCACAATTTCCACCTCTTGTTACACAAGTCCCACCTCCCGCCCAACAACAGCCTCCTCCTGCCCCACAAGTGCCACCTCCTGCCCCACAAGTGCCACCTCCCACCCCACAAGTGCCACGTCCTTCCCAATTGCCACGTCCTGTCCCACAAGTGCCACCTCCTGCCGTACAAGTGCCACCCTCTGCCCCACAATTGCCACTTCTTGCCCCACAATTGCCAATTCTTGCCCCACAACTTCCACCTCCCACCCCATAACTTCCACCTCCCGTCCCACAGCTTCCACATCCTGCCCCACAAGTGCCCGATCCTGCCCCAGAAGTACCACCACCTGACCCACAAGTGCCAACTCCTGCCCCACAAGTGCCACCTCGCATCCCGCAAGTGCCACATCCCGCCCCACAAGTTCCACCTCCTGCCTTACAAGTGCCCATTCCTGCTTCACAAGTGCCAGCTCATGCTTCACAAATGCCAGCTCCTGCCCCACATCATCACCTTCCTGCCCCACAAGTGTCACCTCCAACCCCACAAAGACAGTCTCCTGCCCCACATCATCCACCTCCTGCCCCACAAGTGCCAATTCCTGCCCAAGTGCCAGCTCATGCCCCACAAGTGCCAGCTCCTGCCCCACAACAGCCTCCTCCTGCCCCACAAGTGCCACCTCGCATCCCACAAGTGCCACATCCCGCCCCACAAGTTCCACCTCCTGCCTTACAAGCGCCAATTCCTGCCCTACAAGTGCCAGCTCATTCCCCTGAAGTGCCAGCTCCTGCCCCACAAGTTCCACATTTTGCCACACCACTGCAACCTCCCCCCCAAATAATCCACCTCCTGCCCCACAAGTGTCACTGACCGCCCAGCTTCCTCCTCCTGACACACAAGTGCAACCTCCTGCCCCACAAGTGCCAGCTCCTGCCCGACAAGAGCCACTTCCTGCCCCACAAGTACCTCTTCCCTCCCAACAAGTTCCAATTTCTGCCCCACAAGTGCAACCTCCTGCCCCACAAATGCCACCTTTCGCCCCACATGTGCCACCTCCTGCCCCACAAGTGCAACCTCCTGCCCCACAAATGCCACCTTTCGCCCCACAAGTGCCACCTCCCACTCCACAACTTCCACCTCCTGCCCTACAAGTGCCACCTCCCGACCCACAAGTGCCACCTCCCGCCCCACAAGAGCCACCTCCCGCCCTACAGCTTCCATCTCCTGGCTCACAAGTTCCACCTCCTGCCTGAAAAGAGCCACCTCCCGCCCCACAACTTCCACGTAACGCCCCATAAGTTCCACCTCCTGCCCAACAAGTGCCACCTCTCGTCCCACAAGGACCACCTCCTGCCCCACGAGTGCAACCTCCTGCCCCACAAGTGCCACCTCCTGCCTTACAAGTGCCACCTCCTGCCCAACAAGTGCCACCTCCTGCCCAAGAAGTGTCACCTCTCGTCCCACAAATGCCACCTCCTGCCCAACAAGTGCCACCACCCTCCTCAAAATGCCAACTCCCGCCCCACAAGTGCCACGTCCAGCCCCACAACTTCCACCTCCTGCCCCAAAAGTGTCAACTCCTGCCCCATAAGTTCCATATCCCGCCCCACAAGTGCCACTACCTGCCCCACTAGTGCCATCTCCATTTCCACAGGTGCCACCTCCCGCCCCACAACTTCCACGTAACGCCCCATAAGTTCCACCTCCTGCCCAACAAGTGCCACCTCTCGTCCCACAAGGACCACCTCCTGCCCCACAAGTGCCACCTCTTGCCCCACAAGTGCCAAATACTTCCCCACAACTTCCACCTTCTGCCGCACTAGTGCCAACTCCAATTCCACAAGTGCCACCTCCCACACCACAAGTGCCACCACCTGACCCACAAGTGCCAACTCCTGCCCCACAAGTGCCATTTCTTGCCCCACAAGTGCCACCTCCTGCCCCACAAGTGCCATTTCCTGCCCTACAACTTCCACCTCCTGCCCCACAACAGCCAGTTCCAGGCCCCCAAATGCCACCTCCTGCCCCACAACTTCAACATCCCGCCATACAAGTGCCACCTCCTGCCCAACGTGTGCCACATCCTGCCCCACAAGTGCCAAATCCTGCCCAGCAACTTTTACCTCTTGATCCACAAGTGCCAACTCCTGCCCCATATCATCCAACTCCTGCCCCACAAGTGCCACCTCCTGCCCAACAAGTGCCAACTCCTGCCCCACAAGTGCCAACTCCTGCCCCACAAGTGCCACCTCCCGACCCACAAGTGCAACCTCCTGCCGTGCAAGTGCCACCTCCTGCCCTGAAAGTGCCAGCTCCTGCTCCACATGTGCCACCTCTCGCCCCACAAGTTCCAGGTCCCGCCCCATAAGTGCCACCTCCCTCTCCACAAATTCCACCTCCCGCCCACAAGTGCCACATCGCTCCCCACAAGTGCCACCTCCTGCCCCACTAGTGCCACCTCCCGCCCCACAAGTGCCAACTCCAGCCCCACAAGTGCAACCTCCCACCCCACAAGTACCAAATCCTGCCCCACAACTTCCACCTCCTGCCCCAGAGGTGCCATCTCCTGCCCCACATGTGTCACCTCCTGCCCCACATCATCCACCTCCAAACCCATAAATGCCACCTCCTGCACAACAAGTGCCATTTCCTGCCCCACAAGTGCCATTTCCCCCCCCACATGTGCCAACTCCTGCCTTACAAGTTTCACCTCCCACCCCACAAATTCCACCTCCCACCCCACAAGTTCCACCTCCTGCCCCAAAAGTGCCAATTCCTGCTTCACAAGTGCCAGCTCATGCTTCACAAATGCCAGCTCATGCCCCACATCATCAACTTCCTGCCCCACAAGTGCCACCTCTAACCCCACAAAGACAGCCTCCTGCCCCACATCATCCACCTCCTGCCCCACAAGTGCCAATTCCTGCCCCACAAGTGCCAGATCATGCCCCACAAGTGCCACGTCCTACCCCACAAAGACCACCTCCTGCCCCACATCATCCACCTCCTGCCCCACAAGTGACAATACCTGTTCCACAAGTGCCACCTCCCGCCCCACAACTTCAACATCCCGCCACACAAGTGCCGACTCCTGGCAACGTGTGCCACATCCTGCCCCACAAGTGCCAGCTCCTGCCCCACATGTTCCACCTACCATCCCACAAATTCCACCTCATGCCCCACAAGTGCCAACTCCCAACCCACAAATGCCAAATCCTGCAATGCAACTTCCACCTCCTGCTCCACAAGTGCCACCTCCTGCCCCACATCGTCCACCTCCCACCCAACAAGTGCCACCACCTGCCCCACAAGTGCCAATTCCTGCCCCCCAAGTGCCAGCTCATGCTCCACAAGTGCCAGCTCCTGCCCCTCATCATCCACCTCCTGCCCCACAAGTGCCACCTCCTGACCCACAACATCAATCTCCAGCCCCACAAGAGCCGCCTCCTGCCCGACAAGTTACACCTGCTACAAGTTCCACAAGTGCCACCTCCCTGCTCACGAGTGCCACCTCCCGCCCCACATGTACCACCTCCTGCATCACAACTTCCACCTCCCGCCCCACATGTACCACCTCCTGCATCACAACTTCCACCTCCCGCCCCACATGTACCACCTCCTGCATCACAACTTCCACCTCCCGCCCCACATGTACCACCTCCTGCATCACAACTTCCACCTCCCGCCCCACATGTACCACCTCCTGCATCACAACTTCCACCTCCCGCCCCACAAATGCCACCTCCTGCCCTACAAGTGCCACCTCAGGCCCCACAAGTGCCCCCTCCCGCTCCACAAGTGCCACGTCCTGCCCCACAAGTGCCACCTCCCGCCCCTCTATGCCCACCTCCTGCCCCACAAGTTACACCTCTTGCCCCACAACGTCGACCCCCGCCCCACATGTGCCACCACCTGACCCACAAGTGCCAACTCCTGCCCCACAAGTACCATTTCCTGCACCACATTTGTCGTGTCCTGCCCCACAATTGCCGGCTCCTGCCCCACAAGTGCCAACTCCTGCCCCACAAGTGCCACCTCCCACCCCACAAGTGCCACCTCCCGCCCCACAAGTGCCACCTCCCGCCCCACTACTTCCACGTCACACCCCAAATCTTACCTTCCACCCCACAAGTGCCACCTCGTGCCCCAAACCTTCAACCTACTGCCCCACAACTGCCACTGCCCACCCAGCAATTGCCTCCCCCCGCCCCACAAGTGCCTCCTCCCACCCCACAAGTGCCAACCCTTACCCCACAAGTGCTAACTCCTGCCCCACATCATCCACCAACCGCCCCACAAGTGTCACCTCCTGCCCCACAACTTCCAACTCCCACTCCACAAGTGCCACCTACTGCACAACGAATACCATCTCCTGCCCCATAAGTGCCACCTCCTGCCCCACAACCGCTACCTCCTGCCTCATATCATTCACCTCCCGCCCCACAATTTCCACCTCCTGCTCAACTAGTGCCACGTGCTGCCCCACAAGTTCCATTTCCCGCCCCACAAGTGCCACCTCCCGCCCCACAAGTGCCACCTCCCGCCCCACAAGTGCCGCCTCCAGCCACACAAGTGCTAAATTGTGCCGCACAACTTCCACCTCCCGCCCCACAACTGCCACCTCCCGCCTTAAAAGTGCCACCTCCCGACCCACAAGTGCCTCCTCCTGTCCCACAGTTGTCACCTCCCGCTCCACAAGTTACACCTCACCCCCCACAAGTTCTACCACCCACCCCACAAGTGCCACCTGCAGCCCCAGAAGTGTCAAATCCTGCCACACAACTTCCACATCCAGCCCCACAAGTGCCACGTCCCGCCACACAACTTCCACTTCCCGCCCAACAACAGCCTCCTCCTGCCCCACAAGTGCCTCCTCCTGCCCCACAAGTGCCACCTCCTGCCCCACAAGTGCCACCTCCTGCCCCACAAGTGCCACCTCCTGCCCCACAAGTGCCACTTCCTGCCCCACAAGTGCCTCCTCCTGCCAAACAAGTGCCTCCTCCTGCCCCACAAGTGCCTCCTCCTGCCCCACAAGTGCCACCTCCTGCCCCACATCATCCAGCTCCTGCCTCACAAATGCCTCCTCCTGACCCACAATTTCCACCTCCGGCTCAACAACATCCACCTCACACCCCACAAGTGCCACCTCCCGCCCCAGAAGTGCCACAACCCGCCCCACAAATTCAACTCCAGATCCACAAGTGCCACCTCCCGCCCCACAAGTTCCACCTTCCGCACCACAAGTGCCACCTCCTGCCCCACAAGTGCCTCCTCCTGCCCCACAAGTGCCTCCTCCTGCCCCACAAGTGTCACCTCCTGCCACACAAGTGCCACCTCCTGCCCAACAAGTGCCTCCTCCTGCCCCACAAGTGCTACCTACTTCCCCACAAGTGCCTCCTCCTGCCCCACAAGTGCCTCCTCCTGCCACACAAGTGCCACCTCCTGCCCCACAAGTGCCACCTCCTGCCCCACAAGTGCCTCCTCCTGCCCCACAAGTGCTACCTACTTCCCCACAAGTGCCTCCTCCTGCCCCACAAGTGCCTCCTCCTGCCCCACAAGTGCCTCATCCTGCCCCACAAGTGCTACCTACTTCCCCACAAGTGCCACCTCCTGCCCCACATCGTCCACCTCCTGCCTCACAAATGCCTCCTCCTGACCCACAATTGCCACCTGCCGCCCAACAACTTCCACCTCACGCCCCACAAGTGCCACCTCCTGCCCCACAAGTGCCACAACCCGCCCCACAAATCCAACTCCTGACCCACAAGTTCCACCTCCCGCCCCACAAGTTCCACCTCCCGCACCAGAAGTGCCACCTCCTGCCCTACAACTGCCACGTCCCGACCCACATGTACCAACTTCTGCCCCACAAGTGCCAGCTCCTGCCCCTCAAGTGTCACCTCCTCCCCACAAGTGCCACTTCCTGCCACACAAGTGATACCTCCAGCCCCACAACTGCCACCACCCGCCCCACAACTTCCACCTCCCGCCTCACAAGTGCAACCTCCAGGCCCACAAGTGCCACCTCCAGATCCACAAGAATTAACTCCTGCCCCACAAGTGCCACCTCCTGCCCTTCAAGAGCCACTTCTTGCCCCTCAAGTAACATTTCCTGCCCCACAAGTGCCAACTCCTGCCCCACTAGTGCCACCTCCTGCCCCACAAGTGCCAAATCCTGCCCCACAAGTGCTACCTACTGCCCCACAAATGCCTCCTCCTGCCCCACAAGTGCCTCCTCCTGCCCCACAAGTGCCTCCTCCTGCCCCACAAGTGCCACCTTCTGCCACACAAGTGCCACCTCCTGCCCCACAAGTGCCTCCTCCTGCCCCACAAGTGCCTCCTCCTGCCCCACAAGTGCCACCTCCTGCCCCACAAGTGCCTCCTCCTGCCCCACAAGTGCCTCCTCCTGCCCCACAAGTGCCTCCTCCTGCCACACAAGTGCCACCTCCTGCCCCACAAGTGCCTCCTCCTGCCCCACAAGTGCTACCTACTTCCCCACAAGTGCCTCCTCCTGCCCCACAAGTGCCTCCTCCTGCCCCACAAGTGCCTCCTCCTGCCACACAAGTGCCACCTCCTGCCCCACAAGTGCCTCCTCCTGCCCCACAAGTGCCTCCTCCTGCCCCACAAGTGCCTCCTCCTGCAACACGAGTGCCACCTCCTGCCTCACAAGTGCCACCTCCTGCCCCACAAGTGCCTCCTCCTGCCCCACAAGTGCTACCTACTTCCCCACAAGTGCCTCCTCCTGCCCCACAAGTGCCTCCTCCTGCCCCACAAGTGCCACCTCCTGCCACACAAGTGCCACTTCCTGCCCCACAAGTGCCACTTCCTGCCCCACAAGTGCCTCCTCCTGCCCCACAAGTGCCTCCTCCTGCCCCACAAGTGCTACCTACTGCCCCACAAGTGCCTCCTCCTGCCCCACAAGTGCCTCCTCCTGCCACACAAGTGCCACCTCCTGCCCCACAAGTGCCTCCTCCTGCTCCACAAGTGCCACCTCCTGCCCCACAAGTGCTACCTACTTCCCCACAAGTGCCTCCTCCTGCCCCACAAGTGCCTCCTCCTGCCCCACAAGTGCCTCCTCCTGCCCCACAAGTGCCTCCTCCTGCCACACAAGTGCCACTTCCTGCCCCACAACTGCTACCTACTTCCCCACAAGTGCTACCTACTTCCCCACAAGTGCCACCTCCTGCCCCACATCATCCACCTCCTGCCTCACAAATGCCTCCTCCTGACCCACAATTGCCACCTGCCGCCCCACAACTTCCACCTCACGCCCCACAAGTGCCACCTCCCGCCCTAGAAGTGCCACAACCCGCCCCACAAATCCAACTCCTGACCCACAAGTGCCACCTCCCGCCCCACAAGTTCCACCTCCCGCACCAGAAGTGCCACCTCCTGCCCCACAAGTGCCACCTCCCGACCCACATGTACCAACTTCTGCCCCACAAGTGCCAGCTCCTGCCCCTCAAGTGTCACCTCCTCCCCACAAGTGCCACTTCCTGCCGCACAAGTGATACCTCCAGCCCCACAACTGCCACCACCCGCCCCACAACTTCCACCTCCCGCCTCACAAGTGCAACCTCCAGGCCCACAAGTGCCACCTCCAGATCCACAAGAATTAACTCCTGCCCCACAAGTGCCACCTCCTGCCCTTCAAGAGCCACTTCTTGCCCCTCAAGTAACATTTCCTGCCCCACAAGTGCCAACTCCTGCCCCACTAGTGCCACCTCCCGCCCCACAAGAGCCACCACCCTCCCCACAACTTCAACCTCCTTCCCCAAAACATCCACCTCCCGCCCCACAGGTGTCATCATCTGTCCCACAACTGCCACATCCCGCCCCACAAGTGCCACCTCCTGCCCCACAAGTGCCACCTCCTGCCCCAAAAGTGCCACCTCCCGCCCAAAAAGTGCAACATCTCGCCCCACTAGTGCCACGTCCCGGCCCAAAATTGCTACCTCCTGCCCCACATCATCCACCTCCTGTTCCACAAATGTCACCTCCTGACCCACAACTTCCACCTCCTGCCCCACAAGTGCCACCCCTTGCCCCACAAGTGCCACATCCCACCGCACAATTTCCACCTCTTGTTACACAAGTCCCACCTCCCGCCCAACAACAGCCTCCTCCTGCCCCACAAGTGCAACCTCCTGCCCCACAAGTACCACCTCGCATCCCACAAGTGCCACATTCCGCCCCACAAGTTCCACCTCCTGCCTTACAAGTGCCAATTCCTGCCCTACAAGTGCCAGCTCATTCCCTTGAAGTGCCAGCTCCTGCCCCACAAGTGCCACATTTGTCCACACCACTACCACCTCCCCCCCAAATTATCCACCTCCTGCCCCACAAGTGTCACTGACCGCCCAACTTCATCCTCCTGACACACAAGTGCCACCTCCCGCTCCACAACTTCCACCTTCCACTCCGCAACTTCCACCTCCTGCCCCAGTAGTGTCACCTCCCGACCCACAAGTGCCACCTCCCGCCCTACAACTTCCATCTCCTGGCTCACATGTTCCACCTCCTGGCTCAAAAGAGCCACCTCCCGCCCCACAACTTCCACGTAACGCCCCATAAGTTCCACCTCCTGCCCAACAAGTGCCACCTCTCGTCCCACAAGGACCACCTCCTGCCCCACAAGTTCCACCTCCTGCCCCACAAGTGCCACCTCCTGCCCCACAAGTGCCACCTCCTGCCCAACAAGTGCCACCACCCTCCCCAAAATGCCAACTCCCGCCCCACAAGTGCCACGTCCAGCCCCACAACTTCCACCTCCTGCCCCAAAAGTGTCAACTCCTGCCCCATAAGTTCCATATCCCGCCCCACAAGTGCCACTACCTGCCCCACTAGTGCCATCTCCATTTCCACAGGTGCCACCTCCCGCCCCACAACTTCCAGGTAACGCCCCATAAGTTCCACCTCCTGCCCAACAAGTGCCACCTCTCGTCCCACAAGGACCACCTCCTGCCCCACAAGTTCCACCTCTTGCCCCACAAGTGCCAAATACTTCCCCACAACTTCCACCTTCTGCCGCACTAGTGCCAACTCCAATTCCACAAGTGCCACCTCCCACACAAGTGCCACCACCTGACCCACAAGTGCCACCTCCTGCCCCACAAGTGCCATTTCCTGCCCTACAACTTCCACCTCCTGCCCCACAAGAGCCAGTTCCAGCCCCACAAATGCCACCTCCCGCCCCACAACTTCAACATCCCGCCATACAAGTGCCAACTCCTGCCCCACAAGTGCCACATCCCTCCCCACTAGTGCCAGCTCCTGCCCCACAAGTGCCACCTACCACGCCACAAATTCGACCTCCTGCCCCACAAGTTCCACCTCCCACCCCACAAGTGCCAAATCCTGCCACGCAACGTCCACATCCTGCTCCACAAGTGCCACCTCCTGCCCCACATCATCCCCCTCCCATCCAACAAGTGCCACCTCCTGCCCCACAAGTTCCAATTCCTGCCCCACAAGTGCCAGCTCATGCTTCACAAGTGCCAGCTCCTGCCCCTCATCATCCACCTCCTGCCCCACAAGTGCCACCTCCCGCCCAACAATTGTGGCCACATGACAAACAAGTGAAAAATCCCACCCCACAAGTGCCACTACATGTCCAACAGGTGCCACCTCCCACCCCACAACTTCAGCCTCCCGCCACAGAAGTGCCAACTCCTGCCCAACGTGTGATATCTCCTGCACCACAAGTTCCAAGTCTTGCCCCACAAGTTCCACCTACCATCCCACAAGTGCCACCTCCAGCCCCACAAGTGCCATCTCCCACCCCACAAGTACCAAATCCTGCCCCACAACTTCCACCTCCTGCCCCAGAAGTGCCATCTCCTGTCGCACAAGTTCCACCTTCTTCCCCACAAGTATAACCTCCAGCCCCATAAGTGCCAAATCCTGCCCCACAACATCCACCTGTGCCCTACAAATACCATTTCCGGCTCCACATCATCCAACTCCTGCCCCACAAGTGCCACCTCCTGCCCAACAAGTGCCACCTCCTGCCCCACAAGTGCCACCTCCTGCCCCACAAGTGTTACATCCTGCCCCACAAGTGCCACCTCCCGACCCACAAGTGCCACCTCCTGCCGTGCAAGTGCCAGATCCTGCCCCGAAAGTGCCAGCTCCTGCTCCACATGTGCCACCTCTCGCCCCACAAGTTCCACCTCCCGCCCACAGGTGCCACATCGCTCCCCTCAAGTGCCACCTCCTGCCCCACAAGTGCCACCTCCCGCCCCACAAGTGCCAACTCCAGCCCCACAAGTGCAACCTCCCACCCCACAAGTACCAAATCCTGCCCCACAACTTCCACCTCCTGCCCCAGAAGTGCCATCTCCTGCCCCACATGTGTCACCTCCTGCCGCACATCATCCACCTCCAAACCCATAAGTGCCACCTCCTGCACAACAAGTGCCAATTCCTGCCCCACAAGTGCCAGCACATGCTTCACAAGCGCCAGCTCCAGCCTAACATCATCCACCTCCTGCCCCACAAGTGCCACATCCCGCCCCACAAGAGCCACTTCCTTCCCCACAAGTACCCCATCCCACACCACAAGTTCCAATTCCTGGAATACAAGTGCCTCCTCCTTCCCCACAAGTGCCACCTCCCGCCCCACAAGTGCCACCTCCCGCCCCACAAGTGCCAACTCCCGCCCCACAACTGCCAATTCCCGCCCCACAAGTGCCAGCTCATGCTTCACAAGTGCCAGCTCCTGCCCCTCATCATCCACCTCCTGCCCCACAAGTGCCACCTCCTGACCCACAACATCAATCTCCAGCCCCACAAGTGCCACCTCCTGCCCAAAACCTGCCACCTCCCTCCCCACAATGCCACTTCCTGCCATATTAGTGCAGCCTCCTGCCCCACAAGTGCCAACTCCCGCCCCAAAAGTGCCACTTCCTGCCCCTCTATCGCCACCTCCTGCCCCAGAAGTTCCACTTCCTGCACCACAAGTTACACCTACAGCCCCACATTTTCCACCTCCTGTTTTACAAGTTCCACTTCCGCCCCACAAGTGCAACCTCCTGCCCAACAAGTGCCAGCTCATGCCCCACAAGTGCAAGGTCCTGTCCTTCAACTTCCACCTCCTGCCCCACAAGTGCCACCTCCTGCCCCACAACGACCACCTCCTGCCCCACATCATCCACCTCCCGCCCCACAATTGCCACCTCCTGCCCCACAAGTGCCACCTCCCGCCCAACAATTGTGGCCACATGACAAACAAGTTCCACTTCCGCCCCACAAGTGCCACCTCCTGCCCAACAAGTGCCATTTCTTACCCCACAGGTTCCAAATCCTACCCCACTGGTGCCATTTCCTGCCCCACAAGTGCCATTTCCCCCCCCACATGTGCCAACTCCTGCCTTACAAGTTTCACCTCCCACCCCACAAATTCCACCTCCCACCCCACAAGTTCCACCTCCTGCCCCACAAGTGCCAATTCCTGCTTCACAAGTGCCAGCTCATGCTTCACAAATGCCAGCTCATGCCCCACATCATCAACTTCCTGCCCCACAAGTGCCAGCTCATGCCCCACAAGTGACACCTCTTGCCCCACAGGGGCCACCTCCTACCCCACATCATCCACCTCCTGCCCCACAAGTGACAATACCTTTTCCACAAGTGCCACCTCCCGCCCCACAACTTCAACATTCCGCCACACAAGTGCCGACTCCGGGCAACGTGTGCCACATCCTGCCCCACAAGTGCCAGCACCTGCCCCACATGTTCCACCTACCATCCCACAAATTCCACCTCATGCCCCACAAGTGCCAACTCCCAACCCACAAATGCCAAATCCTGCAATGCAACTTCCACCTCCTGCTCCACAAGTGCCACCTCCTGCCCCACATCGTCCACCTCCCACCCAACAAGTGCCACCACCTGCCCCACAAGTGCCAATTCCTGCCCCACATCTGCCAGCTCATGCTTCACAAGTGCCAGCTCCTGCACTACGTCATCCACTTCCTGCCCCACAAGTGCCACCTCCTGACCGACAAAGACATCCTCCTGCCCCATAAGTGCCAATTTCTACCCCACAAGTGCCAGCTCATTCTCCACAAGTGCCACATTTGTCCACACCACTGCCTCCTCCCCCCCAAATAATCCACCTCCCGCCCCACAAGTGTCACTGACTGACCAACTTCCTCCTCCTGACCCACAAGTGCCAGCTCCTGCCCCACAAGTGCCAGCTCCTGCCCCACAAGAGCCACTTCCTGCCCCACAAGTACCTCTTCCCTCCCAACAAGTTCCAATTTCCGCCCAACAAGTACCACCTCCTTCTGCACTAGTTCCACCTCCTGCCCTAAAAGCTCCATTTCCTGCCCCAGAAGTGCCACCTCCCGCCCCACAAGTGCCACCTCCTGCCCTACAACTTCCACCTCCTGGCCCACAAGTGCCACCTCCCGCCCTACAACTGCCAAACCCTGCCCCAAAACTTCCACCTCCTGCCCAACAATTTCCAACTCGTGCCCCACAATTGCCACCTCCTGCCACACAAATGCCACCTTCTGCCTCAAAATGCCACCTCCTGCCCAACAACTCCAACCTCCCGCCCCACAAGTACCACCTCCTGCTCCACAAGTTCCACCTCCTGCCCCATAAGTTCCACCTTACGCCCCACAAGTGCCATCTCCTGCCCCAAAAGCTCAATTTCCTGCCCCATCAGTGCCACCTCCTGCACCACAAGTGCCACCTCCTGCCCCATAAGTGCCAATTTCTACCCCACAAGTGCCACTTCCCGCCTTACAAATGCCACCTCCTGCCCCACAACTGCCGCCCCCAGCCCCGCAACTGCCACCACTTGCCCCACAATTTCCACCTCCCACCCCACAATTTTTACCTCCCGCCCCATAAGTGCCATCTCCTGCCCCACAGGTGCCACCTACTATTCCACATCATCCACCTCCTTCCCCACATCATCCACCTCCTGTTCCACAAATGTCACCTCCTGACCCACAACTTCCACATCCTGCCCCACAAGTGCCACCCTCTGCCCCAGAATTGCCACCTCCTGCCCCACAATTGCCACTTCTTGCCCCACAACTTCAACCTCCCACCCCATAACTTCCACCTCCCGTCCCACAGCTTCCACATCCTGCCCCACAAGTGCCCGATCCTGCCCCAGAAGTACCACCACCTGACCCACAAGTGCCAACTCCTGCCCCACAAGTGCCACATCCCGCCCCACAAGTGCTACCTCCTGCCTTACAAGTGCCCATTCCTGCTTCACAAGTGCCAGCTCATGTTTCACAAATGCCAGCTCATGCCCCACATCATCACCTTCCTGCCCCACAAGTTCCACCTCCAACCCCACAAAGACAGCCTCCTGCCCCACATCATCCACCTCCTGCCCCACAAGTGCCAATTCCTGCCCCACAAGTGCCAGCTCATGCCCCACAAGTGCCAGCTCCTGCCCCACAAGTGCCAGCTCCTGCCCCACAAGTGCCACCTCCTGCCCCACAAATTCCACCTCCTGCCCCACAAGTGCCAACTCCTGCCCCACAAGTGCCACCTCCCGCCAAACAACTGACACCACCTGCCCCACAAGTGCCACCTCCCACCAAACAACTGACACCTCCTGCCCCACAAGTGTCACCTCCTGCCCGACAAGTTCCACCTCTTGACCTACAAGTGCCACCTCCTGCCCCATAAGTTTCACCTCTCGCCCAACAAATGCCACCACCTCCCCCAAAAGCGCCACCTCCTGCCCCACAGGTGCCATTTCCTGCCCCACAATATCCACCTCCCACGCACAAGTGCAACCTACTGCCCCACAACTTCTACCTCCTGCCCCACAAGTGCCACCTCCTGCCCCACAAGTGCCACCTGTCACCCTGCAAGTCCAGCTCCTCTCGCCCCACAAGTGCCAGCTCATGCTTCACAAGTGCCAGCTCCTGCCCCACATCATCAACTTCCTGCCCCACAAGTGCCACCTCCAACCCCACAAAGACAGCCTCCTGCCCCACATCATCCACCTCCTGCCCCACAAGTGCCAATTCCTGCCCCACAATTGCCAGCTCATGCCCCACAAGTGCCAGCACCTGCCCCACAAGTGCCACCTCTTGCTCAACAGGTGCCACCTCCTGCCCCACAAATGCCAAATCCTGCCCTGCAACTTCCAACTCCTGCCCCACAAGTGCCAATTCCTGCCCCACAAGTTCCAGCTCATGCTTCACAAGTGCCAGCTCCTGCCCCACATCATCCACTTCCTGCTCACATGTGCCACCTCCTGTCCGACAAAGACCACCTCCTGCCCCACATCATCCACCCCCTGCCCCACAAGTGCCACCTCCTGCCCCACAACGACCACCCCCTGCACCAAAAGTGCCAATTCCTGCCCCACAAGTGCCAGCTCCTGCCCAACAAGAGCCACTTCCTGCCCCACAAGTACCTCTTCCCTCACAACAACTTCCAATTTCCGCCCCACAAGTGCCACTACCTGCCCCACAAATGCAACCTCCTGCCCCACAAGTGCCACCTTTCGCCCCACAAGTGCCACCTCCCGCTCCACAACTTCCACCTCCTGCCCCACAAGTGCCACCTCCCGACCCACAAGTGCAACCTCACGCCCAACATCTACCACCTCCCACCCCACAACTTCCATCTCCTGGCCCACAAGTGCCACTTCCTGCCTCAAAAGAGCCACCTCCCGCCTCACAACTTCCACGCAACGTCCCATAAGTTCCACCTCCTGCCCCACAAGTGCCAGCTGCTGCTCCACATCATCCAACTCCCACCCCACAAGTGCCATGTCCAGCCCCACAACATCTGCCTCCTGCCCCAAAAGTGTCAACTCCTGCCCCATAAGTTCCATATCCCGCCCCACAAGTGCCACCTCCCACCCCACAAGTGCCACCTCCTGCCCCACAAGTTCCAACTCTCGTCTAACAAGTGCCACCTCCTGCCCAACATTTACCACCTCCCGCTCCACAAGTGCCACCTCCTGCCCAACAAGTGCCATTTCTTACCCCACATGTTCCAACTCCTGCCCAACAGGTGCCATTTCCTGCCCCACAAGTACCACCTCCTGTCCCACATTTACCAACTCCTGCCCCACAAGTGCCATTTCCTGCCCCACATCTGTTGCATACCACCCCACAAATTCCACCTCCCGCCACACAAGTGCCACCTCCCGCTTCACAACTTCCACATCCTGCCCTACAAGTGCCACCTCCCGCCATAAAATGCCACCTCCCGTCCCTCTATCACCACCTCCTGCCCCACAAGTTACACCCCCACCCCACAGATACCACCACCTGCCCCACAAGTACCACCTCCTGCAAACAAATGCCATTTCTTAAACCACAGGTCCAAACTCCTGCCCCACAAGTGCCACCTCCTGTCTCAGAAGTGCAACCTCCCGCCCCACAACTTCCACAACCTGCCCCACAAGTGCCACCTCCCGTCACTCAACTTCCAACTCCCACCCCACAAGTGCCACCTCCCGCCCTACAACTTCCACCTCCCGCACCACAACTTCCACCTCCTGCCTCACAAGTTCCACATTCTCCCGCCCCACAACTTCCAACTCCTGGCCCACAAGTGCGACCTCCTGCCCCACCATTACCACCTCCTGCCCCACAATTTCCACCTCCTGCCCCACAAGTGCCACAACCTGCTCCACAATTTCAACGTCCTGCCTTACAAGTGCCACATTCTGCCCCACAAGTGTAGGCTCCTGCTCCACAAGTGCCACCTCCCGAACCACAACCTCAACCTCTGGCCCCACAAGTCCCACCTCCCGCCCCACAAGTGCCACATCCCGCCCCACAAGTGCCACCACCTGACCCACAAGTGCCAACTCCTGCCCCACAAGTGCCATTTCTTGCCCCACAAGTGCCAGCTCATGCTTCACAAGTGCCAGCCCCTGCCCCTCATCATCCACCTCCTGCTCCACAAGTAATAACTCCTGCCCCACAAGTGTTGCATTTTGCCCCAAAAGTGCCACCTCCCGACCCACAAGTGCCAACTCCTGCCCCGCAACTTCCATCTCCTGCTCCACAAGTGCCACCTCGAACCGCACAATTGCCACCTCCTTCCCCATATCAACCACCTCCCATCCAACAAGTGCCACCTCCTGCCCCACAAGTGCCAATTCCTGCCCCACAAGTGCCAGCTCATGCTTCACAAGTGCCAGCTCCTGCCCCTCATCATCCACCTCCTGCTCCACAAGTGCCACCTCCTGCCCCACAATGACCACCTCCTGCCCCACATCATCCACCCCCTGCGCCACAAGTGCCAATTCCTGCCCTACAAGTGCCAGCTCATTCCCCTGAAGTGCCAGCTCCTGCCCCACAAGTGTCACTGACCGCCCAACTTCCTCCTCCTGACACACAACTGCAACCTCCTGCCCCACAAGTGCCACCTCCCGCCCTACAACTTCCACCTCCCGCTCCACAACTTCCACCTCCTGCCCCACAAGTGCCACCTCCCGCCCTACAACTTCCATCTCCTGGCTCACAAGTTCCACCTCCTGCCTAAAAAGAGCCACGTCCTGCCCCACAACTTCCACGTAACGTCCCATAAGTTCCACCTCCTGCCCCACAAGTGCCAACTCCTGCCCCACAAGTGCCACCTCCTGCCCAACAAGTGCCACCACCCTCCCCAAAATGCCAACTCCCGCCCCACAAGTGCCACGTCCAGCCCCACAACTTCCACCTCCTGCCCCAAAAGTGTCAACTCCTGCCCCATAAGTTCCATATCCCGCCCCACAAGTGCCACTACCTGCCCCACTAGTGCCATCTCCATTTCCATAGGTGCCACCTCCCGCCCCACAACTTCCACGTAACGCCCCATAAGTTCCACCTCCTGCCCAACAAGTGCCACCTCTCGTCCCACAAGGACCACCTCCTGCCCCACAAGTGCCAAATACTTCCCCAAAACTTCCACCTTCTGCCGCACTAGTGCCAACTCCAATTCCACAAGTGCCACCTCCCACACCACAAGTGCCACCACCTGACCCACAAGTGCCAACTCCTGCCCCACAAGTGCCATTTCTTGCCCCACAAGTGCCACCTCCTGCCCCACAAGAGCCAGATCCAGCCCCACAAATGCCACCTCCTGCCCCACAACTTCAACATCCCGCCATACAAGTGCCACCTCCTGCCCAACGTGTGCCACATCCTGCCCCACAAGTGCCAACTCCTGCCCCGCAACTTTTACCTCCTGCTCCACAAGTGCCAACTCCTGCCCCACATCATCCACCTCTTGCCCCACAAGTGCCACCTCCAGCCCCACAAGTGCCACATCCCTCCCCACAAGTGCCACCTCCTGCCCCACAAGTGCCACCTCCCGCCCCACAACTTCCACCCCCTCCCCTCAAGTTACATCTCCTGCCCCACAAGTGCCAACACCTGACCCACAAGTGCCACCTCCTGCCCCACAACTTTACATTCCGCCCCACAATTTCCACCTCCTGTCTTACAACTTCCACTTCCTGCCCCACAAGTGCCAGCTCAGGCTTCACAAGTGCCAGCTCCTGCACCACATCATCCACTTCCCGCCCCACAAGTGCCACCTCCTGCCCAACAATTGCCATTTCTTACCCCACAGGTTCCAACTCCTGTCCCACATGGGCCAACTCCTGCCCCACAAGTGCCATTTCCTGCCCCACAACTTCCACCTCCCGCCCCAGAAGTGCCAGTTCCTGTCCCACAAGTGCCACCTACCACGCCACAAATTCCACCTCCTGCCCCAGAAGTTCCACCTCCTGCCCCACAATGACCACCTCCTGCCCCACATCATCCACCTCCTGCCCCACAATGACCACCTCCTGCCCCACATCATCCACCTCCTGCCCCACAAGTGCCAATTCCTGCCCTACAAGTGCCAGCTCCTGCCCCACAAGTGCCACATTTTGCCACACCACTGCCACCTCCCCCCCCAAATAATCCACCTCCTGCCCCACAAGTGTCACTGACCGCAACTTCCTCCTCCTGACCCACAAGTGCAACCTCCTGCCCCACAACTTCAACATCCCGCCACACAAGTGCCGACTCCTGCCCAACGTGTGCCACATCCTGCCCCACAAGTGCCAAATCCTGCCCCACATCGTCCACCTCCCACCCAGCAAGTGCCACCTCCTGCCCCACAAGTGCCAATTCCTGCCCCACATGTGCCAGCTCATGCCCCACAAGTGCCAGGTCCTGTCCCACATCATCCACCTTCTGCCCCACAAGTGCCACCTCCTGCCCCACAACGACCACCTCCTGCCCCACATCATCCACCCCCTGCACCACAAGTGCCAATTCATGTCCTACAAGTGCCAGCTCACTCCCCTGAAGTGCCACCTCCTGTCCCACATGTGCTAACTCCTGCCCCACAAGTGCCATTTTCTGCCCCACAACTTCTACCTCACGGCCCACAAGAGCCAGTTCCAGCCCCACAAATGCCACCTCCCGCCCCACAACTTCAACATCCCGCCCCACAAGTGCCACCTCCTGCCTCACAACTTCCAACTCCCACTACAACAATTTCCACCTCCTGTCTTACAAGTTCCACTTCCGCCCTACAAGTGCCACCTCCAGCCCAATAAGTGCCTAATCATGCCCCACAACATCCACCTGTGCCCTAAAAATTTCCGGCTCCACATCATCCAACTCCAGCCCCACAAGCGCCACCTCCTGCACAAAAAGATCCACCTCAAGCCCCACAGGTGCCACCTCCCGCCCCACAACTTCCACCTCCCGCCCCACAATTGTCACCTCCTGCCCCACATATTCCACCTACCACCCCACAAATTCCAACTCCTGCCCCACAAGTGCCAGCTCCTGCCCGACAAGAGCCACTTCCTGCCCCACAAGTACCTCTTCCCTCCCAACAAGTTCCAATTTCCGCCCAACAAGTACCACCTCCTTCTGCACAAGTTCCACCTCCTGCCCTAAAAGCTCCATTTCCTGCCCCAGAAGTGCCACCTCCCACCCCACAAGTGCCACCTCCTGCCCTACAACTTCCACCTCCTGGCCCACAAGTGCCACCTCCCGCCCTACAACTGCCAAACCCTGCCCCAAAACTTCCACCTCCTGCCCAACAATTTCCAACTCGTGCCCCACAATTGCCACCTCCTGCCACACAAATGCCACCTTCTGCCTCAAAATGCCACCTCCTGCCCAACAACTCCAACCTCCCGCCCCACAAGTACCACCTCCTGCTCCACAAGTTCCACCTCCTGCCCCATAAGTTCCACCTTACGCCCCACAAGTGCCATCTCCTGCCCCAAAAGCTCAATTTCCTGCCCCATCAGTGCCACCTCCCGCACCACAACTGCCACCTCCTGCCCCAGAAGTGCCAATTTCTGCCCCACAAGTGCCACTTCCCGCCTTACAAATGCCACCTCCTGCCCCACAACTTTCACCTCCTGCCCCACAAGTGCAACCTCCCTGCCCACGAGTCACACAATCTGCCCAAGTGCCACCTCCTCATGCCAGCTCATGCTTCACAAATGCCAGCTCCAGCCCCACATCATCAACTTCCTGTCCCACAAGTGCCACCTCCAACCTCACAAAGACAGCCTCCTGCCCCACAAGTGCCACCTCCTGCCCCACAAGTGCCAATTCCTGCCCCCCAAGTGCCAGCTCATGCTCCACAAGCGCCAGCTCCTGCCCCTCATCATCCACCTCCTGCCCCACAGGTGCCACCTCCTGACCCACAACATCAATCTCCAGCCCCACAAGTTACACCTGCTACAAGTTCCACAAGTGCCACCTCCCTGCTCACGAGTGCCACATCCCGCCCCACATGTACCACCTCCTGCATCACAACTTCCACCTCCCGCCCCACATGTACCACCTCCTGCATCACAACTTCCACCTCCCGCCCCACATGTACCACCTCCTGCATCATAACTTCCACCTCCCGCCCCACATGTACCACCTCCTGCATCACAACTTCCACCTCCCGCCCCACATGTACCACCTCCTGCATCACAACTTCCACCTCCTGCCCCACATGTACCACCTCCTGCATCACAACTTACACCTCCCGCCCCAAGAATGCCACATCCTGCCCCACAAGTGCCACCTCGTGCCTCACAAGTGCCACCCACCCCCACAAGTTCCACCTCCCGCCCCACAAGTGCCACCTCCCACGCACAAGTGCCACATCCTGCCCCACAAGTGTCACCTCCTGCCCACAAGTGCCACCTTCCGCCCCACAAGTGCCACCTCACACCCCAACAGTTTCAACTTCCGCCCCACAAGTGCCACCTCACGCCCCACAACTTCCACATCCCGACCCACAAGTGCCACCACCTGACCCACAAGTGCCACCACCTGACCCACTAATGCAACTACGTGCCCCACAAGTGCCAACTCCTGCCCCACAAGTTCTACCTCCTGCCTTACAAGTGCCACCCCCTGCCTCACAACTTCCACCTCCTGCCCCACAAATGCCACCTCCTGCCCCACAAATGCCACCTCCTGCCCTACAAGTGCCAGCTCAGGCCCCACAAGTGCCCCCTCCCGCTCCACAAGTGCCACGTCCTGCCCCACAAGGGCCAAATCCTGCCACGCAACATCCACCTCCTGCCCCACATCATCCACCTCCCACCCCACAAGTGCCACCTCCTAACCCACATGTGCCAACTCCTGCCCCACAAGTGCCATTTCCTGCACCACATTTGCCACCTCCTGCCCCACAAGTGCCACCTCCTTCCCCACAAGTGCCACCTCCCACCCCAGAAGTTTAACCTCCAGACACACAAGTGCCATCTCCCGCTCCACAAGTGCCATCTCCCACCCCACAAGTGCCAAATCCTGACGTGCAACTTCCACCTCCTGCTCCACAAGTGCCATCTCCTGCCCCACAAGTGCCACCTCCCGCCACACAAGTGCCACCTCCCGCCCCTCTATAGCCACCTCCTGCCCCACAAGTTACACCTCTTGCCCCAAAAGTTCAACCTCTTGCCTCACAACGTCGACCCCCGCCCCACATGTGCCACCACCTGACCCACAAGTGCCAACTCCTGCCCCACAAGTGCCAACTCCTGCCCCACAACTTCAACCTCCAGCCACACAAGTGCCAACTCCTGCCCAACAAGTGCCACCTCCCGCCCCACAAGTGCCACCTCCCGCCCCACAAGTGCCACGTCACACCCCAAATCTTCTTACCTTCCACCCCACAAGTGCCACCTCCTGCCCCAAACCTTCAACCTACTGCCCCACAACTGTCACTTCCCACCCAGCAATTGCCACCCCCCGCCACACAAGTGCCTCCTCCCACCCCACAAGTGCCAACACTTACCCCACAATTACCACCTCCTGCCCCACAACTTCCATCTCCCACTCCACAAGTGCCACCTACTGCACAACAAATACCATCTCCTGCCCCATAAGTGCCATCTCCTGCCCCACAGGTGCCACCTACTGTTCCACATCATCCACCTCCTTCCCCACATCATCCACCTCCTGTTCAACAAATGTCACCTCCTGACCCACAACTTCCACATCCTGCCCCACAAGTGCCACCTCTTGCCCCACATAATCCACGTCCTGCTCCAAAATTGCCACCTCCTGCCCCACAAGTGCCACCTCCCGCCCCACAACATCCACCTCACGCTCCAAAAGTGCCACCTCCTGCCCCACAAGTGCTACTTCCTGCCTTACAAGTGCCACTTCCCTCTGCACAAGTGACACCTCCAGCCCCACAGCTGCCACAACCCGCCCCACAACTTCCACATCCCGCCTCACAACTGCAAGCTCCTGCCCCACAATTGCTACCTCCTACCACACAAGTGCCAACTCCTGCCCCACAAGTGCCACCTCATGTCCCTCAATTTTCACCTTATGCCCCAAAAGTGCCACCTCCCGCCCAAAAAGTGCAACATCTCGCCCCACAAGTGCCACGTCCCGGCCCAAAATTGCTACCTCCTGCCCCACATCATCCACCTCCTGTTCCACAAATGTCACCTCCTGACCCACAACTTCCACCTCCTGCCCCACAAGTGCCACCTTCTGCCTCACAAGTGCCACCCCTTGCCCCACAAGTGCCACATCCCACCGCACAATTTCCACCTCTTGTTACACAAGTCCCACCTCCCGCCCAACAACAGCCTCCTCCTGCCCTACAAGTGCCACCTCCTGCCCCACAAGTGCCACCTTCTGCCTCACAGGTGTCACCCCTTGCCCCACAAGTGCCACATCCCACCGCACAATTTCCACCTCTTGTTACACAAGTCCCACCTCCCGCCCAACAACAGCCTCCTCCTGCCCCACAAGTGCCACCTCCTGCCCCACAAGTGCCACCTCCCACCCCACAAGTGCCACGTCCTTCCCAATTGCCACGTCCTGTCCCACAAGTGCCACCTCCTGCTGTACAAGTGCCACCCTCTGCCCCACAATTGCCACTTCTTGCCCCACAATTGCCAATTCTTGCCCCACAACTTCCACCTCCCACCCCATAACTTCCACCTCCCGTCCCACAGCTTCCACATCCTGCCCCACAAGTGCCCGATCCTGCCCCAGAAGTACCACTACCTGACCCACAAATGCCAACTCCTGACCCACAAATGCCACCTCGCATCCCGCAAGTGCCACATCCCGCCCCACAAGTTCCACCTCCTGCCCCACAAATGCAAATTCCTGCCCCACAAGTGCCAGCTCATGCCCCACAAGTGCCACCTCCTGCCCCACATGTGCCACCTCCTGCCCCACATGTTCCACCTACCACCCCACAAATTCCAACTCCTGCCCCACAAGTGCCAGCTCCTGCCCGACAAGAGCCACTTCCTGCCCCACAAGTACCTCTTCCCTCCCAACAAGTTCCAATTTCCGCCCCACAAGTGCCACCTCCTGCCCCACAAATGCAACCTCCTGCCCCACAAGTGCCACATTTCACCCCACAAATGCCACCTCCCGCTCCACAACTTCCACCTCCTGCCCCACAAGTGCCAGCTGCTGCTCCACATCATCCAACTCCCGCCCCACAAGCGCCATGTCCAGCCCCACAACATCTGCCTCCTGCCCCAAAAGTGTCAACTCCTGCCCCATAAGTTCCATATCCCGCCCCACAAGTGCCACCTCCCACCCCACAAGTGCCACCTCCTGCCCCACAAGTTCCAACTCTCGTCTAACAAGTGCCACCTCCTGCCCAACATTTACCACCTCCCGCTCCACAAGTGCCACCTCCTGTCCAACAAGTGCCATTTCTTACCCCACATGTTCCAACTCCTGCCCCACAGGTGCCATTTCCTGCCCCACAAGTACCACCTCCTGTCCCACATTTACCAACTCCTGCCCCACAAGTGCCATTTCCTGCCCCACATCTGTTGCATACCACCCCACAAATTCCACCTCCCGCCACACAAGTGCCACCTCCCGCTTCAAAACTTCCACATCCTGCCCTACAAGTGCCACCTCCCGCCATAAAATGCCACCTCCCGTCCCTCTATCACCACCTCCTGCCCCACAAGTTACACCCCCACCCCACAGATACCACCACCTGCCCCACAAGTACCACCTCCTGCAAACAAATGCCATTTCTTAAACCACAGGTCCAAACTCCTGCCCCACAAGTGCCACCTCCTGCCCCACAAGTGCCACCTCCTGCCCCACAATTGCCACCTCCCGCCCTGCAAGTCCAGCTCCTCTCGCCCCACAAGTGCCAGCTCATGCTTCACAAGTGCCAGCTCCTGCCCCACATGTGCCACCTCCAACCCCACAAAGACAGCCTCCTTCCCCACAAGTGCCACCTCCTGCCCCACAAGTGCCAATTCCTGCCCCACAATTGCCAGCTCATGCCCCACAAGTGCCAGCACCTGCCCCACAAGTGCCACCTCTTGCCCAACAGGTGCCACCTCCCGCCCCTCAAGTGCCACACACTGCCCCACAAGTGCCGCCCCCAGCCCCGTAACTGCCACCCCTTGCCCCACAATTTCCACCTCCCACCCCACAATTTTTACCTCCCACCCCACAAGTGCCATCTCCTGCCCCACAGGTGCCACCTACTGTTCCACATCATCCACCTCCTTCCCCACATCATCCACCTCCTGTTCCACACATGCCACCTCCTGCCCTATAAGTGCCACCTCAGGCCCCACAAGTGCCCCCTCCCGCTCCACAAGTGCCACGTCCTGCCCCACAAGGGCCAAATCCTGCCACGCAACATCCACCTCCTGCCCCACATCATCCACCTCCCACCCCACAAGTGCCAATTCCAGCCCTAAAAGTGCCAGCTCATGCTTCACAATTGCCAGATCCTGCCCCACATCATCCACCTCCTGCCCCACAAGTGCCACCTCCTAACCCACATGTGCCAACTCCTGCCCCACAAGTGCCATTTCCTGCACCACATTTGCCACCTCCTGCCCCACAAGTGCCACCTCCTTCCCCACAAGTGCCACCTCCCACCCCACAAGTTTAACCTCCAGACACACAAGTGCCATCTCCCGCCCCACAAGTGCCATCTCCCGCCCCACAAGTGCCATCTCCCGCCCCACAAGTGCCAAATCCTGACGTGCAACTTCCACCTCCTGCTCCACAAGTGCCATCTCCTGCCCCACACGTGCCACCTCCCGCCACACAAGTGCCACCTCCCGCCACACAAGTGCCACCTCCCGCCCCTCTATAGCCACCTCCTGCCCCACAAGTTACACCTCTTGCCCCAAAAGTTCAACCTCTTGCCTCACAACGTCGACCCCCGCCCCACATGTGCCACCACCTGACCCACAAGTGCCAACTCCTGCCCCACAAGTGCCAACTCCTGCCCCACAACTTCAACCTCCAGCCACACAAGTGCCAACTCCTGCCCAACAAGTGCCACCTCCCGCCCCACAAGTGCCACCTCCCGCCCCACTACTTCCACGTCACACCCCAAATCTTCTTACCTTCCACCCCACAAGTGCCACCTCCTGCCCCAAACCTTCAACCTACTGCCCCACAACTGCCACTTCCCACCCAGCAATTGCCACCCCCCGCCACACAAGTGCCTCCACCCACCCCACAAGTGCCAACCCTTACCCCACAAGTGCCAACTCCTGCCCCACATCATCCACCAACCGACCCACAAATGCCACCTCCTGCCCCACAACTTCCATCTCCCACTCCACAAGTGCCACCTACTGCACAACAAATACCATCTCCTGCCCCATAAGTGCCATCTCCTGCCCCACAGGTGCCACCTACTGTTCCACATCATCCACCTCCTTCCCCACATCATCCACCTCCTGTTCCACAAATGTCACCTCCTGACCCACAACTTCCACATCCTGCCCCACAAGTGCCACCTCTTGCCCCACATAATCCACGTCCTGCTCCAAAATTGCCACCTCCTGCCCCACAAGTGCCACCTCCCACCCCACAAGTGCCACCTCCAGCCCCACCAGTTCCACCGCCCGCCCCACAAGTACCACCTCCTGACCCACAAGTGCCACTACGTGACCCACAATTGCCACCTCCCGTCTCACAATTGCAACTCTCGCCCAACAAGTGCCACCTCCTGCCCCACAATTGCCACCACCCCCCCAACAAGTGCCACCTCCCACCCCACAAGTGCCAACTCTCGCCCCACAAGTGCCAACTCCTGCCCCACAACATCCACCTCATGCTCCAAAAGTGCCACCTCCTGCCCCACAAGTGCTACTTCCTGCCTTACAAGTGCCACTTCCCGCTGCACAAGTGACACCTCCAGCCCCACAGCTGCCACAACCCGCCCCACAACTTCCACATCCCGCCTCAGAACTGCAAGCTCCTGCCCCACAATTGCCACCTCCTACCACACAAGTGCCAATTCTTGCCCCACAATTGCCAGGTCATGCCCCACAAGTGCCAGCACCTGCCCCACAAGTGCCACCTCTTGCCCAACAGGTGCCACCTCCTGCCCCACAAATGCTAATCCTGCCCTGCAACTTCCAACTCCTGCCCCACATGTGCCAACTCCTGCCCCACATCATCCACCAACCGCCCCAAAAGTGTCACCTCCTGCCCCACAACTTCCATCTCCCACTCCACAAGTGCCACCTACTGCACAACAAATACCATCTCCTGCCCCATAAGTGCCACCTCCTGCCCCACAACCGCTACCTCCTGCCTCATATCATTCACCTCCCGCCCCACAATTTCCACCTCCTGCTCAACTAGTGCCACGTGCTGCCCCACAAGTTCCATTTCCCGCCCCACAAGTGCCACCTCCCGCCCCACAAGTGCCGCCTCCAGCCACACAAGTGCTAAATCGTGCCGCACAACTTCCACCTCCCGCCCCACAACTGCTACCTCCCGCCTTAAAAGTGCCACCTCCCGACCCACAAGTGCCTCCTCCTGTCCCACAGTTGTCACCTCCCGCTCCACAAGTTACACCTCACCCCCCACAAGTTCTACCACCCACCCCACAAGTGCCACCTGCAGCCCCAGAAGTGTCAAATCCTTCCACACAACTTCCACATCCAGCCCCACAAGTGCCACCTCCCGCCCCACAACTTCCACTTCCCGCCCAACAACAGCCTCCTCCTGCCCCACAAGTGCCACCTCCTGCCCCACAAGTGCCACTTCCTGCCCCACAAGTGCCACTTCCTGCCCCACAACTGCCTCCTCCTGCCCCACAAGTGCCTCCTCCTGCCTCACAAATGCCTCCTCCTGACCCACAATTGCCACCTCCCGCCCCACAACTTCTACCTCCCGCCCCACAAGTACCAGCTCCCGCCCCACAAGAGCCACCTCCCGACCCACATGTGCCAACTTCTGCCCCACAAGTGCCAGCTCCTGCCCCTCAAGTGTCACCTCTTCCCCACAAGTGCCACCTTCTGCTCCACAAGTGCCACTTCCTGCCGCACAAGTGATACCTCCAGCCCCACAACTGCCACCTCCCGCCCCACAACTTCCACCTCCCGCCTCACAAGTGCAACCTCCAGGCCCACAAGTGCCACCTCCAGATCCACAAGAATTAACTCCTGCCCCACAAGTGCCACCTCCTGCCCTTCAAGAGCCACTTCTTGCCCCACAAGTAACATTGCCTGCCCCACAAGTGCCAACCCCTGCCCAACAAGTGCTATGACCCAGCCCACAAGTGCCAACTCCTGCCCCACTAGTGCCACCTCCCGCCCCACAAGAGCCACCACCCTCCCCGCAACTTCAACCTCCTTCCCCAAAACATCCACCTCCCGCCCCACAGGTGTCATCATCTGCCCCACAACTGCCACATCCCGCCCCACAAGTGCCACACACTGCCCCACAAGTGCCGCCCCCATCCCCGAAACTGCCACCCCTTGCCCCACAATTTCCACCTCCCACCCCACAATTTTTACCTCCCGCCCCACAAGTGCCATCTCCTGCCCCACAGGCGCCACCTACTGTTCCACATCATCCACCTCCTTCCCCACATCATCCACCTCCTGTTCCACAAATATCACCTCCTGACCCACAACTTCCACATCCTGCCCCACAAGTGCCACCTCCTGCCCCACATAATCCACGTCCTGCTCCAAAATTGCCACCTCCTGCCCCACAAGTGCCACCTCCCACCCAACAAGTGCCACCTCCAGCCCCACCAGTTCCACCGCCCGCCCCACAAGTACCACCTCCTGACCCAGAAGTGCCACCTCCTGACCCACAATTGCCACCCCCCGTCTCACAATTGCAACTCTCGCCCAACAAGTGCCACCTCCTGCCCCACAATTGCCACCACCCCCCCAACAAGTGCCACCTCCCGCCCCACAAGTACCACATCCAACCCCACAAGTGCAACCTCCTGCCCCACAAGTGCCAACTCTCGCCCCACAAGTGCCAACTCCTGCCCCACAACATCCACCTCACGCTCCAAAAGTGCCACCTCCTGCCCCACAAGTGCTACTTCCTGCCTTACAAGTGCCACTTCCCGCTGCACAAGTGACACCTCCAGCCCCACAGCTGCCACAACCCGCCCCACAACTTCCACATCCCGCCTCGCAACTGCAAGCTCCTGCCCCACAATTGCCACCTCCTACCACACAAGTGCCAACTCCTGCCCCACAAGTGCCACCTCATGTCCCTCAATTTTCACCTTATGCCCCAAAAGTGCCACCTCCCGCCCAACAAGTGCAACATCTCGCCCCACTAGTGCCACGTCCCGGCCCAAAATTGCTACCTCCTGCCCCACATCATCCACCTCCTGTTCCACAAATGTCACCTCCTGACCCACAACTTCCACCTCCTGCCCAACAAGTGCCACCTTCTGCCTCACAAGTGCCACCCCTTGCCCCACAAGTGCCACATCCCACCGCACAATTTCCACTTCTTGTTACACAAGTCCCACCTCCTGCCCAACAACAGCCTCCTCCTGCCCCACAAGTGCCACCTCCTGCCCCACAAGTGCCACCTCCCGCCCCACAAGTGCCACGTCCTTCCCAATTGCCACGTCCTGTCCCACAAGTGCCACCTCCTGCCGTACAAGTGCCACCCTCTGCCCCACAATTGCCACTTCTTGCCCCACAATTGCCAATTCTTGCCCCACAACTTCCACCTCCCACCCCATAACTTCCACCTCCCGTCCCACAGCTTCCACATCCTGCCCCACAAGTGCCCGATCCTGCCCCAGAAGTACCACCACCTGACCCACAAGTGCCAACTCCTGCCCCGCAAGTGCCACCTCGCATCCCGCAAGTGCCCATTCCTGCTTCACAAGTGCCAGCTCATGTTTCACAAATGCCAGCTCCTGCCCCACATCGTCAACTTCCTGCCCCACAAGTGTCACCTCCAACCCCACAAAGACAGCCTCCTGCCCCACATCATCCACCTCCTGCCCCACAAGTGCCAATTCCTGCCCCACAAGTGCCAGCTCATGCCCCACAAGTGCCAGCTCCTGCCCCACAAGTGCCAGCTCCTGCCCCACAAGTGCCAACTCCTGCCCCACAAGTGCCAACTCCTGCCCCACATGTTCCACCTACCACCCCACAAATTCCAACTCCTGCCCTACAAGTGCCAGCTCCTGCCCGACAAGAGCCACTTCCTGCCCCACAAGTACCTCTTCCCTCCCAACAAGTTCCAATTTCCGCCCCACAAGTGCCACCTCCTGCCCCACAAATGCAACCTCCTGCCCCACAAGTGCCACCTTTCGCCCCACAAATGCCACCTCCTACCCCACAAGTTCCACCTCCTGCCCCACAAGTGCCAGCTGCTGCTCCACATCATCCAACTCCCGCCCCACAAGTGCCATGTCCAGCCCCACAACATCTGCCTCCTGCCCCAAAAGTGTCAACTCCTGCCCCATAAGTTCCATATCCCGCCCCACAAGTGCCACCTCCCGCCCCACAAGTGCCACCTCCTGCCCCACAAGTTCCAACTCTCGTTTAACAAGTGCCACCTCCTGCCCAACATTTACCACCTCCCGCTCCACAAGTGCCACCTCCTGCCCAACAAGTGCCATTTCTTACCCCACATGTTCCAACTCCTGGCCCACTAGTACCTCTTCCCTCCCAACAAGTTCCAATTTCCGCCCCACAAGTGCCACCTCCTGCCCCACAAATGCAACCTCCTGCCCCACAAGTGCCACATTTCACCCCACAAATGCCACCTCCCGCTCCACAACTTCCACCTCCTGCCCCACAAGTGCCAGCTGCTGCTCCACATCATCCAACTCCCGCCCCACAAGTGCCATGTCCAGCCCCACAACATCTGCCTCCTACCCCAAAAGTGTCAACTCCTGCCCCGTAAGTTCCATATCCCGCCCCACAAGTGCCACCTCCCACCCCAAAATTGCCACCTCCTGCCCCACAAGTTCCAACTCTCGTCTAACAAGTGTTACCTCCTGCCCAACATTTACCACCTCCCGCTCCACAAGTGCCACCTCCTGCCCCACAAGTACCACCTCCTGTCCCACATTTACCAACTCCTGCCCCACAAGTGCCATTTCCTGCCCCACATCTGTTGCATACCACCCCACAAATTCCACCTCCCGCCACACAAGTGCCACCTCCCGCCCCACAACTTCCACCTCCTGCCCCACAATTGCCACCTCCTGCCCCACAAGTGCCACCTCCTGCCCGACAAGAGCCACTTCCTGCCCCACAAGTACCTCTTCCCTCCCAACAAGTTCCAATTTCCGCCCTGCAAGTGCCACCTCCTGCCCCACAAGTGCCAGCACCTGCCCCACAAATGCCACCTTTCGCCCCACAAATGCCAAATCCCGCTCCACAACTTCCACCTCCTGCCCCACAAGTGCCACCTCCCGACCCACAAGTGCCACCTCACGCCCAACATCTACCACCTCCCACCCAACAAGTGCCACCTCCCGCCCTACAACTTCCATCTC
Source organism: Coturnix japonica (assembly GCF_054131305.1). Classification (NCBI taxonomy): domain Eukaryota; kingdom Metazoa; phylum Chordata; class Aves; order Galliformes; family Phasianidae; genus Coturnix; species Coturnix japonica. The sequence continues at coordinate 1,586,657 of NC_140687.1, read as the reverse complement.
CTGGCCCACAAGTGCCACCTCCTGCCTCAAAAGAGCCACCTCCCGCCCCACAACTTCCACGTAACGCCCCATAAGTTCCACCTCCTGCCCAACAAGTGCCACCTCTCGTCTTACAAGGACCACCTCCTGCCCCACAAGTGCCACCTCCTGCCCCACAAGTGCCAACTCCTGCCCAACAAGTGCCACCACCCTCCCCAAAATGCCAACTCCCGCCCCACAAGTGCCACGTCCAGCCCCACAACTTCCACCTCCTGCCCCAAAAGTGTCAACTCCTGCCCCATAAGTTCCATATCCCGCCCCACAAGTGCCACTACCTGCCCCACTAGTGCCATCTCCATTTCCACAGGTGCCACCTCCCGCCCCACAACTTCTACGTAACGCCCCATAAGTTCCACCTCCTGCCCAACAAGTGCCACCTCTCGTCCCACAAGGACCACCTCCTGCCCCACAAGTTCCACCTCTTGCCCCACAAGTGCCAAATACTTCCCCACAACTTCCACCTTCTGTCGCTCTAGTGCCAACTCCAATTCCACAAGTGCCACCTCCCACACCACAAGTGCCACCACCTGACCCACAAGTGCCAACTCCTGCCCCACAAGTGCCATTTTCTTGCCCCACAAGTGACACGTCCTGCCCCAGAAGTGCCATTTCCTGCCCTACAACTTCCACCTCCTGCCCCACAAGAGCCAGTTCCAGCCCCACAAATGCCACCTCCCGCCCCACAACTTCAACATCCCGCCATACAAGTGCCAACTCCTGCCCAACGTGTGCCACATCCTGCCCCACAAGTGCCAAATCCTGCCCCGCAACTTTTACCTCCTGCTCCACAAGTGCCAACTCCTGCCCCACATCATCCACCTCCTGCCACACAAGTGCCACCTCCAGCCACACAAGTGCCAACTCCTGCCCCACAAGTGCCACATCCCTCCCCACAAGTGCCACCTACCACGCCACAAATTCGACCTCCTGCCCCACAAGTTCCACCTCCCACCCCACAAGTGCCAAATCCTGCCACGCAACGTCCACATCCTGCTCCACAAGTGCCACCTCCTGCCCCACTTCATCCACCTCCCATCCAACAAGTGCCACCACCTGCCCCACAAGTGCCAATTCCTGCCTCACAAGTGCCAGCTCATGCTTCACAAGTGCCAGCTCCTGCCCCTCATCATCCACCTCCTGCCCCACAAGTGCCACCTCCCGCCCAACAATTGTGGCCACATGACAAACAAGTGAAAAATCCCACCCCACAAGTGCCACTACATGCCCAACAGGTGCCACCTCCCACCCCACAACTTCAGCCTCCCGCCACAGAAGTGCCAACTCCTGCCCAACGTGTGATATCTCCTGCACCACAAGTTCCAAGTCTTGCCCCACAAGTTCCACCTACCATCCCACAAGTGCCACCTCCAGCCCCACAAGTGCCATCTCCCACCCCACAAGTACCAAATCCAGCCCCACAACTTCCACCTCCTGCCCCAGAAGTGCCATCTCCTGTCGCACAAGTTCCACCTTCGGCCCCACAAGTGTAACCTCCAGCCCCATAAGTGCCAAATCCTGCCCCACAACATCCACCTGTGCCCTACAAATACCATTTCCGGCTCCACATCATCCAACTCCTGCCCCACAAGTGCCACCTCCTGCCCCACAAGTGCCACCTCCTGCCCCACAAGTGCCACCTCCTGCCCCACAAGTGCAACCTCCCACCCCACAAGTACCAAATCCTGCCCCACAACTTCCACCTCCTGCCCCAGAAGTGCCATCTCCTGCCCCACATGTGTCACCTCCTGACGCACATCATCCACCTCCAAACCCATAAGTGCCACCTCCTGCACAACAAGTGCCAATTCCTGCCCCACAAGTGGCAGCACATGCTTCACAAGCACCAGCTCCAGCCTAACATCATCCACCTCCCGACCCACAAGTGCCACCTCCTGCCCCGCCAGTTCCACCTCCTGCCATGCAAGTGCCAGCTCCTGCCCCACATGTGCCACCTCTCGCCCCACTAGTGCCACCTCCCGCCCCATAAGTGCCACCTCCCTCTCCACAAATTCAGCCTCCCGCCCACAAGTGCCACATTGCTCCCCACAAGTGCCACCTCCCGCCCCACAAGTGCCAACTCCCGCCCCACAAGTGCCAACTCCCGCCCCACAAGTGCCAACTCCTGCCGCACAACTGCCAATTCCAGCCCCACAAGTGCCAGCTCATGCTTCACAAGTGCCAGCTCCTGCCCCTCATCATCCAGCTCCTGCCCAAGTGCCACCTCCTGCCCAAAACCTGCCACCTCCCTCCCCACAATGCCACCTCCTGCCATATTAGTGCAGCCTCCTGCCCCACAAGTGCCAACTCCCGCCCCACAAGTGCCACCTCCTTCCAAACAAGTGTTACCTCCCGCCCCAAAAGTGCCACTTCCTGCCTTTCTACCGCCACCTCCTGCCCCAGAAGTTCCACTTCCTGCACCACAAGTTACACCTACAGCCCCACAATTTCCACCTCCTGTTTTACAAGTTCCACTTCCGCCCCACAAGTGCCACCTCCTGCCCAAAAAGTGCCAGTTCATGCCCCACAAGTGCAAGGTCCTGTCCTTCAACTTCCACCTCCTGCCCCACAACTGCCACCTCCTGCCCCACAACGACCACCTCCTGCCCCACAACGACCACCTCCTGCCCCACAAGTTCCAATTCCTGCCCTACAAGTGCCAGCTCATTCCCCTGAAGTGCCAGCTCCTGCCCCACAAGTGCCACATTTTGCCACACCACTGCCACCTCCCTTCCCAAATAATCCACCTCCTGCCCCACAAGTGTCACTGACCGCCCAACTTCATCCTCCTGACCCACAAGTGCAACCTCCTGCCCCACAAGTGCCAGCTCCTGCCCGACAAGAGCCACTTCCTGCCCCACAAGTACCTCTTCCCTCCCAACAAGTTCCAATTTCCGCCCCACAAGTGCCAGCTCCTGCCCCACAAGTGCAACCTCCTGCCCCACAATTGCCACCTCCTGCCCCACAAGTGCCACCTCCTGCCCCACAAGTGCCACCTCCAGCCCCACATCATCCACCTCCCGCCCCACAATTGCCACCTCCTGCCCCACAAGTGCCACATCCCGCCCAACAATTGTGGCCACATGACAAACAAGTTCCACTTCCACCCCACAAGTGCCACCTCCTGCCCCAAAAGTGCCAATTCCTGCTTCACAAGTGCCAGCTCATGCTTCACAAATGCCAGCTCATGCCCCACATCATCAACTTCCTGCCCCACAAGTGCCACCTCTAACCCCACAAAGACAGCCTCCTGCCCCACATCATCCACCTCCTGCCCCACAAGTGCCAATTCCTGCCCCACAAGTGCCAGCTCATGCCCCACAAGTGCCACCTCTTGCCCCACAAGTGCCACCTCCTGCCCCACAAGTGCCACCTCCTGCCCCACATCATCCACCTCCTCCCCCACAAGTGACAATACCTGTTCCACAAGTGCCACCTCCCGCCCCACAACTTCAACATCTTGCCACACAAGTGCCGACTCCTGGCAACGTGTGCCACATCCTGCCCCACAAGTTCCAGCTCCTGCCCCACATGTTCCACCTACCACCCCACAAATTCCACCTCATGCCCCACAAGTGCCAACTCCCAACCCACAAATGCCAAATCCTGCAATGCAACTTCCACCTCCTGCTCCACAAGTGCAACCTCCTGCCCCACATCGTCCACCTCCCAACCAACAAGTGCCACCACCTGCCCCACAAGTGCCAATTCCTGCCCCACATGTGCCAGCTCATGCTTCACAAGTGCCAGCTCCTGCACTACATCATCCACTTCCTGCTCACAAGTGCCACCTCCTGACCGACAAAGACATCCTCCTGCTCCACAAGTGCCAATTCCTGCCCCACAAGTGCCAATTCCTGCCCCACAAGTGCCACATTTGTCCACACCACTGCCTCCTCCCCCCCAAAAAATCCACCTCCCGCCCCACAAGTGTCACTGACTGACCAACTTCCTCCTCCTGACCCACAAGTGCCAGCTCCTGCCCCACAAGAGCCACTTCCTGCCCCACAAGTACCTCTTCCCTCCCAACAAGTTCCAATTTCCGCCCAACAAGTACCACCTCCTTCTGCACAAGTTCCACCTCCTGCCCTTAAAGCTCCATTTCCTGCCCCAGAAGTGCCACCTCCCGCCCCACAAGTGCCACCTCCTGCCCTACAACTTCCACCTCCTGGCCCACAAGTGCCACCTCCCGCCCTACAACTGCCAAACCCTGCCCCAAAACTTCCACCTCCTGCCCAACAATTTCCAACTCGTGCCCCACAATTGCCACCTCCTGCCACACAAATGCCACCTTCTGCCTCAAAATGCCACCTCCTGCCCAACAACTCCAACCTCCTGCTCCACAAGTTCCACCTCCTGCCCCATAAGTTCCACCTCCTGCCCCATAAGTTCCACCTTACGCCCCACAAGTGCCATCTCCTGCCCCAAAAGCTCAATTTCCTGCCCCATCAGTGCCACCTCCTGCACCACAAGTGCCACCTCCTGCCCCAGAAGTGCCAATTTCTGCCCCACAAGTGCCACTTCCCGCCTTACAAATGCCACCTCCTGCCCCACAACTTTCACCTCCTGCCCCACAAGTGCAACCTCCCAGCCCACGAGTGACACAATCTGCCCAAGTGCCACCTCCTGCCTCACAACTTCCACCTCCCGCCCCACAAGTGCCACCTCCTGTCTCACAAGTGCAACCTCCCGCCCCACAACTTCCACAACCTGCCCCACAAGTGCCACCTCCCGTCACTCAACTTCCAACTCCCGCCCCACAAGTGCCACCTCCCGCCCTACAACTTCCACATCCCGCCCCACAACTTCATTCTCCCGCCCCACAACTTCCAACTCCTGGCCCACAAGTGCGACCTCCTGCCCCACCATTACCACCTCCTGCCCCACAAGTGCCACAACCTGCTCCACAATTTCAACGTCCTGCCTTACAAGTGCCACATTCTGCCCCACAAGTGTAGGCTCCTGCTCCACAAGTGCCACCTCCCGAACCACAACCTCAGCCTCTGGCCCCACAAGTCCCACCTCCCGCCCCACAAGTGCCACATCCCGCCCCACATGTGCCATCACCCGCCTCACAAGTGCCACCTTCTGTTCCACAACTTCCACCTCCTGCCCCACAAGTTATAACTCCTGCCCCACAAGTGTTGCATTTTGCCCCACAAGTGCCACCTCCCGCCTCACAAGTGCCACCTCCCGACCCACAAGTGCCAACTCCTGCCCCGCAACTTCCATCTCCTGCTCCACAAGTGCCACCTCGAACCGCACAATTGCCACCTCCTTCCCCATATCAACCACCTCCCATCCAACAAGTGCCACCTCCTGCCCCACAAGTGCCAATTCCTGCCCCACAAGTGCCAGCTCATGCTTCACAAGTGCCAGCTCCAGCCCCTCATCATCCACCTCCTGCTCCACAAGTGCCACCTCCTGCCCCACAATGACCACCTCCTGCCCCACATCATCCACCCCCTGCGCCACAAGTGCCAATTCCTGCCCTACAAGTGCCAGCTCATTCCCCTGAAGTGCCACCTCCTGCCCCTCAAGTGTCACTGACCGCCCAACTTCCTTCTCCTGACACACAACTGCAACCTCCTGCCCCACAAGTGCCACCTCCCGCCCTACAACTTCCACCTCCCGCTCCACAACTTCCACCTCCTGCCCCACAAGTGCCACCTCCCGCCCTACAACTTCCATCTCCTGGCTCACAAGTTCCACCTCCTGCCTAAAAAGAGCCACGTCCTGCCCCACAACTTCCACGTAACGTCCCATAAGTTCCACCTCCTGCCCCACAAGTGCCAACTCCTGCCCCACAAGTGCCACCTCCTGCCCAACAAGTGCCACCACCCTCCCCAAAATGCCAACTCCCGCCCCACAAGTGCCACGTCCAGCCCCACAACTTCCACCTCCTGCCCCAAAAACAAAAACTCCTGCCCCATAAGTTCCATATCCTGCCCCACAAGTGCCACTACCTGCCCCACTAGTGCCATCTCCATTTCCACAGGTGCCACCTCCCGCCCCACAACTTCCACGTAACACCCCATAAGTTCCACCTCCTGCCCAACAAGTGCCACCTCTCGTCCCACAAGGACCACCTCCTGCCCCACAAGTGCCACCTCTTGCCCCACAAGTGCCAAATACTTCCCCACAACTTCCACCTTCTGCCGCACTAGTGCCAACTCCAATTCCACAAGTGCCACCTCCCACACCACAAGTGCCACCACCTGACCCACAAGTGCCAACTCCTGCCCCACAAGTGCCATTTCTTGCCCCACAAGTGCCACCTCCTGCCCCACAAGTGCCATTTCCTGCCCTACAACTTCCACCTCCTGCCCCACAAGAGCCAGTTCCAGCCCCACAAATGCCACCTCCTGCCCCACAACTTCAACATCCCGCCATACAAGTGCCACCTCCTGCCCAACGTGTGCCACATCCTGCCCCACAAGTGCCAAATCATGCCCCGCAAATTTTACCTCCTGCTCCACAAGTGCCAACTCCTGCCCCATATCATCCACCTCCTGCCCCACAAGTGCCAACTCCTGCCCCACAAGTGCCACCTCCCGCCCCACAACTTCCACCCCCTCCCCTCAAGTTACATCTCCTGCCCCACAAGTGCCAACACCTGACCCACAAGTGCCACCTCCTGCCCCACAACTTTACATTCCGCCCCACAATTTCCACCTCCTGTCTTACAAGTTCCACTTCCTGCCCCACAAGTGCCACCTCCTGCCCAACAATTGCCATTTCTTACCCCACAGGTTCCAACTCCTGTCCCACATGTGCCAACTCCTGCCCCACAAGTGTCATTTCCTGCCCCACAACTTCCACCTCCCGCCCCAGAAGTGCCAGTTCCTGTCCCACAAGTGCCACCTACCACGCCACAAATTCCACCTCCTGCCCCACAATGACCACCTCCTGCCCCACATCATCCACCTCCTGCCCCACATCATCCACCTCCTGCCCCACATCATCCACCTCCTGACCCACAAGTGCCAATTCCTGCCCTACAAGTGCCAATTCCTGCCCTACAAGTGCCAGCTCATTCCCCTGAAGTGCCAGCTCCTGCCCCACAAGTGCCACATTTTGCCACACCACTGCCACCTCCCCCCCCAAATAATCCACCTCCTGCCCCACAAGTGTCACTGACCGCAACTTCCTCCTCCTGACCCACAAGTGCAACCTCCTGCCCCACAACTTCAACATCCCGCCACACAAGTGCTGACTCCTGCCCAACGTGTGCCACATCCTGCCCCACAAGTGCCAACTCCTGCCCCACATCGTCCACCTCCCACCCAACAAGTGCCACCTCCTGCCCCACAAGTGCCAATTCCTGCCCCACATGTGCCAGCTCATGCCCCACAAGTGCCAGGTCCTGTCCCACATCATCCACCTTCTGCCCCACAAGTGCCACCTCCTGCCCCACAAAGACCACCTCCTGCCCCACATCATCCACCCCCTGCACCACAAGTGCCAATTCCTGCCCTACAAGTGCCAGCTCACTCCCCTGAAGTGCCAGCTCCTGCCCCACAAGTGCCACCTCCTGTCCCACATGTGCTAACTCCTGCCCCACAAGTGCCATTTTCTGCCCCACAACTTCCAACTCCCACTACAACAATTTCCACCTCCTGTCTTACAAGTTCCACTTCCGCCCCACAAGTGCCACCTCCAGCCCCATAAGTGCCTAATCATGCCCCACAACATCCACCTGTGCCCTTACAAATTTCCGGCTCCACATCATCCAACTCCAGCCCCACAAGCGCCACCTCCTGCACAAAAAGATCCACCTCAAGCCCCACAGGTGCCACCTCCCGCCACACAACTTCCACCTCCCGCCCCACAATTGTCACCTCCTGTCCCATAAGTGCCACCTCCCGCCCAACAATTGTGGCCACATGACAAACAAGTTCCACTTCCGCCCCACAAGTGTCACCTCCTGCCCAACAAGTGCCATTTCTTACCCCACAGGTTCCAAATCCTACCCCACTGGTGCCATTTCCTGCCCCACAAGTGCCACCTCCTGCCCCACAACGACCACCTCCTGCCCCACAAGTGCCAATTCCTGCCCTACAAGTGCCAGCTCATTCCCCTGAAGTGCCAGCTCCTGTCCCACAGGAGCCACATTTTGCCACACCACTGCCACCTCCCTTCCCAAATAATCCACCTCCTGCCCCACAAGTGTCACTGACCGTCCAACTTCCTCCTCCTGACCCACAAGTGCAACCTCCTGCCCTACAAGTGCCAGCTCCTGCCCGACAAGAGCCACTTCCTGCCCCACAAGTGCAACCTCCTGCCCCACAAATGCCACCTTTCGCCCCACAAATGCCACCTCCCGCTCCACAACTTCCACCTCCTGCCCCACAAGTGCAACCTCCTGCCCCACAAATGCCACCTTTCGCCCCACAAATGCCACCTCCCGCTCCACAACTTCCACCTCCTGCCCCACAAGTGCCACCTCACGCCCAACATCTACCACCTCCCACCCAACAAGTGCCACCTCCCGCCCTACAACTTCCATCTCCTGGTCCACAAGTGCCACCTCCTGCCTCAAAAGAGCCACCTCCCGCCCCACAACTTCCACGTAACGCCCCATAAGTTCCACCTCCTGCCCAACAAGTGCCACCTCTCGTCCCACAAGGACCACCTCCTGCCCCACAAGTGCCACCTCCTGCCCCACAAGTGTCAACTCATGCTCCACAAATGCCACCTCCTGCTCCACTAGTTCCACCTCTTGCCCCACAAGTGCCAAATACTTCCCCACAACTTCCACCTTCTGCCCCACTAGTGCCAACTCCAATTCCACAAGTGCCACCTCCAGCCCTACAACTGCCACTTCCAGCCCCACAAGTGCCACCTCCCGCCCAGCAACTTCAACATCCCACCACACAAGTGCCAACTCCTGCCCGTGTGCCACATCCTGCCCCACAAGTGCCAACTCCTGCCGCACAACTGACAATTCCTGTCCAAAAAGTGACAGCTCATGCTTCACAATTGCCAGCTCCTGCCCCACATCATCCACCTTCTGCCCCACAAGTGCCACCTCTCGCCCCACAAGTGCCACCTCCCGCCCCACAAGTGCCACCTCCTGCCAAACTAGTGAAACCTCCTGCCCCACAAGTGCCTTATCTCGCCAGACATTTTACAGCTCCTGCCCCACAAGTGCTACATCCTGCACCACAACTTCAACCTCCTGCCCCACAAGTGCCACGTTCTGCCCCACAAGTGTAGGCTCCTGCCCCACAAGTGCCAATTCCTGCCCCACATGTGCCAGCTCATGCTTCACAAGTGCCAGCTCCTGCACCACATCATTTACTTCCTGCCCACAAGTGCCAGTTCATGACCCACAAGTGCCAGCTCCTGCCCCACAAGTGCCAGCTCTTGCCCCACAAGTGCCAGCTCCTGCCCCACAAGAGCCACTTCATTCACCACAGGTACCCCATCCCAACCCACAAGTTTCAATTCCTGCCATACAAGTGCCAGCTCCTTCCCCACAAGTGCCACCTCCTTCCCCACAAGTGCAACCAAGTGCCCCACATGTTCCACCTACCACCCCACAAATTCCAACTCCTGCCCCACAAGTGCCAGCTCCTGCCCGACAAGTACCACATCCCACCCCACAAGTGCAACCTCCTGCCCCACAAGTGCCAACTCCCGCCCCACAAGTGCCAACTCCTGCCCCACAACATCCACCTCACGCTCCAAAAGTGCCACCTCCTGCCCCACAAGTGCTACTTCCTGCCTTACAAGTGCCACTTCCCGCTGCACAAGTGACACCTCCAGCCCCACAGCTGCCACAACCCGCCCCACAACTTCCACATCCCGCCTCACAACTGCAAGCTCCTGCCCCACAATTGCCACCTCCTACCACACAAGTGCCAACTCCTGCCCCACAAGTGCCACCTCATGTCCCTCAATTTTCACCTTATGCCCCAAAAGTGCCACCTCCCGCCCAACAATTGCAACATCTCGCCCCACTAGTGCCACGTCCCGGCCCAAAATTGCTACCTCCTGCCCCACATCATCCACCTCCTGTTCCACAAATGTCACCTCCTGACCCACAACTTCCACCTCCTGCCCCACAAGTGCCACCTTCTGCCTCACAAGTGCCACCCCTTGCCCCACAAGTGCCACATCCCACCGCACAATTTCCACCTCTTGTTACACAAGTCCCACCTCCCGCCCAACAACAGCCTCCTCCTGCCCCACAAGTGCCACCTCCTGCCCCACAATTGCCACGTCCTTCCCAATTGCCACGTCCTGTCCCACAAGTGCCACCTCCTGCCGTACAAGTGCCACCCTCTGCCCCACAATTGCCACTTCTTGCCCCACAATTGCCAATTCTTGCCCCACAACTTCCACCTCCCACCCCATAACTTCCACCTCCCGTCCCACAGCTTCCACATCCTGCCCCACAAGTGCCCGATCCTGCCCCAGAAGTACCACCACCTGACCCACAAGTGCCAATTCCTGCTTCACAAGTGCCAGCTCATGCTTCACAAATGCCAGCTCCTGCCCCACATCATCAACTTCCTGCCCCACAAGTGCCACCTCCAACCCCACAAAGACAGCCTCCTGCCCCACATCATCCACCTCCTGCCCCACAAGTGCCAATTCCTGCCCCACAAGTGCCAGCTCATGCCCCACAAGTGCCAGCTCATGCCCCACAAGTGCCAGCTCTTGCCTCACAGGTGCCACCTCCTGCCCCACAAAGTCCATCTCCTGCCCCACAAGTGCCAACTCCTGCCCCAAAAGTGCCACCTCCCGCCAAACAACTGACACCACCTGCCCCACAAGTGCCTCCTCCTGCCACACAATTGCCATCTCCTGCCCCACAAGTGCCACCTCCTGCCCCACAAGTGCCACCTCCCGCCCCACAAGTGCCACCTGTCACCCTGCAAGTCCAGCTCCTCTCGAGCCACAAGTGCCAGCTCATGCTTCACAAGTGCCAGCTCCTGCCCCACATCATCAACTTCCTGCCCCACAAGTGCCACCTCCAACCCCACAAAGACAGCCTCCTGCCCCACATCATCCACCTCCTGCCCCACATCATCCACCTCCTGCCCCACATCATCCACCTCCTGCCCCACATGTGCCAGCTCCTGCCCCACAAGTGCCAGCTCCTGCCCCACAAGTGCCAACTCCTGCCCCACATGTTCCTCCTACCACCCCACAAATTCCAACTCCTGCCCCACAAGTGCCAGCTCCTGCCCGACAAGAGCCACTTCCTGCCCCACAAGTACCTCTTCCCTCCCAACAAGTTCCAATTTCCGCCCACAAGTGCCACCTCCTGCCCCACAAATGCAACCTCCTGCCCCACAAGTGCCACCTTTCGCCCCACAAATGCCACCTCCCGCTCCACAACTTCCACCTCCTGCCCCACAAGTGCCACCTCCCGACCCACAAGTGCCACCTCACGCCCAACATCTACCACCTCCCACCCCACAACTTCCATCTCCTGGCCCACAAGTGCCACTTCCTGCCTCAAAAGAGCCACCTTCCGCCTCACAACTTCCACGTAACGTCCCACAACTTCCACCTCCTGCCCCACAAGTGCCAGCTGCAGCTCCACATCATCCAAATCCCGCCCCACAAGTGCCATGTCCAGCCCCACAACATCTGCCTCCTGCCCCAAAAGTGTCAACTCCTGCCCCATAAGTTCCATATCCCGCCCCACAAGTGCCACCTCCCACCCCACAAGTGCCACCTCCTGCCCCACAAGTTCCAACTCTCGTCTAACAAGTGCCACCTCCTGCCCAACAAGTGCCATTTCTTACCCCACAGGTTCCAAATCCTACCCCACTGGTGCCATTTCCTGCCCCACAAGTGCCATTTCCCCCCCCACATGTGCCAACTCCTGCCTTACAAGTTTCACCTCCCACCCCACAAATTCAACCTCCCACCCCACAAGTTCCACCTCCTGCCCCAAAAGTGCCAATTCCTGCTTCACAAGTGCCAGCTCATGCTTCACAAATGCCAGCTCATGCCCCACATCATCAACTTCCTGCCCCACAAGTGCCACCTCTAACCCCACAAAGACAGCCTCCTGCCCCACATCATCCACCTCCTGCCCTACAAGGGCCAATTCCTGCCCCACAAGTGCCAGCTCATGCCCCACAAGTGCCACCTCCTGCCCCACATCATCCACCTCCTCCCCCAAAAGTGACAATACCTGTTCCACAAGTGCCACCTCCTGCCCCACAACTTCAACATCCCGCCACACAAGTCCCGACTCCTGGCAACGTGTGCCACATCCTGCCCCACAAGTGCCAGCTCCTGCCCCACATGTTCCACCTACCACCCCACAAATTCCACCTCATGCCCCACAAGTGCCAACTCCCAACCCACAAATGCCAAATCCTGCAATGCAACTTCCACCTCCTGCTCCACAAGTGCCACCTCCTGCCCCACATCGTCCACCTCCCACCCAACAATTGCCACCACCTGCCCCACAAGTGCCAATTCCTGCCCCACAAGTGCCAGTTCATGCCCCACAAGTGCCACATTTGTCCACACCACTGCCACCTCTCCCCCAAATAATCCACCTCCTGCCCCACAAGTGTCACTGACTGACCAACTTCCTCCTCCTGACCCACAAGTGCCAGCTCCTGCCCCACAAGTGCCAGCTCCTGCCCCACAAGAGCCACTTCCTGCCCCACAAGTACCTCTTCCCTCCCAACAAGTTCCAATTTCCGCCCAACAAGTACCACCTCCTTCTGCACAAGTTCCACCTCCTGCCCTAAAAGCTCCATTTCCTGCCCCAGAAGTGCCACCTCCCGCCCCACAAGTGCCACCTCCTGCCCTACAACTTCCACCTCCTGGCCCACAAGTGCCACCTCCCGCCCTACAACTGCCAAACCCTGCCCCAAAACTTCCACCTCCTGCCCCATAAGTTCCATATCCCGCCCCACAAGTGCCACCTCCTGCCACACAAATGCCACCTTCTGCCTCAAAATGCCACCTCCTGCCCAACAACTCCAACCTCCCGCCCCATAAGTACCACCTCCTGCCCCATAAGTTCCACCTTACGCCCCACAAGTGCCATCTCCTGCCCCAAAAGCTCAATTTCCTGCCCAATGTATTCCTATGGGTACCTATGGGTTTCAATGTGGTCTCTATGTGCCTCTATGGGGTCTCTTATGGGTCTCAGCGAGGTCCCTATGTGTCTCTATGGGTCTCACTGTCCCCCACTGAAATCCATGGGGTCCCTATGTGTCCCAATGTCCCCCTATTGGTCCCAGTGTCAGCCTATGGGTCACAATGTGTCCCTATGTGTCCCAATGTCCCTCCTATGTGTTGCTAAGTGTCTCCATGGGGTCTCTTATGAGTATCTCTGGGCCAAAATATCTACCTATTGGTATCCATAGGTTACATTACGTCCCTATGTGCCTCTATGGGGTCTCTTAAGGGTTACAGCGAAGTCCCTATGTGTCTCTATGGGTCTCACTGTCCCCCACTATGTTCCATGGGGTCCCTATGTGTCCCAATATACCCCTATGGGTCCCAGTGTCTCCCTATGGGTCACTATTTGTTCCTAAGTGCCGAATGTCCCCCCTATGTGTCCCAATGGCCCACTTTGGGGTTTCTATGGAGACTCTTATTGGTATCTCTGGGCCCAAATGTCTTCCTATGGGTATCTATGGGTTTCAATGAGGTCCCTATGTGCCTCTATGGGGTCTCTTATGGGTATCAGTGGAGCCCCTATGTGTCTCTACGGGTCTCACTGTTCCCCACTGTAATCCATGGGGTCCTTCTGTGTCCCAATGTCCACACTATGGGTTGCTATGTACCTCTATGGGGTCTCTGTGTGGTCTCTTATGGGTATTTCTGGGCCCAAATGTCTTCCTATGGGTATCTATGGGTTTCAATGTGGTCCCTATGTGCCTCTATGGGGTCTCACTATCCCCCACCTTAATCCATGGGGTCTCTATGTGTCCCAATGTCCCCCTATGGGTCCCAGTGTCTCCCTATGGGTCACTATGTGTCCCTATGTGTCCCAATGTCCCCCCTATGGGTTGCTATGTGCCTCTATGGGTTCTCTATGGGGCTCTATGGGGTGCCTATGGAGCTCTATGGAGTACTATGGGGCGTTCTGAGGTTTCTATGGGGTGTCTATGGAACGCTATGGTGTGTCTATGTGGCAAAATGAGTTTCTATGGGTGGCTATGGGAGATCTATGGGGCACAATGGGTTACCTATGGGGCTCTATGGGATGTCTATGGGGCTCTATGGCGCGGCTATATATTTTTATGTGGTGTCTATGTGGCACTATGTTGTGCTATGGGGTGCTGTGAGGCACTATGGGGTGCTATGGGGCTCTATGGAGCAGTATAGGTTGTCTATGGGTCCCTATGGGGTGCAATGGGGCGTTGTGGGGCACAAGGGAGTGTCTATGAGGCTCCATGGGCTGCTATGGGGCACTGTGGAGTAGCTATGGGATGATTTGGGGTCTCTTTGTGCCCCTATGGGGCGCTATGGGTCACTATGTGGTGTCTATGGGGCCCTATGGGGTGGCTATGCGGTGCTGTAGGGTGGCTATGGGTTGCTTTGGGGTATCCTTGGGTTGCTATGGGGCACTATGGGTGACTATGGGGTGCTATGGTTTGCTATGGGGCTCTATGCGGAAGAATGGGGTCTCTATGGGGCGCTATGAGGTCCCTATGGGGCTCTATGGGGAGTCTCTGGGGTGTCTTTGGGGATCTATCGGTTGTCTGTGGGGCTCTATGGGGTCTGCATGGGGTCTGTATGGGGTTCAGTGGGTCTCTATGGGGCTCTATGGGGTGTCTACAGGCACTATGGGGCGATATGGGGTGTCTATGTGGTTCAATTGGGCTCTATGTTGTGGCTGTAGGGCCTTATGTGGTGTCTATGGAGCACTGTGGGCTGCTATGGGGTGCTTTGGGGAACTATGGGGTGTCTATGGGGCTCTATGGAGCAGTATGCTGTGTCTATGGGTCCCTATGGGGTGCAATGGGGTGCTGTGGGGCACAATGGAGTGTCTATGAGGCTCCATGGGCTGCTATGGGGCACTATGGAGTAGCTATGGGGTGCTATGGGGTCTCTGTAGGCCCCTATGGGTCACTATGTGGTGTCTATGGGGTTCTATGGGATGGCTATGCGGTGCTGTAGGGTGGCTATGGGGTGCTTTGGGGTATCCTTGGGTTCATATGGGGCGCTATGGGTGACTATGGGGTGCTATGGTTTGCTATTCGGCTCTATGCGGAAAAATGGGTCTCTATGGGGCGCTATGAGGTCCCTATGGGGCTCTATGGGGAGTCTCTGGGGTGTCTTTGGGGATCTATGGGTTGTCTGTGGGGCTCTATGGGGTCTGCATGGGGTCTGTATGGGGTTCAGTGGGTCTCTATGGGGCTCTATGGGGTGTCTACAGGCACTATGGGGCGATATGGGGTGTCTATGTGGTTCAATTGGGCTCTATGGTGTGGCTGTAGGGCCTTATGTGGAGTCTATGGTGCACTGTGGGCTGCTATGGGGTGCTGTGGGGAACTACGGGGTGTCTATGGGGCTCTATGGAGCAGTATGCTGTGTCTATGGGTCCCTATGGGGTGCAATGGGGTGCTGTGGGGCACAATGGAGTGTCTATGAGGCTCCATGGGCTGCTCTGGGGCACTATGGAGTAGCTATGGGGTGCTATGGGGTCTCTTTGGGCCCCTATGGGTCACTATGGGGCTCTATGGGGTATCTTTGTGTTCCTATGGGGCGCTATGGGTGACTATGGGGTCGCTATGGGTTTCTTTGAGGCACTATGGGTCTCAATGGGGTCTCTATGGGTCTCAATTTATCCTTATGGCTCCCAATGACTGTCTATGGGTCTCTATGTGTCCCTATGTGTCCCAGTGTTTCTCTATGTGTCCCTATGGGTCCCAGTGTCTCTCTATGGGTCCCAATGTCTTCCTCTGGATCTCTATGGGTCCCTATGGGTCCCAGTGTCTCTCTATGTCCCCCTGTCTAGGTGGTAACTATACAGATGGTAACAAAGATGGTAACAAATGTACAGAGGTTCTAAGCGAGAGAGAAACTCACCAGTGGTGATGCCTTCGCTGAGGAAGCTGGGGCGGTCTTCACTGCAGAGCGATGTCCAAGAGATGCTGCCTCACAGAATCACAGAATTCTCAAGGTTGGAAAAGGGCTGCCAGCTTTTGTAGGAGAATAGCATGGGAGACAGTTGTGAAGGCTTTGCTGAAGTCCAAGTAGAGCACATCAACAGCCTTTCTTTCTTTCCTTCATCCATCAGATGGGTCACAGGATCGTAGAAGGAGATCAGATTGGTCAAGCAGGAGCTGCCCTTCACGAACCCATGCTGGCTAGGTCTGATCTCCTGCTCATCCCACACCTGCCGCATCTGTCATCTCCCTCAAGACAATTCGTTCCATTCCCTTCCCTGGCACCGAGGTCAGGCTAACAGGCCTGGAGTTGCCCGGATCCTCCTGACAACCTTGCTTGGAAATGGGAGTCACGTTGGCAAGCCTCCAGTCTTCTGGGACCTCACCCGGTAACAGGGAGCTCGGAAAGATAATGGAAAGCGGCTCGAGTGAGGGTCAGCCCTTAAATGAGGTCTCAGAGGAGGTGGAGTCGAGCTCCAGCCCTCCCGGGAGCACAGCTCCATGACTCTCACCTGTGCTCCCGCAGCTGACCCCACACTTGCCTCAGCTGATTAATCAGAGGTTCAGGCTGTGATTACCAATCTCCCATACAGCCCCTATGGGTCCCAGTGTCTCCCTATGGGTCACTATGTGTTCCTAAGTGCCGAATGTCCCCCCTATGTGTCCCATTGGCCCCCTTTGGGGTTTCTATGGGGACTCTTATTGGTATCTCTGGGCCCAAATGTCTTCCTATGGGTATCTATGGGTTTCAATGAGGTCCCTATGTGCCTCTATGGGGTCTCTTATGGGTATCAGTGGAGCCCCTATGTGTCTCTACGGGTCTCACTGTTCCCCACTGTAATCCATGGGGTCCCTCTGTGTCCCAATATCCACACTATGGGTTGCTATGTGCCACTATGGGGTCTCTATGTGGTCTCTTATGGGTATCTCTGGGCCCAAATGTCTTCCTATGTGCATCTATGGGTTTCAATGTGGTCCCGATGTGCCTCTATGGGGTCTCTATGGGTCTCAGCAATGTCCCTATGTGTCTCTATGGGTCTCACTGTCCCCCACTGTAATCCATGGGATCCCTATGTGTCCCAATGTCCCCCCATGGGTCCCAGTGTCTCCCTATGGGTCATTATGTGTCCCTATGTGTCCCAATATCCCCCCTATGGGTAGCTATGTGCCTCTATGGGTTCTCTTATTCATATCTATGGGCTTAAATGTTCTCCTATGGGTATCTATGGGTTTCAGTGTGGTCCCTATGTGCCTCTATGGGTTCTCTATGGGGCTCTATGGGGTGCCTATGGAGCTCTATGGGGTTCTATGGGGCGTTCTGAGGTTTCTATGGGGTGTCTATGGAACGCTATGGTGTGTCTATGTGGCAAAATGAGTTTCTATCGGTGGCTATGGGAGCTCTATGGGGCACAATGGGTTACCTATGGGGCTCTATGGGATGTCTATGGGGCTCTATGGCGCGGCTATATGTCCTTATGTGGTGTCTATGTGGCACTATGTTGTGCTATGGGGTGCTGTGAGGCACTATGGGGTGCTATGGGGCTCTATGGAGCAGTATAGGGTGTCTATGGGTCCCTATGGGGTGCAATGGGGCGTTGTGGGGCACAAGGGAGTGTCTATGAGGCTCCATGGGCTGCTATGGGGCACTGTGGAGTAGCTATGGGATGATTTGGGGTCTCTTTGTGCCCCTATGGTGCGCTATGGGTCACTATGTGGTGTCTATGAGGCCCTATGGGGTGGCTATGCGGTGCTGTAGGGTGGCTATGGGTTGCTTTGGGGTATCCTTGGGTTGCTATGGGGCACTATGGGTGACTATGGGGTGCTATGGTTTGCTATGGGGCTCTATGCGGAAGAATGGGGTCTCTATGGGGCGCTATGAGGTCCCTATGGGGCTCTATGGGGAGTCTATTGGGTGTCTTTGGGGATGTATGGGTTGTCTGTGGGGCTCTATGGGGTCTGCATGGGGTCTGTATGGGGTTCAGTGGGTCTCTACGGGGCTCTATGGGGTGTCTACAGGCACTATGGGGCGATATGGGGTGTCTATGTGGTTCAATTGGGCTCTATGTTGTGGCTGTAGGGCCTTATGTGGTGTCTATGGGGCACTGTGGGCTGCTATGAGGTGCTGTGGGGAACTATGGGGTGTCTATGGGGCTCTATGGAGCAGTATGCTGTGTCTATGGGTCCCTATGGGGTGCAATGGGGTGCTGTGGGGCACAATGGAGTGTCTATGAGGCTCCATGGGCTGCTATGGGGCACTATGGAGTAGCTATGGGGTGCTATGGGGTCTCTTAGGGCACCTATGGGTCACTATGGGGTGCCTATGGGGCTCTATGGGGTATCTTTGTGTTCCTATGGGGCACTATGGGTGATTATGGGGTCGCTATGGGTTTCTTTGAGGCACTATGGGTCTCAATGGGGTCTCTATGGGTCTCAATTTATCCTTATGGCTCCCAATGACTGTCTATGGGTCTCTATGTGTCCCTATGGGTCCCAGTGTCTCTCTATGTGTCCCTATGGGTCCCAGTGTCTCTCTATGGGTCCCAATGTCTTCCTCTGGATCTCTGTGGTTCCCTAGGGGTCCCAGTGTCTCTCTATGTCCCCCTGTCTAGGTGGTAACTATACAGATGGTAACAAAGATGGTAACAAATGTACAGAGGTTCTAAGCGAGAGAGAAACTCACCAGTGGTGATGCCTTCGCTGAGGAAGCTGGGGCGGTCTTCACTGCAGAGCGATGTCCAAGAGATGCTGCCTCACAGAATCACAGAATTCTCAAGGTTGGAAAAGGGCTGCCAGCTTTTGTAGGAGAATAGCATGGGAGACAGTTGTGAAGGCTTTGCTGAAGTCCAAGTAGAGCACATCAACAGCCTTTCTTTCTTTCCTTCATCCATCAGATGGGTCACAGGATCGTAGAAGGAGATCAGATTGGTCAAGCAGGAGCTGCCCTTCACGAACCCATGCTGGCTAGGTCTGATCTCCTGCTCATCCCACACCTGCCGCATCTGTCATCTCCCTCAAGACAATTCGTTCCATTCCCTTCCCTGGCACCGAGGTCAGGCTAACAGGCCTGGAGTTGCCCGGATCCTCCTGACAACCTTGCTTGGAAATGGGAGTCACGTTGGCAAGCCTCCAGTCTTCTGGGACCTCACCCGGTAACAGGGAGCTCGGAAAGATAATGGAAAGCGGCTCGAGTGAGGGTCAGCCCTTAAATGAGGTCTCAGAGGAGGTGGAGTCGAGCTCCAGCCCTCCCGGGAGCACAGCTCCATTACTCTCACCTGTGCTCCCGCAGCTGACCCCACACTTGCCTCAGCTGATTAATCAGAGGTTCAGGCTGTGATTACCAATCTCCCACACAGCCCCTGTGGGTCCCAATGTTTCCCTATGGATCTCTGGGTGTCCCTATAGGACTCTATGGGGTTATTATGCCTCTAAATGGGTCCCTATATGTCTCTATGTCTCTCTATGGGGTCCCTATGTGTCCCAATGTCCCCACTATGGTTTGCTATGTGCCTCTATGGGGTCTCTATGGGGTCTTTTATGGGTAACTATCGTCCCAAATGTATTCCTAAGGGTATCTATGGGTTTCAATGTGGTCCCTATGTGCCTCTATGGGGTCTCTTATGGGTCTCAACGAAGTCCCTATGTGTCTCTATGGGTCTCGCTGTCCACCACTGTAATCCATGTGGTCCCTATGTGTCCCAATATCCCCATATGGGTCCCAGTGTCTCCCTATGGGTCACTATGTGTCCCTATGTGTCCCAATGTCCCCCCTATGGGTTGCTATGTGCCTCAATGGGCTCTCTTATGGATAGCTCTGGGCCCAAATGTCTCCCTGTGGGTATCTATGGGTTACATTAGGTCCCTATGTGCCTCTATGGGGTCTCTTATGGGTCTCAGCGGGTTCCCTATGTGTCTCTATGGGTCTCACTGTCCCCCACTGTAATCCATGGGGTCCTTAGTTGTCCCATTGTCCCCCTATGGGATCCAGTGTCTCCTCATGGGTCACGGTGTGTCCCTATGTGTCCCTATGTCCCCCCTATGGGTTGCTATGTTCCTCTATGGGGTCTCTTATGGGTCTCAGCAGGGTCCCTATGTGTCTCGATGGATCTGACTGTCCCCCACTTTAATCCATGGGGTCACTATGTGTCCCAATGTCCCCCTATGGGTCCCAGTGTCTCCCTATGTGTACCTATGTGTCCCAATGTCCCCCTATGGGTCACTATGTGTCCCAATGTCCCCCCTATGGGTTGCTATGTGCTTGTATGTGGTTTCTTATGGGTATCTCTGGGCCCAAATATCTTCCTATAGCTATCTATGGGTTTCAATGTGGTCCCTATGTGCCTCTATGGGGTCTCTTATGGGTCTCAGCGGGGTTTCTATGTGTCTCTATGGGTCTGGCTGTCCCCCACTGTAGTCCAAGGGGTCCCTATGTGTCCCAATGTCCCCATATGGGTC
This sequence comes from Coturnix japonica, assembly GCF_054131305.1. NCBI lineage: Eukaryota > Metazoa > Chordata > Aves > Galliformes > Phasianidae > Coturnix > Coturnix japonica. The sequence goes on along the minus strand of NC_140687.1, from coordinate 1,566,060 downwards.
CCAGTGTCTCCCTATGGGTCACTATGTGTCCCTACGTGTCCCAATGTCCCCCCTATGGGTTGCTATGTGCCTCTATGGGGTCTCTGTGGGGTCTCTTATGGATATCTCTGGGCCCAAATGTCTTCCTACAAGTATCTATGAGTTTCAATGTGGTCCCTAGGTGCCTCTATGGGGTCTCTTATGGGTCTCAGCGGGGTCCTTATGTATCTCTATGGGTCTCACTGTCCCCCACTGTAATTCATTGGGTCCCTATGTGTCCCAATGTCCCCCTATGGGTCCCAGTGTCTTCCTACGGGTCACAATGTGTACCTATGTGTCCCAATGTCCCCCCTATGGGTTGCTATGTGCCCCTATGGCGTCTCTATGGGGTCTCTTATGGTTATCTCTGGGCCCAAATGTCTTCCTTTGGGTATCTGTAAGTTTCAAAGTCGTCCTATGTGTCCCTATGGGTCTTAATGGCTCCTAATGTGTCCCTATGAGTCTATATGTGGTCTCACTGTCCCAGTGGGTCTCTATGTGTTCCTATGTGTCTATATGGAGTCTCTATCTGGTTTCTATGGGTCTTGGTGTCCCTCTATGTGTCACTTTGTGCCTCTATGGGGTCTCCATGGGTTTCTATGGGATCTCTATGTCTCTCTTTGGGTCCCTATTAGTCCCAATAGGTCCCTATGAGTCTCTATGATGTCTCCCTTTGTCCCCATATGGGTCCCAGTGTGACCCACATGTGCCCACAGCAGCTCCTGCCCCATAGACCTGACCCACATGTTCCCCACAGCAGCTCCTGCCCCATAGATCTGACCCACATCTGCCCCACAGCAGCTCCTGCCCCATAGATCTGACCCCCATCTGCCCCACAGCAGCTCCTGCCTCATACATCTGACTCACAGCATCTCCTGCCCCATAGAACTGGCCCACATCAGCCACAGCAGCTCCTGACCTATAGATCTGACCCACATCTGCTCCACAGCATCTCCTGCCCCATAGATCTGACCCCCATCTACCCCACAGCAGCTCCTGCCTCATACATCTGACTCACAGCATCTCCTGCCCCATAGAACTGGCCCACATCAGCCACAGCAGCTCTTGCCCCATAGATCTGACCCACATCTGACCCACAGCAGCTCCTGCCCCATAGATCTGACCCACATCTGCCACACAGCAGCCTTTGCCCCATAGATCTGACCCACATCTGCCACACAGCATCTCCTGCCCCATAGATCTGACCCACATCTGCCCCACAGCATCTCCTGCCCCATAGATCTGACCCACATCTGCCCCACAGCAGCTCCTGCCCCATAGATCTTACCCAGATCTGCCCCACAGCAGCTCCTACCTAAAGATCTGACCCACATCATCTCGACAGCAGCTCCTGCCCCATAGATCTGACCCACATGTGCCCCAGAGCTGCTCCTGCCCCATAGATCTGAACCACAGCAGCTCCTGTCTCATAGATCTTACCCACATCAGCCCCACAGCAGATTTTGCCCCATAGTTATGTCCCACATCTGCCCAACAGCAACTCCTGCCCCATAGATCTGACCCACATGCGCCCCACAGCAGCTCCTGCCCCATAGGTCTGACCCACATGCGCCTCACAGCAGCTCCTGCCCCATAGATCTAACCACCATCAGCCCCAAAGCAGCTCCTGCCCCATAGATTTGACCCACATCAGCCACACAGCATCTCCCGCCCCATAGATGTGACCCACATCTGCACCACAGCAGCTCCTCCCCATACATCTAACACCCATCAGCCTCACAGCAGCTCCTGCCCCATAGATATGCCCTACATCTGCCCCACATCAGCTCCTGCAACATAGATCTGACCCACATCTGCAACACAGCAGCTCCTGCTCCATAAATCTGACCAACATCAAGCCCACATTTGTTCCTGCCCCATAGATCTGACCCACAGCAGCCCCTGCCTCATAGATCTGACCCACAAGTGCCCCACAGCAGCTCCAGCCCAATAGACCTGACCCACATCTGCCCCAAAGCATCTCCTGCCCCATAGATCTTTCCTACATCAGCCCCACAGCACCTCCGGCCCAATAGATCTGACCCACATGTGCCCCACAGCAGCTCCTGCCCCATAGATCTGACCCACATCAACCATGTTGATAAACATGAAAACATACAACATGGGTTGTATCAACCATGTAATCCATGGTGTCCCTATGTGTCCCAATGTCACCCTATGGGTCCCAGTGTCTCCCTATGGGTCACTATGTGTCCCAATGTCCCCCCTATGGGTTGCTATGTGCCTCTATGGGTTCTCTATGGGGCTCTATGGGGTGCCTATGGAGCTCTATGGGGCGTTCTGAGGTTTCTATGGGGTGTCTATGGAACGCTATAGTGAGTCTGTTTGGTAAATTAGTTTCTATGGGTGGCTATGGGAGCTCTATGGGGCACAATGGGTTGCCTACGGGGCTCTATGGGATGTCTGTGAAGCTCTATGGCGCGGCTATATGTCCTTATGTGGTGTCTATGTGGCACTATGTTGTGCTATGGGGTGCTGTGAGGCACTATGGGGTGCTATGGGGCTCTATGGAGCAGTATAGGGTGTCTATGGGTCTCTATGGGGTGCAATGGGGCGCTGTGGGGCACAAGGGAGTGTCTATGAGGCTCCATGGGCTGCTATGGGGCACTGTGGAGTAGCAATGGGATGATTTGGGGTCTCTTTGTGCCCCTATGGGGCGCTATGGGTCACTATGTGGTGTCTATGGGGCTCTATGGGGTGGCTATGCGGTGCTGTAGGGTGGCTATGGGGTGCTTTGGGGTATCCTTGGGTTCCTATGGGGCGCTATGGGTGAATATGGGGTGCTATGGTTTGCTATGGGGCTCTATGCGGATAAATGGGGTTTCTATGGGGCGCTATGAGGTCCCTATGGGGCTCTATGGGGAGTCTATGGGGTGTCTTTGGGGATCTATGGGTTGTCTGTGGGGCTCTATGGGGTCTGCATGGGGTCTGTATGGGGTTCAGTGAGTTTCTATGGGGCTCTATGGGGTGTCTACAGGCACTATGGGGCGATATGGGGCATCTATTTGGTTCAATTGGGCTCTATGGTGTGGCTGTAGGGCCTTATGTGGTGTCTATGGGGCACTGTGGGCTGCTATGGGGTGCTGTGGGGAACTATGGGGTGTCTATGGGGCTCTATGGAGCAGTATGCTGTGTCTATGGATCCCTATGGGGTGCAATGGGGTGCTGTGGGGCACAATGGAGTGTCTATGAGGCTCCATGGGCTGCTATGGGGCACTATGGAGTAGCTATGGGGTGCTATGGGGTCTCTTTGGGCCCCTATGGGTCACTATGGGGCTCTATGGGGTATCTTTGTGTTCCTATGGGGCGCTATGGGTGACTATGGGGTCGCTATGGGTTTCTTTGAGGCACTATGGGTCTCAATGGGGTCTCTATGGGTCTCAATTTATCCTTATGGCTCCCAATGACTGTCTATGGGTCTCTATGTGTCCCTATGGGTCCCAGTGTCTCTCTATGTGTCCCTATGGGTCCCAGTGTCTCTCTATGGGTCCCAATGTCTTCCTCTGGATCTCTGTGGTTCCCTAGGGGTCCCAGTGTCTCTCTATGTCCCCCTGTCTAGGTGGTAACTATACAGATGGTAACAAAGATGGTAACAAATGTACAGAGGTTCTAAGCGAGAGAGAAACTCACCAGTGGTGATGCCTTCGCTGAGGAAGCTGGGGCGGTCTTCACTGCAGAGCGATGTCCAAGAGATGCTGCCTCACAGAATCACAGAATTCTCAAGGTTGGAAAAGGGCTGCCAGCTTTTGTAGGAGAATAGCATGGGAGACAGTTGTGAAGGCTTTGCTGAAGTCCAAGTAGAGCACATCAACAGCCTTTCTTTCTTTCCTTCATCCATCAGATGGGTCACAGGATCGTAGAAGGAGATCAGATTGGTCAAGCAGGAGCTGCCCTTCACGAACCCATGCTGGCTAGGTCTGATCTCCTGCTCATCCCACACCTGCCGCATCTGTCATCTCCCTCAAGACAATTCGTTCCATTCCCTTCCCTGGCACCGAGGTCAGGCTAACAGGCCTGGAGTTGCCCGGATCCTCCTGACAACCTTGCTTGGAAATGGGAGTCACGTTGGCAAGCCTCCAGTCTTCTGGGACCTCACCCGGTAACAGGGAGCTCGGAAAGATAATGGAAAGCGGCTCGAGTGAGGGTCAGCCCTTAAATGAGGTCTCAGAGGAGGTGGAGTCGAGCTCCAGCCCTCCCGGGAGCACAGCTCCATTACTCTCACCTGTGCTCCCGCAGCTGACCCCACACTTGCCTCAGCTGATTCATCAGAGGTTCAGGCTGTGATTACCAATCTCCCATACAGCCCCTGTGGGTCCCAATGTTTCCCTATGGGTCTCTAGCTGTCCCTATAGGTCTCTATGGGGTTATTATGCCTCTAAATGGGTCCCTATGTGTCTCTATGTCTCTCTATGGGGTCCCTATGTGTCCCAATGTCCCCGTATGGATCTCTATGTATCCATATGGGTCCCAGTGACTCCCTTTGGGTCACTAATGAGTCACTATGTGTCCCAACATCTCCCCTATGGGTTGCTATATGCCTCTGTGGGGTCTCTTATGGGTATCTCTGGACCCAAATGTATTCCTATGGGTACCTATGGGTTTCAATGTGGTCCCTATGTGCCTCTATGGGGTCTCTTATAGTTCTCAGCAGTGTCCCTATGTGTCTCTATGGGTCTCACTGTCCCCCACTGTAATCCACGGGATCCCTATGTGTCCCAATGTCCCCCTATGGGTCCCAGTGTCTCCCTATGGGTCACTATGTGTCCCTATGTGTCCCAATATCCCCCCTATGGGTAGCTATGTGCCTCTATGGGGTCTCTTATTTGTATCTATGGGCTTAAATGTCCTCCTATGGGTATCTATGGGTTTCAATGTGGTCCCTATGTGCCTCTATGGGGTCTCTTATGGGTCTCAGCAGAGTCTCTGTGTGTCTCTACGGGTATCACTGTCCCCAACTATGTTCCATGGCGTCCCTATGTGTCCCAATATACCCCTATGGGTCCCAGTGTCTCCCTATGGGTCACTATGTGTCCCTATGTGTCCCAATATCCCCCCTATGGGTAGCTATGTGCCTCTATGGGGTCTCTTATTTGTATCTATGGGCTTAAATGTCCTCCTATGGGTATCTATGGGTTTCAATGTGGTCCCTATGTGCCTCTATGGGGTCTCTTATGGGTCTCAGCAGAGTCTCTGTGTGTCTCTACGGGTATCACTGTCCCCCACTGTAATCCATGGTGTCCCTATGTGTCCCAATGTCCTTCCTATGGGTTGCTATGTGCCTCTATGGGTTCTCTATGGGGTGCCTATGGAGCTCTATGGGGTTCTATGGGGCGTTCTGAGGTTTCTATGGGGTGTCTATGGAACGCTATGGTGTGTCTATGTGGCAAAATGAGTTTCTATGGGTGGCTATGGGAGCTCTATGGGGCACAATGGGTTGCCTGCGGGGCTCTATGGGATGTCTATGGGGCTCTATGGTGCGGCTATATGTCCTTATGTGGTGTCTATGTGGCACTATGTTGTGCTATGGGGTGCTGTGAAGCACTATGGGGTGCTATGGGGCTCTATGGAGCAGTATAGGGTGTCTATGGGTCCCTATGGGGTGCAATGGGGCGCTGTGGGGCACAAGGGAGTGTCTATGAGGCTCCATGGGCTGCTATGGGGCACTGTGGAGTAGCTATGGGATGATTTGGGGTCCCTTTGTGCCCCTATGGGGCGCTATGTGTCACTATGTGGTGTCTATGGGGCTCTATGGGGTGGCTATGCGGTGCTGTAGGGTGGCTATGGGGTGCTTTGGGGTATCCTTGGGTTCCTATGGGGCGCTATGGGTGACTATGGGGTGCTATGGTTTGCTATGGGGCTCTATGCGGGTAAATGGGGTCTCTATGGGGCGCTATGGGGTCCCTATGGGGCTCTATGGGGAGTCTATGGGGTGTCTTTGGGGATCTATGGGTTGTCTGTGGGGCTCTATGGGGTCTGCATGGGGTCTGTATGGGGTTCAGTGGGTCTCTATGGGGCTCTATGGGGTGTCTACAGGCACTATGGGGCGATATGGGGTGTCTATGTGGTTCAATTGGGCTCTATGGTGTGGCTGTAGGGCCTTATGTGGTGTCTATGGGGCACTGTGGGCTGCTATGGGGTGCTGTGGGGAACTATGGGGTGTCTATGGGGCTCTATGGAGCAGTATGCTGTGTCTATGGGTCCCTATGGGGTGCAATGGGGTGCTGTGGGGCACAATGGAGTGTCTATGAGGCTCCATGGGCTGCTATGGGGCACTATGGAGTAGCTATGGGGTGCTATGGGGTCTCTTTGGGCCCCTATGGGTCACTATGGGATGTCTATGGGGCTCCATGGGGTATCTTTGTGTTCCTAAGGGGCGCTATGGGTGACTATGGGGTCGCTATGGGTTTCTTTGAGGAAGTACCAACTCCTGCCCAATGTGTGATATCTCCTGCGCCACAAGTTCCAAGACTTGCCCCACAAGTTCCACCTACCATCCCACAAGTGCCACCTCCTGCCCCACATGTGCCACCTCCCGACCCACAAGTGCCACCTCCTGCCGTGCAAGTGCCAGCTCCTGCCCCGAAAGTGCCAGCTCCTGCTCCACATGTGCCACCTCTCGCCCCACAAGTTCCAGCTCCCGCCCCATAAGTGCCACCTCCCTCTCCACAAATTCCACCTCCCGCCCACAAGTGCCACATCGCTCCCCACAAGTGCCACCTCCTGCCCCACTAGTGCCACCACCCGCCCCACAAGTGCCAACTCCATCCCCACAAGTGCAACCTCCCACCCCACAAGTACCAAATCCTGCCCCACAACTTCCACCTCCTGCCCAACAATTTCCAACTCGTGCCCCACAATTGCCACCTCCTGCCACACAAATGCCACCTTCTGCCTCAAAATGCCACCTCCTGCCCAACAACTCCAACCTCCCGCCCCACAAGTACCACCTCCTGCTCCACAAGTTCCACCTCCTGCCCCATAAGTTCCATCTTACGCCCCACAAGTGCCATCTCCTGCCCCAAAAGCTCAATTTCCTGCCCCATCAGTGCCACCTCCCGCACCACAAGTGCCACCTCCTGCCCCAGAAGTGCCAATTTCTGCCCCACAAGTGCCACTTCCCGCCTTACAAATGCCACCTCCTGCCCCACAACTTTCACCTCCTGCCCCACAAGTGCAACCTCCCAGCCCACGAGTGACACAATCTGCCCAAGTGCCACATCCTGCCTCACAACTTCCACCTCCCCCCCCACAAGTGCCACCTCCTGTCTCACAAGTGCAACCTCCCGTCACTCAACTTCCAACTCCCGCCCCACAAGTGCCACCTCCCGCCCTACAACTTCCACATCCCGCCCCACAACTTCCAACTCCTGGCCCACAAGTGCGATCTCCTGCCCCACCATTACCACGTCCTGCCCCACAATTTCCAACTCCTGCCCCACAAGTGCCACAACCTGCTCCACAATTTCAACGTCCTGCCTTACAAGTGCCATATTCTGCCCCACAAGTGTAGGCTCCTGCTCCACAAGTGCCACCTCCCGAACCACAACCTCAACCTCTGGCCCCACAAGTCCCACCTCCCGCCCCACAAGTGCCACATCCCGCCCACAAGTGCCACCACCCGCCCCACAAGTGCCACCTTCTGTTCCACAACTTCCACCTCCTGCCCCACAAGTTATAACTCCTGCCCCACAAGTGTTGCATTTTGCCCCACAATTGCCACCTCCCGCCTCACAAGTGCCACCTCCCGACCCACAAGTGCCAACTCCTGCCCCGCAACCTCCATCTCCTGCTCCACAAGTGCCACCTCGAACCGCACAATTGCCACCTCCTTCCCCATATCAACCACCTCCCATCCAACAAGTGCCACCTCCTGGCCCACAAGTGCCACCTCCTGCCCTACAACTTCCACCTCCCGCCCCACAAGTGCCACCTCCTGCCCTACAACTTCCACCTCCCGCCCCACAAGTGCCACCTCCTGCCCTACAACTTCCAAACCCTGCCCCAAAACTTCCACCTCCTGCCCAACAATTTCCAACTCGTGCCCCACAATTGCCACCTCCTGCCACACAAATGCCACCTTCTGCCTCAAAATGCCACCTCCTGCCCAACAACTCCAACCTCCCGCCCCACAAGTACCACCTCCTGCTCCACAAGTTCCACCTCCTGCCCCATAAGTTCCACCTTACGCCCCACAAGTGCCATCTCCTGCCCCAAAAGCTCAATTTCCTGCCCCATCAGTGCCACCTCCCGCACCACAAGTGCCACCTCCCGCCCCAAAAGTGCCAATTCCTGCTTCACAAGTGCCAGCTCATGCTTCACAAATGCCAGCTAATGCCCCACATCATCAACTTCCTGCCCCACAAGTGCCACCTCTAACCCCACAAAGACAGCCTCCTGCCCCACAAGTGCCAATTCCTGCCCCACAAGTGCCAGCTCATGCCCCACAAGTGCCACCTCCTACCCCACAAAGACCACCTCCTGCCCCACATCATCCACCTCCTCCCAGACAAGTGACAATACCTGTTAGACAAGTGCAACCTCCAGCCCCACATCTTCAACATCCCGCGACACAAGTGCCGACTCCTGGCAACGTGTGCCACATCCCGCCCCACAAGTGTCAACTCCTGCCCCACATGGTCCACCTCCCATCCAACAAGTGCCACCTCCTGCCCCACAAGTGCCAATTCCTGCCCCACAGGTGCCACCTCCCGCCCCACAGGTGCCGCCTCCAGCCACACAAGTGCTAAATCGTGCCGCACAACTTCCACCTCCCGCCCCACAACTGCCACCTCCCGCCTTAAAAGTGCCACCTCCCGACCCACAAGTGCCTCCTCCTGTCCCACAGTTGTCACCTCCCGCTCCACAAGTTACACCTCACCCCCCACAAGTTCTACCACCCACCCCACAAGTGCCACCTGCAGCCCCAGAAGTGTCAAATCCTGCCACACAACTTCCACATCCAGCCCCACAAGTGCCACCTCCCACCCCACAACTTCCACTTCCCGCCCAACAATGGCCTCCTCCTGCCCCACAAGTGCCTCCTCCTGCCACACAAGTGCCTCCTCCTGCCCCACAAGTGCCTCCTCCTGCCCCACAAGTGCCACCTCCAGCCCCAAACCTTCAACCTACTGCCCCACAACTGCCACTTCCCACCCAGCAATTGCCACCCCCCGCCCCACAAGTGCCTCCTCCCACCCCACAAGTGCCAACCCTTACCCCACAAGTGCTAACTCCTGCCCCACATCATCCACCAACCGCCCCACAATTGCCACCTCCTGCCCCACAACTTCCATCTCCCACTCCACAAGTGCCACCTACTGCACAACAAATACCATCTCCTGCCCCACAAGTGCCTCCTCCCACCCCACAACATCCACTTCCCGCCCAACAACGGCCTCCTCCAGCCCCACAAGTGCCTCCTCCTGCCCCAAAAGTGCCTCCTCCTGCCCCACAAGTGCCTCCTCCTGCCCCACAAGTGCCACCTCCTGCCCCACAAGTGCCACCTACTTCCCCACAAGTGCCACCTCCTGCCCCACAAGTGCTACCTACTTCCCCACAAGTGCCACCTCCTGCCCCACATCATCCACCTCCTGCCTCACAAATGCCTCCTCCTGACCCACAATTGCCACCTGCCGCCCCACAACTTCCACCTCACGCCCCACAAGTGCCACCTCCCGACCCACATGTGCCACAACCCGCCCTACAAATCCAACTCCTGCCCCACAAGTGCCACCTCCCGACCCACATGTGCCAACTTCTGCCCCACAAGTGCCAGCTCCTGCCCCTCAAGTGTCACCTCTTCCCCACAAGTGCCACCTTCTGCCCCACAAGTGCCACCTCCTGCCCTTCAAGAGCCACTTCTTGCCCCACAAGTAACATTTCCTGCCCCACAAGTGCCAACCCCTGCCCAACAAGTGCTATGACCCAGCCCACAAGTGCCAACTCCTGCCCCACAAGTGCCACCTCCCGCCCCACAAGTGCCACCACCCTCCCCACAACTTCAACCTCCTTCCCCAAAACATCCACCTCCCGCCCCACAGGTGTCATCATCTGCTCCACAAGTGCCACCTCACGCTCCAAAAGTGCCACCTCCTGCCCCACAAGTGCTACTTCCTGCCTTACAAGTGCCACTTCCCGCTGCACAAGTGACACCTCCAGCCCCACAGCTGCCACAACCCGCCCCACAACTTCCACATCCCGCCTCACAACTGCAAGCTCCTGCCCCACAATTGCCACCTCCTACCACACAAGTGCCAACTCCTGCCCCACAAGTGCCACCTCATGTCCCTCAATTTTCACCTTATGCCCCAAAAGTGCCACCTCCCGCCCAACAAGTGCAACATCTCGCCCCACTAGTGCCACGTCCCGGCCCAAAATTGCCACCTCCTGCCCCACATCATCCACCTCCTGTTCCACAAATGTCACCTCCTGACCCACAACTTCCACCTCCTGCCCCACAAGTGCCACCTTCTGCCTCACAAGTGCCACCCCTTGCCCCACAAGTGCCACATCCCACCGCACAATTTGCACCTCTTGTTACACAAGTCCCACCTCCCGCCCAACAACAGCCTCCTCCTGCCCCACAAGTGCCACCTCCTGCCCCACAAGTGCCACCTCCCACCCCACAAGTGCCACGTCCTTCCCAATTGCCACGTCCTGTCCCACAAGTGCCACCTCCTGCCGTACAAGTGCCACCCTCTGCCCCACAATTGCCACTTCTTGCCCCACAATTGCCAATTCTTGCCCCACAACTTCCACCTCCCACCCCATAACTTCCACCTCCCGTCCCACAGCTTCCACATCCTGCCCCACAAGTGCCCGATCCTGCCCCAGAAGTACCACCACCTGACCCACAAGTGCCAATTCCTGCTTCACAAGTGCCAGCTCATGCTTCACAAATGCCAGCTCCTGCCCCACATCATCAACTTCCTGCCCCACAAGTGCCACCTCCAACCCCACAAAGACAGCCTCCTGCCCCACATCATCCACCACCTGCCCCACAAGTGCCAATTCCTGCCCCACAAGTGCCAGCTCATGCCCCACAAGTGCCAGCTCTTGCCTCACAGGTGCCACCTCCTGCCCCACAAAGTCCATCTCCTGCCCCACAAGTGCCAACTCCTGCCCCACAAGTGCCACCTCCCGCCAAACAACTGACACCACCTGCCCCACAAGTGCCTCCTCCTGCCACACAATTGCCATCTCCTGCCCCACAAGTGCCACCTCCTGCCCCACAAGTGCCACCTCCCGCCCCACAAGTGCCACCTGTCATTCTGCAAGTCCAGCTCCTCTCGAGCCACAAGTGCCAGCTCATGCTTCACAAGTGCCAGCTCCTGCCCCACATCATCAACTTCCTGCCCCACAAGTGCCACCTCCAACCCCACAAAGACAGCCTCCTGCCCCACATCATCCACCTCCTGCCCCACATCATCCACCTCCTGCCCCACATCATCCACCTCCTGCCCCACATCATCCACCTCCTGCCCCACATCATCCACCTCCTGCCCCACATCATCCACCTCCTGCCCCACAAGTGCCACCTCCTGCCCCACAAGTGCCAACTCCTGCCCCACATGTTCCATCTACCACCCCACAAATTCCAACTCCTGCCCCACAAGTGCCAGCTCCTGCCCCACAAGAGCCACTTCCTGCCCCACAAGTACCTCTTCCCTCCCAACAAGTTCCAATTTCCGCCCACAAGTGCCACCTCCTGCCCCACAAATGCAACCTCCTGCCCCACAAATGCCACCTTTCGCCCCACAAATGCCACCTCCCGCTCCACAACTTCCACCTCCTGCCCCACAAGTGCCACCTCCCGACCCACAAGTGCCACCTCACGCCCAACATCTACCACCTCTCTCCCCACAACTTCCATCTCCTGGCCCACAAGTGCCACTTCCTGCCTCAAAAGAGCCACCTTCCGCCTCACAACTTCCACGTAACGTCCCACAACTTCCACCTCCTGCCCCACAAGTGCCAGCTGCAGCTCCACATCATCCAAATCCCGCCCCACAAGTGCCATGTCCAGCCCCACAACATCTGCCTCCTGCCCCAAAAGTGTCAACCCCTGCCCCATAAGTACCATATCACGCCCCACAAGTGCCACCTCCTGCCCCACAAGTTCCAACTCTCGTCTAACAAGTGCCACCTCCTGCCCAACAAGTGCCATTTCTTACCCCACAGGTTCCAAATCCTACCCCACTGGTGCCATTTCCTGCCCCACAAGTGCCATTTCCCCCCCCACATGTGCCAACTCCTGCCTTACAAGTTTCACCTCCCACCCCACAAATTCCACCTCCCACCCCACAAGTTCCACCTCCGGCCCCAAAAGTGCCAATTCCTGCTTCACAAGTGCCAGCTCATGCTTCACAAATGCCAGCTCATGCCCCACATCATCAACTTCCTGCCCCACAAGTGCCACCTCTAACCCCACAAAGACAGCCTCCTGCCCCACATCATCCACCTCCTGCCCTACAAGGGCCAATTCCTGCCCCACAAGTGCCAGCTCATGCCCCACAAGTGCCACCTCCTGCCCCACATCATCCACCTCCTCCCCCAAAAGTGACAATACCTGTTCCACAAGTGCCACCTCCTGCCCCACAACTTCAACATCCCGCCACACAAGTGCCGACTCCTGGCAACGTGTGCCACATCCTGCCCCACAAGTGCCAGCTCCTGCCCCACATGTTCCACCTACCACCCCACAAATTCCACCCCATGCCCCACAAGTGCCAACTCCCAACCCACAAATGCCAAATCCTGCAATGCAACTTCCACCTCCTGCTCCACAAGTGCCACCTCCTGCCCCACATCGTCCACCTCCCACCCAACAATTGCCACCACCTGCCCCACAAGTGCCAATTCCTGCCCCACAAGTGCCAGTTCATGCCCCACAAGTGCCACATTTGTCCACACCACTGCCTCCTCCCCCCCAAATAATCCACCTCCTGCCCCACAAGTGTCACTGACTGACCAACTTCCTCCTCCTGACCCACAAGTGCCAGCTCCTGCCCCACAAGTGCCAGATCCTGCCCCACAAGAGCCACTTCCTGCCCCACAAGTACATCTTCCCTCCCAACAAGTTCCAATTTCCGCCCAACAAGTACCACCTCCTTCTGCACAAGTTCCACCTCCTGCCCTAAAAGCTCCATTTCCTGCCCAAGAAGTGCCACCTCCCGCCCCACAAGTGCCACCTCCTGCCCTACAACTTCCACCTCCTGGCCCACAAGTGCCACCTCCCGCCCTACAACTGCCAAACCCTGCCCCAAAACTTCCACCTCCTGCCCAACAATTTCCAACTCGTGCCCCACAATTGCCACCTCCTGCCACACAAATGCCACCTTCTGCCTCAAAATGCCACCTCCTTCCCAACAACTCCAACCTCCCGCCCCATAAGTACCACCTCCTGCCCCATAAGTTCCACCTTACGCCCCACAAGTGCCATCTCCTGCCCCAAAAGCTCAATTTCCTGCCCAATGTATTCCTATGGGTACCTATGGGTTTCAATGTGGTCCCTATGTGCCTCTATGGGGTCTCTTATGGGTCTCAGCGAGGTCCCTATGTGTCTCTATGGGTCTCACTGTCCCCCACTGAAATCCATGGGGTCCCTATGTGTCCCAATGTCCCCCTATTGGTCCCAGTGTCAGCCTATGGGTCACAATGTGTCCCAATGTGTCCCAATGTCCCTCCTATGTGTTGCTAAGTGTCTCCATGGGGTCTCTTATGAGTATCTCTGGGCCAAAATATCTACCTATTGGTATCCATAGGTTACATTACGTCCCTATGTGCCTCTATGGGGTCTCTTAAGGGTTACAGCGAAGTCCCTATGTGTCTCTATGGGTCTCACTGTCCCCCACTATGTTCCATGGGGTCCCTATGTGTCCCAATATACCCCTATGGGTCCCAGTGTCTCCCTATGGGTCACTATTTGTTCCTAAGTGCCGAATGTCCCCCCTATGTGTCCCAATGGCCCACTTTGGGGTTTCTATGGAGACTCTTATTGGTATCTCTGGGCCCAAATGTCTTCCTATGAGTATCTATGGGTTTCAATGAGGTCCCTATGTGCCTCTATGTGGTCTCTTATGGGTATCAGTGGAGCCCCTATGTGTCTCTACGGGTCTCACTGTTCCCCACTGTAGTCCATGGGGTCCCTCTGTGTCCCAATGTCCACACTATGGGTTGCTATGTACCTCTATGGGGTCTCTGTGTGGTCTCTTATGGGTATTTCTGGGCCCAAATGTCTTCCTATGGGTATCTATGGGTTTCAATGTGGTCCCTATGTGCCTCTATGGGGTCTCACTATCCCCCACCTTAATCCATGGGGTCTCTATGTGTCCCAATGTCCCCCTATGGGTCCCAGTGTCTCCCTATGGGTCACTATGTGTCCCTATGTGTCCCAATGTCCCCCCTATGGGTTGCTATGTGCCTCTTTGGGTTCTCTATGGGGCTCTATGGGGTGCCTATGGAGCTCTATGGAGTACTATGGGGCGTTCTGAGGTTTCTATGGGGTGTCTATGGAACGCTATGGTGTGTCTATGTGGCAAAATGAGTTTCTATGGGTGGCTATGGGAGATCTATGGGGCACAATGGGTTGCCTACGGGGCTCTATGGGATGTCTATGGGGCTCTATGGCGCGGCTATATATCCTTATGTGGTGTCTATGTGGCACTATGTTGTGCTATGGGGTGCTGTGAGGCACTATGGGGTGCTATGGGGCTCTATGGAGCAGTATAGGTTGTCTATGGGTCCCTATGGGGTGCAATGGGGCGTTGTGGGGCACAAGGGAGTGTCTATGAGGCTCCATGGGCTGCTATGGGGCACTGTGGAGTAGCTATGGGATGATTTGGGGTCTCTTTGTGCCCCTATGGGGCGCTATGTGTCACTATGTGGTGTCTATGGGGCCCTATGGGGTGGCTATGCGGTGCTGTAGGGTGGCTATGGGGTGCTTTGGGGTATCCTTGGGTTCATATGGGGCGCTATGGGTGACTATGGGGTGCTATGGTTTGCTATTCGGCTCTATGCGGAAAAATGGGTCTCTATGGGGCGCTATGAGGTCCCTATGGGGCTCTATGGGGAGTCTCTGGGGTGTCTTTGGGGATCTATGGGTTGTCTGTCGGGCTCTATGGGGTCTGCATGGGGTCTGTATGGGGTTCAGTGGGTCTCTATGGGGCTCTATGGGGTGTCTACAGGCACTATGGGGCGATATGGGGTGTCTATGTGGTTCAATTGGGCTCTATGGTGTGGCTGTAGGGCCTTATGTGGAGTCTATGGTGCACTGTGGGCTGCTATGGGGTGCTGTGTGGAACTACGGGGTGTCTATGGGGCTCTATGGAGCAGTATGCTGTGTCTATGGGTCCCTATGGGGAGCAATGGGGTGCTGTGGGGCACAATGGAGTGTCTATGAGGCTCCATGGGCTGCTATGGGGCACTATGGAGTAGCTATGGGGTGCTATGGGGTCTCTTAGGGCACCTATGGGTCACTATGGGGTGTCTATGGGGCTCTATGGGGTATCTTTGTGTTCCTATGGGGCGCTATGGGTTTCTTTGAGGCACTATGGGTCTCAATGGGGTCTCTATGGGTCTCAATTTATCCTTATGGCTCCCAATGACTGTCTATGGGTCTCTATGTGTCCCTATGGGTCCCAGTGTCTCTCTATGGGTCCCAATGTCTTCCTCTGGATCTCTATGGGTCCCTATGGGTCCCAGCGTCTCTCTATGTCCCCCTGTCTAGGTGGTAACTATACAGATGGTAACAAAGATGGTAACAAATGTACAGAGGTTCTAAGCGAGAGAGAAACTCACCAGTGGTGATGCCTTCGCTGAGGAAGCTGGGGCGGTCTTCACTGCAGAGCGATGTCCAAGAGATGCTGCCTCACAGAATCACAGAATTCTCAAGGTTGGAAAAGGGCTGCCAGCTTTTGTAGGAGAATAGCATGGGAGACAGTTGTGAAGGCTTTGCTGAAGTCCAAGTAGAGCACATCAACAGCCTTTCTTTCTTTCCTTCATCCATCAGATGGGTCACAGGATCGTAGAAGGAGATCAGATTGGTCAAGCAGGAGCTGCCCTTCACGAACCCATGCTGGCTAGGTCTGATCTCCTGCTCATCCCACACCTGCCGCATCTGTCATCTCTCTCAAGACAATTCGTTCCATTCCCTTCCCTGGCACCGAGGTCAGGCTAACAGGCCTGGAGTTGCCCGGATCCTCCTGACAACCTTGCTTGGAAATGGGAGTCACGTTGGCAAGCCTCCAGTCTTCTGGGACCTCACCCGGTAACAGGGAGCTCGGAAAGATAATGGAAAGCGGCTCGAGTGAGGGTCAGCCCTTAAATGAGGTCTCAGAGGAGGTGGAGTCGAGCTCCAGCCCTCCCGGGAGCACAGCTCCATTACTCTCACCTGTGCTCCCGCAGCTGACCCCACACTTGCCTCAGCTGATTAATCAGAGGTTCAGGCTGTGATTACCAATCTCCCATACAGCCCCTATGGGTCCCAGTGTCTCCCTATGGGTCACTATGTGTTCCTAAGTGCCGAATGTCCCCCCTATGTGTCCCATTGGCCCCCTTTGGGGTTTCTATGGGGACTCTTATTGGTATCTCTGGGCCCAAATGCCTTCCTATGTGTATCTATGGGTTTCAATGAGGTCCCTATGTGCCTCTATGGGGTCTCTTATGGGTATCAGTGGAGCCCCTATGTGTCTCTACGGGTCTCACTGTTCCCCACTGTAATCCATGGGGTCCCTCTGTGTCCCAATATCCACACTATGGGTTGCTATGTACCTCTATGGGGTGTCTATGTGGTCTCTTATGGGTATCTCTGGGCCCAAATGTCTTCCTATGTACATCTATGGGTTTCAATGTGGTCCCGATGTGCCTCTATTGTGTCTCTATGGGTCTCAGCAATGTCCCTATGTGTCTCTATGGGTCTCACTGTCCCCCACTGTAATCCATGGGATCCCTATGTGTCCCAATGTCCCCCTATTTGTCCCAGTGTCAGCCTATGGGTCACAATGTGTCCCTATGTGTCCCAATGTCCCTCCTATGTGTTGCTAAGTGTCTCCATGGGGTCTCTTATGAGTATCTCTGGGCCAAAATATCTACCTATTGGTATCCATAGGTTACATTACGTCCCTATGTGCCTCTATGGGGTCTCTTAAGGGTTACAGCGGAGTCCCTATGTGTCTCTATGGGTCTCACTGTCCCCAACTATGTTCCATGGCGTCCCTATGTGTCCCAATATACCCCTATGGGTCCCAGTGTCTCCCTATGGGTCACTATGTGTCCCTATGTGTCCTAATATCCCCCCTATGGGTAGCTATGTGCCTCTATGGGGTCTCTTATTTGTATCTATGGGCTTAAATGTTCTCCTATGGGTATCTATGGGTTTCAGTGTGGTCCCTATGTGCCTCTATGTGGTCCCTATGTGCCTCAGCAGAGTCTCTGTGTGTCTCTACTAGTATCACTGTCCCCCACTGTAATCCATGGTGTCCCTGTGTGTCCCAATGTCACCTTATGGGTCCCAGTGTCTCCCTATGGGTCACTATGTGTCCCTATGTCCCCCCTATGGGTTGCTATGTGCCTCTATGGGTTCTCTATGGGGCTCTATGGGGTGCCTATGGAGCTCTATGGGGTTCTATGGGGCGTTCTGAGGTTTCTATGGGGTGTCTATGGAACGCTATGGTGTGTCTATGTGGCAAAATGAGTTTCTATGGGTGGCTATGGGAGCTCTATGGGGCACAATGGGTTGCCTACGGGGCTCTATGGGATGTCTATGTGGCTCTATGGTGCGGCTATATGTCCTTATGTGGTGTCTATGTGGCACTATGTTGTGCTATGGGTTGCTGTGAAGCACTATGGGGTGCTATGGGGCTCTATGGAGCAGTATAGGGTGTCTATGGGTCCCTATGGGGTGCAATGGGGTGCTGTGGGGCACAAGGGAGTGTCTATGAGGCTCCATGGGCTGCTATGGGGCACTGTGGAGTAGCTATGGGATGATTTGGGGTCTCTTTGTGCCCCTATGGGGCGCTATGTGTCACTATGTGGTGTCTATGGGGCTCTACGGGGTGGCTATGCGGTGCTGTAGGGTGGCTATGGGGTGCTTTGTGGTATCCTTGGGTTCCTATGGGGCGCTATGGGTGACTATGGGGTGCTATGGTTTGCTATGGGGCTCTATGCGGAAGAATGGGGTCTCTATGGGGCGCTATGGGGTCCCTATGGGGCTCTATGGGGAGTCTATGGGGAGTCTATGGGGTGTCTTTGGGGATCTATGGGTTGTCTGTGGGGCTCTATGGGGTCTGCATGGTGTCTGTATGGGGTTCAGTGGGTCTCTATGGGGCTCTATGGGGTGTCTACAGGCACTATGGGGCGATATGGGGTGTCTATGTGGTTCAATTGGGCTCTATGGTGTGGCTGTAGGGCCTTATGTGGTGTCTATGGGGCACTGTGGGCTGCTATGGGGTGCTGTGGGGAACTATGGGGTGTCTATGGGGCTCTATGGAGCAGTATGCTGTGTCTATGGGTCCCTATGGGGTGCAATGGGGTGCCGTGGGGCACAATGGAGTGTCTATGAGGCTCCATGGGCTGCTATGGGGCACTATGGAGTAGTTATGGGGTGCTATGGGGTCTCTTTGGGCCCCTATGGGTCACTATGGGGTGTCTATGGGGCTCTATGGGGTATCTTTGTGTTCCTATGGGGCGCTATGGGTGACTATGGGGTCGCTATGGGTTTCTTTGAGGAAGTGCCAACTCCTGCCCAACGTGTGATATCTCCTGCACCACAAGTTCCAAGACTTGCCCCACAAGTTCCACCTACCATCCCACAAGTGCCACCTCCTGCCCCACATGTGCCACCTCCCGACCCACAAGTGCCACCTCCTGCCGTGCAAGTGCCAGCTCCTGCCCCGAAAGTGCCAGCTCCTGCTCCACATGTGCCACCTCTCGCCCCACAAGTTCCAGCTCCCGCCCCATAAGTGCCACATCCCTCTCCACAAATTCCACCTCCCGCCCACAAGTGCCACATCGCTCCCCACAAGTGCCACCTCCTGCCCCACTAGTGCCACCTCCCGCCCCACAAGTGCCAACTCCAGCCCCACAAGTGCAACCTCCCACCCCACGAGTACCAAATCCTGCCCCACAACTTCCACCTCCTGCCCCAGAAGTGCCATCTCCTGCCTCACGTGTCACCTCCTGCCCCACATCATCCACCTCCAAACCCATAAGTGCCACCTCCTGCACAACAAGTGCCATTTCCTGCCCCACAAGTGCCATTTCCCCCCCCACATGTGCCAACTCCTGCCTTACAAGTTTCACCTCCCACCCCACAAATTCCACCTCCCACCCCACAAGTTCCACCTCCGGCCCCAAAAGTGCCAATTCCTGCTTCACAAGTGCCAGCTCATGCTTCACAAATGCCAGCTCAAGCCCCACATCATCAACTTCCTGCCCCACAAGTGCCACCTCTAACCCCGCAAAGACAGCCTCCTGCCCCACATCATCCACCTCCTGCCCCACAAGTGACAATACCTGTTCCACAAGTGCCACCTCCCGCCCCACAACTTCAACATCCCGCCACACAAGTGCCGACTCCTGGCAACGTGTGCCACATCCTGCCCCACAAGTGCCAGCTCCTGCCCCACATGTTCCACCTACCACCCCACAAATTCCACCTCATGCCCCACAAGTGCCAACTCCCAACCCACAAATGCCAAATCCTGAATGCAACTTCCACCTCCTGCTCCACAAGTGCCACCTCCTGCCCCACATCGTCCACCTCCCACCCAACAAGTGCCACCACCTGCCCCACAAGTGTCAATTCCTGCCCCACATGTGCCAGCTCATGCTTCACAAGTGCCAGCTCCTGCACTACGTCATCCACTTCCTGCTCACAAGTGCCACCTCCTGACCGACAAAGACATCCTCCTGCCCCACAAGTGCCAATTCCTGCCCCACAAGTGCCAGTTCATGCCCCACAAGTGCCACATTATTCCACACCACTGCCTCCTCCCCCCCAAATAATCCACCTCCTACCCCACAAGTGTCACTGACTGACCAACTTCCTCCTCCTGACCCACAAGTGCTACCTACTTCCCCACAAGTGCCACCTCCTGCCCCACATCATCCACCTCCTGCCCCACAAGTACCTCTTCCCTCCCAACAATTTCCAATTTCCACCAAACAAGTACCACCTCCTTCTGCACAAGTTCCACCTCCCGCCCCACAAGTTCCACCTCCTGCCCTAAAAGCTCCATTTCCTGCCCCAGAAGTGCCACCTCCCGCCCCACAAGTGCCACCTCCTGCCCTACAACTTCCACCTCCTGGCCCACAAGTGCCACCTCCCGCCCTACAACTGCCAAACCCTGCCCCAAAACTTCCACCTCCTGCCCAACAATTTCCAACTCGTGCCCCACAATTGCCACCTCCTGCCACACAAATGCCACCTTCTGCCTCAAAATGCCACCTCCTGCCCAGCAACTCCAACCTCCTGCCCCACAAGTACCACCTCCTGCTCCTCAAGTTCCACCTCCTGCCACATAAGTTCCACCTTACGCCCCACAAGTGCCATCTCCTGCCCCAAAAGCTCAATTTCCTGCCCCATCAGTGCCACCTCCTGCACCACAAGTGCCACCTCCTGCCCCAGAAGTGCAAATTTCTGCCCCACAAGTGCCACTTCCCGCCTTACAAATTCCACCTCCCACCCCACATTACCACCTCCTGCCCCAAAAGTGCCAATTCCTGCTTCACAAGTGCCAGCTCATGCTTCACAAATGCCAGCTCATGCCCCACATCATCAACTTCCAGCCCCACAAGTGCCACCTCTAACCCCACAAAGACAGCCTCCTGCCCCACATCATCCACCTCCTGCCCCACAAGTGCTAATTCCTGCCCCACAAGTGCCACCTCCTGCCCCACAAGTGCCACGTCCTACCCCACAAAGACCACCTCCAGCCCCACATCATCCACCTCCTCCCCCACAAGTGCCACCTCCTGACCCACAACATCAATCTCCAGCCCCACAAGAGCCGCCTCCTGCCCGACAAGTTACACCTGCTACAAGTTCCACAAGTGCCACCTCCCTGCTCACGAGTGCCACCTCCCGCCCCACATGTACCACCTCCTGCATCACAACTTCCACTTCCCGCCCCACATGTACCACCTCCTGCATCACAACTTCCACCTCCCGCCCCACATGTACCACCTCCTGCATCACAACTTCCACCTCCCGCCCCACATGTACCACCTCCTGCATCACAACTTACACCTCCCGCCCCACATGTACCACCTCCTGCATCACAACTTCCACCTCCCGCCCCACAAATGCCACCTCCTGCCCTACAAGTGCCACCTCAAGCCCCACAATTGCTCCCTCCCGCTCCACAAGTGCCACGTCCTGCCCCACAAGTGCCACCTCCCGCCCCTCTATGGCCACCACCTGCCCCACAAGTTACACCTCTTGCCCCACAACGTCGACCCCCGCCCCACATGTGCCACCACCTGACCCACAAGTGCCAACTCCTGCCCCACAAGTGCCACCTCGCATCCCGCAAGTGCCACATCCCGCCACACAAGTGCCACCTCCTGCCTTACAAGTGCCAATTCCTGCTTCACAAGTGCCACCTCTTGCCCCACATCATCCACCTCCCGCCCCACAATTGCCACCTCCCGCCCCAAAAGTGCCACCTCCTGCCCCAAAAGTGCCACCTCCTGCCCCACAAGTGCCAATTCCTGCCCCACAAGTGCCAGCTCATGCTTCACAAGTGCCAGCTCCTGAACCACCTCATCCACTTCCTGCTCACAAGTGCCACCTCCTGACCGACAAAGACATCCTTCTGCCCCACAAGTGCCAATTCCTGCCCCACAAGTGCCAGTTCATGCCCCACAAGTGCCACATTTGTCCACACCACTGCCTCCTCCCCCCCAAATAATTCACCTCCTGCCCCACAATTGTCACTGACTGACCAACTTCCTCCTCCTGACCCACAAGTTCCAGCTCCTGCCCCACAAGTGCCAGCTCCTGCCCCACAAGAGCCACTTCCTGCCCCACAAGAACCTCTTCCCTCCCAACAAGTTCCAATTTCCGCCCAACAAGTACCACCTCCTTCTGCACAAGTTCCACCTCCTGCCCTAAAAGCTCCATTTCCTGCCCCAGAAGTGCCACCTCCCGCCCCACAGGTGCCACCTCCTGCCCTACAACTTCCACCTCCTGGCCCACAAGTGCCACCTCCCGCCCTACAACTGCCAAACCCTGCCCCAAAACTTCCACCTCCTGCCCAACAATTTCCAACTCGTGCCCCACAATTGCCACCTCCTGCCACACAAATGCCACCTTCTGCCTCAAAATGCCACCTCCTGCCCAACAACTCCAACCTCTCGCCCCATAAGTACCACCTCCTGCTCCACAAGTTCCACCTCCTGCCCCATAAGTTCCACCTTACGCCCCACAAGTGCCATCTCCTGCCCCAAAAGCTCAATTTCCTGCCCCATCAGTGCCACCTCCCACACCACAAGTGCCACCTCCTGCCCCAGAAGTGCCAATTTCTGCCCCACAAGTGCCACTTCCCGCCTTACAAATGCCACCTCCTGCCCCACAACTTTCACCTCCTGCCCCACAAGTGCAACCTCCCTGCCCACGAGTGACACAATCTGCCCAAGTGCAACCTCCCGCCCCACAACTTCCACAACCTGCCCCACAAGTGCCACCTCCCGCACCACAACTTCCAACTCCTGGCCCACAAGTGCGACCTCCTGCCCCACCATTACCACCTCCTGCCCCACAATTTCCACCTCCTGCCCCACAAGTGCCACAACCTGCTCCACAATTTCAACGTCCTGCCTTACAAGTGCCACATTCTGCCCCACAAGTGTAGGCTCCTGCTCCACAAGTGCCACCTCCCGAACCACAACCTCAACCTCTGGCCCCACAAGTCCCACCTCCCGCCCCACAAGTGCCACATCCCGCCCCACAAGTGCCACCTTCTGTTCCACAACTTCCACCTCCTGCCCCACAAGTTATAACTCCTGCCCCACAAGTCTTGCATTTTGCCCCACAAGTGCCACCTCCCGCTCCACAAGTGCCACCTCCCGACCCACAAGTGCCAATTCCTGCCCCACATCATTCACCTCCTGCCCCACAAGTGCCACCTCGCACCCCACAAGTGCCAACTCCTGCCCCGCAACTTCCACCTCCTGGTCCACAAGTGCCTCCTCGAACCGCACAATTGCCACCTCCTTCCCCATATCAACCACCTCCCATCCAACAAGTGCCACCTCCTGCCCCACAAGTGCCAATTCCTGCCCCACAAGTGCCAGCTCATGCTCCACAAGTGCCAGCTCCTGCCCCTCATCATCCACCTCCTGCCCCACAAGTGCCACCTCCTGACCCACAACATCAATCTCCAGCCCCACAAGAGCCGCCTCCTGCCCAACAAGTTACACCTGCTACAAGTTCCACAAGTGCCACCTCCCTGCTCACGAGTGCCACATCCCGCCCCACATGTACCACCTCCTGCATCACAACTTCCACCTCCCGCCCCACATGTACCACCTCCTGCATCACAACTTCCACCTCCCGCCCCAATTGTACCACCTCCTGCATCACAACTTCCACCTCCCGCCCCACATGTACCACCTCCTCCCCACAAGTGCCTCCTCCCGCCCCACAAGCGCCACCTCCCTCTCCACAAACTCCACCTCCCACGCACAAGTGCCACATCCTGCCCCACAAGTGCCACCTTCCGCCCCACAAGTGCCACCTCACACCCCAACAGTGTCAACTTCCGCCCCACAAGTGCCACCTCACGCCCCACAACTTCCACATCCCGCCCCACAAATGCCACCTCCTGCCCTACAAGTGCCACCTCAGGCCCCACAAGTGCCCCCTCCCGCTCCACAAGTGCCACGTCCTGCCCCACAAGTGCCATCTCCCGCCCCACAAGGGCCAAATCCTGACACGCAACTTCCACCTCCTGCCCCACATCATCCACCTCCCACCCCACAAGTGCCACCTCCTGCCGCACAACTGCCAATTCCAGCCCTAAAAGTGCCAGCTCATGCTTCACAATTGCCAGCTCCTGCCCCACATCATCCACCTCCTGCCCCACAAGTGCCACCTCCTATCCCACATGTGCCAACTCCTGCCCCACAAGTGCCATTTCCTGCACCACATTTGCCACCTCCTGCCCCACAAGTGCCACCTCCCACCCCACAAGTTTAACCTCCAGACACACAAGTGCCATCTCCCGCCCCACTAGTGCCATCTCCTGCCCCACAAGTGCCACCTCCCGCCCCTCTATAGCCACCTCCTGCCCCACAAGTTACACCTCTTGCCCCACAACGTCGACCCCCGCCCCACATGTGCCACCACCTGACCAACAAGTGCCAACTCCTGCCCCACAAGTGCCATTTCCTGCACCACATTTGCCGCGTCCTGCCCCACAAGTGCCGGCTCCTGCCCCACAAGTGCTACCTCTCGCCCCACAACCTCAACCTCCTGCCCCACAAGTGCCACCTCCCGCCCCACTACTTCCACGTCAAACCCCAAATCTTCTTACCTTCCACCCCACAAGTGCAACCTCCTGCCCCAAACCTTCAACCTACTGCCCCACAACTGCCACTTCCCACCCAGCAATTGCCAACCCCGCCCCACAAGTGCCTCCTCCCACCCCACAAGTGCCAACCCTTACCCCACAAGTGCCAACTCCTGCCCCACATCATCCACCAACCGCCCCACAAGTGCCACCTCCTGCCCCACAACCGCTAACTCCTGCCTCATATCATTCACCTCGCGCCCCACAATTTCCACCTCCTGCTCAACTAGTGCCACGTGCTGCCCCACAAGTTCCATTTCCCGCCCCACAAGTGCCACCTCCCGCCCCACAACTGCCACCTCCTGCCTTAAAAGTGCCACGTCCCGACCCACAAGTGCCTCCTCCTGTCCCACAGTTGTCACATCCCACTCCACAAGTTACACCTCACCCCCCACAAGTTCTACCACCCACCCCACAAGTGCCACCTGCAGCCCCAGAAGAGTCAAATCCTGCCACACAACTTCCAAATCCAGCCCCAGAAGTGCCACCTCCCACCCCACAACTTCCACTTCCTGCCCAACAACGGCCTCCTCCTGCCACACAAGTGCCTCCTCCTGCCCTACAAGTGCCACTTCCTGCCCCACAAGTGCCACCTCCTGCCCCACAAGTGCCACCTCCTGCCCCACAAGTGCCACTTCCTGCCCCACAAGTGCTACCTACTTCCCCACAAGTGCCACCTCCTGCCCCACATCATCCACCTCCTGCCTCACAAATGCCTCCTCCTGACCCACAATTGCCACCTGCCGCCCCACAACTTCCACCTCACGCCCCACAAGTGCCACCTCCCGCCCCACAAGTGCCAAAACCCGCCCCACAAATCCAACTCCTGACCCACAAGTGCCACCTCCCGGCCCACATGTGCCAACTTCTGCCCCACAAGTGCCAGCTCCTGCCCCTCAGGTGTCACCTCTTCCCCACAAGTGCCACCTTCTGCTCCACAAGTGCCACTTCCTGCCGCACAAGTGATACCTCCAGCCCCACAACTGCCACCACCCGCCCCACAACTTCCACCTCCCGCCTCACAAGTGCAACCTCCAGGCCCACAAGTGCCACCTCCAGATCCACAAGAATTAACTCCTGCACCACAAGTGCCACCTCCTGCCCTTCAAGAGCCACTTCTTGCCCCACAAGTAACATTTCCTGCCCCACAAGTGCCAACCCCTGCCCAACAAGTGCTATGACCCAGCCCAAAAGTGCCAACTCCTGCCCCACTAGTGCCACCTCCCGCCCCACAAGTGCCACCACCCTCCCCACAACTTCAACCTCCTTCCCCAAAACATCCACCTCCCGCCCACAGGTGTCATCAACTGCCCCACAAGTGCCACCTCCCGCCCCTCAAGTGCCACACACTGCCCCACAAGTGCTACTTCCTGCCTTACAAGTGCCACTTCCCGCTGCACAAGTGACAGCTCCAGCCCCACAGCTGCCACAACCCGCCCCACAACTTCCACATCCCGCCTCACAACTGCAAGCTCCTGCCCCACAATTGCCACCTCCTACCACACAAGTGCCAACTCCTGCCCCACAAGTGCCACCTCATGTCCCTCAATTTTCACCTTATGCCCCAAAAGTGCCACCTCCCGCCCAACAAGTGCAACATCTCGCCCCACTAGTGCCACGTCCCGGCCCAAAATTGCTACCTCCTGCCCCACATCATCCACCTCCTGTTCCACAAATGTCACCTCCTGACCCACAACTTCCACCTCCTGCCCCACAAGTGCCACCTTCTGCCTCACAAGTGCCACCCCTTGCCCCACAAGTGCCACATCCCACCGCACAATTTCCACCTCTTGTTACACAAGTCCCACCTCCCGCCCAACAACAGCCTCCTCCTGCCCCACAAGTGCCACCTCCTGCCCCACAAGTGCCACCTCCCACCCCACAAGTGCCACGTCCTTCCCAATTGCCACGTCCTGTCCCACAAGTGCCACCTCCTGCCGTACAAGTGCCACCCTCTGCCCCACAATTGCCACTTCTTGCCCCACAATTGCCAATTCTTGCCCCACAACTTCCACCTCCCACCCCATAACTTCAACCTCCCGTCCCACAGCTTCCACATCCTGCCCCACAAGTGCCCGATCCTGCCCCAGAAGTACCACCACCTGACCCACAAGTGCCAACTCCTGCCCCACAAGTGCCACCTCGCATCCCGCAAGTGCCACATCCCGCCCCACAAGTTCCACCTCCTGCCTTACAAGTGCCCATTCCTGCTTCACAAGTGCCAGCTCATGCTTCACAAATGCCAGCTCCTGCCCCACATCATCAACTTCCTGCCCCAGAAGTGTCACCTCCAACCCCACAAAGACAGCCTCCTGCCCCACATCATCCACCTCCTGCCCCACAAGTGCCAATTCCTGCCCCACAAGTGCCAGCTCATGCCCCACAAGTGCCAGCTCCTGCCCCACAACAGCCTCCTCCTGCCCCACAAGTGCCACCTCGTATCCCACAAGTGCCACATCCCGCCCCACAAGTTCCACCTCCTGCCTTACAAGTGCCAATTCCTGCCCTACAAGTGCCAGCTCATTCCCCTGAAGTGCCAGCTCCTGCCCCACAAGTTCCACATTTTGCCACACCACTGCAACCTCCCCCCCAAATAATCCACCTCCTGCCCCACAAGTGTCACTGACCGCCCAACTTCCTCCTCCTGCCCCACAAGTGCCAGCTCCTGCCCGACAAGAGCCACTTCCTGCCCCACAAGTACCTCTTCCCTCCCAACAAGTTCCAATTTCTGCCCCACAAGTGCCACCTCCTACCCCACAAGTGCAACCTCCTGCCCCACAAATGCCACCTTTCGCCCCACAAGTGCCACCTCCCGCTCCACAACTTCCACCTCCCACTCCACAACTTCCAACTCCTGCCCTACAAGTGCCACCTCCCGACCCACAAGTTCCACCTCCTGCCTCAAAAGAGCCACCTCCCGCCCCACAACTTCCACGTAACGCCCAATAAGTTCCACCTCCTGCCCAAGAAGTGCCACCTCTCGTCCCACAAGTGCCACCTCCTGCCCCACAAGTGCCACCTCCTGCCTTACAAGTGCCACCTCCTGCCCCACAAGTGCCACCTCTCGTCCCACAGCTTCCACCTCCTGCCCAACAAGTGCCACCACCCTCCTCAAAATGCCAACTCCCGCCCCACAAGTGCCACGTCCAGCTCCACAACTTCCACCTCCTTCCCCAAAAGTGTCAACTCCTGCCCCATAAGTTCCATATCCCGCCCCACAAGTGCCACTACCTGCCCCACTAGTGCCATCTCCATTTCCAC
Organism: Coturnix japonica; assembly: GCF_054131305.1. NCBI lineage: Eukaryota > Metazoa > Chordata > Aves > Galliformes > Phasianidae > Coturnix > Coturnix japonica. The sequence continues at coordinate 1,538,188 of NC_140687.1, read as the reverse complement.
AGGTGCCACCTCCCGCCCCACAACTTCCACGTAACGCCCCATAAGTTCCACCTCCTGCCCAACAAGTGCCACCTCTCGTCCCACAAGGACCACCTCCTGCCCCACAAGTTCCACCTCTTGCCCCACAAGTGCCAAATACTTCCCCACAACTTCCACCTTCTGCCGCACTAGTGCCAACTCCAATTCCACAAGTGCCACCTCCCACACCACAAGTGCCACCACCTGACCCACAAGTGCCAACTCCTGCCCCACAAGTGCCATTTCTTGCCCCACAAGTGCCACCTCCTGCCCCACAAGTGCCATTTCCTGCCCTACAACTTCAACCTCCTGCCCCACAAGAGCCAGTTCCAGCCCCCCAAATGCCACCTCCTGCCCCACAACTTCAACATCCCGCCATACAAGTGCCACCTCCTGCCCAACGTGTGCCACATCCTGCCCTACAAGTGCCAAATCCTGCCCCGCAACTTTTACCTCCTGCTCCACAAGTGCCAACTCCTGCCCCATATCATCCAACTCCTGCCCCACAAGTGCCACCTCCTGCCCAACAAGTGCCAACTCCTTCCCCCCAAGTGCCACCTCCCGACCCACAAGTGCCACCTCCTGCCGTGCAAGTGCCAGCTCCTGCCCCGAAAGTGCCAGCTCCTGCTCCACATGTGCCACCTCTCGCCCCACAAGTTCCAGCTCCTGCCCCATAAGTGCCACCTCCCTCTCCACAAATTCCACCTCCCGCCCACAAGTGCCACATCGCTCCCCACAAGTGCCACCTCCTGCCCCACTAGTGCCACCTCCCGCCCCACAAGTGCCAACTCCAGCCCCACAAGTGCAACCTCCCACCCCACAAGTACCAAATCCTGCCCCACAACTTCCACCTCCTGCCCCAGAAGTGTCATCTCCTGCCCCACATGTGTCACCTCCTGCCGCACATCATCCACCTCCAAACCCATAAGTGCCACCTCCTGCACAACAAGTGCTAATTCCTGCCCCACAAGTGCCAGCACATGCTTCACAAGCGCCAGCTCCAGCCTAACATCATCCACCTCCTGCCCCACAAGTGCCACATCCCGCCCCACAAGAGCCACTTCCTTCCCCACAAGTACCCCATCCCACACCACAAGTTCCAATTCCTGCCATACAAGTGCCTCCTCCTTCCCCACAAGTGCCACCTCCTGCCCCACAACTTCCACCTTGCGACCCACAAGTGCGAACTCCCGCCAAACAACTGACACCTCCTGCCTCACAAGTGCCAACTCCTGCCCAACAAGTGCCACCTCCTGCCCCACAAGTGCCACCTCCCGACCCACAAGTGCCACCTCCTGCCCCGTCAGTTCCACCTCCTGCCGTGCAAGTGCCAGCTCCTGCCCCACATGTGCCACCTCCCGCCCCACTAGTGCCACCTCCCGCCCCATAAGTGCCACCTCCCTCTCCACAAATTCAGCCTCCCGCCCACAAGTGCCACATCGCTCCCCACAAGTGCCACCTCCCGCCCCACAAGTTCTAACTCCCGCCCCACAAGTGCCAACTCCCGCCCCACAAGTGCCAACTCCCGCCCCACAAGTGCCAACTCCCGCCCCACAAGTGCCAACTCCTGCCGCACAACTGCCAATTCCAGCCCCACAAGTGCCAGCTCATGCTTCACAAGTGCCAGCTCCTGCCCCTCATCATCCACCTCCTGCCCCACAAGTGCCACCTCCTGCCCAAAACCTGCCACCTCCCTCCCCACAATGCCACCTCCTGCCATATTAGTGCAGCCTCCTCCCCCACAAGTGCCAACTCCCACCCCAAAAGTCCCACCTCCTTCCAAACAAGTGCCAGATCCCACCCCAAAAGTGCCACTTCCTGCCCCTCTATCGCCACCTCCTGCCCCAGAAGTTCCACTTCCTGCACCACAAGTTACACCTACAGCCCCACAATTTCCACCTCCTGCCCCAGAAGTTCCACTTCCGCCCCACAAGTGCCACCTCCTGCCCTAAACCTGCCACCTCCCTCCCCACAATGCCACCTCCTGCCATATTAGTGCAGCCTCCTCCCCCACAAGTGCCAACTCCCGCACCACAAGTGCCACCTCCTTCCAAACAAGTGCCACATCCCACCCCAAAAGTGCCACTTCCTGCCTTTCTACCGCCACCTCCTGCCCCAGAAGTTCCACTTCCTGCACCACAAGTTACACCTACAGCCCCACAATTTCCACCTCCTGTTTTACAAGTTCCACTTCCGCCCCACAAGTGCCACCTCCTGCCCAACAAGTGCCAGTTCATGCCCCACAAGTGCAAGGTCCTTTCCTTCAACTTCCACCTCCTGCCCCACAAGTGCCACCTCCTGCCCCACAACGACCACCTCCTGCCCCACATCATCCACCTCCTGCCCCACAAGTTCCAATTCCTTCCCTACAAGTGCCAGCTCATTCCCCTGAAGTGCCAGCTCCTGCCCCACAAGTGCCACATTTTGCCACACCACTGCCACCTCCCTTCCCAAATAATCCACCTCCTGCCCCACAAGTGTCACTGACCGCCCAACTTCCTCCTCCTGACCCACAAGTACAACCTCCTGCCCCACAAGTGCCACCTCCTGCCCAACAAGTGCCAGTTCATGCCCCACAAGTGCAAGGTCCTGTCCTTCAACTTCCACCTCCTGCCCCACAAGTGCCACCTCCTGCCCCACAGCGACCACCTCCTGCCCCACATCATCCACCTCCTTCCCCACAAGTTCCAATTCCTGCCCTACAAGTGCCAGCTCATTCCTCTGAAGTGCCAGCTCCTGCCCCACAAGTGCCACATTTTGCCACACCACTGCCACCTCCCTTCCCAAATAATCCACCTCCTGCCCCACAAGTGTCACTGACCGCCCAACTTCATCCTCCTGACCTACAAGTGCAACCTCCTGCCCCACAAGTGCCAGCTCCTGCCCGACAAGAGCCACTTCCTGCCCCACAAGTACCTCTTCCCTCCCAACAAGTTCCAATTTCCACCCCACAAGTGCCACCTCCTGCCCCAAAAGTGCAACCTCCTGCCCCACATCGTCCACCTCCCACCCAACAAGTGCCACCACCTGCCCCACAAGTGCCAATTCCTGCCCCACAAGTGCCACATTTGTCCACACCACTGCCACCTCCCACTCCAAATAATCCACCTCCTGCCCCACAAGTGTCACTGACTGACCAACTTCCTCCTCCTGACCCACAAGTGCAACCTCCTGCCCCACAAGTGCCAGCTCCTTCCCCACAAGAGCCACTTCCTGCCCCACAAGTACCACTTCCCTCCCAACAAGTTCCAATTTCCGCCCAACAAGTACCACCTCCTTCTGCACAAGTTCCACCTCCTGCCCTAAAAGCTCCATTTCCTGCCCCAGAAGTGCCACCTCCCGCCCCACAAGTGCCACCTCCTGCCCTACAACTTCCACCTCCCGCCCCACAAGTGCCACCTCCTGCCCTACAACTTCCACCTCCTGGCCCACAAGTGCCACCTCCCGCCCTACAACTGCCAAACCCTGCCCCAAAACTTCCACCTCCTGCCCAACAATTTCCAACTCGTGCCCCACAATTGCCACCTCCTGCCACACAAATGCCACCTTCTGCCTCAAAATGCCACCTCCTGCCAAACAACTCCAACCTCCCGCCCCACAAGTACCACCTCCTGCTCCACAAGTTCCACCTCCTGCCCCATAAGTTCCACCTTACGCCCCACAAGATCCATCTCCTGCCCCAAAAGCTCAATTTCCTGCCCCATCAGTGCCACCTCCCGCACCACAAGTGCCACATCCTGCCCCATAAGTGCCAATTTCTGCCCCACAAGTGCCACTTCCCGCCTTACAAATTCCACCTCCCACCCCACAAGTTCCACCTCCTGCCCCAAAAGTGCCAACTCCTGCTTCACAAGTGCCAGCTCATGCTTCACAAATGCCAGCTCATGCCCCACATCATCAACTTCCTGCCCCACAAGTGCCACCTCTAACCCCACAAAGACAGCCTCCTGCCCCACATCATCCACCTCCTGCCCCACAAGTGCCAATTCCTGCCCCAAAAGTGCCAGCTCATGCCTCACAAGTGCCACCTCCTACCCCACAAAGACCACCTCCTGCCCCACATCATCCACCTCCTCACCCACAAGTGACAATACCTGTTAGACAAGTGCAACCTCCAGCCCCACAACTTCAACATCCCGCCACACAAGTGCCGACTCCTGGCAACGTGTGCCACATCCTGCCCCACAAGTGTCAACTCCTGCCCCACATCGTCCACCTCCCATCCAACAAGTGCCACCACCTGCCCCACAAGTGCCAATTCCTGCCCCACAAGTGCCAGCTCACGCTCCACAAGTGCCAGCTCCTGCCCCTCATCATCCACCTCCTGCCCCACAAGTGCCACCTCCTGACCCACAACATCAATCTCCAGCCCCACAAGAGCCGCCTCCTGCACGACAAGTTACACCTGCTACAAGTTCCACAAGTGCCACCTCCCTGCTCACGAGTGCCACATCCCGCCCCACATGTACCACCTCCTGCATCACAACTTCCACCTCCCGCCCCACATGTACCACCTCCTGCATCACAACTTGAACCTCCCGCCCCACAAGTTCCACCCCCCCCCACAAGTGCCACCTCCTGCCCCACAAGCGCCACCTCCCTCTCCACAAACTCCACCTCCCACACACAAGTGCCACCTCCTGCCTCACAACTTACACCTCCCGCCCCACAAATGCCACCTACTGCCCCACAAGTGCCACCTCCCGCCCCACAAGTGCCAACTCTCGCCCCACAAACTCCACCTCCCACGCACAAGTGCCACCTTCCGCCTTACAAGTGACACCTCACAGCCCAACAGTGTCAACTTCCGCCCCACAAGTGCCACCTCCTGCCCCACAAGTTCCACCTCCTCCCCACATGTGCCACCTCCTGCCCCACAAGCGCCACCTCCCTCTCCACAAACTCCACCTCCCACGCACAAGTGCCACCTCCTGCCTCACAACTTCCACCTCCCGCCCCACAAATGCCACCTACTGCCCTACAAGTGCCACCTCAGGCCCCACAAGTGCCACCTCCCGCTCCACAAGTGCCACGTCCTACCCCACAAGTGCCATCTCCCGCCCCACAAGGGCCAAATCCTGCCCCACATCATCCACCAACCGCCCCACAAGTGCCACCTCCTGCCCCACAGCTTCCATCTCCCACTCCACAAGTGCCACCTACTGCACAACAAATACCATCTCCTGCCCCATAAGTGCCACCTCCTGCCCCACAACCGCTACCTCCTGCCTCATATCATTCACCTCCCGCCCCACAATTTCCACCTCCTGCTCAACTAGTGCCACGTGCTGCCCCACAAGTTCCATTTCCCGCCCCACAAGTGCCACCTCCCGCCCCACAAGTGCCGCCTCCAGCCACACAAGTGCTAAATCGTGCCGCACAACTTCCACCTCCCGCCCCACAACTGCCACCTCCCGCCTTAAAAGTGCCACCTCCCGACACACAAGTGCCTCCTCCTTTCCCACAGTTGTCACCTCCCGCTCCACAAGTTACACCTCACCCCCCACAAGTTCTACCACCCACCCCACAAGTGCCACCTGCAGCCCCAGAAGTGTCAAATCCTGCCACACAACTTCCACATCCAGCCCCACAAGTGCCACCTCCCGCCTCACAAGTGCCACCTCCCGACCCACAAGTGCCAAGTCCTGCCCCGCAACTTCCATCTCCTGCTCCACAAGTGCCACCTTGAACCGCACAATTGCCACCTCCTTCCCCATATCAACCACCTCCCATCCAACAAGTGCCACCTCCTGCCCCATAAGTGCCACTTCCTGCCCCACAAGTGCCAGCTCATTCCCCTGAAGTGCCACATTTGTCCACACCACTGCCTCCTCCCCCCCAAATAATCCACCTCCTGCCCCACAAGTGTCACTGACTGACCAACTTCCTCCTCCTAACCCACAAGTGCAACCTCCTGCCCCACAAGTGCCAGCTCCTGCCCCACAAGAGCCACTTCCTGCCCCACAAGTACCTCTTCCCTCCCAACAAGTTCCAATTTCCGCCCAACAAGTACCACCTCCTTCTGCACAAGTTCCACCTCCTGCCCTAAAAGCTCCATTTCCTGCCCCACAAGTGCCACCTCCCGCCCCACAAGTGCCACCTCCTGCCCTACAACTTCCACCTCCTGGCCCACAAGTGCCACCTCCCGCCCTACAACTGCCAAACCCTGCCCCAAAACTTCCACCTCCTGCCCAACAATTTCCAACTCGTGCCCCACAATTGCCACCTCCTGCCTCAAAATGCCACCTCCTGCCCAACAACTCCAACCTCCCGCCCCACAAGTACCACCTCCTGCTCCACAAGTTCCACCTCCTGCCCCATAAGTTCCACCTTACGCCCCACAAGTGCCAACTCCTGCCCCAAAGGCTCAATTTCCTGCCCCATCAGTGCCACCTCCCGCACCACAAGTGCCACCTCCTGCCCCATAAGTGCAAATTTCTGCCCCACAAGTGCCACTTCCCGCCTTACAAATTCCACCTCCCACCCCACATTACCACCTCCTGCCCCAAAAGTGCCAATTCCTGCTTCACAAATGCCAGCTCATGCCCCACATCATCAACTTCCTGCCTCACAAGTGCCACCTCTAACCCCACAAAGACAGCCTCCTGCCCCACATCATCCACCTCCTGCCCCACAAGTGCCAATTCCTGCCCCACAAGTGCCAGCTCATGCCCCACAAGTGCCACCTCCTACCCCACAAAGACCACCTCCTGCCCCACATCATCCACCTCCTCCCCCACAAGTGACAATACCTGTTAGACAAGTGCAACCTCCAGCCCCACAACTTCAACATCCCGCCACACAAGTGCCGACTCCTGGCAACGTGTGCCACATCCTGCCCGACAAGTGTCAACTCCTACCCCACATCGTCCACCTCCCATCCAACAAGTGCCACCTCCTGCCCCACAAGTGCCAATTCCTGCCCCACAAGTGCCAGCTCATGCTTCACAAGTGCCAGCTCCTGCCCCTCATCATCCACCTCCTGCCCCACAAGTGCCACCTCCTGACCCACAACATCAATCTCCAGCCCCACAAGAGCCGCCTCCTGCCCGACAAGTTACACCTGCTACAAGTTCCACAAGTGCCACCTCCCTGCTCACGAGTGCCACATCCCGCCCCACATGTACCACCTCCTGCATCACAACTTCCACCTCCCGCCCCACATGTACCACCTCCTGCATCACAACTTCCACTTCCCGCCCCACATGTACCACCTCCTGCATCACAACTTACACCTCCCGCCCCACAAATGCCACCTCCTGCCCTACAAGTGCCACCTCAGGCCCCACAAGTGCCCCCTCCCGCTCCACAAGTGCCACGTCCTGCCCCACAAGTGCCACCTCCCGCCCCTCTATGGCCACCTCCTGCCCCACAAGTTACACCTCTTGCCCCACAACGTCGACCCCCGCCCCACATGTGCCACCACCTGACCCACAAGTGCCAACTCCTGCCCCACAAGTGCCATTTCCTGCACCACATTTGTCGCGTCCTGCCCCACAATTGCCGGCTCCTGCCCCACAAGTGCCAACTCCTGCCCCACAAGTGCCACCTCCCGCCCCACAAGTGCCACCTCCCGCCCCACAAGTGCCACCTCCCGCCCCACTACTTCCACGTCACACCCCAAATCTTCTTACCTTCCACCCCACAAATGCCACCTCCTGCCCCAAACCTTCAACCTACTGCCCCACAACTGCCACTTCCCACCCAGCAATTGCCACCCCCCGCCCCACAAGTGCCTCCTCCCACCCCACAAGTGCCAACCCTTACCCCACAAGTGCCAACTCCTGCCCCACATCATCCACCAACCGCCCCACAAGTGTCACCTCCTGCCCCACAACTTCCAACTCCCACTCCACAAGTGCCACCTACTGCACAACAAATACCATCTCATGCCCCATAAGTGCCACCTCCTGCCCCACAACCGCTACCTCCTGCCTCATATCATTCACCTCCCGCCCCACAATTTCCACCTCCTGCTCAACTAGTGCCACGTGCTGCCCCACAAGTTCCATTTCCCGCCCCACAAGTGCCACCTCCCGCCCCACAAGTGCCGCCTCCAGCCACACAAGTGCTAAATCGTGCCGCACAACTTCCACCTCCCGCCCCACAAGTGCCACCTCCCACCCCACAACTTCCAATTCCCGCCAACAACAGCCTCCTCCTGCCCCACAAGTGCCTCCTCCTGCCACACAAGTGCCACCTCCTGCCCCACAAGTGCCACTTCCTGCCCCACAAGTGCTACCTACTTCCCCACAAGTGCCACCTCCTGCCCCACATCATCCACCTCCTGCCTCACAAATGCCTCCTCCTGACCCACAATTGCCACCTGCCGCCCCACAACTTCCACCTCACGCCAAACAAGTGCCACGTCCCGCCCCACAAGTGCCGCAACCCGCCCCACAAATCCAACTCCTGACCCACAAGTTCCACCTCCCGCCCCACAAGTTCCACCTCCCGCACCACAAGTACCACCTCCTGACCCACATGTGCCAACTTCTGCCCCACAAGTGCCAGCTCCTGCCCCTCAAGTGTCACCTCTTCCCCACAAGTGCCACCTTCTGCTCCACAAGTGCCACTTCCTGCCGCACAAGTGATACCTCCAGCCCCACAACTGCCACCACCCGCCCCACAACTTCCACCTCCCTCCTCACAAGTGCAACCTCCAGGCCCACAAGTGCCACCTCCTGTTCCACAAGAATTAACTCCTTCCCCACAAGTGCCACCTCCTGCCCTTCAAGAGCCACTTCTTGCCCCACAAGTAACATTTCCTGCCCCACAAGTGCCAACCTCTGCCCAACAAGTGCTATGACCCAGCCCACAAGTGCCAACTCCTGCCCCACTAGTGCCACCTCCCGCCCCACAAGTGCCACCACCCTCCCCACAACTTCAACCTCCTTCCCCAAAACATCCACCTCCCGCCCCACAGGTGTCATCATCTGCCCCACAACTGCCACATCCCGCCCCACAAGTGCCACCTCCTGCCCCACAAGTGCCACCTCCCGCCCCTCAAGTGCCACACACTGCCCCACAAGTGCCGCCCCCAGCCCCGCAACTGCCACCCCTTGCCCCACAATTTCAACCTCCCGCCCCACAAGTGCCACCTCCTGCCCCACAGGTGCCACCTACTGTTCCACATCAACCACCTCCTTCCCCACATCATCCACCTCCTGTTCCACAAATGTCACCTCCTGACCCACAACTTCAACCTCCTTCCCCAAAACATCCACCTCCCGCCCCACAGCTGTCAGCATCTGCCCCACAACTTCCACCTCACGCCCCACAACTGCCACCTCCCGCCCCACAAGTGCCACAACCCGCCCCAAAAATCCAACTGCTGACCCACAAGTTCCACCTCCCGCCCCACACGTTCCACCTCCCGCCCCACAAGTTCCACCTCCCGCCCCAAAGGTGCCACCTCCCGACCCACATAATCCACGTCCTGCTCCAAAATTGCCACCTCCTGCCCCACAAGTGCCACCTCCAGCCCCACCAGTTCCACCGCCCGGCCCACAAGTACCACCTCCTGACCCACAAGTGCCACTACATGACCCACAATTGCCACCTCCCGTCTCACAATTGCAACTCTCGCCCAACAAGTGCCACCTCCTGCCCCACAATTGCCACCACCCCCCCAACAAGTGCCACCTCCCGCCCCACAAGTACCACATCCCACCCCACAAGTACAACCTCCTGCCCCACAAGTGCCAACTCTCGCCCCACAAGTGCCAATTCCTGCCCCACAACATCCACCTCACGCTCCAAAAGTGCCACCTCCTGCCCCACAATTGCTACTTCCTGCCTTACAAGTGCCACTTCCCACTGCACAAATGACACCTCCAGCCCCACAGCTGCCACAACCCGCCCCACAACTTCCACATCCCGCCTCACAACTGCAAGCTCCTGCCCCACAATTGCCACCTCCTACCACACAAGTGCCAACTCCTGCCCCACAAGTGCCACCTCATGTCCCTCAATTTTCACCTTATGCCCCAAAAGTGCCACCTCCCGCCCAACAAGTGCAACATCTCGCCCCACTAGTGCCACGTCCCGGCCCAAAATTGCTACCTCCTGCCCCACATCATCCACCTCCTGTTCCACAAATGTCACCTCCTGACCCACAACTTCCACCTCCTGCCCCACAAGTGCCACCTTCTGCCTCACAAGTGCCACCCCTTGCCCCACAAGTGCCACATCCCACCGCACAATTTCCACCTCTTGTTACACAAGTCCCACCTCCCGCCCAACAACAGCCTCCTCCTGCCCCACAAGTGCCACCTCCTGCCCCACAAGTGCCACCTCCCGCCCCACAAGTGCCACGTCCTTCCCAATTGCCACGTCCTGTCCCACAAGTGCCACCTCCTGCCGTACAAGTGCCACCCTCTGCCCCACAATTGCCACTTCTTGCCCCACAATTGCCAATTCTTGCCCCACAACTTCAACCTCCCACCCCATAACTTCCACCTCCCGTCCCACAGCTTCCATATCCTGCCCCACAAGTGCCCGATCCTGCCCCAGAAGTACCACCACCTGACCCACAAGTGCCAACTCCTGCCCCACAAGTGCCACCTCGCATCCCGCAAGTGCCACATCCCGCCCCACAAGTTCCACCTCCTGCCCCACAAGTGCCAATTCCTGCCCCACAAGTGCCAGCTCATGCCCCACAAGTGCCACCTCCTGCCCCACAAGAGCCACCTCCTGCCCCACAAGTGCCAACTCCTGCCCCACATGTTCCACCTACCACCCCACAAATTCCACATCCTGCCCTACAAGTGCCACCTCCCGCCAGAAAATGCCACCTCCCGTCCCTCTATCACCACCTCCTGCCCCACAAGTTACACCCCCACCCCACAGATACCACCACCTGCCCCACAAGTACCACCTCCTGCAAACAAATGCCATTTCTTAAACCACACGTCCAAACTCCTGCCCCACAAGTGCCACCTCCTGTCCCACATGTGCCACCTCCTGCCCCACAAGTGCCACCTCCCGACCGACAAATGCCACCTCCCGCCAAACAACTGACACCTCCTGCCCCACAAGTGTCACCTCCTGCCCAACAAGTTCCACCTCTTGACCTACAAGTGCCACCTCCTGCCCCATAAGTTTCACCTCTCGCCCAACAAATGCCACCACCTCCCCCAAAAGCGCCACCTCCTGCCCCACAGGTGCCACTTCCTGCCCCACAATATCCACCTCCCACGCACAAGTGCAACCTACCGCCCCACAACTTCCACCTCCTGCCCCACAAGTGCCACCTCCTGCCCCACATGTGCCACCTCCTGCCCGACAAGAGCCACTTCCTGCCCCACAAGTACCTCTTCCCTCCCAACAAGTTCCAATTTCCGCCCTGCAAGTGCCACCTCCTGCCCCACAAATGCCACCTTTCGCCCCACAAATGCCACCTCCCGCTCCACAACTTCCACCTCCTGCCCCACAAGTGTCACCTCCCGCCCTACAACTTCCAGCTCATGCCCCACAAGTGCCACCTCCTGCCCCACAAGAGCCACCTCCTGCCCCACAAGTGCCAACTCCTGCCCCACATGTTCCACCTACCACCCCACAAATTCCACATCCTGCCCTACAAGTGCCACCTCCCGCCAGAAAATGCCACCTCCCGTCCCTCTATCACCACCTCCTGCCCCACAAGTTACACCCCCACCCCACAGATACCACCACCTGCCCCACAAGTACCACCTCCTGCAAACAAATGCCATTTCTTAAACCACACGTCCAAACTCCTGCCCCACAAGTGCCACCTCCTGTCCCACATGTGCCACCTCCTGCCCCACAAGTGCCACCTCCCGACCGACAAATGCCACCTCCCGCCAAACAACTGACACCTCCTGCCCCACAAGTGTCACCTCCTGCCCAAGAAGTTCCACCTCTTGACCTACAAGTGCCACCTCCTGCCCCATAAGTTTCACCTCTCGCCCAACAAATGCCACCACCTCCCCCAAAAGCGCCACCTCCTGCCCCACAGGTGCCACTTCCTGCCCCACAATATCCACCTCCCACGCACAAGTGCAACCTACCGCCCCACAACTTCCACCTCCTGCCCCACAAGTGCCACCTCCTGCCCCACATGTGCCACCTCCTGCCCGACAAGAGCCACTTCCTGCCCCACAAGTACCTCTTCCCTCCCAACAAGTTCCAATTTCCGCCCTGCAAGTGCCACCTCCTGCCCCACAAATGCCACCTTTCGCCCCACAAATGCCACCTCCCGCTCCACAACTTCCACCTCCTGCCCCACAAGTGTCACCTCCCGCCCTACAACTTCCATCTCCTGGCCCACAAGTGCCACCTCCTGCCTCAAAAGAGCCACCTCCCGCCCCACAACTTCCACGTAACGCCCCATAAGTTCCACCTCCCGCCCAACAAGTGCCACCTCTCGTCCCACAAGGACCAACTCCTGCCCCACAAGTGCCAACTCCTGCCCCACAAGTGCCACCTCCTGCCCCACAAGTGTCAACTCATGCTCCACAAATGCCACCTCCTGCTCCACAAGTTCCACCTCTTGCCCCACAAGTGCCAAATACTTCCCCACAACTTCCACCTTCTGCCCCACTAGTGCCAACTCCAATTCCACAAGTGCCACCTCCAGCCCTACAACTGCCACTTCCAGCCCCACAAGTGCCACCTCCCGCCCAGCAACTTCAACATCCCACCACACAAGTGCCAACTCCTGCCCGTGTGCCACATCCTGCCCCACAAGTGCCAACTCCTGCCGCACAACTGACAATTCCTGCCCCAAAAGTGACAGCTCATGCTTCACAATTGCCAGCTCCTGCCCCACATCATCCACCTTCTGCCCCACAAGTGCCACCTCTCGCCCCACAAGTGCCACATCCCGCCACACAAGTGCCACCTCCTGCCCCACAAGTGACATATCTCGACAGACAATTTACAGCTCCTGCCCCACAAGTGCTACATCCTGAACCACAACTTCAACCTCCTGCCCCACAAGTGCCAATTCCTACCCCACATGCGCCAGCTCATGCTTCACAAGTGCCAGCTCCTGCACCACATCATCCACTTCCTGCCCACAAGTGCCAGTTCATGCCCCACAAGTGCCAGTTCATGCCCCACAAGTGCCAGCTCCTGCCCCACAAGTGCCACTTACTTCACCACAGGTACCCCATCCCACCCCACAAGTTTCAATTCCTGCCCCACAAGTGCCACCTCCTGCCCCACAAGTGCCACCTCCTGCCCCACAAGTGCCACCTCTTGACCTACAAAAGTGCCACCTCCTGCCCCATAAGTTTCACCTCTCGCCCAACAAATGCCACCACCTCCCCCAAAAGCGCCACCTCCTGCCCCTCAGGTGCCATTTCCTGCCCCACAACATCCACCTCCCACGCACAAGTGCAACCTACCGCCCCACAACTTCCACCTCCGGCCCCACAAGTGCCAACACCTACCCCACAAGTGCAAACACCTGCCCCACAAGTGCCACCTCCTGCCCTGCCAGTGCCACCTGTCACCCTGCAAGTCCAGCTCCTGCCCCACAAGTGCCAGCTCATGCTTCACAAGTGCCAGCTGCTGCCCCACAAAGACAGCCTCCTGCCCCACATCATCCACCTCCTGCCCCACAAAGACCACCTCCTGCCCCACATCATCCACCTCCTCCCCCACAAGTGACAATACTTGTTCCACAAGTGCCACCTCCCGCCCCTCAAATGCCAAATCCTGCCCTGCAACTTCCACCTCCTGCCCCAAAAGTGCCAATTCCTGCCCCACAAGTTCCAGCTCATGCTTCACAAGTGCCAGCTCCTGCACCACATCGTCCACTTCCTGCTCACATGTGCCACCTCCTGTCCGACAAAGACATCCTCCTGCCCCACATCATCCACCCCCTGCCCCACAAGTGCCACATCCCGCCCCACAAGTGCCAACTCCTGCCCTAAAACTTCCACCTCCCGCCCCACAAGTGCCACCTCCCGCCCTCCAACTGCCAAACCCTGCCCCAAAACTTCCACCTCCTGCCCAACAATTTCCAACTCGTGCCCCACAATTGCCACCTCCTGCCACACAAATGCCACCTTCTGCCTCAAAATGCCACCTCCTGCCCAACAACTATAACCTCCCAACCCACAAGTACCACCTCCTGCTCCACAAGTTCCACCTCCTGCCCCATAAGTTCCACCTTACGCCCCACAAGTGCCATCTCCTGCCCCAAAAGCTCAATTTCCTGCCCCATCATTGCCACCTTACACCCCACCACAAGTGCCACTTCCTGCCCCAGAAGTGCCAATTTCTGCCCCACAAGTGCCACTTCCCGCCTTACAAATGCCACCTCCTGCCCCACAACTTTCACCTCCTGCCCCACAAGTGCAACCTCCCTGCCCACGAGTGACACAATCTGCCCAAGTGCCACCTCCTGCCTCACAACTTCCATCTCCCGCCCCACAAGTGCCACCTCCTGTCTCACAAGTGCAACCTCCCTCCCCACAACTTCCACAACCTGCCCCACAAGTGCCACCTCCCGTCACTCAACTTCCAACTCCCGCCCCACAAGTGCCACCTCCCGCCCTACAACTTCCACATCCCGCCCCACAACTTCCAACTCCTGGCCCACAAGTGCGATCTCCTGCCCCACCATTACCACCTCCTGCCCCACAATTTCCACCTCCTGCCCCACAAGTGCCACAACCTGCTCCACAATTTCAACGTCCTGCCTTACAAGTGCCACATTCTGCCCCACAAGTGTAGGCTCCTGCTCCACAAGTGCCACCTCCCGAACCACAACCTCAACCTCTGGCCCCACAAGTCCCACCTCCCGCCCCACAAGTGCCACATCCCGCCCCACAAGTGCCACCACCCGCCCCACAAGTGCCACCTTCTGTTCCACAACTTCCACCTCCTGCCCCACAAGTTATAACTCCTGCCCCACAAGTGTTGCATTTTGCCCCACAAGTGCCACCTCCCGCCTCACAAGTGCCACCTCCCGACCCACAAGTGCCAACTCCTGCCCCGCAACTTCCATCTCCTGCTCCACAAGTGCCACCTCGAACCGCACAATTGCCACCGCCTTCCCCATATCAACCACCTCCCATCCAACAAGTGCCACCTCCTGCCCCACAAGTGCCACCTCCTGCCCTACAACTTCCACCTCCCGCCCCACAAGTGCCACCTCCTGCCCTACAACTTCCACCTCCTGGCCCACAAGTGCCACCTCCCGCCCTACAACTGCCAAACCCTGCCCCAAAACTTCCACCTCCTGCCCAACAATTTCCAACTCGTGCCCCACAATTGCCACCTCCTGCCACACAAATGCCACCTTCTGCCTCAAAATGCCACCTCCTGCCCAACAACTCCAACCTCCCACCCCACAAGTACCACCTCCTGCTTCTCAAGTTCCACCTCCTGCCACATAAGTTCCACCTTACGCCCCACAAGTGCCATCTCCTGCCCCAAAAGCTCAAATTCCTGCCCCATCAGTGCCAACTCCTGCACCACAAGTGCCACCTCCTGCCGCACAAGTGCCAATTCCTGCCCCACAAGTGCCACCTCCTGCCCCACAACCGCTACCTCCTGCCTCATATCATAAACCTCCCGCCCCACAACCGCTACCTCCTGCCTCATATCATACACCTCCCGCCCCACAATTTCCACCTCCTGCTAAACTAGTGCCACTTGCTGCCCCACAAGTTCCATTTCCCGCCCCACAAGTGCCACCTCCCGCCCCACAAGTGCCGCCTCCAGCCACACAAGTGCTAAATCGTGCCGCACAACTTCCACCTCCCGCCCCACAACTGCCACCTCCCGCCTTAAAAGTGCCACCTCCCGACCCACAAGTGCCTCCTCCTGTCCCACAGTTGTCACCTCCCGCTCCACAAGTTACACCTCACCCCCCACAAGTTCTACCACCCACCCCACAAGTGCCACCTGCAGCCCCAGAAGTGTCAAATCCTGCCACACAACTTCCACATCCAGCCACACAAGTGCCACCTCCCGCCCCACAACTTCCACTTCCCGCCCAACAACAGCCTCCTCCTGCCCCACAAGTGCCACCTCCTGACCCACAAGTGCCACCTCCCGACCCACATGTGCCAACTTCTGCCCCAGAAGTGCCAACTCCTGCCCCTCAAGTGTCACCTCTTCCCCACAAGTGCCACCTTCTGCTCCACAAGTGCCACTTCCTGCCGCACAAGTGATACCTCCAGCCCCACAACTGCCACCACCCGCCCCACAACTTCCACCTCCCGCCTCACAAGTGCAACCTCCAGGCCCACAAGTGCCACCTCCTGTTCCACAAGAATTTACCCCTTGCCCCACAAGTGCCACCTCCTGCCCCACAAGTGCCACCTCCCACCCCACAATTGCCACGTCCTTCCCAATTGCCACGTCCTGTCCCACAAGTGCCACCTCCTGCCGTACAAGTGCCACCCTCTGCCCCACAACTGCCACTTCTTGCCCCACAATTGCCAATTCTTGCCCCACAACTTCCACCTCCCACCCCATAACTTCCACCTCCCGTCCCACAGCTTCCACATCCTGCCCCACAAGTGCCCGATCCTGCCCCAGAAGTACCACCACCTGACCCACAAGTGCCAACTCCTGCCCCACAAGTGCCACCTCGCATCCCGCAAGTGCCACCTCCCGCCCCAAAAGTGCCACCTCCTGCCCCACAAGTGCAACCTCCTGCCCCACAAGTGCCAATTCCTGCCCCACAAGTGCCAGCTCATGCTTCACAACTGCCAGCTCCTGCACCACGTCATCCACTTCCTGCTCACAAGTGCCACCTCCTGACCGACAAAGACATCCTTCTGCCCCACAAGTGCCAATTCCTGCCCCACAAGTGCCAGTTCATGCCCCACAAGTGCCACATTTGTCCACACCACTGCCTCCTCCCCCCCAAATAATCCACCTCCTGCCCCACAAGTGTCACTGACTGACCAACTTCCTCCTCCTGACCCACAAGTGCCAGCTCCTGCCCCACAAGTGCCAGCTCCTGCCCCATAAGTTCCACCTTACGCCCCACAAGTGCCATCTCCTGCCTCAAAAGCTCAATTTCCTGCCCCATCAGTGCCACCTCCCGCCCCACATGTACCACCTCCTGCATCACAACTTCCACGTCCCGCCCCACATGTACCACCTCCTGCATCACAACTTCCACCTCCCGCCCCACATGTACCACCTCCTGCATCACAACTTCCACCTCCCGCCCCACATGTACCACCTCCTGCATCACAACTTCCACCTCCCGCCCCACATGTACCACCTCCTGCATCACAACTTCCACCTCCCGCCCCACAAGTGCCACCTCGTGCCTCACAAGTGCCACCCCCCCCAAGTGCCACCTCCCGCCCCACAAGTGCCACCTCCCACGCACAAGTGCCACATCCTGCCCCACAAGTGTCACCTCCTGCCCACAAGTGCCACCTTCCGCCCCACAAGTGCCACCTCACACCCCAACAGTGTCAACTTCCGCCCCACAAGTGCCACCTCACGCCCCACAACTTCCACATCCCGCCCCACAAGTGCCACCACCTGACCCACAAGTGCCACCACCTGACCCACTAATGCAACTACGTGCCCCACAAGTGCCAACTCCTGCCCCACAAGTTCTACCTCCTGCCTTACAAGTGCCACCCCCTGCCTCACAACTTCCACCTCCCGCCCCACAAATGCCACCTCCTGCCCCACAAATACCACCTCCTGCCCCACAAATGCCACCTCAGGCCCCACAAGTGCCCCATCCTGCTCCACAAGTGCCACGTCCTGCCCCACAAGGGCCAAATCCTGCAACGCAACATCCACCTCCTGCCCCACATCATCCACCTCCCACCCCACAAGTGCCAATTCCAGCCCTAAAAGTGCCAGCTCATGCTTCACAATTGCCAGCTCCTGCCCCACATCATCCACCTCCTGCCCCACAAGTGCCACCTCCTAACCCACATGTGCCAACTCCTGCCCCACAAGTGCCATTTCCTGCACCACATTTGCCACCTCCTGCCCCACAAGTGCCACCTCCTTCCCCACAAGTGCCACCTCCCACCCCACAAGTTTAACCTCCAGACACACAAGTGCCATCTCCCGCCCCACAAGTGCCATCTCAGGCCCCACAAGTGCCATCTCCCGCCCCACAAGTGCCATCTCCCGCCCCACAAGTGCCAAATCCTGACGTGCAACTTCCACCTCCTGCTCCACAAGTGCCACCTCCTGCCCCACAAGTGCCACCTCCTTCCCCACAAGTGCCACCTCCCACCCCACACGTTTAACCTCCAGACACACAAGTGCCATCTCCCGCCCCACAAGTGCCATCTCAGGCCCCACAAGTGCCATCTCCCGCCCCACAAGTGCCATCTCCCGCCCCACAAGTGCCAAATCCTGACGTGCAACTTCCACCTCCTGCTCCACAAGTGCCATCTCCTGCCCCACAAGTGCCACCTCCCGACACAAGTGCCACCTCCCGCCCATCTATAGCCACCTCCTGCCCCACAAGTTACACCTCTTGCCCCACAAGTTCCACCTCTTGCCCCACAACGTCGACCCCCGCCCCACATGTGCCACCACCTGATCCACAAGTGCCAACTCCTGCCCCACAAGTGCCGGCTCCTGCCCCACAAGTGCTACCTCTCGCCCCACAACTTCAACCTCCAGCCACACAAGTGCCAACTCCTGCCCAACAAGTGCCACCTCCCGCCCCACAAGTGCCACCTCCCGCCCCACTACTTCCACGTCACACCCCAAATCTTCTTACTTTCCACCCCACAAGTGCCACCTCCTGCCCCAAACCTTCAACCTACTGCCACACAACTGCCACTTCCCACCCAGCAATTGCCACCCCCCGCCACACAAGTGCCTCCTCCC
Organism: Coturnix japonica; assembly: GCF_054131305.1. Classification (NCBI taxonomy): domain Eukaryota; kingdom Metazoa; phylum Chordata; class Aves; order Galliformes; family Phasianidae; genus Coturnix; species Coturnix japonica. Next base: position 1,519,357 of record NC_140687.1, on the reverse strand, counting down.
ACCCCACAAGTGCCAACCCTTACCCCACAAGTGCCTCCTCCTGCCCGACATCATCCACCAACCGCCCCACAAGTGCCACCTCCTGCACCACAAGTGCCACCTCCCGACCCACAACTTCCAGCTCCCGGCCCACAATTGCCACCTCCTGCCCCACAACTTCCATCTCCCACTCCACAAGTGCCACCTACTGCACAACAAATACCATCTCCTGCCCCATAAGTGCCATCTCCTGCCCCACAGGTGCCACCTACTGTTCCACATCATCCACCTCCTTCCCCACATCATCCACCTCCTGTTCCACAAATGTCACCTCCTGACCCACAACTTCCACCTCCTGCCCCACAAGTGCCACGTTCTGCCCCACAAGTGCCTCCTCCTGCCCCACAAGTGCCTCCTCCTGCCACACAAGTGCCACCTCCTGCCCCACAAGTGCCACCTACTTCCCCACAAGTGCCACCTACTTCCCCACAAGTGCCACCTCCTGCCCCACATCATCCACCTCCTGCCCCACATCATCCACCTCCTGCCCCACATCATCCACCTCCTGCCTCACAAATGCCTCCTCCTGACCCACAATTGCCACCTGCCGCCCCACAACTTCCACCTCACGCCCCACAAGTGCCACCTCCCGACCCACATGTGCCAACTTCTGCCCCACAAGTGCCAGCTCCTGCCACTCAAGTGTCACCTCTTCCCCACAAGTGCCACCTTCTGCTCCACAAGTGCCACTTCCTGCCGCACAAGTGATACCTCCAGCCCCACAACTGCCACCACCCGCCCCACAACTTCCACCTCCCGCCTCACAAGTGCAACCTCCAGGCCCACAAGTGCCACCTCCAGATCCACAAGAATTAACTCCTGCCCCACAAGTGCCACCTCCTGCCCTTCAAGAGCCTCTTCTTGCCCCACAATTAACATTTCCTGCCCCACAAGTGCCAACCCCTGCCCAACAAGTGCTATGACCCAGCCCACAAGTACCAACTCCTGCCCCACTAGTGCCACCTCCCGCCCCACAAGTGCCACCACCCTCCCCACAACTTCAACCTCCTTCCCCAAAACATCCACCTCCCGCCCCACAGGTGTCATCATCTGCCCCACAACTGCCACATCCCGCCCCACAAGTGCCACCTCCCGCCCCTCAAGTTCCACACACTGCCCCACAAGTGCCGCCCCCAGCCCCGCAACTGCCACCCCTTGCCCCACAATTTCCACCTCCCACCCCACAATTTTTACCTCCCGCCCCATAAGTGCCATCTCCTGCCCAACAGGTGCCACCTACTGTTCCACATCATCCACCTCCTTCCCCACATCATCCACCTCCTGTTCCACAAATGTCACCTCCTGACCCACAACTTCCACATCCTGCCCCACAAGTGCCACCTCTTGCCCCACATAATCCACGTCCTGCTCCAAAATTGCCACCTCCTGCCCCACAAGTGCCACCTCCAGCCCCACCAGTTCCACCGCCCGCCCCACAAGTACCACCTCCTGACCCACAAGTGCCACTACGTGACCCACAATTGCCACCTCCCGTCTCACAATTGCAACTCTCGCCCAACAAGTGCCACCTCCTGCCCCACAATTGCCACCACCCCCCCAACAAGTGCCACCTCCCGCCCCACAAGTACCACATCCCACCCCACAAGTACAACCTCCTGCCCCACAAGTGCCAACTCTCGCCCCACAAGTGCCAACTCCTGCCCCACAACATCCACCTCACGCTCCAAAAGTGCCACCTCCTGCCCCACAAGTGCTACTTCCTGCCTTACAAGTGCCACTTCCCGCTGCACAAGTGACACCTCCAGCCCCACAGCTGCCACAACCCGCCCCACAACTTCCACATCCCGCCTCACAACTGCAAGCTCCTGCCCCACAATTGCCACCTCCTACCACACAAGTGCCAACTCCTGCCCCACAAGTGCCACCTCATGTCCCTCAATTTTCACCTTATGCCCCAAAAGTGCCACCTCCCGCCCAACAAGTGCAACATCTCGCCCCACTAGTGCCACGTCCCGGCCCAAAATTGCTACCTCCTGCCCCACATCATCCACCTCCTGTTCCACAAATGTCACCTCCTGACCCACAACTTCCACCTCCTGCCCCACAAGTGCCACCTTCTGCCTCACAAGTGCCATCCCTTGCCCCACAAGTGCCACATCCCACCGCACAATTTCCACCTCTTGTTACACAAGTCCCACCTCCCGCCCAACAACAGCCTCCTCCTGCCCCACAAGTGCCACCTCCTGCCCCACAAGTGCCACCTCCCACCCCACAAGTGCCACGTCCTTCCCAATTGCCACGTCCTGTCCCACAAGTGCCACCTCCTGCCGTACAAGTGCCACCCTCTGCCCCACAATTGCCACTTCTTGCCCCACAATTGCCAATTCTTGCCCCACAACTTCCACCTCCCACCCCATAACTTCCACCTCCCGTCCCACAGCTTCCACATCCTGCCCCACAAGTGCCCGATCCTGCCCCAGAAGTACCACCACCTGACCCACAAGTGCCAACTCCTGCCCCACAAGTGCCACATCCCGCCCCACAAGTGCTACCTCCTGCCTTACAAGTGCCCATTCCTGCTTCACAAGTGCCAGCTCATGCTTCACAAATGCCAGCTCATGCCCCACATCATCACCTTCCTGCCCCACAAGTGCCAGCTCATGCCCCACAAGTGCCAGCTCCTGCCCCACAAGTGCCACCTCCCACCAAACAACTGACACCTCCTGCCCCACAAGTGTCACCTCCTGCCCAACAAGTTCCCCCTCTTCACCTACAAGTGCCACCTCCTGCCTCATAAGTTTCACCTCTCGCCCAACAAATGCCACCACCTCCCCCAAAAGCGCCACCTCCTGCCCCACAGGTGCCACTTCCTGCCCCACAACATCCACCTCCCACGCACAAGTGCAACCTACCGCCCCACAACTTCCACCTCCTGCCCCACAAGTGCCACCTCCTGCCCCACAAGTGCCACCTCCCGCCCCACAAGTGCCACCTCCTGTCTCACAAGTGCCACCTCCCGCCCCACAACTTCCACAACCTGCCCCACAAGTGCCACCTCCCGTCACTCAACTTCCAACTCCCGCCACACAAGTTCCACCTCCCGCCCTACAACTTCCACCTCCCGCACCACAACTTCCACCTCCTGCCTCACAAGTTCCACATCCCGCCCCACAACTTCATTCTCCCGCCCCACAACTTCCAACTCCTGGCCCACAAGTGCGACCTCCTGCCCCACCATTACCACCTCCTGCCCCACAATTTCCACCTCCTGCCCCACAAGTGCCATAACCTGCTCCACAATTTCAACGTCCTGCCTTACAAGTGCCACCTCCTGCCCCACATCATCCACCTCCTGCCCCACAAGTGCCAATTCCTGCCCTACAAGTGCCAGCTCATTCCCCTGAAGTGCCAGCTCCTGCCCCACAAGTGCCACATTTTGCCACACCACTGCCACCTCCCCCCCCAAATAATCCACCTCCTGCCCCACAAGTGTCACTGACCGCAACTTCCTCCTCCTGACCCACAAGTGCAACCTCCAGCCCCACAACTTCAACATCCCGCCACACAAGTTCCGACTCCTGGCAACGTGTGCCACATCCTGCCCCACAAGTGCCAACTCCTGCCCCACATCGTCCACCTCCCACCCAACAAGTGCCACCTCCTGCCCCACAAGTGCCAATTCCTGCTACACATGTGCCAGCTCATGCCCCACAAGTGCCAGGTCCTGTCCCACATCATCCACCTTCTGCCCCACAAGTGCCACCTCCTGCCCCACAACGACCACCTCCTGCCCCACATCATCCACCCCCTGCCCCACAAGTGCCACCTCCTGTCCCACATGTGCTAACTCCTGCCCCACAAGTGCCATTTTCTGCCCCACAACTTCTACCTCACGGCCCACAAGAGCCAGTTCCAGCCCCACAAATGCCACCTCCCGCCCCACAACTTCAACATCCCGCCACACAAGTGCCACCTCCTGCCCCACAAGTGCCAAATCCCGTTCTGCAACTTCCAACTCCTGCTCCACAAGTGCCACCTCCTGCCCCACATCATCTACCTCCCACCCCACAAGTGCCACCTCCTGCCCCTCAAGTTACATCTCCCGCCCCACAAGTGCCACCTCCTGCCTCACAACTTCCAACTCCCACTACAACAATTTCCACCTCCTGTCTTACAAGTTCCACTTCCGCCACACAAGTGCCACCTCCAGCCCCATAAGTGCCTAATCATGCCCCACAACATCCACCTGTGCCCTACAAATTTCCGGCTCCACATCATCCAACTCCAGCCCCACAAGCGCCACCTCCTGCACAAAAAGATCCACCTCAAGCCCCACAGGTGCCACCTCCCGCCACACAACTTCCACCTCCCGCCCCACAATTGTCACCTCCTGTCCCATAAGTGCCACCTCCCGCCCAACAATTGTGGCCACATGACAAACAAGTTCCACTTCCGCCCCACAAGTGTCACCTCCTGCCCAACAAGTGCCATTTCTTACCCCACAGGTTCCAAATCCTACCCCACTGGTGCCATTTCCTGCCCCACAAGTGCCACCTCCTGCCCCACAACGACCACCTCCTGCCCCAGAAGTGCCAATTCCTGCCCTACAAGTGCCAGCTCATTCCCCTGAAGTGCCAGCTCCTGCCCCACAGGTGCCACATTTTGCCACACCACTGCCACCTCCCTTCCCAAATAATCCACCTCCTGCCCCACAAGTGTCACTGACCGCCCAACTTCCTCCTCCTGACCCACAAGTACAACCTCCTGCCCTACAAGTGCCAGCTCCTGCCCGACAAGAGCCACTTCCTGCCCCACAAGTACCTCTTCCCTCCCAACAAGTTCCAATTTCCGCCCCACAAGTGCCACCTCCTGCCCCACAAGTGCAACCTCCTGCCCCACAAATGCCACCTCCTGCCCCACAAATGCCACCTCCCGCTCCACAACTTCCACCTCCTGCCCCACAAGTGCCACCTCACGCCCAACATCTACCACCTCCCACCCAACAAGTGCCACCTCCCGCCCTACAACTTCCATCTCCTGGTCCACAAGTGCCACCTCCTGCCTCAAAAGAGCCACCTCCCGCCCCACAACTTCCACGTAACGCTTCATAAGTTCCACCTCCCGCCCAACAAGTGCCACCTCTCGTCCCAGAAGAACCACCTCCTGACCCACAAGTGCCACCTCCTGCCCAACAAGTGCCACCTCCTGCCCCACAAGTGCCACCTCCTGCCCCACAAGTGCCACCTCCTGCCCCACAAGTGTCAACTCATGCTCCACAAATGCCACCTCCTGCTCCACAAGTGCCACCTCTTGCCCCACAAGTGCCAAATACTTCCCCACAACTTCCACCTTCTGCCCCACTAGTGCCAACTCCAATTCCACAAGTGCCACCTCCAGCCCTACAACTGCCACTTCCAGCCCCACAAGTGCCACGTCCCGCCCAGCAACTTCAACATCCCACCACACAAGTGCCAACTCCTGCCCGTGTGCCACATCCTGCCCCACAAGTGCCAACTCCTGCCGCACAACTGACAATTCCTGCCCCAATAGTGACAGCTCATGCTTCACAATTGCCAGCTCCTGCCCCACATCATCCACCTCCTGCTCCACAAGTGCCACCTCTCGCCCCACAAGTGCCACATCCCGCCCCACAAGTGCCACCTCCTGCCAAACTAGTGCAACCTCCTGCCCCACAAGTGCCTTATCTCGCCAGACATTTTACAGCTCCTGCCCCACAAGTGCTACAACCTGCACCACAACTTCAACCTCCTGCCCCACAAGTGCCACGTTCTGCCCCACAAGTGTAGGCTCCTGCCCCACAAGTGCCAATTCCTGCCCCACATGTGCCAGCTCATGCTTCACAAGTGCCAGCTCCTGCACCACATCATCCACTTCCTGCCCACAAGTGCCAGTTCATGCCCCACAAGTGCCAGCTCCTGCTCCACAAGTGCCAGCTCCTGCCCCACAAGTTCCAGCTCCTGCCCCACAAGAGCCACTTCATTCACCACAGGTACCCCATCCCAACCCACAAGTTTCAATTCCTGCCATACAAGTGCCAGCTCCTTCCCCACAAGTGCCACCTCCTTCCCCACAAGTGCAACCAAGTGCCCCACATGTTCCACCTACCACCCCACAAATTCCAACTCCTGCCCCACAAGTGCCAGCTCCTGCCCGACAAGTACCACACCCCACCCCACAAGTGCAACCTCCTGCCCCACAAGTTCCAACTCCCGCCCCACAAGTGCCAACTCCTGCCCCACAACATCCACCTCACGCTCCAAAAGTGCCACCTCCTGCCCCACAAGTGCTACTTCCTGCCTTACAAGTGCCACTTTCCGCTGCACAAGTGACACCTCCAGCCCCACAGCTGCCACAACCCGCCCCACAACTTCCACATCCCGCCTCACAACTGCAAGCTCCTGCCCCACAATTGCCACCTCCTACCACACAAGTGCCAACTCCTGCCCCACAAGTGCCACCTCATGTCCCTCAATTTTCACCTTATGCCCCAAAAGTGCCACCTCCCGCCCAACAAGTGCAACATCTCGCCCCACTAGTGCCACGTCCCGGCCCAAAATTGCTACCTCCTGCCCCACATCATCCACCTCCTGTTCCACAAATGTCACCTCCTGACCCACAACTTCCACCTCCTGCCCCACAAGTGCCACCTTCTGCCTCACAAGTGCCACCCCTTGCCCCACAAGTGCCACATCCCACCGCACAATTTCCACCTCTTGTTACACAAGTCCCACCTCCCGCCCAACAACAGCCTCCTCCTGCCCCACAAGTGCCACCTCCTGCCCCACAAGTGCCACCTTGCATCCCACAAGTGCCACGTCCTTCCCAATTGCCACGTCCTGTCCCACAAGTGCCACCTCCTGCCGTACAAGTGCCACCCACTGCCCCACAATTGCCACTTCTTGCCCCACAATTGCCAATTCTTGCCCCACAACTTCCACCTCCCACCCCATAACTTCCACCTCCCGTCCCACAGCTTCCACATCCTGCCCCACAAGTGCCCGATCCTGCCCCAGAAGTACCATCACCTGACCCACAAGTGCCAACACCTGCCCCACAAGTGCCACCTCGCATCCCGCAAGTGCCACATCCCGCCCCACAAGTTCCACCTCCTGCCTTACAAGTGCCCATTCCTGCTTCACAAGTGCCAGCTCATGTTTCACAAATGCCAGCTCCTGCCCCACATCATCAAATTCCTGCCCCACAAGTGTCATCTCCAACCCCACAAAGACAGCCTCCTGCCCCACATCATCCACCTCCTGCCCTACAACTGCCAATTCCTGCCCCACAAGTGCCAGCTCATGCCCCACAAGTGCCAGCTCCTGCCCCACAACAGCCTCCTCCTGCCCCACAAGTGCCACCTCGCATCCCACAAGTGCCACATCCCGCCCCACAAGTTCCACCTCCTGCCTTACAAGTGCCAATTCCTGCCCTACAAGTGCCAGCTCCTGCCCCACAAGTGCCACATTTTGCCACACCACTGCAACCTCCCCCCCAAATAATCCACCTCCTGCCCCACAAGTGTCACTGACCGCCCAACTTCCTCCTCCTGACACACAAGTGCAACCTCCTGCCCAACAAGTGCCAGCTCCTGCCCGACAAGAGCCACTTCCTGCCCCACAAGTACCTCTTCCCTCCCAACAAGTTCCAATTTCGGCCCCACAAGTGCCACCTCCTGCCCCACAAGTGCCACCTCCTGCCCCACAAGTGCCACCTCCTGCCCCACAAGTACCACCTTTCGCCCCACAAGTGCCACCTCCCGCTCCACAAGTGCCACCTCCCACTCCACAACTTCCACCTCCTGCCCTACAAGTGCCACCTCCCGACCCACAAGTGCCACCTCCCGCCCCACAAGAGCCACCTCCCGCCCCACAAGAGCCACCTCCCGCCCTACAACTTCCATCTCCTGGCTCACAAGTTCCACCTCCTGCCTCAAAAGAGCCACCTCCCGCCCCACAACTTCCAAGTAACGCCCCATAAGTTCCACCTCCTGCCCAACAAGTGCCACCTCCTGCCCCACAAGTGCCACCTCCTGCCCAACAAGTGCCACCTCTTGCCCCACAAGTGCCAAATCCTGCCACGCAATGTCCACATCCTGCTCCACAAGTGCCACCTCCTGCCCCACATCATCCACCTCCCATCCAACAAGTGCCACCACGTGCCCCACAAGTGCCAATTCCTTCCCCACAAGTGCCAGCTCATGCTTCACAAGTGCCAGCTCCAGCCCCTCATCATCCACCTCCTGCCCCACAAGTGCCACCTCCCGCCCAACAATTGTGGCCACATGACAAACAAGTTCCACTTCCGCCCCACAAGTGTCACCTCCTGCCCAACAAGTGCCATTTCTTACCCCACAGGTTCCAAATCCTACCCCACTGGTGCCATTTCCTGCCCCACAAGTGCCACCTCCTGCCCCACAACGACCACCTCCTGCCCCACAAGTGACACCTCCTGCCCCACAACGACCACCTCCTGCCCCACAAGTGCCAATTACTGCCCTACAAGTGCCACCTCATTCCCCTGAAGTGCCAGCTCCTGCCCCACAAGTGCCACATTTTGCCACACCACTGCCACCTCCCCCCCAAATAATCCACCTCCTGCCCCACAAGTGTCACTGACCGCCCAACTTCCTCCTCCTGACGCACAAGTGCAACCTCCTGCCCCACAAGTGCCAGCTCCTGCCAGACAAGAGCCACTTCCTGCCCCACAAGTACCTCTTCCCTCCCAACAAGTTCCAATTTCCGCCCCACAAGTGCCACCTCCTGCCCCACAAGTGCCACCTCCTGCCCCACAAGTGTCAACTCATGCTCCACAAATGCCACCTCCTGCACCACAACTTCAACCTCCTGCCCCACAAGTGCCACGTTCTGCCCCACAAGTGTAGGCTCCTGCCCCACAACTGCCAATTCCTGCCCCACATGTGCCAGCTCATGCTTCACAAGTGCCAGCTCCTGCACCACATCATCCACTTCCTGCCCACAAGTGCCAATTCCTGCCCCACAAGTGCCAGTTCTTGCCCCACAAGTGCCAGCTCCTGCCCCACAAGTGCCACATCCTGCCCCACAAGAGCCACCCCCTGCCCCACAAGTGCCACCTCCCGCCAAACAACTGACACCTCCTGCCACACAAGTGCCACCTCCTGCCCTACAAGTGCCACCTTCTGTTCCACAACTTCCACCTCCTGCCCCACAAGTTATAACTCCTGCCCCACAAGTGTTGCATTTTGCCCCACAAGTGCCACCTCCCGCTTCACAAGTGCAACCTCCCGACCCACAAGTGCAAACCCCTGCCCCGCAACTTCCATCTCCTGCTCCACAAGTGCCACCTCGAACCGCACAATTGCCACCTCCTTCCCCATATCAACCACCTCCCATCCAACACGTGCCACCTCCTGCCCCACAAGTGCCAATTCCTGCCCCACAAGTGCCAGCTCATGCTTCACAAGTGCCAGCTCCTGCCCCTCATCATCCACCTCCCGCCCCACAAGTGCCACCTCCCTGCTCACGAGTGCCACATCCCACCCCACATGTACCACCTCCTGCATCACAACTTCCACCTCCTCCCCACAAGTTCCACCTCCTCCCCACAAGCTCCACCTCCCTCTCCACAAACTCCACCTCCCACGCACAAGTGCCACATCCTGCCCCACAAGTGTCACCTCCTGCCCCACAAGTGCCACCTTCCGCCCCACAAGTGCCACCTCACAACCCAACCGTGTCAACTTCCGCCCCACAAGTGACACCTCACGCCCCACAACTTCAACATCCCGCCCCACAAGTGCCACCACCTGACCCACAAGTGCCAACTCCTGCCCCACTAATGCAACTACCTGCCCCACAAGTGCCAACTCGCGCCCCACAAGTGCCAACTCCTGCCCCACAAGTTCTACCTCCTGCCTTACAAGTGCCACCCCCTGCCTCACAGCTTCCACCTCCCGCCCCACAAATGCCACCTCCTGCCCTACAAGTGCCACCTCAGGCCCCACAAGTGCCCCCTCCCGCTCCACAAGTGCCACGTCCTGCCCCACAAGTGCCATCTCCCGCCCCACAAGGGCCAAATCCTGCCACGCAACTTCCACCTCCTGCCCCACATCATCCACCTCCCACCCCACAAGTGCCACCTCCTGTGGCACAAGTGCCAATTCCAGCCCTAAAAGTGCCAGCTCATGCTTCACAATTGCCAGCTCCTGCCCCACATCATCCACCTCCTGCCCCACAAGTGCCACCTCCTATCCCACATGTGCCAACTCCTGCCCCACAAGTGCCATTTCCTGCACCACATTTGCCACCTCCTGCCCCACAAGTGCCACCTCCTTCCCCACAAGTGCCACCTCCCGCCCCACAAGTTTAACCTCCAGACACACAAGTGCCACGTCCTGCCCAACAAGTGCCATCTCCCGCCCCACAAGTGCCAAATCCTGACGCGGAACTTCCACCTCCTGCTCCACAAGTGCCATCTCCTGCCCCACAAGTTACACCTCTTGCCCCACAAGTTACTCCTCTTGCCCCACAACGTCGACCCCCGCCCCACATGTGCCACCACCTGACCCACAAGTGCCAACTTCTGCCCCACAAGTGTTACCTCTCGCCCCACAGCTTCAACCTCCAGCCACACAAGTGCCAACTCCTGCCCAACAAGTGCCACCTCCCGCCCCACAAGTGCCACCTCCCGCCCCACTACTTCCACGTCACACCCCAAATCTTCTTACCTTCCACCCCACAAGTGCCACCTCCTGCCCCAAACCTTCAAGCTACTGCCCCACAACTGCCACTTCCCACCCAGCAATTGCCACCCCCCGCACCACAAGTGCCTCCTCCCACCCACAAGTGCCAACCCTTACCCCACAAGTGCCAACTCCTGCCCCACATCATCCACCAACTGCCCCACAAGTGCCACCTCCTGCACCACAAGTGCCACCTCCTGCCCCACATCATCCATCTCCTGCCCCACATCATCCACCTCCTGCCCCACATCATCCACCTCCTGCCTCACAAATGCCTCCTCCTGACCCACAATTGCCACCTGCCGCCCCACAACTTCCACCTCACGCCCCACAAGTGCCACCTCCCGACCCACATGTGCCACAACCCGCCCCACAAATCCAACTCCTGCCCCACAAGTGCCACCTCCCGACCCACATGTGCCAACTTCTGCCCCACAAGTGCCAGCTCCTGCCCCTCAAGTGTCACCTCTTCCCCACAAGTGCCACCTTCTGCTCCACAAGTGCCACTTCCTGCCGCACAAGTGATACCTCCAGCCCCACAACTGCCACCACCCGCCCCACAACTTCCACCTCCCGCCTCACAAGTGCAACCTCCAGGCCCACAAGTGCAACCTCCAGATCCACAAGAATTAACTCCTGCCCCACAAGTGCCACCTCCTGCCCTTCAAGAGCCACTTCTTGCCCCACAAGTAACATTTCCTGCCCCACAAGTGCCAACTCCTGCCCCACTAGTGCCACCTCCCGCCCCACAAGTGCCACCACCCTCCCCACAACTTCAACCTCCTTCCCCAAAACATCCACCTCCCGCCCCACAGGTGTCATCATCTGCCCCACAAGTGCCACCTCCTGCCCCACAAGTGCCACCTCCCGCCCCTCAAGTGCCACACACTGCCCCACAACTGCAACATCCCACCCCACAAGTGCAACCTCCCACCGCACAAGTGCCAACTCTCGCCCCACAAGTGCCAACTCCTGCCCCACAACATCCATCTCACGCTCCAAAAGTGCCACCTCCTGCCCCACAAGTGCTACTTCCTGCCTTACAAGTGCCACTTCCCACTGCACAAGTGACACCTCCAGCCCCAGAGCTGCCACAACCCGCCCCACAACTTCCACCTCCCGCCCGAAAACTGTCACCTCCTGCCCCACAAGTGCCACCTCCTGCCCCACAAGTTCCACCTCCCACCCCACAAGTGCCACGTCCGTCCCAATTGCCACGTCCTGTCCCACAAGTGCCACCTCCTGCCGTACAAGTGCCACCCTCTGCCCCACAATTGCCAATTCTTGCCCCACAACTTCAACCTCCCACCCCATAACTTCCACCTCCCGTCCCACAGCTTCCACATCCTGCCCCACAAGTGCCCGATCCTGCCCCAGAAGTACCACCACCTGACCCACAAGTGCCAACTCCTGCCCCACAAGTGCCACATCCCGCCCCACAAGTGCTACCTCTTGCCTTACAAGTGCCCATTCCTGCTTCACAAGTGCCAGCTCATGCTTCACTAATGCCAGCTCATGCCCCACATCATCACCTTCCTGCCCCACAAGTGCCACCTCCAACCCCACAAAGACAGCCTCCTGCCCCACATCATCCACCTCCTGCCCCACAAGTGCCAATTCCTGCCCCACAAGTGCCAGCTCATGCCCCACAAGTGCCAGCTCCTGCCCCACAAGTGCCAGCTCTTGCCTCACAGGTGCCACCTCCTGCCCCACAAAGTCCACCTCCTGCCCCACAAGTGCAAACTCCTGCCCCACAAGTGCCACCTCCCGCCAAACAACTGACACCACCTGCCCCACAAGTGCCACCTCCCACCAAACAACTGACACCTCCTGCCCCACAAGTGTCACCTCCTGCCCAACAAGTTCCACCTCTTGACCTACAAGTGCCACCTCCTGCCCCATAAGGTTCACCTCTCGCCCAACAAATGCCACCACCTCCCCCAAAAGCGCCACCTCCTGCCCCACAGGTGCCATTTCCTGCCCCGCAACATCCACCTCCCACGCACAAGTGCAACCTACCGCCCCACAACTTCCACCTCCTGCCCCACAAGTGCCACCTCCTGCCCCACAAGTGCCACCTCCTGCCCCACAAGTGCCACCTGTCACCCTGCAAGTCCAGCTCCTCTCGCCCGACAAGTGCCAGCTCATGCTTCACAAGTGCCAGCTCCTGCCCCACATCATCAACTTCCTGCCCCACAAGTGCCACCTCCAACCCCACAAAGACAGCCTCCTGCCCCACATCATCCACCTCCTGCCCCACAAGTGCCAATTCCTGCCCCACAATTGCCAGCTCATGCCCCACAAGTGCCAGCACCGGCCCCACAAGTGCCACCTCTTGCTCAACAGGTGCCACCTCCTGCCCCACAAATGCCAAATCCTGCCCTGCAACTTCCAACTCCTGCCCCACAAGTGCCAATTCCTGCCCCACAAGTTCCAGCTCATGCTTCACAAGTGCCAGCTCCTGCCCCACATCATCCACTTCCTGCTCACATGTGCCACCTCCTGTCCGACAAAGACCACCTCCTGCCCCACATCATCCACCCCCTGCCCCACAAGTGACACCTCCTGCCCCACATCATCCACCCCCTGCCCCACAAGTGCCACCTCCTGCCCCACAACGACCACCCCCTGCACCAAAAGTGCCAATTCCTGCCCCACAAGTGCCAGCACCTGCCCAACAAGAGCCACTTCCTGCCCCACAAGTACCTCTTCCCTCACAAGTTCCAATTTCCGCCCCACAAGTGCCACTACCTGCCCCACAAATGCAACCTCCTGCCCCACAAGTGCCACCTTTCGCCCCACAAATGCCACCTCCCGCTCCACAACTTCCACCTCCTGCCCCACAAGTGCCACCTCCCGACCCACAAGTGCCACCTCACGCCCAACATCTACCACCTCCCACCCCACAACTTCCACCTCCTGCCCCACAAGTGCCAGCTGCTGCTCCACATCATCCAACTCCCGCCCCACAAGTGCCATGTCCAGCCCCACAACATCTGCCTCCTGCCCCAAAAGTGTCAACTCCTGCCCCATAAGTTCCATATCCCGCCCCACAAGTGCCACCTCCCACCCCACAGATACCACCACCTGCCCCACAAGTACCACCTCCTGCAAACAAATGCCATTTCTTAAACCACACGTCCAAACTCCTGCCCCACAAGTGCCACCTCCTGTCCCACATGTGCCACCTCCTGCCCCACAAGTGCCACCTCCCGACCGACAAATGCCACCTCCCGCCAAACAACTGACACCTCCTGCCCCACAAGTGTCACCTCCTGCCTAACAAGTTCCACCTCTTGACCTACAAGTGCCACCTCCTGCCCCATAAGTTTCACCTCTCGCCCAACAAATGCCACCACCTCCCCCAAAAGCGCCACCTCCTGCCCCACAGGTGCCACTTCCTGCCCCACAACATCCACCTCCCACGCACAAGTGCAACCTACCGCCCCACAACTTCCACCTCCTGCCCCACAAGTGCCAACACCTGCCCCACAAGTGCCACCTCCTGCCCCGCCAGTGCCACCTGTCACCCTGCATGTCCAGCTCCTGCCCCACAAGTGCCAGCTCATGCTTCACAAGTGCCAGCTCCTGCCCCACATAGACAGCCTCCTGCCCCACATCATCCACCTCCTCCCCCACAAGTGACAATACTTGTTCCACAAGTGCCACCTCCCGCCCCACAAATGCCAAATCCTGCCCTGCAACTTCCACCTCCTGCCCCACAAGTGCCAATTCCTGCCCCACAAGTTCCAGCTCATGCTTCACAAGTGCCAGCTCCTGCCCCACATCATCCACTTCCTGCTCACATGTGCCACCTCCTGTCCAACAAAGACCACCTCCTGCCCCACATCATCCACCCCCTGCCCCACAAGTGCCACCTCCTGCCCCACAACGACCACCCCCTGAACCACAAGTGCCAATTCCTGCCCTACAAGTGCCAGCTCATTCCCCTGAAGTGCCAGCTCCTGCCCCACCAGTGCCACAGTTTGACACACCACTGCCACCTCCCCCCCAAAATAATCCACCTCCTGCCCCACAAGTGTCACTGACCGCCCAGCTTCCTCCTCCTGACACACAACTGCAACCTCCTGCCCCACAAGTGCCAGCTCCTGCCCGACAAGAGCCACTTCCTGCCCCACAAGTACCTATTCCCTCGCAACAAGTTCCAATTTCCGCCCCACAAGTGCCACCTCCTGCCCCACAAATGCAACCTCCTGCCCCACAAATGCCACCTTTCGCCCCACAAATGCCACCTCCCGCTCC
Source organism: Coturnix japonica (assembly GCF_054131305.1). Classification (NCBI taxonomy): domain Eukaryota; kingdom Metazoa; phylum Chordata; class Aves; order Galliformes; family Phasianidae; genus Coturnix; species Coturnix japonica. The sequence goes on along the minus strand of NC_140687.1, from coordinate 1,504,353 downwards.
ACAACTTCCACCTCCTGCCCCACAAGTGCCACCTCCTGACGCACTAGTGCCACCTAACGCCCAACATCTACCACCTCCCACCCCACAAGTGCCACCTCCCGCCCTAAAACTTCCACCTTCTGCCCCACAAGTGCCACCTCCTGCCCCACAAGTTCCACCTCCTGCCCCACATCATCCACCTCCTCCCCCAAAAGTGACAATACCTGTTCCACAAGTGCCACCTCCCGCCCCACAACTTCAACATCCTGCCACACAAGTGCCGACTCCTGGCAACGTGTGCCACATCCTGCCCCACAAGTGCCAGCTCCTGCCCCACATATTCCACCTACCATCCCACAAATTCCACCTCATGCCCCACAAGTGCCAACTCCCAACCAACAAATGCCAAATCCTGCAATGCAACTTCCACCTCCTGCTCCACAAATGCCACCTCCTGCCCCACATCGTCCACCTCCCACCCAACAATTGCCACCACCTGCCCCACAAGTGCCAATTCCTGCCCCACATTGCCAGTTCATGCCCCACAAGTGCCACATTTGTCCATACCACTGCCACCTCCCCACCAAATAATCCACCTCCTGCCCCACAAGTGTCACTGACTGACCAACTTCCTCCTCCTGACCCACAAGTGCCAGCTCCTGCCCCACAAGAGCCACTTCCTGCCCCACAAGTACCTCTTCCCTCCCAAAAAGTTCCAATTTCCGCCACACAAGTGCCACCTCCTGCCCCACATCATCCACCTCCCGCCCCACAATTGCCACCTCCCGCCCCAAAAGTGCCACCTCCTGCCCCACAAGTGCAACCTCCTGCCCCACAAGTGCAACCTCCTGCCCCACATCGTCCACCTCCCTCCCAACAAGTGCCACCTCCTGCCCCACAAGTGCCAATTCCTGCCCCACATTTGCCAGCTCATGCTTCACAAGTGCCAGCTCCTGCACTACGTCATCCACTTCCTGCCCCACATATGCAACCTCCTGACCGACAAAGACATCCTCCTGCCCCACAAGTGCCAATTTCTGCCCCACAAGTGCCAGCTCATTCCCCACAAGTGCCACATTTGTCCACACCACTGCCTCCTCCCCACCAAATAATCCACCTCCTGCCCCACAAGTGTCACTGACTGACCAACTTCCTCCTCCTGCCCCACAAGTGCCAGCTCCTGCCCCACAAGTGCCAGCTCCTGCCCCACAAGTGCCACTTCCTGCCCCACAAGTACCTCTTCCCTCCCAACAAGTTCCAATTTCCGCCCCACAGGTGCCACCTCCTGCCCCACATCATCCACCTCCCGCCCCACAATTGCCACCTCCCGCCCCACAAGTGCCACCTCCTGCACCGCAAGGGCAACCTCCTGCCCCACAAGTGCAACCTCCTGCCCCACATCGTCCACCTCTCACCCAACAAGTGCCACCACCTGCCCCACAAGTGCCAATTCCTGCCCCACAAGTGCCAGTTCATGACCCACAAGTGCCAGCTCCTGCACTACGTCATCCACTTCCTGCCCCACAAGTGCCACCTCCTGACCGACAAAGACATCCTCCTGCCCCATAAGTGCCAATTTCTGCCCCACAAGTGCCAGCTCATTCCCCACAAGTGCCACATTTCTCCACACCACTGTCTCCTCCCCCCCAAATAATCCACCTCCTGCCCCACAAGTGTCACTGACTGACCAACTTCCTCCTCCTGACCCACAAGTGCAACCTCCTGCCCTACAAGTGCCAGCTCCTGCCCGACAAGAGCCACTTCCTGCCCCACAAGTACCTCTTCCCTCCCAACAAGTTCCAATTTCCACCCCACAAGTGCCACCTCCCGCCCCACAAGTGCAACATCCTGCCCCACATCGTCCACCTCCCGCCCCACAATTGCCACCTCCCGCCCCACAAGTGCCACCTCCTGCCCCACAAGTGCAACCTCCTGCCCCACAAGTGCAACCTCCTGCCCCACATCGTCCACCTCTCACCCAACAAGTGCCACCACCTGCCCCACAAGTGCCAATTCCTGCCCCACAAGTGCCAGTTCATGCCCCACAAGTGCCAGCTCCTGCACTACGTCATCCACTTCCTGCCCCACAAGTGCCAACTCCTGACCGACAAAGACATCCTCCTGCCCCATAAGTGCCAATTTCTGCCCCACAAGTGCCAGCTCATTCCCCACAAGTGCCACATTTGTCCACACCACTGCCACCTCCCCCCCCAAATAATCCACCTCCTACCCCACAAGTGTCACTGACTGACCAACTTCCTCCTCCTGACCCACAAGTGCCAGCTCCTGCCCCACAAGTGCCAGCTCCTGCCCCACAAGAGCCACTTCCTGCCCCACAAGTACCTCTTCCCTCCCAACAAGTTCCAATTTCCGCCCAACAAGTACCACCTCCTTCTGCACAAGTTCCACCTCCTGCCCTAAAAGCTCCATTTCCTGCCCCAGAAGTGCCACCTCCCGCCCCACAAGTGCCACCTCCTGCCCTACAACTTCCACCTCCTGGCCCACAAGTGCCACCTCCCGCCCTACAACTGCCAAACCCTGCCCCAAAACTTCCACCTCCTGCCCAACAATTTCCAACTCGTGCCCCACAATTGCCACCTCCTGCCACACAAATGCCACCTTCTGCCTCAAAATGCCACCTCCTGCCCAACAACTCAACCTCCCGCCCCACAAGTACCACCTCCTGCTCCACAAGTTCCACCTCCTGCCCCACAAGTGCCACCTCCCACCCCACAAGTGCCACGTCCTTCCCAATTGCCACGTCCTGTCCCACAAGTGCCACCTCCTGCCGTACAAGTGCCACCCTCTGCCCCACAATTGCCACTTCTTGCCCCACAATTGCCAATTCTTGCCCCACAACTTCAACCTCCCACCCCATAACTTCCACCTCCCGTCCCACAGCTTCCACATCCTGCCCCACAAGTGCCCGATCCTGCCCCAGAAGTACCACCACCTGACCCACAAGTGCCAACTCCTGCCCCACAAGTGCCACCTCGCATCCCGCACGTGCCACATCCCGCCCCACAAGTTCCACCTCCTGCCCCACAAGAGCCAATTCCTGCCCCACAAGTGCCAACTCCTGCCCCACATGTTCCACCTACCACCCCACAAATTCCAACTCCTGCCCCACAAGTGCCAGCTCCTGCCCGACAAGAGCCACTTCCTGCCCCACAAGTACCTCTTCCCTCCCAACAAGTTCCAATTTCCGCCCCACAAGTGCCACCTCCTGCCCCACAAATGCAACTTCCTGCCCCACAAGTGCCACATTTCACCCCACAAATGCCACCTCCCGCTCCACAACTTCCACCTCCTGCCCCACAAGTGCCAGCTGCTGCTCCACATCATCCATCTCCCGCCCCACAAGTGCCATGTCCAGCCCCACAACATCTGCCTCCTGCCCCAAAAGTTTCAACTCCTGCCCCATAAGTTCCATATCCCGCCCCACAAGTGCCACCTCCCACCCCACAAGTGCCACCTCCTGCCCCACAAGTTCCAACTCTCGTCTAACAAGTGTTACCTCCTGCCCAACATTTACCACCTCCCGCTCCACAAGTGCCACCTCCTGCCCAACAAGTGCCATTTCTTACCCCACATGTTCCAACTCCTGCCCCACAGGTGCCATTTCCTGCCCCACAAGTACCACCTCCTGTCCCACATTTACCAACTCCTGCCCCACAAGTGCCATTTCCTGCCCCACATCTGTTGCATACCACCCCACAAATTCCACCTCCCGCCACACAAGTGCCACCTCCCGCTTCACAACTTCCACATCCTGCCCTACAAGTGCCACCTCCCGCCATAAAATGCCACCTCCCGTCCCTCTATCACCACCTCCTGCCCCACAAGTTACACCCCCACCCCACAGATACCACCACCTGCCCCACAAGTACCACCTCCTGCAAACAAATGCCATTTCTTAAACCACAGGTCCAAACTCCTGCCCCACAACTTCCACCTCCTGCCCCACAAGTGCCACCTCCTGCCCCACAAGTGCCACCTCCTGCCCCACAAGTGCCACTTCCTGCCCCACAAGTACCTCTTCCCTCCCAACAAGTTCCAATTTCCGCCCTGCAAGTGCCACCTCCTGCCCCACAAGTGCAACCTCCTGCCCCACAAATGCCACCTTTCGCCCCACAAATGCCACCTCCCGCTCCACAACTTCCACCTCCTGCCCCACAAGTGCCACCTCCCGACCCACAAGTGCCACCTCACGCCCAACATCTACCACCTCCCACCCAACAAGTGCCACCTCCCGCCCTACAACTTCCATCTCCTGGCCCACAAGTGCCACCTCCTGCCTCAAAAGAGCCACCTCCCGCCCCACAACTTCCACGTAACGCCCCATAAGTTCCACCTCCCGCCCAACAAGTGCCACCTCTCGTCCCACAAGTGCCACCTCCTGCCCCACAAGTGCCACCTCCTGCCCCACAAGTGTCAACTCATGCTCCACAAATGCCACCTCCTGCTCCACAAGTTCCACTTCTTGCCCCACAAGTGCCAAATACTTCCCCACAGCTTCCACCTTCTGCCCCACTAGTGCCAACTCCAATTCCACAAGTGCCACCTCCAGCCTTACAACTGCCACTTCCAGCCCCACAAGTGCCACCTCCCGCCCAGCAACTTCAACATCCTACCACACAAATGCAAACTCCTGCCCGTGTGCCACATCCTGCCCCACTAGTGCCAACTCCTGCAGCACAACTGACAATTCCTGCCCCAAAAGTGACAGCTCATGCTTCACAATTGCCAGCTCCTGCCCCACATCATCCACCTTCTGCCCCACAAGTGCCACCTCTCGCCCCACAAGTGCCACCTCCTTCCAAACTAGTTCAACCTCCTGCCCCACAAGTGCCATATCTCGCCAGACAATTTAGAGCTCCTGCCCCACAAGTGCTACATCCTGCACCACAACTTCAACCTCCTGCCCCACAAGTGCCAATTCCTGCCCCACATGTGCCAGCTCATGCTTCACAAGTGCCAGCTCCTGCACCACATCATCCACTTCCTGCCCACAAGTGCCAGTTCATGCCCCACAAGTGCCAGTTCATGCCCCACAAGTGCCAGCTCCTGCCCCACAAGTGCCACTTCCTTCACCACAAGTGCCACCTCCTGCCCCACAACTGACACCTCCTGCCCCACAAGTGTCACCTCCTGCCCAACAAGTTCCACCTCTTGACCTACAAGTGCCACCTCCTGCCCCATAAGTTTCACCTCTCGCCCAACAAATGCAACCACCTACCACAAAAGCGCCACCTCCTGCCCCACAGGTGCCATTTCCTGCCCCACAACTTCCACCTCCTGCCCCACAAGTGCCATCACCTGCCCCACAAGTGCCACCTCCTGCCCCACAAGTGCCACCTGTCACCCTGCATGTCCAGCTCCTTCCCCACAAGTGCCAGCTCATGCTTCACAAGTTCCAGCTCCTGCCCCACAAATGCCAAATCCTGCCCTGCAACTTCCACCTCCTGCCCCACAAGTGCCAATTCCTGCCCCACAAGTTCCAGCTCATGCTTCACAAGTGCCAGCTTTTGCCCCACATCATCCACTTCCTGCTCACATGTGCCACCTCCTGTCCGACAAAGACCACCTCCTGCCCCACATCATCCACCCCCTGCCCCACAAGTGCCACATCCTGCCCCACATCATCCACCCCCTGCCCCACAAGTGCCACCTCCTGCCCCACAACGACCACCCCCTGCACCACAAGTGCCAATTCCTGCCCTACAAGTGCCAGCTCATTCCCCTGAAGTGCCAGCTCCTGCCCCACAAGTGCCACAGTTTGACACACCACTGCCACCTCCCCCCCAAAATAATCCACCTCCTGCCCCACAAGTGTCACTGACCGCCCAACTTCCTCCTCCTGACACACAACTGCAACCTCCTGCCCCACAAGTGCCAGCTCCTGCCCGACAAGAGCCACTTCCTGCCCCACAAGTACCTCTTCCCTCCCAACAAGTTCCAATTTCTGCCCCACAAGTGCCACCTCCTGCCCCACAAGTGTAACCTCTTGCCCCACAAATGCCACCTTTCGCCCCACAAATGCCACCTCCCGCTCCACAACTTCCACCTCGTGCCCCACAAGTGCCACCTCCTGACGCACTAGTGCCACCTAACGCCCAACATCTACCACCTCCCACCCCACAAGTGCCACCTCCCGCCCTAAAACTTCCACCTTCTGCCCCACAAGTGCCACCTCCTGCCCCACAAGTGCCACCTCTAACCCCACAAAGACAGCCTCCTGCCCCACATCATCCAATTCCTGCCCCACAAGTGCCAATTCCTGCCCCACAAGTGCCAGCTCATGCCCCACAAGTGCCACCTCTTGCCCCACAGGTGCCACCTCCTACCCCACAAAGACCACCTCCTGCCCCACATCATCCACCTCCTCCCCCACAAGTGACAATTCCTGTTCCACAAGTGCCACCTCCCGCCCCACAACTTCAACATCCCGCCACACAAGTGCCGACTCCTGGCAACGTGTGCCACATCCTGCCCCACAAGTGCCAACTCCTGCCCCGCAACTTCCATCTCCTGCTCCACAAGTGCCACCTCGAACCGCACAATTGCCACCTCCTTCCCCATATCAACCACCTCCCATCCAACAAGTGCCACCTCCTGCCCCACAAGTGCCAATTCCTGCCCCACAAGTGCCAGCTCATGCTTCAGAAGTGCCAGCTCCAGCCCCTCATCATCCACCTCCTTCTCCACAAGTGCCACCTCCTCCCCACAATGACCACCTCCTGCCCCACATCATCCACCCCCTGCGCCACAAGTGCCAATTCCTGCCCTACAAGTGCCAGCTCATTCCCCTGAAGTGCCAGCTCCTACCCCACATGTGTCACTGACCGCCCAACTTCCTCCTCCTGACACACAACTGCAACCTCCTGCCCCACAAGTGCCACCTCCCGCCCTACAACTTCCACCTCCCGCTCCACAACATCCACCTCCTGCCCCACAAGTGCCACCTCCCGCCCTACAACTTCCATCTCCTGCCCCACAAGTGCCACCTCCTGCCCAACAAGTGCCACCACCCTCCCCAAAATGCCAACTCCCGCCCCACAAGTGCCACATCCAGCCCCACAACTTCCACCTCCTGCCCCAAAAGTGTCAACTCCTGCCCCATAAGTTCCATATCCCGCCCCACAAGTGCCACTACCTGCCCCACTAGTGCCATCTCCATTTCCACAGGTGCCACCTCCCGCCCCACAACTTCCACGTAACGCCCCATAAGTTCCACCTCCTGCCCAACAAGTGCCACCTCTCGTCCCACAAGGACCACCTCCTGCCCCACAAGTGCCACCTCTTGCCCCACAAGTGCCAAATACTTCCCCACAACTTCCACCTTCTGCCGCACTAGTGCCAACTCCAATTCCACAAGTGCCACCTCCCACACCACAAGTGCCACCACCTGACCCACAAGTGCCAACTCCTGCCCCACAAGTGCCATTTCTTGCCCCACAAGTGCCACCTCCTGCCCCACAAGTTCCATTTCCTGCCCTACAACTTCCACCTCCTGCCCCACAAGAGCCAGTTCCAGCCCCACAAATGCCACCTCCTGTCCCACAACTTCAACATCCCGCCATACAAGTGCCACCTCCTGCCCAACGTGTGCCACATCCTGCCCCACAAGTGCCAAATCCTGCCCCGCAACTTTTACCTCCTGCTCCACAAGTGCCAACTCCTGCCCCACATCATCCACCTCCTGCCCCACAAGTGCCACCTCCAGCCCCACAAGTGCCACATCCCTCTCCACAAGTGCCACCTCCTGCCCCACAAGTGCCATCTCCCGCCCCACAACTTCCACCCCCTCCCCTCAAGTTACATCTCCTGCCCCACAAGTGCCAACACCTGACCCACAAGTGCCACCTCCTGCCCCACAACTTTACATTCCGCCCCACAATTTCCACCTCCTGTCTTACAAGTTCCACTTCCTGCCACACAAGTGCCAGCTCAGGCTTCACAAGTGCCAGCTCCTGCACCACATCATCCACTTCCCGCCCCACAAGTGCCACCTCCTGCCCAACAATTGCCATTTCTTACCCCACAGGTTCCAACTCCTGTCCCACATGTGCCAACTCCTGCCCCACAAGTGCCATTTCCTGCCCCACAACTTCCACCTCCCGCCCCAGAAGTGCCAGTTCCTGTCCCACAAGTGCCACCTACCACGCCACAAATTCCACCTCCTGCCCCACAAGTGCCTCCTCCTGCCCCACAATGACCACCTCCTGCCCCACATCATCCACCTCCTGCCCCACATCATCCACCCCCTGCACCACAAGTGCCAATTCATGCCCTACAAGTGCCAGCTCACTCCCCTGAAGTGCCAGCTCCTGCCCCACTATGCCACCTCCTGTCCCACATGTGCTAACTCCTGCCCCACAAGTGCCATTTTCTGCCCCACAACTTCTACCTCACGGCCCACAAGAGCCAGTTCCAGCTCCACAAATGCCACCTCCCGCCCCACAACTTCAACATCCCGCCACACAAGTGCCACCTCCTGCCCCACAAGTGCCAATTCCTGCCCCACAAATGCCAGCTCATGCCCCACAAGTGCCACCTCTTCCCCACAAGTGCCACCTCCTGCCGCACAAGTGCCACCTCCTGCCCCACATCATCCACCTCCTGCCCCACAAGTGACAATACCTGTTCCACAAGTGCCACCTCCTGCCCCACAACTTCAACATCCCGCCACACAAGTGCCGACTCCTGGCAACGTGTGCCACATCCTGCCCCACAAGTGCCAGATCCTGCCCCACATTTCCACCTACCATCCCACAAATTCCACCTCATGCCCCACAAGTGCCAACTCCCAACCCACAAATGCCAAATCCTGCAATGCAACTTCCACCTCCTGCTCCACAAGTGCCACCTCCTGCCCCACATCGTCCACCTCCCACCCAACAAGTGCCACCACCTGCCCCACAAGTGCCAATTCCTGCCCCACAAGTGCCAGCTCATGCTTCACAAGTGCCAGCTCCTGCACTACATCATCCACTTTCTGCTCACAAGTGCCACCTCCTGACCGACAAAGACATCCTCCTGCCCCATAAGTGCCAATTCCTGCCCTACAAGTGCCACCACCTGCCCCACAAGTGCCACATTATTCCACACCACTGCCACCTCCCCCCCCAAATAATCCACCTCCTGCCCCACAAGTGTCACTGATTGACCAACTTCCTCCTCCTGACCCACAAGTGCCAGCTCCTGCCCCACAAGTGCCAGCTCCTGCCCCACAAGAGCCACTTCCTGCCCCACAAGTACCTCTTCCCTCCCAACAAGTTCCAATTTCCGCCCAACAAGTACCAGCTCCTTCTGCACAAGTTCCACCTCCTGCCCTAAAAGCTCCATTTCCTGCCCCAGAAGTGCCACCTCCCGCCCCACAAGTGCCACCTCCTGCCCTACAACTTCCACCTCCTGGCCCACAAGTGCCACCTCCCGCCCTACAACTGCCAAACCCTGCCCCAAAACTTCCACCTCCTGCCCAACAATTTCCAACTCGTGCCCCACAATTGCCACCTCCTGCCACACAAATGCCACCTTCTGCCTCAAAATGCCACCTCCTGCCCAACAACTCCAACCTCCCGCCCCACAAGTACAACCTCCTGCTCCACAAGTTCCACCTCCTGCCACATAAGTTCCACCTTACGCCCCACAAGTGCCATCTCCTGCCCCAAAAGCTCAATTTCCTGCCCCATCAGTGCCACCTCCCGCACCACAAGTGCCACCTCCTGCCCCAGAAGTGCCAATTTCTGCCCCACAAGTGCCACTTCCCGCCTTACAAATGCCACCTCCTGCCCCACAACTTTCACCTCCTGCCCCACAAGTGCAACCTCCCTGCCCACGAGTGACACAATCTGCCCAAGTGCCACCTCCTGCCTCACAACTTCCATCTCCCGCCCCACAAGTGCCACCTCCTGTCTCACAAGTGCAACCTCCCGCCCCACAACTTCCACAACCTGCCCCACAAGTGCCACCTCCCGTCACTCAACTTCCAACTCCCGCCCCACAAGTGCCACCTCCCGCCCTACAACTTCCACCTCCCGCCCCACAACTTCCAACTCCTGGCCCACAAGTGCGACCTCCTGCCCCACCATTACCACCTCCTGCCCCACAATTTCCACCTCCTGCCCCACAAGTGCCACAGCCTGCTCCACAATTTCAACGTCCTGCCTTACAAGTGCCACATTCTGCCCCACAAGTGTAGGCTCCTGCTCCACAAGTGCCACCTCCCGAACCACAACCTCAACCTCTGGCCCCACAAGTCCCACCTCCCGCCCCACAAGTGCCACATCCCGCCCCACAAGTGCCACCACCCGCCCCACAAGTGCCACCTTCTGTTCCACAAATTCCACCTCCTGCCCCACAAGTTATAACTCCTGCCCCACAAGTGCCACCTCCCGCCTCACAAGTGCCACCTCCCGACCCACAAGTGCCAACTCCTGCCCCGCAACTTCCATCTCCTGCTCCACAAGTGCCAACTCGAACCGCACAATTGCCACCTCCTTCCCCATATCAACCACCTCCCATCCAACAAGTGCCACCTCCTGCCCCACAAGTGCCACCTCCTGCCCTACAACTTCCACCTCCTGGCCCACAAGTGCCACCTCCTGCCCTACAACTTCCACCTCCTGGCCCACAAGTGCCACCTCCTGCCCTACAACTTCCACCTCCTGGCCCACAAGTGCCACCTCCCGCCCTACAACTGCCAAACCCTGCCCCAAAACTTCCACCTCCTGCCCAACAATTTCCAACTCGTGCCCCACAATTGCCACCTCCTGCCACACAAATGCCACCTTCTGCCTCAAAATGCCACCTCCTGCCCAACAACTCCAACCTCCCGCCCCACAAGTACCACCTCCTGCTCCACAAGTTCCACCTCCTGCCCCATAAGTTCCACCTTACGCCCCACAAGTGCCATCTCCTGCCCCAAAAGCTCAATTTCCTGCCCCATCAGTGCCACCTCCCGCACCACAAGTGCCACCTCCTGCCGCACAAGTGCCAATTCCTGCCCCACAAGTGCCACCTCCTGCCCCACAAGTGTCAACTCCTGCCCCACATCGTCCACCTCCCATCCAACAAGTGCCACCTCCTGCCCCACAAGTGCCAATTCCTGCCCCCCAAGTGCCAGCTCATGCTTCACAAGTGCCAGCTCCTGCCCCTCATCATCCACCTCCTGCCCCACAAGTGCCACCTCCTGACCCACAACATCAATCTCCAGCCCCACAAGAGCCGCCTCCTGCCCGACAAGTTACACCTGCTACAAGTTCCACAAGTGCCACCTCCCTGCTCACGAGTGCCACATCCCGCCCCACATGTACCACCTCCTGCATCACAACTTCCACCTCCCGCCCCACATGTACCACCTCCTGCATCACAACTTCCACCTCCTGCCCCACATGTACCACCTCCTGCATCACAACTTACACCTCCCGCCCCACATGTACCACCTCCTGCATCACAACTTCCACCTCCCGCCCCACATGTACCACCTCCTGCATCACAACTTCCACCTCCTGCCCCACATGTACCACCTCCTGCATCACAACTTCCACCTCCCGCCCCACATGTACCACCTCCTGCATCACAACTTACACCTCCCGCCCCACATGTACCACCTCCTGCATCACAACTTCCACCTCCTCCCCACAAGTGCCACCTCCCGCCCCACAAGCGCCACCTACCTCTCCACAAACTCCACCTCCCACGCACAAGTGCCACATCCTGCCCCACAAGTGCCACCTCGTGCCTCACAAGTGCCACCCCCCCCCTCAAGTTCCACCTCCTCCCCACAAGTGCCACCTCCTGCCCCACAAGCGCCACCTCCCTCTCCACAAACTCCACCTCCCACGCACAAGTGCCACATCCTGCCTCACAACTGTGAATGTCTGCCACAAGTGCCACCTCCCGCCCCTCTATAGCCATCTCCTGCCCCACAAGTTACACCTCTTGCCCCACAACGTCGACCCTTGCCCCACATGTGTCACCACCTGACCAACAAGTGCCAACTCCTGCCCCCCAAGTGCCATTTCCTGCACCACATTCGCCGCGTCCTGCCCCACAAGTGCTGGCTCCTGCCCCACAAGTGCTACCTCTTGCCCCACAACTTCAACCTCCAGCAACACAAGTGCCAACTCCTGCCCAACAAGTGCCACCTCCCGCCCCACAAATGCCACCTCCCGCCCCACTACTTCCACGTCACACCCCAAATCTTCTTACCTTACACCCCACAAGTGCCACCTCCAGCCCCAAACCTTCAACCTACTGCCCCACAACTGCCACTTCCCACCCAGCAATTGCCACCCCCCGCCCCACAAGTGCCTCCTCCAACCCCACAAGTGCCAACCCTTACCCCACAAGTGCTAACTCCTGCCCCACATCATCCACCAACCGCCCCACAATTGCCACCTCCTGCCCAACAACTTCCATCTCCCACTCCACAAGTGCCACCTCCCGACCCACAAGTGCCTCCTCCTGTCCCACAAGTGCCACCTCCCACCCCACAACTTCCACTTCCCACCCAACAACGGCCTCCTCCTGCCCCACAAGTGCCACCTCCTGCCCCACAAGTGCCTCCTCCTGCCACACAACTGCTACCTACTTCCCCACATGTGCCACATCCTGCCCCACATCATCCACCTCCTGCCTCACAAATGCCTCCTCCTGACCCACAATTGCCACCTGCCGCCCCACAACTTCCACCTCACGCCCCACAAGTGCCACCTCCCGACCCACATGTGCCACAACCCGCCCCACAAATCCAACTCGTGCCCCACAAGTGCCACCTCCCGACCCACATGTGCCAACTTCTGCCCCACAAGTGCCAGCTCCTGCCCCTCAAGTGTCACCTCTTCCCCACAAGTGCCACCTTCTGCTCCACAAGTGCCACTTCCTGCCGCACAAGTGATACCTCCAGCCCCACAACTGCCACCACCCGCCCCACAACTTCCACCTCCCTCCTCACAAGTGCAACCTCCAGGCCCACAAGTGCCACCTCCTGTTCCACAAGAATTAACTCCTTCCCCACAAGTGCCACCTCCTGCCCTTCAAGAGCCACTTCTTGCCCCACAAGTAACATTTCCTGCCCCACAAGTGCCAACCTCTGCCCAACAAGTGCTATGACCCAGCCCACAAGTGCCAACTCCTGCCCCACTAGTGCCACCTCCCGCCCCACAAGTGCCACCACCCTCCCCACAACTTCAACCTCCTTCCCCAAAACATCCACCTCCCGCCCCACAGGTGTCATCATCTGCCCCACAACTGCCACATCCCGCCCCACAAGTGCCACCTCCTGCCCCACAAGTGCCACCTCCCGCCCCTCAAGTGCCACACACTGCCCCACAAGTGCCGCCCCCAGCCCCGCAACTGCCACCCCTTGCCCCACAATTTCAACCTCCCGCCCCACAAGTGCCACCTCCTGCCCCACAGGTGCCACCTACTGTTCCACATCAACCACCTCCTTCCCCACATCATCCACCTCCTGTTCCACAAATGTCACCTCCTGACCCACAACTTCCACCTCCCGCCTCACAAGTGCAACCTCCAGGCCCACAAGTGCCACCTCCAGATCCACAAGAATTAACTCCTGCCCCACAAGTGCCACCTCCTACCCTTCAAGAGCCACTTCTTGCCCCACAAGTAACATTTCCTGCCCCACAAGTGCCAACCCCTGCCCAACAAGTGCTATGACCCAGCCCAAAAGTGCCAACTCCTGCCCCACTAGTGCCACCTCCCGCCCCACAAGTGCCACCACCCTCCCCACAACTTCAACCTCCTTCCCCAAAACATCCACCTCCCGCCCCACAGGTGTCATCATCTGCCCCACAACTGCCACATCCCGCCCCTCAAGTGCCACACACTGCCCCACAAGTGCTACTTCCTGCCTTACAAGTGCCACTTCCCGCTGCACAAGTGACACCTCCAGCCCCACAGCTGCCACAATCCGCCCCACAACTTCCACATCCCGCCTCACAACTGCAAGCTCCTGCCCCACAATTGCCACCTCCTACCACACAAGTGCCAACTCCTGCCCCACAAGTGCCACCTCAAGTCCCTCAATTTTCACCTTATGCCCCAAAAGTGCCACCTCCCACCCAACAAGTGCAACATCTCGCCCCACTAGTGCCACGTCCCGGCCCAAAATTGCTACCTCCTGCCCCACATCATCCACTTCCCGCCCCACAAGTGCCACCTCCTGCCCAACAATTGCCATTTCTTACCCCACAGGTTCCAACTGCTGCCCCACAGGTGCCATTTCCTGCCCCACAAGTGCCGACTCCTGCCCCACATCGTCCACCTCCCACCCAACAAGTGCCACCTCCTGCCCCACAAGTGCCAATTCCTGCCCCACATGTGCCAGCTCATGCCCCACAAGTGCCAGGTCCTGTCCCACATCATCCACCTTCTGCCCCACAAGTGACACCTCCTGCCCCACAACTTCCACCTCCCGCCCCACAATTGCCACCTCCTGCCCCATAAGTGCCACCTCCCGCCCAACAATTGTGGCCACATGACAAACAAGTTCCACTTCCGCCCCACAAGTGTCACCTCCTGCCCAACAAGTGCCATTTCTTACCCCACAGGTTCCAAATCCTACCCCACTGGTGCCATTTCCTGCCCCACAAGTGCCACCTCCTGCCCCACAACGACCACCTCCTGCCCCACAAGTGCCAATTCCTGCCCTACAAGTGCCAGCTCATTCCCCTGAAGTGCCAGCTCCTGCCCCACAAGTGCCACATTTTGCCACACCACTGCCACTTCCCCCCCAAATAATCCACCTCCTGCCCCACAAGTGTCACTGACTGCCCAACTTCCTCCTCCTGACGCACAAGTGCAACCTCCTGCCCCACAAGTGCCAGCTCCTGCCCGACAAGAGCCACTTCCTGCCCCACAAGTACCTCTTCCCTCCCAACAAGTTCCAATTTCCGCCCCACAAGTGCCACCTCCTGCCCCACAAATGCCACCTTTCACCCCACAAATGCCACCTCCCGCTCCACAACTTCCACCTCCTGCCCCACAAGTGCCACCTCCCGCCCTACAACTTCCATCTCCTGGTCCACAAGTGCCACCTCCTGCCCCACAAGTGCCACCTCCTGCCCCACAAGTGTCAACTCATGCTCCACAAATGCCACCTCCTGCTCCACAAGTTCCACCTCTTGCCCCACACGTGCCAAATACTTCCCCACAGCTTCCACCTTCTGCCCCACTAGTGCCAACTCCAATTCCACAAGTGCCACCTCCCGCCCAACAACTTCAACATCCCACCACACAAGTGCCAACTCCTGCCCGTGTGCCACATCCTGCCCCACAAGTGCCAACTCCTGCCGCACAACTGACTATTCCTGCCCCAAAAGTGACAGCTCATGCTTCACAATTGCCAGCTCCTGCCCCACATCATCCACCTTCTGCTCCACAAGTGCCACCTCTCGCCCCACAAGTGCCACATCCCGCCCCACAAGTGCCACCTCCTTCCAAACTAGTGCAACCTCCTGCCCCACAAGTGCCATATCTCGCCCGATAATTTACAGCTCCTGCCCCACAAGTGCTACATCCTGCACCACAACTTCAACCTCCTGCCCAACAAGTGCCACGTTCTGCCCCACAAGTGTAGGCTCCTGCCCCACAAGTGCCAATTCCTGCCCCACATGTGCCAGCTCATGCTTCACAAGTGCCAGCTCCTGCACCACATCATCCACTTCCTGCCCACAAGTGCCAGTTCATGCCCCACAAGTGCCAGCTCCTGCCCCACAAGTGCCAGCTCCTGCCCCACAAGTTCCAGCTCCTGCCCCACAAGAGCCACTTCATTCACCACAGGTACCCCATCCCACCCCACAAGTTTCAATTCCTGCCATACAAGTGCCACCTCCTTCCCCACAAGTGCCACCTCCTTCCCCACAAGTGCCACCTCCTGCCCCACATGTTCCACCTACCACCCCACAAATTCCAACTCCTGCCCCACAAGTGCCAGCTCCTGCCAGACAAGTGCCACCTCCTGCCCCACAAGTGCCACCTCCTGCCCCACAAGTGCCAACTCCTTCCCCACAAGTGCCAACTCCTGCCCCACATGTTCCACCTACCACCCCACAAATTCCAGCTCCTGCCTGACAAGTACCACATCCCACCCCACAAGTGCAACCTCCTGCCCCACAAGTGCCAACTCCCGCCCCACAAGTGCCAACTCCTGCCCCACAACATCCACCTCACGCTCCAAAAGTGCCACCTCCTGCCCCACAAGTGCTACTTCCTGCCTTACAAGTGCCACTTCCCGCTGCACAAGTGACACCTCCAGCCCCACAGCTGCCACAACCCGCCCCACAACTTCCACATCCCGCCTCACAACTGCAAGCTCCTGCCCCACAATTGCCACCTCCTACCACACAAGTGCCAACTCCTGCCCCACAAGTGCCACCTCATGTCCCTCAATTTTCACCTTATGCCCCAAAAGTGCCACCTCCCGCCCAACAATTGCAACATCTCGCCCCACTAGTGCCACGTCCCGGCCCAAAATTGCTACCTCCTGCCCCACATCATCCACCTCCTGTTCCACAAATGTCACCTCCTGACCCACAACTTCCACCTCCTGCCCCACAAGTGCCACCTTCTGCCTCACAAGTGCCACCCCTTGCCCCACAAGTGCCACATCCCACCGCACAATTTCCACCTCTTGTTACACAAGTCCCACCTCCCGCCCAACAACAGCCTCCTCCTGCCCCACAAGTGCCACCTCCTGCCCCACAAGTGCCACCTCCTGCCCCACAATTGCCACGTCCTTCCCAATTGCCACGTCCTGTCCCACAAGTGCCACCTCCTGCCGTACAAGTGCCACCCTCATCCCCACAATTGCCACTTCTTGCCCCACAATTGCCAATTCTTGCCCCACAACTTCCACCTCCCACCCCATAACTTCCACCTCCCGTCCCACAGCTTCCACATCCTGCCCCACAAGTGCCCGATCCTGCCCCAGAAGTACCACCACCTGACCCACAAGTGCCAATTCCTGCTTCACAAGTGCCAGCTCATGCTTCACAAATGCCAGCTCCTGCCCCACATCATCAACTTCCTGCCCCACAAGTGCCACCTCCAACCCCACAAAGACAGCCTCCTGCCCCACATCATCCACCTCCTGCCCCACAAGTGCCAATTCCTGCCCCACAAGTGCCAGCTCATGCCCCACAAGTGCCAGCTCATGCCCCACAAGTGCCAGCTCTTGCCTCACAGGTGCCACCTCCTGCCCCACAAAGTCCATCTCCTGCCCCACAAGTGCCAACTCCTGCCCCACAAGTGCCACCTCCCGCCAAACAACTGACACCACCTGCCCCACAAGTGCCTCCTCCTGCCACACAATTGCCATCTCCTGCCCCACAAGTGCCACCTCCTGCCCCACAAGTGCCACCTCCCGCCCCACAAGTGCCACCTGTCACCCTGCAAGTCCAGCTCCTCTCGAGCCACAAGTGCCAGCTCATGCTTCACAAGTGCCAGCTCCTGCCCCACATCATCAACTTCCTGCCCCACAAGTGCCACCTCCAACCCCACAAAGACAGCCTCCTGCCCCACATCATCCACCTCCTGCCCCACATCATCCACCTCCTGCCCCACATCATCCACCTCCTGCCCCACATGTGCCAGCTCCTGCCCCACAAGTGCCAGCTCCTGCCCCACAAGTGCCAACTCCTGCCCCACATGTTCCTCCTACCACCCCACAAATTCCAACTCCTGCCCCACAAGTGCCAGCTCCTGCCCGACAAGAGCCACTTCCTGCCCCACAAGTACCTCTTCCCTCCCAACAAGTTCCAATTTCCGCCCACAAGTGCCACCTCCTGCCCCACAAATGCAACCTCCTGCCCCACAAGTGCCACCTTTCGCCCCACAAATGCCACCTCCCGCTCCACAACTTCCACCTCCTGCCCCACAAGTGCCACCTCCCGACCCACAAGTGCCACCTCACGCCCAACATCTACCACCTCCCACCCCACAACTTCCATCTCCTGGCCCACAAGTGCCACTTCCTGCCTCAAAAGAGCCACCTTCCGCCTCACAACTTCCACGTAACGTCCCACAACTTCCACCTCCTGCCCCACAAGTGCCAGCTGCAGCTCCACATCATCCAAATCCCGCCCCACAAGTGCCATGTCCAGCCCCACAACATCTGCCTCCTGCCCCAAAAGTGTCAACTCCTGCCCCATAAGTTCCATATCCCGCCCCACAAGTGCCACCTCCCACCCCACAAGTGCCACCTCCTGCCCCACAAGTTCCAACTCTCGTCTAACAAGTGCCACCTCCTGCCCAACAAGTGCCATTTCTTACCCCACAGGTTCCAAATCCTACCCCACTGGTGCCATTTCCTGCCCCACAAGTGCCATTTCCCCCCCCACATGTGCCAACTCCTGCCTTACAAGTTTCACCTCCCACCCCACAAATTCAACCTCCCACCCCACAAGTTCCACCTCCTGCCCCAAAAGTGCCAATTCCTGCTTCACAAGTGCCAGCTCATGCTTCACAAATGCCAGCTCATGCCCCACATCATCAACTTCCTGCCCCACAAGTGCCACCTCTAACCCCACAAAGACAGCCTCCTGCCCCACATCATCCACCTCCTGCCCTACAAGGGCCAATTCCTGCCCCACAAGTGCCAGCTCATGCCCCACAAGTGCCACCTCCTGCCCCACATCATCCACCTCCTCCCCCAAAAGTGACAATACCTGTTCCACAAGTGCCACCTCCTGCCCCACAACTTCAACATCCCGCCACACAAGTCCCGACTCCTGGCAACGTGTGCCACATCCTGCCCCACAAGTGCCAGCTCCTGCCCCACATGTTCCACCTACCACCCCACAAATTCCACCTCATGCCCCACAAGTGCCAACTCCCAACCCACAAATGCCAAATCCTGCAATGCAACTTCCACCTCCTGCTCCACAAGTGCCACCTCCTGCCCCACATCGTCCACCTACCACCCAACAATTGCCACCACCTGCCCCACAAGTGCCAATTCCTGCCCCACAAGTGCCAGTTCATGCCCCACAAGTGCCACATTTGTCCACACCACTGCCACCTCTCCCCCAAATAATCCACCTCCTGCCCCACAAGTGTCACTGACTGACCAACTTCCTCCTCCTGACCCACAAGTGCCAGCTCCTGCCCCACAAGTGCCAGCTCCTGCCCCAAAAGTGCCAGCTCCTGCCCCACAAGAGCCACTTCCTGCCCCACAAGTACCTCTTCCCTCCCAACAAGTTCCAATTTCCGCCCAACAAGTACCACCTCCTTCTGCACAAGTTCCACCTCCTGCCCTAAAAGCTCCATTTCCTGCCCCAGAAGTGCCACCTCCCGCCCCACAAGTGCCACCTCCTGCCCTACAACTTCCACCTCCTGGCCCACAAGTGCCACCTCCCGCCCTACAACTGCCAAACCCTGCCCCAAAACTTCCACCTCCTGCCCCATAAGTTCCATATCCCGCCCCACAAGTGCCACCTCCTGCCACACAAATGCCACCTTCTGCCTCAAAATGCCACCTCCTGCCCAACAACTCCAACCTCCCGCCCCATAAGTACCACCTCCTGCCCCATAAGTTCCACCTTACGCCCCACAAGTGCCATCTCCTGCCCCAAAAGCTCAATTTCCTGCCCAATGTATTCCTATGGGTACCTATGGGTTTCAATGTGGTCTCTATGTGCCTCTATGGGGTCTCTTATGGGTCTCAGCGAGGTCCCTATGTGTCTCTATGGGTCTCACTGTCCCCCACTGAAATCCATGGGGTCCCTATGTGTCCCAATGTCCCCCTATTGGTCCCAGTGTCAGCCTATGGGTCACAATGTGTCCCTATGTGTCCCAATGTCCCTCCTATGTGTTGCTAAGTGTCTCCATGGGGTCTCTTATGAGTATCTCTGGGCCAAAATATCTACCTATTGGTATCCATAGGTTACATTACGTCCCTATGTGCCTCTATGGGGTCTCTTAAGGGTTACAGCGAAGTCCCTATGTGTCTCTATGGGTCTCACTGTCCCCCACTATGTTCCATGGGGTCCCTATGTGTCCCAATATACCCCTATGGGTCCCAGTGTCTCCCTATGGGTCACTATTTGTTCCTAAGTGCCGAATGTCCCCCCTATGTGTCCCAATGGCCCACTTTGGGGTTTCTATGGAGACTCTTATTGGTATCTCTGGGCCCAAATGTCTTCCTATGGGTATCTATGGGTTTCAATGAGGTCCCTATGTGCCTCTATGGGGTCTCTTATGGGTATCAGTGGAGCCCCTATGTGTCTCTACGGGTCTCACTGTTCCCCACTGTAATCCATGGGGTCCTTCTGTGTCCCAATGTCCACACTATGGGTTGCTATGTACCTCTATGGGGTCTCTGTGTGGTCTCTTATGGGTATTTCTGGGCCCAAATGTCTTCCTATGGGTATCTATGGGTTTCAATGTGGTCCCTATGTGCCTCTATGGGGTCTCACTATCCCCCACCTTAATCCATGGGGTCTCTATGTGTCCCAATGTCCCCCTATGGGTCCCAGTGTCTCCCTATGGGTCACTATGTGTCCCTATGTGTCCCAATGTCCCCCCTATGGGTTGCTATGTGCCTCTATGGGTTCTCTATGGGGCTCTATGGGGTGCCTATGGAGCTCTATGGAGTACTATGGGGCGTTCTGAGGTTTCTATGGGGTGTCTATGGAACGCTATGGTGTGTCTATGTGGCAAAATGAGTTTCTATGGGTGGCTATGGGAGATCTATGGGGCACAATGGGTTACCTATGGGGCTCTATGGGATGTCTATGGGGCTCTATGGCGCGGCTATATATTTTTATGTGGTGTCTATGTGGCACTATGTTGTGCTATGGGGTGCTGTGAGGCACTATGGGGTGCTATGGGGCTCTATGGAGCAGTATAGGTTGTCTATGGGTCCCTATGGGGTGCAATGGGGCGTTGTGGGGCACAAGGGAGTGTCTATGAGGCTCCATGGGCTGCTATGGGGCACTGTGGAGTAGCTATGGGATGATTTGGGGTCTCTTTGTGCCCCTATGGGGCGCTATGGGTCACTATGTGGTGTCTATGGGGCCCTATGGGGTGGCTATGCGGTGCTGTAGGGTGGCTATGGGTTGCTTTGGGGTATCCTTGGGTTGCTATGGGGCACTATGGGTGACTATGGGGTGCTATGGTTTGCTATGGGGCTCTATGCGGAAGAATGGGGTCTCTATGGGGCGCTATGAGGTCCCTATGGGGCTCTATGGGGAGTCTCTGGGGTGTCTTTGGGGATCTATCGGTTGTCTGTGGGGCTCTATGGGGTCTGCATGGGGTCTGTATGGGGTTCAGTGGGTCTCTATGGGGCTCTATGGGGTGTCTACAGGCACTATGGGGCGATATGGGGTGTCTATGTGGTTCAATTGGGCTCTATGTTGTGGCTGTAGGGCCTTATGTGGTGTCTATGGAGCACTGTGGGCTGCTATGGGGTGCTTTGGGGAACTATGGGGTGTCTATGGGGCTCTATGGAGCAGTATGCTGTGTCTATGGGTCCCTATGGGGTGCAATGGGGTGCTGTGGGGCACAATGGAGTGTCTATGAGGCTCCATGGGCTGCTATGGGGCACTATGGAGTAGCTATGGGGTGCTATGGGGTCTCTGTAGGCCCCTATGGGTCACTATGGGTCACTATGTGGTGTCTATGGGGTTCTATGGGATGGCTATGCGGTGCTGTAGGGTGGCTATGGGGTGCTTTGGGGTATCCTTGGGTTCATATGGGGCGCTATGGGTGACTATGGGGTGCTATGGTTTGCTATTCGGCTCTATGCGGAAAAATGGGTCTCTATGGGGCGCTATGAGGTCCCTATGGGGCTCTATGGGGAGTCTCTGGGGTGTCTTTGGGGATCTATGGGTTGTCTGTGGGGCTCTATGGGGTCTGCATGGGGTCTGTATGGGGTTCAGTGGGTCTCTATGGGGCTCTATGGGGTGTCTACAGGCACTATGGGGCGATATGGGGTGTCTATGTGGTTCAATTGGGCTCTATGGTGTGGCTGTAGGGCCTTATGTGGAGTCTATGGTGCACTGTGGGCTGCTATGGGGTGCTGTGGGGAACTACGGGGTGTCTATGGGGCTCTATGGAGCAGTATGCTGTGTCTATGGGTCCCTATGGGGTGCAATGGGGTGCTGTGGGGCACAATGGAGTGTCTATGAGGCTCCATGGGCTGCTCTGGGGCACTATGGAGTAGCTATGGGGTGCTATGGGGTCTCTTTGGGCCCCTATGGGTCACTATGGGGCTCTATGGGGTATCTTTGTGTTCCTATGGGGCGCTATGGGTGACTATGGGGTCGCTATGGGTTTCTTTGAGGCACTATGGGTCTCAATGGGGTCTCTATGGGTCTCAATTTATCCTTATGGCTCCCAATGACTGTCTATGGGTCTCTATGTGTCCCTATGTGTCCCAGTGTTTCTCTATGTGTCCCTATGGGTCCCAGTGTCTCTCTATGGGTCCCAATGTCTTCCTCTGGATCTCTATGGGTCCCTATGGGTCCCAGTGTCTCTCTATGTCCCCCTGTCTAGGTGGTAACTATACAGATGGTAACAAAGATGGTAACAAATGTACAGAGGTTCTAAGCGAGAGAGAAACTCACCAGTGGTGATGCCTTCGCTGAGGAAGCTGGGGCGGTCTTCACTGCAGAGCGATGTCCAAGAGATGCTGCCTCACAGAATCACAGAATTCTCAAGGTTGGAAAAGGGCTGCCAGCTTTTGTAGGAGAATAGCATGGGAGACAGTTGTGAAGGCTTTGCTGAAGTCCAAGTAGAGCACATCAACAGCCTTTCTTTCTTTCCTTCATCCATCAGATGGGTCACAGGATCGTAGAAGGAGATCAGATTGGTCAAGCAGGAGCTGCCCTTCACGAACCCATGCTGGCTAGGTCTGATCTCCTGCTCATCCCACACCTGCCGCATCTGTCATCTCCCTCAAGACAATTCGTTCCATTCCCTTCCCTGGCACCGAGGTCAGGCTAACAGGCCTGGAGTTGCCCGGATCCTCCTGACAACCTTGCTTGGAAATGGGAGTCACGTTGGCAAGCCTCCAGTCTTCTGGGACCTCACCCGGTAACAGGGAGCTCGGAAAGATAATGGAAAGCGGCTCGAGTGAGGGTCAGCCCTTAAATGAGGTCTCAGAGGAGGTGGAGTCGAGCTCCAGCCCTCCCGGGAGCACAGCTCCATTACTCTCACCTGTGCTCCCGCAGCTGACCCCACACTTGCCTCAGCTGATTAATCAGAGGTTCAGGCTGTGATTACCAATCTCCCATACAGCCCCTATGGGTCCCAGTGTCTCCCTATGGGTCACTATGTGTTCCTAAGTGCCGAATGTCCCCCCTATGTGTCCCATTGGCCCCCTTTGGGGTTTCTATGGGGACTCTTATTGGTATCTCTGGGCCCAAATGTCTTCCTATGGGTATCTATGGGTTTCAATGAGGTCCCTATGTGCCTCTATGGGGTCTCTTATGGGTATCAGTGGAGCCCCTATGTGTCTCTACGGGTCTCACTGTTCCCCACTGTAATCCATGGGGTCCCTCTGTGTCCCAATATCCACACTATGGGTTGCTATGTGCCACTATGGGGTCTCTATGTGGTCTCTTATGGGTATCTCTGGGCCCAAATGTCTTCCTATGTGCATCTATGGGTTTCAATGTGGTCCCGATGTGCCTCTATGGGGTCTCTATGGGTCTCAGCAATGTCCCTATGTGTCTCTATGGGTCTCACTGTCCCCCACTGTAATCCATGGGATCCCTATGTGTCCCAATGTCCCCCCATGGGTCCCAGTGTCTCCCTATGGGTCACTATGTGTCCCTATGTGTCCCAATATCCCCCCTATGGGTAGCTATGTGCCTCTATGGGTTCTCTTATTCATATCTATGGGCTTAAATGTTCTCCTATGGGTATCTATGGGTTTCAGTGTGGTCCCTATGTGCCTCTATGGGTTCTCTATGGGGCTCTATGGGGTGCCTATGGAGCTCTATGGGGTTCTATGGGGCGTTCTGAGGTTTCTATGGGGTGTCTATGGAACGCTATGGTGTGTCTATGTGGCAAAATGAGTTTCTATCGGTGGCTATGGGAGCTCTATGGGGCACAATGGGTTACCTATGGGGCTCTATGGGATGTCTATGGGGCTCTATGGCGCGGCTATATGTCCTTATGTGGTGTCTATGTGGCACTATGTTGTGCTATGGGGTGCTGTGAGGCACTATGGGGTGCTATGGGGCTCTATGGAGCAGTATAGGGTGTCTATGGGTCCCTATGGGGTGCAATGGGGCGTTGTGGGGCACAAGGGAGTGTCTATGAGGCTCCATGGGCTGCTATGGGGCACTGTGGAGTAGCTATGGGATGATTTGGGGTCTCTTTGTGCCCCTATGGTGCGCTATGGGTCACTATGTGGTGTCTATGAGGCCCTATGGGGTGGCTATGCGGTGCTGTAGGGTGGCTATGGGTTGCTTTGGGGTATCCTTGGGTTGCTATGGGGCACTATGGGTGACTATGGGGTGCTATGGTTTGCTATGGGGCTCTATGCGGAAGAATGGGGTCTCTATGGGGCGCTATGAGGTCCCTATGGGGCTCTATGGGGAGTCTATTGGGTGTCTTTGGGGATGTATGGGTTGTCTGTGGGGCTCTATGGGGTCTGCATGGGGTCTGTATGGGGTTCAGTGGGTCTCTACGGGGCTCTATAGGGTGTCTACAGGCACTATGGGGCGATATGGGGTGTCTATGTGGTTCAATTGGGCTCTATGTTGTGGCTGTAGGGCCTTATGTGGTATCTATGGGGCACTGTGGGCTGCTATGGGGTGCTGTGGGGAACTATGGGGTGTCTATGGGGCTCTATGGAGCAGTATGCTGTGTCTATGGGTCCCTATGGGGTGCAATGGGGTGCTGTGGGGCACAATGGAGTGTCTATGAGGCTCCATGGGCTGCTATGGGGCACTATGGAGTAGCTATGGGGTGCTATGGGGTCTCTTAGGGCACCTATGGGTCACTATGGGGTGCCTATGGGGCTCTATGGGGTATCTTTGTGTTCCTATGGGGCACTATGGGTGATTATGGGGTCGCTATGGGTTTCTTTGAGGCACTATGGGTCTCAATGGGGTCTCTATGGGTCTCAATTTATCCTTATGGCTCCCAATGACTGTCTATGGGTCTCTATGTGTCCCTATGGGTCCCAGTGTCTCTCCATGGGTCCCAATGTCTTCCTCTGGATCTCTATGGGTCCCAGTGTCTCTCTATGGGTCCCAATGTCTTCCTCTGGATCTCTATGGTTCCCTAGGGGTCCCAGTGTCTCTCTATGTCCCCCTGTCTAGGTGGTAACTATACAGATGGTAACAAAGATGGTAACAAATGTACAGAGGTTCTAAGCGAGAGAGAAACTCACCAGTGGTGATGCCTTCGCTGAGGAAGCTGGGGCGGTCTTCACTGCAGAGCGATGTCCAAGAGATGCTGCCTCACAGAATCACAGAATTCTCAAGGTTGGAAAAGGGCTGCCAGCTTTTGTAGGAGAATAGCATGGGAGACAGTTGTGAAGGCTTTGCTGAAGTCCAAGTAGAGCACATCAACAGCCTTTCTTTCTTTCCTTCATCCATCAGATGGGTCACAGGATCGTAGAAGGAGATCAGATTGGTCAAGCAGGAGCTGCCCTTCACGAACCCATGCTGGCTAGGTCTGATCTCCTGCTCATCCCACACCTGCCGCATCTGTCATCTCCCTCAAGACAATTCGTTCCATTCCCTTCCCTGGCACCGAGGTCAGGCTAACAGGCCTGGAGTTGCCCGGATCCTCCTGACAACCTTGCTTGGAAATGGGAGTCACGTTGGCAAGCCTCCAGTCTTCTGGGACCTCACCCGGTAACAGGGAGCTCGGAAAGATAATGGAAAGCGGCTCGAGTGAGGGTCAGCCCTTAAATGAGGTCTCAGAGGAGGTGGAGTCGAGCTCCAGCCCTCCCGGGAGCACAGCTCCATTACTCTCACCTGTGCTCCCGCAGCTGACCCCACACTTGCCTCAGCTGATTAATCAGAGGTTCAGGCTGTGATTACCAATCTCCCACACAGCCCCTGTGGGTCCCAATGTTTCCCTATGGATCTCTGGGTGTCCCTATAGGACTCTATGGGGTTATTATGCCTCTAAATGGGTCCCTATATGTCTCTATGTCTCTCTATGGGGTCCCTATGTGTCCCAATGTCCCCACTATGGTTTGCTATGTGCCTCTATGGGGTCTCTATGGGGTCTTTTATGGGTAACTATCGTCCCAAATGTATTCCTAAGGGTATCTATGGGTTTCAATGTGGTCCCTATGTGCCTCTATGGGGTCTCTTATGGGTCT
Source organism: Coturnix japonica (assembly GCF_054131305.1). Lineage (NCBI taxonomy): Eukaryota > Metazoa > Chordata > Aves > Galliformes > Phasianidae > Coturnix > Coturnix japonica. The sequence goes on along the minus strand of NC_140687.1, from coordinate 1,478,054 downwards.
CAACGAAGTCCCTATGTGTCTCTATGGGTCTCGCTGTCCACCACTGTAATCCATGTGGTCCCTATGTGTCCCAATATCCCCATATGGGTCCCAGTGTCTCCCTATGGGTCACTATGTGTCCCTATGTGTCCCAATGTCCCCCCTATGGGTTGCTATGTGCCTCAATGGGCTCTCTTATGGATAGCTCTGGGCCCAAATGTCTCCCTGTGGGTATCTATGGGTTACATTAGGTCCCTATGTGCCTCTATGGGGTCTCTTATGGGTCTCAGCGGGTTCCCTATGTGTCTCTATGGGTCTCACTGTCCCCCACTGTAATCCATGGGGTCCTTAGTTGTCCCATTGTCCCCCTATGGGATCCAGTGTCTCCTCATGGGTCACGGTGTGTCCCTATGTGTCCCTATGTCCCCCCTATGGGTTGCTATGTTCCTCTATGGGGTCTCTTATGGGTCTCAGCAGGGTCCCTATGTGTCTCGATGGATCTGACTGTCCCCCACTTTAATCCATGGGGTCACTATGTGTCCCAATGTCCCCCTATGGGTCCCAGTGTCTCCCTATGTGTACCTATGTGTCCCAATGTCCCCCTATGGGTCACTATGTGTCCCAATGTCCCCCCTATGGGTTGCTATGTGCTTGTATGTGGTTTCTTATGGGTATCTCTGGGCCCAAATATCTTCCTATAGCTATCTATGGGTTTCAATGTGGTCCCTATGTGCCTCTATGGGGTCTCTTATGGGTCTCAGCGGGGTTTCTATGTGTCTCTATGGGTCTGGCTGTCCCCCACTGTAGTCCAAGGGGTCCCTATGTGTCCCAATGTCCCCATATGGGTCCCAGTGTCTCCCTATGGGTCACTATGTGTCCCTACGTGTCCCAATGTCCCCCCTATGGGTTGCTATGTGCCTCTATGGGGTCTCTGTGGGGTCTCTTATGGATATCTCTGGGCCCAAATGTCTTCCTACAAGTATCTATGAGTTTCAATGTGGTCCCTAGGTGCCTCTATGGGGTCTCTTATGGGTCTCAGCGGGGTCCTTATGTATCTCTATGGGTCTCACTGTCCCCCACTGTAATTCATTGGGTCCCTATGTGTCCCAATGTCCCCCTATGGGTCCCAGTGTCTTCCTACGGGTCACAATGTGTACCTATGTGTCCCAATGTCCCCCCTATGGGTTGCTATGTGCCCCTATGGCGTCTCTATGGGGTCTCTTATGGTTATCTCTGGGCCCAAATGTCTTCCTTTGGGTATCTGTAAGTTTCAAAGTCGTCCTATGTGTCCCTATGGGTCTTAATGGCTCCTAATGTGTCCCTATGAGTCTATATGTGGTCTCACTGTCCCAGTGGGTCTCTATGTGTTCCTATGTGTCTATATGGAGTCTCTATCTGGTTTCTATGGGTCTTGGTGTCCCTCTATGTGTCACTTTGTGCCTCTATGGGGTCTCCATGGGTTTCTATGGGATCTCTATGTCTCTCTTTGGGTCCCTATTAGTCCCAATAGGTCCCTATGAGTCTCTATGATGTCTCCCTTTGTCCCCATATGGGTCCCAGTGTGACCCACATGTGCCCACAGCAGCTCCTGCCCCATAGACCTGACCCACATGTTCCCCACAGCAGCTCCTGCCCCATAGATCTGACCCACATCTGCCCCACAGCAGCTCCTGCCCCATAGATCTGACCCCCATCTGCCCCACAGCAGCTCCTGCCTCATACATCTGACTCACAGCATCTCCTGCCCCATAGAACTGGCCCACATCAGCCACAGCAGCTCCTGACCTATAGATCTGACCCACATCTGCTCCACAGCATCTCCTGCCCCATAGATCTGACCCCCATCTACCCCACAGCAGCTCCTGCCTCATACATCTGACTCACAGCATCTCCTGCCCCATAGAACTGGCCCACATCAGCCACAGCAGCTCTTGCCCCATAGATCTGACCCACATCTGACCCACAGCAGCTCCTGCCCCATAGATCTGACCCACATCTGCCACACAGCAGCCTTTGCCCCATAGATCTGACCCACATCTGCCACACAGCATCTCCTGCCCCATAGATCTGACCCACATCTGCCCCACAGCATCTCCTGCCCCATAGATCTGACCCACATCTGCCCCACAGCAGCTCCTGCCCCATAGATCTTACCCAGATCTGCCCCACAGCAGCTCCTACCTAAAGATCTGACCCACATCATCTCGACAGCAGCTCCTGTCCCATAGATCTGACCCACATGTGCCCCAGAGCTGCTCCTGCCCCATAGATCTGAACCACAGCAGCTCCTGTCTCATAGATCTTACCCACATCAGCCCCACAGCAGATTTTGCCCCATAGTTATGTCCCACATCTGCCCAACAGCAACTCCTGCCCCATAGATCTGACCCACATGCGCCCCACAGCAGCTCCTGCCCCATAGGTCTGACCCACATGCGCCTCACAGCAGCTCCTGCCCCATAGATCTAACCACCATCAGCCCCAAAGCAGCTCCTGCCCCATAGATTTGACCCACATCAGCCACACAGCATCTCCCGCCCCATAGATGTGACCCACATCTGCACCACAGCAGCTCCTCCCCATACATCTAACACCCATCAGCCTCACAGCAGCTCCTGCCCCATAGATATGCCCTACATCTGCCCCACATCAGCTCCTGCAACATAGATCTGACCCACATCTGCAACACAGCAGCTCCTGCTCCATAAATCTGACCAACATCAAGCCCACATTTGTTCCTGCCCCATAGATCTGACCCACAGCAGCCCCTGCCTCATAGATCTGACCCACAAGTGCCCCACAGCAGCTCCAGCCCAATAGACCTGACCCACATCTGCCCCAAAGCATCTCCTGCCCCATAGATCTTTCCTACATCAGCCCCACAGCACCTCCGGCCCAATAGATCTGACCCACATGTGCCCCACAGCAGCTCCTGCCCCATAGATCTGACCCACATCAACCATGTTGATAAACATGAAAACATACAACATGGGTTGTATCAACCATGTAATCCATGGTGTCCCTATGTGTCCCAATGTCACCCTATGGGTCCCAGTGTCTCCCTATGGGTCACTATGTGTCCCAATGTCCCCCCTATGGGTTGCTATGTGCCTCTATGGGTTCTCTATGGGGCTCTATGGGGTGCCTATGGAGCTCTATGGGGCGTTCTGAGGTTTCTATGGGGTGTCTATGGAACGCTATAGTGAGTCTGTTTGGTAAATTAGTTTCTATGGGTGGCTATGGGAGCTCTATGGGGCACAATGGGTTGCCTACGGGGCTCTATGGGATGTCTGTGGGGCTCTATGGCGCGGCTATATGTCCTTATGTGGTGTCTATGTGGCACTATGTTGTGCTATGGGGTGCTGTGAGGCACTATGGGGTGCTATGGGGCTCTATGGAGCAGTATAGGGTGTCTATGGGTCTCTATGGGGTGCAATGGGGCGCTGTGGGGCACAAGGGAGTGTCTATGAGGCTCCATGGGCTGCTATGGGGCACTGTGGAGTAGCAATGGGATGATTTGGGGTCTCTTTGTGCCCCTATGGGGCGCTATGGGTCACTATGTGGTGTCTATGGGGCTCTATGGGGTGGCTATGCGGTGCTGTAGGGTGGCTATGGGGTGCTTTGGGGTATCCTTGGGTTCCTATGGGGCGCTATGGGTGAATATGGGGTGCTATGGTTTGCTATGGGGCTCTATGCGGATAAATGGGGTTTCTATGGGGCGCTATGAGGTCCCTATGGGGCTCTATGGGGAGTCTATGGGGTGTCTTTGGGGATCTATGGGTTGTCTGTGGGGCTCTATGGGGTCTGCATGGGGTCTGTATGGGGTTCAGTGAGTTTCTATGGGGCTCTATGGGGTGTCTACAGGCACTATGGGGCGATATGGGGCATCTATTTGGTTCAATTGGGCTCTATGGTGTGGCTGTAGGGCCTTATGTGGTGTCTATGGGGCACTGTGGGCTGCTATGGGGTGCTGTGGGGAACTATGGGGTGTCTATGGGGCTCTATGGAGCAGTATGCTGTGTCTATGGATCCCTATGGGGTGCAATGGGGTGCTGTGGGGCACAATGGAGTGTCTATGAGGCTCCATGGGCTGCTATGGGGCACTATGGAGTAGCTATGGGGTGCTATGGGGTCTCTTTGGGCCCCTATGGGTCACTATGGGGCTCTATGGGGTATCTTTGTGTTCCTATGGGGCGCTATGGGTGACTATGGGGTCGCTATGGGTTTCTTTGAGGCACTATGGGTCTCAATGGGGTCTCTATGGGTCTCAATTTATCCTTATGGCTCCCAATGACTGTCTATGGGTCTCTATGTGTCCCTATGGGTCCCAGTGTCTCTCTATGTGTCCCTATGGGTCCCAGTGTCTCTCTATGGGTCCCAATGTCTTCCTCTGGATCTCTGTGGTTCCCTAGGGGTCCCAGTGTCTCTCTATGTCCCCCTGTCTAGGTGGTAACTATACAGATGGTAACAAAGATGGTAACAAATGTACAGAGGTTCTAAGCGAGAGAGAAACTCACCAGTGGTGATGCCTTCGCTGAGGAAGCTGGGGCGGTCTTCACTGCAGAGCGATGTCCAAGAGATGCTGCCTCACAGAATCACAGAATTCTCAAGGTTGGAAAAGGGCTGCCAGCTTTTGTAGGAGAATAGCATGGGAGACAGTTGTGAAGGCTTTGCTGAAGTCCAAGTAGAGCACATCAACAGCCTTTCTTTCTTTCCTTCATCCATCAGATGGGTCACAGGATCGTAGAAGGAGATCAGATTGGTCAAGCAGGAGCTGCCCTTCACGAACCCATGCTGGCTAGGTCTGATCTCCTGCTCATCCCACACCTGCCGCATCTGTCATCTCCCTCAAGACAATTCGTTCCATTCCCTTCCCTGGCACCGAGGTCAGGCTAACAGGCCTGGAGTTGCCCGGATCCTCCTGACAACCTTGCTTGGAAATGGGAGTCACGTTGGCAAGCCTCCAGTCTTCTGGGACCTCACCCGGTAACAGGGAGCTCGGAAAGATAATGGAAAGCGGCTCGAGTGAGGGTCAGCCCTTAAATGAGGTCTCAGAGGAGGTGGAGTCGAGCTCCAGCCCTCCCGGGAGCACAGCTCCATTACTCTCACCTGTGCTCCCGCAGCTGACCCCACACTTGCCTCAGCTGATTAATCAGAGGTTCAGGCTGTGATTACCAATCTCCCATACAGCCCCTGTGGGTCCCAATGTTTCCCTATGGGTCTCTAGCTGTCCCTATAGGTCTCTATGGGGTTATTATGCCTCTAAATGGGTCCCTATGTGTCTCTATGTCTCTCTATGGGGTCCCTATGTGTCCCAATGTCCCCGTATGGATCTCTATGTATCCATATGGGTCCCAGTGACTCCCTTTGGGTCACTAATGAGTCACTATGTGTCCCAACATCTCCCCTATGGGTTGCTATATGCCTCTGTGGGGTCTCTTATGGGTATCTCTGGACCCAAATGTATTCCTATGGGTACCTATGGGTTTCAATGTGGTCCCTATGTGCCTCTATGGGGTCTCTTATAGTTCTCAGCAGTGTCCCTATGTGTCTCTATGGGTCTCACTGTCCCCCACTGTAATCCACGGGATCCCTATGTGTCCCAATGTCCCCCTATGGGTCCCAGTGTCTCCCTATGGGTCACTATGTGTCCCTATGTGTCCCAATATCCCCCCTATGGGTAGCTATGTGCCTCTATGGGGTCTCTTATTTGTATCTATGGGCTTAAATGTCCTCCTATGGGTATCTATGGGTTTCAATGTGGTCCCTATGTGCCTCTATGGGGTCTCTTATGGGTCTCAGCAGAGTCTCTGTGTGTCTCTACGGGTATCACTGTCCCCCACTGTAATCCATGGTGTCCCTATGTGTCCCAATGTCCTTCCTATGGGTTGCTATGTGCCTCTATGGGTTCTCTATGGGGCTCTATGGGGTGCCTATGGAGCTCTATGGGGTTCTATGGGGCGTTCTGAGGTTTCTATGGGGTGTCTATGGAACGCTATGGTGTGTCTATGTGGCAAAATGAGTTTCTATGGGTGGCTATGGGAGCTCTATGGGGCACAATGGGTTGCCTGCGGGGCTCTATGGGATGTCTATGGGGCTCTATGGTGCGGCTATATGTCCTTATGTGGTGTCTATGTGGCACTATGTTGTGCTATGGGGTGCTGTGAAGCACTATGGGGTGCTATGGGGCTCTATGGAGCAGTATAGGGTGTCTATGGGTCCCTATGGGGTGCAATGGGGCGCTGTGGGGCACAAGGGAGTGTCTATGAGGCTCCATGGGCTGCTATGGGGCACTGTGGAGTAGCTATGGGATGATTTGGGGTCCCTTTGTGCCCCTATGGGGCGCTATGTGTCACTATGTGGTGTCTATGGGGCTCTATGGGGTGGCTATGCGGTGCTGTAGGGTGGCTATGGGGTGCTTTGGGGTATCCTTGGGTTCCTATGGGGCGCTATGGGTGACTATGGGGTGCTATGGTTTGCTATGGGGCTCTATGCGGGTAAATGGGGTCTCTATGGGGCGCTATGGGGTCCCTATGGGGCTCTATGGGGAGTCTATGGGGTGTCTTTGGGGATCTATGGGTTGTCTGTGGGGCTCTATGGGGTCTGCATGGGGTCTGTATGGGGTTCAGTGGGTCTCTATGGGGCTCTATGGGGTGTCTACAGGCACTATGGGGCGATATGGGGTGTCTATGTGGTTCAATTGGGCTCTATGGTGTGGCTGTAGGGCCTTATGTGGTGTCTATGGGGCACTGTGGGCTGCTATGGGGTGCTGTGGGGAACTATGGGGTGTCTATGGGGCTCTATGGAGCAGTATGCTGTGTCTATGGGTCCCTATGGGGTGCAATGGGGTGCTGTGGGGCACAATGGAGTGTCTATGAGGCTCCATGGGCTGCTATGGGGCACTATGGAGTAGCTATGGGGTGCTATGGGGTCTCTTTGGGCCCCTATGGGTCACTATGGGGTGTCTATGGGGCTCCATGGGGTATCTTTGTGTTCCTAAGGGGCGCTATGGGTGACTATGGGGTCGCTATGGGTTTCTTTGAGGAAGTACCAACTCCTGCCCAATGTGTGATATCTCCTGCGCCACAAGTTCCAAGACTTGCCCCACAAGTTCCACCTACCATCCCACAAGTGCCACCTCCTGCCCCACATGTGCCACCTCCCGACCCACAAGTGCCACCTCCTGCCGTGCAAGTGCCAGCTCCTGCCCCGAAAGTGCCAGCTCCTGCTCCACATGTGCCACCTCTCGCCCCACAAGTTCCAGCTCCCGCCCCATAAGTGCCACCTCCCTCTCCACAAATTCCACCTCCCGCCCACAAGTGCCACATCGCTCCCCACAAGTGCCACCTCCTGCCCCACTAGTGCCACCACCCGCCCCACAAGTGCCAACTCCATCCCCACAAGTGCAACCTCCCACCCCACAAGTACCAAATCCTGCCCCACAACTTCCACCTCCTGCCCAACAATTTCCAACTCGTGCCCCACAATTGCCACCTCCTGCCACACAAATGCCACCTTCTGCCTCAAAATGCCACCTCCTGCCCAACAACTCCAACCTCCCGCCCCACAAGTACCACCTCCTGCTCCACAAGTTCCACCTCCTGCCCCATAAGTTCCATCTTACGCCCCACAAGTGCCATCTCCTGCCCCAAAAGCTCAATTTCCTGCCCCATCAGTGCCACCTCCCGCACCACAAGTGCCACCTCCTGCCCCAGAAGTGCCAATTTCTGCCCCACAAGTGCCACTTCCCGCCTTACAAATTCCACCTCCTGCCCCACAACTTTCACCTCCTGCCCCACAAGTGCAACCTCCCAGCCCACGAGTGACACAATCTGCCCAAGTGCCACATCCTGCCTCACAACTTCCACCTCCCCCCCCACAAGTGCCACCTCCTGTCTCACAAGTGCAACCTCCCGTCACTCAACTTCCAACTCCCTCCCCACAAGTGCCACCTCCCGCCCTACAACTTCCACATCCCGCCCCACAACTTCCAACTCCTGGCCCACAAGTGCGATCTCCTGCCCCACCATTACCACGTCCTGCCCCACAATTTCCAACTCCTGCCCCACAAGTGCCACAACCTGCTCCACAATTTCAACGTCCTGCCTTACAAGTGCCATATTCTGCCCCACAAGTGTAGGCTCCTGCTCCACAAGTGCCACCTCCCGAACCACAACCTCAACCTCTGGCCCCACAAGTCCCACCTCCCGCCCCACAAGTGCCACATCCCGCCCACAAGTGCCACCACCCGCCCCACAAGTGCCACCTTCTGTTCCACAACTTCCACCTCCTGCCCCACAAGTTATAACTCCTGCCCCACAAGTGTTGCATTTTGCCCCACAATTGCCACCTCCCGCCTCACAAGTGCCACCTCCCGACCCACAAGTGCCAACTCCTGCCCCGCAACCTCCATCTCCTGCTCCACAAGTGCCACCTCGAACCGCACAATTGCCACCTCCTTCCCCATATCAACCACCTCCCATCCAACAAGTGCCACCTCCTGGCCCACAAGTGCCACCTCCTGCCCTACAACTTCCACCTCCCGCCCCACAAGTGCCACCTCCTGCCCTACAACTTCCACCTCCCGCCCCACAAGTGCCACCTCCTGCCCTACAACTTCCAAACCCTGCCCCAAAACTTCCACCTCCTGCCCAACAATTTCCAACTCGTGCCCCACAATTGCCACCTCCTGCCACACAAATGCCACCTTCTGCCTCAAAATGCCACCTCCTGCCCAACAACTCCAACCTCCCGCCCCACAAGTACCACCTCCTGCTCCACAAGTTCCACCTCCTGCCCCATAAGTTCCACCTTACGCCCCACAAGTGCCATCTCCTGCCCCAAAAGCTCAATTTCCTGCCCCATCAGTGCCACCTCCCGCACCACAAGTGCCACCTCCCGCCCCAAAAGTGCCAATTCCTGCTTCACAAGTGCCAGCTCATGCTTCACAAATGCCAGCTAATGCCCCACATCATCAACTTCCTGCCCCACAAGTGCCACCTCTAACCCCACAAAGACAGCCTCCTGCCCCACATCATCCACCTCCTGCCCCACAAGTGCCAATTCCTGCCCCACAAGTGCCAGCTCATGCCCCACAAGTGCCACCTCCTACCCCACAAAGACCACCTCCTGCCCCACATCATCCACCTCCTCCCAGACAAGTGACAATACCTGTTAGACAAGTGTAACCTCCAGCCCCACATCTTCAACATCCCGCGACACAAGTGCCGACTCCTGGCAACGTGTGCCACATCCCGCCCCACAAGTGTCAACTCCTGCCCCACATGGTCCACCTCCCATCCAACAAGTGCCACCTCCTGCCCCACAAGTGCCAATTCCTGCCCCACAGGTGCCACCTCCCGCCCCACAGGTGCCGCCTCCAGCCACACAAGTGCTAAATCGTGCCGCACAACTTCCACCTCCCGCCCCACAACTGCCACCTCCCGCCTTAAAAGTGCCACCTCCCGACCCACAAGTGCCTCCTCCTGTCCCACAGTTGTCACCTCCCGCTCCACAAGTTACACCTCACCCCCCACAAGTTCTACCACCCACCCCACAAGTGCCACCTGCAGCCCCAGAAGTGTCAAATCCTGCCACACAACTTCCACATCCAGCCCCACAAGTGCCACCTCCCACCCCACAACTTCCACTTCCCGCCCAACAATGGCCTCCTCCTGCCCCACAAGTGCCTCCTCCTGCCACACAAGTGCCTCCTCCTGCCCCACAAGTGCCTCCTCCTGCCCCACAAGTGCCACCTCCAGCCCCAAACCTTCAACCTACTGCCCCACAACTGCCACTTCCCACCCAGCAATTGCCACCCCCCGCCCCACAAGTGCCTCCTCCCACCCCACAAGTGCCAACCCTTACCCCACAAGTGCTAACTCCTGCCCCACATCATCCACCAACCGCCCCACAATTGCCACCTCCTGCCCCACAACTTCCATCTCCCACTCCACAAGTGCCACCTACTGCACAACAAATACCATCTCCTGCCCCACAAGTGCCTCCTCCCACCCCACAACTTCCACTTCCCGCCCAACAACGGCCTCCTCCAGCCCCACAAGTGCCTCCTCCTGCCCCACAAGTGCCTCCTCCTGCCCCACAAGTGCCTCCTCCTGCCCCACAAGTGCCACCTCCTGCCCCACAAGTGCCACCTACTTCCCCACAAGTGCCACCTCCTGCCCCACAAGTGCTACCTACTTCCCCACAAGTGCCACCTCCTGCCCCACATCATCCACCTCCTGCCTCACAAATGCCTCCTCCTGACCCACAATTGCCACCTGCCGCCCCACAACTTCCACCTCACGCCCCACAAGTGCCACCTCCCGACCCACATGTGCCACAACCCGCCCTACAAATCCAACTCCTGCCCCACAAGTGCCACCTCCCGACCCACATGTGCCAACTTCTGCCCCACAAGTGCCAGCTCCTGCCCCTCAAGTGTCACCTCTTCCCCACAAGTGCCACCTTCTGCCCCACAAGTGCCACCTCCTGCCCTTCAAGAGCCACTTCTTGCCCCACAAGTAACATTTCCTGCCCCACAAGTGCCAACCCCTGCCCAACAAGTGCTATGACCCAGCCCACAAGTGCCAACTCCTGCCCCACAAGTGCCACCTCCCGCCCCACAAGTGCCACCACCCTCCCCACAACTTCAACCTCCTTCCCCAAAACATCCACCTCCCGCCCCACAGGTGTCATCATCTGCTCCACAAGTGCCACCTCACGCTCCAAAAGTGCCACCTCCTGCCCCACAAGTGCTACTTCCTGCCTTACAAGTGCCACTTCCCGCTGCACAAGTGACACCTCCAGCCCCACAGCTGCCACAACCCGCCCCACAACTTCCACATCCCGCCTCACAACTGCAAGCTCCTGCCCCACAATTGCCACCTCCTACCACACAAGTGCCAACTCCTGCCCCACAAGTGCCACCTCATGTCCCTCAATTTTCACCTTATGCCCCAAAAGTGCCACCTCCCGCCCAACAAGTGCAACATCTCGCCCCACTAGTGCCACGTCCCGGCCCAAAATTGCTACCTCCTGCCCCACATCATCCACCTCCTGTTCCACAAATGTCACCTCCTGACCCACAACTTCCACCTCCTGCCCCACAAGTGCCACCTTCTGCCTCACAAGTGCCACCCCTTGCCCCACAAGTGCCACATCCCACCGCACAATTTGCACCTCTTGTTACACAAGTCCCACCTCCCGCCCAACAACAGCCTCCTCCTGCCCCACAAGTGCCACCTCCTGCCCCACAAGTGCCACCTCCCACCCCACAAGTGCCACGTCCTTCCCAATTGCCACGTCCTGTCCCACAAGTGCCACCTCCTGCCGTACAAGTGCCACCCTCTGCCCCACAATTGCCACTTCTTGCCCGACAATTGCCAATTCTTGCCCCACAACTTCCACCTCCCACCCCATAACTTCCACCTCCCGTCCCACAGCTTCCACATCCTGCCCCACAAGTGCCCGATCCTGCCCCAGAAGTACCACCACCTGACCCACAAGTGCCAATTCCTGCTTCACAAGTGCCAGCTCATGCTTCACAAATGCCAGCTCCTGCCCCACATCATCAACTTCCTGCCCCACAAGTGCCACCTCCAACCCCACAAAGACAGCCTCCTGCCCCACATCATCCACCACCTGCCCCACAAGTGCCAATTCCTGCCCCACAAGTGCCAGCTCATGCCCCACAAGTGCCAGCTCTTGCCTCACAGGTGCCACCTCCTGCCCCACAAAGTCCATCTCCTGCCCCACAAGTGCCAACTCCTGCCCCACAAGTGCCACCTCCCGCCAAACAACTGACACCACCTGCCCCACAAGTGCCTCCTCCTGCCACACAATTGCCATCTCCTGCCCCACAAGTGCCACCTCCTGCCCCACAAGTGCCACCTCCCGCCCCACAAGTGCCACCTGTCATTCTGCAAGTCCAGCTCCTCTCGAGCCACAAGTGCCAGCTCATGCTTCACAAGTGCCAGCTCCTGCCCCACATCATCAACTTCCTGCCCCACAAGTGCCACCTCCAACCCCACAAAGACAGCCTCCTGCCCCACATCATCCACCTCCTGCCCCACATCATCCACCTCCTGCCCCACATCATCCACCTCCTGCCCCACATCATCCACCTCCTGCCCCACATCATCCACCTCCTGCCCCACAAGTGCCAGCACCTGCCCCACAAGTGCCACCTCCTGCCCCACAAGTGCCAACTCCTGCCCCACATGTTCCATCTACCACCCCACAAATTCCAACTCCTGCCCCACAAGTGCCAGCTCCTGCCCCACAAGAGCCACTTCCTGCCCCACAAGTACCTCTTCCCTCCCAACAAGTTCCAATTTCCGCCCACAAGTGCCACCTCCTGCCCCACAAATGCAACCTCCTGCCCCACAAGTGCCACCTTTCGCCCCACAAATGCCACCTCCCGCTCCACAACTTCCACCTCCTGCCCCACAAGTGCCACCTCCCGACCCACAAGTGCCACCTCACGCCCAACATCTACCACCTCTCTCCCCACAACTTCCATCTCCTGGCCCACAAGTGCCACTTCCTGCCTCAAAAGAGCCACCTTCCGCCTCACAACTTCCACGTAACGTCCCACAACTTCCACCTCCTGCCCCACAAGTGCCAGCTGCAGCTCCACATCATCCAAATCCCGCCCCACAAGTGCCATGTCCAGCCCCACAACATCTGCCTCCTGCCCCAAAAGTGTCAACCCCTGCCCCATAAGTACCATATCACGCCCCACAAGTGCCACCTCCTGCCCCACAAGTTCCAACTCTCGTCTAACAAGTGCCACCTCCTGCCCAACAAGTGCCATTTCTTACCCCACAGGTTCCAAATCCTACCCCACTGGTGCCATTTCCTGCCCCACAAGTGCCATTTCCCCCCCCACATGTGCCAACTCCTGCCTTACAAGTTTCACCTCCCACCCCACAAATTCCACCTCCCACCCCACAAGTTCCACCTCCGGCCCCAAAAGTGCCAATTCCTGCTTCACAAGTGCCAGCTCATGCTTCACAAATGCCAGCTCATGCCCCACATCATCAACTTCCTGCCCCACAAGTGCCACCTCTAACCCCACAAAGACAGCCTCCTGCCCCACATCATCCACCTCCTGCCCTACAAGGGCCAATTCCTGCCCCACAAGTGCCAGCTCATGCCCCACAAGTGCCACCTCCTGCCCCACATCATCCACCTCCTCCCCCAAAAGTGACAATACCTGTTCCACAAGTGCCACCTCCTGCCCCACAACTTCAACATCCCGCCACACAAGTGCCGACTCCTGGCAACGTGTGCCACATCCTGCCCCACAAGTGCCAGCTCCTGCCCCACATGTTCCACCTACCACCCCACAAATTCCACCCCATGCCCCACAAGTGCCAACTCCCAACCCACAAATGCCAAATCCTGCAATGCAACTTCCACCTCCTGCTCCACAAGTGCCACCTCCTGCCCCACATCGTCCACCTCCCACCCAACAATTGCCACCACCTGCCCCACAAGTGCCAATTCCTGCCCCACAAGTGCCAGTTCATGCCCCACAAGTGCCACATTTGTCCACACCACTGCCACCTCCCCCCCCAAATAATCCACCTCCTGCCCCACAAGTGTCACTGACTGACCAACTTCCTCCTCCTGACCCACAAGTGCCAGCTCCTGACCCACAAGTGCCAGATCCTGCCCCACAAGAGCCACTTCCTGCCCCACTAGTACCTCTTCCCTCCCATCAAGTTCCAATTTCCGCCCCACAAGTCCCACCTCCTGCCCCACATCATCCACCTCCCGCCCCACAATTGCCACCTCCCGCCCCACATGTGCCACATCCTGCCCCACAAGTGCAACCTCATGACCCACAAGTGCAACCTCCTGCCCCACATCGTCCACCTCCCACCCAACAAGTGCCACCACCTGCCCCACAAGTGCCAATTCCTGCCCCACAAGTGCCAGCTCATGCTTCACAAGTGCCAGCTCCTGCACTACGTCATCCACTTCCTGCTCACAAGTGCCACCTCCTGACCGACAAAGACATCCTTCTGCCCCACAAGTGCCAATTCCTGCCCCACAAGTGCCAGTTCATGCCCCACAAGTGCCACATTTGTCCACACCACTGCCTCCTCCCCCCCAAATAATCCACCTCCTGCCCCACAAGTGTCACTGACTGACCAACTTCCTCCTCCTGACCCACAAGTGCCAGCTCCTGCCCCACAAGTGCCAGATCCTGCCCCACAAGAGCCACTTCCTGCCCCACAAGTACATCTTCCCTCCCAACAAGTTCCAATTTCCGCCCAACAAGTACCACCTCCTTCTGCACAAGTTCCACCTCCTGCCCTAAAAGCTCCATTTCCTGCCCAAGAAGTGCCACCTCCCGCCCCACAAGTGCCACCTCCTGCCCTACAACTTCCACCTCCTGGCCCACAAGTGCCACCTCCCGCCCTACAACTGCCAAACCCTGCCCCAAAACTTCCACCTCCTGCCCAACAATTTCCAACTCGTGCCCCACAATTGCCACCTCCTGCCTCACAAATGCCACCTTCTGCCTCAAAATGCCACCTCCTGCCCAACAACTCCAACCTCCCGCCCCATAAGTACCACCTCCTGCCCCATAAGTTCCACCTTACGCCCCACAAGTGCCATCTCCTGCCCCAAAAGCTCAATTTCCTGCCCAATGTATTCCTATGGGTACCTATGGGTTTCAATGTGGTCCCTATGTGCCTCTATGGGGTCTCTTATGGGTCTCAGCGAGGTCCCTATGTGTCTCTATGGGTCTCACTGTCCCCCACTGAAATCCATGGGGTCCCTATGTGTCCCAATGTCCCCCTATTGGTCCCAGTGTCAGCCTATGGGTCACAATGTGTCCCAATGTGTCCCAATGTCCCTCCTATGTGTTGCTAAGTGTCTCCATGGGGTCTCTTATGAGTATCTCTGGGCCAAAATATCTACCTATTGGTATCCATAGGTTACATTACGTCCCTATGTGCCTCTATGGGGTCTCTTAAGGGTTACAGCGAAGTCCCTATGTGTCTCTATGGGTCTCACTGTCCCCCACTATGTTCCATGGGGTCCCTATGTGTCCCAATATACCCCTATGGGTCCCAGTGTCTCCCTATGGGTCACTATTTGTTCCTAAGTGCCGAATGTCCCCCCTATGTGTCCCAATGGCCCACTTTGGGGTTTCTATGGAGACTCTTATTGGTATCTCTGGGCCCAAATGTCTTCCTATGAGTATCTATGGGTTTCAATGAGGTCCCTATGTGCCTCTATGTGGTCTCTTATGGGTATCAGTGGAGCCCCTATGTGTCTCTACGGGTCTCACTGTTCCCCACTGTAGTCCATGGGGTCCCTCTGTGTCCCAATGTCCACACTATGGGTTGCTATGTACCTCTATGGGGTCTCTGTGTGGTCTCTTATGGGTATTTCTGGGCCCAAATGTCTTCCTATGGGTATCTATGGGTTTCAATGTGGTCCCTATGTGCCTCTATGGGGTCTCACTATCCCCCACCTTAATCCATGGGGTCTCTATGTGTCCCAATGTCCCCCTATGAGTCCCAGTGTCTCCCTATGGGTCACTATGTGTCCCTATGTGTCCCAATGTCCCCCCTATGGGTTGCTATGTGCCTCTTTGGGTTCTCTATGGGGCTCTATGGGGTGCCTATGGAGCTCTATGGAGTACTATGGGGCGTTCTGAGGTTTCTATGGGGTGTCTATGGAACGCTATGGTGTGTCTATGTGGCAAAATGAGTTTCTATGGGTGGCTATGGGAGATCTATGGGGCACAATGGGTTACCTATGGGGCTCTATGGGATGTCTATGGGGCTCTATGGCGCGGCTATATATCCTTATGTGGTGTCTATGTGGCACTATGTTGTGCTATGGGGTGCTGTGAGGCACTATGGGGTGCTATGGGGCTCTATGGAGCAGTATAGGTTGTCTATGGGTCCCTATGGGGTGCAATGGGGCGTTGTGGGGCACAAGGGAGTGTCTATGAGGCTCCATGGGCTGCTATGGGGCACTGTGGAGTAGCTATGGGATGATTTGGGGTCTCTTTGTGCCCCTATGGGGCGCTATGTGTCACTATGTGGTGTCTATGGGGCCCTATGGGGTGGCTATGCGGTGCTGTAGGGTGGCTATGGGGTGCTTTGGGGTATCCTTGGGTTCCTATGGGGCGCTATGGGTGACTATGGGGTGCTATGGTTTGCTATGGGGCTCTATGCGGAAGAATGGGGTCTCTAGGGGGCGCTATGAGGTCCCTATGGGGCTCTATGGGGAGTCTCTGGGGTGTCTTTGGGGATCTATGGGTTGTCTGTCGGGCTCTATGGGGTCTGCATGGGGTCTGTATGGGGTTCAGTGGGTCTCTATGGGGCTCTATGGGGTGTCTACAGGCACTATGGGGCGATATGGGGTGTCTATGTGGTTCAATTGGGCTCTATGGTGTGGCTGTAGGGCCTTATGTGGTGTCTATGGGGCACTGTGGGCTGCTATGGGGTGCTGTGGGGAACTATGGGGTGTCTATGGGGCTCTATGGAGCAGTATGCTGTGTCTATGGGTCCCTATGGGGTGCAATGGGGTGCTGTGGGGCACAATGGAGTGTCTAAGAGGCTCCATGGGCTGCTATGGGGCACTATGGAGTAGCTATGGGGTGCTATGGGGTCTCTGTAGGCCCCTATGGGTCACTATGGGTCACTATGTGGTGTCTATGGGGCTCTATGGGATGGCTATGCGGTGCTGTAGGGTGGCTATGGGGTGCTTTGGGGTATCCTTGGGTTCATATGGGGCGCTATGGGTGACTATGGTGTGCTATGGTTTGCTATTCGGCTCTATGCGGAAAAATGGGTCTCTATGGGGCGCTATGAGGTCCCTATGGGGCTCTATGGGGAGTCTATGGGGTGTCTTTGGGGATCTATGGGTTGTCTGTGGGGCTCTATGGGGTCTGCATGGGGTCTGTATGGGGTTCAGTGGGTCTCTATGGGGCTCTATGGGGTGTCTACAGGCACTATGGGGCGATATGGGGTGTCTATGTGGTTCAATTGGGCTCTATGGTGTGGCTGTAGGGCCTTATGTGGAGTCTATGGTGCACTGTGGGCTGCTATGGGGTGCTGTGTGGAACTACGGGGTGTCTATGGGGCTCTATGGAGCAGTATGCTGTGTCTATGGGTCCCTATGGGGAGCAATGGGGTGCTGTGGGGCACAATGGAGTGTCTATGAGGCTCCATGGGCTGCTATGGGGCACTATGGAGTAGCTATGGGGTGCTATGGGGTCTCTTAGGGCACCTATGGGTCACTATGGGGTGTCTATGGGGCTCTATGGGGTATCTTTGTGTTCCTATGGGGCGCTATGGGTTTCTTTGAGGCACTATGGGTCTCAATGGGGTCTCTATGGGTCTCAATTTATCCTTATGGCTCCCAATGACTGTCTATGGGTCTCTATGTGTCCCTATGGGTCCCAGTGTCTCTCTATGGGTCCCAATGTCTTCCTCTGGATCTCTATGGGTCCCTATGGGTCCCAGCGTCTCTCTATGTCCCCCTGTCTAGGTGGTAACTATACAGATGGTAACAAAGATGGTAACAAATGTACAGAGGTTCTAAGCGAGAGAGAAACTCACCAGTGGTGATGCCTTCGCTGAGGAAGCTGGGGCGGTCTTCACTGCAGAGCGATGTCCAAGAGATGCTGCCTCACAGAATCACAGAATTCTCAAGGTTGGAAAAGGGCTGCCAGCTTTTGTAGGAGAATAGCATGGGAGACAGTTGTGAAGGCTTTGCTGAAGTCCAAGTAGAGCACATCAACAGCCTTTCTTTCTTTCCTTCATCCATCAGATGGGTCACAGGATCGTAGAAGGAGATCAGATTGGTCAAGCAGGAGCTGCCCTTCACGAACCCATGCTGGCTAGGTCTGATCTCCTGCTCATCCCACACCTGCCGCATCTGTCATCTCTCTCAAGACAATTCGTTCCATTCCCTTCCCTGGCACCGAGGTCAGGCTAACAGGCCTGGAGTTGCCCGGATCCTCCTGACAACCTTGCTTGGAAATGGGAGTCACGTTGGCAAGCCTCCAGTCTTCTGGGACCTCACCCGGTAACAGGGAGCTCGGAAAGATAATGGAAAGCGGCTCGAGTGAGGGTCAGCCCTTAAATGAGGTCTCAGAGGAGGTGGAGTCGAGCTCCAGCCCTCCCGGGAGCACAGCTCCATTACTCTCACCTGTGCTCCCGCAGCTGACCCCACACTTGCCTCAGCTGATTAATCAGAGGTTCAGGCTGTGATTACCAATCTCCCATACAGCCCCTATGGGTCCCAGTGTCTCCCTATGGGTCACTATGTGTTCCTAAGTGCCGAATGTCCCCCCTATGTGTCCCATTGGCCCCCTTTGGGGTTTCTATGGGGACTCTTATTGGTATCTCTGGGCCCAAATGCCTTCCTATGTGTATCTATGGGTTTCAATGAGGTCCCTATGTGCCTCTATGGGGTCTCTTATGGGTATCAGTGGAGCCCCTATGTGTCTCTACGGGTCTCACTGTTCCCCACTGTAATCCATGGGGTCCCTCTGTGTCCCAATATCCACACTATGGGTTGCTATGTACCTCTATGGGGTGTCTATGTGGTCTCTTATGGGTATCTCTGGGCCCAAATGTCTTCCTATGTACATCTATGGGTTTCAATGTGGTCCCGATGTGCCTCTATGGGGTCTCTTATGGGTCTCAACAATGTCCCTATGTGTCTCTATGGGTCTCACTGTCCCCCACTGTAATCCATGGGATCCCTATGTGTCCCAATGTCCCCCTATTTGTCCCAGTGTCAGCCTATGGGTCACAATGTGTCCCTATGTGTCCCAATGTCCCTCCTATGTGTTGCTAAGTGTCTCCATGGGGTCTCTTATGAGTATCTCTGGGCCAAAATATCTACCTATTGGTATCCATAGGTTACATTACGTCCCTATGTGCCTCTATGGGGTCTCTTAAGGGTTACAGCGGAGTCCCTATGTGTCTCTATGGGTCTCACTGTCCCCAACTATGTTCCATGGCGTCCCTATGTGTCCCAATATACCCCTATGGGTCCCAGTGTCTCCCTATGGGTCACTATGTGTCCCTATGTGTCCTAATATCCCCCCTATGGGTAGCTATGTGCCTCTATGGGGTCTCTTATTTGTATCTATGGGCTTAAATGTTCTCCTATGGGTATCTATGGGTTTCAGTGTGGTCCCTATGTGCCTCTATGTGGTCCCTATGTGCCTCAGCAGAGTCTCTGTGTGTCTCTACGGGTATCACTGTCCCCCACTGTAATCCATGGTGTCCCTGTGTGTCCCAATGTCACCTTATGGGTCCCAGTGTCTCCCTATGGGTCACTATGTGTCCCTATGTCCCCCCTATGGGTTGCTATGTGCCTCTATGGGTTCTCTATGGGGCTCTATGGGGTGCCTATGGAGCTCTATGGGGTTCTATGGGGCGTTCTGAGGTTTCTATGGGGTGTCTATGGAACGCTATGGTGTGTCTATGTGGCAAAATGAGTTTCTATGGGTGGCTATGGGAGCTCTATGGGGCACAATGGGTTGCCTACGGGGCTCTATGGGATGTCTATGTGGCTCTATGGTGCGGCTATATGTCCTTATGTGGTGTCTATGTGGCACTATGTTGTGCTATGGGTTGCTGTGAAGCACTATGGGGTGCTATGGGGCTCTATGGAGCAGTATAGGGTGTCTATGGGTCCCTATGGGGTGCAATGGGGTGCTGTGGGGCACAAGGGAGTGTCTATGAGGCTCCATGGGCTGCTATGGGGCACTGTGGAGTAGCTATGGGATGATTTGGGGTCTCTTTGTGCCCCTATGGGGCGCTATGTGTCACTATGTGGTGTCTATGGGGCTCTACGGGGTGGCTATGCGGTGCTGTAGGGTGGCTATGGGGTGCTTTGTGGTATCCTTGGGTTCCTATGGGGCGCTATGGGTGACTATGGGGTGCTATGGTTTGCTATGGGGCTCTATGCGGAAGAATGGGGTCTCTATGGGGCGCTATGGGGTCCCTATGGGGCTCTATGGGGAGTCTATGGGGAGTCTATGGGGTGTCTTTGGGGATCTATGGGTTGTCTGTGGGGCTCTATGGGGTCTGCATGGTGTCTGTATGGGGTTCAGTGGGTCTCTATGGGGCTCTATGGGGTGTCTACACGCACTATGGGGCGATATGGGGTGTCTATGTGGTTCAATTGGGCTCTATGGTGTGGCTGTAGGGCCTTATGTGGTGTCTATGGGGCACTGTGGGCTGCTATGGGGTGCTGTGGGGAACTATGGGGTGTCTATGGGGCTCTATGGAGCAGTATGCTGTGTCTATGGGTCCCTATGGGGTGCAATGGGGTGCCGTGGGGCACAATGGAGTGTCTATGAGGCTCCATGGGCTGCTATGGGGCACTATGGAGTAGTTATGGGGTGCTATGGGGTCTCTTTGGGCCCCTATGGGTCACTATGGGGTGTCTATGGGGCTCTATGGGGTATCTTTGTGTTCCTATGGGGCGCTATGGGTGACTATGGGGTCGCTATGGGTTTCTTTGAGGAAGTGCCAACTCCTGCCCAACGTGTGATATCTCCTGCACCACAAGTTCCAAGACTTGCCCCACAAGTTCCACCTACCATCCCACAAGTGCCACCTCCTGCCCCACATGTGCCACCTCCCGACCCACAAGTGCCACCTCCTGCCGTGCAAGTGCCAGCTCCTGCCCCGAAAGTGCCAGCTCCTGCTCCACATGTGCCACCTCTCGCCCCACAAGTTCCAGCTCCCGCCCCATAAGTGCCACATCCCTCTCCACAAATTCCACCTCCCGCCCACAAGTGCCACATCGCTCCCCACAAGTGCCACCTCCTGCCCCACTAGTGCCACCTCCCGCCCCACAAGTGCCAACTCCAGCCCCACAAGTGCAACCTCCCACCCCACGAGTACCAAATCCTGCCCCACAACTTCCACCTCCTGCCCCAGAAGTGCCATCTCCTGCCTCACGTGTCACCTCCTGCCCCACATCATCCACCTCCAAACCCATAAGTGCCACCTCCTGCACAACAAGTGCCATTTCCTGCCCCACAAGTGCCATTTCCCCCCCCACATGTGCCAACTCCTGCCTTACAAGTTTCACCTCCCACCCCACAAATTCCACCTCCCACCCCACAAGTTCCACCTCCGGCCCCAAAAGTGCCAATTCCTGCTTCACAAGTGCCAGCTCATGCTTCACAAATGCCAGCTCATGCCCCACATCATCAACTTCCTGCCCCACAAGTGCCACCTCTAACCCCACAAAGACAGCCTCCTGCCCCACATCATCCACCTCCTGCCCCACAAGTGACAATACCTGTTCCACAAGTGCCACCTCCCGCCCCACAACTTCAACATCCCGCCACACAAGTGCCGACTCCTGGCAACGTGTGCCACATCCTGCCCCACAAGTGCCAGCTCCTGCCCCACATGTTCCACCTACCACCCCACAAATTCCACCTCATGCCCCACAAGTGCCAACTCCCAACCCACAAATGCCAAATCCTGAATGCAACTTCCACCTCCTGCTCCACAAGTGCCACCTCCTGCCCCACATCGTCCACCTCCCACCCAACAAGTGCCACCACCTGCCCCACAAGTGTCAATTCCTGCCCCACATGTGCCAGCTCATGCTTCACAAGTGCCAGCTCCTGCACTACGTCATCCACTTCCTGCTCACAAGTGCCACCTCCTGACCGACAAAGACATCCTCCTGCCCCACAAGTGCCAATTCCTGCCCCACAAGTGCCAGTTCATGCCCCACAAGTGCCACATTATTCCACACCACTGCCTCCTCCCCCCCAAATAATCCACCTCCTACCCCACAAGTGTCACTGACTGACCAACTTCCTCCTCCTGACCCACAAGTGCTACCTACTTCCCCACAAGTGCCACCTCCTGCCCCACATCATCCACCTCCTGCCCCACAAGTACCTCTTCCCTCCCAACAATTTCCAATTTCCACCAAACAAGTACCACCTCCTTCTGCACAAGTTCCACCTCCCGCCCCACAAGTTCCACCTCCTGCCCTAAAAGCTCCATTTCCTGCCCCAGAAGTGCCACCTCCCGCCCCACAAGTGCCACCTCCTGCCCTACAACTTCCACCTCCTGGCCCACAAGTGCCACCTCCCGCCCTACAACTGCCAAACCCTGCCCCAAAACTTCCACCTCCTGCCCAACAATTTCCAACTCGTGCCCCACAATTGCCACCTCCTGCCACACAAATGCCACCTTCTGCCTCAAAATGCCACCTCCTGCCCAGCAACTCCAACCTCCTGCCCCACAAGTACCACCTCCTGCTCCTCAAGTTCCACCTCCTGCCACATAAGTTCCACCTTACGCCCCACAAGTGCCATCTCCTGCCCCAAAAGCTCAATTTCCTGCCCCATCAGTGCCACCTCCTGCACCACAAGTGCCACCTCCTGCCCCAGAAGTGCAAATTTCTGCCCCACAAGTGCCACTTCCCGCCTTACAAATTCCACCTCCCACCCCACATTACCACCTCCTGCCCCAAAAGTGCCAATTCCTGCTTCACAAGTGCCAGCTCATGCTTCACAAATGCCAGCTCATGCCCCACATCATCAACTTCCAGCCCCACAAGTGCCACCTCTAACCCCACAAAGACAGCCTCCTGCCCCACATCATCCACCTCCTGCCCCACAAGTGCTAATTCCTGCCCCACAAGTGCCACCTCCTGCCCCACAAGTGCCACGTCCTACCCCACAAAGACCACCTCCAGCCCCACATCATCCACCTCCTCCCCCACAAGTGCCACCTCCTGACCCACAACATCAATCTCCAGCCCCACAAGAGCCGCCTCCTGCCCGACAAGTTACACCTGCTACAAGTTCCACAAGTGCCACCTCCCTGCTCACGAGTGCCACCTCCCGCCCCACATGTACCACCTCCTGCATCACAACTTCCACTTCCCGCCCCACATGTACCACCTCCTGCATCACAACTTCCACCTCCCGCCCCACATGTACCACCTCCTGCATCACAACTTCCACCTCCCGCCCCACATGTACCACCTCCTGCATCACAACTTACACCTCCCGCCCCACATGTACCACCTCCTGCATCACAACTTCCACCTCCCGCCCCACAAATGCCACCTCCTGCCCTACAAGTGCCACCTCAAGCCCCACAAGTGCTCCCTCCCGCTCCACAAGTGCCACGTCCTGCCCCACAAGTGCCACCTCCCGCCCCTCTATGGCCACCACCTGCCCCACAAGTTACACCTCTTGCCCCACAACGTCGACCCCCGCCCCACATGTGCCACCACCTGACCCACAAGTGCCAACTCCTGCCCCACAAGTGCCACCTCGCATCCCGCAAGTGCCACATCCCGCCACACAAGTGCCACCTCCTGCCTTACAAGTGCCAATTCCTGCTTCACAAGTGCCACCTCTTGCCCCACATCATCCACCTCCCGCCCCACAATTGCCACCTCCCGCCCCAAAAGTGCCACCTCCTGCCCCAAAAGTGCCACCTCCTGCCCCAAAAGTGCCAATTCCTGCCCCACAAGTGCCAGCTCATGCTTCACAAGTGCCAGCTCCTGAACCACCTCATCCACTTCCTGCTCACAAGTGCCACCTCCTGACCGACAAAGACATCCTTCTGCCCCACAAGTGCCAATTCCTGCCCCACAAGTGCCAGTTCATGCCCCACAAGTGCCACATTTGTCCACACCACTGCCTCCTCCCCCCCAAATAATTCACCTCCTGCCCCACAATTGTCACTGACTGACCAACTTCCTCCTCCTGACCCACAAGTTCCAGCTCCTGCCCCACAAGTGCCAGCTCCTGCCCCACAAGAGCCACTTCCTGCCCCACAAGAACCTCTTCCCTCCCAACAAGTTCCAATTTCCGCCCAACAAGTACCACCTCCTTCTGCACAAGTTCCACCTCCTGCCCTAAAAGCTCCATTTCCTGCCCCAGAAGTGCCACCTCCCGCCCCACTAGTGCCACCTCCTGCCCTACAACTTCCACCTCCTGGCCCACAAGTGCCACCTCCCGCCCTACAACTGCCAAACCCTGCCCCAAAACTTCCACCTCCTGCCCAACAATTTCCAACTCGTGCCCCACAATTGCCACCTCCTGCCACACAAATGCCACCTTCTGCCTCAAAATGCCACCTCCTGCCCAACAACTCCAACCTCTCGCCCCATAAGTACCACCTCCTGCTCCACAAGTTCCACCTCCTGCCCCATAAGTTCCACCTTACGCCCCACAAGTGCCATCTCCTGCCCCAAAAGCTCAATTTCCTGCCCCATCAGTGCCACCTCCCGCACCACAAGTGCCACCTCCTGCCCCAGAAGTGCCAATTTCTGCCCCACAAGTGCCACTTCCCGCCTTACAAATGCCACCTCCTGCCCCACAACTTTCACCTCCTGCCCCACAAGTGCAACCTCCCTGCCCACGAGTGACACAATCTGCCCAAGTGCAACCTCCCGCCCCACAACTTCCACAACCTGCCCCACAAGTGCCACCTCCCGCACCACAACTTCCAACTCCTGGCCCACAAGTGCGACCTCCTGCCCCACCATTACCACCTCCTGCCCCACAATTTCCACCTCCTGCCCCACAAGTGCCACAACCTGCTCCACAATTTCAACGTCCTGCCTTACAAGTGCCACATTCTGCCCCACAAGTGTAGGCTCCTGCTCCACAAGTGCCACCTCCCGAACCACAACCTCAACCTCTGGCCCCACAAGTCCCACCTCCCGCCCCACAAGTGCCACATCCCGCCCCACAAGTGCCACCTTCTGTTCCACAACTTCCACCTCCTGCCCCACAAGTTATAACTCCTGCCCCACAAGTCTTGCATTTTGCCCCACAAGTGCCACCTCCCGCTCCACAAGTGCCACCTCCCGACCCACAAGTGCCAATTCCTGCCCCACATCATTCACCTCCTGCCCCACAAGTGCCACCTCGCACCCCACAAGTACCAACTCCTGCCCCGCAACTTCCACCTCCTGGTCCACAAGTGCCTCCTCGAACCGCACAATTGCCACCTCCTTCCCCATATCAACCAC
This sequence comes from Coturnix japonica, assembly GCF_054131305.1. Lineage (NCBI taxonomy): Eukaryota > Metazoa > Chordata > Aves > Galliformes > Phasianidae > Coturnix > Coturnix japonica. Next base: position 1,453,040 of record NC_140687.1, on the reverse strand, counting down.
CTCCCATCCAACAAGTGCCACCTCCTGCCCCACAAGTGCCAATTCCTGCCCCACAAGTGCCAGCTCATGCTCCACAAGTGCCAGCTCCTGCCCCTCATCATCCACCTCCTGCCCCACAAGTGCCACCTCCTGACCCACAACATCAATCTCCAGCCCCACAAGAGCCGCCTCCTGCCCAACAAGTTACACCTGCTACAAGTTCCACAAGTGCCACCTCCCTGCTCACGAGTGCCACATCCCGCCCCACATGTACCACCTCCTGCATCACAACTTCCACCTCCCGCCCCACATGTACCACCTCCTGCATCACAACTTCCACATCCCGCCCCACAAGTACCACCTCCTGCATCACAACTTCCACCTCCCGCCCCACATGTACCACCTCCTCCCCACAAGTGCCTCCTCCCGCCCCACAAGCGCCACCTCCCTCTCCACAAACTCCACCTCCCACGCACAAGTGCCACATCCTGCCCCACAAGTGCCACCTTCCGCCCCAAAAGTGCCACCTCACACCCCAACAGTGTCAACTTCCGCCCCACAAGTGCCACCTCACGCCCCACAACTTCCACATCCCGCCCCACAAATGCCACCTCCTGCCCTACAAGTGCCACCTCAGGCCCCACAAGTGCCCCCTCCCGCTCCACAAGTGCCACGTCCTGCCCCACAAGTGCCATCTCCCGCCCCACAAGGGCCAAATCCTGACACGCAACTTCCACCTCCTGCCCAACATCATCCACCTCCCACCCCACAAGTGCCACCTCCTGCCGCACAACTGCCAATTCCAGCCCTAAAAGTGCCAGCTCATGCTTCACAATTGCCAGCTCCTGCCCCACATCATCCACCTCCTGCCCCACAAGTGCCACCTCCTATCCCACATGTGCCAACTCCTGCCCCACAAGTGCCATTTCCTGCACCACATTTGCCACCTCCTGCCCCACAAGTGCCACCTCCCACCCCACAAGTTTAACCTCCAGACACACAAGTGCCATCTCCCGCCCCACTAGTGCCATCTCCTGCCCCACAAGTGCCACCTCCCGCCCCTCTATAGCCACCTCCTGCCCCACAAGTTACACCTCTTGCCCCACAACGTCGACCCCCGCCCCACATGTGCCACCACCTGACCAACAAGTGCCAACTCCTGCCCCACAAGTGCCATTTCCTGCACCACATTTGCCGCGTCCTGCCCCACAAGTGCCGGCTCCTGCCCCACAAGTGCTACCTCTCGCCCCACAACCTCAACCTCCTGCCCCACAAGTGCCACCTCCCGCCCCACTACTTCCACGTCAAACCCCAAATCTTCTTACCTTCCACCCCACAAGTGCAACCTCCTGCCCCAAACCTTCAACCTACTGCCCCACAACTGCCACTTCCCACCCAGCAATTGCCAACCCCGCCCCACAAGTGCCTCCTCCCACCCCACAAGTGCCAACCCTTACCCCACAAGTGCCAACTCCTGCCCCACATCATCCACCAACCGCCCCACAAGTGCCACCTCCTGCCCCACAACCGCTAACTCCTGCCTCATATCATTCACCTCGCGCCCCACAATTTCCACCTCCTGCTCAACTAGTGCCACGTGCTGCCCCACAAGTTCCATTTCCCGCCCCACAAGTGCCACCTCCCGCCCCACAACTGCCACCTCCTGCCTTAAAAGTGCCACGTCCCGACCCACAAGTGCCTCCTCCTGTCCCACAGTTGTCACATCCCACTCCACAAGTTACACCTCACCCCCCACAAGTTCTACCACCCACCCCACAAGTGCCACCTGCAGCCCCAGAAGAGTCAAATCCTGCCACACAACTTCCAAATCCAGCCCCAGAAGTGCCACCTCCCACCCCACAACTTCCACTTCCTGCCCAACAACGGCCTCCTCCTGCCACACAAGTGCCTCCTCCTGCCCTACAAGTGCCACTTCCTGCCCCACAAGTGCCACCTCCTGCCCCACAAGTGCCACCTCCTGCCCCACAAGTGCCACTTCCTGCCCCACATCATCCACCTCCTGCCTCACAAATGCCTCCTCCTGACCCACAATTGCCACCTGCCGCCCCACAACTTCCACCTCACGCCCCACAAGTGCCACCTCCCGCCCCACAAGTGCCAAAACCCGCCCCACAAATCCAACTCCTGACCCACAAGTGCCACCTCCCGGCCCACATGTGCCAACTTCTGCCCCACAAGTGCCAGCTCCTGCCCCTCAGGTGTCACCTCTTCCCCACAAGTGCCACCTTCTGCTCCACAAGTGCCACTTCCTGCCGCACAAGTGATACCTCCAGCCCCACAACTGCCACCACCCGCCCCACAACTTCCACCTCCCGCCTCACAAGTGCAACCTCCAGGCCCACAAGTGCCACCTCCAGATCCACAAGAATTAACTCCTGCACCACAAGTGCCAGCTCCTGCCCTTCAAGAGCCACTTCTTGCCCCACAAGTAACATTTCCTGCCCCACAAGTGCCAACCCCTGCCCAACAAGTGCTATGACCCAGCCCAAAAGTGCCAACTCCTGCCCCACTAGTGCCACCTCCCGCCCCACAAGTGCCACCACCCTCCCCACAACTTCAACCTCCTTCCCCAAAACATCCACCTCCCGCCCACAGGTGTCATCAACTGCCCCACAAGTGCCACCTCCCGCCCCTCAAGTGCCACACACTGCCCCACAAGTGCTACTTCCTGCCTTACAAGTGCCACTTCCCGCTGCACAAGTGACAGCTCCAGCCCCACAGCTGCCACAACCCGCCCCACAACTTCCACATCCCGCCTCACAACTGCAAGCTCCTGCCCCACAATTGCCACCTCCTACCACACAAGTGCCAACTCCTGCCCCACAAGTGCCACCTCATGTCCCTCAATTTTCACCTTATGCCCCAAAAGTGCCACCTCCCGCCCAACAAGTGCAACATCTCGCCCCACTAGTGCCACGTCCCGGCCCAAAATTGCTACCTCCTGCCCCACATCATCCACCTCCTGTTCCACAAATGTCACCTCCTGACCCACAACTTCCACCTCCTGCCCCACAAGTGCCACCTTCTGCCTCACAAGTGCCACCCCTTGCCCCACAAGTGCCACATCCCACCGCACAATTTCCACCTCTTGTTACACAAGTCCCACCTCCCGCCCAACAACAGCCTCCTCCTGCCCCACAAGTGCCACCTCCTGCCCCACAAGTGCCACCTCCCACCCCACAAGTGCCACGTCCTTCCCAATTGCCACGTCCTGTCCCACAAGTGCCACCTCCTGCCGTACAAGTGCCACCCTCTGCCCCACAATTGCCACTTCTTGCCCCACAATTGCCAATTCTTGCCCCACAACTTCCACCTCCCACCCCATAACTTCAACCTCCCGTCCCACAGCTTCCACATCCTGCCCCACAAGTGCCCGATCCTGCCCCAGAAGTACCACCACCTGACCCACAAGTGCCAACTCCTGCCCCACAAGTGCCACCTCGCATCCCGCAAGTGCCACATCCCGCCCCACAAGTTCCACCTCCTGCCTTACAAGTGCCCATTCCTGCTTCACAAGTGCCAGCTCATGCTTCACAAATGCCAGCTCCTGCCCCACATCATCAACTTCCTGCCCCAGAAGTGTCACCTCCAACCCCACAAAGACAGCCTCCTGCCCCACATCATCCACCTCCTGCCCCACAAGTGCCAATTCCTGCCCCACAAGTGCCAGCTCATGCCCCACAAGTGCCAGCTCCTGCCCCACAACAGCCTCCTCCTGCCCCACAAGTGCCACCTCGTATCCCACAAGTGCCACATCCCGCCCCACAAGTTCCACCTCCTGCCTTACAAGTGCCAATTCCTGCCCTACAAGTGCCAGCTCATTCCCCTGAAGTGCCAGCTCCTGCCCCACAAGTTCCACATTTTGCCACACCACTGCAACCTCCCCCCCAAATAATCCACCTCCTGCCCCACAAGTGTCACTGACCGCCCAACTTCCTCCTCCTGCCCCACAAGTGCCAGCTCCTGCCCGACAAGAGCCACTTCCTGCCCCACAAGTACCTCTTCCCTCCCAACAAGTTCCAATTTCTGCCCCACAAGTGCCACCTCCTACCCCACAAGTGCAACCTCCTGCCCCACAAATGCCACCTTTCGCCCCACAAGTGCCACCTCCCGCTCCACAACTTCCACCTCCCACTCCACAACTTCCAACTCCTGCCCTACAAGTGCCACCTCCCGACCCACAAGTGCCACCTCCCGCCCCACAAGAGCCACCTCCCGCCCTACAACATCCATCTCCTGGCTCACAAGTTCCACCTCCTGCCTCAAAAGAGCCACCTCCCGCCCCACAACTTCCACGTAACGCCCAATAAGTTCCACCTCCTGCCCAAGAAGTGCCACCTCTCGTCCCACAAGTGCCACCTCCTGCCCCACAAGTGCCACCTCCTGCCTTACAAGTGCCACCTCTTGCCCCACAAGTGCCAAATACTTCCCCACAACTTCCACCTTCTGCCGCACTAGTGCCAACTCCAATTCCACAAGTGCCACCTCCCACACCACAAGTGCCACCACCTGACCCACAAGTGCCAACTCCTGCCCCACAAGTGCCATTTCTTGCCCCACAAGTGCCACCTCCTGCCCCACAAGTGCCATTTCCTGCCCTACAACTTCAACCTCCTGCCCCACAAGAGCCAGTTCCAGCCCCCCAAATGCCACCTCCTGCCCCACAACTTCAACATCCCGCCATACAAGTGCCACCTCCTGCCCAACGTGTGCCACATCCTGCCCTACAAGTGCCAAATCCTGCCCCGCAACTTTTACCTCCTGCTCCACAAGTGCCAACTCCTGCCCCATATCATCCAACTCCTGCCCCACAAGTGCCACCTCCTGCCCAACAAGTGCCAACTCCTTCCCCCCAAGTGCCACCTCCCGACCCACAAGTGCCACCTCCTGCCGTGCAAGTGCCAGCTCCTGCCCCGAAAGTGCCAGCTCCTGCTCCACATGTGCCACCTCTCGCCCCACAAGTTCCAGCTCCTGCCCCATAAGTGCCACCTCCCTCTCCACAAATTCCACCTCCCGCCCACAAGTGCCACATCGCTCCCCACAAGTGCCACCTCCTGCCCCACTAGTGCCACCTCCCGCCCCACAAGTGCCAACTCCAGCCCCACAAGTGCAACCTCCCACCCCACAAGTACCAAATCCTGCCCCACAACTTCCACCTCCTGCCCCAGAAGTGTCATCTCCTGCCCCACATGTGTCACCTCCTGCCGCACATCATCCACCTCCAAACCCATAAGTGCCACCTCCTGCACAACAAGTGCTAATTCCTGCCCCACAAGTGCCAGCACATGCTTCACAAGCGCCAGCTCCAGCCTAACATCATCCACCTCCTGCCCCACAAGTGCCACATCCCGCCCCACAAGAGCCACTTCCTTCCCCACAAGTACCCCATCCCACACCACAAGTTCCAATTCCTGCCATACAAGTGCCTCCTCCTTCCCCACAAGTGCCACCTCCTGCCCCACAACTTCCACCTTGCGACCCACAAGTGCGAACTCCCGCCAAACAACTGACACCTCCTGCCTCACAAGTGCCAACTCCTGCCCAACAAGTGCCACCTCCTGCCCCACAAGTGCCACCTCCCGACCCACAAGTGCCACCTCCTGCCCCGTCAGTTCCACCTCCTGCCGTGCAAGTGCCAGCTCCTGCCCCACATGTGCCACCTCCCGCCCCACTAGTGCCACCTCCCGCCCCATAAGTGCCACCTCCCTCTCCACAAATTCAGCCTCCCGCCCACAAGTGCCACATCGCTCCCCACAAGTGCCACCTCCCGCCCCACAAGTTCTAACTCCCGCCCCACAAGTGCCAACTCCCGCCCCACAAGTGCCAACTCCCGCCCCACAAGTGCCAACTCCCGCCCCACAAGTGCCAACTCCTGCCGCACAACTGCCAATTCCAGCCCCACAAGTGCCAGCTCATGCTTCACAAGTGCCAGCTCCTGCCCCTCATCATCCACCTCCTGCCCCACAAGTGCCACCTCCTGCCCAAAACCTGCCACCTCCCTCCCCACAATGCCACCTCCTGCCATATTAGTGCAGCCTCCTCCCCCACAAGTGCCAACTCCCACCCCAAAAGTCCCACCTCCTTCCAAACAAGTGCCAGATCCCACCCCAAAAGTGCCACTTCCTGCCCCTCTATCGCCACCTCCTGCCCCAGAAGTTCCACTTCCTGCACCACAAGTTACACCTACAGCCCCACAATTTCCACCTCCTGCCCCAGAAGTTCCACTTCCGCCCCACAAGTGCCACCTCCTGCCCTAAACCTGCCACCTCCCTCCCCACAATGCCACCTCCTGCCATATTAGTGCAGCCTCCTCCCCCACAAGTGCCAACTCCCGCACCACAAGTGCCACCTCCTTCCAAACAAGTGCCACATCCCACCCCAAAAGTGCCACTTCCTGCCTTTCTACCGCCACCTCCTGCCCCAGAAGTTCCACTTCCTGCACCACAAGTTACACCTACAGCCCCACAATTTCCACCTCCTGTTTTACAAGTTCCACTTCCGCCCCACAAGTGCCACCTCCTGCCCAACAAGTGCCAGTTCATGCCCCACAAGTGCAAGGTCCTTTCCTTCAACTTCCACCTCCTGCCCCACAAGTGCCACCTCCTGCCCCACAACGACCACCTCCTGCCCCACATCATCCACCTCCTGCCCCACAAGTTCCAATTCCTTCCCTACAAGTGCCAGCTCATTCCCCTGAAGTGCCAGCTCCTGCCCCACAAGTGCCACATTTTGCCACACCACTGCCACCTCCCTTCCCAAATAATCCACCTCCTGCCCCACAAGTGTCACTGACCGCCCAACTTCCTCCTCCTGACCCACAAGTACAACCTCCTGCCCCACAAGTGCCACCTCCTGCCCAACAAGTGCCAGTTCATGCCCCACAAGTGCAAGGTCCTGTCCTTCAACTTCCACCTCCTGCCCCACAAGTGCCACCTCCTGCCCCACAGCGACCACCTCCTGCCCCACATCATCCACCTCCTTCCCCACAAGTTCCAATTCCTGCCCTACAAGTGCCAGCTCATTCCTCTGAAGTGCCAGCTCCTGCCCCACAAGTGCCACATTTTGCCACACCACTGCCACCTCCCTTCCCAAATAATCCACCTCCTGCCCCACAAGTGTCACTGACCGCCCAACTTCATCCTCCTGACCCACAAGTGCAACCTCCTGCCCCACAAGTGCCAGCTCCTGCCCGACAAGAGCCACTTCTTCCCCACAAGTACCTCTTCCCTCCCAACAAGTTCCAATTTCCACCCCACAAGTGCCACCTCCTGCCCCAAAAGTGCAACCTCCTGCCCCACATCGTCCACCTCCCACCCAACAAGTGCCACCACCTGCCCCACAAGTGCCAATTCCTGCCCCACAAGTGCCACATTTGTCCACACCACTGCCACCTCCCACTCCAAATAATCCACCTCCTGCCCCACAAGTGTCACTGACTGACCAACTTCCTCCTCCTGACCCACAAGTGCAACCTCCTGCCCCACAAGTGCCAGCTCCTTCCCCACAAGAGCCACTTCCTGCCCCACAAGTACCACTTCCCTCCCAACAAGTTCCAATTTCCGCCCAACAAGTACCACCTCCTTCTGCACAAGTTCCACCTCCTGCCCTAAAAGCTCCATTTCCTGCCCCAGAAGTGCCACCTCCCGCCCCACAAGTGCCACCTCCTGCCCTACAACTTCCACCTCCTGGCCCACAAGTGCCACCTCCCGCCCTACAACTGCCAAACCCTGCCCCAAAACTTCCACCTCCTGCCCAACAATTTCCAACTCGTGCCCCACAATTGCCACCTCCTGCCACACAAATGCCACCTTCTGCCTCAAAATGCCACCTCCTGCCAAACAACTCCAACCTCCCGCCCCACAAGTACCACCTCCTGCTCCACAAGTTCCACCTCCTGCCCCATAAGTTCCACCTTACGCCCCACAAGATCCATCTCCTGCCCCAAAAGCTCAATTTCCTGCCCCATCAGTGCCACCTCCCGCACCACAAGTGCCACATCCTGCCCCATAAGTGCCAATTTCTGCCCCACAAGTGCCACTTCCCGCCTTACAAATTCCACCTCCCACCCCACAAGTTCCACCTCCTGCCCCAAAAGTGCCAACTCCTGCTTCACAAGTGCCAGCTCATGCTTCACAAATGCCAGCTCATGCCCCACATCATCAACTTCCTGCCCCACAAGTGCCACCTCTAACCCCACAAAGACAGCCTCCTGCCCCACATCATCCACCTCCTGCCCCACAAGTGCCAATTCCTGCCCCACAAGTGCCAGCTCATGCCTCACAAGTGCCACCTCCTACCCCACAAAGACCACCTCCTGCCCCACATCATCCACCTCCTCACCCACAAGTGACAATACCTGTTAGACAAGTGCAACCTCCAGCCCCACAACTTCAACATCCCGCCACACAAGTGCCGACTCCTGGCAACGTGTGCCACATCCTGCCCCACAAGTGTCAACTCCTGCCCCACATCGTCCACCTCCCATCCAACAAGTGCCACCACCTGCCCCACAAGTGCCAATTCCTGCCCCACAAGTGCCAGCTCACGCTCCACAAGTGCCAGCTCCTGCCCCTCATCATCCACCTCCTGCCCCACAAGTGCCACCTCCTGACCCACAACATCAATCTCCAGCCCCACAAGAGCCGCCTCCTGCCCGACAAGTTACACCTGCTACAAGTTCCACAAGTGCCACCTCCCTGCTCACGAGTGCCACATCCCGCCCCACATGTACCACCTCCTGCATCACAACTTCCACCTCCCGCCCCACATGTACCACCTCCTGCATCACAACTTCCACCTCCCGCCCCACAAGTTCCACCCCCCCCCACAAGTGCCACCTCCTGCCCCACAAGCGCCACCTCCCTCTCCACAAACTCCACCTCCCACACACAAGTGCCACCTCCTGCCTCACAACTTACACCTCCCGCCCCACAAATGCCACCTACTGCCCCACAAGTGCCACCTCCCGCCCCACAAGTGCCAACTCTCGCCCCACAAACTCCACCTCCCACGCACAAGTGCCACCTTCCGCCTTACAAGTGACACCTCACAGCCCAACAGTGTCAACTTCCGCCCCACAAGTGCCACCTCCTGCCCCACAAGTTCCACCTCCTCCCCACATGTGCCACCTCCTGCCCCACAAGCGCCACCTCCCTCTCCACAAACTCCACCTCCCACGCACAAGTGCCACCTCCTGCCTCACAACTTCCACCTCCCGCCCCACAAATGCCACCTACTGCCCTACAAGTGCCACCTCAGGCCCCACAAGTGCCACCTCCCGCTCCACAAGTGCCACGTCCTACCCCACAAGTGCCATCTCCCGCCCCACAAGGGCCAAATCCTGCCCCACATCATCCACCAACCGCCCCACAAGTGCCACCTCCTGCCCCACAGCTTCCATCTCCCACTCCACAAGTGCCACCTACTGCACAACAAATACCATCTCCTGCCCCATAAGTGCCACCTCCTGCCCCACAACCGCTACCTCCTGCCTCATATCATTCACCTCCCGCCCCACAATTTCCACCTCCTGCTCAACTAGTGCCACGTGCTGCCCCACAAGTTCCATTTCCCGCCCCACAAGTGCCACCTCCCGCCCCACAAGTGCCGCCTCCAGCCACACAAGTGCTAAATCGTGCCGCACAACTTCCACCTCCCGCCCCACAACTGCCACCTCCCGCCTTAAAAGTGCCACCTCCCGACCCACAAGTGCCTCCTCCTGTCCCACAGTTGTCACCTCCCGCTCCACAAGTTACACCTCACCCCCCACAAGTTCTACCACCCACCCCACAAGTGCCACCTGCAGCCCCAGAAGTGTCAAATCCTGCCACACAACTTCCACATCCAGCCCCACAAGTGCCACCTCCCGCCTCACAAGTGCCACCTCCCGACCCACAAGTGCCAAGTCCTGCCCCGCAACTTCCATCTCCTGCTCCACAAGTGCCACCTTGAACCGCACAATTGCCACCTCCTTCCCCATATCAACCACCTCCCATCCAACAAGTGCCACCTCCTGCCCCATAAGTGCCACTTCCTGCCCCACAAGTGCCAGCTCATTCCCCTGAAGTGCCACATTTGTCCACACCACTGCCTCCTCCCCCCCAAATAATCCACCTCCTGCCCCACAAGTGTCACTGACTGACCAACTTCCTCCTCCTAACCCACAAGTGCAACCTCCTGCCCCACAAGTGCCAGCTCCTGCCCCACAAGAGCCACTTCCTGCCCCACAAGTACCTCTTCCCTCCCAACAAGTTCCAATTTCCGCCCAACAAGTACCACCTCCTTCTGCACAAGTTCCACCTCCTGCCCTAAAAGCTCCATTTCCTGCCCCACAAGTGCCACCTCCCGCCCCACAAGTGCCACCTCCTGCCCTACAACTTCCACCTCCTGGCCCACAAGTGCCACCTCCCGCCCTACAACTGCCAAACCCTGCCCCAAAACTTCCACCTCCTGCCCAACAATTTCCAACTCGTGCCCCACAATTGCCACCTCCTGCCTCAAAATGCCACCTCCTGCCCAACAACTCCAACCTCCCGCCCCACAAGTACCACCTCCTGCTCCACAAGTTCCACCTCCTGCCCCATAAGTTCCACCTTACGCCCCACAAGTGCCAACTCCTGCCCCAAAGGCTCAATTTCCTGCCCCATCAGTGCCACCTCCCGCACCACAAGTGCCACCTCCTGCCCCATAAGTGCAAATTTCTGCCCCACAAGTGCCACTTCCCGCCTTACAAATTCCACCTCCCACCCCACATTACCACCTCCTGCCCCAAAAGTGCCAATTCCTGCTTCACAAATGCCAGCTCATGCCCCACATCATCAACTTCCTGCCTCACAAGTGCCACCTCTAACCCCACAAAGACAGCCTCCTGCCCCACATCATCCACCTCCTGCCCCACAAGTGCCAATTCCTGCCCCACAAGTGCCAGCTCATGCCCCACAAGTGCCACCTCCTACCCCACAAAGACCACCTCCTGCCCCACATCATCCACCTCCTCCCCCACAAGTGACAATACCTGTTAGACAAGTGCAACCTCCAGCCCCACAACTTCAACATCCCGCCACACAAGTGCCGACTCCTGGCAACGTGTGCCACATCCTGCCCGACAAGTGTCAACTCCTACCCCACATCGTCCACCTCCCATCCAACAAGTGCCACCTCCTGCCCCACAAGTGCCAATTCCTGCCCCACAAGTGCCAGCTCATGCTTCACAAGTGCCAGCTCCTGCCCCTCATCATCCACCTCCTGCCCCACAAGTGCCACCTCCTGACCCACAACATCAATCTCCAGCCCCACAAGAGCCGCCTCCTGCCCGACAAGTTACACCTGCTACAAGTTCCACAAGTGCCACCTCCCTGCTCACGAGTGCCACATCCCGCCCCACATGTACCACCTCCTGCATCACAACTTCCACCTCCCGCCCCACATGTACCACCTCCTGCATCACAACTTCCACTTCCCGCCCCACATGTACCACCTCCTGCATCACAACTTACACCTCCCGCCCCACAAATGCCACCTCCTGCCCTACAAGTGCCACCTCAGGCCCCACAAGTGCCCCCTCCCGCTCCACAAGTGCCACGTCCTGCCCCACAAGTGCCACCTCCCGCCCCTCTATGGCCACCTCCTGCCCCACAAGTTACACCTCTTGCCCCACAACGTCGACCCCCGCCCCACATGTGCCACCACCTGACCCACAAGTGCCAACTCCTGCCCCACAAGTGCCATTTCCTGCACCACATTTGTCGCGTCCTGCCCCACAATTGCCGGCTCCTGCCCCACAAGTGCCAACTCCTGCCCCACAAGTGCCACCTCCCGCCCCACAAGTGCCACCTCCCGCCCCACAAGTGCCACCTCCCGCCCCACTACTTCCACGTCACACCCCAAATCTTCTTACCTTCCACCCCACAAATGCCACCTCCTGCCCCAAACCTTCAACCTACTGCCCCACAACTGCCACTTCCCACCCAGCAATTGCCACCCCCCGCCCCACAAGTGCCTCCTCCCACCCCACAAGTGCCAACCCTTACCCCACAAGTGCCAACTCCTGCCCCACATCATCCACCAACCGCCCCACAAGTGTCACCTCCTGCCCCAGAACTTCCATCTCCCACTCCACAAGTGCCACCTACTGCACAACAAATACCATCTCCTGCCCCATAAGTGCCACCTCCTGCCCCACAACCGCTACCTCCTGCCTCATATCATTCACCTCCCGCCCCACAATTTCCACCTCCTGCTCAACTAGTGACACGTGCTGCCCCACAAGTTCCATTTCCCTCCCCACAAGTGCCACCTCCCGCCCCACAAGTGCCGCCTCCAGCCACACAAGTGCTAAATCGTGCCGCACAACTTCCACCTCCCGCCCCACAACTGCCACCTCCCGCCTTAAAAGTGCCACCTCCCGACCCACAAGTGCCTCCTCCTGTCCCACAGTTGTCACCTCCCGCTCCACAAGTCACACCTCACCCCCCACAAGTTCTACCACCCACTCCACAAGTGCCACCTGCAGCCCCAGAAGTGTCAAATCCTGCCACACAACTTCCACATCCAGCCCCACAAGTGCCACCTCCCACCCCACAACTTCCACTTCCCGCCCAACAACAGCCTCCTCCTGCCCCACAAGTGCCTCCTCCTGCCACACAAGTGCCTCCTCCTGCCCCACAAGTGCCAGCTCCTGCCCCACAAGTGCCACTTCTTGCCCCACAAGTAACATTTCCTGCCCCACAAGTGCCAACCTCTGCCCAACAAGTGCTATGACCCAGCCCACAAGTGCCAACTCCTGCCCCACTAGTGCCACCTCCCGCCCCACAAGTGCCACCACCCTCCCCACAACTTCAACCTCCTTCCCCAAAACATCCACCTCCCGCCCCACAGGTGTCATCATCTGCCCCACAACTGCCACATCCCGCCCCACAAGTTCTACCACCCACCCCACAAGTGCCACCTGCAGCCCCAGAAGTGTCAAATCCTGCCACACAACTTCCACATCCAGCCCCACAAGTGCCACCTCCCACCCCACAACTTCCACTTCCCGCCCAACAACAGCCTCCTCCTGCCCCACAAGTGCCTCCTCCTGCCACACAAGTGCCACCTCCTGCCCCACAAGTGCCACTTCCTGCCCCACAAGTGCTACCTACTTCCCCACAAGTGCAACCTCCTGCCCCACATCATCCACCTCCTGCCTCACAAATGCCTCCTCCTGACCCACAATTGCCACCTGCCGCCCCACAACTTCCACCTCACGCCCCAGTAGTGCCACCTCCCGCCCCACAAGTGCCACAACCCGCCCCACAAATCCAACTCCTGACCCACAAGTGTCACCTCCCGCCCCACAAGTTCCACCTCCCGCACCACAAGTGCCACCTCCCGACCCACATGTGCCAACTTCTGCCCCACAAGTGCCAGCTCCTGCCCCTCAAGTGTCACCTCTTCCCCACAATTGCCACCTTCTGCTCCACAAGTGCCACTTCCTGCCGCACAAGTGATACCTCCAGCCCCACAACTGCCACCACCCGCCCCACAACTTCCACCTCCCGCCTCACAAGTGCAACCTCCAGGCCCACAAGTGCCACCTCCAGATCCACAAGAATTAACTCCTGCCCCACAAGTGCCACCTCCTGCCCTTCAAGAGCCACTTCTTGCCCCACAAGTAACATTTCCTGCCCCACAAGTGCCAACCCCTGCCCAACAAGTGCTATGACCCAGCCCAAAAGTGCCAACTCCTGCCCCACTAGTGCCACCTCCCACCCCACAAGTGCCACACACTGCCCCACAAGTGCCGCCCCCAGCCCCGCAACTGCAACCCCTTGCCCCACAATTTCCACCTCCCACCCCACAATTTTTACCTCCCGCCCCACAAGTGCCATCTCCTGCCCCACAGGTGCCACCTACTGTTCCACATCATCCACCTCCTTCCCCACATCATCCACCTCCTGTTCCACAAATGTCACCTCCTGACCCACAACTTCCACATCCTGCCCCACAAGTGCCACCTCCTGCCCCACATAATCCACGTCCTGCTCCAAAATTGCCACCTCCAGCCCCACCAGTTCCACCGCCCGCCCCACAAGTGCCACGTTCTTCCCAATTGCCACGTCCTGTCCCACAAGTGCCACCCTCTGCCCCACAATTGCCACTTCTTGCCCCACAATTGCCAATTCTTGCCCCACAACTTCCACCTCCCACCCCATAACTTCCACCTCTCGTCCCACAGCTTCCACATCCTGCCCCACAAGTGCCCGATCCTGCCCCAGAAGTACCACCACCTGACCCACAAGTGCCAACTCCTGCCCCACAAGTGCCACCTCGCATCCCGCAAGTGCCACATCCCGCCCCACAAGTTCCACCTCCTGCCTTACAAGTGCCCATTCCTGCTTCACAAGTGCCAGCTCATGTTTCACAAATGCCAGCTCCTGCCCCACATCATCAACTTCCTGCCCCACAAGTGTCAGCTCCAACCCCACAAAGACAGCCTCCTGCCCCACATCATCCACTTCCTGCTCCACAAGTGCCAATTCCTGCCCCACAAGTGCCAGCTCATGCCCCACAAGTGCCAGCTCATGCCCCACAAGTGCCACCTCCCACCCCACAAATGCCACCTCCTGCCCTGCAACTTCCACCTCCTGCTCCACAAGTGCCATCTCCTGCCCCACATCGTCCACCTCCCATCCAACAAATGCCACCTCCTGCCCCACAAGTGCCACCTTCTCCCCACATCATCCACCCCCTGCCCCACAAGTGCCACCTCCTGCCCCACATCATCCACCCCCTGCACCACAAATGCCAGCTCATTCCCCTGAAGTGCCAGTTCTTGCCCCACAAGTGCCTGCTCCTGCCCAACAAGAGCCACTTCCTGCCCCACAAGTACCTCTTCCCTCCCAACAAGTTCCAATTTCCGCCCCACAAGTGCCACCTCCTGCCCCAAGTGCAACCTCCTGCCCCACAAGTGCCACCTCCTTCCCCACAAGTGCCAGCTGCTGCTCCACATCATCCAACTCCCGCCCCACAAGTGCCATGTCCAGCCCCACAACTTCCGCCTCCTGCCCCAAAAGTGTCAACTCCTGCCCCATAAGTTCCATATCCCGCCCCACAAGTGCCACCTCCCGCCCCACAAGTTCCAACTCTCGTCTAACAAGTGCCACCTCCCGCCCAACATTTACCACCTCCCGCCCCACAAGTGCCACCTCCTGCCCAACAAGTGCCATTTCTTACCCCAGATGTTCCAACTCCTGCCCCACAGGTTCCAACTCCTGCCCCACAAGTGCCATTTCCTGCCCCACATCTGGTGCATACCACCCCACAAATTCCACCTCCTGCCCCACAAGTGCCACCTCCCGCTTCACAACTTCCACATCCTGCCATACAAGTGCCACCTCCCGCCATAAAATGCCACCTCCCGTCCCTCTATCACCACCTCCTGCCCCACAAGTTACACTGCCTGCCCCACAAGTTACACCCCACCCCACAGGTACCACCACCCGCCCCACAAGTACCACCTCCTGCAAACAAATGCCGTTTCTTAAACCACAGGTCCAAACTCCTGCCCCACAGGTGCCATTTCCTGCCCCACAAGTGCCACCTCCTGCCCCACAACTTCAACCTCCCGTCAAACAAGTGCCAACTCCTGCCCAATGTGTGCCACATCCTGCCCCACAAGTGCCAACTCCTGCCCCACAAGTTCTACCTACCACCCAACAAATTCTACTTCCTGCCCCACAAGTGCCACCTCCCACCCCACAACTGCCATCTCCCGCTTCACAACTTCCACATCCTGCCCCAGAAGTGCCACCTCCCGCCCCACAAGTGCCAATTCCTGCCCCAAAAGTGCCAGCTCATGCTTCACAATTGCCAGCTCACGTTTCACAACTGCCACCTCCTGCCCCACAAGTGCCACCTCCCGCCCCACAAGTGCCACCTCCCGCCCCACAAGTGCCACCTCCTGCCCAACAAGTGCCATTTCTTACCCCACAGGTTCCAACTCCTTCCCCACAGGTGCCATTTCCTGCCCCATAAGTGCCACCTCCTCTGCCACATGTGCCAACTCCTGCCCCACAAGTGCCATTTCCTGCCCCACATTAGCCACCTACCACCCCACAAATTCAACCTCTTGCCCCACAAGTGCCAAACCCTGACCCGCAACATCCACCTCCTGCTCCACAATTGCCACCTCCTGCCCCACATCATCCACCTCCCACCCAACATGTGCCAACTCCTGCCCCACATCATCCACCTCCTGCCCCACAAGTGCCAATTTCTTCCCCACAAGTGCCAGTTCATGCCCCACAAGTGCCAGTTCATGCCCCACAATTGCCACATTTTGCCACACAACTGCCACCTACCGCCCCAAATCATCCACCTCCCGCCCCACAAGTGTCATTAACTGCCCAACATCCTCCTCATGACCCACAAGTGCCACCTCCTGCCCCACAAGTGCCACCTCCTGCCCCACAAGTGCCACCTCCTCCCATCCACCCCCCACAAGTTCCACCTCCTGCCCCACAAGTGCCACCTCCTGTTTTACAAATGCCACCTCCCGACCCACAACTTCAACCTCCAGCCCCACAAGTGCCACAACCAGCCCCACATCATCCACATCCTGCTCCACAAGTGCCACCTCCCACCCCACTAGTACCAGCTCCCACCCCACAAGTGCCACCTCCTGCCCCACATCATCCACCTCCCGGCCCACAAGTGCCACCTCCTGCCATACAAGTGCCACCTCCCGCTCCACAAGTGCCAGCACCAGCCCCACAAGTGCCATCTCCTGCCCCACCAGTTCCACATCCCGCACTGCAATGCCAATTCCTGCCCCACATCTTCCACCTCCTGCCCCTCAAGTGCCACCTCCTGCCCCACAAGTGCCACCTCCCTCCACACAAGTGTCCCACCTCCTGCCACACAAGTGCCGCCTCCCACCCCACAAGTGCTATTTCCCGCCTTACAACTTCCACCTCCCGCCCCACAACTTCCACCTCCCGCCCCACAACTTCCATCTCCCGCCCCACAACTTCCACCTCCTTCCCCCAACTTTTACCTCCCACCTCACAACTTCCACCTCCTGACCCACAAATGCCACCTCCTGTTCCACAACTGCCATTTCCTGCCCAAGAACTTCCACATCCTACCCCACAAGTGCCACCTCCTGCTTCACAAGTGCCACCTCCTGCCCCAAAACTTCCATTTTCTGCCCCACAAGTGCCACTTTGACCTGCTGTCCATGCTCTTTGTAATACACCCCAGTATTCCATTGGCTTTTTTGGCTACAAGGGCACACTGCTGGCTCATGGTCAATCTGTCGTCCACCAGGACACCCAGGTTCCTCTCAGCAGAGCTCCTCTCCAGCAGCTCTTCCCCCAGCCTGTACTGGTGCATGCAATTACTGCTCCCTAGGTGCAAGACTCTACACTTGCTTTTGTTAAACCTCATCCGGTTTCTTACTGCCCAGCTCTCCAGCCTGTCCAGGTCTCGCTGAATGGCAGCACAGCCTTCAGGCGTGTCAGCCAGTCCTCCCAACTTCGTGTCATCACAAACTTGCTGAGGGTGGTCACTATCTCCTCATCAAGGTCGTTGATGAAGATATTGAACAAGACCGGACCCAGCACTGACCCCTGGGGGACGCCGCTAGTTACAGGTCTCCACCTGGATTCTGCACTGCCAACAACGTCTCTCTGTGCTCTGCCAGTCAGCCACTTCTCAACCCACCTCTCTGTCCACTCATCTATCCCACGCTTGCTCAGCTTGTTATAAGGATGTCCTGGGAGACAGTACCAGATGCCTTGCTGAAATCATGGTAAACTACATCCACCGCCCTATCCAAAACTATCTTGCAGGTTCTTAGTTCTTTACCACTGTTTCCTTTCCCACGCCTTACAACTACAAGCAGCTAGAACAATGTTCTCTGAAGATATCCAGGACAGAAGAGTCCCGGTAGATCAGTATCAAGCCCAGCTCACGGGAGGCCAATGCCCACTGTTTCCTGCCTGATAAACGCAGATCTCTGGCAGCATTCAATTGTCTTCCCTGTACAACCACCCAGCCCCCCTCGTCGTCATCAAAACCAGTATCATTTTAAAGTCAATGAATCTTGCCTGTAAAAGCACATCTAGCCTCCTACAGAAATTCATTGCTTTGGGGGACTGAAATTGAGAACACATCTGTAGGCAAACACTCCCATCAACTTCCATATGTCTGAATGTGCAGCCCCTCCTCATGCAGTGACCCTCCTTCCACAATTGCAGACGGTTTCATTCCCCACAGCAACTTCACAGTGGCAGAAGGGACGGACACCTCCCTGTAACCAGAAGGAAACAACAAAGGAAAATAAAGGGACGCCCGCAACCTCTCCAGCCTGTCCCGGTCCCTCTGGTTGGCTTCCCTCCCCTACAATATATTGACTGCACTGCTCAGTTTGTATCGTCTGCAAACCTGCCATCATCTATGTCACTGACGAAGGAAGATGCTGAAGAGCAACGGTTTATATGGGTTAATACCTTGGGAGCCCCTCTCTTTAAGGAACTAGTTCTGCAAGTCTGAGTCCCACAAAGGGTGGTCTCCATAGATGTTCAAATTCGTGCTGCACAACCCTACTTAATTTTCTGTATTCATTTCTGTATTGATCTCATGTGGATCAAAATAACACAGTCAGTATCTGCAACGAGTCTAGGCCGAGCAAAACTTTTGATGGAGGGAGCAAAGAGATCAAGACAAGATGATGTAGTGCAATGCAGTCAAAGCAGCTGGCCAAGCAAAAGCTATGTGCATGCATTTCCAAGCTGAGCACGCACCTGGAGCTGGGACTGTATCACTCATTGTCAGAAGAATTCCTGAGTACCCTCATAAAGAAAGCTATACACCAGTGTGACTGGAGTCCATTTACACCAATTAGACCTCTTTACATTTTAATAAGCACCATTTACTACTCCAAAGTTGCACTTCCCTTTGCCTTTCCATCTGAAGGGCTTTGAAAAAGTCTCTGAAATAGAAATTCTGTGATTGCTGTAATACACTTGGGTAGGTATCTGGACTTCCATCTTGAGACATCCAGCGCCTTTTACAGAAATAAAGAATACTCAAGGACTTACGCCACCAAATTCCAACTCAGTTTTACACCACTGGTTTTTGATCTGATAGGCAGGAGACAGCGAAAGGCAGCTGCTCAGCAATCCCAGGAAGACAGCTGGGCTCTAGGGAGACAAGAAGGGCAGTAAGGTGACAAACAAAGTGATTATAAGGTTTTATTTAACAGCTCTGTATGGGACGATTCAACTACTTCAAGCTCCAGCAAGCTGCTAGAGACTGATAAAGCAAGACACCTCAGCGACCTCAAAAGCTGACAGCCTTTCAAAAGATAAACTGAACATACCATCTCAAAAAGCATACAATCAATCCATAGAAGTTAATCCAGCAAGCAGTCCTATGGTCAAATTGTGTGCTGCCAGTAAAGCCTTTTCATGAGCATTAAGAACATTTCTGGTTAGAGAGTTATCACAACATGGGCAGAAAATACCTAGGAGAATAGGAAAAAGAAAAAAGCAACCTACCCTTACCCTTACCCTACCCTTATCCAACTCCTCTCCCACATTTAGAATTGAAACAAGTTCAAATGCCATAAAAAATTGGGGGAATAAAACCATCTGGTATTTCCCAGGCAAACCACCAAGACCACAGAACCACAGAATAGCCCAAGTTGTAAAGGAACCACGAGGATTATCAAGTCCAACCCGACGCTCCAGGAAGGACAACCTAAACTCAAACGGCCTTTAAGCTGCAGCAGCTCAGGGCCAGGCCCACAGCCTCAGGGAGCATGTTCCATGACCGCTGGTATAAGACACAGCAAGCACAGGGAGCAGGCAGGTAGGCACAGCAAAGCAGCAAGCAAAGCCCAATTTCTCAGAGGGGGCCTGCTAACAGGAAGACCAGACACTGTCCTCCCAAAAAAACTCCACCATTTTGACAGCCAAAACAGAAACTACATTTTCGGTTCTCATGACTCTTCCCTGTGCTCCCAAATAAATAGTTTCGTGACATCCTCTATCACACTGCAACTGCTCAGAAGTAATAATCAAAATTATATCACTCATAAGAAACTCACTTTTGCATGGTGGTAACGAGAGTCCATTCCCATTGTGTCCCTCCGTGTTATGAACACTGCAATTGGCCTTCTGACAGCCTCCTGAATGAATCCACCAAAAGCAAGGAAGCACCCTGCCCTTACTCTGAAGAGAGAAAGAAAGCAAGGTTCATGGAAACAGGCACACAAGGCTCGCAACAAGACACGGTGCTCCAGGCTCCTGATCATGCCAGAGATAGGACTACCACAGTGCCAGAACATGATTTACCACTAAAGGAAACATCTGGGAGCACAATCACAACTTCAGCACAAGCTGTAACGGCTCAGCATATTTAGCTTTCGCATCATACAGCTGGAGAACGAGATACTCCCAAGCATCAGTCAGCAAGCACTCGGATGAGCCAGCCCTTTGGTTTTAATGATGACTGCCACCTTTGACACCTTACCAGAAGATACTTCCATTTATTAGCCTGGACTTCGTTTCTTCCATCAGCAGCTGCTCCTAAACTGCCCTTGATTCATACAGCGATACCATCGACTTCTAGCACGAGCTGACCTGCAAGACAGAGAAAAGAAAGCAGGATGACGACAAACACAGACGTAGCATCCTTTAATTATCTCGAACAACAGCAACAACAAAAACAGGAGATAAGTGCTGCTGTGGATGCACCCCAGTTTATAAAGAAATGGAAAACCAGCCCGGCCTCAGCAGCCCAACCTCCCACCCCATACGTTCCACCTTCCACCCCACAAGTGCCACCTCACGCCCCACAACTTCCACATCCCGCCCCACAAGTGCCACCACCTGACCCACAAGTGCCAACTCCTGCCCCACTAATGCAACTACCTGCCCCACAAATGCCAACTCGCGCCCCACAAGTGCCAACTCCTGCCCCACAAGTTCTACCTCCTGCCTTACAAGTGCCACCCCCTGCCTCACAGCTTCCACCTCCCGCCCCACAAATGCCACCTCCTGCCCTACAAGTGCCACCTCAGGCCCCACAAGTGCCCCCTCCCGCTCCACAAGTGCCACGTCCTGCCCCACAAGTGCCATCTCCCGCCCCACAAGGGCCAAATCCTGCCACGCAACTTCCACCTCCTGCCCCACATCATCCACCTCCCACCCCACAAGTGCCACCTCCTGTGGCACAAGTGCCAATTCCAGCCCTAAAAGTGCCAGCTCATGCTTCACAATTGCCAGCTCCTGCCCCACATCATCCACCTCCTGCCCCACAAGTGCCACCTCCTATCCCACATGTGCCAACTCCTGCCCCACAAGTGCCATTTCCTGCACCACATTTGCCACCTCCTGCCCCACAAGTGCCACCTCCCGCCCCACAAGTTTAACCTCCAGACACACAAGTCCCACATCCTGCCCCACAAGTGCCATCTCCCGCCCCACAAGTGCCAAATCCTGACGCGCAACTTCCACCTCCTGCTCCACAAGTGCCATCTCCTGCCCCACAAGTGCCACCTCCCGCCACAAAAGTGCCACCTCCCGCCCCTCTATGGCCACCTCCAGCCCCACAAGTTACACCTCTTGCCCCACAAGTTACACCTCTTGCCCCACAACGTCGACCCCCGCCCCACATGTGCCACCACCTGACCCACAAGTGCCAACTCCTGCCCCACAAGTGCCGGCTCCTGCCCCACAAGTGCTACCTCTCGCCCCACAGCTTCAACCTCCAGCCACACAAGTGCCAACTCCTGCCCAACAAGTGCCACCTCCCGCCCCACAAGTGCCACCTCCTGCCCCAAACCTTCAACCTACTGCCCCACAACTGCCACTTCCCACCCAGCAATTGCCACCCCCCGCCCCACAAGTGCCTCCTCCCACCCCACAAGTGCCAACCCTTACCCCACAAGTGCCAACTCCTGCCCCACATCATCCACCAACCACCCCACAAGTGTCACCTCCTGCACCACAAGTGCCACCTCCCGACCCACAACTTCCAGCTCCCACCCCAATAGTGCCAGCTCCCGGCCAACAATTCCCACTACGTGACCCACAATTGCCACCTCCCGTCTCACAATTGCAACTCTCGCCCAACAAGTGCCACCTCCTGCCCCACAATTGCCACCACCCCCCCAACAAGTGCCACCTCCCGCCCCACAAGTACCACATCCCACCCCACAAGTGCAACCTCCTGCCCCACAAGTGCCAACTCTCGCCCCACAAGTGCCAACTCCTGCCCCACAACATCCACCTCACGCTCCAAAAGTGCCACCTCCTGCCCCACAAGTGCTACTTCCTGCCTTACAAGTGCCACTTCCCGCTGCACAAGTGACACCTCCAGCCCCACAGCTGCCACAACCCGCCCCACAACTTCCACATCCCGCCTCACAACTGCAAGCTCCTGCCCCACAATTGCCACCTCCTACCACACAAGTGCCAACTCCTGCCCCACAAGTGCCACCTCATGTCCCTCAATTTTCACCTTATGCCCCAAAAGTGCCACCTCCCGCCCAACAAGTGCAACATCTCGCCCCACTAGTGCCACGTCCCGGCCCAAAATTGCTACCTCCTGCCCCACATCATCCACCTCCTGTTCCACAAATGTCACCTCCTGACCCACAACTTCCACCTCCTGCCCCACAAGTGCCACCTTCTGCCTCACAAGTGCCACCTCTTGCCCCACAAGTGCCACATCCCACCGCACAATTTCCACCTCTTGTTACACAAGTCCCACCTCCCGCCCAACAACAGCCTCCTCCTGCCCCACAAGTGCCACCTCCTGCCCCACAAGTGCCACCTCCCGCCCCACAAGTGCCACGTCCTTCCCAATTGCCACGTCCTGTCCCACAAGTGCCACCTCCTGCCGTACAAGTGCCACCCTCTGCCCCACAATTGCCACTTCTTGCCCCACAATTGCCAATTTTTTCCCCACAACTTCCACCTCCCACCCCATAACTTCCACCTCCCGTCCCACAGCTTCCACATCCTGCCCCACAAGTGCCCGATCCTGCCCCAGAAGTACCACCACCTGACCCACAAGTGCCAACTCCTGCCCCACAAGTGCCACCTCGCATCCCGCAAGTGCCACATCCCGCCCCACAAGTTCCACCTCCTGCCTTACAAGTGCCAATTCCTGCCCTACAAGTGCCAGCTCATTCCCCTGAAGTGCCAGCTCCTGCCCCACATCATCAACTTCCTGCCCCACAAGTGCCACCTCCAACCCCACAAAGACAGCCTCCTTCCCCACAAGTGCCACCTCCTGCCCCACAAGTGCCAATTCCTGCCCCACAATTGCCAGCTCATGCCCCACAAGTGCCAGCACCTGCCCCACAAGTGCCACCTCTTGCCCAACAGGTGCCACCTCCTGCCCCATAAATGCCAAATCCTGCCCTGCAACTTCCACCTCCTGACCCACAACTTCCAGCTCCTGCCCCACATCATCCACCAACCACCCCACAAGTGCCACCTCCTGCCCCACAACTTCCATCTCCCACTCCACAAGTGCCACCTACTGCACAACAAATACCATCTCCTGTCCCATAAGTGCCACCTCCCGCCCCACAACTGCCACCTCCCGCCTTAAAAGTGCCACCTCCTGCCCCACAAGTGCCACCTCCCGACCCACATGTGCCAGCTTCTGCTCCACAAGTGCCAGCTCCTGCCCCTCAAGTGTCACCTCTTCCCCACAAGTGCCACCTTCTGCTCCACAAGTGCCACTTCCTGCCGCGCAAGTGATACCTCCAGCCCCACAACTGCCACCACCCGCCCCACAACTTCCACCTCCCGCCTCACAAGTGCAACCTCCAGGCCCACAAGTGCCACCTCCAGATCCACAAGAATTAACTCCTGCCCCACAAGTGCCACCTCCTGCCCTTCAAGAGCCACTTCTTGCCCCACAAGTAACATTTCCTGCCCCACAAGTGCCAACCCCTGCCCAACAAGTGCTATGACCCAGCCCACAAGTGCCAACTCCTGCCCCACAAGTGCCACCTCCCGCCCCACAAGTGCCACCACCCTCCCCACAACTTCAACCTCCTTCCCCAAAACATCCACCTCCCGCCCCACAGGTGTCATCATCTGCCCCACAACTGCCACATCCCGCCCCACAAGTGCCACCTCCTGCCCCACAAGTGCCACCTCCCGCCCCTCAAGTGCCACACACTGCCCCACAAGTGCCGCCCCCAGCCCTGCAAGTGCCACCCCTTGCCCCACAAGTGCCACATCCCACCGCACAATTTCCACCTCTTGTTACACAA
This sequence comes from Coturnix japonica, assembly GCF_054131305.1. Classification (NCBI taxonomy): domain Eukaryota; kingdom Metazoa; phylum Chordata; class Aves; order Galliformes; family Phasianidae; genus Coturnix; species Coturnix japonica. The sequence continues at coordinate 1,428,757 of NC_140687.1, read as the reverse complement.
GTCCCACCTCCCGCCCAACAACAGCCTCCTCCTGCCCCACAAGTGCCACCTCGCATCCCACAAGTGCCACCTCCCACCCCACAAGTGCCACATCCCGCCCCACAAGTTCCACCTCCTGCCTTACAAGTGCCAATTCCTGCCCTACAAGTGCCAGCTCATTCCCCTGAAGTGCCAGCTCCTGCCCCACAAGTTCCACATTTTGCCACACCACTGCCACCTCCCCGCCAAAATAATCCACCTCCTGCCCCACAAGTGTCACTGACCGCCCAACTTCCTCCTCCTGACCCACAAGTGCAACCTCCTGCCCTACAAGTGCCAGCTCCTGCCCGACAAGAGCCACTTCCTGCCCCACAAGTACCTCTTCCCTCCCAACAAGTTCCAATTTCCGCCCCACAAGTGCCACCTCCTGCCCCACAAGTGCAACCTCCTGCCCCACAAATGCCACCTTTCGCCCCACAAGTGCCACCTCCCGCTCCACAACTTCCACCTCCCACTCCACAACTTCCACCTCCTGCCCCAGTAGTGCCACCTCCCGACCCACAAGTGCCACCTCCCGCCCCACAGGAGCCACCTCCTGGCTCACAAGTTCCACCTCCTGGCTCAAAAGAGCCACCTCCCGCCTCACAACTTCCACGTAACGCCCCATAAGTTCCACCTCCTGCCCAACAAGTGCCACCTCCTGCCCCACAAGTGCCACCTCCTGCCCCACAAGTGCCACCTCCTGCCCCACAAGTGCCACCACCCTCCCCAAAATGCCAACTCCCGCCCCACAAGTGCCACGTCCAGCCCCACAACTTCCACCTCCTGCCCCAAAAGTGTCAACTCCTGCCCCATAAGTTCCATATCCCACCCCACAAGTGCCACTATGCCACTACCTGCCCCACTAGTGCCATCTCCATTTCCATAGGTGCCACCTCCCGCCCCACAACTTCCACGTAACGCCCCATAAGTTCCACCTCCTGCCCAACAATTGCCACCTCTCGTCCCACAAGGACCACCTACTGCCCCACAAGTGCCACCTCTTGCCCCACAAGTGCCAAATACTTCCCCACAACTTCCACCTTCTGCCGCACTAGTGCCAACTCCAATTCCACAAGTGCCACCTCCCACACCACAAGTGCCACCACCTGACCCACAAGTGCCAACTCCTGCCCCACAAGTGCCATTTCTTGCCCCACAAGTGCCACCTCCTGCCCCACAAGTGCCATTTCCTGCCCTACAACTTCCACCTCCTGCCCCACAAGAGCCAGTTCCAGCCCCCCAAATGCCACCTCCTGCCCCACAAATTCAACATCCCGCCATACAAGTGCCAACTCCTGCCCAACGTGTGCCACATCCTGCCCCACAAGTGCCAAATCCTGCCCCGCAACTTTTACCTCCTGCTCCACAAGTGCCAACTCCTGCCCCATATCATCCACCTCCCGCCCCACAAGTGCCACCTCCAGCCCCACAAGTGCCACATCCCTCCCCACAAGTGCCACCTCCTGTCCCACAAGTGCCACCTCCCGCCCCACAACTTCCACCCCCTCCCCTCAAGTTACATCTCCTGCCCCACAAGTGCCAACACCTGACCCACAAGTGCCACCTCCTGCCCCACAACTTTCCATTCCGCCCCACAATTTCCACCTCCTGCCTCACAACTTCCACCTCCTGCCCCACAAGTGCCAGCTCAGGCTTCACAAGTGCCAGCTCCTGCACCACATCATCCACTTCCCGCCCCACAAGTGCCACCTCCTGCCCAACAATTGCCATTTCTTACCCCACAGGTTCCAACTCCTGTCCCACATGTGCCAACTCCTGCCACACAAGTGCCATTTCCTGCCCCACAACTTCCACCTCCCGCCCCACAAGTGCCATTTCCTGCCCCACAACTTCCACCTCCCGCCCCAGAAGTGCCAGTTCCTGTCCCAGAAGTGCCACCTACCACGCCACAAATTCCACCTCCTGCCCCACAATTTCCACCTCCTGCCCCACAATGACCACCTCCTGCCCCACATCATCCACCTCCTGCCCCACATCATCCACCTCCTGCCCCACAAGTGCCAATTCCTGCCCTACAAGTGCCAGCTCATTCCCCTGAAGTGCCAGCTCCTGCCCCACAAGTGCCACATTTTGCCACACCACTGCCACCTCCCCCCCCAAATAATCCACCTCCTGCCCCACAAGTGTCACTGACCGCCCAACTTCCTCCTCCTGACCCACAAGTGCAACCTCCTGCCCCACAACTTCAACATCCCGCCACACAAGTGCCGACTCCTGCCCAACGTGTGCCACATCCTGCCCCACAAGTGCCAACTCCTGCCCCACATCGTCCACCTCCCACCCAGCAAGTGCCACCTCCTGCCCCACAAGTGCCAAATCCTGCCCTACATGTGCCAGCTCATGCCCCACAAGTGCCAGGTCCTGTCCCACATCATCCACCTTCTGCCCCACAAGTGCCACCTCCTGCCCCACAACGACCACCTCCTGCCCCACATCATTCACCCCCTGCACCACAAGTGCCAATTCATGCCCTACAAGTGCCAGCTCACTCCCCTGAAGTGCCAGCTCCTGCCCCACAAGTGCCACCTCCTGTCCCACATGTGCTAACTCCTGCCCCACAAGTGCCATTTTCAGCCCCACAACTTCTACCTCACAGCCCACAAGAGCCAGTTCCAGCCCCACAAATGCCACCTCCTGCCCCACAACTTCAACATCCCGCCACACAAGTGCCACCTCCGGCAACACAAGTGCCAAATCCTGTTCTGCAACTTCCAACTCCTGCTCCACAAGTGCCACCTCCTGTCCCACATCATCTACCTCCCACCCCACAAGTGCCACCTCCTGCCCCACAAGTTACATCTCCCGCCCCACAAGTGCCACCTCCTGCCTCAAAACTTCCAACTCCCACAACAACAATTTCCACCTCCTGTCTTACAAGTTCCACTTCCGCCCCACAAGTGCCACCTCCAGCCCCATAAGTGCCTAATCATGCCCCACAACATCCACCTGTGCCCTACAAATTTCCGGCTCCACATCATCCAACTCCAGCCCCACAAGCGCCACCTCCTGCACAAAAAGATCCACCTCAAGCCCCACAGGTGCCACCTCCCGCCCCACAACTTCCACCTCCCGCCCCACAATTGTCACCTCCTGCCCCATAAGTGCCACCTCCCGCCCAACAATTGTGGCCACATGACAAACAAGTTCCACTTCCGCCCCACAAGTGCCACCTCCTGCCCAACAAGTGCCATTTCTTACCCCACAGGTTCCAAATCCTACCCCACTGGTGCCATTTCCTGCCCCACAATTGCCATTTCCCCCCCCACATGTGCCAACTCCTGCCTTACAAGTTTCACCTCCCACCCCACAAATTCCACCTCCCACCCCACAAGTTCCACCTCCTGCCCCAAAAGTGCCAATTCCTGCTTCACAAGTGCCAGCTCATGCTTCACAAATGCCAGCTCATGCCCCACATCATCAACTTCCTGCCCCACAAGTGCCACCTCTAACCCCACAAAGACAGCCTCCTGCCCCACATCATCCACCTCCTGCCCCACAAGTGCCAATTCCTGCCCCACAAGTGCCAGCTCATGCCCCACAAGTGCCACCTCTTGCCCCACAAGTGCCACCTCCTGCCCCACAAGTGCCACCTCCTGCCCCACATCATCCACCTCCTCCCCCAAAAGTGACAATACCTGTTCCACAAGTGCCACCTCCCGCCCCACAACTTCAACATCCCGCCACACAAGTGCCGACTCCTGGCAACGTGTGCCACATCCTGCCCCACAAGTGCCAGCTCCTGCCCCACATGTTCCACCTACCACCCCACAAATTCCACCTCATGCCCCACAAGTGCCAACTCCCAACCCACAAATGCCAAATCCTGCAATGCAACTTCCACCTCCTGCTCCACAAGTGCCACCTCCTGCCCCACATCGTCCACCTCCCACCCAACAAGTGCCACCACCTGCCCCACAAGTGCCAATTCCTGCCCCACATGTGCCAGTTCATGCTTCACAAGTGCCAGCTCCTGCACTACATCATCCACTTCCTGCTCACAAGTGCCACCTCCTGACCGACAAAGACATCCTCCTGCCCCATAAGTGCCAGTTTCTGCCCCACAAGTGCCAGCTCATTCCCCTGAAGTGCCACATTTGTCCACACCACTGCCTCCTCCCCCCCAAATAATCCACCTCCTGCCCCACAAGTGTCACTGACTGACCAACTTCCTCCTCCTGACCCACAAGTGCCAGCTCCTGCCCCACAAGAGCCACTTCCTGCCCCACAAGTACCTCTTCCCTCCCAACAAGTTCCAATTTCCGCCCAACAAGTACCACCTCCTTCTGCACAAGTTCCACCTCCTGCCCTAAAAGCTCCATTTCCTGCCCCAGAAGTGCCACCTCCCGCCCCACAAGTGCCACCTCCTGCCCTACAACTTCCACCTCCTGGCCCACAAGTGCCACCTCCCGCCCTACAACTGCCAAACCCTGCCCCAAAACTTCCACCTCCTGCCCAACAATTTCCAACTCGTGCCCCACAATTGCCACCTCCTGCCACACAAATGCCACCTTCTGCCTCAAAATGCCACCTCCTGCCCAACAACTCCAACCTCCCGCCCCACAAGTACCACCTCCTGCTCCACAAGTTCCACCTCCTGCCCCATAAGTTCCACCTTACGCCCCACATGTGCCATCTCCTGCCCCAAAAGCTCAATTTCCTGCCCAATGTATTCCTATGGGTACCTATGGGTTTCAATGTGGTCCCTATGTGCCTCTATGGGGTCTCTTATGGGTCTCAGCGAGGTCCCTATGTGTCTCTACGGGTCTCACTGTCCCCCACTGAAATCCATGGGGTCCCTATGTGTCCCAATGTCCCCCTATTGGTCCCAGTGTCAGCCTATGGTTCACAATGTGTCCCTATGTGTCCCAATGTCCCTCCTATGTGTTGCTAAGTGTCTCCATGGGGTCTCTTATGAGTATCTCTGGGCCAAAATATCTACCTATTGGTATCCATAGGTTACATTACGTCCCTATGTGCCTCTATGGGGTCTCTTATGGGTATCAGTGGAGCCCCTATGTGTCTCTACGGGTCTCACTGTTCCCCAGTGTAATCCATGGGGTCCCTCTGTGTCCCAATATCCACACTATGGGTTGCTATGTACCTCTATGGGGTGTCAATGTGGTCTCTTATGGGTATCTCTGGGCCCAAATGTCTTCCTATGTGCATCTATGGGTTTCAATGTGGTCCCGATGTGCATCTATGGGGTCTCTATGGGTCTCAGTAATGTCCCTATGTGTCTCTATGGGTCTCACTGTCCCCCACTGTAATCCATGGGATCCCTATGTGTCCCAATGTCCCCCTATGGGTCCCAGTGTCTCCCTATGGGTCACTATGTGTCCCTATGTGTCCTAATATCACCCCTATGGGTAGCTATGTGCCTCTATGGGGTCTCTTATTTGTATCTATGGGCTTAAATGTCCTCCTATGGGTATCTATGGGTTTCACTGTGGTCCCTATTTGCCTCTATGGGGTCTCTTATGGGTCTCAGCAGAGTCTCTATGTGTCTCTACGGGTATCACTGTCCCCCACTGTAATCCATGGTGTCCCTATGTGTCCCAATGTCAACCTATGGGTCCCAGTGTCCCCCTATGTGTCACTATGTGTCCCTATGTGTCCCAATGTCCCCCCTATGGGTTGCTATGTGCCACTATGGGGTCTCTATGGGGTCTCATGGATATCTCTGGGCCCAAATGTCTTCCTATGGGTATCTATGTGTTTCAATGCAGTCCCTATGTGCCTCTATGGGGTCTCTTATGGTCTCAGCGAGGTCCCTATGTGTCTCTATGGGTCTCACTGTCCCCCACTGAAATCCATGGGGTCCCTCTGTGTCCCAATGTCCCCCTATTGGTCCCAGTGTCAGCCTATGGGTCACAATGTGTCCCTATGTGTCCCAATGTCCCTCCTATGTGTTGCTAAGTGTCTCCATGGGGTCTCTTATGAGAATCTCTGGGCCAAAATATCTACCTATTTGTATCCATAGGTTACATTACGTCCCTATGTGCCTCTATGGGGTCTCTTAAGGGTTACAGCGGAGTCCCTATGTGTCTCTATGGGTCTCACTGTCCCCAACTATGTTCCATGGGGTCCCTATGTGTCCCAATATACCCCTATGGGTAGCTATGTGCCTCTATGGGGTCTCTTATTCGTATCTATGGGCTTAAATGTTCTCCTATGGGTATCTATGAGTTTCAGTGTGGTCCCTATGTGCCTCTATGGGGTCTCTTATGGGTCTCAGCAGAGTCTCTGTGTGTCTCTACGGGTATCACTGTCCCCCACTGTAATCCATGGTGTCCCTATGTGTCCCAATGTCACCCTATGTGTCCCAGTGTCTCCCTATGGGTCACTATGTGTCCCTATGTGTCCCAATGTCCCCCCTATGGGTTGCTATGTGCCTCTATGGGTTCTCTATGGGGCTCTATGGGGTGCCTATGGAGCTCTATGGGGTTCTATGGGGCGTTCTGAGGTTTCTATGGGGTGTCTATGGAACGCTATGGTGTGTCTATGTGGCAAAATGAGTTTCTATGGGTGGCTATGGGAGCTCTATGGGGCACAATGGGTTGCCTACGGGGCTCTATGGGATGTCTATGGGGCTCTATGGTGCGGCTATATGTCCTTATGTGGTGTCTATGTGGCACTATGTTGTGCTATGGGGTGCTGTGAAGCACTATGGGGTGCTATGGGGCTCTATGGAGCAGTATAGGGTGTCTATGTGTCCCTATGGGGTGCAATGGGGCGCTGTAGGGCACAAGGGAGTGTCTATGAGGCTCCATGGGCTGCTATGGGGCACTGTGGAGTAGCTATGGGATTATTTGGGGTCTCTTTGTGCCCCTGTGGGGCGCTATGTGTCACTATGTGGTGTCTATGGGGCTCTATGGGGTGGCTATGCGGTGCTGTAGGGTGGCTATGGGGTGCTTTGGGGTATCCTTGGGTTCCTATGGGGCGCTATGGGTGACTATGGGGTGCTATGGTTTGCTATGGGGCTCTATGCAGAAGAATGGGGTCTCTATGGGGCGCTATAGGGTCCCTATGGGGCTCTATGGGGAGTCTATGGGGTGTCTTTGGGGATCTATGGGTTGTCTGTGGGGCTCTATGGGGTCTGCATGGGGTTCAGTGGGTCTCTATGGGGCTCTATGGGGTGTCTACACGCACTATGGGGCGATATGGGGTGTCTATGTGGTTCAATTGGGCTCTGTGGTGTGGCTGTAGGGCCTTATGTGGTGTCTATGGGGCACTGTGGGCTGCTATGGGGTGCTGTGGGGAACTATGGGGTGTCTATGGGGCTCTATGGAGCAGTATGCTGTGTCTATGGGTCCCTATGGGTTGCAATGGGGTGCTGTGGGGCACAATGGAGTGTCTATGAGGCTCCATGGGCTGCTATGGGGCACTATGGAGTAGCTATGGGGTGCTATGGGGTCTCTTTGGGCCCCTATGGGTCACTATGGGGTGTCTATGGGGCTCCATGGGGTATCTTTGTGTTCCTATGGGGCGCTATGGGTGACTATGGGGTCGCTATGGGTTTCTTTGAGGAAGTACCAACTCCTGCCCAACGTGTGATATCTCCTGCACTACAAGTTCCAAGACTTGCCCCACAAGTTCCACCTACCATCCCACAAGTGCCACCTCCTGCCCCACTAGTGCCACCTCCCGCCCCACAAGTGCCAACTCCAGCTCTACAAGTGCAACTTCCCACCCCACAAGTACCAAATCCTGCCCCACAACTTCCACCTCCTGCCCCAGAAGTGCCATCTCCTGCCCCACATGTGTCACCTCCTGCCCCACATCATCCACCTCCAAACCCATAAATGCCACCTCCTGCACAACAAGTGCCACCTCCTGCCCAACAAGTGCCATTTCTTACCCCACAGGTTCCAAATCCTACCCCACTGGTGCCATTTCCTGCCCCACAAGTGCCATTTCCCCCCCCACATGTGCCAACTCCTGCCTTACAAGTTTCACCTCCCACCCCACAAATTCCACCTCCCACCCCACAAGTTCCACCTCCTGCCCCAAAAGTGCCAATTCCTGCTTCACAAGTGCCAGCTCATGCTTCACAAATGCCAGCTCATGCCCCACATCATCAACTTCCTGCCCCACAAGTGCCACCTCTAACCCCACAAAGACAGCCTCCTGCCCCACATCATCCACCTCCTGCCCCACAAGTGACAATACCTGTTCCACAAGTGCCACCTCCCGCCCCACAACTTCAACATCCCGCCACACAAGTGCCGACTCCTGGCAACGTGTGCCACATCCTGCCCCACAAGTGCCAGCTCCTGCCCCACATGTTCCACCTACCATCCCACAAATTCTACCTCATGCCCCACAAGTGCCAACTCCCAAACCACAAATGCCAAATCCTGCAATGCAACTTCCACCTCCTGCTCCACAAGTGCCACCTCCTGCCCCACATCGTCCACCTCCCACCCAACAAGTGCCACCACCTGCCCCACAAGTGCCAATTCCTGCCCCACATGTGCCAGCTCATGCTTCACAAGTGCCAGCTCCTGCACTACATCATCCACTTCCTGCTCACAAGTGCCACCTCCTGACCGACAAAGACATCCTCCTGCCCCATAAGTGCCAATTCCTGCCCCACAAGTGCCAGTTCATGCCCCACAAGTGCCACATTATTCCACACCACTGCCTCCTCCCCCCCAAATAATCCACCTCCTACCCCACAAGTGTCACTGACTGACCAACTTCCACCTCCCGCCCCACAAGTGCCACCTCCTGCCCTACAACTGCCAAACCCTGCCCCAAAACTTCCACCTCCTGCCCAACAATTTCCAACTCGTGCCCCACAAGTACCACCTCCTGCTCCACAAGTTCCACCTCCTGCCCCATAAGTTCCACCTTACGCCCAACAAGTGCCATCTCCTGCCCCAAAAGCTCAATTTCCTGCCCCATAAGTGCCAATTTCTGCACCACAAGTGCCACCTCCTGCCCCATAAGTGCCAATTTCTGCCCCACAAGTGCCACTTCCCGCCTTACAAATGCCACCTCCTGCCCCACAACTTTCACCTCCTGCCCCACAAGTGCAACCTCCCAGCCCACGAGTGACACAATCTGCCCAAGTGCCACCTCCTGCCTCACAACTTCCACCTCCCGCCCCACAAGTGCCACCTCCTGTCTCACAAGTGCAACCTCCCGCCCCACAACTTCCACAACCTGCCCCACAAGTGCCACCTCCCGTCACTCAACTTCCAACTCCCGCCCCACAAGTGCCACCTCCCGCCCTACAACTTCCACCTCCCGCACCACAACTTTCACCTCCTGCCTCACAAGTTCCACATCCCGCCCCACAACTTCATTCTCCCGCCCCACAACTTCCAACTCCTGGCCCACAAGTGCGACCTCCTGCCCCACCAATACCAACTCCTGCCCCACAATTTCCACCTCCTGCCCCACAAGTGCCACAACCTGCTCCACAATTTCAACATCCTGCCTTACAAGTGCCACATTCTGCCCCACAAGTGTAGGCTCCTGCTCCACAAGTGCCACCTCCCGAACCACAACCTCAACCTCTGGCCCCACAAGTCCCACCTCCCGCCCCACAAGTGCCACATCCCGCCCACAAGTGCCACCACCCACCCCACAAGTGCCACCTTCTGTTCCACAACTTCCACCTCCTGCCCCACAAGTTATAACTCCTGCCCCACAAGTGTTGCATTTTGCCCCACAAGTGCCACCTCCCGCCTCACAAGTGCCACCTCCCGACCCACAAGTGCCAACTCCTGCCCCGCAACTTCCATCTCCTGCTCCACAAGTGCCACCTCGAACCGCACAATTGCCACCTCCTTCCCCATATCAACCACCTCCCATCCAACAAGTGCCACCTCCTGCCCCACAAGTGCCACCTCCTGCCCTACAACTTCCACCTCCTGGCCCACAAGTGCCACCTCCTGCCCTACAACTTCTACCTCCTGGCCCACAAGTGCCACCTCCTGCCCTACAATTTCCACCTCCTGGCCCACAAGTGCCACCTCCCGCCCTACAACTGCCAAACCCTGCCCCAAAACTTCCACCTCCTGCCCAACAATTTCCAACTCGTGCCCCACAATTGCCACCTCCTGCCACACAAATGCCACCTTCTGCCTCAAAATGCCACCTCCTGCCCAACAACTCCAACCTCCCGCCCCACAAGTACCACCCCCTGCTCCACAAGTTCCACGTCCTGCCCCATAAGTTCCACCTTACGCCCCACAAGTGCCATCTCCTGCCCCAAAAGCTCAATTTCCTGCCCCATCAGTGCCACCTCCCGCACCACAAGTGCCACCTCCTGCCCCATACGTGCCAATTTCTGCCCCACAAGTGCCACTTCCCGCCTTACAAATTCCACCTCCCACCCCACATTACCACCTCCTGCCCCAAAAGTGCCAACTCCTGCTTCACAAGTGCCAGCTCATGCTTCACAAATGCCAGCTCATGCCCCACATCATCAACTTCCTGCCCCACAAGTGCCACCTCTAACCCCACAAAGACAGCCTCCTGCCCCACATCATCCACATCCTCCCCCACAAGTGACAATACCTGTTAGACAAGTGCAACCTCCAGCCCCACAACTTCAACATCCCGCCACACAAGTGCCGACTCCTGGCAAAGTGTGCCACATCCTGCCCCACAAGTGTCAACTCCTGCCCCACATCGTCCACCTCCCATCCAACAAGTGCCACCTCCTGCCCCACAAGTGCCAATTCCTGCCCCCCAAGTGCCAGCTCATGCTCCACAAGTGCCAGCTCCTGCCCCTCATCATCCACCTCCTGCCCCACAAGTGCCACCTCCTGACCCACAACATCAATCTCCAGCCCCACAAGAGCCGCCTCCTGCCCAACAAGTTACACCTGCTACAAGTTCCACAAGTGCCACCTCCCTGCTCACGAGTGCCACATCCCGCCCCACATGTACCACCTCCTGCATCACAACTTCCACCTCCCGCCCCACATGTACCACCTCCTGCATCACAACTTACACCTCCCGCCCTAAGAATGCCACCTCCTGCCCCACAAATGCCACCTCCTGCCCTACAAATGCCCCCTCCCGCTCCACAAGTGCCACGTCCTGCCCCACAAGTGCCATCTCCCGCCCCACAAGTGCCAATTCCAGCCCTAAAAGTGCCAGCTCATGCTTCACAATTGCCAGCTCCTGCCCCACATCATCCACCTCCTGCCCCACAAGGGCCACCTCCTAACCCACATGTGCCAACTCCTGCCCCACAAGTGCCATTTCCTGCACCACATTTGCCACCTCATGCCCCACAAGTGCCACCTCCTTCCCCACAAGTGCCAAATCCTGACGTGCAACTTCCACCTCCTGCCCCACAAGTGCCACCTCCCGCCCCTTTATAGCCACCTCCTGCCCCACAAGTTACATCTCTTGCCCCACAATTTCCACGTCTTGCCCCACAACGTCGACCCCCGCCCCACATGTGCCACCACCTGACCCACAAGTGCCAACTCCAGCCCCACAAGTGCCGGCTCCTGCCCCACAAGTGCTACCTCTCGCCCCACAACTTCAACCTCCAGCCACACAAGTGCCAACTCCTGCCCAACAAGTGCCACCTCCCGCCCCACAAGTGCCACCTCCCGCCCCACTACTTCCACGTCACACCCCAAATCTTCTTACCTTCCACCCCACAAGTGCCACCTCCTGCCCCAAACCTTCAACCTACTGCCCCACAACTGCCACTTCCCACCCAGCAATTGCCACCTCCTGCCCCACAAGTGCTACTTCCTGCCTTACAAGTGCCACTTCCCGCTGCACAAGTGACACCTCCAGCCCCACAGCTGCCACAACCCGCCCCACAACTTCCACATCCCGCCTCACAACTGCAAGCTCCTGCCCCACAATTGCCACCTCCTACCACACAAGTGCCAACTCCTGCCCCACAAGTGCCACCTCATGTCCTTCAATTTTCACCTTATGCCCCAAAAGTGCCACCTCCCGCCCAACAAGTGCAACATCTCGCCCCACTAGTGCCACGTCCCGGCCCAAAATTGCTACCTCCTGCCCCACATCATCCACCTCCTGTTCCACAAATGTCACCTCCTGACCCACAACTTCCACCTCCTGCCCCACAAGTGCCACCTTCTGCCTAACAAGTGCCACATCCCACCGCACAATTTCCACCTCTTGTTACACAAGTCCCACCTCCCGCCCAACAACAGCCTCCTCCTGCCCCACAAGTGCCGGCTCCTGCCCCACAAGTGCTACCTCTCGCCCCACAACTTCAACCTCCAGCCACACAAGTGCCAACTCCTGCCCAACAAGTGCCACCTCCCGCCCCACAAGTGCCACCTCCCGCCCCACTACTTCCACGTCACACCCCAAATCTTCTTACCTTCCACCCCAAAAGTGCCACCTCCTGCCCCAAACCTTCAAGCTACTGCCCCACAACTGCCACTTCCCACCCAGCAATTGCCACCCCCCGCCACACAAGTGCCTCCTCCCACCCCACAAGTGCCAACCCTTACCCCACAAGTGCTAACTCCTGCCCCACATCATCCACCAACCGCCCCACAAGTGCTACCTCCTGCACCACAAGTGCCACCTCCCGACCCACAACTTCCAGCTCCCGGCCCACAGTTGCCACCTCCTGCCCCACAACTTCCATCTCCCACTCCACAAGTGCCACCTACTGCACAACAAATACCATCTCCTGCCCCATAAGTGCCATCTCCTGCCACACAAATGCCACCTTCTGCCTCAAAATGCCACCTCCTGCCCAACAACTCCAACCTCCCGCCCCACAAGTACCACCCCCTGCTCCACAAGTTCCACGTCCTGCCCCATAAGTTCCACCTTACGCCCCACAAGTGCCATCTCCTGCCCCAAAAGCTCAATTTCCTGCCCCATCAGTGCCACCTCCCGCACCACAAGTGCCACCTCCTGCCCCATACGTGCCAATTTCTGCCCCACAAGTGCCACTTCCCGCCTTACAAATTCCACCTCCCACCCCACATTACCACCTCCTGCCCCAAAAGTGCCAACTCCTGCTTCACAAGTGCCAGCTCATGCTTCACAAATGCCAGCTCATGCCCCACATCATCAACTTCCTGCCCCACAAGTGCCACCTCTAACCCCACAAAGACAGCCTCCTGCCCCACATCATCCACATCCTCCCCCACAAGTGACAATACCTGTTAGACAAGTGCAACCTCCAGCCCCACAACTTCAACATCCCGCCACACAAGTGCCGACTCCTGGCAAAGTGTGCCACATCCTGCCCCACAAGTGTCAACTCCTGCCCCACATCGTCCACCTCCCATCCAACAAGTGCCACCTCCTGCCCCACAAGTGCCAATTCCTGCCCCCCAAGTGCCAGCTCATGCTCCACAAGTGCCAGCTCCTGCCCCTCATCATCCACCTCCTGCCCCACAAGTGCCACCTCCTGACCCACAACATCAATCTCCAGCCCCACAAGAGCCGCCTCCTGCCCAACAAGTTACACCTGCTACAAGTTCCACAAGTGCCACCTCCCTGCTCACGAGTGCCACATCCCGCCCCACATGTACCACCTCCTGCATCACAACTTCCACCTCCCGCCCCACATGTACCACCTCCTGCATCACAACTTACACCTCCCGCCCTAAGAATGCCACCTCCTGCCCCACAAATGCCACCTCCTGCCCTACAAATGCCCCCTCCCGCTCCACAAGTGCCACGTCCTGCCCCACAAGTGCCATCTCCCGCCCCACAAGTGCCAATTCCAGCCCTAAAAGTGCCAGCTCATGCTTCACAATTGCCAGCTCCTGCCCCACATCATCCACCTCCTGCCCCACAAGGGCCACCTCCTAACCCACATGTGCCAACTCCTGCCCCACAAGTGCCATTTCCTGCACCACATTTGCCACCTCATGCCCCACAAGTGCCACCTCCTTCCCCACAAGTGCCAAATCCTGACGTGCAACTTCCACCTCCTGCCCCACAAGTGCCACCTCCCGCCCCTTTATAGCCACCTCCTGCCCCACAAGTTACATCTCTTGCCCCACAATTTCCACGTCTTGCCCCACAACGTCGACCCCCGCCCCACATGTGCCACCACCTGACCCACAAGTGCCAACTCCAGCCCCACAAGTGCCGGCTCCTGCCCCACAAGTGCTACCTCTCGCCCCACAACTTCAACCTCCAGCCACACAAGTGCCAACTCCTGCCCAACAAGTGCCACCTCCCGCCCCACAAGTGCCACCTCCCGCCCCACTACTTCCACGTCACACCCCAAATCTTCTTACCTTCCACCCCACAAGTGCCACCTCCTGCCCCAAACCTTCAACCTACTGCCCCACAACTGCCACTTCCCACCCAGCAATTGCCACCTCCTGCCCCACAAGTGCTACTTCCTGCCTTACAAGTGCCACTTCCCGCTGCACAAGTGACACCTCCAGCCCCACAGCTGCCACAACCCGCCCCACAACTTCCACATCCCGCCTCACAACTGCAAGCTCCTGCCCCACAATTGCCACCTCCTACCACACAAGTGCCAACTCCTGCCCCACAAGTGCCACCTCATGTCCTTCAATTTTCACCTTATGCCCCAAAAGTGCCACCTCCCGCCCAACAAGTGCAACATCTCGCCCCACTAGTGCCACGTCCCGGCCCAAAATTGCTACCTCCTGCCCCACATCATCCACCTCCTGTTCCACAAATGTCACCTCCTGACCCACAACTTCCACCTCCTGCCCCACAAGTGCCACCTTCTGCCTAACAAGTGCCACATCCCACCGCACAATTTCCACCTCTTGTTACACAAGTCCCACCTCCCGCCCAACAACAGCCTCCTCCTGCCCCACAAGTGCCGGCTCCTGCCCCACAAGTGCTACCTCTCGCCCCACAACTTCAACCTCCAGCCACACAAGTGCCAACTCCTGCCCAACAAGTGCCACCTCCCGCCCCACAAGTGCCACCTCCCGCCCCACTACTTCCACGTCACACCCCAAATCTTCTTACCTTCCACCCCAAAAGTGCCACCTCCTGCCCCAAACCTTCAAGCTACTGCCCCACAACTGCCACTTCCCACCCAGCAATTGCCACCCCCCGCCACACAAGTGCCTCCTCCCACCCCACAAGTGCCAACCCTTACCCCACAAGTGCTAACTCCTGCCCCACATCATCCACCAACCGCCCCACAAGTGCCACCTCCTGCACCACAAGTGCCACCTCCCGACCCACAACTTCCAGCTCCCGGCCCACAGTTGCCACCTCCTGCCCCACAACTTCCATCTCCCACTCCACAAGTGCCACCTACTGCACAACAAATACCATCTCCTGCCCCATAAGTGCCATCTCCTGCCCCACAGGTGCCACCTACTGTTCCACATCATCCACCTCCTTCCCCACATCATCCACCTCCTGTTCCACAAATGTCACCTCCTGACCCACAACTTCCACATCCTGCCCCACAAGTGCCACCTCCTGCCCCACATAATCCACGTCCTGCTCCAAAATTGCCACCTCCTGCCCCACAAGTGCCACCTCCCACCCCACAAGTGCCACCTCCAGCCCCACCAGTTCCACCGCCCGCCCCACAAGTACCACCTCCTGACCCACAAGTGCCACTACGTGACCCACAATTGCCACCTCCCGTCTCACAATTGCAACTCTCGCCCAACAAGTGCCACCTCCTGCCCCACAATTGCCACCACCCCCCCAACAAGTGCCACCTCCCGCCCCACAAGTGCCAACTCCAGCCCCACAAGTGCAACCTCCTGCCCCACAAGTGCCAACTCCCGCCCCACAAGTGCCAACTCCTGCCCCACAACATCCACCTCACGCTCCAAAAGTGCCACCTCCTGCCCCACAAGTGCTACTTCCTGCCTTACAAGTGCCACTTCCTGCTGCACAAGTGACACCTCCAGCCCCACAGCTGCCACAACCCGCCCCACAACTTCCACATCCCGCCTCACAACTGCAAGCTCCTGCCCCACAATTGCCACCTCCTACCACACAAGTGCCAACTCCTGCCCCACAAGTGCCACCTCATGTCCCTCAATTTTCACCTTATGCCCCAAAAGTGCCACCTCCCGCCCAACAAGTGCAACATCTCGCCCCACTAGTGCCACGTCCCGGCCCAAAATTGCTACCTCCTGCCCCACATCATCCACCTCCTGTTCCACAAATGTCACCTCCTGACCCACAACTTCCACCTCCTGCCCCACAAGTGCCACCTTCTGCCTCACAAGTGCCACCCCTTGCCCCACAAGTGCCACATCCCACCGCACAATTTCCACCTCTTGTTACACAAGTCCCACCTCCCGCCCAACAACAGCCTCCTCCTGCCCCACAAGTGCCACCTCCTGCCCCACAAGTGCCACCTCCCACCCCACAAGTGCCACCTCTCATCACACAAGTGCCACCTCCTGCCCCACAAATGCCACCTTTCGCCCCACAAGTGCCACCTCCCGCCCCACAAGAGCCACCTCCCGCCCTACAACTTCCATCTCCTGGCTCACAAGTTCCACCTCCTGCCTCAAAAGAGCCACCTCCCGCCCCACAACTTCCACCTAACGCCCCATAAGTTCCACCTCCTGCCCAACAAGTGCCACCTCTCGTCCCACAAGGACCACCTCCTGCCCCACAAGTGCCAACTCCTGCCTTACAAGTGCCACCTCCTGCCCAACAAGTGCCACCTCCTGCCCCACAAGTGCAACCTCTCGTCCCACAAGTGCCACCTCCTGCCCAACAAGTGCCACCACCCTCCCCAAAATGCCAACTCCCGCCCCACAAGTGCCACGTCCAGCCCCACAACTTCCACCTCCTGCCCCAAAAGTGTCAACTCCTGCCCCATAAATTCCATATCCCGCCCCACAAGTGCCACTACCTGCCCCACTAGTGCCATCTCCATTTCCACAGGTGCCACCTCCCGCCCCACAACTTCCACGTAACGCCCCATAAGTTCCACCTCCTGCCCAACAAGTGCCACCTCTCGTCCCACAAGGACCACCTCCTGCCCCACAAGTGCCACCTCTTGCCCCACAAGTGCCAAATACTTCCCCACAACTTCCACCTTCTGCCGCACCAGTGCCAACTCCAATTCCACAAGTGCCACCTCCCACACCACAAGAGCCACCACCTGACCCACAAGTGCCAACTCCTGCCCCACAAGTGCCATTTAATGCCCTACAACTTCCACCTCCTGCCCCACAAGAGCCAGTTCCAGCCCCACAAATGCCACCTCCCGCCCCACAACTTCAACATCCCGCCATACAAGTGCCAACTCCTGCACAACGTGTGCCACATCCTGCCCCACAAGTGCCAAATCCTGCCCCGCAACTTTTACCTCCTGCCCAACAAGTGCCACCTCCAGCCCCACAAGTGCCACCTCCTGCCCCAAAAGTGCCAACTCCTGCCCCACAAGTGCCACATCCCTCCCCACAAGTGCCAGCTCCTGCCCCACAAGTGCCACCTACCACGCCACAAATTCGACCTCCTGCCCCACAAGTTCCACCTCCCACCCCACAAGTGCCAAATCCTGCCACGCAACGTCCACATCCTGCTCCACAAGTGCCACCTCCTGCCCCACATCATCCACCTCCCATCCAACAAGTGCCACCACCTGCCCCACAAGTGCCAATTCCTGCCCCACAAGTGCCAGCTCATGCTTCACAAGTGCCAGCTCCTGCCCCTCATCATCCACCTCCTGCCCCACAAGTGCCACCTCCCGCCCAACAATTGTGGCCACATGACAAACAAGTGAAAAATCCTACCCCACAAGTGCCACTACATGCCCAACAGGTGCCACCTCCCACCCCACAACTTCAGCCTCCCGCCACAGAAGTGCCAACTCCTGCCCAACGTGTGATATCTCCTGCACCACAAGTTCCATGTCTTGCCCCACAAGTTCCACCTACCATCCCACAAGTGCCACCTCCAGCCCCACAAGTGCCATCTCCCACCCCACAAGTACCAAATCCTGCCCCACAACTTCCACCTCCTGCCCCAGAAGTGCCATCTCCTGTCGCACAAGTTCCACCTTCTGCACCACAAGTGTAACCTCCAGCCCCATAAGTGCCAAATCCTGCCCCACAACATCCACCTGTGCCCTACAAATACCATTTCCGGCTCCACATCATCCAACTCCTGCCCCACAAGTGCCACCTCCTGCCCAACAAGTGCCAACTCCTGCCCCACAAGTGCCACCTCCTGCCCCACAAGTGCCACCTCCCGACCCACAAGTGCCACCTCCTGCCGTGCAAGTGCCAGCTCCTGCCCTGAAAGTGCCAGCTCCTGCTCCACATGTGCCACCTCCCTAACCACAACCTCAGCCTCTGGCCCCACAAGTCCCACCTCCCGCCCCACAAGTGCCACATCCCGCCCACAAGTGCCACCACCCGCCCCATAAGTGCCACCTTCTGTTCCACAACTTCCACCTCCTGCCCCACAAGTTATAACTCCTGCCCCACAAGTGTTGCATTTTGCCCCACAAGTGCCACCTCCCGCCTCACAAGTGCCACCTCCTGACCCACAAGTGCCAACTCCTGCCCCGCAACTTCCATCTCCTGCTCCACAAGTGCCACCTCGAACCGCACAATTGCCACCTCCTTCCCCATATCACCCACCTCCCATCCAACAAGTGCCACCTCATACCACACAAGTGCCAACTCCTGCCCCACAAGTGCCACCTCATGTCCCTCAATTTTCAACTTATGCCCCAAAAGTGCCACCTCCCGCCCAACAAGTGCAACATCTCGCCCCACTAGTGCCACGTCCTGGCCCAAAATTGCTACCTCCTGCCCCACATCATCCACCTCCTGTTCCACAAATGTCACCTCCTGACCCACAACTTCCACCTCCTGCCCCACAAGTGCCACCTTCTGCCTCACAAGCGCCACCCCTTGCCCCACAAGTGCCACATCCCACCGCACAATTTCCACCTCTTGTTACACAAGTCCCACCTCCCGCCCAACAACAGCCTCCTCCTGCCCCACAAGTGCCACCTCCTGCCCCACAAGTGCCACCTCCCACCCCACAAGTGCCACGTCCTTCCCAATTGCCACGTCCTGTCCCACAAGTGCCACCTCCTGCCGTACAAGTGCCACCCTCTGCCCCACAATTGCCACTTCTTGCCCCACAATTGCCAATTCTTGCCCCACAACTTCCACCTCCCACCCCATAACTTCCACCTCCCGTCCCACAGCTTCCACATCCTGCCCCACAAGTGCCCGATCCTGCCCCAGAAGTACCACCACCTGACCCACAAGTGCCAACTCCTGCCCCACAAGTGCCACCTCGCATCCCGCAAGTGCCACATCCCGCCCCACAAGTTCCACCTCCTGCCTTACAAGTGCCCATTCCTGCTTCACAAGTGCCAGCTCATGCTTCACAAATGCCAGCTCCTGCCCCACATCATCACCTTCCTGCCCCACAAGTGTCACCTCCAACCCCACAAAGACAGTCTCCTGCCCCACATCATCCACCTCCTGCCCCACAAGTGCCAATTCCTGCCCAAGTGCCAGCTCATGCCCCACAAGTGCCAGCTCCTGCCCCACAACAGCCTCCTCCTGCCCCACAAGTGCCACCTCGCATCCCACAAGTGCCACATCCCGCCCCACAAGTTCCACCTCCTGCCTTACAAGCGCCAATTCCTGCCCTACAAGTGCCAGCTCATTCCCCTGAAGTGCCAGCTCCTGCCCCACAAGTTCCACATTTTGCCACACCACTGCAACCTCCCCCCCAAATAATCCACCTCCTGCCCCACAAGTGTCACTGACCGCCCAGCTTCCTCCTCCTGACACACAAGTGCAACCTCCTGCCCCACAAGTGCCAGCTCCTGCCCGACAAGAGCCACTTCCTGCCCCACAAGTACCTCTTCCCTCCCAACAAGTTCCAATTTCTGCCCCACAAGTGCAACCTCCTGCCCCACAAATGCCACCTTTCGCCCCACATGTGCCACCTCCTGCCCCACAAGTGCAACCTCCTGCCCCACAAATGCCACCTTTCGCCCCACAAGTGCCACCTCTCACTCCACAACTTCCACCTCCTGCCCTACAAGTGCCACCTCCCGACCCACAAGTGCCACCTCCCGCCCCACAAGAGCCACCTCCCGCCCTACAGCTTCCATCTCCTGGCTCACAAGTTCCACCTCCTGCCTGAAAAGAGCCACCTCCCGCCCCACAACTTCCACGTAACGCCCCATAAGTTCCACCTCCTGCCCAACAAGTGCCACCTCTCGTCCCACAAGGACCACCTCCTGCCCCACGAGTGCAACCTCCTGCCCCACAAGTGCCACCTCCTGCCTTACAAGTGCCACCTCCTGCCCAACAAGTGCCACCTCCTGCCCAAGAAGTGTCACCTCTCGTCCCACAAATGCCACCTCCTGCCCAACAAGTGCCACCACCCTCCTCAAAATGCCAACTCCCGCCCCACAAGTGCCACGTCCAGCCCCACAACTTCCACCTCCTGCCCCAAAAGTGTCAACTCCTGCCCCATAAGTTCCATATCCCGCCCCACAAGTGCCACTACCTGCCCCACTAGTGCCATCTCCATTTCCACAGGTGCCACCTCCCGCCCCACAACTTCCACGTAACGCCCCATAAGTTCCACCTCCTGCCCAACAAGTGCCACCTCTCGTCCCACAAGGACCACCTCCTGCCCCACAAGTGCCACCTCTTGCCCCACAAGTGCCAAATACTTCCCCACAACTTCCACCTTCTGCCGCACTAGTGCCAACTCCAATTCCACAAGTGCCACCTCCCACACCACAAGTGCCACCACCTGACCCACAAGTGCCAACTCCTGCCCCACAAGTGCCATTTCTTGCCCCACAAGTGCCACCTCCTGCCCCACAAGTGCCATTTCCTGCCCTACAACTTCCACCTCCTGCCCCACAACAGCCAGTTCCAGGCCCCCAAATGCCACCTCCTGCCCCACAACTTCAACATCCCGCCATACAAGTGCCACCTCCTGCCCAACGTGTGCCACATCCTGCCCCACAAGTGCCAAATCCTGCCCAGCAACTTTTACCTCTTGATCCACAAGTGCCAACTCCTGCCCCATATCATCCAACTCCTGCCCCACAAGTGCCACCTCCTGCCCAACAAGTGCCAACTCCTGCCCCACAAGTGCCAACTCCTGCCCCACAAGTGCCACCTCCCGACCCACAAGTGCAACCTCCTGCCGTGCAAGTGCCACCTCCTGCCCTGAAAGTGCCAGCTCCTGCTCCACATGTGCCACCTCTCGCCCCACAAGTTCCAGGTCCCGCCCCATAAGTGCCACCTCCCTCTCCACAAATTCCACCTCCCGCCCACAAGTGCCACATCGCTCCCCACAAGTGCCACCTCCTGCCCCACTAGTGCCACCTCCCGCCCCACAAGTGCCAACTCCAGCCCCACAAGTGCAACCTCCCACCCCACAAGTACCAAATCCTGCCCCACAACTTCCACCTCCTGCCCCAGAGGTGCCATCTCCTGCCCCACATGTGTCACCTCCTGCCCCACATCATCCACCTCCAAACCCATAAATGCCACCTCCTGCACAACAAGTGCCATTTCCTGCCCCACAAGTGCCATTTCCCCCCCCACATGTGCCAACTCCTGCCTTACAAGTTTCACCTCCCACCCCACAAATTCCACCTCCCACCCCACAAGTTCCACCTCCTGCCCCAAAAGTGCCAATTCCTGCTTCACAAGTGCCAGCTCATGCTTCACAAATGCCAGCTCATGCCCCACATCATCAACTTCCTGCCCCACAAGTGCCACCTCTAACCCCACAAAGACAGCCTCCTGCCCCACATCATCCACCTCCTGCCCCACAAGTGCCAATTCCTGCCCCACAAGTGCCAGATCATGCCCCACAAGTGCCACGTCCTACCCCACAAAGACCACCTCCTGCCCCACATCATCCACCTCCTGCCCCACAAGTGACAATACCTGTTCCACAAGTGCCACCTCCCGCCCCACAACTTCAACATCCCGCCACACAAGTGCCGACTCCTGGCAACGTGTGCCACATCCTGCCCCACAAGTGCCAGCTCCTGCCCCACATGTTCCACCTACCATCCCACAAATTCCACCTCATGCCCCACAAGTGCCAACTCCCAACCCACAAATGCCAAATCCTGCAATGCAACTTCCACCTCCTGCTCCACAAGTGCCACCTCCTGCCCCACATCGTCCACCTCCCACCCAACAAGTGCCACCACCTGCCCCACAAGTGCCAATTCCTGCCCCCCAAGTGCCAGCTCATGCTCCACAAGTGCCAGCTCCTGCCCCTCATCATCCACCTCCTGCCCCACAAGTGCCACCTCCTGACCCACAACATCAATCTCCAGCCCCACAAGAGCCGCCTCCTGCCCGACAAGTTACACCTGCTACAAGTTCCACAAGTGCCACCTCCCTGCTCACGAGTGCCACCTCCCGCCCCACATGTACCACCTCCTGCATCACAACTTCCACCTCCCGCCCCACATGTACCACCTCCTGCATCACAACTTCCACCTCCCGCCCCACATGTACCACCTCCTGCATCACAACTTCCACCTCCCGCCCCACATGTACCACCTCCTGCATCACAACTTCCACCTCCCGCCCCACATGTACCACCTCCTGCATCACAACTTCCACCTCCCGCCCCACAAATGCCACCTCCTGCCCTACAAGTGCCACCTCAGGCCCCACAAGTGCCCCCTCCCGCTCCACAAGTGCCACGTCCTGCCCCACAAGTGCCACCTCCCGCCCCTCTATGCCCACCTCCTGCCCCACAAGTTACACCTCTTGCCCCACAACGTCGACCCCCGCCCCACATGTGCCACCACCTGACCCACAAGTGCCAACTCCTGCCCCACAAGTACCATTTCCTGCACCACATTTGTCGTGTCCTGCCCCACAATTGCCGGCTCCTGCCCCACAAGTGCCAACTCCTGCCCCACAAGTGCCACCTCCCACCCCACAAGTGCCACCTCCCGCCCCACAAGTGCCACCTCCCGCCCCACTACTTCCACGTCACACCCCAAATCTTACCTTCCACCCCACAAGTGCCACCTCGTGCCCCAAACCTTCAACCTACTGCCCCACAACTGCCACTGCCCACCCAGCAATTGCCTCCCCCCGCCCCACAAGTGCCTCCTCCCACCCCACAAGTGCCAACCCTTACCCCACAAGTGCTAACTCCTGCCCCACATCATCCACCAACCGCCCCACAAGTGTCACCTCCTGCCCCACAACTTCCAACTCCCACTCCACAAGTGCCACCTACTGCACAACGAATACCATCTCCTGCCCCATAAGTGCCACCTCCTGCCCCACAACCGCTACCTCCTGCCTCATATCATTCACCTCCCGCCCCACAATTTCCACCTCCTGCTCAACTAGTGCCACGTGCTGCCCCACAAGTTCCATTTCCCGCCCCACAAGTGCCACCTCCCGCCCCACAAGTGCCGCCTCCAGCCACACAAGTGCTAAATTGTGCCGCACAACTTCCACCTCCCGCCCCACAACTGCCACCTCCCGCCTTAAAAGTGCCACCTCCCGACCCACAAGTGCCTCCTCCTGTCCCACAGTTGTCACCTCCCGCTCCACAAGTTACACCTCACCCCCCACAAGTTCTACCACCCACCCCACAAGTGCCACCTGCAGCCCCAGAAGTGTCAAATCCTGCCACACAACTTCCACATCCAGCCCCACAAGTGCCACGTCCCGCCACACAACTTCCACTTCCCGCCCAACAACAGCCTCCTCCTGCCCCACAAGTGCCTCCTCCTGCCCCACAAGTGCCACCTCCTGCCCCACAAGTGCCACCTCCTGCCCCACAAGTGCCACCTCCTGCCCCACAAGTGCCACTTCCTGCCCCACAAGTGCCTCCTCCTGCCAAACAAGTGCCTCCTCCTGCCCCACAAGTGCCTCCTCCTGCCCCACAAGTGCCACCTCCTGCCCCACATCATCCAGCTCCTGCCTCACAAATGCCTCCTCCTGACCCACAATTTCCACCTCCGGCTCAACAACATCCACCTCACACCCCACAAGTGCCACCTCCCGCCCCAGAAGTGCCACAACCCGCCCCACAAATTCAACTCCAGATCCACAAGTGCCACCTCCCGCCCCACAAGTTCCACCTTCCGCACCACAAGTGCCACCTCCTGCCCCACAAGTGCCTCCTCCTGCCCCACAAGTGCCTCCTCCTGCCCCACAAGTGTCACCTCCTGCCACACAAGTGCCACCTCCTGCCCAACAAGTGCCTCCTCCTGCCCCACAAGTGCTACCTACTTCCCCACAAGTGCCTCCTCCTGCCCCACAAGTGCCTCCTCCTGCCACACAAGTGCCACCTCCTGCCCCACAAGTGCCACCTCCTGCCCCACAAGTGCCTCCTCCTGCCCCACAAGTGCTACCTACTTCCCCACAAGTGCCTCCTCCTGCCCCACAAGTGCCTCCTCCTGCCCCACAAGTGCCTCATCCTGCCCCACAAGTGCTACCTACTTCCCCACAAGTGCCACCTCCTGCCCCACATCGTCCACCTCCTGCCTCACAAATGCCTCCTCCTGACCCACAATTGCCACCTGCCGCCCAACAACTTCCACCTCACGCCCCACAAGTGCCACCTCCTGCCCCACAAGTGCCACAACCCGCCCCACAAATCCAACTCCTGACCCACAAGTTCCACCTCCCGCCCCACAAGTTCCACCTCCCGCACCAGAAGTGCCACCTCCTGCCCTACAACTGCCACGTCCCGACCCACATGTACCAACTTCTGCCCCACAAGTGCCAGCTCCTGCCCCTCAAGTGTCACCTCCTCCCCACAAGTGCCACTTCCTGCCACACAAGTGATACCTCCAGCCCCACAACTGCCACCACCCGCCCCACAACTTCCACCTCCCGCCTCACAAGTGCAACCTCCAGGCCCACAAGTGCCACCTCCAGATCCACAAGAATTAACTCCTGCCCCACAAGTGCCACCTCCTGCCCTTCAAGAGCCACTTCTTGCCCCTCAAGTAACATTTCCTGCCCCACAAGTGCCAACTCCTGCCCCACTAGTGCCACCTCCTGCCCCACAAGTGCCAAATCCTGCCCCACAAGTGCTACCTACTGCCCCACAAATGCCTCCTCCTGCCCCACAAGTGCCTCCTCCTGCCCCACAAGTGCCTCCTCCTGCCCCACAAGTGCCACCTTCTGCCACACAAGTGCCACCTCCTGCCCCACAAGTGCCTCCTCCTGCCCCACAAGTGCCTCCTCCTGCCCCACAAGTGCCACCTCCTGCCCCACAAGTGCCTCCTCCTGCCCCACAAGTGCCTCCTCCTGCCCCACAAGTGCCTCCTCCTGCCACACAAGTGCCACCTCCTGCCCCACAAGTGCCTCCTCCTGCCCCACAAGTGCTACCTACTTCCCCACAAGTGCCTCCTCCTGCCCCACAAGTGCCTCCTCCTGCCCCACAAGTGCCTCCTCCTGCCACACAAGTGCCACCTCCTGCCCCACAAGTGCCTCCTCCTGCCCCACAAGTGCCTCCTCCTGCCCCACAAGTGCCTCCTCCTGCAACACGAGTGCCACCTCCTGCCTCACAAGTGCCACCTCCTGCCCCACAAGTGCCTCCTCCTGCCCCACAAGTGCTACCTACTTCCCCACAAGTGCCTCCTCCTGCCCCACAAGTGCCTCCTCCTGCCCCACAAGTGCCACCTCCTGCCACACAAGTGCCACTTCCTGCCCCACAAGTGCCACTTCCTGCCCCACAAGTGCCTCCTCCTGCCCCACAAGTGCCTCCTCCTGCCCCACAAGTGCTACCTACTGCCCCACAAGTGCCTCCTCCTGCCCCACAAGTGCCTCCTCCTGCCACACAAGTGCCACCTCCTGCCCCACAAGTGCCTCCTCCTGCTCCACAAGTGCCACCTCCTGCCCCACAAGTGCTACCTACTTCCCCACAAGTGCCTCCTCCTGCCCCACAAGTGCCTCCTCCTGCCCCACAAGTGCCTCCTCCTGCCCCACAAGTGCCTCCTCCTGCCACACAAGTGCCACTTCCTGCCCCACAACTGCTACCTACTTCCCCACAAGTGCTACCTACTTCCCCACAAGTGCCACCTCCTGCCCCACATCATCCACCTCCTGCCTCACAAATGCCTCCTCCTGACCCACAATTGCCACCTGCCGCCCCACAACTTCCACCTCACGCCCCACAAGTGCCACCTCCCGCCCTAGAAGTGCCACAACCCGCCCCACAAATCCAACTCCTGACCCACAAGTGCCACCTCCCGCCCCACAAGTTCCACCTCCCGCACCAGAAGTGCCACCTCCTGCCCCACAAGTGCCACCTCCCGACCCACATGTACCAACTTCTGCCCCACAAGTGCCAGCTCCTGCCCCTCAAGTGTCACCTCCTCCCCACAAGTGCCACTTCCTGCCGCACAAGTGATACCTCCAGCCCCACAACTGCCACCACCCGCCCCACAACTTCCACCTCCCGCCTCACAAGTGCAACCTCCAGGCCCACAAGTGCCACCTCCAGATCCACAAGAATTAACTCCTGCCCCACAAGTGCCACCTCCTGCCCTTCAAGAGCCACTTCTTGCCCCTCAAGTAACATTTCCTGCCCCACAAGTGCCAACTCCTGCCCCACTAGTGCCACCTCCCGCCCCACAAGAGCCACCACCCTCCCCACAACTTCAACCTCCTTCCCCAAAACATCCACCTCCCGCCCCACAGGTGTCATCATCTGTCCCACAACTGCCACATCCCGCCCCACAAGTGCCACCTCCTGCCCCACAAGTGCCACCTCCTGCCCCAAAAGTGCCACCTCCCGCCCAAAAAGTGCAACATCTCGCCCCACTAGTGCCACGTCCCGGCCCAAAATTGCTACCTCCTGCCCCACATCATCCACCTCCTGTTCCACAAATGTCACCTCCTGACCCACAACTTCCACCTCCTGCCCCACAAGTGCCACCCCTTGCCCCACAAGTGCCACATCCCACCGCACAATTTCCACCTCTTGTTACACAAGTCCCACCTCCCGCCCAACAACAGCCTCCTCCTGCCCCACAAGTGCAACCTCCTGCCCCACAAGTACCACCTCGCATCCCACAAGTGCCACATTCCGCCCCACAAGTTCCACCTCCTGCCTTACAAGTGCCAATTCCTGCCCTACAAGTGCCAGCTCATTCCCTTGAAGTGCCAGCTCCTGCCCCACAAGTGCCACATTTGTCCACACCACTACCACCTCCCCCCCAAATTATCCACCTCCTGCCCCACAAGTGTCACTGACCGCCCAACTTCATCCTCCTGACACACAAGTGCCACCTCCCGCTCCACAACTTCCACCTTCCACTCCGCAACTTCCACCTCCTGCCCCAGTAGTGTCACCTCCCGACCCACAAGTGCCACCTCCCGCCCTACAACTTCCATCTCCTGGCTCACATGTTCCACCTCCTGGCTCAAAAGAGCCACCTCCCGCCCCACAACTTCCACGTAACGCCCCATAAGTTCCACCTCCTGCCCAACAAGTGCCACCTCTCGTCCCACAAGGACCACCTCCTGCCCCACAAGTTCCACCTCCTGCCCCACAAGTGCCACCTCCTGCCCCACAAGTGCCACCTCCTGCCCAACAAGTGCCACCACCCTCCCCAAAATGCCAACTCCCGCCCCACAAGTGCCACGTCCAGCCCCACAACTTCCACCTCCTGCCCCAAAAGTGTCAACTCCTGCCCCATAAGTTCCATATCCCGCCCCACAAGTGCCACTACCTGCCCCACTAGTGCCATCTCCATTTCCACAGGTGCCACCTCCCGCCCCACAACTTCCACGTAACGCCCCATAAGTTCCACCTCCTGCCCAACAAGTGCCACCTCTCGTCCCACAAGGACCACCTCCTGCCCCACAAGTTCCACCTCTTGCCCCACAAGTGCCAAATACTTCCCCACAACTTCCACCTTCTGCCGCACTAGTGCCAACTCCAATTCCACAAGTGCCACCTCCCACACAAGTGCCACCACCTGACCCACAAGTGCCACCTCCTGCCCCACAAGTGCCATTTCCTGCCCTACAACTTCCACCTCCTGCCCCACAAGAGCCAGTTCCAGCCCCACAAATGCCACCTCCCGCCCCACAACTTCAACATCCCGCCATACAAGTGCCAACTCCTGCCCCACAAGTGCCACATCCCTCCCCACTAGTGCCAGCTCCTGCCCCACAAGTGCCACCTACCACGCCACAAATTCGACCTCCTGCCCCACAAGTTCCACCTCCCACCCCACAAGTGCCAAATCCTGCCACGCAACGTCCACATCCTGCTCCACAAGTGCCACCTCCTGCCCCACATCATCCCCCTCCCATCCAACAAGTGCCACCTCCTGCCCCACAAGTTCCAATTCCTGCCCCACAAGTGCCAGCTCATGCTTCACAAGTGCCAGCTCCTGCCCCTCATCATCCACCTCCTGCCCCACAAGTGCCACCTCCCGCCCAACAATTGTGGCCACATGACAAACAAGTGAAAAATCCCACCCCACAAGTGCCACTACATGTCCAACAGGTGCCACCTCCCACCCCACAACTTCAGCCTCCCGCCACAGAAGTGCCAACTCCTGCCCAACGTGTGATATCTCCTGCACCACAAGTTCCAAGTCTTGCCCCACAAGTTCCACCTACCATCCCACAAGTGCCACCTCCAGCCCCACAAGTGCCATCTCCCACCCCACAAGTACCAAATCCTGCCCCACAACTTCCACCTCCTGCCCCAGAAGTGCCATCTCCTGTCGCACAAGTTCCACCTTCTTCCCCACAAGTATAACCTCCAGCCCCATAAGTGCCAAATCCTGCCCCACAACATCCACCTGTGCCCTACAAATACCATTTCCGGCTCCACATCATCCAACTCCTGCCCCACAAGTGCCACCTCCTGCCCAACAAGTGCCACCTCCTGCCCCACAAGTGCCACCTCCTGCCCCACAAGTGTTACATCCTGCCCCACAAGTGCCACCTCCCGACCCACAAGTGCCACCTCCTGCCGTGCAAGTGCCAGATCCTGCCCCGAAAGTGCCAGCTCCTGCTCCACATGTGCCACCTCTCGCCCCACAAGTTCCACCTCCCGCCCACAGGTGCCACATCGCTCCCCTCAAGTGCCACCTCCTGCCCCACAAGTGCCACCTCCCGCCCCACAAGTGCCAACTCCAGCCCCACAAGTGCAACCTCCCACCCCACAAGTACCAAATCCTGCCCCACAACTTCCACCTCCTGCCCCAGAAGTGCCATCTCCTGCCCCACATGTGTCACCTCCTGCCGCACATCATCCACCTCCAAACCCATAAGTGCCACCTCCTGCACAACAAGTGCCAATTCCTGCCCCACAAGTGCCAGCACATGCTTCACAAGCGCCAGCTCCAGCCTAACATCATCCACCTCCTGCCCCACAAGTGCCACATCCCGCCCCACAAGAGCCACTTCCTTCCCCACAAGTACCCCATCCCACACCACAAGTTCCAATTCCTGGAATACAAGTGCCTCCTCCTTCCCCACAAGTGCCACCTCCCGCCCCACAAGTGCCACCTCCCGCCCCACAAGTGCCAACTCCCGCCCCACAACTGCCAATTCCCGCCCCACAAGTGCCAGCTCATGCTTCACAAGTGCCAGCTCCTGCCCCTCATCATCCACCTCCTGCCCCACAAGTGCCACCTCCTGACCCACAACATCAATCTCCAGCCCCACAAGTGCCACCTCCTGCCCAAAACCTGCCACCTCCCTCCCCACAATGCCACTTCCTGCCATATTAGTGCAGCCTCCTGCCCCACAAGTGCCAACTCCCGCCCCAAAAGTGCCACTTCCTGCCCCTCTATCGCCACCTCCTGCCCCAGAAGTTCCACTTCCTGCACCACAAGTTACACCTACAGCCCCACATTTTCCACCTCCTGTTTTACAAGTTCCACTTCCGCCCCACAAGTGCAACCTCCTGCCCAACAAGTGCCAGCTCATGCCCCACAAGTGCAAGGTCCTGTCCTTCAACTTCCACCTCCTGCCCCACAAGTGCCACCTCCTGCCCCACAACGACCACCTCCTGCCCCACATCATCCACCTCCCGCCCCACAATTGCCACCTCCTGCCCCACAAGTGCCACCTCCCGCCCAACAATTGTGGCCACATGACAAACAAGTTCCACTTCCGCCCCACAAGTGCCACCTCCTGCCCAACAAGTGCCATTTCTTACCCCACAGGTTCCAAATCCTACCCCACTGGTGCCATTTCCTGCCCCACAAGTGCCATTTCCCCCCCCACATGTGCCAACTCCTGCCTTACAAGTTTCACCTCCCACCCCACAAATTCCACCTCCCACCCCACAAGTTCCACCTCCTGCCCCACAAGTGCCAATTCCTGCTTCACAAGTGCCAGCTCATGCTTCACAAATGCCAGCTCATGCCCCACATCATCAACTTCCTGCCCCACAAGTGCCAGCTCATGCCCCACAAGTGACACCTCTTGCCCCACAGGGGCCACCTCCTACCCCACATCATCCACCTCCTGCCCCACAAGTGACAATACCTTTTCCACAAGTGCCACCTCCCGCCCCACAACTTCAACATTCCGCCACACAAGTGCCGACTCCGGGCAACGTGTGCCACATCCTGCCCCACAAGTGCCAGCACCTGCCCCACATGTTCCACCTACCATCCCACAAATTCCACCTCATGCCCCACAAGTGCCAACTCCCAACCCACAAATGCCAAATCCTGCAATGCAACTTCCACCTCCTGCTCCACAAGTGCCACCTCCTGCCCCACATCGTCCACCTCCCACCCAACAAGTGCCACCACCTGCCCCACAAGTGCCAATTCCTGCCCCACATCTGCCAGCTCATGCTTCACAAGTGCCAGCTCCTGCACTACGTCATCCACTTCCTGCCCCACAAGTGCCACCTCCTGACCGACAAAGACATCCTCCTGCCCCATAAGTGCCAATTTCTACCCCACAAGTGCCAGCTCATTCCCCACAAGTGCCACATTTGTCCACACCACTGCCTCCTCCCCCCCAAATAATCCACCTCCCGCCCCACAAGTGTCACTGACTGACCAACTTCCTCCTCCTGACCCACAAGTGCCAGCTCCTGCCCCACAAGTGCCAGCTCCTGCCCCACAAGAGCCACTTCCTGCCCCACAAGTACCTCTTCCCTCCCAACAAGTTCCAATTTCCGCCCAACAAGTACCACCTCCTTCTGCACTAGTTCCACCTCCTGCCCTAAAAGCTCCATTTCCTGCCCCAGAAGTGCCACCTCCCGCCCCACAAGTGCCACCTCCTGCCCTACAACTTCCACCTCCTGGCCCACAAGTGCCACCTCCCGCCCTACAACTGCCAAACCCTGCCCCAAAACTTCCACCTCCTGCCCAACAATTTCCAACTCGTGCCCCACAATTGCCACCTCCTGCCACACAAATGCCACCTTCTGCCTCAAAATGCCACCTCCTGCCCAACAACTCCAACCTCCCGCCCCACAAGTACCACCTCCTGCTCCACAAGTTCCACCTCCTGCCCCATAAGTTCCACCTTACGCCCCACAAGTGCCATCTCCTGCCCCAAAAGCTCAATTTCCTGCCCCATCAGTGCCACCTCCTGCACCACAAGTGCCACCTCCTGCCCCATAAGTGCCAATTTCTACCCCACAAGTGCCACTTCCCGCCTTACAAATGCCACCTCCTGCCCCACAACTGCCGCCCCCAGCCCCGCAACTGCCACCACTTGCCCCACAATTTCCACCTCCCACCCCACAATTTTTACCTCCCGCCCCATAAGTGCCATCTCCTGCCCCACAGGTGCCACCTACTATTCCACATCATCCACCTCCTTCCCCACATCATCCACCTCCTGTTCCACAAATGTCACCTCCTGACCCACAACTTCCACATCCTGCCCCACAAGTGCCACCCTCTGCCCCAGAATTGCCACCTCCTGCCCCACAATTGCCACTTCTTGCCCCACAACTTCAACCTCCCACCCCATAACTTCCACCTCCCGTCCCACAGCTTCCACATCCTGCCCCACAAGTGCCCGATCCTGCCCCAGAAGTACCACCACCTGACCCACAAGTGCCAACTCCTGCCCCACAAGTGCCACATCCCGCCCCACAAGTGCTACCTCCTGCCTTACAAGTGCCCATTCCTGCTTCACAAGTGCCAGCTCATGTTTCACAAATGCCAGCTCATGCCCCACATCATCACCTTCCTGCCCCACAAGTTCCACCTCCAACCCCACAAAGACAGCCTCCTGCCCCACATCATCCACCTCCTGCCCCACAAGTGCCAATTCCTGCCCCACAAGTGCCAGCTCATGCCCCACAAGTGCCAGCTCCTGCCCCACAAGTGCCAGCTCCTGCCCCACAAGTGCCACCTCCTGCCCCACAAATTCCACCTCCTGCCCCACAAGTGCCAACTCCTGCCCCACAAGTGCCACCTCCCGCCAAACAACTGACACCACCTGCCCCACAAGTGCCACCTCCCACCAAACAACTGACACCTCCTGCCCCACAAGTGTCACCTCCTGCCCGACAAGTTCCACCTCTTGACCTACAAGTGCCACCTCCTGCCCCATAAGTTTCACCTCTCGCCCAACAAATGCCACCACCTCCCCCAAAAGCGCCACCTCCTGCCCCACAGGTGCCATTTCCTGCCCCACAATATCCACCTCCCACGCACAAGTGCAACCTACTGCCCCACAACTTCTACCTCCTGCCCCACAAGTGCCACCTCCTGCCCCACAAGTGCCACCTGTCACCCTGCAAGTCCAGCTCCTCTCGCCCCACAAGTGCCAGCTCATGCTTCACAAGTGCCAGCTCCTGCCCCACATCATCAACTTCCTGCCCCACAAGTGCCACCTCCAACCCCACAAAGACAGCCTCCTGCCCCACATCATCCACCTCCTGCCCCACAAGTGCCAATTCCTGCCCCACAATTGCCAGCTCATGCCCCACAAGTGCCAGCACCTGCCCCACAAGTGCCACCTCTTGCTCAACAGGTGCCACCTCCTGCCCCACAAATGCCAAATCCTGCCCTGCAACTTCCAACTCCTGCCCCACAAGTGCCAATTCCTGCCCCACAAGTTCCAGCTCATGCTTCACAAGTGCCAGCTCCTGCCCCACATCATCCACTTCCTGCTCACATGTGCCACCTCCTGTCCGACAAAGACCACCTCCTGCCCCACATCATCCACCCCCTGCCCCACAAGTGCCACCTCCTGCCCCACAACGACCACCCCCTGCACCAAAAGTGCCAATTCCTGCCCCACAAGTGCCAGCTCCTGCCCAACAAGAGCCACTTCCTGCCCCACAAGTACCTCTTCCCTCACAACAACTTCCAATTTCCGCCCCACAAGTGCCACTACCTGCCCCACAAATGCAACCTCCTGCCCCACAAGTGCCACCTTTCGCCCCACAAGTGCCACCTCCCGCTCCACAACTTCCACCTCCTGCCCCACAAGTGCCACCTCCCGACCCACAAGTGCAACCTCACGCCCAACATCTACCACCTCCCACCCCACAACTTCCATCTCCTGGCCCACAAGTGCCACTTCCTGCCTCAAAAGAGCCACCTCCCGCCTCACAACTTCCACGCAACGTCCCATAAGTTCCACCTCCTGCCCCACAAGTGCCAGCTGCTGCTCCACATCATCCAACTCCCACCCCACAAGTGCCATGTCCAGCCCCACAACATCTGCCTCCTGCCCCAAAAGTGTCAACTCCTGCCCCATAAGTTCCATATCCCGCCCCACAAGTGCCACCTCCCACCCCACAAGTGCCACCTCCTGCCCCACAAGTTCCAACTCTCGTCTAACAAGTGCCACCTCCTGCCCAACATTTACCACCTCCCGCTCCACAAGTGCCACCTCCTGCCCAACAAGTGCCATTTCTTACCCCACATGTTCCAACTCCTGCCCAACAGGTGCCATTTCCTGCCCCACAAGTACCACCTCCTGTCCCACATTTACCAACTCCTGCCCCACAAGTGCCATTTCCTGCCCCACATCTGTTGCATACCACCCCACAAATTCCACCTCCCGCCACACAAGTGCCACCTCCCGCTTCACAACTTCCACATCCTGCCCTACAAGTGCCACCTCCCGCCATAAAATGCCACCTCCCGTCCCTCTATCACCACCTCCTGCCCCACAAGTTACACCCCCACCCCACAGATACCACCACCTGCCCCACAAGTACCACCTCCTGCAAACAAATGCCATTTCTTAAACCACAGGTCCAAACTCCTGCCCCACAAGTGCCACCTCCTGTCTCAGAAGTGCAACCTCCCGCCCCACAACTTCCACAACCTGCCCCACAAGTGCCACCTCCCGTCACTCAACTTCCAACTCCCACCCCACAAGTGCCACCTCCCGCCCTACAACTTCCACCTCCCGCACCACAACTTCCACCTCCTGCCTCACAAGTTCCACATTCTCCCGCCCCACAACTTCCAACTCCTGGCCCACAAGTGCGACCTCCTGCCCCACCATTACCACCTCCTGCCCCACAATTTCCACCTCCTGCCCCACAAGTGCCACAACCTGCTCCACAATTTCAACGTCCTGCCTTACAAGTGCCACATTCTGCCCCACAAGTGTAGGCTCCTGCTCCACAAGTGCCACCTCCCGAACCACAACCTCAACCTCTGGCCCCACAAGTCCCACCTCCCGCCCCACAAGTGCCACATCCCGCCCCACAAGTGCCACCACCTGACCCACAAGTGCCAACTCCTGCCCCACAAGTGCCATTTCTTGCCCCACAAGTGCCAGCTCATGCTTCACAAGTGCCAGCCCCTGCCCCTCATCATCCACCTCCTGCTCCACAAGTAATAACTCCTGCCCCACAAGTGTTGCATTTTGCCCCAAAAGTGCCACCTCCCGACCCACAAGTGCCAACTCCTGCCCCGCAACTTCCATCTCCTGCTCCACAAGTGCCACCTCGAACCGCACAATTGCCACCTCCTTCCCCATATCAACCACCTCCCATCCAACAAGTGCCACCTCCTGCCCCACAAGTGCCAATTCCTGCCCCACAAGTGCCAGCTCATGCTTCACAAGTGCCAGCTCCTGCCCCTCATCATCCACCTCCTGCTCCACAAGTGCCACCTCCTGCCCCACAATGACCACCTCCTGCCCCACATCATCCACCCCCTGCGCCACAAGTGCCAATTCCTGCCCTACAAGTGCCAGCTCATTCCCCTGAAGTGCCAGCTCCTGCCCCACAAGTGTCACTGACCGCCCAACTTCCTCCTCCTGACACACAACTGCAACCTCCTGCCCCACAAGTGCCACCTCCCGCCCTACAACTTCCACCTCCCGCTCCACAACTTCCACCTCCTGCCCCACAAGTGCCACCTCCCGCCCTACAACTTCCATCTCCTGGCTCACAAGTTCCACCTCCTGCCTAAAAAGAGCCACGTCCTGCCCCACAACTTCCACGTAACGTCCCATAAGTTCCACCTCCTGCCCCACAAGTGCCAACTCCTGCCCCACAAGTGCCACCTCCTGCCCAACAAGTGCCACCACCCTCCCCAAAATGCCAACTCCCGCCCCACAAGTGCCACGTCCAGCCCCACAACTTCCACCTCCTGCCCCAAAAGTGTCAACTCCTGCCCCATAAGTTCCATATCCCGCCCCACAAGTGCCACTACCTGCCCCACTAGTGCCATCTCCATTTCCATAGGTGCCACCTCCCGCCCCACAACTTCCACGTAACGCCCCATAAGTTCCACCTCCTGCCCAACAAGTGCCACCTCTCGTCCCACAAGGACCACCTCCTGCCCCACAAGTGCCAAATACTTCCCCAAAACTTCCACCTTCTGCCGCACTAGTGCCAACTCCAATTCCACAAGTGCCACCTCCCACACCACAAGTGCCACCACCTGACCCACAAGTGCCAACTCCTGCCCCACAAGTGCCATTTCTTGCCCCACAAGTGCCACCTCCTGCCCCACAAGAGCCAGATCCAGCCCCACAAATGCCACCTCCTGCCCCACAACTTCAACATCCCGCCATACAAGTGCCACCTCCTGCCCAACGTGTGCCACATCCTGCCCCACAAGTGCCAACTCCTGCCCCGCAACTTTTACCTCCTGCTCCACAAGTGCCAACTCCTGCCCCACATCATCCACCTCTTGCCCCACAAGTGCCACCTCCAGCCCCACAAGTGCCACATCCCTCCCCACAAGTGCCACCTCCTGCCCCACAAGTGCCACCTCCCGCCCCACAACTTCCACCCCCTCCCCTCAAGTTACATCTCCTGCCCCACAAGTGCCAACACCTGACCCACAAGTGCCACCTCCTGCCCCACAACTTTACATTCCGCCCCACAATTTCCACCTCCTGTCTTACAACTTCCACTTCCTGCCCCACAAGTGCCAGCTCAGGCTTCACAAGTGCCAGCTCCTGCACCACATCATCCACTTCCCGCCCCACAAGTGCCACCTCCTGCCCAACAATTGCCATTTCTTACCCCACAGGTTCCAACTCCTGTCCCACATGGGCCAACTCCTGCCCCACAAGTGCCATTTCCTGCCCCACAACTTCCACCTCCCGCCCCAGAAGTGCCAGTTCCTGTCCCACAAGTGCCACCTACCACGCCACAAATTCCACCTCCTGCCCCAGAAGTTCCACCTCCTGCCCCACAATGACCACCTCCTGCCCCACATCATCCACCTCCTGCCCCACAATGACCACCTCCTGCCCCACATCATCCACCTCCTGCCCCACAAGTGCCAATTCCTGCCCTACAAGTGCCAGCTCCTGCCCCACAAGTGCCACATTTTGCCACACCACTGCCACCTCCCCCCCCAAATAATCCACCTCCTGCCCCACAAGTGTCACTGACCGCAACTTCCTCCTCCTGACCCACAAGTGCAACCTCCTGCCCCACAACTTCAACATCCCGCCACACAAGTGCCGACTCCTGCCCAACGTGTGCCACATCCTGCCCCACAAGTGCCAAATCCTGCCCCACATCG
Organism: Coturnix japonica; assembly: GCF_054131305.1. Classification (NCBI taxonomy): domain Eukaryota; kingdom Metazoa; phylum Chordata; class Aves; order Galliformes; family Phasianidae; genus Coturnix; species Coturnix japonica. Next base: position 1,391,841 of record NC_140687.1, on the reverse strand, counting down.
TCCACCTCCCACCCAGCAAGTGCCACCTCCTGCCCCACAAGTGCCAATTCCTGCCCCACATGTGCCAGCTCATGCCCCACAAGTGCCAGGTCCTGTCCCACATCATCCACCTTCTGCCCCACAAGTGCCACCTCCTGCCCCACAACGACCACCTCCTGCCCCACATCATCCACCCCCTGCACCACAAGTGCCAATTCATGCCCTACAAGTGCCAGCTCACTCCCCTGAAGTGCCACCTCCTGTCCCACATGTGCTAACTCCTGCCCCACAAGTGCCATTTTCTGCCCCACAACTTCTACCTCACGGCCCACAAGAGCCAGTTCCAGCCCCACAAATGCCACCTCCCGCCCCACAACTTCAACATCCCGCCCCACAAGTGCCACCTCCTGCCTCACAACTTCCAACTCCCACTACAACAATTTCCACCTCCTGTCTTACAAGTTCCACTTCCGCCCTACAAGTGCCACCTCCAGCCCCATAAGTGCCTAATCATGCCCCACAACATCCACCTGTGCCCTAAAAATTTCCGGCTCCACATCATCCAACTCCAGCCCCACAAGCGCCACCTCCTGCACAAAAAGATCCACCTCAAGCCCCACAGGTGCCACCTCCCGCCCCACAACTTCCACCTCCCGCCCCACAATTGTCACCTCCTGCCCCACATATTCCACCTACCACCCCACAAATTCCAACTCCTGCCCCACAAGTGCCAGCTCCTGCCCGACAAGAGCCACTTCCTGCCCCACAAGTACCTCTTCCCTCCCAACAAGTTCCAATTTCCGCCCAACAAGTACCACCTCCTTCTGCACAAGTTCCACCTCCTGCCCTAAAAGCTCCATTTCCTGCCCCAGAAGTGCCACCTCCCACCCCACAAGTGCCACCTCCTGCCCTACAACTTCCACCTCCTGGCCCACAAGTGCCACCTCCCGCCCTACAACTGCCAAACCCTGCCCCAAAACTTCCACCTCCTGCCCAACAATTTCCAACTCGTGCCCCACAATTGCCACCTCCTGCCACACAAATGCCACCTTCTGCCTCAAAATGCCACCTCCTGCCCAACAACTCCAACCTCCCGCCCCACAAGTACCACCTCCTGCTCCACAAGTTCCACCTCCTGCCCCATAAGTTCCACCTTACGCCCCACAAGTGCCATCTCCTGCCCCAAAAGCTCAATTTCCTGCCCCATCAGTGCCACCTCCCGCACCACAACTGCCACCTCCTGCCCCAGAAGTGCCAATTTCTGCCCCACAAGTGCCACTTCCCGCCTTACAAATGCCACCTCCTGCCCCACAACTTTCACCTCCTGCCCCACAAGTGCAACCTCCCTGCCCACGAGTCACACAATCTGCCCAAGTGCCACCTCCTCATGCCAGCTCATGCTTCACAAATGCCAGCTCCAGCCCCACATCATCAACTTCCTGTCCCACAAGTGCCACCTCCAACCTCACAAAGACAGCCTCCTGCCCCACAAGTGCCACCTCCTGCCCCACAAGTGCCAATTCCTGCCCCCCAAGTGCCAGCTCATGCTCCACAAGCGCCAGCTCCTGCCCCTCATCATCCACCTCCTGCCCCACAGGTGCCACCTCCTGACCCACAACATCAATCTCCAGCCCCACAAGTTACACCTGCTACAAGTTCCACAAGTGCCACCTCCCTGCTCACGAGTGCCACATCCCGCCCCACATGTACCACCTCCTGCATCACAACTTCCACCTCCCGCCCCACATGTACCACCTCCTGCATCACAACTTCCACCTCCCGCCCCACATGTACCACCTCCTGCATCATAACTTCCACCTCCCGCCCCACATGTACCACCTCCTGCATCACAACTTCCACCTCCCGCCCCACATGTACCACCTCCTGCATCACAACTTCCACCTCCTGCCCCACATGTACCACCTCCTGCATCACAACTTACACCTCCCGCCCCAAGAATGCCACATCCTGCCCCACAAGTGCCACCTCGTGCCTCACAAGTGCCACCCACCCCCACAAGTTCCACCTCCCGCCCCACAAGTGCCACCTCCCACGCACAAGTGCCACATCCTGCCCCACAAGTGTCACCTCCTGCCCACAAGTGCCACCTTCCGCCCCACAAGTGCCACCTCACACCCCAACAGTTTCAACTTCCGCCCCACAAGTGCCACCTCACGCCCCACAACTTCCACATCCCGACCCACAAGTGCCACCACCTGACCCACAAGTGCCACCACCTGACCCACTAATGCAACTACGTGCCCCACAAGTGCCAACTCCTGCCCCACAAGTTCTACCTCCTGCCTTACAAGTGCCACCCCCTGCCTCACAACTTCCACCTCCTGCCCCACAAATGCCACCTCCTGCCCCACAAATGCCACCTCCTGCCCTACAAGTGCCAGCTCAGGCCCCACAAGTGCCCCCTCCCGCTCCACAAGTGCCACGTCCTGCCCCACAAGGGCCAAATCCTGCCACGCAACATCCACCTCCTGCCCCACATCATCCACCTCCCACCCCACAAGTGCCACCTCCTAACCCACATGTGCCAACTCCTGCCCCACAAGTGCCATTTCCTGCACCACATTTGCCACCTCCTGCCCCACAAGTGCCACCTCCTTCCCCACAAGTGCCACCTCCCACCCCAGAAGTTTAACCTCCAGACACACAAGTGCCATCTCCCGCTCCACAAGTGCCATCTCCCACCCCACAAGTGCCAAATCCTGACGTGCAACTTCCACCTCCTGCTCCACAAGTGCCATCTCCTGCCCCACAAGTGCCACCTCCCGCCACACAAGTGCCACCTCCCGCCCCTCTATAGCCACCTCCTGCCCCACAAGTTACACCTCTTGCCCCAAAAGTTCAACCTCTTGCCTCACAACGTCGACCCCCGCCCCACATGTGCCACCACCTGACCCACAAGTGCCAACTCCTGCCCCACAAGTGCCAACTCCTGCCCCACAACTTCAACCTCCAGCCACACAAGTGCCAACTCCTGCCCAACAAGTGCCACCTCCCGCCCCACAAGTGCCACCTCCCGCCCCACAAGTGCCACGTCACACCCCAAATCTTCTTACCTTCCACCCCACAAGTGCCAACTCCTGCCCCAAACCTTCAACCTACTGCCCCACAACTGTCACTTCCCACCCAGCAATTGCCACCCCCCGCCACACAAGTGCCTCCTCCCACCCCACAAGTGCCAACACTTACCCCACAATTACCACCTCCTGCCCCACAACTTCCATCTCCCACTCCACAAGTGCCACCTACTGCACAACAAATACCATCTCCTGCCCCATAAGTGCCATCTCCTGCCCCACAGGTGCCACCTACTGTTCCACATCATCCACCTCCTTCCCCACATCATCCACCTCCTGTTCAACAAATGTCACCTCCTGACCCACAACTTCCACATCCTGCCCCACAAGTGCCACCTCTTGCCCCACATAATCCACGTCCTGCTCCAAAATTGCCACCTCCTGCCCCACAAGTGCCACCTCCCGCCCCACAACATCCACCTCACGCTCCAAAAGTGCCACCTCCTGCCCCACAAGTGCTACTTCCTGCCTTACAAGTGCCACTTCCCTCTGCACAAGTGACACCTCCAGCCCCACAGCTGCCACAACCCGCCCCACAACTTCCACATCCCGCCTCACAACTGCAAGCTCCTGCCCCACAATTGCTACCTCCTACCACACAAGTGCCAACTCCTGCCCCACAAGTGCCACCTCATGTCCCTCAATTTTCACCTTATGCCCCAAAAGTGCCACCTCCCGCCCAAAAAGTGCAACATCTCGCCCCACAAGTGCCACGTCCCGGCCCAAAATTGCTACCTCCTGCCCCACATCATCCACCTCCTGTTCCACAAATGTCACCTCCTGACCCACAACTTCCACCTCCTGCCCCACAAGTGCCACCTTCTGCCTCACAAGTGCCACCCCTTGCCCCACAAGTGCCACATCCCACCGCACAATTTCCACCTCTTGTTACACAAGTCCCACCTCCCGCCCAACAACAGCCTCCTCCTGCCCTACAAGTGCCACCTCCTGCCCCACAAGTGCCACCTTCTGCCTCACAGGTGTCACCCCTTGCCCCACAAGTGCCACATCCCACCGCACAATTTCCACCTCTTGTTACACAAGTCCCACCTCCCGCCCAACAACAGCCTCCTCCTGCCCCACAAGTGCCACCTCCTGCCCCACAAGTGCCACCTCCCACCCCACAAGTGCCACGTCCTTCCCAATTGCCACGTCCTGTCCCACAAGTGCCACCTCCTGCTGTACAAGTGCCACCCTCTGCCCCACAATTGCCACTTCTTGCCCCACAATTGCCAATTCTTGCCCCACAACTTCCACCTCCCACCCCATAACTTCCACCTCCCGTCCCACAGCTTCCACATCCTGCCCCACAAGTGCCCGATCCTGCCCCAGAAGTACCACTACCTGACCCACAAATGCCAACTCCTGACCCACAAATGCCACCTCGCATCCCGCAAGTGCCACATCCCGCCCCACAAGTTCCACCTCCTGCCCCACAAATGCAAATTCCTGCCCCACAAGTGCCAGCTCATGCCCCACAAGTGCCACCTCCTGCCCCACATGTGCCACCTCCTGCCCCACATGTTCCACCTACCACCCCACAAATTCCAACTCCTGCCCCACAAGTGCCAGCTCCTGCCCGACAAGAGCCACTTCCTGCCCCACAAGTACCTCTTCCCTCCCAACAAGTTCCAATTTCCGCCCCACAAGTGCCACCTCCTGCCCCACAAATGCAACCTCCTGCCCCACAAGTGCCACATTTCACCCCACAAATGCCACCTCCCGCTCCACAACTTCCACCTCCTGCCCCACAAGTGCCAGCTGCTGCTCCACATCATCCAACTCCCGCCCCACAAGCGCCATGTCCAGCCCCACAACATCTGCCTCCTGCCCCAAAAGTGTCAACTCCTGCCCCATAAGTTCCATATCCCGCCCCACAAGTGCCACCTCCCACCCCACAAGTGCCACCTCCTGCCCCACAAGTTCCAACTCTCGTCTAACAAGTGCCACCTCCTGCCCAACATTTACCACCTCCCGCTCCACAAGTGCCACCTCCTGTCCAACAAGTGCCATTTCTTACCCCACATGTTCCAACTCCTGCCCCACAGGTGCCATTTCCTGCCCCACAAGTACCACCTCCTGTCCCACATTTACCAACTCCTGCCCCACAAGTGCCATTTCCTGCCCCACATCTGTTGCATACCACCCCACAAATTCCACCTCCCGCCACACAAGTGCCACCTCCCGCTTCAAAACTTCCACATCCTGCCCTACAAGTGCCACCTCCCGCCATAAAATGCCACCTCCCGTCCCTCTATCACCACCTCCTGCCCCACAAGTTACACCCCCACCCCACAGATACCACCACCTGCCCCACAAGTACCACCTCCTGCAAACAAATGCCATTTCTTAAACCACAGGTCCAAACTCCTGCCCCACAAGTGCCACCTCCTGCCCCACAAGTGCCACCTCCTGCCCCACAATTGCCACCTCCCGCCCTGCAAGTCCAGCTCCTCTCGCCCCACAAGTGCCAGCTCATGCTTCACAAGTGCCAGCTCCTGCCCCACATGTGCCACCTCCAACCCCACAAAGACAGCCTCCTTCCCCACAAGTGCCACCTCCTGCCCCACAAGTGCCAATTCCTGCCCCACAATTGCCAGCTCATGCCCCACAAGTGCCAGCACCTGCCCCACAAGTGCCACCTCTTGCCCAACAGGTGCCACCTCCCGCCCCTCAAGTGCCACACACTGCCCCACAAGTGCCGCCCCCAGCCCCGTAACTGCCACCCCTTGCCCCACAATTTCCACCTCCCACCCCACAATTTTTACCTCCCACCCCACAAGTGCCATCTCCTGCCCCACAGGTGCCACCTACTGTTCCACATCATCCACCTCCTTCCCCACATCATCCACCTCCTGTTCCACACATGCCACCTCCTGCCCTATAAGTGCCACCTCAGGCCCCACAAGTGCCCCCTCCCGCTCCACAAGTGCCACGTCCTGCCCCACAAGGGCCAAATCCTGCCACGCAACATCCACCTCCTGCCCCACATCATCCACCTCCCACCCCACAAGTGCCAATTCCAGCCCTAAAAGTGCCAGCTCATGCTTCACAATTGCCAGATCCTGCCCCACATCATCCACCTCCTGCCCCACAAGTGCCACCTCCTAACCCACATGTGCCAACTCCTGCCCCACAAGTGCCATTTCCTGCACCACATTTGCCACCTCCTGCCCCACAAGTGCCACCTCCTTCCCCACAAGTGCCACCTCCCACCCCACAAGTTTAACCTCCAGACACACAAGTGCCATCTCCCGCCCCACAAGTGCCATCTCCCGCCCCACAAGTGCCATCTCCCGCCCCACAAGTGCCAAATCCTGACGTGCAACTTCCACCTCCTGCTCCACAAGTGCCATCTCCTGCCCCACACGTGCCACCTCCCGCCACACAAGTGCCACCTCCCGCCACACAAGTGCCACCTCCCGCCCCTCTATAGCCACCTCCTGCCCCACAAGTTACACCTCTTGCCCCAAAAGTTCAACCTCTTGCCTCACAACGTCGACCCCCGCCCCACATGTGCCACCACCTGACCCACAAGTGCCAACTCCTGCCCCACAAGTGCCAACTCCTGCCCCACAACTTCAACCTCCAGCCACACAAGTGCCAACTCCTGCCCAACAAGTGCCACCTCCCGCCCCACAAGTGCCACCTCCCGCCCCACTACTTCCACGTCACACCCCAAATCTTCTTACCTTCCACCCCACAAGTGCCACCTCCTGCCCCAAACCTTCAACCTACTGCCCCACAACTGCCACTTCCCACCCAGCAATTGCCACCCCCCGCCACACAAGTGCCTCCACCCACCCCACAAGTGCCAACCCTTACCCCACAAGTGCCAACTCCTGCCCCACATCATCCACCAACCGACCCACAAATGCCACCTCCTGCCCCACAACTTCCATCTCCCACTCCACAAGTGCCACCTACTGCACAACAAATACCATCTCCTGCCCCATAAGTGCCATCTCCTGCCCCACAGGTGCCACCTACTGTTCCACATCATCCACCTCCTTCCCCACATCATCCACCTCCTGTTCCACAAATGTCACCTCCTGACCCACAACTTCCACATCCTGCCCCACAAGTGCCACCTCTTGCCCCACATAATCCACGTCCTGCTCCAAAATTGCCACCTCCTGCCCCACAAGTGCCACCTCCCACCCCACAAGTGCCACCTCCAGCCCCACCAGTTCCACCGCCCGCCCCACAAGTACCACCTCCTGACCCACAAGTGCCACTACGTGACCCACAATTGCCACCTCCCGTCTCACAATTGCAACTCTCGCCCAACAAGTGCCACCTCCTGCCCCACAATTGCCACCACCCCCCCAACAAGTGCCACCTCCCACCCCACAAGTGCCAACTCTCGCCCCACAAGTGCCAACTCCTGCCCCACAACATCCACCTCATGCTCCAAAAGTGCCACCTCCTGCCCCACAAGTGCTACTTCCTGCCTTACAAGTGCCACTTCCCGCTGCACAAGTGACACCTCCAGCCCCACAGCTGCCACAACCCGCCCCACAACTTCCACATCCCGCCTCAGAACTGCAAGCTCCTGCCCCACAATTGCCACCTCCTACCACACAAGTGCCAATTCTTGCCCCACAATTGCCAGGTCATGCCCCACAAGTGCCAGCACCTGCCCCACAAGTGCCACCTCTTGCCCAACAGGTGCCACCTCCTGCCCCACAAATGCTAATCCTGCCCTGCAACTTCCAACTCCTGCCCCACATGTGCCAACTCCTGCCCCACATCATCCACCAACCGCCCCAAAAGTGTCACCTCCTGCCCCACAACTTCCATCTCCCACTCCACAAGTGCCACCTACTGCACAACAAATACCATCTCCTGCCCCATAAGTGCCACCTCCTGCCCCACAACCGCTACCTCCTGCCTCATATCATTCACCTCCCGCCCCACAATTTCCACCTCCTGCTCAACTAGTGCCACGTGCTGCCCCACAAGTTCCATTTCCCGCCCCACAAGTGCCACCTCCCGCCCCACAAGTGCCGCCTCCAGCCACACAAGTGCTAAATCGTGCCGCACAACTTCCACCTCCCGCCCCACAACTGCTACCTCCCGCCTTAAAAGTGCCACCTCCCGACCCACAAGTGCCTCCTCCTGTCCCACAGTTGTCACCTCCCGCTCCACAAGTTACACCTCACCCCCCACAAGTTCTACCACCCACCCCACAAGTGCCACCTGCAGCCCCAGAAGTGTCAAATCCTTCCACACAACTTCCACATCCAGCCCCACAAGTGCCACCTCCCGCCCCACAACTTCCACTTCCCGCCCAACAACAGCCTCCTCCTGCCCCACAAGTGCCACCTCCTGCCCCACAAGTGCCACTTCCTGCCCCACAAGTGCCACTTCCTGCCCCACAACTGCCTCCTCCTGCCCCACAAGTGCCTCCTCCTGCCTCACAAATGCCTCCTCCTGACCCACAATTGCCACCTCCCGCCCCACAACTTCTACCTCCCGCCCCACAAGTACCAGCTCCCGCCCCACAAGAGCCACCTCCCGACCCACATGTGCCAACTTCTGCCCCACAAGTGCCAGCTCCTGCCCCTCAAGTGTCACCTCTTCCCCACAAGTGCCACCTTCTGCTCCACAAGTGCCACTTCCTGCCGCACAAGTGATACCTCCAGCCCCACAACTGCCACCTCCCGCCCCACAACTTCCACCTCCCGCCTCACAAGTGCAACCTCCAGGCCCACAAGTGCCACCTCCAGATCCACAAGAATTAACTCCTGCCCCACAAGTGCCACCTCCTGCCCTTCAAGAGCCACTTCTTGCCCCACAAGTAACATTGCCTGCCCCACAAGTGCCAACCCCTGCCCAACAAGTGCTATGACCCAGCCCACAAGTGCCAACTCCTGCCCCACTAGTGCCACCTCCCGCCCCACAAGAGCCACCACCCTCCCCGCAACTTCAACCTCCTTCCCCAAAACATCCACCTCCCGCCCCACAGGTGTCATCATCTGCCCCACAACTGCCACATCCCGCCCCACAAGTGCCACACACTGCCCCACAAGTGCCGCCCCCATCCCCGAAACTGCCACCCCTTGCCCCACAATTTCCACCTCCCACCCCACAATTTTTACCTCCCGCCCCACAAGTGCCATCTCCTGCCCCACAGGCGCCACCTACTGTTCCACATCATCCACCTCCTTCCCCACATCATCCACCTCCTGTTCCACAAATATCACCTCCTGACCCACAACTTCCACATCCTGCCCCACAAGTGCCACCTCCTGCCCCACATAATCCACGTCCTGCTCCAAAATTGCCACCTCCTGCCCCACAAGTGCCACCTCCCACCCAACAAGTGCCACCTCCAGCCCCACCAGTTCCACCGCCCGCCCCACAAGTACCACCTCCTGACCCAGAAGTGCCACCTCCTGACCCACAATTGCCACCCCCCGTCTCACAATTGCAACTCTCGCCCAACAAGTGCCACCTCCTGCCCCACAATTGCCACCACCCCCCCAACAAGTGCCACCTCCCGCCCCACAAGTACCACATCCAACCCCACAAGTGCAACCTCCTGCCCCACAAGTGCCAACTCTCGCCCCACAAGTGCCAACTCCTGCCCCACAACATCCACCTCACGCTCCAAAAGTGCCACCTCCTGCCCCACAAGTGCTACTTCCTGCCTTACAAGTGCCACTTCCCGCTGCACAAGTGACACCTCCAGCCCCACAGCTGCCACAACCCGCCCCACAACTTCCACATCCCGCCTCGCAACTGCAAGCTCCTGCCCCACAATTGCCACCTCCTACCACACAAGTGCCAACTCCTGCCCCACAAGTGCCACCTCATGTCCCTCAATTTTCACCTTATGCCCCAAAAGTGCCACCTCCCGCCCAACAAGTGCAACATCTCGCCCCACTAGTGCCACGTCCCGGCCCAAAATTGCTACCTCCTGCCCCACATCATCCACCTCCTGTTCCACAAATGTCACCTCCTGACCCACAACTTCCACCTCCTGCCCAACAAGTGCCACCTTCTGCCTCACAAGTGCCACCCCTTGCCCCACAAGTGCCACATCCCACCGCACAATTTCCACTTCTTGTTACACAAGTCCCACCTCCTGCCCAACAACAGCCTCCTCCTGCCCCACAAGTGCCACCTCCTGCCCCACAAGTGCCACCTCCCGCCCCACAAGTGCCACGTCCTTCCCAATTGCCACGTCCTGTCCCACAAGTGCCACCTCCTGCCGTACAAGTGCCACCCTCTGCCCCACAATTGCCACTTCTTGCCCCACAATTGCCAATTCTTGCCCCACAACTTCCACCTCCCACCCCATAACTTCCACCTCCCGTCCCACAGCTTCCACATCCTGCCCCACAAGTGCCCGATCCTGCCCCAGAAGTACCACCACCTGACCCACAAGTGCCAACTCCTGCCCCGCAAGTGCCACCTCGCATCCCGCAAGTGCCCATTCCTGCTTCACAAGTGCCAGCTCATGTTTCACAAATGCCAGCTCCTGCCCCACATCGTCAACTTCCTGCCCCACAAGTGTCACCTCCAACCCCACAAAGACAGCCTCCTGCCCCACATCATCCACCTCCTGCCCCACAAGTGCCAATTCCTGCCCCACAAGTGCCAGCTCATGCCCCACAAGTGCCAGCTCCTGCCCCACAAGTGCCAGCTCCTGCCCCACAAGTGCCAACTCCTGCCCCACAAGTGCCAACTCCTGCCCCACATGTTCCACCTACCACCCCACAAATTCCAACTCCTGCCCTACAAGTGCCAGCTCCTGCCCGACAAGAGCCACTTCCTGCCCCACAAGTACCTCTTCCCTCCCAACAAGTTCCAATTTCCGCCCCACAAGTGCCACCTCCTGCCCCACAAATGCAACCTCCTGCCCCACAAGTGCCACCTTTCGCCCCACAAATGCCACCTCCTACCCCACAAGTTCCACCTCCTGCCCCACAAGTGCCAGCTGCTGCTCCACATCATCCAACTCCCGCCCCACAAGTGCCATGTCCAGCCCCACAACATCTGCCTCCTGCCCCAAAAGTGTCAACTCCTGCCCCATAAGTTCCATATCCCGCCCCACAAGTGCCACCTCCCGCCCCACAAGTGCCACCTCCTGCCCCACAAGTTCCAACTCTCGTTTAACAAGTGCCACCTCCTGCCCAACATTTACCACCTCCCGCTCCACAAGTGCCACCTCCTGCCCAACAAGTGCCATTTCTTACCCCACATGTTCCAACTCCTGGCCCACTAGTACCTCTTCCCTCCCAACAAGTTCCAATTTCCGCCCCACAAGTGCCACCTCCTGCCCCACAAATGCAACCTCCTGCCCCACAAGTGCCACATTTCACCCCACAAATGCCACCTCCCGCTCCACAACTTCCACCTCCTGCCCCACAAGTGCCAGCTGCTGCTCCACATCATCCAACTCCCGCCCCACAAGTGCCATGTCCAGCCCCACAACATCTGCCTCCTACCCCAAAAGTGTCAACTCCTGCCCCGTAAGTTCCATATCCCGCCCCACAAGTGCCACCTCCCACCCCAAAATTGCCACCTCCTGCCCCACAAGTTCCAACTCTCGTCTAACAAGTGTTACCTCCTGCCCAACATTTACCACCTCCCGCTCCACAAGTGCCACCTCCTGCCCCACAAGTACCACCTCCTGTCCCACATTTACCAACTCCTGCCCCACAAGTGCCATTTCCTGCCCCACATCTGTTGCATACCACCCCACAAATTCCACCTCCCGCCACACAAGTGCCACCTCCCGCCCCACAACTTCCACCTCCTGCCCCACAATTGCCACCTCCTGCCCCACAAGTGCCACCTCCTGCCCGACAAGAGCCACTTCCTGCCCCACAAGTACCTCTTCCCTCCCAACAAGTTCCAATTTCCGCCCTGCAAGTGCCACCTCCTGCCCCACAAGTGCCAGCACCTGCCCCACAAATGCCACCTTTCGCCCCACAAATGCCAAATCCCGCTCCACAACTTCCACCTCCTGCCCCACAAGTGCCACCTCCCGACCCACAAGTGCCACCTCACGCCCAACATCTACCACCTCCCACCCAACAAGTGCCACCTCCCGCCCTACAACTTCCATCTCCTGGCCCACAAGTGCCACCTCCTGCCTCAAAAGAGCCACCTCCCGCCCCACAACTTCCACGTAACGCCCCATAAGTTCCACCTCCTGCCCAACAAGTGCCACCTCTCGTCTTACAAGGACCACCTCCTGCCCCACAAGTGCCACCTCCTGCCCCACAAGTGCCAACTCCTGCCCAACAAGTGCCACCACCCTCCCCAAAATGCCAACTCCCGCCCCACAAGTGCCACGTCCAGCCCCACAACTTCCACCTCCTGCCCCAAAAGTGTCAACTCCTGCCCCATAAGTTCCATATCCCGCCCCACAAGTGCCACTACCTGCCCCACTAGTGCCATCTCCATTTCCACAGGTGCCACCTCCCGCCCCACAACTTCTACGTAACGCCCCATAAGTTCCACCTCCTGCCCAACAAGTGCCACCTCTCGTCCCACAAGGACCACCTCCTGCCCCACAAGTTCCACCTCTTGCCCCACAAGTGCCAAATACTTCCCCACAACTTCCACCTTCTGTCGCTCTAGTGCCAACTCCAATTCCACAAGTGCCACCTCCCACACCACAAGTGCCACCACCTGACCCACAAGTGCCAACTCCTGCCCCACAAGTGCCATTTTCTTGCCCCACAAGTGACACGTCCTGCCCCAGAAGTGCCATTTCCTGCCCTACAACTTCCACCTCCTGCCCCACAAGAGCCAGTTCCAGCCCCACAAATGCCACCTCCCGCCCCACAACTTCAACATCCCGCCATACAAGTGCCAACTCCTGCCCAACGTGTGCCACATCCTGCCCCACAAGTGCCAAATCCTGCCCCGCAACTTTTACCTCCTGCTCCACAAGTGCCAACTCCTGCCCCACATCATCCACCTCCTGCCACACAAGTGCCACCTCCAGCCACACAAGTGCCAACTCCTGCCCCACAAGTGCCACATCCCTCCCCACAAGTGCCACCTACCACGCCACAAATTCGACCTCCTGCCCCACAAGTTCCACCTCCCACCCCACAAGTGCCAAATCCTGCCACGCAACGTCCACATCCTGCTCCACAAGTGCCACCTCCTGCCCCACTTCATCCACCTCCCATCCAACAAGTGCCACCACCTGCCCCACAAGTGCCAATTCCTGCCTCACAAGTGCCAGCTCATGCTTCACAAGTGCCAGCTCCTGCCCCTCATCATCCACCTCCTGCCCCACAAGTGCCACCTCCCGCCCAACAATTGTGGCCACATGACAAACAAGTGAAAAATCCCACCCCACAAGTGCCACTACATGCCCAACAGGTGCCACCTCCCACCCCACAACTTCAGCCTCCCGCCACAGAAGTGCCAACTCCTGCCCAACGTGTGATATCTCCTGCACCACAAGTTCCAAGTCTTGCCCCACAAGTTCCACCTACCATCCCACAAGTGCCACCTCCAGCCCCACAAGTGCCATCTCCCACCCCACAAGTACCAAATCCAGCCCCACAACTTCCACCTCCTGCCCCAGAAGTGCCATCTCCTGTCGCACAAGTTCCACCTTCGGCCCCACAAGTGTAACCTCCAGCCCCATAAGTGCCAAATCCTGCCCCACAACATCCACCTGTGCCCTACAAATACCATTTCCGGCTCCACATCATCCAACTCCTGCCCCACAAGTGCCACCTCCTGCCCCACAAGTGCCACCTCCTGCCCCACAAGTGCCACCTCCTGCCCCACAAGTGCAACCTCCCACCCCACAAGTACCAAATCCTGCCCCACAACTTCCACCTCCTGCCCCAGAAGTGCCATCTCCTGCCCCACATGTGTCACCTCCTGACGCACATCATCCACCTCCAAACCCATAAGTGCCACCTCCTGCACAACAAGTGCCAATTCCTGCCCCACAAGTGGCAGCACATGCTTCACAAGCACCAGCTCCAGCCTAACATCATCCACCTCCCGACCCACAAGTGCCACCTCCTGCCCCGCCAGTTCCACCTCCTGCCATGCAAGTGCCAGCTCCTGCCCCACATGTGCCACCTCTCGCCCCACTAGTGCCACCTCCCGCCCCATAAGTGCCACCTCCCTCTCCACAAATTCAGCCTCCCGCCCACAAGTGCCACATCGCTCCCCACAAGTGCCACCTCCCGCCCCACAAGTGCCAACTCCCGCCCCACAAGTGCCAACTCCCGCCCCACAAGTGCCAACTCCTGCCGCACAACTGCCAATTCCAGCCCCACAAGTGCCAGCTCATGCTTCACAAGTGCCAGCTCCTGCCCCTCATCATCCAGCTCCTGCCCAAGTGCCACCTCCTGCCCAAAACCTGCCACCTCCCTCCCCACAATGCCACCTCCTGCCATATTAGTGCAGCCTCCTGCCCCACAAGTGCCAACTCCCGCCCCACAAGTGCCACCTCCTTCCAAACAAGTGTTACCTCCCGCCCCAAAAGTGCCACTTCCTGCCTTTCTACCGCCACCTCCTGCCCCAGAAGTTCCACTTCCTGCACCACAAGTTACACCTACAGCCCCACAATTTCCACCTCCTGTTTTACAAGTTCCACTTCCGCCCCACAAGTGCCACCTCCTGCCCAAAAAGTGCCAGTTCATGCCCCACAAGTGCAAGGTCCTGTCCTTCAACTTCCACCTCCTGCCCCACAACTGCCACCTCCTGCCCCACAACGACCACCTCCTGCCCCACAACGACCACCTCCTGCCCCACAAGTTCCAATTCCTGCCCTACAAGTGCCAGCTCATTCCCCTGAAGTGCCAGCTCCTGCCCCACAAGTGCCACATTTTGCCACACCACTGCCACCTCCCTTCCCAAATAATCCACCTCCTGCCCCACAAGTGTCACTGACCGCCCAACTTCATCCTCCTGACCCACAAGTGCAACCTCCTGCCCCACAAGTGCCAGCTCCTGCCCGACAAGAGCCACTTCCTGCCCCACAAGTACCTCTTCCCTCCCAACAAGTTCCAATTTCCGCCCCACAAGTGCCAGCTCCTGCCCCACAAGTGCAACCTCCTGCCCCACAATTGCCACCTCCTGCCCCACAAGTGCCACCTCCTGCCCCACAAGTGCCACCTCCAGCCCCACATCATCCACCTCCCGCCCCACAATTGCCACCTCCTGCCCCACAAGTGCCACATCCCGCCCAACAATTGTGGCCACATGACAAACAAGTTCCACTTCCACCCCACAAGTGCCACCTCCTGCCCCAAAAGTGCCAATTCCTGCTTCACAAGTGCCAGCTCATGCTTCACAAATGCCAGCTCATGCCCCACATCATCAACTTCCTGCCCCACAAGTGCCACCTCTAACCCCACAAAGACAGCCTCCTGCCCCACATCATCCACCTCCTGCCCCACAAGTGCCAATTCCTGCCCCACAAGTGCCAGCTCATGCCCCACAAGTGCCACCTCTTGCCCCACAAGTGCCACCTCCTGCCCCACAAGTGCCACCTCCTGCCCCACATCATCCACCTCCTCCCCCACAAGTGACAATACCTGTTCCACAAGTGCCACCTCCCGCCCCACAACTTCAACATCTTGCCACACAAGTGCCGACTCCTGGCAACGTGTGCCACATCCTGCCCCACAAGTTCCAGCTCCTGCCCCACATGTTCCACCTACCACCCCACAAATTCCACCTCATGCCCCACAAGTGCCAACTCCCAACCCACAAATGCCAAATCCTGCAATGCAACTTCCACCTCCTGCTCCACAAGTGCAACCTCCTGCCCCACATCGTCCACCTCCCAACCAACAAGTGCCACCACCTGCCCCACAAGTGCCAATTCCTGCCCCACATGTGCCAGCTCATGCTTCACAAGTGCCAGCTCCTGCACTACATCATCCACTTCCTGCTCACAAGTGCCACCTCCTGACCGACAAAGACATCCTCCTGCTCCACAAGTGCCAATTCCTGCCCCACAAGTGCCAATTCCTGCCCCACAAGTGCCACATTTGTCCACACCACTGCCTCCTCCCCCCCAAAAAATCCACCTCCCGCCCCACAAGTGTCACTGACTGACCAACTTCCTCCTCCTGACCCACAAGTGCCAGCTCCTGCCCCACAAGAGCCACTTCCTGCCCCACAAGTACCTCTTCCCTCCCAACAAGTTCCAATTTCCGCCCAACAAGTACCACCTCCTTCTGCACAAGTTCCACCTCCTGCCCTTAAAGCTCCATTTCCTGCCCCAGAAGTGCCACCTCCCGCCCCACAAGTGCCACCTCCTGCCCTACAACTTCCACCTCCTGGCCCACAAGTGCCACCTCCCGCCCTACAACTGCCAAACCCTGCCCCAAAACTTCCACCTCCTGCCCAACAATTTCCAACTCGTGCCCCACAATTGCCACCTCCTGCCACACAAATGCCACCTTCTGCCTCAAAATGCCACCTCCTGCCCAACAACTCCAACCTCCTGCTCCACAAGTTCCACCTCCTGCCCCATAAGTTCCACCTCCTGCCCCATAAGTTCCACCTTACGCCCCACAAGTGCCATCTCCTGCCCCAAAAGCTCAATTTCCTGCCCCATCAGTGCCACCTCCTGCACCACAAGTGCCACCTCCTGCCCCAGAAGTGCCAATTTCTGCCCCACAAGTGCCACTTCCCGCCTTACAAATGCCACCTCCTGCCCCACAACTTTCACCTCCTGCCCCACAAGTGCAACCTCCCAGCCCACGAGTGACACAATCTGCCCAAGTGCCACCTCCTGCCTCACAACTTCCACCTCCCGCCCCACAAGTGCCACCTCCTGTCTCACAAGTGCAACCTCCCGCCCCACAACTTCCACAACCTGCCCCACAAGTGCCACCTCCCGTCACTCAACTTCCAACTCCCGCCCCACAAGTGCCACCTCCCGCCCTACAACTTCCACATCCCGCCCCACAACTTCATTCTCCCGCCCCACAACTTCCAACTCCTGGCCCACAAGTGCGACCTCCTGCCCCACCATTACCACCTCCTGCCCCACAAGTGCCACAACCTGCTCCACAATTTCAACGTCCTGCCTTACAAGTGCCACATTCTGCCCCACAAGTGTAGGCTCCTGCTCCACAAGTGCCACCTCCCGAACCACAACCTCAGCCTCTGGCCCCACAAGTCCCACCTCCCGCCCCACAAGTGCCACATCCCGCCCCACATGTGCCATCACCCGCCTCACAAGTGCCACCTTCTGTTCCACAACTTCCACCTCCTGCCCCACAAGTTATAACTCCTGCCCCACAAGTGTTGCATTTTGCCCCACAAGTGCCACCTCCCGCCTCACAAGTGCCACCTCCCGACCCACAAGTGCCAACTCCTGCCCCGCAACTTCCATCTCCTGCTCCACAAGTGCCACCTCGAACCGCACAATTGCCACCTCCTTCCCCATATCAACCACCTCCCATCCAACAAGTGCCACCTCCTGCCCCACAAGTGCCAATTCCTGCCCCACAAGTGCCAGCTCATGCTTCACAAGTGCCAGCTCCAGCCCCTCATCATCCACCTCCTGCTCCACAAGTGCCACCTCCTGCCCCACAATGACCACCTCCTGCCC
Organism: Coturnix japonica; assembly: GCF_054131305.1. Lineage (NCBI taxonomy): Eukaryota > Metazoa > Chordata > Aves > Galliformes > Phasianidae > Coturnix > Coturnix japonica. Next base: position 1,374,195 of record NC_140687.1, on the reverse strand, counting down.
CACATCATCCACCCCCTGCGCCACAAGTGCCAATTCCTGCCCTACAAGTGCCAGCTCATTCCCCTGAAGTGCCACCTCCTGCCCCTCAAGTGTCACTGACCGCCCAACTTCCTTCTCCTGACACACAACTGCAACCTCCTGCCCCACAAGTGCCACCTCCCGCCCTACAACTTCCACCTCCCGCTCCACAACTTCCACCTCCTGCCCCACAAGTGCCACCTCCCGCCCTACAACTTCCATCTCCTGGCTCACAAGTTCCACCTCCTGCCTAAAAAGAGCCACGTCCTGCCCCACAACTTCCACGTAACGTCCCATAAGTTCCACCTCCTGCCCCACAAGTGCCAACTCCTGCCCCACAAGTGCCACCTCCTGCCCAACAAGTGCCACCACCCTCCCCAAAATGCCAACTCCCGCCCCACAAGTGCCACGTCCAGCCCCACAACTTCCACCTCCTGCCCCAAAAACAAAAACTCCTGCCCCATAAGTTCCATATCCTGCCCCACAAGTGCCACTACCTGCCCCACTAGTGCCATCTCCATTTCCACAGGTGCCACCTCCCGCCCCACAACTTCCACGTAACACCCCATAAGTTCCACCTCCTGCCCAACAAGTGCCACCTCTCGTCCCACAAGGACCACCTCCTGCCCCACAAGTGCCACCTCTTGCCCCACAAGTGCCAAATACTTCCCCACAACTTCCACCTTCTGCCGCACTAGTGCCAACTCCAATTCCACAAGTGCCACCTCCCACACCACAAGTGCCACCACCTGACCCACAAGTGCCAACTCCTGCCCCACAAGTGCCATTTCTTGCCCCACAAGTGCCACCTCCTGCCCCACAAGTGCCATTTCCTGCCCTACAACTTCCACCTCCTGCCCCACAAGAGCCAGTTCCAGCCCCACAAATGCCACCTCCTGCCCCACAACTTCAACATCCCGCCATACAAGTGCCACCTCCTGCCCAACGTGTGCCACATCCTGCCCCACAAGTGCCAAATCATGCCCCGCAAATTTTACCTCCTGCTCCACAAGTGCCAACTCCTGCCCCATATCATCCACCTCCTGCCCCACAAGTGCCAACTCCTGCCCCACAAGTGCCACCTCCCGCCCCACAACTTCCACCCCCTCCCCTCAAGTTACATCTCCTGCCCCACAAGTGCCAACACCTGACCCACAAGTGCCACCTCCTGCCCCACAACTTTACATTCCGCCCCACAATTTCCACCTCCTGTCTTACAAGTTCCACTTCCTGCCCCACAAGTGCCACCTCCTGCCCAACAATTGCCATTTCTTACCCCACAGGTTCCAACTCCTGTCCCACATGTGCCAACTCCTGCCCCACAAGTGTCATTTCCTGCCCCACAACTTCCACCTCCCGCCCCAGAAGTGCCAGTTCCTGTCCCACAAGTGCCACCTACCACGCCACAAATTCCACCTCCTGCCCCACAATGACCACCTCCTGCCCCACATCATCCACCTCCTGCCCCACATCATCCACCTCCTGCCCCACATCATCCACCTCCTGACCCACAAGTGCCAATTCCTGCCCTACAAGTGCCAATTCCTGCCCTACAAGTGCCAGCTCATTCCCCTGAAGTGCCAGCTCCTGCCCCACAAGTGCCACATTTTGCCACACCACTGCCACCTCCCCCCCCAAATAATCCACCTCCTGCCCCACAAGTGTCACTGACCGCAACTTCCTCCTCCTGACCCACAAGTGCAACCTCCTGCCCCACAACTTCAACATCCCGCCACACAAGTGCTGACTCCTGCCCAACGTGTGCCACATCCTGCCCCACAAGTGCCAACTCCTGCCCCACATCGTCCACCTCCCACCCAACAAGTGCCACCTCCTGCCCCACAAGTGCCAATTCCTGCCCCACATGTGCCAGCTCATGCCCCACAAGTGCCAGGTCCTGTCCCACATCATCCACCTTCTGCCCCACAAGTGCCACCTCCTGCCCCACAAAGACCACCTCCTGCCCCACATCATCCACCCCCTGCACCACAAGTGCCAATTCCTGCCCTACAAGTGCCAGCTCACTCCCCTGAAGTGCCAGCTCCTGCCCCACAAGTGCCACCTCCTGTCCCACATGTGCTAACTCCTGCCCCACAAGTGCCATTTTCTGCCCCACAACTTCCAACTCCCACTACAACAATTTCCACCTCCTGTCTTACAAGTTCCACTTCCGCCCCACAAGTGCCACCTCCAGCCCCATAAGTGCCTAATCATGCCCCACAACATCCACCTGTGCCCTTACAAATTTCCGGCTCCACATCATCCAACTCCAGCCCCACAAGCGCCACCTCCTGCACAAAAAGATCCACCTCAAGCCCCACAGGTGCCACCTCCCGCCACACAACTTCCACCTCCCGCCCCACAATTGTCACCTCCTGTCCCATAAGTGCCACCTCCCGCCCAACAATTGTGGCCACATGACAAACAAGTTCCACTTCCGCCCCACAAGTGTCACCTCCTGCCCAACAAGTGCCATTTCTTACCCCACAGGTTCCAAATCCTACCCCACTGGTGCCATTTCCTGCCCCACAAGTGCCACCTCCTGCCCCACAACGACCACCTCCTGCCCCACAAGTGCCAATTCCTGCCCTACAAGTGCCAGCTCATTCCCCTGAAGTGCCAGCTCCTGTCCCACAGGTGCCACATTTTGCCACACCACTGCCACCTCCCTTCCCAAATAATCCACCTCCTGCCCCACAAGTGTCACTGACCGTCCAACTTCCTCCTCCTGACCCACAAGTGCAACCTCCTGCCCTACAAGTGCCAGCTCCTGCCCGACAAGAGCCACTTCCTGCCCCACAAGTACCTCTTCCCTCCCAACAAGTTCCAATTTCCGCCCCACAAGTGCCACCTCCTGCCCCACAAGTGCAACCTCCTGCCCCACAAATGCCACCTTTCGCCCCACAAATGCCACCTCCCGCTCCACAACTTCCACCTCCTGCCCCACAAGTGCCACCTCACGCCCAACATCTACCACCTCCCACCCAACAAGTGCCACCTCCCGCCCTACAACTTCCATCTCCTGGTCCACAAGTGCCACCTCCTGCCTCAAAAGAGCCACCTCCCGCCCCACAACTTCCACGTAACGCCCCATAAGTTCCACCTCCTGCCCAACAAGTGCCACCTCTCGTCCCACAAGGACCACCTCCTGCCCCACAAGTGCCACCTCCTGCCCCACAAGTGTCAACTCATGCTCCACAAATGCCACCTCCTGCTCCACTAGTTCCACCTCTTGCCCCACAAGTGCCAAATACTTCCCCACAACTTCCACCTTCTGCCCCACTAGTGCCAACTCCAATTCCACAAGTGCCACCTCCAGCCCTACAACTGCCACTTCCAGCCCCACAAGTGCCACCTCCCGCCCAGCAACTTCAACATCCCACCACACAAGTGCCAACTCCTGCCCGTGTGCCACATCCTGCCCCACAAGTGCCAACTCCTGCCGCACAACTGACAATTCCTGTCCAAAAAGTGACAGCTCATGCTTCACAATTGCCAGCTCCTGCCCCACATCATCCACCTTCTGCCCCACAAGTGCCACCTCTCGCCCCACAAGTGCCACCTCCCGCCCCACAAGTGCCACCTCCTGCCAAACTAGTGAAACCTCCTGCCCCACAAGTGCCTTATCTCGCCAGACATTTTACAGCTCCTGCCCCACAAGTGCTACATCCTGCACCACAACTTCAACCTCCTGCCCCACAAGTGCCACGTTCTGCCCCACAAGTGTAGGCTCCTGCCCCACAAGTGCCAATTCCTGCCCCACATGTGCCAGCTCATGCTTCACAAGTGCCAGCTCCTGCACCACATCATTTACTTCCTGCCCACAAGTGCCAGTTCATGACCCACAAGTGCCAGCTCCTGCCCCACAAGTGCCAGCTCTTGCCCCACAAGTGCCAGCTCCTGCCCCACAAGAGCCACTTCATTCACCACAGGTACCCCATCCCAACCCACAAGTTTCAATTCCTGCCATACAAGTGCCAGCTCCTTCCCCACAAGTGCCACCTCCTTCCCCACAAGTGCAACCAAGTGCCCCACATGTTCCACCTACCACCCCACAAATTCCAACTCCTGCCCCACAAGTGCCAGCTCCTGCCCGACAAGTACCACATCCCACCCCACAAGTGCAACCTCCTGCCCCACAAGTGCCAACTCCCGCCCCACAAGTGCCAACTCCTGCCCCACAACATCCACCTCACGCTCCAAAAGTGCCACCTCCTGCCCCACAAGTGCTACTTCCTGCCTTACAAGTGCCACTTCCCGCTGCACAAGTGACACCTCCAGCCCCACAGCTGCCACAACCCGCCCCACAACTTCCACATCCCGCCTCACAACTGCAAGCTCCTGCCCCACAATTGCCACCTCCTACCACACAAGTGCCAACTCCTGCCCCACAAGTGCCACCTCATGTCCCTCAATTTTCACCTTATGCCCCAAAAGTGCCACCTCCCGCCCAACAATTGCAACATCTCGCCCCACTAGTGCCACGTCCCGGCCCAAAATTGCTACCTCCTGCCCCACATCATCCACCTCCTGTTCCACAAATGTCACCTCCTGACCCACAACTTCCACCTCCTGCCCCACAAGTGCCACCTTCTGCCTCACAAGTGCCACCCCTTGCCCCACAAGTGCCACATCCCACCGCACAATTTCCACCTCTTGTTACACAAGTCCCACCTCCCGCCCAACAACAGCCTCCTCCTGCCCCACAAGTGCCACCTCCTGCCCCACAATTGCCACGTCCTTCCCAATTGCCACGTCCTGTCCCACAAGTGCCACCTCCTGCCGTACAAGTGCCACCCTCTGCCCCACAATTGCCACTTCTTGCCCCACAATTGCCAATTCTTGCCCCACAACTTCCACCTCCCACCCCATAACTTCCACCTCCCGTCCCACAGCTTCCACATCCTGCCCCACAAGTGCCCGATCCTGCCCCAGAAGTACCACCACCTGACCCACAAGTGCCAATTCCTGCTTCACAAGTGCCAGCTCATGCTTCACAAATGCCAGCTCCTGCCCCACATCATCAACTTCCTGCCCCACAAGTGCCACCTCCAACCCCACAAAGACAGCCTCCTGCCCCACATCATCCACCTCCTGCCCCACAAGTGCCAATTCCTGCCCCACAAGTGCCAGCTCATGCCCCACAAGTGCCAGCTCATGCCCCACAAGTGCCAGCTCTTGCCTCACAGGTGCCACCTCCTGCCCCACAAAGTCCATCTCCTGCCCCACAAGTGCCAACTCCTGCCCCACAAGTGCCACCTCCCGCCAAACAACTGACACCACCTGCCCCACAAGTGCCTCCTCCTGCCACACAATTGCCATCTCCTGCCCCACAAGTGCCACCTCCTGCCCCACAAGTGCCACCTCCCGCCCCACAAGTGCCACCTGTCACCCTGCAAGTCCAGCTCCTCTCGAGCCACAAGTGCCAGCTCATGCTTCACAAGTGCCAGCTCCTGCCCCACATCATCAACTTCCTGCCCCACAAGTGCCACCTCCAACCCCACAAAGACAGCCTCCTGCCCCACATCATCCACCTCCTGCCCCACATCATCCACCTCCTGCCCCACATCATCCACCTCCTGCCCCACATGTGCCAGCTCCTGCCCCACAAGTGCCAGCTCCTGCCCCACAAGTGCCAACTCCTGCCCCACATGTTCCTCCTACCACCCCACAAATTCCAACTCCTGCCCCACAAGTGCCAGCTCCTGCCCGACAAGAGCCACTTCCTGCCCCACAAGTACCTCTTCCCTCCCAACAAGTTCCAATTTCCGCCCACAAGTGCCACCTCCTGCCCCACAAATGCAACCTCCTGCCCCACAAGTGCCACCTTTCGCCCCACAAATGCCACCTCCCGCTCCACAACTTCCACCTCCTGCCCCACAAGTGCCACCTCCCGACCCACAAGTGCCACCTCACGCCCAACATCTACCACCTCCCACCCCACAACTTCCATCTCCTGGCCCACAAGTGCCACTTCCTGCCTCAAAAGAGCCACCTTCCGCCTCACAACTTCCACGTAACGTCCCACAACTTCCACCTCCTGCCCCACAAGTGCCAGCTGCAGCTCCACATCATCCAAATCCCGCCCCACAAGTGCCATGTCCAGCCCCACAACATCTGCCTCCTGCCCCAAAAGTGTCAACTCCTGCCCCATAAGTTCCATATCCCGCCCCACAAGTGCCACCTCCCACCCCACAAGTGCCACCTCCTGCCCCACAAGTTCCAACTCTCATCTAACAAGTGCCACCTCCTGCCCAACAAGTGCCATTTCTTACCCCACAGGTTCCAAATCCTACCCCACTGGTGCCATTTCCTGCCCCACAAGTGCCATTTCCCCCCCCACATGTGCCAACTCCTGCCTTACAAGTTTCACCTCCCACCCCACAAATTCAACCTCCCACCCCACAAGTTCCACCTCCTGCCCCAAAAGTGCCAATTCCTGCTTCACAAGTGCCAGCTCATGCTTCACAAATGCCAGCTCATGCCCCACATCATCAACTTCCTGCCCCACAAGTGCCACCTCTAACCCCACAAAGACAGCCTCCTGCCCCACATCATCCACCTCCTGCCCTACAAGGGCCAATTCCTGCCCCACAAGTGCCAGCTCATGCCCCACAAGTGCCACCTCCTGCCCCACATCATCCACCTCCTCCCCCAAAAGTGACAATACCTGTTCCACAAGTGCCACCTCCTGCCCCACAACTTCAACATCCCGCCACACAAGTCCCGACTCCTGGCAACGTGTGCCACATCCTGCCCCACAAGTGCCAGCTCCTGCCCCACATGTTCCACCTACCACCCCACAAATTCCACCTCATGCCCCACAAGTGCCAACTCCCAACCCACAAATGCCAAATCCTGCAATGCAACTTCCACCTCCTGCTCCACAAGTGCCACCTCCTGCCCCACATCGTCCACCTCCCACCCAACAATTGCCACCACCTGCCCCACAAGTGCCAATTCCTGCCCCACAAGTGCCAGTTCATGCCCCACAAGTGCCACATTTGTCCACACCACTGCCACCTCTCCCCCAAATAATCCACCTCCTGCCCCACAAGTGTCACTGACTGACCAACTTCCTCCTCCTGACCCACAAGTGCCAGCTCCTGCCCCACAAGTGCCAGCTCCTGCCCCACAAGAGCCACTTCCTGCCCCACAAGTACCTCTTCCCTCCCAACAAGTTCCAATTTCCGCCCAACAAGTACCACCTCCTTCTGCACAAGTTCCACCTCCTGCCCTAAAAGCTCCATTTCCTGCCCCAGAAGTGCCACCTCCCGCCCCACAAGTGCCACCTCCTGCCCTACAACTTCCACCTCCTGGCCCACAAGTGCCACCTCCCGCCCTACAACTGCCAAACCCTGCCCCAAAACTTCCACCTCCTGCCCCATAAGTTCCATATCCCGCCCCACAAGTGCCACCTCCTGCCACACAAATGCCACCTTCTGCCTCAAAATGCCACCTCCTGCCCAACAACTCCAACCTCCCGCCCCATAAGTACCACCTCCTGCCCCATAAGTTCCACCTTACGCCCCACAAGTGCCATCTCCTGCCCCAAAAGCTCAATTTCCTGCCCAATGTATTCCTATGGGTACCTATGGGTTTCAATGTGGTCTCTATGTGCCTCTATGGGGTCTCTTATGGGTCTCAGCGAGGTCCCTATGTGTCTCTATGGGTCTCACTGTCCCCCACTGAAATCCATGGGGTCCCTATGTGTCCCAATGTCCCCCTATTGGTCCCAGTGTCAGCCTATGGGTCACAATGTGTCCCTATGTGTCCCAATGTCCCTCCTATGTGTTGCTAAGTGTCTCCATGGGGTCTCTTATGAGTATCTCTGGGCCAAAATATCTACCTATTGGTATCCATAGGTTACATTACGTCCCTATGTGCCTCTATGGGGTCTCTTAAGGGTTACAGCGAAGTCCCTATGTGTCTCTATGGGTCTCACTGTCCCCCACTATGTTCCATGGGGTCCCTATGTGTCCCAATATACCCCTATGGGTCCCAGTGTCTCCCTATGGGTCACTATTTGTTCCTAAGTGCCGAATGTCCCCCCTATGTGTCCCAATGGCCCACTTTGGGGTTTCTATGGAGACTCTTATTGGTATCTCTGGGCCCAAATGTCTTCCTATGGGTATCTATGGGTTTCAATGAGGTCCCTATGTGCCTCTATGGGGTCTCTTATGGGTATCAGTGGAGCCCCTATGTGTCTCTACGGGTCTCACTGTTCCCCACTGTAATCCATGGGGTCCTTCTGTGTCCCAATGTCCACACTATGGGTTGCTATGTACCTCTATGGGGTCTCTGTGTGGTCTCTTATGGGTATTTCTGGGCCCAAATGTCTTCCTATGGGTATCTATGGGTTTCAATGTGGTCCCTATGTGCCTCTATGGGGTCTCACTATCCCCCACCTTAATCCATGGGGTCTCTATGTGTCCCAATGTCCCCCTATGGGTCCCAGTGTCTCCCTATGGGTCACTATGTGTCCCTATGTGTCCCAATGTCCCCCCTATGGGTTGCTATGTGCCTCTATGGGTTCTCTATGGGGCTCTATGGGGTGCCTATGGAGCTCTATGGAGTACTATGGGGCGTTCTGAGGTTTCTATGGGGTGTCTATGGAACGCTATGGTGTGTCTATGTGGCAAAATGAGTTTCTATGGGTGGCTATGGGAGATCTATGGGGCACAATGGGTTACCTATGGGGCTCTATGGGATGTCTATGGGGCTCTATGGCGCGGCTATATATTTTTATGTGGTGTCTATGTGGCACTATGTTGTGCTATGGGGTGCTGTGAGGCACTATGGGGTGCTATGGGGCTCTATGGAGCAGTATAGGTTGTCTATGGGTCCCTATGGGGTGCAATGGGGCGTTGTGGGGCACAAGGGAGTGTCTATGAGGCTCCATGGGCTGCTATGGGGCACTGTGGAGTAGCTATGGGATGATTTGGGGTCTCTTTGTGCCCCTATGGGGCGCTATGGGTCACTATGTGGTGTCTATGGGGCCCTATGGGGTGGCTATGCGGTGCTGTAGGGTGGCTATGGGTTGCTTTGGGGTATCCTTGGGTTGCTATGGGGCACTATGGGTGACTATGGGGTGCTATGGTTTGCTATGGGGCTCTATGCGGAAGAATGGGGTCTCTATGGGGCGCTATGAGGTCCCTATGGGGCTCTATGGGGAGTCTCTGGGGTGTCTTTGGGGATCTATCGGTTGTCTGTGGGGCTCTATGGGGTCTGCATGGGGTCTGTATGGGGTTCAGTGGGTCTCTATGGGGCTCTATGGGGTGTCTACAGGCACTATGGGGCGATATGGGGTGTCTATGTGGTTCAATTGGGCTCTATGTTGTGGCTGTAGGGCCTTATGTGGTGTCTATGGAGCACTGTGGGCTGCTATGGGGTGCTTTGGGGAACTATGGGGTGTCTATGGGGCTCTATGGAGCAGTATGCTGTGTCTATGGGTCCCTATGGGGTGCAATGGGGTGCTGTGGGGCACAATGGAGTGTCTATGAGGCTCCATGGGCTGCTATGGGGCACTATGGAGTAGCTATGGGGTGCTATGGGGTCTCTGTAGGCCCCTATGGGTCACTATGTGGTGTCTATGGGGTTCTATGGGATGGCTATGCGGTGCTGTAGGGTGGCTATGGGGTGCTTTGGGGTATCCTTGGGTTCATATGGGGCGCTATGGGTGACTATGGGGTGCTATGGTTTGCTATTCGGCTCTATGCGGAAAAATGGGTCTCTATGGGGCGCTATGAGGTCCCTATGGGGCTCTATGGGGAGTCTCTGGGGTGTCTTTGGGGATCTATGGGTTGTCTGTGGGGCTCTATGGGGTCTGCATGGGGTCTGTATGGGGTTCAGTGGGTCTCTATGGGGCTCTATGGGGTGTCTACAGGCACTATGGGGCGATATGGGGTGTCTATGTGGTTCAATTGGGCTCTATGGTGTGGCTGTAGGGCCTTATGTGGAGTCTATGGTGCACTGTGGGCTGCTATGGGGTGCTGTGGGGAACTACGGGGTGTCTATGGGGCTCTATGGAGCAGTATGCTGTGTCTATGGGTCCCTATGGGGTGCAATGGGGTGCTGTGGGGCACAATGGAGTGTCTATGAGGCTCCATGGGCTGCTCTGGGGCACTATGGAGTAGCTATGGGGTGCTATGGGGTCTCTTTGGGCCCCTATGGGTCACTATGGGGCTCTATGGGGTATCTTTGTGTTCCTATGGGGCGCTATGGGTGACTATGGGGTCGCTATGGGTTTCTTTGAGGCACTATGGGTCTCAATGGGGTCTCTATGGGTCTCAATTTATCCTTATGGCTCCCAATGACTGTCTATGGGTCTCTATGTGTCCCTATGTGTCCCAGTGTTTCTCTATGTGTCCCTATGGGTCCCAGTGTCTCTCTATGGGTCCCAATGTCTTCCTCTGGATCTCTATGGGTCCCTATGGGTCCCAGTGTCTCTCTATGTCCCCCTGTCTAGGTGGTAACTATACAGATGGTAACAAAGATGGTAACAAATGTACAGAGGTTCTAAGCGAGAGAGAAACTCACCAGTGGTGATGCCTTCGCTGAGGAAGCTGGGGCGGTCTTCACTGCAGAGCGATGTCCAAGAGATGCTGCCTCACAGAATCACAGAATTCTCAAGGTTGGAAAAGGGCTGCCAGCTTTTGTAGGAGAATAGCATGGGAGACAGTTGTGAAGGCTTTGCTGAAGTCCAAGTAGAGCACATCAACAGCCTTTCTTTCTTTCCTTCATCCATCAGATGGGTCACAGGATCGTAGAAGGAGATCAGATTGGTCAAGCAGGAGCTGCCCTTCACGAACCCATGCTGGCTAGGTCTGATCTCCTGCTCATCCCACACCTGCCGCATCTGTCATCTCCCTCAAGACAATTCGTTCCATTCCCTTCCCTGGCACCGAGGTCAGGCTAACAGGCCTGGAGTTGCCCGGATCCTCCTGACAACCTTGCTTGGAAATGGGAGTCACGTTGGCAAGCCTCCAGTCTTCTGGGACCTCACCCGGTAACAGGGAGCTCGGAAAGATAATGGAAAGCGGCTCGAGTGAGGGTCAGCCCTTAAATGAGGTCTCAGAGGAGGTGGAGTCGAGCTCCAGCCCTCCCGGGAGCACAGCTCCATGACTCTCACCTGTGCTCCCGCAGCTGACCCCACACTTGCCTCAGCTGATTAATCAGAGGTTCAGGCTGTGATTACCAATCTCCCATACAGCCCCTATGGGTCCCAGTGTCTCCCTATGGGTCACTATGTGTTCCTAAGTGCCGAATGTCCCCCCTATGTGTCCCATTGGCCCCCTTTGGGGTTTCTATGGGGACTCTTATTGGTATCTCTGGGCCCAAATGTCTTCCTATGGGTATCTATGGGTTTCAATGAGGTCCCTATGTGCCTCTATGGGGTCTCTTATGGGTATCAGTGGAGCCCCTATGTGTCTCTACGGGTCTCACTGTTCCCCACTGTAATCCATGGGGTCCCTCTGTGTCCCAATATCCACACTATGGGTTGCTATGTGCCACTATGGGGTCTCTATGTGGTCTCTTATGGGTATCTCTGGGCCCAAATGTCTTCCTATGTGCATCTATGGGTTTCAATGTGGTCCCGATGTGCCTCTATGGGGTCTCTATGGGTCTCAGCAATGTCCCTATGTGTCTCTATGGGTCTCACTGTCCCCCACTGTAATCCATGGGATCCCTATGTGTCCCAATGTCCCCCCATGGGTCCCAGTGTCTCCCTATGGGTCATTATGTGTCCCTATGTGTCCCAATATCCCCCCTATGGGTAGCTATGTGCCTCTATGGGTTCTCTTATTCATATCTATGGGCTTAAATGTTCTCCTATGGGTATCTATGGGTTTCAGTGTGGTCCCTATGTGCCTCTATGGGTTCTCTATGGGGCTCTATGGGGTGCCTATGGAGCTCTATGGGGTTCTATGGGGCGTTCTGAGGTTTCTATGGGGTGTCTATGGAACGCTATGGTGTGTCTATGTGGCAAAATGAGTTTCTATCGGTGGCTATGGGAGCTCTATGGGGCACAATGGGTTACCTATGGGGCTCTATGGGATGTCTATGGGGCTCTATGGCGCGGCTATATGTCCTTATGTGGTGTCTATGTGGCACTATGTTGTGCTATGGGGTGCTGTGAGGCACTATGGGGTGCTATGGGGCTCTATGGAGCAGTATAGGGTGTCTATGGGTCCCTATGGGGTGCAATGGGGCGTTGTGGGGCACAAGGGAGTGTCTATGAGGCTCCATGGGCTGCTATGGGGCACTGTGGAGTAGCTATGGGATGATTTGGGGTCTCTTTGTGCCCCTATGGTGCGCTATGGGTCACTATGTGGTGTCTATGAGGCCCTATGGGGTGGCTATGCGGTGCTGTAGGGTGGCTATGGGTTGCTTTGGGGTATCCTTGGGTTGCTATGGGGCACTATGGGTGACTATGGGGTGCTATGGTTTGCTATGGGGCTCTATGCGGAAGAATGGGGTCTCTATGGGGCGCTATGAGGTCCCTATGGGGCTCTATGGGGAGTCTATTGGGTGTCTTTGGGGATGTATGGGTTGTCTGTGGGGCTCTATGGGGTCTGCATGGGGTCTGTATGGGGTTCAGTGGGTCTCTACGGGGCTCTATGGGGTGTCTACAGGCACTATGGGGCGATATGGGGTGTCTATGTGGTTCAATTGGGCTCTATGTTGTGGCTGTAGGGCCTTATGTGGTGTCTATGGGGCACTGTGGGCTGCTATGGGGTGCTGTGGGGAACTATGGGGTGTCTATGGGGCTCTATGGAGCAGTATGCTGTGTCTATGGGTCCCTATGGGGTGCAATGGGGTGCTGTGGGGCACAATGGAGTGTCTATGAGGCTCCATGGGCTGCTATGGGGCACTATGGAGTAGCTATGGGGTGCTATGGGGTCTCTTAGGGCACCTATGGGTCACTATGGGGTGCCTATGGGGCTCTATGGGGTATCTTTGTGTTCCTATGGGGCACTATGGGTGATTATGGGGTCGCTATGGGTTTCTTTGAGGCACTATGGGTCTCAATGGGGTCTCTATGGGTCTCAATTTATCCTTATGGCTCCCAATGACTGTCTATGGGTCTCTATGTGTCCCTATGGGTCCCAGTGTCTCTCTATGTGTCCCTATGGGTCCCAGTGTCTCTCTATGGGTCCCAATGTCTTCCTCTGGATCTCTGTGGTTCCCTAGGGGTCCCAGTGTCTCTCTATGTCCCCCTGTCTAGGTGGTAACTATACAGATGGTAACAAAGATGGTAACAAATGTACAGAGGTTCTAAGCGAGAGAGAAACTCACCAGTGGTGATGCCTTCGCTGAGGAAGCTGGGGCGGTCTTCACTGCAGAGCGATGTCCAAGAGATGCTGCCTCACAGAATCACAGAATTCTCAAGGTTGGAAAAGGGCTGCCAGCTTTTGTAGGAGAATAGCATGGGAGACAGTTGTGAAGGCTTTGCTGAAGTCCAAGTAGAGCACATCAACAGCCTTTCTTTCTTTCCTTCATCCATCAGATGGGTCACAGGATCGTAGAAGGAGATCAGATTGGTCAAGCAGGAGCTGCCCTTCACGAACCCATGCTGGCTAGGTCTGATCTCCTGCTCATCCCACACCTGCCGCATCTGTCATCTCCCTCAAGACAATTCGTTCCATTCCCTTCCCTGGCACCGAGGTCAGGCTAACAGGCCTGGAGTTGCCCGGATCCTCCTGACAACCTTGCTTGGAAATGGGAGTCACGTTGGCAAGCCTCCAGTCTTCTGGGACCTCACCCGGTAACAGGGAGCTCGGAAAGATAATGGAAAGCGGCTCGAGTGAGGGTCAGCCCTTAAATGAGGTCTCAGAGGAGGTGGAGTCGAGCTCCAGCCCTCCCGGGAGCACAGCTCCATGACTCTCACCTGTGCTCCCGCAGCTGACCCCACACTTGCCTCAGCTGATTAATCAGAGGTTCAGGCTGTGATTACCAATCTCCCACACAGCCCCTGTGGGTCCCAATGTTTCCCTATGGATCTCTGGGTGTCCCTATAGGACTCTATGGGGTTATTATGCCTCTAAATGGGTCCCTATATGTCTCTATGTCTCTCTATGGGGTCCCTATGTGTCCCAATGTCCCCACTATGGTTTGCTATGTGCCTCTATGGGGTCTCTATGGGGTCTTTTATGGGTAACTATCGTCCCAAATGTATTCCTAAGGGTATCTATGGGTTTCAATGTGGTCCCTATGTGCCTCTATGGGGTCTCTTATGGGTCTCAACGAAGTCCCTATGTGTCTCTATGGGTCTCGCTGTCCACCACTGTAATCCATGTGGTCCCTATGTGTCCCAATATCCCCATATGGGTCCCAGTGTCTCCCTATGGGTCACTATGTGTCCCTATGTGTCCCAATGTCCCCCCTATGGGTTGCTATGTGCCTCAATGGGCTCTCTTATGGATAGCTCTGGGCCCAAATGTCTCCCTGTGGGTATCTATGGGTTACATTAGGTCCCTATGTGCCTCTATGGGGTCTCTTATGGGTCTCAGCGGGTTCCCTATGTGTCTCTATGGGTCTCACTGTCCCCCACTGTAATCCATGGGGTCCTTAGTTGTCCCATTGTCCCCCTATGGGATCCAGTGTCTCCTCATGGGTCACGGTGTGTCCCTATGTGTCCCTATGTCCCCCCTATGGGTTGCTATGTTCCTCTATGGGGTCTCTTATGGGTCTCAGCAGGGTCCCTATGTGTCTCGATGGATCTGACTGTCCCCCACTTTAATCCATGGGGTCACTATGTGTCCCAATGTCCCCCTATGGGTCCCAGTGTCTCCCTATGTGTACCTATGTGTCCCAATGTCCCCCTATGGGTCACTATGTGTCCCAATGTCCCCCCTATGGGTTGCTATGTGCTTGTATGTGGTTTCTTATGGGTATCTCTGGGCCCAAATATCTTCCTATAGCTATCTATGGGTTTCAATGTGGTCCCTATGTGCCTCTATGGGGTCTCTTATGGGTCTCAGCGGGGTTTCTATGTGTCTCTATGGGTCTGGCTGTCCCCCACTGTAGTCCAAGGGGTCCCTATGTGTCCCAATGTCCCCATATGGGTCCCAGTGTCTCCCTATGGGTCACTATGTGTCCCTACGTGTCCCAATGTCCCCCCTATGGGTTGCTATGTGCCTCTATGGGGTCTCTGTGGGGTCTCTTATGGATATCTCTGGGCCCAAATGTCTTCCTACAAGTATCTATGAGTTTCAATGTGGTCCCTAGGTGCCTCTATGGGGTCTCTTATGGGTCTCAGCGGGGTCCTTATGTATCTCTATGGGTCTCACTGTCCCCCACTGTAATTCATTGGGTCCCTATGTGTCCCAATGTCCCCCTATGGGTCCCAGTGTCTTCCTACGGGTCACAATGTGTACCTATGTGTCCCAATGTCCCCCCTATGGGTTGCTATGTGCCCCTATGGCGTCTCTATGGGGTCTCTTATGGTTATCTCTGGGCCCAAATGTCTTCCTTTGGGTATCTGTAAGTTTCAAAGTCGTCCTATGTGTCCCTATGGGTCTTAATGGCTCCTAATGTGTCCCTATGAGTCTATATGTGGTCTCACTGTCCCAGTGGGTCTCTATGTGTTCCTATGTGTCTATATGGAGTCTCTATCTGGTTTCTATGGGTCTTGGTGTCCCTCTATGTGTCACTTTGTGCCTCTATGGGGTCTCCATGGGTTTCTATGGGATCTCTATGTCTCTCTTTGGGTCCCTATTAGTCCCAATAGGTCCCTATGAGTCTCTATGATGTCTCCCTTTGTCCCCATATGGGTCCCAGTGTGACCCACATGTGCCCACAGCAGCTCCTGCCCCATAGACCTGACCCACATGTTCCCCACAGCAGCTCCTGCCCCATAGATCTGACCCACATCTGCCCCACAGCAGCTCCTGCCCCATAGATCTGACCCCCATCTGCCCCACAGCAGCTCCTGCCTCATACATCTGACTCACAGCATCTCCTGCCCCATAGAACTGGCCCACATCAGCCACAGCAGCTCCTGACCTATAGATCTGACCCACATCTGCTCCACAGCATCTCCTGCCCCATAGATCTGACCCCCATCTACCCCACAGCAGCTCCTGCCTCATACATCTGACTCACAGCATCTCCTGCCCCATAGAACTGGCCCACATCAGCCACAGCAGCTCTTGCCCCATAGATCTGACCCACATCTGACCCACAGCAGCTCCTGCCCCATAGATCTGACCCACATCTGCCACACAGCAGCCTTTGCCCCATAGATCTGACCCACATCTGCCACACAGCATCTCCTGCCCCATAGATCTGACCCACATCTGCCCCACAGCATCTCCTGCCCCATAGATCTGACCCACATCTGCCCCACAGCAGCTCCTGCCCCATAGATCTTACCCAGATCTGCCCCACAGCAGCTCCTACCTAAAGATCTGACCCACATCATCTCGACAGCAGCTCCTGCCCCATAGATCTGACCCACATGTGCCCCAGAGCTGCTCCTGCCCCATAGATCTGAACCACAGCAGCTCCTGTCTCATAGATCTTACCCACATCAGCCCCACAGCAGATTTTGCCCCATAGTTATGTCCCACATCTGCCCAACAGCAACTCCTGCCCCATAGATCTGACCCACATGCGCCCCACAGCAGCTCCTGCCCCATAGGTCTGACCCACATGCGCCTCACAGCAGCTCCTGCCCCATAGATCTAACCACCATCAGCCCCAAAGCAGCTCCTGCCCCATAGATTTGACCCACATCAGCCACACAGCATCTCCCGCCCCATAGATGTGACCCACATCTGCACCACAGCAGCTCCTCCCCATACATCTAACACCCATCAGCCTCACAGCAGCTCCTGCCCCATAGATATGCCCTACATCTGCCCCACATCAGCTCCTGCAACATAGATCTGACCCACATCTGCAACACAGCAGCTCCTGCTCCATAAATCTGACCAACATCAAGCCCACATTTGTTCCTGCCCCATAGATCTGACCCACAGCAGCCCCTGCCTCATAGATCTGACCCACAAGTGCCCCACAGCAGCTCCAGCCCAATAGACCTGACCCACATCTGCCCCAAAGCATCTCCTGCCCCATAGATCTTTCCTACATCAGCCCCACAGCACCTCCGGCCCAATAGATCTGACCCACATGTGCCCCACAGCAGCTCCTGCCCCATAGATCTGACCCACATCAACCATGTTGATAAACATGAAAACATACAACATGGGTTGTATCAACCATGTAATCCATGGTGTCCCTATGTGTCCCAATGTCACCCTATGGGTCCCAGTGTCTCCCTATGGGTCACTATGTGTCCCAATGTCCCCCCTATGGGTTGCTATGTGCCTCTATGGGTTCTCTATGGGGCTCTATGGGGTGCCTATGGAGCTCTATGGGGCGTTCTGAGGTTTCTATGGGGTGTCTATGGAACGCTATAGTGAGTCTGTTTGGTAAATTAGTTTCTATGGGTGGCTATGGGAGCTCTATGGGGCACAATGGGTTGCCTACGGGGCTCTATGGGATGTCTGTGAAGCTCTATGGCGCGGCTATATGTCCTTATGTGGTGTCTATGTGGCACTATGTTGTGCTATGGGGTGCTGTGAGGCACTATGGGGTGCTATGGGGCTCTATGGAGCAGTATAGGGTGTCTATGGGTCTCTATGGGGTGCAATGGGGCGCTGTGGGGCACAAGGGAGTGTCTATGAGGCTCCATGGGCTGCTATGGGGCACTGTGGAGTAGCAATGGGATGATTTGGGGTCTCTTTGTGCCCCTATGGGGCGCTATGGGTCACTATGTGGTGTCTATGGGGCTCTATGGGGTGGCTATGCGGTGCTGTAGGGTGGCTATGGGGTGCTTTGGGGTATCCTTGGGTTCCTATGGGGCGCTATGGGTGAATATGGGGTGCTATGGTTTGCTATGGGGCTCTATGCGGATAAATGGGGTTTCTATGGGGCGCTATGAGGTCCCTATGGGGCTCTATGGGGAGTCTATGGGGTGTCTTTGGGGATCTATGGGTTGTCTGTGGGGCTCTATGGGGTCTGCATGGGGTCTGTATGGGGTTCAGTGAGTTTCTATGGGGCTCTATGGGGTGTCTACAGGCACTATGGGGCGATATGGGGCATCTATTTGGTTCAATTGGGCTCTATGGTGTGGCTGTAGGGCCTTATGTGGTGTCTATGGGGCACTGTGGGCTGCTATGGGGTGCTGTGGGGAACTATGGGGTGTCTATGGGGCTCTATGGAGCAGTATGCTGTGTCTATGGATCCCTATGGGGTGCAATGGGGTGCTGTGGGGCACAATGGAGTGTCTATGAGGCTCCATGGGCTGCTATGGGGCACTATGGAGTAGCTATGGGGTGCTATGGGGTCTCTTTGGGCCCCTATGGGTCACTATGGGGCTCTATGGGGTATCTTTGTGTTCCTATGGGGCGCTATGGGTGACTATGGGGTCGCTATGGGTTTCTTTGAGGCACTATGGGTCTCAATGGGGTCTCTATGGGTCTCAATTTATCCTTATGGCTCCCAATGACTGTCTATGGGTCTCTATGTGTCCCTATGGGTCCCAGTGTCTCTCTATGTGTCCCTATGGGTCCCAGTGTCTCTCTATGGGTCCCAATGTCTTCCTCTGGATCTCTGTGGTTCCCTAGGGGTCCCAGTGTCTCTCTATGTCCCCCTGTCTAGGTGGTAACTATACAGATGGTAACAAAGATGGTAACAAATGTACAGAGGTTCTAAGCGAGAGAGAAACTCACCAGTGGTGATGCCTTCGCTGAGGAAGCTGGGGCGGTCTTCACTGCAGAGCGATGTCCAAGAGATGCTGCCTCACAGAATCACAGAATTCTCAAGGTTGGAAAAGGGCTGCCAGCTTTTGTAGGAGAATAGCATGGGAGACAGTTGTGAAGGCTTTGCTGAAGTCCAAGTAGAGCACATCAACAGCCTTTCTTTCTTTCCTTCATCCATCAGATGGGTCACAGGATCGTAGAAGGAGATCAGATTGGTCAAGCAGGAGCTGCCCTTCACGAACCCATGCTGGCTAGGTCTGATCTCCTGCTCATCCCACACCTGCCGCATCTGTCATCTCCCTCAAGACAATTCGTTCCATTCCCTTCCCTGGCACCGAGGTCAGGCTAACAGGCCTGGAGTTGCCCGGATCCTCCTGACAACCTTGCTTGGAAATGGGAGTCACGTTGGCAAGCCTCCAGTCTTCTGGGACCTCACCCGGTAACAGGGAGCTCGGAAAGATAATGGAAAGCGGCTCGAGTGAGGGTCAGCCCTTAAATGAGGTCTCAGAGGAGGTGGAGTCGAGCTCCAGCCCTCCCGGGAGCACAGCTCCATTACTCTCACCTGTGCTCCCGCAGCTGACCCCACACTTGCCTCAGCTGATTCATCAGAGGTTCAGGCTGTGATTACCAATCTCCCATACAGCCCCTGTGGGTCCCAATGTTTCCCTATGGGTCTCTAGCTGTCCCTATAGGTCTCTATGGGGTTATTATGCCTCTAAATGGGTCCCTATGTGTCTCTATGTCTCTCTATGGGGTCCCTATGTGTCCCAATGTCCCCGTATGGATCTCTATGTATCCATATGGGTCCCAGTGACTCCCTTTGGGTCACTAATGAGTCACTATGTGTCCCAACATCTCCCCTATGGGTTGCTATATGCCTCTGTGGGGTCTCTTATGGGTATCTCTGGACCCAAATGTATTCCTATGGGTACCTATGGGTTTCAATGTGGTCCCTATGTGCCTCTATGGGGTCTCTTATAGTTCTCAGCAGTGTCCCTATGTGTCTCTATGGGTCTCACTGTCCCCCACTGTAATCCACGGGATCCCTATGTGTCCCAATGTCCCCCTATGGGTCCCAGTGTCTCCCTATGGGTCACTATGTGTCCCTATGTGTCCCAATATCCCCCCTATGGGTAGCTATGTGCCTCTATGGGGTCTCTTATTTGTATCTATGGGCTTAAATGTCCTCCTATGGGTATCTATGGGTTTCAATGTGGTCCCTATGTGCCTCTATGGGGTCTCTTATGGGTCTCAGCAGAGTCTCTGTGTGTCTCTACGGGTATCACTGTCCCCAACTATGTTCCATGGCGTCCCTATGTGTCCCAATATACCCCTATGGGTCCCAGTGTCTCCCTATGGGTCACTATGTGTCCCTATGTGTCCCAATATCCCCCCTATGGGTAGCTATGTGCCTCTATGGGGTCTCTTATTTGTATCTATGGGCTTAAATGTCCTCCTATGGGTATCTATGGGTTTCAATGTGGTCCCTATGTGCCTCTATGGGGTCTCTTATGGGTCTCAGCAGAGTCTCTGTGTGTCTCTACGGGTATCACTGTCCCCCACTGTAATCCATGGTGTCCCTATGTGTCCCAATGTCCTTCCTATGGGTTGCTATGTGCCTCTATGGGTTCTCTATGGGGTGCCTATGGAGCTCTATGGGGTTCTATGGGGCGTTCTGAGGTTTCTATGGGGTGTCTATGGAACGCTATGGTGTGTCTATGTGGCAAAATGAGTTTCTATGGGTGGCTATGGGAGCTCTATGGGGCACAATGGGTTGCCTGCGGGGCTCTATGGGATGTCTATGGGGCTCTATGGTGCGGCTATATGTCCTTATGTGGTGTCTATGTGGCACTATGTTGTGCTATGGGGTGCTGTGAAGCACTATGGGGTGCTATGGGGCTCTATGGAGCAGTATAGGGTGTCTATGGGTCCCTATGGGGTGCAATGGGGCGCTGTGGGGCACAAGGGAGTGTCTATGAGGCTCCATGGGCTGCTATGGGGCACTGTGGAGTAGCTATGGGATGATTTGGGGTCCCTTTGTGCCCCTATGGGGCGCTATGTGTCACTATGTGGTGTCTATGGGGCTCTATGGGGTGGCTATGCGGTGCTGTAGGGTGGCTATGGGGTGCTTTGGGGTATCCTTGGGTTCCTATGGGGCGCTATGGGTGACTATGGGGTGCTATGGTTTGCTATGGGGCTCTATGCGGGTAAATGGGGTCTCTATGGGGCGCTATGGGGTCCCTATGGGGCTCTATGGGGAGTCTATGGGGTGTCTTTGGGGATCTATGGGTTGTCTGTGGGGCTCTATGGGGTCTGCATGGGGTCTGTATGGGGTTCAGTGGGTCTCTATGGGGCTCTATGGGGTGTCTACAGGCACTATGGGGCGATATGGGGTGTCTATGTGGTTCAATTGGGCTCTATGGTGTGGCTGTAGGGCCTTATGTGGTGTCTATGGGGCACTGTGGGCTGCTATGGGGTGCTGTGGGGAACTATGGGGTGTCTATGGGGCTCTATGGAGCAGTATGCTGTGTCTATGGGTCCCTATGGGGTGCAATGGGGTGCTGTGGGGCACAATGGAGTGTCTATGAGGCTCCATGGGCTGCTATGGGGCACTATGGAGTAGCTATGGGGTGCTATGGGGTCTCTTTGGGCCCCTATGGGTCACTATGGGATGTCTATGGGGCTCCATGGGGTATCTTTGTGTTCCTAAGGGGCGCTATGGGTGACTATGGGGTCGCTATGGGTTTCTTTGAGGAAGTACCAACTCCTGCCCAATGTGTGATATCTCCTGCGCCACAAGTTCCAAGACTTGCCCCACAAGTTCCACCTACCATCCCACAAGTGCCACCTCCTGCCCCACATGTGCCACCTCCCGACCCACAAGTGCCACCTCCTGCCGTGCAAGTGCCAGCTCCTGCCCCGAAAGTGCCAGCTCCTGCTCCACATGTGCCACCTCTCGCCCCACAAGTTCCAGCTCCCGCCCCATAAGTGCCACCTCCCTCTCCACAAATTCCACCTCCCGCCCACAAGTGCCACATCGCTCCCCACAAGTGCCACCTCCTGCCCCACTAGTGCCACCACCCGCCCCACAAGTGCCAACTCCATCCCCACAAGTGCAACCTCCCACCCCACAAGTACCAAATCCTGCCCCACAACTTCCACCTCCTGCCCAACAATTTCCAACTCGTGCCCCACAATTGCCACCTCCTGCCACACAAATGCCACCTTCTGCCTCAAAATGCCACCTCCTGCCCAACAACTCCAACCTCCCGCCCCACAAGTACCACCTCCTGCTCCACAAGTTCCACCTCCTGCCCCATAAGTTCCATCTTACGCCCCACAAGTGCCATCTCCTGCCCCAAAAGCTCAATTTCCTGCCCCATCAGTGCCACCTCCCGCACCACAAGTGCCACCTCCTGCCCCAGAAGTGCCAATTTCTGCCCCACAAGTGCCACTTCCCGCCTTACAAATGCCACCTCCTGCCCCACAACTTTCACCTCCTGCCCCACAAGTGCAACCTCCCAGCCCACGAGTGACACAATCTGCCCAAGTGCCACATCCTGCCTCACAACTTCCACCTCCCCCCCCACAAGTGCCACCTCCTGTCTCACAAGTGCAACCTCCCGTCACTCAACTTCCAACTCCCGCCCCACAAGTGCCACCTCCCGCCCTACAACTTCCACATCCCGCCCCACAACTTCCAACTCCTGGCCCACAAGTGCGATCTCCTGCCCCACCATTACCACGTCCTGCCCCACAATTTCCAACTCCTGCCCCACAAGTGCCACAACCTGCTCCACAATTTCAACGTCCTGCCTTACAAGTGCCACATTCTGCCCCACAAGTGTAGGCTCCTGCTCCACAAGTGCCACCTCCCGAACCACAACCTCAACCTCTGGCCCCACAAGTCCCACCTCCCGCCCCACAAGTGCCACATCCCGCCCACAAGTGCCACCACCCGCCCCACAAGTGCCACCTTCTGTTCCACAACTTCCACCTCCTGCCCCACAAGTTATAACTCCTGCCCCACAAGTGTTGCATTTTGCCCCACAAGTGCCACCTCCCGCCTCACAAGTGCCACCTCCCGACCCACAAGTGCCAACTCCTGCCCCGCAACCTCCATCTCCTGCTCCACAAGTGCCACCTCGAACCGCACAATTGCCACCTCCTTCCCCATATCAACCACCTCCCATCCAACAAGTGCCACCTCCTGCCCCACAAGTGCCACCTCCTGCCCTACAACTTCCACCTCCCGCCCCACAAGTGCCACCTCCTGCCCTACAACTTCCACCTCCCGCCCCACAAGTGCCACCTCCTGCCCTACAACTTCCAAACCCTGCCCCAAAACTTCCACCTCCTGCCCAACAATTTCCAACTCGTGCCCCACAATTGCCACCTCCTGCCACACAAATGCCACCTTCTGCCTCAAAATGCCACCTCCTGCCCAACAACTCCAACCTCCCGCCCCACAAGTACCACCTCCTGCTCCACAAGTTCCACCTCCTGCCCCATAAGTTCCACCTTACGCCCCACAAGTGCCATCTCCTGCCCCAAAAGCTCAATTTCCTGCCCCATCAGTGCCACCTCCCGCACCACAAGTGCCACCTCCCGCCCCAAAAGTGCCAATTCCTGCTTCACAAGTGCCAGCTCATGCTTCACAAATGCCAGCTAATGCCCCACATCATCAACTTCCTGCCCCACAAGTGCCACCTCTAACCCCACAAAGACAGCCTCCTGCCCCACAAGTGCCAATTCCTGCCCCACAAGTGCCAGCTCATGCCCCACAAGTGCCACCTCCTACCCCACAAAGACCACCTCCTGCCCCACATCATCCACCTCCTCCCAGACAAGTGACAATACCTGTTAGACAAGTGCAACCTCCAGCCCCACATCTTCAACATCCCGCGACACAAGTGCCGACTCCTGGCAACGTGTGCCACATCCCGCCCCACAAGTGTCAACTCCTGCCCCACATGGTCCACCTCCCATCCAACAAGTGCCACCTCCTGCCCCACAAGTGCCAATTCCTGCCCCACAGGTGCCACCTCCCGCCCCACAGGTGCCGCCTCCAGCCACACAAGTGCTAAATCGTGCCGCACAACTTCCACCTCCCGCCCCACAACTGCCACCTCCCGCCTTAAAAGTGCCACCTCCCGACCCACAAGTGCCTCCTCCTGTCCCACAGTTGTCACCTCCCGCTCCACAAGTTACACCTCACCCCCCACAAGTTCTACCACCCACCCCACAAGTGCCACCTGCAGCCCCAGAAGTGTCAAATCCTGCCACACAACTTCCACATCCAGCCCCACAAGTGCCACCTCCCACCCCACAACTTCCACTTCCCGCCCAACAATGGCCTCCTCCTGCCCCACAAGTGCCTCCTCCTGCCACACAAGTGCCTCCTCCTGCCCCACAAGTGCCTCCTCCTGCCCCACAAGTGCCACCTCCAGCCCCAAACCTTCAACCTACTGCCCCACAACTGCCACTTCCCACCCAGCAATTGCCACCCCCCGCCCCACAAGTGCCTCCTCCCACCCCACAAGTGCCAACCCTTACCCCACAAGTGCTAACTCCTGCCCCACATCATCCACCAACCGCCCCACAATTGCCACCTCCTGCCCCACAACTTCCATCTCCCACTCCACAAGTGCCACCTACTGCACAACAAATACCATCTCCTGCCCCACAAGTGCCTCCTCCCACCCCACAACTTCCACTTCCCGCCCAACAACGGCCTCCTCCAGCCCCACAAGTGCCTCCTCCTGCCCCACAAGTGCCTCCTCCTGCCCCACAAGTGCCTCCTCCTGCCCCACAAGTGCCACCTCCTGCCCCACAAGTGCCACCTACTTCCCCACAAGTGCCACCTCCTGCCCCACAAGTGCTACCTACTTCCCCACAAGTGCCACCTCCTGCCCCACATCATCCACCTCCTGCCTCACAAATGCCTCCTCCTGACCCACAATTGCCACCTGCCGCCCCACAACTTCCACCTCACGCCCCACAAGTGCCACCTCCCGACCCACATGTGCCACAACCCGCCCTACAAATCCAACTCCTGCCCCACAAGTGCCACCTCCCGACCCACATGTGCCAACTTCTGCCCCACAAGTGCCAGCTCCTGCCCCTCAAGTGTCACCTCTTCCCCACAAGTGCCACCTTCTGCCCCACAAGTGCCACCTCCTGCCCTTCAAGAGCCACTTCTTGCCCCACAAGTAACATTTCCTGCCCCACAAGTGCCAACCCCTGCCCAACAAGTGCTATGACCCAGCCCACAAGTGCCAACTCCTGCCCCACAAGTGCCACCTCCCGCCCCACAAGTGCCACCACCCTCCCCACAACTTCAACCTCCTTCCCCAAAACATCCACCTCCCGCCCCACAGGTGTCATCATCTGCTCCACAAGTGCCACCTCACGCTCCAAAAGTGCCACCTCCTGCCCCACAAGTGCTACTTCCTGCCTTACAAGTGCCACTTCCCGCTGCACAAGTGACACCTCCAGCCCCACAGCTGCCACAACCCGCCCCACAACTTCCACATCCCGCCTCACAACTGCAAGCTCCTGCCCCACAATTGCCACCTCCTACCACACAAGTGCCAACTCCTGCCCCACAAGTGCCACCTCATGTCCCTCAATTTTCACCTTATGCCCCAAAAGTGCCACCTCCCGCCCAACAAGTGCAACATCTCGCCCCACTAGTGCCACGTCCCGGCCCAAAATTGCCACCTCCTGCCCCACATCATCCACCTCCTGTTCCACAAATGTCACCTCCTGACCCACAACTTCCACCTCCTGCCCCACAAGTGCCACCTTCTGCCTCACAAGTGCCACCCCTTGCCCCACAAGTGCCACATCCCACCGCACAATTTGCACCTCTTGTTACACAAGTCCCACCTCCCGCCCAACAACAGCCTCCTCCTGCCCCACAAGTGCCACCTCCTGCCCCACAAGTGCCACCTCCCACCCCACAAGTGCCACGTCCTTCCCAATTGCCACGTCCTGTCCCACAAGTGCCACCTCCTGCCGTACAAGTGCCACCCTCTGCCCCACAATTGCCACTTCTTGCCCCACAATTGCCAATTCTTGCCCCACAACTTCCACCTCCCACCCCATAACTTCCACCTCCCGTCCCACAGCTTCCACATCCTGCCCCACAAGTGCCCGATCCTGCCCCAGAAGTACCACCACCTGACCCACAAGTGCCAATTCCTGCTTCACAAGTGCCAGCTCATGCTTCACAAATGCCAGCTCCTGCCCCACATCATCAACTTCCTGCCCCACAAGTGCCACCTCCAACCCCACAAAGACAGCCTCCTGCCCCACATCATCCACCACCTGCCCCACAAGTGCCAATTCCTGCCCCACAAGTGCCAGCTCATGCCCCACAAGTGCCAGCTCTTGCCTCACAGGTGCCACCTCCTGCCCCACAAAGTCCATCTCCTGCCCCACAAGTGCCAACTCCTGCCCCACAAGTGCCACCTCCCGCCAAACAACTGACACCACCTGCCCCACAAGTGCCTCCTCCTGCCACACAATTGCCATCTCCTGCCCCACAAGTGCCACCTCCTGCCCCACAAGTGCCACCTCCCGCCCCACAAGTGCCACCTGTCATTCTGCAAGTCCAGCTCCTCTCGAGCCACAAGTGCCAGCTCATGCTTCACAAGTGCCAGCTCCTGCCCCACATCATCAACTTCCTGCCCCACAAGTGCCACCTCCAACCCCACAAAGACAGCCTCCTGCCCCACATCATCCACCTCCTGCCCCACATCATCCACCTCCTGCCCCACATCATCCACCTCCTGCCCCACATCATCCACCTCCTGCCCCACATCATCCACCTCCTGCCCCACAAGTGCCACCTCCTGCCCCACAAGTGCCAACTCCTGCCCCACATGTTCCATCTACCACCCCACAAATTCCAACTCCTGCCCCACAAGTGCCAGCTCCTGCCCCACAAGAGCCACTTCCTGCCCCACAAGTACCTCTTCCCTCCCAACAAGTTCCAATTTCCGCCCACAAGTGCCACCTCCTGCCCCACAAATGCAACCTCCTGCCCCACAAATGCCACCTTTCGCCCCACAAATGCCACCTCCCGCTCCACAACTTCCACCTCCTGCCCCACAAGTGCCACCTCCCGACCCACAAGTGCCACCTCACGCCCAACATCTACCACCTCTCTCCCCACAACTTCCATCTCCTGGCCCACAAGTGCCACTTCCTGCCTCAAAAGAGCCACCTTCCGCCTCACAACTTCCACGTAACGTCCCACAACTTCCACCTCCTGCCCCACAAGTGCCAGCTGCAGCTCCACATCATCCAAATCCCGCCCCACAAGTGCCATGTCCAGCCCCACAACATCTGCCTCCTGCACCAAAAGTGTCAACCCCTGCCCCATAAGTACCATATCACGCCCCACAAGTGCCACCTCCTGCCCCACAAGTTCCAACTCTCGTCTAACAAGTGCCACCTCCTGCCCAACAAGTGCCATTTCTTACCCCACAGGTTCCAAATCCTACCCCACTGGTGCCATTTCCTGCCCCACAAGTGCCATTTCCCCCCCCACATGTGCCAACTCCTGCCTTACAAGTTTCACCTCCCACCCCACAAATTCCACCTCCCACCCCACAAGTTCCACCTCCGGCCCCAAAAGTGCCAATTCCTGCTTCACAAGTGCCAGCTCATGCTTCACAAATGCCAGCTCATGCCCCACATCATCAACTTCCTGCCCCACAAGTGCCACCTCTAACCCCACAAAGACAGCCTCCTGCCCCACATCATCCACCTCCTGCCCTACAAGGGCCAATTCCTGCCCCACAAGTGCCAGCTCATGCCCCACAAGTGCCACCTCCTGCCCCACATCATCCACCTCCTCCCCCAAAAGTGACAATACCTGTTCCACAAGTGCCACCTCCTGCCCCACAACTTCAACATCCCGCCACACAAGTGCCGACTCCTGGCAACGTGTGCCACATCCTGCCCCACAAGTGCCAGCTCCTGCCCCACATGTTCCACCTACCACCCCACAAATTCCACCCCATGCCCCACAAGTGCCAACTCCCAACCCACAAATGCCAAATCCTGCAATGCAACTTCCACCTCCTGCTCCACAAGTGCCACCTCCTGCCCCACATCGTCCACCTCCCACCCAACAATTGCCACCACCTGCCCCACAAGTGCCAATTCCTGCCCCACAAGTGCCAGTTCATGCCCCACAAGTGCCACATTTGTCCACACCACTGCCTCCTCCCCCCCAAATAAT
Source organism: Coturnix japonica (assembly GCF_054131305.1). NCBI lineage: Eukaryota > Metazoa > Chordata > Aves > Galliformes > Phasianidae > Coturnix > Coturnix japonica. Next base: position 1,346,151 of record NC_140687.1, on the reverse strand, counting down.
CCACCTCCTGCCCCACAAGTGTCACTGACTGACCAACTTCCTCCTCCTGACCCACAAGTGCCAGCTCCTGCCCCACAAGTGCCAGATCCTGCCCCACAAGAGCCACTTCCTGCCCCACAAGTACATCTTCCCTCCCAACAAGTTCCAATTTCCGCCCAACAAGTACCACCTCCTTCTGCACAAGTTCCACCTCCTGCCCTAAAAGCTCCATTTCCTGCCCAAGAAGTGCCACCTCCCGCCCCACAAGTGCCACCTCCTGCCCTACAACTTCCACCTCCTGGCCCACAAGTGCCACCTCCCGCCCTACAACTGCCAAACCCTGCCCCAAAACTTCCACCTCCTGCCCAACAATTTCCAACTCGTGCCCCACAATTGCCACCTCCTGCCACACAAATGCCACCTTCTGCCTCAAAATGCCACCTCCTTCCCAACAACTCCAACCTCCCGCCCCATAAGTACCACCTCCTGCCCCATAAGTTCCACCTTACGCCCCACAAGTGCCATCTCCTGCCCCAAAAGCTCAATTTCCTGCCCAATGTATTCCTATGGGTACCTATGGGTTTCAATGTGGTCCCTATGTGCCTCTATGGGGTCTCTTATGGGTCTCAGCGAGGTCCCTATGTGTCTCTATGGGTCTCACTGTCCCCCACTGAAATCCATGGGGTCCCTATGTGTCCCAATGTCCCCCTATTGGTCCCAGTGTCAGCCTATGGGTCACAATGTGTCCCAATGTGTCCCAATGTCCCTCCTATGTGTTGCTAAGTGTCTCCATGGGGTCTCTTATGAGTATCTCTGGGCCAAAATATCTACCTATTGGTATCCATAGGTTACATTACGTCCCTATGTGCCTCTATGGGGTCTCTTAAGGGTTACAGCGAAGTCCCTATGTGTCTCTATGGGTCTCACTGTCCCCCACTATGTTCCATGGGGTCCCTATGTGTCCCAATATACCCCTATGGGTCCCAGTGTCTCCCTATGGGTCACTATTTGTTCCTAAGTGCCGAATGTCCCCCCTATGTGTCCCAATGGCCCACTTTGGGGTTTCTATGGAGACTCTTATTGGTATCTCTGGGCCCAAATGTCTTCCTATGAGTATCTATGGGTTTCAATGAGGTCCCTATGTGCCTCTATGTGGTCTCTTATGGGTATCAGTGGAGCCCCTATGTGTCTCTACGGGTCTCACTGTTCCCCACTGTAGTCCATGGGGTCCCTCTGTGTCCCAATGTCCACACTATGGGTTGCTATGTACCTCTATGGGGTCTCTGTGTGGTCTCTTATGGGTATTTCTGGGCCCAAATGTCTTCCTATGGGTATCTATGGGTTTCAATGTGGTCCCTATGTGCCTCTATGGGGTCTCACTATCCCCCACCTTAATCCATGGGGTCTCTATGTGTCCCAATGTCCCCCTATGGGTCCCAGTGTCTCCCTATGGGTCACTATGTGTCCCTATGTGTCCCAATGTCCCCCCTATGGGTTGCTATGTGCCTCTTTGGGTTCTCTATGGGGCTCTATGGGGTGCCTATGGAGCTCTATGGAGTACTATGGGGCGTTCTGAGGTTTCTATGGGGTGTCTATGGAACGCTATGGTGTGTCTATGTGGCAAAATGAGTTTCTATGGGTGGCTATGGGAGATCTATGGGGCACAATGGGTTGCCTACGGGGCTCTATGGGATGTCTATGGGGCTCTATGGCGCGGCTATATATCCTTATGTGGTGTCTATGTGGCACTATGTTGTGCTATGGGGTGCTGTGAGGCACTATGGGGTGCTATGGGGCTCTATGGAGCAGTATAGGTTGTCTATGGGTCCCTATGGGGTGCAATGGGGCGTTGTGGGGCACAAGGGAGTGTCTATGAGGCTCCATGGGCTGCTATGGGGCACTGTGGAGTAGCTATGGGATGATTTGGGGTCTCTTTGTGCCCCTATGGGGCGCTATGTGTCACTATGTGGTGTCTATGGGGCCCTATGGGGTGGCTATGCGGTGCTGTAGGGTGGCTATGGGGTGCTTTGGGGTATCCTTGGGTTCATATGGGGCGCTATGGGTGACTATGGGGTGCTATGGTTTGCTATTCGGCTCTATGCGGAAAAATGGGTCTCTATGGGGCGCTATGAGGTCCCTATGGGGCTCTATGGGGAGTCTCTGGGGTGTCTTTGGGGATCTATGGGTTGTCTGTCGGGCTCTATGGGGTCTGCATGGGGTCTGTATGGGGTTCAGTGGGTCTCTATGGGGCTCTATGGGGTGTCTACAGGCACTATGGGGCGATATGGGGTGTCTATGTGGTTCAATTGGGCTCTATGGTGTGGCTGTAGGGCCTTATGTGGAGTCTATGGTGCACTGTGGGCTGCTATGGGGTGCTGTGTGGAACTACGGGGTGTCTATGGGGCTCTATGGAGCAGTATGCTGTGTCTATGGGTCCCTATGGGGAGCAATGGGGTGCTGTGGGGCACAATGGAGTGTCTATGAGGCTCCATGGGCTGCTATGGGGCACTATGGAGTAGCTATGGGGTGCTATGGGGTCTCTTAGGGCACCTATGGGTCACTATGGGGTGTCTATGGGGCTCTATGGGGTATCTTTGTGTTCCTATGGGGCGCTATGGGTTTCTTTGAGGCACTATGGGTCTCAATGGGGTCTCTATGGGTCTCAATTTATCCTTATGGCTCCCAATGACTGTCTATGGGTCTCTATGTGTCCCTATGGGTCCCAGTGTCTCTCTATGGGTCCCAATGTCTTCCTCTGGATCTCTATGGGTCCCTATGGGTCCCAGCGTCTCTCTATGTCCCCCTGTCTAGGTGGTAACTATACAGATGGTAACAAAGATGGTAACAAATGTACAGAGGTTCTAAGCGAGAGAGAAACTCACCAGTGGTGATGCCTTCGCTGAGGAAGCTGGGGCGGTCTTCACTGCAGAGCGATGTCCAAGAGATGCTGCCTCACAGAATCACAGAATTCTCAAGGTTGGAAAAGGGCTGCCAGCTTTTGTAGGAGAATAGCATGGGAGACAGTTGTGAAGGCTTTGCTGAAGTCCAAGTAGAGCACATCAACAGCCTTTCTTTCTTTCCTTCATCCATCAGATGGGTCACAGGATCGTAGAAGGAGATCAGATTGGTCAAGCAGGAGCTGCCCTTCACGAACCCATGCTGGCTAGGTCTGATCTCCTGCTCATCCCACACCTGCCGCATCTGTCATCTCTCTCAAGACAATTCGTTCCATTCCCTTCCCTGGCACCGAGGTCAGGCTAACAGGCCTGGAGTTGCCCGGATCCTCCTGACAACCTTGCTTGGAAATGGGAGTCACGTTGGCAAGCCTCCAGTCTTCTGGGACCTCACCCGGTAACAGGGAGCTCGGAAAGATAATGGAAAGCGGCTCGAGTGAGGGTCAGCCCTTAAATGAGGTCTCAGAGGAGGTGGAGTCGAGCTCCAGCCCTCCCGGGAGCACAGCTCCATTACTCTCACCTGTGCTCCCGCAGCTGACCCCACACTTGCCTCAGCTGATTAATCAGAGGTTCAGGCTGTGATTACCAATCTCCCATACAGCCCCTATGGGTCCCAGTGTCTCCCTATGGGTCACTATGTGTTCCTAAGTGCCGAATGTCCCCCCTATGTGTCCCATTGGCCCCCTTTGGGGTTTCTATGGGGACTCTTATTGGTATCTCTGGGCCCAAATGCCTTCCTATGTGTATCTATGGGTTTCAATGAGGTCCCTATGTGCCTCTATGGGGTCTCTTATGGGTATCAGTGGAGCCCCTATGTGTCTCTACGGGTCTCACTGTTCCCCACTGTAATCCATGGGGTCCCTCTGTGTCCCAATATCCACACTATGGGTTGCTATGTACCTCTATGGGGTGTCTATGTGGTCTCTTATGGGTATCTCTGGGCCCAAATGTCTTCCTATGTACATCTATGGGTTTCAATGTGGTCCCGATGTGCCTCTATTGTGTCTCTATGGGTCTCAGCAATGTCCCTATGTGTCTCTATGGGTCTCACTGCCCCCCACTGTAATCCATGGGATCCCTATGTGTCCCAATGTCCCCCTATTTGTCCCAGTGTCAGCCTATGGGTCACAATGTGTCCCTATGTGTCCCAATGTCCCTCCTATGTGTTGCTAAGTGTCTCCATGGGGTCTCTTATGAGTATCTCTGGGCCAAAATATCTACCTATTGGTATCCATAGGTTACATTACGTCCCTATGTGCCTCTATGGGGTCTCTTAAGGGTTACAGCGGAGTCCCTATGTGTCTCTATGGGTCTCACTGTCCCCAACTATGTTCCATGGCGTCCCTATGTGTCCCAATATACCCCTATGGGTCCCAGTGTCTCCCTATGGGTCACTATGTGTCCCTATGTGTCCTAATATCCCCCCTATGGGTAGCTATGTGCCTCTATGGGGTCTCTTATTTGTATCTATGGGCTTAAATGTTCTCCTATGGGTATCTATGGGTTTCAGTGTGGTCCCTATGTGCCTCTATGTGGTCCCTATGTGCCTCAGCAGAGTCTCTGTGTGTCTCTACTAGTATCACTGTCCCCCACTGTAATCCATGGTGTCCCTGTGTGTCCCAATGTCACCTTATGGGTCCCAGTGTCTCCCTATGGGTCACTATGTGTCCCTATGTCCCCCCTATGGGTTGCTATGTGCCTCTATGGGTTCTCTATGGGGCTCTATGGGGTGCCTATGGAGCTCTATGGGGTTCTATGGGGCGTTCTGAGGTTTCTATGGGGTGTCTATGGAACGCTATGGTGTGTCTATGTGGCAAAATGAGTTTCTATGGGTGGCTATGGGAGCTCTATGGGGCACAATGGGTTGCCTACGGGGCTCTATGGGATGTCTATGTGGCTCTATGGTGCGGCTATATGTCCTTATGTGGTGTCTATGTGGCACTATGTTGTGCTATGGGTTGCTGTGAAGCACTATGGGGTGCTATGGGGCTCTATGGAGCAGTATAGGGTGTCTATGGGTCCCTATGGGGTGCAATGGGGTGCTGTGGGGCACAAGGGAGTGTCTATGAGGCTCCATGGGCTGCTATGGGGCACTGTGGAGTAGCTATGGGATGATTTGGGGTCTCTTTGTGCCCCTATGGGGCGCTATGTGTCACTATGTGGTGTCTATGGGGCTCTACGGGGTGGCTATGCGGTGCTGTAGGGTGGCTATGGGGTGCTTTGTGGTATCCTTGGGTTCCTATGGGGCGCTATGGGTGACTATGGGGTGCTATGGTTTGCTATGGGGCTCTATGCGGAAGAATGGGGTCTCTATGGGGCGCTATGGGGTCCCTATGGGGCTCTATGGGGAGTCTATGGGGAGTCTATGGGGTGTCTTTGGGGATCTATGGGTTGTCTGTGGGGCTCTATGGGGTCTGCATGGTGTCTGTATGGGGTTCAGTGGGTCTCTATGGGGCTCTATGGGGTGTCTACAGGCACTATGGGGCGATATGGGGTGTCTATGTGGTTCAATTGGGCTCTATGGTGTGGCTGTAGGGCCTTATGTGGTGTCTATGGGGCACTGTGGGCTGCTATGGGGTGCTGTGGGGAACTATGGGGTGTCTATGGGGCTCTATGGAGCAGTATGCTGTGTCTATGGGTCCCTATGGGGTGCAATGGGGTGCCGTGGGGCACAATGGAGTGTCTATGAGGCTCCATGGGCTGCTATGGGGCACTATGGAGTAGTTATGGGGTGCTATGGGGTCTCTTTGGGCCCCTATGGGTCACTATGGGGTGTCTATGGGGCTCTATGGGGTATCTTTGTGTTCCTATGGGGCGCTATGGGTGACTATGGGGTCGCTATGGGTTTCTTTGAGGAAGTGCCAACTCCTGCCCAACGTGTGATATCTCCTGCACCACAAGTTCCAAGACTTGCCCCACAAGTTCCACCTACCATCCCACAAGTGCCACCTCCTGCCCCACATGTGCCACCTCCCGACCCACAAGTGCCACCTCCTGCCGTGCAAGTGCCAGCTCCTGCCCCGAAAGTGCCAGCTCCTGCTCCACATGTGCCACCTCTCGCCCCACAAGTTCCAGCTCCCGCCCCATAAGTGCCACATCCCTCTCCACAAATTCCACCTCCCGCCCACAAGTGCCACATCGCTCCCCACAAGTGCCACCTCCTGCCCCACTAGTGCCACCTCCCGCCCCACAAGTGCCAACTCCAGCCCCACAAGTGCAACCTCCCACCCCACGAGTACCAAATCCTGCCCCACAACTTCCACCTCCTGCCCCAGAAGTGCCATCTCCTGCCTCACGTGTCACCTCCTGCCCCACATCATCCACCTCCAAACCCATAAGTGCCACCTCCTGCACAACAAGTGCCATTTCCTGCCCCACAAGTGCCATTTCCCCCCCCACATGTGCCAACTCCTGCCTTACAAGTTTCACCTCCCACCCCACAAATTCCACCTCCCACCCCACAAGTTCCACCTCCGGCCCCAAAAGTGCCAATTCCTGCTTCACAAGTGCCAGCTCATGCTTCACAAATGCCAGCTCAAGCCCCACATCATCAACTTCCTGCCCCACAAGTGCCACCTCTAACCCCGCAAAGACAGCCTCCTGCCCCACATCATCCACCTCCTGCCCCACAAGTGACAATACCTGTTCCACAAGTGCCACCTCCCGCCCCACAACTTCAACATCCCGCCACACAAGTGCCGACTCCTGGCAACGTGTGCCACATCCTGCCCCACAAGTGCCAGCTCCTGCCCCACATGTTCCACCTACCACCCCACAAATTCCACCTCATGCCCCACAAGTGCCAACTCCCAACCCACAAATGCCAAATCCTGAATGCAACTTCCACCTCCTGCTCCACAAGTGCCACCTCCTGCCCCACATCGTCCACCTCCCACCCAACAAGTGCCACCACCTGCCCCACAAGTGTCAATTCCTGCCCCACATGTGCCAGCTCATGCTTCACAAGTGCCAGCTCCTGCACTACGTCATCCACTTCCTGCTCACAAGTGCCACCTCCTGACCGACAAAGACATCCTCCTGCCCCACAAGTGCCAATTCCTGCCCCACAAGTGCCAGTTCATGCCCCACAAGTGCCACATTATTCCACACCACTGCCTCCTCCCCCCCAAATAATCCACCTCCTACCCCACAAGTGTCACTGACTGACCAACTTCCTCCTCCTGACCCACAAGTGCTACCTACTTCCCCACAAGTGCCACCTCCTGCCCCACATCATCCACCTCCTGCCCCACAAGTACCTCTTCCCTCCCAACAATTTCCAATTTCCACCAAACAAGTACCACCTCCTTCTGCACAAGTTCCACCTCCCGCCCCACAAGTTCCACCTCCTGCCCTAAAAGCTCCATTTCCTGCCCCAGAAGTGCCACCTCCCGCCCCACAAGTGCCACCTCCTGCCCTACAACTTCCACCTCCTGGCCCACAAGTGCCACCTCCCGCCCTACAACTGCCAAACCCTGCCCCAAAACTTCCACCTCCTGCCCAACAATTTCCAACTCGTGCCCCACAATTGCCACCTCCTGCCACACAAATGCCACCTTCTGCCTCAAAATGCCACCTCCTGCCCAGCAACTCCAACCTCCTGCCCCACAAGTACCACCTCCTGCTCCTCAAGTTCCACCTCCTGCCACATAAGTTCCACCTTACGCCCCACAAGTGCCATCTCCTGCCCCAAAAGCTCAATTTCCTGCCCCATCAGTGCCACCTCCTGCACCACAAGTGCCACCTCCTGCCCCAGAAGTGCAAATTTCTGCCCCACAAGTGCCACTTCCCGCCTTACAAATTCCACCTCCCACCCCACATTACCACCTCCTGCCCCAAAAGTGCCAATTCCTGCTTCACAAGTGCCAGCTCATGCTTCACAAATGCCAGCTCATGCCCCACATCATCAACTTCCAGCCCCACAAGTGCCACCTCTAACCCCACAAAGACAGCCTCCTGCCCCACATCATCCACCTCCTGCCCCACAAGTGCTAATTCCTGCCCCACAAGTGCCACCTCCTGCCCCACAAGTGCCACGTCCTACCCCACAAAGACCACCTCCAGCCCCACATCATCCACCTCCTCCCCCACAAGTGCCACCTCCTGACCCACAACATCAATCTCCAGCCCCACAAGAGCCGCCTCCTGCCCGACAAGTTACACCTGCTACAAGTTCCACAAGTGCCACCTCCCTGCTCACGAGTGCCACCTCCCGCCCCACATGTACCACCTCCTGCATCACAACTTCCACTTCCCGCCCCACATGTACCACCTCCTGCATCACAACTTCCACCTCCCGCCCCACATGTACCACCTCCTGCATCACAACTTCCACCTCCCGCCCCACATGTACCACCTCCTGCATCACAACTTACACCTCCCGCCCCACATGTACCACCTCCTGCATCACAACTTCCACCTCCCGCCCCACAAATGCCACCTCCTGCCCTACAAGTGCCACCTCAAGCCCCACAAGTGCTCCCTCCCGCTCCACAAGTGCCACGTCCTGCCCCACAAGTGCCACCTCCCGCCCCTCTATGGCCACCACCTGCCCCACAAGTTACACCTCTTGCCCCACAACGTCGACCCCCGCCCCACATGTGCCACCACCTGACCCACAAGTGCCAACTCCTGCCCCACAAGTGCCACCTCGCATCCCGCAAGTGCCACATCCCGCCACACAAGTGCCACCTCCTGCCTTACAAGTGCCAATTCCTGCTTCACAAGTGCCACCTCTTGCCCCACATCATCCACCTCCCACCCCACAATTGCCACCTCCCGCCCCAAAAGTGCCACCTCCTGCCCCAAAAGTGCCACCTCCTGCCCCACAAGTGCCAATTCCTGCCCCACAAGTGCCAGCTCATGCTTCACAAGTGCCAGCTCCTGAACCACCTCATCCACTTCCTGCTCACAAGTGCCACCTCCTGACCGACAAAGACATCCTTCTGCCCCACAAGTGCCAATTCCTGCCCCACAAGTGCCAGTTCATGCCCCACAAGTGCCACATTTGTCCACACCACTGCCTCCTCCCCCCCAAATAATTCACCTCCTGCCCCACAATTGTCACTGACTGACCAACTTCCTCCTCCTGACCCACAAGTTCCAGCTCCTGCCCCACAAGTGCCAGCTCCTGCCCCACAAGAGCCACTTCCTGCCCCACAAGAACCTCTTCCCTCCCAACAAGTTCCAATTTCCGCCCAACAAGTACCACCTCCTTCTGCACAAGTTCCACCTCCTGCCCTAAAAGCTCCATTTCCTGCCCCAGAAGTGCCACCTCCCGCCCCACAGGTGCCACCTCCTGCCCTACAACTTCCACCTCCTGGCCCACAAGTGCCACCTCCCGCCCTACAACTGCCAAACCCTGCCCCAAAACTTCCACCTCCTGCCCAACAATTTCCAACTCGTGCCCCACAATTGCCACCTCCTGCCACACAAATGCCACCTTCTGCCTCAAAATGCCACCTCCTGCCCAACAACTCCAACCTCTCGCCCCATAAGTACCACCTCCTGCTCCACAAGTTCCACCTCCTGCCCCATAAGTTCCACCTTACGCCCCACAAGTGCCATCTCCTGCCCCAAAAGCTCAATTTCCTGCCCCATCAGTGCCACCTCCCACACCACAAGTGCCACCTCCTGCCCCAGAAGTGCCAATTTCTGCCCCACAAGTGCCACTTCCCGCCTTACAAATGCCACCTCCTGCCCCACAACTTTCACCTCCTGCCCCACAAGTGCAACCTCCCTGCCCACGAGTGACACAATCTGCCCAAGTGCAACCTCCCGCCCCACAACTTCCACAACCTGCCCCACAAGTGCCACCTCCCGCACCACAACTTCCAACTCCTGGCCCACAAGTGCGACCTCCTGCCCCACCATTACCACCTCCTGCCCCACAATTTCCACCTCCTGCCCCACAAGTGCCACAACCTGCTCCACAATTTCAACGTCCTGCCTTACAAGTGCCACATTCTGCCCCACAAGTGTAGGCTCCTGCTCCACAAGTGCCACCTCCCGAACCACAACCTCAACCTCTGGCCCCACAAGTCCCACCTCCCGCCCCACAAGTGCCACATCCCGCCCCACAAGTGCCACCTTCTGTTCCACAACTTCCACCTCCTGCCCCACAAGTTATAACTCCTGCCCCACAAGTCTTGCATTTTGCCCCACAAGTGCCACCTCCCGCTCCACAAGTGCCACCTCCCGACCCACAAGTGCCAATTCCTGCCCCACATCATTCACCTCCTGCCCCACAAGTGCCACCTCGCACCCCACAAGTGCCAACTCCTGCCCCGCAACTTCCACCTCCTGGTCCACAAGTGCCTCCTCGAACCGCACAATTGCCACCTCCTTCCCCATATCAACCACCTCCCATCCAACAAGTGCCACCTCCTGCCCCACAAGTGCCAATTCCTGCCCCACAAGTGCCAGCTCATGCTCCACAAGTGCCAGCTCCTGCCCCTCATCATCCACCTCCTGCCCCACAAGTGCCACCTCCTGACCCACAACATCAATCTCCAGCCCCACAAGAGCCGCCTCCTGCCCAACAAGTTACACCTGCTACAAGTTCCACAAGTGCCACCTCCCTGCTCACGAGTGCCACATCCCGCCCCACATGTACCACCTCCTGCATCACAACTTCCACCTCCCGCCCCACATGTACCACCTCCTGCATCACAACTTCCACCTCCCGCCCCAATTGTACCACCTCCTGCATCACAACTTCCACCTCCCGCCCCACATGTACCACCTCCTCCCCACAAGTGCCTCCTCCCGCCCCACAAGCGCCACCTCCCTCTCCACAAACTCCACCTCCCACGCACAAGTGCCACATCCTGCCCCACAAGTGCCACCTTCCGCCCCACAAGTGCCACCTCACACCCCAACAGTGTCAACTTCCGCCCCACAAGTGCCACCTCACGCCCCACAACTTCCACATCCCGCCCCACAAATGCCACCTCCTGCCCTACAAGTGCCACCTCAGGCCCCACAAGTGCCCCCTCCCGCTCCACAAGTGCCACGTCCTGCCCCACAAGTGCCATCTCCCGCCCCACAAGGGCCAAATCCTGACACGCAACTTCCACCTCCTGCCCCACATCATCCACCTCCCACCCCACAAGTGCCACCTCCTGCCGCACAACTGCCAATTCCAGCCCTAAAAGTGCCAGCTCATGCTTCACAATTGCCAGCTCCTGCCCCACATCATCCACCTCCTGCCCCACAAGTGCCACCTCCTATCCCACATGTGCCAACTCCTGCCCCACAAGTGCCATTTCCTGCACCACATTTGCCACCTCCTGCCCCACAAGTGCCACCTCCCACCCCACAAGTTTAACCTCCAGACACACAAGTGCCATCTCCCGCCCCACTAGTGCCATCTCCTGCCCCACAAGTGCCACCTCCCGCCCCTCTATAGCCACCTCCTGCCCCACAAGTTACACCTCTTGCCCCACAACGTCGACCCCCGCCCCACATGTGCCACCACCTGACCAACAAGTGCCAACTCCTGCCCCACAAGTGCCATTTCCTGCACCACATTTGCCGCGTCCTGCCCCACAAGTGCCGGCTCCTGCCCCACAAGTGCTACCTCTCGCCCCACAACCTCAACCTCCTGCCCCACAAGTGCCACCTCCCGCCCCACTACTTCCACGTCAAACCCCAAATCTTCTTACCTTCCACCCCACAAGTGCAACCTCCTGCCCCAAACCTTCAACCTACTGCCCCACAACTGCCACTTCCCACCCAGCAATTGCCAACCCCGCCCCACAAGTGCCTCCTCCCACCCCACAAGTGCCAACCCTTACCCCACAAGTGCCAACTCCTGCCCCACATCATCCACCAACCGCCCCACAAGTGCCACCTCCTGCCCCACAACCGCTAACTCCTGCCTCATATCATTCACCTCGCGCCCCACAATTTCCACCTCCTGCTCAACTAGTGCCACGTGCTGCCCCACAAGTTCCATTTCCCGCCCCACAAGTGCCACCTCCCGCCCCACAACTGCCACCTCCTGCCTTAAAAGTGCCACGTCCCGACCCACAAGTGCCTCCTCCTGTCCCACAGTTGTCACATCCCACTCCACAAGTTACACCTCACCCCCCACAAGTTCTACCACCCACCCCACAAGTGCCACCTGCAGCCCCAGAAGAGTCAAATCCTGCCACACAACTTCCAAATCCAGCCCCAGAAGTGCCACCTCCCACCCCACAACTTCCACTTCCTGCCCAACAACGGCCTCCTCCTGCCACACAAGTGCCTCCTCCTGCCCTACAAGTGCCACTTCCTGCCCCACAAGTGCCACCTCCTGCCCCACAAGTGCCACCTCCTGCCCCACAAGTGCCACTTCCTGCCCCACAAGTGCTACCTACTTCCCCACAAGTGCCACCTCCTGCCCCACATCATCCACCTCCTGCCTCACAAATGCCTCCTCCTGACCCACAATTGCCACCTGCCGCCCCACAACTTCCACCTCACGCCCCACAAGTGCCACCTCCCGCCCCACAAGTGCCAAAACCCGCCCCACAAATCCAACTCCTGACCCACAAGTGCCACCTCCCGGCCCACATGTGCCAACTTCTGCCCCACAAGTGCCAGCTCCTGCCCCTCAGGTGTCACCTCTTCCCCACAAGTGCCACCTTCTGCTCCACAAGTGCCACTTCCTGCCGCACAAGTGATACCTCCAGCCCCACAACTGCCACCACCCGCCCCACAACTTCCACCTCCCGCCTCACAAGTGCAACCTCCAGGCCCACAAGTGCCACCTCCAGATCCACAAGAATTAACTCCTGCACCACAAGTGCCACCTCCTGCCCTTCAAGAGCCACTTCTTGCCCCACAAGTAACATTTCCTGCCCCACAAGTGCCAACCCCTGCCCAACAAGTGCTATGACCCAGCCCAAAAGTGCCAACTCCTGCCCCACTAGTGCCACCTCCCGCCCCACAAGTGCCACCACCCTCCCCACAACTTCAACCTCCTTCCCCAAAACATCCACCTCCCGCCCACAGGTGTCATCAACTGCCCCACAAGTGCCACCTCCCGCCCCTCAAGTGCCACACACTGCCCCACAAGTGCTACTTCCTGCCTTACAAGTGCCACTTCCCGCTGCACAAGTGACAGCTCCAGCCCCACAGCTGCCACAACCCGCCCCACAACTTCCACATCCCGCCTCACAACTGCAAGCTCCTGCCCCACAATTGCCACCTCCTACCACACAAGTGCCAACTCCTGCCCCACAAGTGCCACCTCATGTCCCTCAATTTTCACCTTATGCCCCAAAAGTGCCACCTCCCGCCCAACAAGTGCAACATCTCGCCCCACTAGTGCCACGTCCCGGCCCAAAATTGCTACCTCCTGCCCCACATCATCCACCTCCTGTTCCACAAATGTCACCTCCTGACCCACAACTTCCACCTCCTGCCCCACAAGTGCCACCTTCTGCCTCACAAGTGCCACCCCTTGCCCCACAAGTGCCACATCCCACCGCACAATTTCCACCTCTTGTTACACAAGTCCCACCTCCCGCCCAACAACAGCCTCCTCCTGCCCCACAAGTGCCACCTCCTGCCCCACAAGTGCCACCTCCCACCCCACAAGTGCCACGTCCTTCCCAATTGCCACGTCCTGTCCCACAAGTGCCACCTCCTGCCGTACAAGTGCCACCCTCTGCCCCACAATTGCCACTTCTTGCCCCACAATTGCCAATTCTTGCCCCACAACTTCCACCTCCCACCCCATAACTTCAACCTCCCGTCCCACAGCTTCCACATCCTGCCCCACAAGTGCCCGATCCTGCCCCAGAAGTACCACCACCTGACCCACAAGTGCCAACTCCTGCCCCACAAGTGCCACCTCGCATCCCGCAAGTGCCACATCCCGCCCCACAAGTTCCACCTCCTGCCTTACAAGTGCCCATTCCTGCTTCACAAGTGCCAGCTCATGCTTCACAAATGCCAGCTCCTGCCCCACATCATCAACTTCCTGCCCCAGAAGTGTCACCTCCAACCCCACAAAGACAGCCTCCTGCCCCACATCATCCACCTCCTGCCCCACAAGTGCCAATTCCTGCCCCACAAGTGCCAGCTCATGCCCCACAAGTGCCAGCTCCTGCCCCACAACAGCCTCCTCCTGCCCCACAAGTGCCACCTCGTATCCCACAAGTGCCACATCCCGCCCCACAAGTTCCACCTCCTGCCTTACAAGTGCCAATTCCTGCCCTACAAGTGCCAGCTCATTCCCCTGAAGTGCCAGCTCCTGCCCCACAAGTTCCACATTTTGCCACACCACTGCAACCTCCCCCCCAAATAATCCACCTCCTGCCCCACAAGTGTCACTGACCGCCCAACTTCCTCCTCCTGCCCCACAAGTGCCAGCTCCTGCCCGACAAGAGCCACTTCCTGCCCCACAAGTACCTCTTCCCTCCCAACAAGTTCCAATTTCTGCCCCACAAGTGCCACCTCCTACCCCACAAGTGCAACCTCCTGCCCCACAAATGCCACCTTTCGCCCCACAAGTGCCACCTCCCGCTCCACAACTTCCACCTCCCACTCCACAACTTCCAACTCCTGCCCTACAAGTGCCACCTCCCGACCCACAAGTTCCACCTCCTGCCTCAAAAGAGCCACCTCCCGCCCCACAACTTCCACGTAACGCCCAATAAGTTCCACCTCCTGCCCAAGAAGTGCCACCTCTCGTCCCACAAGTGCCACCTCCTGCCCCACAAGTGCCACCTCCTGCCTTACAAGTGCCACCTCCTGCCCCACAAGTGCCACCTCTCGTCCCACAGCTTCCACCTCCTGCCCAACAAGTGCCACCACCCTCCTCAAAATGCCAACTCCCGCCCCACAAGTGCCACGTCCAGCTCCACAACTTCCACCTCCTTCCCCAAAAGTGTCAACTCCTGCCCCATAAGTTCCATATCCCGCCCCACAAGTGCCACTACCTGCCCCACTAGTGCCATCTCCATTTCCACAGGTGCCACCTCCCGCCCCACAACTTCCACGTAACGCCCCATAAGTTCCACCTCCTGCCCAACAAGTGCCACCTCTCGTCCCACAAGGACCACCTCCTGCCCCACAAGTTCCACCTCTTGCCCCACAAGTGCCAAATACTTCCCCACAACTTCCACCTTCTGCCGCACTAGTGCCAACTCCAATTCCACAAGTGCCACCTCCCACACCACAAGTGCCACCACCTGACCCACAAGTGCCAACTCCTGCCCCACAAGTGCCATTTCTTGCCCCACAAGTGCCACCTCCTGCCCCACAAGTGCCATTTCCTGCCCTACAACTTCAACCTCCTGCCCCACAAGAGCCAGTTCCAGCCCCCCAAATGCCACCTCCTGCCCCACAACTTCAACATCCCGCCATACAAGTGCCACCTCCTGCCCAACGTGTGCCACATCCTGCCCTACAAGTGCCAAATCCTGCCCCGCAACTTTTACCTCCTGCTCCACAAGTGCCAACTCCTGCCCCATATCATCCAACTCCTGCCCCACAAGTGCCACCTCCTGCCCAACAAGTGCCAACTCCTTCCCCCCAAGTGCCACCTCCCGACCCACAAGTGCCACCTCCTGCCGTGCAAGTGCCAGCTCCTGCCCCGAAAGTGCCAGCTCCTGCTCCACATGTGCCACCTCTCGCCCCACAAGTTCCAGCTCCTGCCCCATAAGTGCCACCTCCCTCTCCACAAATTCCACCTCCCGCCCACAAGTGCCACATCGCTCCCCACAAGTGCCACCTCCTGCCCCACTAGTGCCACCTCCCGCCCCACAAGTGCCAACTCCAGCCCCACAAGTGCAACCTCCCACCCCACAAGT
The DNA here is from genome assembly GCF_054131305.1 of Coturnix japonica. Classification (NCBI taxonomy): domain Eukaryota; kingdom Metazoa; phylum Chordata; class Aves; order Galliformes; family Phasianidae; genus Coturnix; species Coturnix japonica. Next base: position 1,330,412 of record NC_140687.1, on the reverse strand, counting down.
ACCAAATCCTGCCCCACAACTTCCACCTCCTGCCCCAGAAGTGTCATCTCCTGCCCCACATGTGTCACCTCCTGCCGCACATCATCCACCTCCAAACCCATAAGTGCCACCTCCTGCACAACAAGTGCTAATTCCTGCCCCACAAGTGCCAGCACATGCTTCACAAGCGCCAGCTCCAGCCTAACATCATCCACCTCCTGCCCCACAAGTGCCACATCCCGCCCCACAAGAGCCACTTCCTTCCCCACAAGTACCCCATCCCACACCACAAGTTCCAATTCCTGCCATACAAGTGCCTCCTCCTTCCCCACAAGTGCCACCTCCTGCCCCACAACTTCCACCTTGCGACCCACAAGTGCGAACTCCCGCCAAACAACTGACACCTCCTGCCTCACAAGTGCCAACTCCTGCCCAACAAGTGCCACCTCCTGCCCCACAAGTGCCACCTCCCGACCCACAAGTGCCACCTCCTGCCCCGTCAGTTCCACCTCCTGCCGTGCAAGTGCCAGCTCCTGCCCCACATGTGCCACCTCCCGCCCCACTAGTGCCACCTCCCGCCCCATAAGTGCCACCTCCCTCTCCACAAATTCAGCCTCCCGCCCACAAGTGCCACATCGCTCCCCACAAGTGCCACCTCCCGCCCCACAAGTTCTAACTCCCGCCCCACAAGTGCCAACTCCCGCCCCACAAGTGCCAACTCCCGCCCCACAAGTGCCAACTCCCGCCCCACAAGTGCCAACTCCTGCCGCACAACTGCCAATTCCAGCCCCACAAGTGCCAGCTCATGCTTCACAAGTGCCAGCTCCTGCCCCTCATCATCCACCTCCTGCCCCACAAGTGCCACCTCCTGCCCAAAACCTGCCACCTCCCTCCCCACAATGCCACCTCCTGCCATATTAGTGCAGCCTCCTCCCCCACAAGTGCCAACTCCCACCCCAAAAGTCCCACCTCCTTCCAAACAAGTGCCAGATCCCACCCCAAAAGTGCCACTTCCTGCCCCTCTATCGCCACCTCCTGCCCCAGAAGTTCCACTTCCTGCACCACAAGTTACACCTACAGCCCCACAATTTCCACCTCCTGCCCCAGAAGTTCCACTTCCGCCCCACAAGTGCCACCTCCTGCCCTAAACCTGCCACCTCCCTCCCCACAATGCCACCTCCTGCCATATTAGTGCAGCCTCCTCCCCCACAAGTGCCAACTCCCGCACCACAAGTGCCACCTCCTTCCAAACAAGTGCCACATCCCACCCCAAAAGTGCCACTTCCTGCCTTTCTACCGCCACCTCCTGCCCCAGAAGTTCCACTTCCTGCACCACAAGTTACACCTACAGCCCCACAATTTCCACCTCCTGTTTTACAAGTTCCACTTCCGCCCCACAAGTGCCACCTCCTGCCCAACAAGTGCCAGTTCATGCCCCACAAGTGCAAGGTCCTTTCCTTCAACTTCCACCTCCTGCCCCACAAGTGCCACCTCCTGCCCCACAACGACCACCTCCTGCCCCACATCATCCACCTCCTGCCCCACAAGTTCCAATTCCTTCCCTACAAGTGCCAGCTCATTCCCCTGAAGTGCCAGCTCCTGCCCCACAAGTGCCACATTTTGCCACACCACTGCCACCTCCCTTCCCAAATAATCCACCTCCTGCCCCACAAGTGTCACTGACCGCCCAACTTCCTCCTCCTGACCCACAAGTACAACCTCCTGCCCCACAAGTGCCACCTCCTGCCCAACAAGTGCCAGTTCATGCCCCACAAGTGCAAGGTCCTGTCCTTCAACTTCCACCTCCTGCCCCACAAGTGCCACCTCCTGCCCCACAGCGACCACCTCCTGCCCCACATCATCCACCTCCTTCCCCACAAGTTCCAATTCCTGCCCTACAAGTGCCAGCTCATTCCTCTGAAGTGCCAGCTCCTGCCCCACAAGTGCCACATTTTGCCACACCACTGCCACCTCCCTTCCCAAATAATCCACCTCCTGCCCCACAAGTGTCACTGACCGCCCAACTTCATCCTCCTGACCTACAAGTGCAACCTCCTGCCCCACAAGTGCCAGCTCCTGCCCGACAAGAGCCACTTCCTGCCCCACAAGTACCTCTTCCCTCCCAACAAGTTCCAATTTCCACCCCACAAGTGCCACCTCCTGCCCCAAAAGTGCAACCTCCTGCCCCACATCGTCCACCTCCCACCCAACAAGTGCCACCACCTGCCCCACAAGTGCCAATTCCTGCCCCACAAGTGCCACATTTGTCCACACCACTGCCACCTCCCACTCCAAATAATCCACCTCCTGCCCCACAAGTGTCACTGACTGACCAACTTCCTCCTCCTGACCCACAAGTGCAACCTCCTGCCCCACAAGTGCCAGCTCCTTCCCCACAAGAGCCACTTCCTGCCCCACAAGTACCACTTCCCTCCCAACAAGTTCCAATTTCCGCCCAACAAGTACCACCTCCTTCTGCACAAGTTCCACCTCCTGCCCTAAAAGCTCCATTTCCTGCCCCAGAAGTGCCACCTCCCGCCCCACAAGTGCCACCTCCTGCCCTACAACTTCCACCTCCCGCCCCACAAGTGCCACCTCCTGCCCTACAACTTCCACCTCCTGGCCCACAAGTGCCACCTCCCGCCCTACAACTGCCAAACCCTGCCCCAAAACTTCCACCTCCTGCCCAACAATTTCCAACTCGTGCCCCACAATTGCCACCTCCTGCCACACAAATGCCACCTTCTGCCTCAAAATGCCACCTCCTGCCAAACAACTCCAACCTCCCGCCCCACAAGTACCACCTCCTGCTCCACAAGTTCCACCTCCTGCCCCATAAGTTCCACCTTACGCCCCACAAGATCCATCTCCTGCCCCAAAAGCTCAATTTCCTGCCCCATCAGTGCCACCTCCCGCACCACAAGTGCCACATCCTGCCCCATAAGTGCCAATTTCTGCCCCACAAGTGCCACTTCCCGCCTTACAAATTCCACCTCCCACCCCACAAGTTCCACCTCCTGCCCCAAAAGTGCCAACTCCTGCTTCACAAGTGCCAGCTCATGCTTCACAAATGCCAGCTCATGCCCCACATCATCAACTTCCTGCCCCACAAGTGCCACCTCTAACCCCACAAAGACAGCCTCCTGCCCCACATCATCCACCTCCTGCCCCACAAGTGCCAATTCCTGCCCCACAAGTGCCAGCTCATGCCTCACAAGTGCCACCTCCTACCCCACAAAGACCACCTCCTGCCCCACATCATCCACCTCCTCACCCACAAGTGACAATACCTGTTAGACAAGTGCAACCTCCAGCCCCACAACTTCAACATCCCGCCACACAAGTGCCGACTCCTGGCAACGTGTGCCACATCCTGCCCCACAAGTGTCAACTCCTGCCCCACATCGTCCACCTCCCATCCAACAAGTGCCACCACCTGCCCCACAAGTGCCAATTCCTGCCCCACAAGTGCCAGCTCACGCTCCACAAGTGCCAGCTCCTGCCCCTCATCATCCACCTCCTGCCCCACAAGTGCCACCTCCTGACCCACAACATCAATCTCCAGCCCCACAAGAGCCGCCTCCTGCACGACAAGTTACACCTGCTACAAGTTCCACAAGTGCCACCTCCCTGCTCACGAGTGCCACATCCCGCCCCACATGTACCACCTCCTGCATCACAACTTCCACCTCCCGCCCCACATGTACCACCTCCTGCATCACAACTTGAACCTCCCGCCCCACAAGTTCCACCCCCCCCCACAAGTGCCACCTCCTGCCCCACAAGCGCCACCTCCCTCTCCACAAACTCCACCTCCCACACACAAGTGCCACCTCCTGCCTCACAACTTACACCTCCCGCCCCACAAATGCCACCTACTGCCCCACAAGTGCCACCTCCCGCCCCACAAGTGCCAACTCTCGCCCCACAAACTCCACCTCCCACGCACAAGTGCCACCTTCCGCCTTACAAGTGACACCTCACAGCCCAACAGTGTCAACTTCCGCCCCACAAGTGCCACCTCCTGCCCCACAAGTTCCACCTCCTCCCCACATGTGCCACCTCCTGCCCCACAAGCGCCACCTCCCTCTCCACAAACTCCACCTCCCACGCACAAGTGCCACCTCCTGCCTCACAACTTCCACCTCCCGCCCCACAAATGCCACCTACTGCCCTACAAGTGCCACCTCAGGCCCCACAAGTGCCACCTCCCGCTCCACAAGTGCCACGTCCTACCCCACAAGTGCCATCTCCCGCCCCACAAGGGCCAAATCCTGCCCCACATCATCCACCAACCGCCCCACAAGTGCCACCTCCTGCCCCACAGCTTCCATCTCCCACTCCACAAGTGCCACCTACTGCACAACAAATACCATCTCCTGCCCCATAAGTGCCACCTCCTGCCCCACAACCGCTACCTCCTGCCTCATATCATTCACCTCCCGCCCCACAATTTCCACCTCCTGCTCAACTAGTGCCACGTGCTGCCCCACAAGTTCCATTTCCCGCCCCACAAGTGCCACCTCCCGCCCCACAAGTGCCGCCTCCAGCCACACAAGTGCTAAATCGTGCCGCACAACTTCCACCTCCCGCCCCACAACTGCCACCTCCCGCCTTAAAAGTGCCACCTCCCGACACACAAGTGCCTCCTCCTTTCCCACAGTTGTCACCTCCCGCTCCACAAGTTACACCTCACCCCCCACAAGTTCTACCACCCACCCCACAAGTGCCACCTGCAGCCCCAGAAGTGTCAAATCCTGCCACACAACTTCCACATCCAGCCCCACAAGTGCCACCTCCCGCCTCACAAGTGCCACCTCCCGACCCACAAGTGCCAAGTCCTGCCCCGCAACTTCCATCTCCTGCTCCACAAGTGCCACCTTGAACCGCACAATTGCCACCTCCTTCCCCATATCAACCACCTCCCATCCAACAAGTGCCACCTCCTGCCCCATAAGTGCCACTTCCTGCCCCACAAGTGCCAGCTCATTCCCCTGAAGTGCCACATTTGTCCACACCACTGCCTCCTCCCCCCCAAATAATCCACCTCCTGCCCCACAAGTGTCACTGACTGACCAACTTCCTCCTCCTAACCCACAAGTGCAACCTCCTGCCCCACAAGTGCCAGCTCCTGCCCCACAAGAGCCACTTCCTGCCCCACAAGTACCTCTTCCCTCCCAACAAGTTCCAATTTCCGCCCAACAAGTACCACCTCCTTCTGCACAAGTTCCACCTCCTGCCCTAAAAGCTCCATTTCCTGCCCCACAAGTGCCACCTCCCGCCCCACAAGTGCCACCTCCTGCCCTACAACTTCCACCTCCTGGCCCACAAGTGCCACCTCCCGCCCTACAACTGCCAAACCCTGCCCCAAAACTTCCACCTCCTGCCCAACAATTTCCAACTCGTGCCCCACAATTGCCACCTCCTGCCTCAAAATGCCACCTCCTGCCCAACAACTCCAACCTCCCGCCCCACAAGTACCACCTCCTGCTCCACAAGTTCCACCTCCTGCCCCATAAGTTCCACCTTACGCCCCACAAGTGCCAACTCCTGCCCCAAAGGCTCAATTTCCTGCCCCATCAGTGCCACCTCCCGCACCACAAGTGCCACCTCCTGCCCCATAAGTGCAAATTTCTGCCCCACAAGTGCCACTTCCCGCCTTACAAATTCCACCTCCCACCCCACATTACCACCTCCTGCCCCAAAAGTGCCAATTCCTGCTTCACAAATGCCAGCTCATGCCCCACATCATCAACTTCCTGCCTCACAAGTGCCACCTCTAACCCCACAAAGACAGCCTCCTGCCCCACATCATCCACCTCCTGCCCCACAAGTGCCAATTCCTGCCCCACAAGTGCCAGCTCATGCCCCACAAGTGCCACCTCCTACCCCACAAAGACCACCTCCTGCCCCACATCATCCACCTCCTCCCCCACAAGTGACAATACCTGTTAGACAAGTGCAACCTCCAGCCCCACAACTTCAACATCCCGCCACACAAGTGCCGACTCCTGGCAACGTGTGCCACATCCTGCCCGACAAGTGTCAACTCCTACCCCACATCGTCCACCTCCCATCCAACAAGTGCCACCTCCTGCCCCACAAGTGCCAATTCCTGCCCCACAAGTGCCAGCTCATGCTTCACAAGTGCCAGCTCCTGCCCCTCATCATCCACCTCCTGCCCCACAAGTGCCACCTCCTGACCCACAACATCAATCTCCAGCCCCACAAGAGCCGCCTCCTGCCCGACAAGTTACACCTGCTACAAGTTCCACAAGTGCCACCTCCCTGCTCACGAGTGCCACATCCCGCCCCACATGTACCACCTCCTGCATCACAACTTCCACCTCCCGCCCCACATGTACCACCTCCTGCATCACAACTTCCACTTCCCGCCCCACATGTACCACCTCCTGCATCACAACTTACACCTCCCGCCCCACAAATGCCACCTCCTGCCCTACAAGTGCCACCTCAGGCCCCACAAGTGCCCCCTCCCGCTCCACAAGTGCCACGTCCTGCCCCACAAGTGCCACCTCCCGCCCCTCTATGGCCACCTCCTGCCCCACAAGTTACACCTCTTGCCCCACAACGTCGACCCCCGCCCCACATGTGCCACCACCTGACCCACAAGTGCCAACTCCTGCCCCACAAGTGCCATTTCCTGCACCACATTTGTCGCGTCCTGCCCCACAATTGCCGGCTCCTGCCCCACAAGTGCCAACTCCTGCCCCACAAGTGCCACCTCCCGCCCCACAAGTGCCACCTCCCGCCCCACAAGTGCCACCTCCCGCCCCACTACTTCCACGTCACACCCCAAATCTTCTTACCTTCCACCCCACAAATGCCACCTCCTGCCCCAAACCTTCAACCTACTGCCCCACAACTGCCACTTCCCACCCAGCAATTGCCACCCCCCGCCCCACAAGTGCCTCCTCCCACCCCACAAGTGCCAACCCTTACCCCACAAGTGCCAACTCCTGCCCCACATCATCCACCAACCGCCCCACAAGTGTCACCTCCTGCCCCACAACTTCCAACTCCCACTCCACAAGTGCCACCTACTGCACAACAAATACCATCTCATGCCCCATAAGTGCCACCTCCTGCCCCACAACCGCTACCTCCTGCCTCATATCATTCACCTCCCGCCCCACAATTTCCACCTCCTGCTCAACTAGTGCCACGTGCTGCCCCACAAGTTCCATTTCCCGCCCCACAAGTGCCACCTCCCGCCCCACAAGTGCCGCCTCCAGCCACACAAGTGCTAAATCGTGCCGCACAACTTCCACCTCCCGCCCCACAAGTGCCACCTCCCACCCCACAACTTCCAATTCCCGCCAACAACAGCCTCCTCCTGCCCCACAAGTGCCTCCTCCTGCCACACAAGTGCCACCTCCTGCCCCACAAGTGCCACTTCCTGCCCCACAAGTGCTACCTACTTCCCCACAAGTGCCACCTCCTGCCCCACATCATCCACCTCCTGCCTCACAAATGCCTCCTCCTGACCCACAATTGCCACCTGCCGCCCCACAACTTCCACCTCACGCCAAACAAGTGCCACGTCCCGCCCCACAAGTGCCGCAACCCGCCCCACAAATCCAACTCCTGACCCACAAGTTCCACCTCCCGCCCCACAAGTTCCACCTCCCGCACCACAAGTACCACCTCCTGACCCACATGTGCCAACTTCTGCCCCACAAGTGCCAGCTCCTGCCCCTCAAGTGTCACCTCTTCCCCACAAGTGCCACCTTCTGCTCCACAAGTGCCACTTCCTGCCGCACAAGTGATACCTCCAGCCCCACAACTGCCACCACCCGCCCCACAACTTCCACCTCCCTCCTCACAAGTGCAACCTCCAGGCCCACAAGTGCCACCTCCTGTTCCACAAGAATTAACTCCTTCCCCACAAGTGCCACCTCCTGCCCTTCAAGAGCCACTTCTTGCCCCACAAGTAACATTTCCTGCCCCACAAGTGCCAACCTCTGCCCAACAAGTGCTATGACCCAGCCCACAAGTGCCAACTCCTGCCCCACTAGTGCCACCTCCCGCCCCACAAGTGCCACCACCCTCCCCACAACTTCAACCTCCTTCCCCAAAACATCCACCTCCCGCCCCACAGGTGTCATCATCTGCCCCACAACTGCCACATCCCGCCCCACAAGTGCCACCTCCTGCCCCACAAGTGCCACCTCCCGCCCCTCAAGTGCCACACACTGCCCCACAAGTGCCGCCCCCAGCCCCGCAACTGCCACCCCTTGCCCCACAATTTCAACCTCCCGCCCCACAAGTGCCACCTCCTGCCCCACAGGTGCCACCTACTGTTCCACATCAACCACCTCCTTCCCCACATCATCCACCTCCTGTTCCACAAATGTCACCTCCTGACCCACAACTTCAACCTCCTTCCCCAAAACATCCACCTCCCGCCCCACAGCTGTCAGCATCTGCCCCACAACTTCCACCTCACGCCCCACAACTGCCACCTCCCGCCCCACAAGTGCCACAACCCGCCCCAAAAATCCAACTGCTGACCCACAAGTTCCACCTCCCGCCCCACACGTTCCACCTCCCGCCCCACAAGTTCCACCTCCCGCCCCAAAGGTGCCACCTCCCGACCCACATAATCCACGTCCTGCTCCAAAATTGCCACCTCCTGCCCCACAAGTGCCACCTCCAGCCCCACCAGTTCCACCGCCCGGCCCACAAGTACCACCTCCTGACCCACAAGTGCCACTACATGACCCACAATTGCCACCTCCCGTCTCACAATTGCAACTCTCGCCCAACAAGTGCCACCTCCTGCCCCACAATTGCCACCACCCCCCCAACAAGTGCCACCTCCCGCCCCACAAGTACCACATCCCACCCCACAAGTACAACCTCCTGCCCCACAAGTGCCAACTCTCGCCCCACAAGTGCCAATTCCTGCCCCACAACATCCACCTCACGCTCCAAAAGTGCCACCTCCTGCCCCACAATTGCTACTTCCTGCCTTACAAGTGCCACTTCCCACTGCACAAATGACACCTCCAGCCCCACAGCTGCCACAACCCGCCCCACAACTTCCACATCCCGCCTCACAACTGCAAGCTCCTGCCCCACAATTGCCACCTCCTACCACACAAGTGCCAACTCCTGCCCCACAAGTGCCACCTCATGTCCCTCAATTTTCACCTTATGCCCCAAAAGTGCCACCTCCCGCCCAACAAGTGCAACATCTCGCCCCACTAGTGCCACGTCCCGGCCCAAAATTGCTACCTCCTGCCCCACATCATCCACCTCCTGTTCCACAAATGTCACCTCCTGACCCACAACTTCCACCTCCTGCCCCACAAGTGCCACCTTCTGCCTCACAAGTGCCACCCCTTGCCCCACAAGTGCCACATCCCACCGCACAATTTCCACCTCTTGTTACACAAGTCCCACCTCCCGCCCAACAACAGCCTCCTCCTGCCCCACAAGTGCCACCTCCTGCCCCACAAGTGCCACCTCCCGCCCCACAAGTGCCACGTCCTTCCCAATTGCCACGTCCTGTCCCACAAGTGCCACCTCCTGCCGTACAAGTGCCACCCTCTGCCCCACAATTGCCACTTCTTGCCCCACAATTGCCAATTCTTGCCCCACAACTTCAACCTCCCACCCCATAACTTCCACCTCCCGTCCCACAGCTTCCATATCCTGCCCCACAAGTGCCCGATCCTGCCCCAGAAGTACCACCACCTGACCCACAAGTGCCAACTCCTGCCCCACAAGTGCCACCTCGCATCCCGCAAGTGCCACATCCCGCCCCACAAGTTCCACCTCCTGCCCCACAAGTGCCAATTCCTGCCCCACAAGTGCCAGCTCATGCCCCACAAGTGCCACCTCCTGCCCCACAAGAGCCACCTCCTGCCCCACAAGTGCCAACTCCTGCCCCACATGTTCCACCTACCACCCCACAAATTCCACATCCTGCCCTACAAGTGCCACCTCCCGCCAGAAAATGCCACCTCCCGTCCCTCTATCACCACCTCCTGCCCCACAAGTTACACCCCCACCCCACAGATACCACCACCTGCCCCACAAGTACCACCTCCTGCAAACAAATGCCATTTCTTAAACCACACGTCCAAACTCCTGCCCCACAAGTGCCACCTCCTGTCCCACATGTGCCACCTCCTGCCCCACAAGTGCCACCTCCCGACCGACAAATGCCACCTCCCGCCAAACAACTGACACCTCCTGCCCCACAAGTGTCACCTCCTGCCCAACAAGTTCCACCTCTTGACCTACAAGTGCCACCTCCTGCCCCATAAGTTTCACCTCTCGCCCAACAAATGCCACCACCTCCCCCAAAAGCGCCACCTCCTGCCCCACAGGTGCCACTTCCTGCCCCACAATATCCACCTCCCACGCACAAGTGCAACCTACCGCCCCACAACTTCCACCTCCTGCCCCACAAGTGCCACCTCCTGCCCCACATGTGCCACCTCCTGCCCGACAAGAGCCACTTCCTGCCCCACAAGTACCTCTTCCCTCCCAACAAGTTCCAATTTCCGCCCTGCAAGTGCCACCTCCTGCCCCACAAATGCCACCTTTCGCCCCACAAATGCCACCTCCCGCTCCACAACTTCCACCTCCTGCCCCACAAGTGTCACCTCCCGCCCTACAACTTCCAGCTCATGCCCCACAAGTGCCACCTCCTGCCCCACAAGAGCCACCTCCTGCCCCACAAGTGCCAACTCCTGCCCCACATGTTCCACCTACCACCCCACAAATTCCACATCCTGCCCTACAAGTGCCACCTCCCGCCAGAAAATGCCACCTCCCGTCCCTCTATCACCACCTCCTGCCCCACAAGTTACACCCCCACCCCACAGATACCACCACCTGCCCCACAAGTACCACCTCCTGCAAACAAATGCCATTTCTTAAACCACACGTCCAAACTCCTGCCCCACAAGTGCCACCTCCTGTCCCACATGTGCCACCTCCTGCCCCACAAGTGCCACCTCCCGACCGACAAATGCCACCTCCCGCCAAACAACTGACACCTCCTGCCCCACAAGTGTCACCTCCTGCCCAAGAAGTTCCACCTCTTGACCTACAAGTGCCACCTCCTGCCCCATAAGTTTCACCTCTCGCCCAACAAATGCCACCACCTCCCCCAAAAGCGCCACCTCCTGCCCCACAGGTGCCACTTCCTGCCCCACAATATCCACCTCCCACGCACAAGTGCAACCTACCGCCCCACAACTTCCACCTCCTGCCCCACAAGTGCCACCTCCTGCCCCACATGTGCCACCTCCTGCCCGACAAGAGCCACTTCCTGCCCCACAAGTACCTCTTCCCTCCCAACAAGTTCCAATTTCCGCCCTGCAAGTGCCACCTCCTGCCCCACAAATGCCACCTTTCGCCCCACAAATGCCACCTCCCGCTCCACAACTTCCACCTCCTGCCCCACAAGTGTCACCTCCCGCCCTACAACTTCCATCTCCTGGCCCACAAGTGCCACCTCCTGCCTCAAAAGAGCCACCTCCCGCCCCACAACTTCCACGTAACGCCCCATAAGTTCCACCTCCCGCCCAACAAGTGCCACCTCTCGTCCCACAAGGACCAACTCCTGCCCCACAAGTGCCAACTCCTGCCCCACAAGTGCCACCTCCTGCCCCACAAGTGTCAACTCATGCTCCACAAATGCCACCTCCTGCTCCACAAGTTCCACCTCTTGCCCCACAAGTGCCAAATACTTCCCCACAACTTCCACCTTCTGCCCCACTAGTGCCAACTCCAATTCCACAAGTGCCACCTCCAGCCCTACAACTGCCACTTCCAGCCCCACAAGTGCCACCTCCCGCCCAGCAACTTCAACATCCCACCACACAAGTGCCAACTCCTGCCCGTGTGCCACATCCTGCCCCACAAGTGCCAACTCCTGCCGCACAACTGACAATTCCTGCCCCAAAAGTGACAGCTCATGCTTCACAATTGCCAGCTCCTGCCCCACATCATCCACCTTCTGCCCCACAAGTGCCACCTCTCGCCCCACAAGTGCCACATCCCGCCACACAAGTGCCACCTCCTGCCCCACAAGTGACATATCTCGACAGACAATTTACAGCTCCTGCCCCACAAGTGCTACATCCTGAACCACAACTTCAACCTCCTGCCCCACAAGTGCCAATTCCTACCCCACATGCGCCAGCTCATGCTTCACAAGTGCCAGCTCCTGCACCACATCATCCACTTCCTGCCCACAAGTGCCAGTTCATGCCCCACAAGTGCCAGTTCATGCCCCACAAGTGCCAGCTCCTGCCCCACAAGTGCCACTTACTTCACCACAGGTACCCCATCCCACCCCACAAGTTTCAATTCCTGCCCCACAAGTGCCACCTCCTGCCCCACAAGTGCCACCTCCTGCCCCACAAGTGCCACCTCTTGACCTACAAAAGTGCCACCTCCTGCCCCATAAGTTTCACCTCTCGCCCAACAAATGCCACCACCTCCCCCAAAAGCGCCACCTCCTGCCCCTCAGGTGCCATTTCCTGCCCCACAACATCCACCTCCCACGCACAAGTGCAACCTACCGCCCCACAACTTCCACCTCCGGCCCCACAAGTGCCAACACCTACCCCACAAGTGCAAACACCTGCCCCACAAGTGCCACCTCCTGCCCCGCCAGTGCCACCTGTCACCCTGCAAGTCCAGCTCCTGCCCCACAAGTGCCAGCTCATGCTTCACAAGTGCCAGCTGCTGCCCCACAAAGACAGCCTCCTGCCCCACATCATCCACCTCCTGCCCCACAAAGACCACCTCCTGCCCCACATCATCCACCTCCTCCCCCACAAGTGACAATACTTGTTCCACAAGTGCCACCTCCCGCCCCTCAAATGCCAAATCCTGCCCTGCAACTTCCACCTCCTGCCCCAAAAGTGCCAATTCCTGCCCCACAAGTTCCAGCTCATGCTTCACAAGTGCCAGCTCCTGCACCACATCGTCCACTTCCTGCTCACATGTGCCACCTCCTGTCCGACAAAGACATCCTCCTGCCCCACATCATCCACCCCCTGCCCCACAAGTGCCACATCCCGCCCCACAAGTGCCAACTCCTGCCCTAAAACTTCCACCTCCCGCCCCACAAGTGCCACCTCCCGCCCTCCAACTGCCAAACCCTGCCCCAAAACTTCCACCTCCTGCCCAACAATTTCCAACTCGTGCCCCACAATTGCCACCTCCTGCCACACAAATGCCACCTTCTGCCTCAAAATGCCACCTCCTGCCCAACAACTATAACCTCCCAACCCACAAGTACCACCTCCTGCTCCACAAGTTCCACCTCCTGCCCCATAAGTTCCACCTTACGCCCCACAAGTGCCATCTCCTGCCCCAAAAGCTCAATTTCCTGCCCCATCATTGCCACCTTACACCCCACCACAAGTGCCACTTCCTGCCCCAGAAGTGCCAATTTCTGCCCCACAAGTGCCACTTCCCGCCTTACAAATGCCACCTCCTGCCCCACAACTTTCACCTCCTGCCCCACAAGTGCAACCTCCCTGCCCACGAGTGACACAATCTGCCCAAGTGCCACCTCCTGCCTCACAACTTCCATCTCCCGCCCCACAAGTGCCACCTCCTGTCTCACAAGTGCAACCTCCCTCCCCACAACTTCCACAACCTGCCCCACAAGTGCCACCTCCCGTCACTCAACTTCCAACTCCCGCCCCACAAGTGCCACCTCCCGCCCTACAACTTCCACATCCCGCCCCACAACTTCCAACTCCTGGCCCACAAGTGCGATCTCCTGCCCCACCATTACCACCTCCTGCCCCACAATTTCCACCTCCTGCCCCACAAGTGCCACAACCTGCTCCACAATTTCAACGTCCTGCCTTACAAGTGCCACATTCTGCCCCACAAGTGTAGGCTCCTGCTCCACAAGTGCCACCTCCCGAACCACAACCTCAACCTCTGGCCCCACAAGTCCCACCTCCCGCCCCACAAGTGCCACATCCCGCCCCACAAGTGCCACCACCCGCCCCACAAGTGCCACCTTCTGTTCCACAACTTCCACCTCCTGCCCCACAAGTTATAACTCCTGCCCCACAAGTGTTGCATTTTGCCCCACAAGTGCCACCTCCCGCCTCACAAGTGCCACCTCCCGACCCACAAGTGCCAACTCCTGCCCCGCAACTTCCATCTCCTGCTCCACAAGTGCCACCTCGAACCGCACAATTGCCACCGCCTTCCCCATATCAACCACCTCCCATCCAACAAGTGCCACCTCCTGCCCCACAAGTGCCACCTCCTGCCCTACAACTTCCACCTCCCGCCCCACAAGTGCCACCTCCTGCCCTACAACTTCCACCTCCTGGCCCACAAGTGCCACCTCCCGCCCTACAACTGCCAAACCCTGCCCCAAAACTTCCACCTCCTGCCCAACAATTTCCAACTCGTGCCCCACAATTGCCACCTCCTGCCACACAAATGCCACCTTCTGCCTCAAAATGCCACCTCCTGCCCAACAACTCCAACCTCCCACCCCACAAGTACCACCTCCTGCTTCTCAAGTTCCACCTCCTGCCACATAAGTTCCACCTTACGCCCCACAAGTGCCATCTCCTGCCCCAAAAGCTCAAATTCCTGCCCCATCAGTGCCAACTCCTGCACCACAAGTGCCACCTCCTGCCGCACAAGTGCCAATTCCTGCCCCACAAGTGCCACCTCCTGCCCCACAACCGCTACCTCCTGCCTCATATCATACACCTCCCGCCCCACAATTTCCACCTCCTGCTAAACTAGTGCCACTTGCTGCCCCACAAGTTCCATTTCCCGCCCCACAAGTGCCACCTCCCGCCCCACAAGTGCCGCCTCCAGCCACACAAGTGCTAAATCGTGCCGCACAACTTCCACCTCCCGCCCCACAACTGCCACCTCCCGCCTTAAAAGTGCCACCTCCCGACCCACAAGTGCCTCCTCCTGTCCCACAGTTGTCACCTCCCGCTCCACAAGTTACACCTCACCCCCCACAAGTTCTACCACCCACCCCACAAGTGCCACCTGCAGCCCCAGAAGTGTCAAATCCTGCCACACAACTTCCACATCCAGCCACACAAGTGCCACCTCCCGCCCCACAACTTCCACTTCCCGCCCAACAACAGCCTCCTCCTGCCCCACAAGTGCCACCTCCTGACCCACAAGTGCCACCTCCCGACCCACATGTGCCAACTTCTGCCCCAGAAGTGCCAACTCCTGCCCCTCAAGTGTCACCTCTTCCCCACAAGTGCCACCTTCTGCTCCACAAGTGCCACTTCCTGCCGCACAAGTGATACCTCCAGCCCCACAACTGCCACCACCCGCCCCACAACTTCCACCTCCCGCCTCACAAGTGCAACCTCCAGGCCCACAAGTGCCACCTCCTGTTCCACAAGAATTTACCCCTTGCCCCACAAGTGCCACCTCCTGCCCCACAAGTGCCACCTCCCACCCCACAATTGCCACGTCCTTCCCAATTGCCACGTCCTGTCCCACAAGTGCCACCTCCTGCCGTACAAGTGCCACCCTCTGCCCCACAACTGCCACTTCTTGCCCCACAATTGCCAATTCTTGCCCCACAACTTCCACCTCCCACCCCATAACTTCCACCTCCCGTCCCACAGCTTCCACATCCTGCCCCACAAGTGCCCGATCCTGCCCCAGAAGTACCACCACCTGACCCACAAGTGCCAACTCCTGCCCCACAAGTGCCACCTCGCATCCCGCAAGTGCCACCTCCCGCCCCAAAAGTGCCACCTCCTGCCCCACAAGTGCAACCTCCTGCCCCACAAGTGCCAATTCCTGCCCCACAAGTGCCAGCTCATGCTTCACAACTGCCAGCTCCTGCACCACGTCATCCACTTCCTGCTCACAAGTGCCACCTCCTGACCGACAAAGACATCCTTCTGCCCCACAAGTGCCAATTCCTGCCCCACAAGTGCCAGTTCATGCCCCACAAGTGCCACATTTGTCCACACCACTGCCTCCTCCCCCCCAAATAATCCACCTCCTGCCCCACAAGTGTCACTGACTGACCAACTTCCTCCTCCTGACCCACAAGTGCCAGCTCCTGCCCCACAAGTGCCAGCTCCTGCCCCATAAGTTCCACCTTACGCCCCACAAGTGCCATCTCCTGCCTCAAAAGCTCAATTTCCTGCCCCATCAGTGCCACCTCCCGCCCCACATGTACCACCTCCTGCATCACAACTTCCACGTCCCGCCCCACATGTACCACCTCCTGCATCACAACTTCCACCTCCCGCCCCACATGTACCACCTCCTGCATCACAACTTCCACCTCCCGCCCCACATGTACCACCTCCTGCATCACAACTTCCACCTCCCGCCCCACATGTACCACCTCCTGCATCACAACTTCCACCTCCCGCCCCACAAGTGCCACCTCGTGCCTCACAAGTGCCACCCCCCCCAAGTGCCACCTCCCGCCCCACAAGTGCCACCTCCCACGCACAAGTGCCACATCCTGCCCCACAAGTGTCACCTCCTGCCCACAAGTGCCACCTTCCGCCCCACAAGTGCCACCTCACACCCCAACAGTGTCAACTTCCGCCCCACAAGTGCCACCTCACGCCCCACAACTTCCACATCCCGCCCCACAAGTGCCACCACCTGACCCACAAGTGCCACCACCTGACCCACTAATGCAACTACGTGCCCCACAAGTGCCAACTCCTGCCCCACAAGTTCTACCTCCTGCCTTACAAGTGCCACCCCCTGCCTCACAACTTCCACCTCCCGCCCCACAAATGCCACCTCCTGCCCCACAAATACCACCTCCTGCCCCACAAATGCCACCTCAGGCCCCACAAGTGCCCCATCCTGCTCCACAAGTGCCACGTCCTGCCCCACAAGGGCCAAATCCTGCAACGCAACATCCACCTCCTGCCCCACATCATCCACCTCCCACCCCACAAGTGCCAATTCCAGCCCTAAAAGTGCCAGCTCATGCTTCACAATTGCCAGCTCCTGCCCCACATCATCCACCTCCTGCCCCACAAGTGCCACCTCCTAACCCACATGTGCCAACTCCTGCCCCACAAGTGCCATTTCCTGCACCACATTTGCCACCTCCTGCCCCACAAGTGCCACCTCCTTCCCCACAAGTGCCACCTCCCACCCCACAAGTTTAACCTCCAGACACACAAGTGCCATCTCCCGCCCCACAAGTGCCATCTCAGGCCCCACAAGTGCCATCTCCCGCCCCACAAGTGCCATCTCCCGCCCCACAAGTGCCAAATCCTGACGTGCAACTTCCACCTCCTGCTCCACAAGTGCCACCTCCTGCCCCACAAGTGCCACCTCCTTCCCCACAAGTGCCACCTCCCACCCCACACGTTTAACCTCCAGACACACAAGTGCCATCTCCCGCCCCACAAGTGCCATCTCAGGCCCCACAAGTGCCATCTCCCGCCCCACAAGTGCCATCTCCCGCCCCACAAGTGCCAAATCCTGACGTGCAACTTCCACCTCCTGCTCCACAAGTGCCATCTCCTGCCCCACAAGTGCCACCTCCCGACACAAGTGCCACCTCCCGCCCATCTATAGCCACCTCCTGCCCCACAAGTTACACCTCTTGCCCCACAAGTTCCACCTCTTGCCCCACAACGTCGACCCCCGCCCCACATGTGCCACCACCTGATCCACAAGTGCCAACTCCTGCCCCACAAGTGCCGGCTCCTGCCCCACAAGTGCTACCTCTCGCCCCACAACTTCAACCTCCAGCCACACAAGTGCCAACTCCTGCCCAACAAGTGCCACCTCCCGCCCCACAAGTGCCACCTCCCGCCCCACTACTTCCACGTCACACCCCAAATCTTCTTACTTTCCACCCCACAAGTGCCACCTCCTGCCCCAAACCTTCAACCTACTGCCACACAACTGCCACTTCCCACCCAGCAATTGCCACCCCCCGCCACACAAGTGCCTCCTCCCACCCCACAAGTGCCAACCCTTACCCCACAAGTGCCTCCTCCTGCCCGACATCATCCACCAACCGCCCCACAAGTGCCACCTCCTGCACCACAAGTGCCACCTCCCGACCCACAACTTCCAGCTCCCGGCCCACAATTGCCACCTCCTGCCCCACAACTTCCATCTCCCACTCCACAAGTGCCACCTACTGCACAACAAATACCATCTCCTGCCCCATAAGTGCCATCTCCTGCCCCACAGGTGCCACCTACTGTTCCACATCATCCACCTCCTTCCCCACATCATCCACCTCCTGTTCCACAAATGTCACCTCCTGACCCACAACTTCCACCTCCTGCCCCACAAGTGCCACGTTCTGCCCCACAAGTGCCTCCTCCTGCCCCACAAGTGCCTCCTCCTGCCACACAAGTGCCACCTCCTGCCCCACAAGTGCCACCTACTTCCCCACAAGTGCCACCTACTTCCCCACAAGTGCCACCTCCTGCCCCACATCATCCACCTCCTGCCCCACATCATCCACCTCCTGCCCCACATCATCCACCTCCTGCCTCACAAATGCCTCCTCCTGACCCACAATTGCCACCTGCCGCCCCACAACTTCCACCTCACGCCCCACAAGTGCCACCTCCCGACCCACATGTGCCAACTTCTGCCCCACAAGTGCCAGCTCCTGCCACTCAAGTGTCACCTCTTCCCCACAAGTGCCACCTTCTGCTCCACAAGTGCCACTTCCTGCCGCACAAGTGATACCTCCAGCCCCACAACTGCCACCACCCGCCCCACAACTTCCACCTCCCGCCTCACAAGTGCAACCTCCAGGCCCACAAGTGCCACCTCCAGATCCACAAGAATTAACTCCTGCCCCACAAGTGCCACCTCCTGCCCTTCAAGAGCCTCTTCTTGCCCCACAATTAACATTTCCTGCCCCACAAGTGCCAACCCCTGCCCAACAAGTGCTATGACCCAGCCCACAAGTACCAACTCCTGCCCCACTAGTGCCACCTCCCGCCCCACAAGTGCCACCACCCTCCCCACAACTTCAACCTCCTTCCCCAAAACATCCACCTCCCGCCCCACAGGTGTCATCATCTGCCCCACAACTGCCACATCCCGCCCCACAAGTGCCACCTCCCGCCCCTCAAGTTCCACACACTGCCCCACAAGTGCCGCCCCCAGCCCCGCAACTGCCACCCCTTGCCCCACAATTTCCACCTCCCACCCCACAATTTTTACCTCCCGCCCCATAAGTGCCATCTCCTGCCCAACAGGTGCCACCTACTGTTCCACATCATCCACCTCCTTCCCCACATCATCCACCTCCTGTTCCACAAATGTCACCTCCTGACCCACAACTTCCACATCCTGCCCCACAAGTGCCACCTCTTGCCCCACATAATCCACGTCCTGCTCCAAAATTGCCACCTCCTGCCCCACAAGTGCCACCTCCAGCCCCACCAGTTCCACCGCCCGCCCCACAAGTACCACCTCCTGACCCACAAGTGCCACTACGTGACCCACAATTGCCACCTCCCGTCTCACAATTGCAACTCTCGCCCAACAAGTGCCACCTCCTGCCCCACAATTGCCACCACCCCCCCAACAAGTGCCACCTCCCGCCCCACAAGTACCACATCCCACCCCACAAGTACAACCTCCTGCCCCACAAGTGCCAACTCTCGCCCCACAAGTGCCAACTCCTGCCCCACAACATCCACCTCACGCTCCAAAAGTGCCACCTCCTGCCCCACAAGTGCTACTTCCTGCCTTACAAGTGCCACTTCCCGCTGCACAAGTGACACCTCCAGCCCCACAGCTGCCACAACCCGCCCCACAACTTCCACATCCCGCCTCACAACTGCAAGCTCCTGCCCCACAATTGCCACCTCCTACCACACAAGTGCCAACTCCTGCCCCACAAGTGCCACCTCATGTCCCTCAATTTTCACCTTATGCCCCAAAAGTGCCACCTCCCGCCCAACAAGTGCAACATCTCGCCCCACTAGTGCCACGTCCCGGCCCAAAATTGCTACCTCCTGCCCCACATCATCCACCT
The DNA here is from genome assembly GCF_054131305.1 of Coturnix japonica. Classification (NCBI taxonomy): domain Eukaryota; kingdom Metazoa; phylum Chordata; class Aves; order Galliformes; family Phasianidae; genus Coturnix; species Coturnix japonica. Next base: position 1,310,413 of record NC_140687.1, on the reverse strand, counting down.
CCTGTTCCACAAATGTCACCTCCTGACCCACAACTTCCACCTCCTGCCCCACAAGTGCCACCTTCTGCCTCACAAGTGCCATCCCTTGCCCCACAAGTGCCACATCCCACCGCACAATTTCCACCTCTTGTTACACAAGTCCCACCTCCCGCCCAACAACAGCCTCCTCCTGCCCCACAAGTGCCACCTCCTGCCCCACAAGTGCCACCTCCCACCCCACAAGTGCCACGTCCTTCCCAATTGCCACGTCCTGTCCCACAAGTGCCACCTCCTGCCGTACAAGTGCCACCCTCTGCCCCACAATTGCCACTTCTTGCCCCACAATTGCCAATTCTTGCCCCACAACTTCCACCTCCCACCCCATAACTTCCACCTCCCGTCCCACAGCTTCCACATCCTGCCCCACAAGTGCCCGATCCTGCCCCAGAAGTACCACCACCTGACCCACAAGTGCCAACTCCTGCCCCACAAGTGCCACATCCCGCCCCACAAGTGCTACCTCCTGCCTTACAAGTGCCCATTCCTGCTTCACAAGTGCCAGCTCATGCTTCACAAATGCCAGCTCATGCCCCACATCATCACCTTCCTGCCCCACAAGTGCCAGCTCATGCCCCACAAGTGCCAGCTCCTGCCCCACAAGTGCCACCTCCCACCAAACAACTGACACCTCCTGCCCCACAAGTGTCACCTCCTGCCCAACAAGTTCCCCCTCTTCACCTACAAGTGCCACCTCCTGCCTCATAAGTTTCACCTCTCGCCCAACAAATGCCACCACCTCCCCCAAAAGCGCCACCTCCTGCCCCACAGGTGCCACTTCCTGCCCCACAACATCCACCTCCCACGCACAAGTGCAACCTACCGCCCCACAACTTCCACCTCCTGCCCCACAAGTGCCACCTCCTGCCCCACAAGTGCCACCTCCCGCCCCACAAGTGCCACCTCCTGTCTCACAAGTGCCACCTCCCGCCCCACAACTTCCACAACCTGCCCCACAAGTGCCACCTCCCGTCACTCAACTTCCAACTCCCGCCACACAAGTTCCACCTCCCGCCCTACAACTTCCACCTCCCGCACCACAACTTCCACCTCCTGCCTCACAAGTTCCACATCCCGCCCCACAACTTCATTCTCCCGCCCCACAACTTCCAACTCCTGGCCCACAAGTGCGACCTCCTGCCCCACCATTACCACCTCCTGCCCCACAATTTCCACCTCCTGCCCCACAAGTGCCATAACCTGCTCCACAATTTCAACGTCCTGCCTTACAAGTGCCACCTCCTGCCCCACATCATCCACCTCCTGCCCCACAAGTGCCAATTCCTGCCCTACAAGTGCCAGCTCATTCCCCTGAAGTGCCAGCTCCTGCCCCACAAGTGCCACATTTTGCCACACCACTGCCACCTCCCCCCCCAAATAATCCACCTCCTGCCCCACAAGTGTCACTGACCGCAACTTCCTCCTCCTGACCCACAAGTGCAACCTCCAGCCCCACAACTTCAACATCCCGCCACACAAGTTCCGACTCCTGGCAACGTGTGCCACATCCTGCCCCACAAGTGCCAACTCCTGCCCCACATCGTCCACCTCCCACCCAACAAGTGCCACCTCCTGCCCCACAAGTGCCAATTCCTGCTACACATGTGCCAGCTCATGCCCCACAAGTGCCAGGTCCTGTCCCACATCATCCACCTTCTGCCCCACAAGTGCCACCTCCTGCCCCACAACGACCACCTCCTGCCCCACATCATCCACCCCCTGCCCCACAAGTGCCACCTCCTGTCCCACATGTGCTAACTCCTGCCCCACAAGTGCCATTTTCTGCCCCACAACTTCTACCTCACGGCCCACAAGAGCCAGTTCCAGCCCCACAAATGCCACCTCCCGCCCCACAACTTCAACATCCCGCCACACAAGTGCCACCTCCTGCCCCACAAGTGCCAAATCCCGTTCTGCAACTTCCAACTCCTGCTCCACAAGTGCCACCTCCTGCCCCACATCATCTACCTCCCACCCCACAAGTGCCACCTCCTGCCCCTCAAGTTACATCTCCCGCCCCACAAGTGCCACCTCCTGCCTCACAACTTCCAACTCCCACTACAACAATTTCCACCTCCTGTCTTACAAGTTCCACTTCCGCCACACAAGTGCCACCTCCAGCCCCATAAGTGCCTAATCATGCCCCACAACATCCACCTGTGCCCTACAAATTTCCGGCTCCACATCATCCAACTCCAGCCCCACAAGCGCCACCTCCTGCACAAAAAGATCCACCTCAAGCCCCACAGGTGCCACCTCCCGCCACACAACTTCCACCTCCCGCCCCACAATTGTCACCTCCTGTCCCATAAGTGCCACCTCCCGCCCAACAATTGTGGCCACATGACAAACAAGTTCCACTTCCGCCCCACAAGTGTCACCTCCTGCCCAACAAGTGCCATTTCTTACCCCACAGGTTCCAAATCCTACCCCACTGGTGCCATTTCCTGCCCCACAAGTGCCACCTCCTGCCCCACAACGACCACCTCCTGCCCCAGAAGTGCCAATTCCTGCCCTACAAGTGCCAGCTCATTCCCCTGAAGTGCCAGCTCCTGCCCCACAGGTGCCACATTTTGCCACACCACTGCCACCTCCCTTCCCAAATAATCCACCTCCTGCCCCACAAGTGTCACTGACCGCCCAACTTCCTCCTCCTGACCCACAAGTACAACCTCCTGCCCTACAAGTGCCAGCTCCTGCCCGACAAGAGCCACTTCCTGCCCCACAAGTACCTCTTCCCTCCCAACAAGTTCCAATTTCCGCCCCACAAGTGCCACCTCCTGCCCCACAAGTGCAACCTCCTGCCCCACAAATGCCACCTCCTGCCCCACAAATGCCACCTCCCGCTCCACAACTTCCACCTCCTGCCCCACAAGTGCCACCTCACGCCCAACATCTACCACCTCCCACCCAACAAGTGCCACCTCCCGCCCTACAACTTCCATCTCCTGGTCCACAAGTGCCACCTCCTGCCTCAAAAGAGCCACCTCCCGCCCCACAACTTCCACGTAACGCTTCATAAGTTCCACCTCCCGCCCAACAAGTGCCACCTCTCGTCCCAGAAGAACCACCTCCTGACCCACAAGTGCCACCTCCTGCCCAACAAGTGCCACCTCCTGCCCCACAAGTGCCACCTCCTGCCCCACAAGTGCCACCTCCTGCCCCACAAGTGTCAACTCATGCTCCACAAATGCCACCTCCTGCTCCACAAGTGCCACCTCTTGCCCCACAAGTGCCAAATACTTCCCCACAACTTCCACCTTCTGCCCCACTAGTGCCAACTCCAATTCCACAAGTGCCACCTCCAGCCCTACAACTGCCACTTCCAGCCCCACAAGTGCCACGTCCCGCCCAGCAACTTCAACATCCCACCACACAAGTGCCAACTCCTGCCCGTGTGCCACATCCTGCCCCACAAGTGCCAACTCCTGCCGCACAACTGACAATTCCTGCCCCAATAGTGACAGCTCATGCTTCACAATTGCCAGCTCCTGCCCCACATCATCCACCTCCTGCTCCACAAGTGCCACCTCTCGCCCCACAAGTGCCACATCCCGCCCCACAAGTGCCACCTCCTGCCAAACTAGTGCAACCTCCTGCCCCACAAGTGCCTTATCTCGCCAGACATTTTACAGCTCCTGCCCCACAAGTGCTACAACCTGCACCACAACTTCAACCTCCTGCCCCACAAGTGCCACGTTCTGCCCCACAAGTGTAGGCTCCTGCCCCACAAGTGCCAATTCCTGCCCCACATGTGCCAGCTCATGCTTCACAAGTGCCAGCTCCTGCACCACATCATCCACTTCCTGCCCACAAGTGCCAGTTCATGCCCCACAAGTGCCAGCTCCTGCTCCACAAGTGCCAGCTCCTGCCCCACAAGTTCCAGCTCCTGCCCCACAAGAGCCACTTCATTCACCACAGGTACCCCATCCCAACCCACAAGTTTCAATTCCTGCCATACAAGTGCCAGCTCCTTCCCCACAAGTGCCACCTCCTTCCCCACAAGTGCAACCAAGTGCCCCACATGTTCCACCTACCACCCCACAAATTCCAACTCCTGCCCCACAAGTGCCAGCTCCTGCCCGACAAGTACCACACCCCACCCCACAAGTGCAACCTCCTGCCCCACAAGTTCCAACTCCCGCCCCACAAGTGCCAACTCCTGCCCCACAACATCCACCTCACGCTCCAAAAGTGCCACCTCCTGCCCCACAAGTGCTACTTCCTGCCTTACAAGTGCCACTTTCCGCTGCACAAGTGACACCTCCAGCCCCACAGCTGCCACAACCCGCCCCACAACTTCCACATCCCGCCTCACAACTGCAAGCTCCTGCCCCACAATTGCCACCTCCTACCACACAAGTGCCAACTCCTGCCCCACAAGTGCCACCTCATGTCCCTCAATTTTCACCTTATGCCCCAAAAGTGCCACCTCCCGCCCAACAAGTGCAACATCTCGCCCCACTAGTGCCACGTCCCGGCCCAAAATTGCTACCTCCTGCCCCACATCATCCACCTCCTGTTCCACAAATGTCACCTCCTGACCCACAACTTCCACCTCCTGCCCCACAAGTGCCACCTTCTGCCTCACAAGTGCCACCCCTTGCCCCACAAGTGCCACATCCCACCGCACAATTTCCACCTCTTGTTACACAAGTCCCACCTCCCGCCCAACAACAGCCTCCTCCTGCCCCACAAGTGCCACCTCCTGCCCCACAAGTGCCACCTTGCATCCCACAAGTGCCACGTCCTTCCCAATTGCCACGTCCTGTCCCACAAGTGCCACCTCCTGCCGTACAAGTGCCACCCACTGCCCCACAATTGCCACTTCTTGCCCCACAATTGCCAATTCTTGCCCCACAACTTCCACCTCCCACCCCATAACTTCCACCTCCCGTCCCACAGCTTCCACATCCTGCCCCACAAGTGCCCGATCCTGCCCCAGAAGTACCATCACCTGACCCACAAGTGCCAACACCTGCCCCACAAGTGCCACCTCGCATCCCGCAAGTGCCACATCCCGCCCCACAAGTTCCACCTCCTGCCTTACAAGTGCCCATTCCTGCTTCACAAGTGCCAGCTCATGTTTCACAAATGCCAGCTCCTGCCCCACATCATCAAATTCCTGCCCCACAAGTGTCATCTCCAACCCCACAAAGACAGCCTCCTGCCCCACATCATCCACCTCCTGCCCTACAACTGCCAATTCCTGCCCCACAAGTGCCAGCTCATGCCCCACAAGTGCCAGCTCCTGCCCCACAACAGCCTCCTCCTGCCCCACAAGTGCCACCTCGCATCCCACAAGTGCCACATCCCGCCCCACAAGTTCCACCTCCTGCCTTACAAGTGCCAATTCCTGCCCTACAAGTGCCAGCTCCTGCCCCACAAGTGCCACATTTTGCCACACCACTGCAACCTCCCCCCCAAATAATCCACCTCCTGCCCCACAAGTGTCACTGACCGCCCAACTTCCTCCTCCTGACACACAAGTGCAACCTCCTGCCCAACAAGTGCCAGCTCCTGCCCGACAAGAGCCACTTCCTGCCCCACAAGTACCTCTTCCCTCCCAACAAGTTCCAATTTCGGCCCCACAAGTGCCACCTCCTGCCCCACAAGTGCCACCTCCTGCCCCACAAGTGCCACCTCCTGCCCCACAAGTACCACCTTTCGCCCCACAAGTGCCACCTCCCGCTCCACAAGTGCCACCTCCCACTCCACAACTTCCACCTCCTGCCCTACAAGTGCCACCTCCCGACCCACAAGTGCCACCTCCCGCCCCACAAGAGCCACCTCCCGCCCCACAAGAGCCACCTCCCGCCCTACAACTTCCATCTCCTGGCTCACAAGTTCCACCTCCTGCCTCAAAAGAGCCACCTCCCGCCCCACAACTTCCAAGTAACGCCCCATAAGTTCCACCTCCTGCCCAACAAGTGCCACCTCCTGCCCCACAAGTGCCACCTCCTGCCCAACAAGTGCCACCTCTTGCCCCACAAGTGCCAAATCCTGCCACGCAATGTCCACATCCTGCTCCACAAGTGCCACCTCCTGCCCCACATCATCCACCTCCCATCCAACAAGTGCCACCACGTGCCCCACAAGTGCCAATTCCTTCCCCACAAGTGCCAGCTCATGCTTCACAAGTGCCAGCTCCAGCCCCTCATCATCCACCTCCTGCCCCACAAGTGCCACCTCCCGCCCAACAATTGTGGCCACATGACAAACAAGTTCCACTTCCGCCCCACAAGTGTCACCTCCTGCCCAACAAGTGCCATTTCTTACCCCACAGGTTCCAAATCCTACCCCACTGGTGCCATTTCCTGCCCCACAAGTGCCACCTCCTGCCCCACAACGACCACCTCCTGCCCCACAAGTGACACCTCCTGCCCCACAACGACCACCTCCTGCCCCACAAGTGCCAATTACTGCCCTACAAGTGCCACCTCATTCCCCTGAAGTGCCAGCTCCTGCCCCACAAGTGCCACATTTTGCCACACCACTGCCACCTCCCCCCCAAATAATCCACCTCCTGCCCCACAAGTGTCACTGACCGCCCAACTTCCTCCTCCTGACGCACAAGTGCAACCTCCTGCCCCACAAGTGCCAGCTCCTGCCAGACAAGAGCCACTTCCTGCCCCACAAGTACCTCTTCCCTCCCAACAAGTTCCAATTTCCGCCCCACAAGTGCCACCTCCTGCCCCACAAGTGCCACCTCCTGCCCCACAAGTGTCAACTCATGCTCCACAAATGCCACCTCCTGCACCACAACTTCAACCTCCTGCCCCACAAGTGCCACGTTCTGCCCCACAAGTGTAGGCTCCTGCCCCACAACTGCCAATTCCTGCCCCACATGTGCCAGCTCATGCTTCACAAGTGCCAGCTCCTGCACCACATCATCCACTTCCTGCCCACAAGTGCCAATTCCTGCCCCACAAGTGCCAGTTCTTGCCCCACAAGTGCCAGCTCCTGCCCCACAAGTGCCACATCCTGCCCCACAAGAGCCACCCCCTGCCCCACAAGTGCCACCTCCCGCCAAACAACTGACACCTCCTGCCACACAAGTGCCACCTCCTGCCCTACAAGTGCCACCTTCTGTTCCACAACTTCCACCTCCTGCCCCACAAGTTATAACTCCTGCCCCACAAGTGTTGCATTTTGCCCCACAAGTGCCACCTCCCGCTTCACAAGTGCAACCTCCCGACCCACAAGTGCAAACCCCTGCCCCGCAACTTCCATCTCCTGCTCCACAAGTGCCACCTCGAACCGCACAATTGCCACCTCCTTCCCCATATCAACCACCTCCCATCCAACACGTGCCACCTCCTGCCCCACAAGTGCCAATTCCTGCCCCACAAGTGCCAGCTCATGCTTCACAAGTGCCAGCTCCTGCCCCTCATCATCCACCTCCCGCCCCACAAGTGCCACCTCCCTGCTCACGAGTGCCACATCCCACCCCACATGTACCACCTCCTGCATCACAACTTCCACCTCCTCCCCACAAGTTCCACCTCCTCCCCACAAGCTCCACCTCCCTCTCCACAAACTCCACCTCCCACGCACAAGTGCCACATCCTGCCCCACAAGTGTCACCTCCTGCCCCACAAGTGCCACCTTCCGCCCCACAAGTGCCACCTCACAACCCAACCGTGTCAACTTCCGCCCCACAAGTGACACCTCACGCCCCACAACTTCAACATCCCGCCCCACAAGTGCCACCACCTGACCCACAAGTGCCAACTCCTGCCCCACTAATGCAACTACCTGCCCCACAAGTGCCAACTCGCGCCCCACAAGTGCCAACTCCTGCCCCACAAGTTCTACCTCCTGCCTTACAAGTGCCACCCCCTGCCTCACAGCTTCCACCTCCCGCCCCACAAATGCCACCTCCTGCCCTACAAGTGCCACCTCAGGCCCCACAAGTGCCCCCTCCCGCTCCACAAGTGCCACGTCCTGCCCCACAAGTGCCATCTCCCGCCCCACAAGGGCCAAATCCTGCCACGCAACTTCCACCTCCTGCCCCACATCATCCACCTCCCACCCCACAAGTGCCACCTCCTGTGGCACAAGTGCCAATTCCAGCCCTAAAAGTGCCAGCTCATGCTTCACAATTGCCAGCTCCTGCCCCACATCATCCACCTCCTGCCCCACAAGTGCCACCTCCTATCCCACATGTGCCAACTCCTGCCCCACAAGTGCCATTTCCTGCACCACATTTGCCACCTCCTGCCCCACAAGTGCCACCTCCTTCCCCACAAGTGCCACCTCCCGCCCCACAAGTTTAACCTCCAGACACACAAGTGCCACGTCCTGCCCAACAAGTGCCATCTCCCGCCCCACAAGTGCCAAATCCTGACGCGGAACTTCCACCTCCTGCTCCACAAGTGCCATCTCCTGCCCCACAAGTTACACCTCTTGCCCCACAAGTTACTCCTCTTGCCCCACAACGTCGACCCCCGCCCCACATGTGCCACCACCTGACCCACAAGTGCCAACTTCTGCCCCACAAGTGTTACCTCTCGCCCCACAGCTTCAACCTCCAGCCACACAAGTGCCAACTCCTGCCCAACAAGTGCCACCTCCCGCCCCACAAGTGCCACCTCCCGCCCCACTACTTCCACGTCACACCCCAAATCTTCTTACCTTCCACCCCACAAGTGCCACCTCCTGCCCCAAACCTTCAAGCTACTGCCCCACAACTGCCACTTCCCACCCAGCAATTGCCACCCCCCGCACCACAAGTGCCTCCTCCCACCCACAAGTGCCAACCCTTACCCCACAAGTGCCAACTCCTGCCCCACATCATCCACCAACTGCCCCACAAGTGCCACCTCCTGCACCACAAGTGCCACCTCCTGCCCCACATCATCCATCTCCTGCCCCACATCATCCACCTCCTGCCCCACATCATCCACCTCCTGCCTCACAAATGCCTCCTCCTGACCCACAATTGCCACCTGCCGCCCCACAACTTCCACCTCACGCCCCACAAGTGCCACCTCCCGACCCACATGTGCCACAACCCGCCCCACAAATCCAACTCCTGCCCCACAAGTGCCACCTCCCGACCCACATGTGCCAACTTCTGCCCCACAAGTGCCAGCTCCTGCCCCTCAAGTGTCACCTCTTCCCCACAAGTGCCACCTTCTGCTCCACAAGTGCCACTTCCTGCCGCACAAGTGATACCTCCAGCCCCACAACTGCCACCACCCGCCCCACAACTTCCACCTCCCGCCTCACAAGTGCAACCTCCAGGCCCACAAGTGCAACCTCCAGATCCACAAGAATTAACTCCTGCCCCACAAGTGCCACCTCCTGCCCTTCAAGAGCCACTTCTTGCCCCACAAGTAACATTTCCTGCCCCACAAGTGCCAACTCCTGCCCCACTAGTGCCACCTCCCGCCCCACAAGTGCCACCACCCTCCCCACAACTTCAACCTCCTTCCCCAAAACATCCACCTCCCGCCCCACAGGTGTCATCATCTGCCCCACAAGTGCCACCTCCTGCCCCACAAGTGCCACCTCCCGCCCCTCAAGTGCCACACACTGCCCCACAACTGCAACATCCCACCCCACAAGTGCAACCTCCCACCGCACAAGTGCCAACTCTCGCCCCACAAGTGCCAACTCCTGCCCCACAACATCCATCTCACGCTCCAAAAGTGCCACCTCCTGCCCCACAAGTGCTACTTCCTGCCTTACAAGTGCCACTTCCCACTGCACAAGTGACACCTCCAGCCCCAGAGCTGCCACAACCCGCCCCACAACTTCCACCTCCCGCCCGAAAACTGTCACCTCCTGCCCCACAAGTGCCACCTCCTGCCCCACAAGTTCCACCTCCCACCCCACAAGTGCCACGTCCGTCCCAATTGCCACGTCCTGTCCCACAAGTGCCACCTCCTGCCGTACAAGTGCCACCCTCTGCCCCACAATTGCCAATTCTTGCCCCACAACTTCAACCTCCCACCCCATAACTTCCACCTCCCGTCCCACAGCTTCCACATCCTGCCCCACAAGTGCCCGATCCTGCCCCAGAAGTACCACCACCTGACCCACAAGTGCCAACTCCTGCCCCACAAGTGCCACATCCCGCCCCACAAGTGCTACCTCTTGCCTTACAAGTGCCCATTCCTGCTTCACAAGTGCCAGCTCATGCTTCACTAATGCCAGCTCATGCCCCACATCATCACCTTCCTGCCCCACAAGTGCCACCTCCAACCCCACAAAGACAGCCTCCTGCCCCACATCATCCACCTCCTGCCCCACAAGTGCCAATTCCTGCCCCACAAGTGCCAGCTCATGCCCCACAAGTGCCAGCTCCTGCCCCACAAGTGCCAGCTCTTGCCTCACAGGTGCCACCTCCTGCCCCACAAAGTCCACCTCCTGCCCCACAAGTGCAAACTCCTGCCCCACAAGTGCCACCTCCCGCCAAACAACTGACACCACCTGCCCCACAAGTGCCACCTCCCACCAAACAACTGACACCTCCTGCCCCACAAGTGTCACCTCCTGCCCAACAAGTTCCACCTCTTGACCTACAAGTGCCACCTCCTGCCCCATAAGGTTCACCTCTCGCCCAACAAATGCCACCACCTCCCCCAAAAGCGCCACCTCCTGCCCCACAGGTGCCATTTCCTGCCCCGCAACATCCACCTCCCACGCACAAGTGCAACCTACCGCCCCACAACTTCCACCTCCTGCCCCACAAGTGCCACCTCCTGCCCCACAAGTGCCACCTCCTGCCCCACAAGTGCCACCTGTCACCCTGCAAGTCCAGCTCCTCTCGCCCGACAAGTGCCAGCTCATGCTTCACAAGTGCCAGCTCCTGCCCCACATCATCAACTTCCTGCCCCACAAGTGCCACCTCCAACCCCACAAAGACAGCCTCCTGCCCCACATCATCCACCTCCTGCCCCACAAGTGCCAATTCCTGCCCCACAATTGCCAGCTCATGCCCCACAAGTGCCAGCACCGGCCCCACAAGTGCCACCTCTTGCTCAACAGGTGCCACCTCCTGCCCCACAAATGCCAAATCCTGCCCTGCAACTTCCAACTCCTGCCCCACAAGTGCCAATTCCTGCCCCACAAGTTCCAGCTCATGCTTCACAAGTGCCAGCTCCTGCCCCACATCATCCACTTCCTGCTCACATGTGCCACCTCCTGTCCGACAAAGACCACCTCCTGCCCCACATCATCCACCCCCTGCCCCACAAGTGACACCTCCTGCCCCACATCATCCACCCCCTGCCCCACAAGTGCCACCTCCTGCCCCACAACGACCACCCCCTGCACCAAAAGTGCCAATTCCTGCCCCACAAGTGCCAGCACCTGCCCAACAAGAGCCACTTCCTGCCCCACAAGTACCTCTTCCCTCACAAGTTCCAATTTCCGCCCCACAAGTGCCACTACCTGCCCCACAAATGCAACCTCCTGCCCCACAAGTGCCACCTTTCGCCCCACAAATGCCACCTCCCGCTCCACAACTTCCACCTCCTGCCCCACAAGTGCCACCTCCCGACCCACAAGTGCCACCTCACGCCCAACATCTACCACCTCCCACCCCACAACTTCCACCTCCTGCCCCACAAGTGCCAGCTGCTGCTCCACATCATCCAACTCCCGCCCCACAAGTGCCATGTCCAGCCCCACAACATCTGCCTCCTGCCCCAAAAGTGTCAACTCCTGCCCCATAAGTTCCATATCCCGCCCCACAAGTGCCACCTCCCACCCCACAGATACCACCACCTGCCCCACAAGTACCACCTCCTGCAAACAAATGCCATTTCTTAAACCACACGTCCAAACTCCTGCCCCACAAGTGCCACCTCCTGTCCCACATGTGCCACCTCCTGCCCCACAAGTGCCACCTCCCGACCGACAAATGCCACCTCCCGCCAAACAACTGACACCTCCTGCCCCACAAGTGTCACCTCCTGCCTAACAAGTTCCACCTCTTGACCTACAAGTGCCACCTCCTGCCCCATAAGTTTCACCTCTCGCCCAACAAATGCCACCACCTCCCCCAAAAGCGCCACCTCCTGCCCCACAGGTGCCACTTCCTGCCCCACAACATCCACCTCCCACGCACAAGTGCAACCTACCGCCCCACAACTTCCACCTCCTGCCCCACAAGTGCCAACACCTGCCCCACAAGTGCCACCTCCTGCCCCGCCAGTGCCACCTGTCACCCTGCATGTCCAGCTCCTGCCCCACAAGTGCCAGCTCATGCTTCACAAGTGCCAGCTCCTGCCCCACATAGACAGCCTCCTGCCCCACATCATCCACCTCCTCCCCCACAAGTGACAATACTTGTTCCACAAGTGCCACCTCCCGCCCCACAAATGCCAAATCCTGCCCTGCAACTTCCACCTCCTGCCCCACAAGTGCCAATTCCTGCCCCACAAGTTCCAGCTCATGCTTCACAAGTGCCAGCTCCTGCCCCACATCATCCACTTCCTGCTCACATGTGCCACCTCCTGTCCAACAAAGACCACCTCCTGCCCCACATCATCCACCCCCTGCCCCACAAGTGCCACCTCCTGCCCCACAACGACCACCCCCTGAACCACAAGTGCCAATTCCTGCCCTACAAGTGCCAGCTCATTCCCCTGAAGTGCCAGCTCCTGCCCCACCAGTGCCACAGTTTGACACACCACTGCCACCTCCCCCCCAAAATAATCCACCTCCTGCCCCACAAGTGTCACTGACCGCCCAGCTTCCTCCTCCTGACACACAACTGCAACCTCCTGCCCCACAAGTGCCAGCTCCTGCCCGACAAGAGCCACTTCCTGCCCCACAAGTACCTATTCCCTCGCAACAAGTTCCAATTTCCGCCCCACAAGTGCCACCTCCTGCCCCACAAATGCAACCTCCTGCCCCACAAATGCCACCTTTCGCCCCACAAATGCCACCTCCCGCTCCACAACTTCCACCTCCTGCCCCACAAGTGCCACCTCCTGACGCACTAGTGCCACCTAACGCCCAACATCTACCACCTCCCACCCCACAAGTGCCACCTCCCGCCCTAAAACTTCCACCTTCTGCCCCACAAGTGCCACCTCCTGCCCCACAAGTTCCACCTCCTGCCCCACATCATCCACCTCCTCCCCCAAAAGTGACAATACCTGTTCCACAAGTGCCACCTCCCGCCCCACAACTTCAACATCCTGCCACACAAGTGCCGACTCCTGGCAACGTGTGCCACATCCTGCCCCACAAGTGCCAGCTCCTGCCCCACATATTCCACCTACCATCCCACAAATTCCACCTCATGCCCCACAAGTGCCAACTCCCAACCAACAAATGCCAAATCCTGCAATGCAACTTCCACCTCCTGCTCCACAAGTGCCACCTCCTGCCCCACATCGTCCACCTCCCACCCAACAATTGCCACCACCTGCCCCACAAGTGCCAATTCCTGCCCCACATTGCCAGTTCATGCCCCACAAGTGCCACATTTGTCCATACCACTGCCACCTCCCCACCAAATAATCCACCTCCTGCCCCACAAGTGTCACTGACTGACCAACTTCCTCCTCCTGACCCACAAGTGCCAGCTCCTGCCCCACAAGAGCCACTTCCTGCCCCACAAGTACCTCTTCCCTCCCAAAAAGTTCCAATTTCCGCCACACAAGTGCCACCTCCTGCCCCACATCATCCACCTCCCGCCCCACAATTGCCACCTCCCGCCCCAAAAGTGCCACCTCCTGCCCCACAAGTGCAACCTCCTGCCCCACAAGTGCAACCTCCTGCCCCACATCGTCCACCTCCCTCCCAACAAGTGCCACCTCCTGCCCCACAAGTGCCAATTCCTGCCCCACATTTGCCAGCTCATGCTTCACAAGTGCCAGCTCCTGCACTACGTCATCCACTTCCTGCCCCACATATGCAACCTCCTGACCGACAAAGACATCCTCCTGCCCCACAAGTGCCAATTTCTGCCCCACAAGTGCCAGCTCATTCCCCACAAGTGCCACATTTGTCCACACCACTGCCTCCTCCCCACCAAATAATCCACCTCCTGCCCCACAAGTGTCACTGACTGACCAACTTCCTCCTCCTGCCCCACAAGTGCCAGCTCCTGCCCCACAAGTGCCAGCTCCTGCCCCACAAGTGCCACTTCCTGCCCCACAAGTACCTCTTCCCTCCCAACAAGTTCCAATTTCCGCCCCACAGGTGCCACCTCCTGCCCCACATCATCCACCTCCCGCCCCACAATTGCCACCTCCCGCCCCACAAGTGCCACCTCCTGCACCGCAAGGGCAACCTCCTGCCCCACAAGTGCAACCTCCTGCCCCACATCGTCCACCTCTCACCCAACAAGTGCCACCACCTGCCCCACAAGTGCCAATTCCTGCCCCACAAGTGCCAGTTCATGACCCACAAGTGCCAGCTCCTGCACTACGTCATCCACTTCCTGCCCCACAAGTGCCACCTCCTGACCGACAAAGACATCCTCCTGCCCCATAAGTGCCAATTTCTGCCCCACAAGTGCCAGCTCATTCCCCACAAGTGCCACATTTCTCCACACCACTGTCTCCTCCCCCCCAAATAATCCACCTCCTGCCCCACAAGTGTCACTGACTGACCAACTTCCTCCTCCTGACCCACAAGTGCAACCTCCTGCCCTACAAGTGCCAGCTCCTGCCCGACAAGAGCCACTTCCTGCCCCACAAGTACCTCTTCCCTCCCAACAAGTTCCAATTTCCACCCCACAAGTGCCACCTCCCGCCCCACAAGTGCAACATCCTGCCCCACATCGTCCACCTCCCGCCCCACAATTGCCACCTCCCGCCCCACAAGTGCCACCTCCTGCCCCACAAGTGCAACCTCCTGCCCCACAAGTGCAACCTCCTGCCCCACATCGTCCACCTCTCACCCAACAAGTGCCACCACCTGCCCCACAAGTGCCAATTCCTGCCCCACAAGTGCCAGTTCATGCCCCACAAGTGCCAGCTCCTGCACTACGTCATCCACTTCCTGCCCCACAAGTGCCAACTCCTGACCGACAAAGACATCCTCCTGCCCCATAAGTGCCAATTTCTGCCCCACAAGTGCCAGCTCATTCCCCACAAGTGCCACATTTGTCCACACCACTGCCACCTCCCCCCCCAAATAATCCACCTCCTACCCCACAAGTGTCACTGACTGACCAACTTCCTCCTCCTGACCCACAAGTGCCAGCTCCTGCCCCACAAGTGCCAGCTCCTGCCCCACAAGAGCCACTTCCTGCCCCACAAGTACCTCTTCCCTCCCAACAAGTTCCAATTTCCGCCCAACAAGTACCACCTCCTTCTGCACAAGTTCCACCTCCTGCCCTAAAAGCTCCATTTCCTGCCCCAGAAGTGCCACCTCCCGCCCCACAAGTGCCACCTCCTGCCCTACAACTTCCACCTCCTGGCCCACAAGTGCCACCTCCCGCCCTACAACTGCCAAACCCTGCCCCAAAACTTCCACCTCCTGCCCAACAATTTCCAACTCGTGCCCCACAATTGCCACCTCCTGCCACACAAATGCCACCTTCTGCCTCAAAATGCCACCTCCTGCCCAACAACTCAACCTCCCGCCCCACAAGTACCACCTCCTGCTCCACAAGTTCCACCTCCTGCCCCACAAGTGCCACCTCCCACCCCACAAGTGCCACGTCCTTCCCAATTGCCACGTCCTGTCCCACAAGTGCCACCTCCTGCCGTACAAGTGCCACCCTCTGCCCCACAATTGCCACTTCTTGCCCCACAATTGCCAATTCTTGCCCCACAACTTCAACCTCCCACCCCATAACTTCCACCTCCCGTCCCACAGCTTCCACATCCTGCCCCACAAGTGCCCGATCCTGCCCCAGAAGTACCACCACCTGACCCACAAGTGCCAACTCCTGCCCCACAAGTGCCACCTCGCATCCCGCACGTGCCACATCCCGCCCCACAAGTTCCACCTCCTGCCCCACAAGAGCCAATTCCTGCCCCACAAGTGCCAACTCCTGCCCCACATGTTCCACCTACCACCCCACAAATTCCAACTCCTGCCCCACAAGTGCCAGCTCCTGCCCGACAAGAGCCACTTCCTGCCCCACAAGTACCTCTTCCCTCCCAACAAGTTCCAATTTCCGCCCCACAAGTGCCACCTCCTGCCCCACAAATGCAACTTCCTGCCCCACAAGTGCCACATTTCACCCCACAAATGCCACCTCCCGCTCCACAACTTCCACCTCCTGCCCCACAAGTGCCAGCTGCTGCTCCACATCATCCATCTCCCGCCCCACAAGTGCCATGTCCAGCCCCACAACATCTGCCTCCTGCCCCAAAAGTTTCAACTCCTGCCCCATAAGTTCCATATCCCGCCCCACAAGTGCCACCTCCCACCCCACAAGTGCCACCTCCTGCCCCACAAGTTCCAACTCTCGTCTAACAAGTGTTACCTCCTGCCCAACATTTACCACCTCCCGCTCCACAAGTGCCACCTCCTGCCCAACAAGTGCCATTTCTTACCCCACATGTTCCAACTCCTGCCCCACAGGTGCCATTTCCTGCCCCACAAGTACCACCTCCTGTCCCACATTTACCAACTCCTGCCCCACAAGTGCCATTTCCTGCCCCACATCTGTTGCATACCACCCCACAAATTCCACCTCCCGCCACACAAGTGCCACCTCCCGCTTCACAACTTCCACATCCTGCCCTACAAGTGCCACCTCCCGCCATAAAATGCCACCTCCCGTCCCTCTATCACCACCTCCTGCCCCACAAGTTACACCCCCACCCCACAGATACCACCACCTGCCCCACAAGTACCACCTCCTGCAAACAAATGCCATTTCTTAAACCACAGGTCCAAACTCCTGCCCCACAACTTCCACCTCCTGCCCCACAAGTGCCACCTCCTGCCCCACAAGTGCCACCTCCTGCCCCACAAGTGCCACTTCCTGCCCCACAAGTACCTCTTCCCTCCCAACAAGTTCCAATTTCCGCCCTGCAAGTGCCACCTCCTGCCCCACAAGTGCAACCTCCTGCCCCACAAATGCCACCTTTCGCCCCACAAATGCCACCTCCCGCTCCACAACTTCCACCTCCTGCCCCACAAGTGCCACCTCCCGACCCACAAGTGCCACCTCACGCCCAACATCTACCACCTCCCACCCAACAAGTGCCACCTCCCGCCCTACAACTTCCATCTCCTGGCCCACAAGTGCCACCTCCTGCCTCAAAAGAGCCACCTCCCGCCCCACAACTTCCACGTAACGCCCCATAAGTTCCACCTCCCGCCCAACAAGTGCCACCTCTCGTCCCACAAGTGCCACCTCCTGCCCCACAAGTGCCACCTCCTGCCCCACAAGTGTCAACTCATGCTCCACAAATGCCACCTCCTGCTCCACAAGTTCCACTTCTTGCCCCACAAGTGCCAAATACTTCCCCACAGCTTCCACCTTCTGCCCCACTAGTGCCAACTCCAATTCCACAAGTGCCACCTCCAGCCTTACAACTGCCACTTCCAGCCCCACAAGTGCCACCTCCCGCCCAGCAACTTCAACATCCTACCACACAAATGCAAACTCCTGCCCGTGTGCCACATCCTGCCCCACTAGTGCCAACTCCTGCAGCACAACTGACAATTCCTGCCCCAAAAGTGACAGCTCATGCTTCACAATTGCCAGCTCCTGCCCCACATCATCCACCTTCTGCCCCACAAGTGCCACCTCTCGCCCCACAAGTGCCACCTCCTTCCAAACTAGTTCAACCTCCTGCCCCACAAGTGCCATATCTCGCCAGACAATTTAGAGCTCCTGCCCCACAAGTGCTACATCCTGCACCACAACTTCAACCTCCTGCCCCACAAGTGCCAATTCCTGCCCCACATGTGCCAGCTCATGCTTCACAAGTGCCAGCTCCTGCACCACATCATCCACTTCCTGCCCACAAGTGCCAGTTCATGCCCCACAAGTGCCAGTTCATGCCCCACAAGTGCCAGCTCCTGCCCCACAAGTGCCACTTCCTTCACCACAAGTGCCACCTCCTGCCCCACAACTGACACCTCCTGCCCCACAAGTGTCACCTCCTGCCCAACAAGTTCCACCTCTTGACCTACAAGTGCCACCTCCTGCCCCATAAGTTTCACCTCTCGCCCAACAAATGCAACCACCTACCACAAAAGCGCCACCTCCTGCCCCACAGGTGCCATTTCCTGCCCCACAACTTCCACCTCCTGCCCCACAAGTGCCATCACCTGCCCCACAAGTGCCACCTCCTGCCCCACAAGTGCCACCTGTCACCCTGCATGTCCAGCTCCTTCCCCACAAGTGCCAGCTCATGCTTCACAAGTTCCAGCTCCTGCCCCACAAATGCCAAATCCTGCCCTGCAACTTCCACCTCCTGCCCCACAAGTGCCAATTCCTGCCCCACAAGTTCCAGCTCATGCTTCACAAGTGCCAGCTTTTGCCCCACATCATCCACTTCCTGCTCACATGTGCCACCTCCTGTCCGACAAAGACCACCTCCTGCCCCACATCATCCACCCCCTGCCCCACAAGTGCCACATCCTGCCCCACATCATCCACCCCCTGCCCCACAAGTGCCACCTCCTGCCCCACAACGACCACCCCCTGCACCACAAGTGCCAATTCCTGCCCTACAAGTGCCAGCTCATTCCCCTGAAGTGCCAGCTCCTGCCCCACAAGTGCCACAGTTTGACACACCACTGCCACCTCCCCCCCAAAATAATCCACCTCCTGCCCCACAAGTGTCACTGACCGCCCAACTTCCTCCTCCTGACACACAACTGCAACCTCCTGCCCCACAAGTGCCAGCTCCTGCCCGACAAGAGCCACTTCCTGCCCCACAAGTACCTCTTCCCTCCCAACAAGTTCCAATTTCTGCCCCACAAGTGCCACCTCCTGCCCCACAAGTGTAACCTCTTGCCCCACAAATGCCACCTTTCGCCCCACAAATGCCACCTCCCGCTCCACAACTTCCACCTCGTGCCCCACAAGTGCCACCTCCTGACGCACTAGTGCCACCTAACGCCCAACATCTACCACCTCCCACCCCACAAGTGCCACCTCCCGCCCTAAAACTTCCACCTTCTGCCCCACAAGTGCCACCTCCTGCCCCACAAGTGCCACCTCTAACCCCACAAAGACAGCCTCCTGCCCCACATCATCCAATTCCTGCCCCACAAGTGCCAATTCCTGCCCCACAAGTGCCAGCTCATGCCCCACAAGTGCCACCTCTTGCCCCACAGGTGCCACCTCCTACCCCACAAAGACCACCTCCTGCCCCACATCATCCACCTCCTCCCCCACAAGTGACAATTCCTGTTCCACAAGTGCCACCTCCCGCCCCACAACTTCAACATCCCGCCACACAAGTGCCGACTCCTGGCAACGTGTGCCACATCCTGCCCCACAAGTGCCAACTCCTGCCCCGCAACTTCCATCTCCTGCTCCACAAGTGCCACCTCGAACCGCACAATTGCCACCTCCTTCCCCATATCAACCACCTCCCATCCAACAAGTGCCACCTCCTGCCCCACAAGTGCCAATTCCTGCCCCACAAGTGCCAGCTCATGCTTCAGAAGTGCCAGCTCCAGCCCCTCATCATCCACCTCCTTCTCCACAAGTGCCACCTCCTCCCCACAATGACCACCTCCTGCCCCACATCATCCACCCCCTGCGCCACAAGTGCCAATTCCTGCCCTACAAGTGCCAGCTCATTCCCCTGAAGTGCCAGCTCCTACCCCACATGTGTCACTGACCGCCCAACTTCCTCCTCCTGACACACAACTGCAACCTCCTGCCCCACAAGTGCCACCTCCCGCCCTACAACTTCCACCTCCCGCTCCACAACATCCACCTCCTGCCCCACAAGTGCCACCTCCCGCCCTACAACTTCCATCTCCTGCCCCACAAGTGCCACCTCCTGCCCAACAAGTGCCACCACCCTCCCCAAAATGCCAACTCCCGCCCCACAAGTGCCACATCCAGCCCCACAACTTCCACCTCCTGCCCCAAAAGTGTCAACTCCTGCCCCATAAGTTCCATATCCCGCCCCACAAGTGCCACTACCTGCCCCACTAGTGCCATCTCCATTTCCACAGGTGCCACCTCCCGCCCCACAACTTCCACGTAACGCCCCATAAGTTCCACCTCCTGCCCAACAAGTGCCACCTCTCGTCCCACAAGGACCACCTCCTGCCCCACAAGTGCCACCTCTTGCCCCACAAGTGCCAAATACTTCCCCACAACTTCCACCTTCTGCCGCACTAGTGCCAACTCCAATTCCACAAGTGCCACCTCCCACACCACAAGTGCCACCACCTGACCCACAAGTGCCAACTCCTGCCCCACAAGTGCCATTTCTTGCCCCACAAGTGCCACCTCCTGCCCCACAAGTTCCATTTCCTGCCCTACAACTTCCACCTCCTGCCCCACAAGAGCCAGTTCCAGCCCCACAAATGCCACCTCCTGTCCCACAACTTCAACATCCCGCCATACAAGTGCCACCTCCTGCCCAACGTGTGCCACATCCTGCCCCACAAGTGCCAAATCCTGCCCCGCAACTTTTACCTCCTGCTCCACAAGTGCCAACTCCTGCCCCACATCATCCACCTCCTGCCCCACAAGTGCCACCTCCAGCCCCACAAGTGCCACATCCCTCTCCACAAGTGCCACCTCCTGCCCCACAAGTGCCATCTCCCGCCCCACAACTTCCACCCCCTCCCCTCAAGTTACATCTCCTGCCCCACAAGTGCCAACACCTGACCCACAAGTGCCACCTCCTGCCCCACAACTTTACATTCCGCCCCACAATTTCCACCTCCTGTCTTACAAGTTCCACTTCCTGCCACACAAGTGCCAGCTCAGGCTTCACAAGTGCCAGCTCCTGCACCACATCATCCACTTCCCGCCCCACAAGTGCCACCTCCTGCCCAACAATTGCCATTTCTTACCCCACAGGTTCCAACTCCTGTCCCACATGTGCCAACTCCTGCCCCACAAGTGCCATTTCCTGCCCCACAACTTCCACCTCCCGCCCCAGAAGTGCCAGTTCCTGTCCCACAAGTGCCACCTACCACGCCACAAATTCCACCTCCTGCCCCACAAGTGCCTCCTCCTGCCCCACAATGACCACCTCCTGCCCCACATCATCCACCTCCTGCCCCACATCATCCACCCCCTGCACCACAAGTGCCAATTCATGCCCTACAAGTGCCAGCTCACTCCCCTGAAGTGCCAGCTCCTGCCCCACTATGCCACCTCCTGTCCCACATGTGCTAACTCCTGCCCCACAAGTGCCATTTTCTGCCCCACAACTTCTACCTCACGGCCCACAAGAGCCAGTTCCAGCTCCACAAATGCCACCTCCCGCCCCACAACTTCAACATCCCGCCACACAAGTGCCACCTCCTGCCCCACAAGTGCCAATTCCTGCCCCACAAATGCCAGCTCATGCCCCACAAGTGCCACCTCTTCCCCACAAGTGCCACCTCCTGCCGCACAAGTGCCACCTCCTGCCCCACATCATCCACCTCCTGCCCCACAAGTGACAATACCTGTTCCACAAGTGCCACCTCCTGCCCCACAACTTCAACATCCCGCCACACAAGTGCCGACTCCTGGCAACGTGTGCCACATCCTGCCCCACAAGTGCCAGATCCTGCCCCACATTTCCACCTACCATCCCACAAATTCCACCTCATGCCCCACAAGTGCCAACTCCCAACCCACAAATGCCAAATCCTGCAATGCAACTTCCACCTCCTGCTCCACAAGTGCCACCTCCTGCCCCACATCGTCCACCTCCCACCCAACAAGTGCCACCACCTGCCCCACAAGTGCCAATTCCTGCCCCACAAGTGCCAGCTCATGCTTCACAAGTGCCAGCTCCTGCACTACATCATCCACTTTCTGCTCACAAGTGCCACCTCCTGACCGACAAAGACATCCTCCTGCCCCATAAGTGCCAATTCCTGCCCTACAAGTGCCACCACCTGCCCCACAAGTGCCACATTATTCCACACCACTGCCACCTCCCCCCCCAAATAATCCACCTCCTGCCCCACAAGTGTCACTGATTGACCAACTTCCTCCTCCTGACCCACAAGTGCCAGCTCCTGCCCCACAAGTGCCAGCTCCTGCCCCACAAGAGCCACTTCCTGCCCCACAAGTACCTCTTCCCTCCCAACAAGTTCCAATTTCCGCCCAACAAGTACCAGCTCCTTCTGCACAAGTTCCACCTCCTGCCCTAAAAGCTCCATTTCCTGCCCCAGAAGTGCCACCTCCCGCCCCACAAGTGCCACCTCCTGCCCTACAACTTCCACCTCCTGGCCCACAAGTGCCACCTCCCGCCCTACAACTGCCAAACCCTGCCCCAAAACTTCCACCTCCTGCCCAACAATTTCCAACTCGTGCCCCACAATTGCCACCTCCTGCCACACAAATGCCACCTTCTGCCTCAAAATGCCACCTCCTGCCCAACAACTCCAACCTCCCGCCCCACAAGTACAACCTCCTGCTCCACAAGTTCCACCTCCTGCCACATAAGTTCCACCTTACGCCCCACAAGTGCCATCTCCTGCCCCAAAAGCTCAATTTCCTGCCCCATCAGTGCCACCTCCCGCACCACAAGTGCCACCTCCTGCCCCAGAAGTGCCAATTTCTGCCCCACAAGTGCCACTTCCCGCCTTACAAATGCCACCTCCTGCCCCACAACTTTCACCTCCTGCCCCACAAGTGCAACCTCCCTGCCCACGAGTGACACAATCTGCCCAAGTGCCACCTCCTGCCTCACAACTTCCATCTCCCGCCCCACAAGTGCCACCTCCTGTCTCACAAGTGCAACCTCCCGCCCCACAACTTCCACAACCTGCCCCACAAGTGCCACCTCCCGTCACTCAACTTCCAACTCCCGCCCCACAAGTGCCACCTCCCGCCCTACAACTTCCACCTCCCGCCCCACAACTTCCAACTCCTGGCCCACAAGTGCGACCTCCTGCCCCACCATTACCACCTCCTGCCCCACAATTTCCACCTCCTGCCCCACAAGTGCCACAGCCTGCTCCACAATTTCAACGTCCTGCCTTACAAGTGCCACATTCTGCCCCACAAGTGTAGGCTCCTGCTCCACAAGTGCCACCTCCCGAACCACAACCTCAACCTCTGGCCCCACAAGTCCCACCTCCCGCCCCACAAGTGCCACATCCCGCCCCACAAGTGCCACCACCCGCCCCACAAGTGCCACCTTCTGTTCCACAAATTCCACCTCCTGCCCCACAAGTTATAACTCCTGCCCCACAAGTGCCACCTCCCGCCTCACAAGTGCCACCTCCCGACCCACAAGTGCCAACTCCTGCCCCGCAACTTCCATCTCCTGCTCCACAAGTGCCAACTCGAACCGCACAATTGCCACCTCCTTCCCCATATCAACCACCTCCCATCCAACAAGTGCCACCTCCTGCCCCACAAGTGCCACCTCCTGCCCTACAACTTCCACCTCCTGGCCCACAAGTGCCACCTCCTGCCCTACAACTTCCACCTCCTGGCCCACAAGTGCCACCTCCTGCCCTACAACTTCCACCTCCTGGCCCACAAGTGCCACCTCCCGCCCTACAACTGCCAAACCCTGCCCCAAAACTTCCACCTCCTGCCCAACAATTTCCAACTCGTGCCCCACAATTGCCACCTCCTGCCACACAAATGCCACCTTCTGCCTCAAAATGCCACCTCCTGCCCAACAACTCCAACCTCCCGCCCCACAAGTACCACCTCCTGCTCCACAAGTTCCACCTCCTGCCCCATAAGTTCCACCTTACGCCCCACAAGTGCCATCTCCTGCCCCAAAAGCTCAATTTCCTGCCCCATCAGTGCCACCTCCCGCACCACAAGTGCCACCTCCTGCCGCACAAGTGCCAATTCCTGCCCCACAAGTGCCACCTCCTGCCCCACAAGTGTCAACTCCTGCCCCACATCGTCCACCTCCCATCCAACAAGTGCCACCTCCTGCCCCACAAGTGCCAATTCCTGCCCCCCAAGTGCCAGCTCATGCTTCACAAGTGCCAGCTCCTGCCCCTCATCATCCACCTCCTGCCCCACAAGTGCCACCTCCTGACCCACAACATCAATCTCCAGCCCCACAAGAGCCGCCTCCTGCCCGACAAGTTACACCTGCTACAAGTTCCACAAGTGCCACCTCCCTGCTCACGAGTGCCACATCCCGCCCCACATGTACCACCTCCTGCATCACAACTTCCACCTCCCGCCCCACATGTACCACCTCCTGCATCACAACTTCCACCTCCTGCCCCACATGTACCACCTCCTGCATCACAACTTACACCTCCCGCCCCACATGTACCACCTCCTGCATCACAACTTCCACCTCCCGCCCCACATGTACCACCTCCTGCATCACAACTTCCACCTCCTGCCCCACATGTACCACCTCCTGCATCACAACTTCCACCTCCCGCCCCACATGTACCACCTCCTGCATCACAACTTACACCTCCCGCCCCACATGTACCACCTCCTGCATCACAACTTCCACCTCCTCCCCACAAGTGCCACCTCCCGCCCCACAAGCGCCACCTACCTCTCCACAAACTCCACCTCCCACGCACAAGTGCCACATCCTGCCCCACAAGTGCCACCTCGTGCCTCACAAGTGCCACCCCCCCCCTCAAGTTCCACCTCCTCCCCACAAGTGCCACCTCCTGCCCCACAAGCGCCACCTCCCTCTCCACAAACTCCACCTCCCACGCACAAGTGCCACATCCTGCCTCACAACTGTGAATGTCTGCCACAAGTGCCACCTCCCGCCCCTCTATAGCCATCTCCTGCCCCACAAGTTACACCTCTTGCCCCACAACGTCGACCCTTGCCCCACATGTGTCACCACCTGACCAACAAGTGCCAACTCCTGCCCCCCAAGTGCCATTTCCTGCACCACATTCGCCGCGTCCTGCCCCACAAGTGCTGGCTCCTGCCCCACAAGTGCTACCTCTTGCCCCACAACTTCAACCTCCAGCAACACAAGTGCCAACTCCTGCCCAACAAGTGCCACCTCCCGCCCCACAAATGCCACCTCCCGCCCCACTACTTCCACGTCACACCCCAAATCTTCTTACCTTACACCCCACAAGTGCCACCTCCAGCCCCAAACCTTCAACCTACTGCCCCACAACTGCCACTTCCCACCCAGCAATTGCCACCCCCCGCCCCACAAGTGCCTCCTCCAACCCCACAAGTGCCAACCCTTACCCCACAAGTGCTAACTCCTGCCCCACATCATCCACCAACCGCCCCACAATTGCCACCTCCTGCCCAACAACTTCCATCTCCCACTCCACAAGTGCCACCTCCCGACCCACAAGTGCCTCCTCCTGTCCCACAAGTGCCACCTCCCACCCCACAACTTCCACTTCCCACCCAACAACGGCCTCCTCCTGCCCCACAAGTGCCACCTCCTGCCCCACAAGTGCCTCCTCCTGCCACACAACTGCTACCTACTTCCCCACATGTGCCACATCCTGCCCCACATCATCCACCTCCTGCCTCACAAATGCCTCCTCCTGACCCACAATTGCCACCTGCCGCCCCACAACTTCCACCTCACGCCCCACAAGTGCCACCTCCCGACCCACATGTGCCACAACCCGCCCCACAAATCCAACTCGTGCCCCACAAGTGCCACCTCCCGACCCACATGTGCCAACTTCTGCCCCACAAGTGCCAGCTCCTGCCCCTCAAGTGTCACCTCTTCCCCACAAGTGCCACCTTCTGCTCCACAAGTGCCACTTCCTGCCGCACAAGTGATACCTCCAGCCCCACAACTGCCACCACCCGCCCCACAACTTCCACCTCCCTCCTCACAAGTGCAACCTCCAGGCCCACAAGTGCCACCTCCTGTTCCACAAGAATTAACTCCTTCCCCACAAGTGCCACCTCCTGCCCTTCAAGAGCCACTTCTTGCCCCACAAGTAACATTTCCTGCCCCACAAGTGCCAACCTCTGCCCAACAAGTGCTATGACCCAGCCCACAAGTGCCAACTCCTGCCCCACTAGTGCCACCTCCCGCCCCACAAGTGCCACCACCCTCCCCACAACTTCAACCTCCTTCCCCAAAACATCCACCTCCCGCCCCACAGGTGTCATCATCTGCCCCACAACTGCCACATCCCGCCCCACAAGTGCCACCTCCTGCCC
Organism: Coturnix japonica; assembly: GCF_054131305.1. Lineage (NCBI taxonomy): Eukaryota > Metazoa > Chordata > Aves > Galliformes > Phasianidae > Coturnix > Coturnix japonica. The sequence goes on along the minus strand of NC_140687.1, from coordinate 1,284,189 downwards.
CACAAGTGCCACCTCCCGCCCCTCAAGTGCCACACACTGCCCCACAAGTGCCGCCCCCAGCCCCGCAACTGCCACCCCTTGCCCCACAATTTCAACCTCCCGCCCCACAAGTGCCACCTCCTGCCCCACAGGTGCCACCTACTGTTCCACATCAACCACCTCCTTCCCCACATCATCCACCTCCTGTTCCACAAATGTCACCTCCTGACCCACAACTTCCACCTCCCGCCTCACAAGTGCAACCTCCAGGCCCACAAGTGCCACCTCCAGATCCACAAGAATTAACTCCTGCCCCACAAGTGCCACCTCCTACCCTTCAAGAGCCACTTCTTGCCCCACAAGTAACATTTCCTGCCCCACAAGTGCCAACCCCTGCCCAACAAGTGCTATGACCCAGCCCAAAAGTGCCAACTCCTGCCCCACTAGTGCCACCTCCCGCCCCACAAGTGCCACCACCCTCCCCACAACTTCAACCTCCTTCCCCAAAACATCCACCTCCCGCCCCACAGGTGTCATCATCTGCCCCACAACTGCCACATCCCGCCCCTCAAGTGCCACACACTGCCCCACAAGTGCTACTTCCTGCCTTACAAGTGCCACTTCCCGCTGCACAAGTGACACCTCCAGCCCCACAGCTGCCACAATCCGCCCCACAACTTCCACATCCCGCCTCACAACTGCAAGCTCCTGCCCCACAATTGCCACCTCCTACCACACAAGTGCCAACTCCTGCCCCACAAGTGCCACCTCAAGTCCCTCAATTTTCACCTTATGCCCCAAAAGTGCCACCTCCCACCCAACAAGTGCAACATCTCGCCCCACTAGTGCCACGTCCCGGCCCAAAATTGCTACCTCCTGCCCCACATCATCCACTTCCCGCCCCACAAGTGCCACCTCCTGCCCAACAATTGCCATTTCTTACCCCACAGGTTCCAACTGCTGCCCCACAGGTGCCATTTCCTGCCCCACAAGTGCCGACTCCTGCCCCACATCGTCCACCTCCCACCCAACAAGTGCCACCTCCTGCCCCACAAGTGCCAATTCCTGCCCCACATGTGCCAGCTCATGCCCCACAAGTGCCAGGTCCTGTCCCACATCATCCACCTTCTGCCCCACAAGTGACACCTCCTGCCCCACAACTTCCACCTCCCGCCCCACAATTGCCACCTCCTGCCCCATAAGTGCCACCTCCCGCCCAACAATTGTGGCCACATGACAAACAAGTTCCACTTCCGCCCCACAAGTGTCACCTCCTGCCCAACAAGTGCCATTTCTTACCCCACAGGTTCCAAATCCTACCCCACTGGTGCCATTTCCTGCCCCACAAGTGCCACCTCCTGCCCCACAACGACCACCTCCTGCCCCACAAGTGCCAATTCCTGCCCTACAAGTGCCAGCTCATTCCCCTGAAGTGCCAGCTCCTGCCCCACAAGTGCCACATTTTGCCACACCACTGCCACTTCCCCCCCAAATAATCCACCTCCTGCCCCACAAGTGTCACTGACTGCCCAACTTCCTCCTCCTGACGCACAAGTGCAACCTCCTGCCCCACAAGTGCCAGCTCCTGCCCGACAAGAGCCACTTCCTGCCCCACAAGTACCTCTTCCCTCCCAACAAGTTCCAATTTCCGCCCCACAAGTGCCACCTCCTGCCCCACAAATGCCACCTTTCACCCCACAAATGCCACCTCCCGCTCCACAACTTCCACCTCCTGCCCCACAAGTGCCACCTCCCGCCCTACAACTTCCATCTCCTGGTCCACAAGTGCCACCTCCTGCCCCACAAGTGCCACCTCCTGCCCCACAAGTGTCAACTCATGCTCCACAAATGCCACCTCCTGCTCCACAAGTTCCACCTCTTGCCCCACACGTGCCAAATACTTCCCCACAGCTTCCACCTTCTGCCCCACTAGTGCCAACTCCAATTCCACAAGTGCCACCTCCCGCCCAACAACTTCAACATCCCACCACACAAGTGCCAACTCCTGCCCGTGTGCCACATCCTGCCCCACAAGTGCCAACTCCTGCCGCACAACTGACTATTCCTGCCCCAAAAGTGACAGCTCATGCTTCACAATTGCCAGCTCCTGCCCCACATCATCCACCTTCTGCTCCACAAGTGCCACCTCTCGCCCCACAAGTGCCACATCCCGCCCCACAAGTGCCACCTCCTTCCAAACTAGTGCAACCTCCTGCCCCACAAGTGCCATATCTCGCCCGATAATTTACAGCTCCTGCCCCACAAGTGCTACATCCTGCACCACAACTTCAACCTCCTGCCCAACAAGTGCCACGTTCTGCCCCACAAGTGTAGGCTCCTGCCCCACAAGTGCCAATTCCTGCCCCACATGTGCCAGCTCATGCTTCACAAGTGCCAGCTCCTGCACCACATCATCCACTTCCTGCCCACAAGTGCCAGTTCATGCCCCACAAGTGCCAGCTCCTGCCCCACAAGTGCCAGCTCCTGCCCCACAAGTTCCAGCTCCTGCCCCACAAGAGCCACTTCATTCACCACAGGTACCCCATCCCACCCCACAAGTTTCAATTCCTGCCATACAAGTGCCACCTCCTTCCCCACAAGTGCCACCTCCTTCCCCACAAGTGCCACCTCCTGCCCCACATGTTCCACCTACCACCCCACAAATTCCAACTCCTGCCCCACAAGTGCCAGCTCCTGCCAGACAAGTGCCACCTCCTGCCCCACAAGTGCCACCTCCTGCCCCACAAGTGCCAACTCCTTCCCCACAAGTGCCAACTCCTGCCCCACATGTTCCACCTACCACCCCACAAATTCCAGCTCCTGCCTGACAAGTACCACATCCCACCCCACAAGTGCAACCTCCTGCCCCACAAGTGCCAACTCCCGCCCCACAAGTGCCAACTCCTGCCCCACAACATCCACCTCACGCTCCAAAAGTGCCACCTCCTGCCCCACAAGTGCTACTTCCTGCCTTACAAGTGCCACTTCCCGCTGCACAAGTGACACCTCCAGCCCCACAGCTGCCACAACCCGCCCCACAACTTCCACATCCCGCCTCACAACTGCAAGCTCCTGCCCCACAATTGCCACCTCCTACCACACAAGTGCCAACTCCTGCCCCACAAGTGCCACCTCATGTCCCTCAATTTTCACCTTATGCCCCAAAAGTGCCACCTCCCGCCCAACAATTGCAACATCTCGCCCCACTAGTGCCACGTCCCGGCCCAAAATTGCTACCTCCTGCCCCACATCATCCACCTCCTGTTCCACAAATGTCACCTCCTGACCCACAACTTCCACCTCCTGCCCCACAAGTGCCACCTTCTGCCTCACAAGTGCCACCCCTTGCCCCACAAGTGCCACATCCCACCGCACAATTTCCACCTCTTGTTACACAAGTCCCACCTCCCGCCCAACAACAGCCTCCTCCTGCCCCACAAGTGCCACCTCCTGCCCCACAAGTGCCACCTCCTGCCCCACAATTGCCACGTCCTTCCCAATTGCCACGTCCTGTCCCACAAGTGCCACCTCCTGCCGTACAAGTGCCACCCTCATCCCCACAATTGCCACTTCTTGCCCCACAATTGCCAATTCTTGCCCCACAACTTCCACCTCCCACCCCATAACTTCCACCTCCCGTCCCACAGCTTCCACATCCTGCCCCACAAGTGCCCGATCCTGCCCCAGAAGTACCACCACCTGACCCACAAGTGCCAATTCCTGCTTCACAAGTGCCAGCTCATGCTTCACAAATGCCAGCTCCTGCCCCACATCATCAACTTCCTGCCCCACAAGTGCCACCTCCAACCCCACAAAGACAGCCTCCTGCCCCACATCATCCACCTCCTGCCCCACAAGTGCCAATTCCTGCCCCACAAGTGCCAGCTCATGCCCCACAAGTGCCAGCTCATGCCCCACAAGTGCCAGCTCTTGCCTCACAGGTGCCACCTCCTGCCCCACAAAGTCCATCTCCTGCCCCACAAGTGCCAACTCCTGCCCCACAAGTGCCACCTCCCGCCAAACAACTGACACCACCTGCCCCACAAGTGCCTCCTCCTGCCACACAATTGCCATCTCCTGCCCCACAAGTGCCACCTCCTGCCCCACAAGTGCCACCTCCCGCCCCACAAGTGCCACCTGTCACCCTGCAAGTCCAGCTCCTCTCGAGCCACAAGTGCCAGCTCATGCTTCACAAGTGCCAGCTCCTGCCCCACATCATCAACTTCCTGCCCCACAAGTGCCACCTCCAACCCCACAAAGACAGCCTCCTGCCCCACATCATCCACCTCCTGCCCCACATCATCCACCTCCTGCCCCACATCATCCACCTCCTGCCCCACATGTGCCAGCTCCTGCCCCACAAGTGCCAGCTCCTGCCCCACAAGTGCCAACTCCTGCCCCACATGTTCCTCCTACCACCCCACAAATTCCAACTCCTGCCCCACAAGTGCCAGCTCCTGCCCGACAAGAGCCACTTCCTGCCCCACAAGTACCTCTTCCCTCCCAACAAGTTCCAATTTCCGCCCACAAGTGCCACCTCCTGCCCCACAAATGCAACCTCCTGCCCCACAAGTGCCACCTTTCGCCCCACAAATGCCACCTCCCGCTCCACAACTTCCACCTCCTGCCCCACAAGTGCCACCTCCCGACCCACAAGTGCCACCTCACGCCCAACATCTACCACCTCCCACCCCACAACTTCCATCTCCTGGCCCACAAGTGCCACTTCCTGCCTCAAAAGAGCCACCTTCCGCCTCACAACTTCCACGTAACGTCCCACAACTTCCACCTCCTGCCCCACAAGTGCCAGCTGCAGCTCCACATCATCCAAATCCCGCCCCACAAGTGCCATGTCCAGCCCCACAACATCTGCCTCCTGCCCCAAAAGTGTCAACTCCTGCCCCATAAGTTCCATATCCCGCCCCACAAGTGCCACCTCCCACCCCACAAGTGCCACCTCCTGCCCCACAAGTTCCAACTCTCGTCTAACAAGTGCCACCTCCTGCCCAACAAGTGCCATTTCTTACCCCACAGGTTCCAAATCCTACCCCACTGGTGCCATTTCCTGCCCCACAAGTGCCATTTCCCCCCCCACATGTGCCAACTCCTGCCTTACAAGTTTCACCTCCCACCCCACAAATTCAACCTCCCACCCCACAAGTTCCACCTCCTGCCCCAAAAGTGCCAATTCCTGCTTCACAAGTGCCAGCTCATGCTTCACAAATGCCAGCTCATGCCCCACATCATCAACTTCCTGCCCCACAAGTGCCACCTCTAACCCCACAAAGACAGCCTCCTGCCCCACATCATCCACCTCCTGCCCTACAAGGGCCAATTCCTGCCCCACAAGTGCCAGCTCATGCCCCACAAGTGCCACCTCCTGCCCCACATCATCCACCTCCTCCCCCAAAAGTGACAATACCTGTTCCACAAGTGCCACCTCCTGCCCCACAACTTCAACATCCCGCCACACAAGTCCCGACTCCTGGCAACGTGTGCCACATCCTGCCCCACAAGTGCCAGCTCCTGCCCCACATGTTCCACCTACCACCCCACAAATTCCACCTCATGCCCCACAAGTGCCAACTCCCAACCCACAAATGCCAAATCCTGCAATGCAACTTCCACCTCCTGCTCCACAAGTGCCACCTCCTGCCCCACATCGTCCACCTACCACCCAACAATTGCCACCACCTGCCCCACAAGTGCCAATTCCTGCCCCACAAGTGCCAGTTCATGCCCCACAAGTGCCACATTTGTCCACACCACTGCCACCTCTCCCCCAAATAATCCACCTCCTGCCCCACAAGTGTCACTGACTGACCAACTTCCTCCTCCTGACCCACAAGTGCCAGCTCCTGCCCCACAAGTGCCAGCTCCTGCCCCAAAAGTGCCAGCTCCTGCCCCACAAGAGCCACTTCCTGCCCCACAAGTACCTCTTCCCTCCCAACAAGTTCCAATTTCCGCCCAACAAGTACCACCTCCTTCTGCACAAGTTCCACCTCCTGCCCTAAAAGCTCCATTTCCTGCCCCAGAAGTGCCACCTCCCGCCCCACAAGTGCCACCTCCTGCCCTACAACTTCCACCTCCTGGCCCACAAGTGCCACCTCCCGCCCTACAACTGCCAAACCCTGCCCCAAAACTTCCACCTCCTGCCCCATAAGTTCCATATCCCGCCCCACAAGTGCCACCTCCTGCCACACAAATGCCACCTTCTGCCTCAAAATGCCACCTCCTGCCCAACAACTCCAACCTCCCGCCCCATAAGTACCACCTCCTGCCCCATAAGTTCCACCTTACGCCCCACAAGTGCCATCTCCTGCCCCAAAAGCTCAATTTCCTGCCCAATGTATTCCTATGGGTACCTATGGGTTTCAATGTGGTCTCTATGTGCCTCTATGGGGTCTCTTATGGGTCTCAGCGAGGTCCCTATGTGTCTCTATGGGTCTCACTGTCCCCCACTGAAATCCATGGGGTCCCTATGTGTCCCAATGTCCCCCTATTGGTCCCAGTGTCAGCCTATGGGTCACAATGTGTCCCTATGTGTCCCAATGTCCCTCCTATGTGTTGCTAAGTGTCTCCATGGGGTCTCTTATGAGTATCTCTGGGCCAAAATATCTACCTATTGGTATCCATAGGTTACATTACGTCCCTATGTGCCTCTATGGGGTCTCTTAAGGGTTACAGCGAAGTCCCTATGTGTCTCTATGGGTCTCACTGTCCCCCACTATGTTCCATGGGGTCCCTATGTGTCCCAATATACCCCTATGGGTCCCAGTGTCTCCCTATGGGTCACTATTTGTTCCTAAGTGCCGAATGTCCCCCCTATGTGTCCCAATGGCCCACTTTGGGGTTTCTATGGAGACTCTTATTGGTATCTCTGGGCCCAAATGTCTTCCTATGGGTATCTATGGGTTTCAATGAGGTCCCTATGTGCCTCTATGGGGTCTCTTATGGGTATCAGTGGAGCCCCTATGTGTCTCTACGGGTCTCACTGTTCCCCACTGTAATCCATGGGGTCCTTCTGTGTCCCAATGTCCACACTATGGGTTGCTATGTACCTCTATGGGGTCTCTGTGTGGTCTCTTATGGGTATTTCTGGGCCCAAATGTCTTCCTATGGGTATCTATGGGTTTCAATGTGGTCCCTATGTGCCTCTATGGGGTCTCACTATCCCCCACCTTAATCCATGGGGTCTCTATGTGTCCCAATGTCCCCCTATGGGTCCCAGTGTCTCCCTATGGGTCACTATGTGTCCCTATGTGTCCCAATGTCCCCCCTATGGGTTGCTATGTGCCTCTATGGGTTCTCTATGGGGCTCTATGGGGTGCCTATGGAGCTCTATGGAGTACTATGGGGCGTTCTGAGGTTTCTATGGGGTGTCTATGGAACGCTATGGTGTGTCTATGTGGCAAAATGAGTTTCTATGGGTGGCTATGGGAGATCTATGGGGCACAATGGGTTACCTATGGGGCTCTATGGGATGTCTATGGGGCTCTATGGCGCGGCTATATATTTTTATGTGGTGTCTATGTGGCACTATGTTGTGCTATGGGGTGCTGTGAGGCACTATGGGGTGCTATGGGGCTCTATGGAGCAGTATAGGTTGTCTATGGGTCCCTATGGGGTGCAATGGGGCGTTGTGGGGCACAAGGGAGTGTCTATGAGGCTCCATGGGCTGCTATGGGGCACTGTGGAGTAGCTATGGGATGATTTGGGGTCTCTTTGTGCCCCTATGGGGCGCTATGGGTCACTATGTGGTGTCTATGGGGCCCTATGGGGTGGCTATGCGGTGCTGTAGGGTGGCTATGGGTTGCTTTGGGGTATCCTTGGGTTGCTATGGGGCACTATGGGTGACTATGGGGTGCTATGGTTTGCTATGGGGCTCTATGCGGAAGAATGGGGTCTCTATGGGGCGCTATGAGGTCCCTATGGGGCTCTATGGGGAGTCTCTGGGGTGTCTTTGGGGATCTATCGGTTGTCTGTGGGGCTCTATGGGGTCTGCATGGGGTCTGTATGGGGTTCAGTGGGTCTCTATGGGGCTCTATGGGGTGTCTACAGGCACTATGGGGCGATATGGGGTGTCTATGTGGTTCAATTGGGCTCTATGTTGTGGCTGTAGGGCCTTATGTGGTGTCTATGGAGCACTGTGGGCTGCTATGGGGTGCTTTGGGGAACTATGGGGTGTCTATGGGGCTCTATGGAGCAGTATGCTGTGTCTATGGGTCCCTATGGGGTGCAATGGGGTGCTGTGGGGCACAATGGAGTGTCTATGAGGCTCCATGGGCTGCTATGGGGCACTATGGAGTAGCTATGGGGTGCTATGGGGTCTCTGTAGGCCCCTATGGGTCACTATGGGTCACTATGTGGTGTCTATGGGGTTCTATGGGATGGCTATGCGGTGCTGTAGGGTGGCTATGGGGTGCTTTGGGGTATCCTTGGGTTCATATGGGGCGCTATGGGTGACTATGGGGTGCTATGGTTTGCTATTCGGCTCTATGCGGAAAAATGGGTCTCTATGGGGCGCTATGAGGTCCCTATGGGGCTCTATGGGGAGTCTCTGGGGTGTCTTTGGGGATCTATGGGTTGTCTGTGGGGCTCTATGGGGTCTGCATGGGGTCTGTATGGGGTTCAGTGGGTCTCTATGGGGCTCTATGGGGTGTCTACAGGCACTATGGGGCGATATGGGGTGTCTATGTGGTTCAATTGGGCTCTATGGTGTGGCTGTAGGGCCTTATGTGGAGTCTATGGTGCACTGTGGGCTGCTATGGGGTGCTGTGGGGAACTACGGGGTGTCTATGGGGCTCTATGGAGCAGTATGCTGTGTCTATGGGTCCCTATGGGGTGCAATGGGGTGCTGTGGGGCACAATGGAGTGTCTATGAGGCTCCATGGGCTGCTCTGGGGCACTATGGAGTAGCTATGGGGTGCTATGGGGTCTCTTTGGGCCCCTATGGGTCACTATGGGGCTCTATGGGGTATCTTTGTGTTCCTATGGGGCGCTATGGGTGACTATGGGGTCGCTATGGGTTTCTTTGAGGCACTATGGGTCTCAATGGGGTCTCTATGGGTCTCAATTTATCCTTATGGCTCCCAATGACTGTCTATGGGTCTCTATGTGTCCCTATGTGTCCCAGTGTTTCTCTATGTGTCCCTATGGGTCCCAGTGTCTCTCTATGGGTCCCAATGTCTTCCTCTGGATCTCTATGGGTCCCTATGGGTCCCAGTGTCTCTCTATGTCCCCCTGTCTAGGTGGTAACTATACAGATGGTAACAAAGATGGTAACAAATGTACAGAGGTTCTAAGCGAGAGAGAAACTCACCAGTGGTGATGCCTTCGCTGAGGAAGCTGGGGCGGTCTTCACTGCAGAGCGATGTCCAAGAGATGCTGCCTCACAGAATCACAGAATTCTCAAGGTTGGAAAAGGGCTGCCAGCTTTTGTAGGAGAATAGCATGGGAGACAGTTGTGAAGGCTTTGCTGAAGTCCAAGTAGAGCACATCAACAGCCTTTCTTTCTTTCCTTCATCCATCAGATGGGTCACAGGATCGTAGAAGGAGATCAGATTGGTCAAGCAGGAGCTGCCCTTCACGAACCCATGCTGGCTAGGTCTGATCTCCTGCTCATCCCACACCTGCCGCATCTGTCATCTCCCTCAAGACAATTCGTTCCATTCCCTTCCCTGGCACCGAGGTCAGGCTAACAGGCCTGGAGTTGCCCGGATCCTCCTGACAACCTTGCTTGGAAATGGGAGTCACGTTGGCAAGCCTCCAGTCTTCTGGGACCTCACCCGGTAACAGGGAGCTCGGAAAGATAATGGAAAGCGGCTCGAGTGAGGGTCAGCCCTTAAATGAGGTCTCAGAGGAGGTGGAGTCGAGCTCCAGCCCTCCCGGGAGCACAGCTCCATTACTCTCACCTGTGCTCCCGCAGCTGACCCCACACTTGCCTCAGCTGATTAATCAGAGGTTCAGGCTGTGATTACCAATCTCCCATACAGCCCCTATGGGTCCCAGTGTCTCCCTATGGGTCACTATGTGTTCCTAAGTGCCGAATGTCCCCCCTATGTGTCCCATTGGCCCCCTTTGGGGTTTCTATGGGGACTCTTATTGGTATCTCTGGGCCCAAATGTCTTCCTATGGGTATCTATGGGTTTCAATGAGGTCCCTATGTGCCTCTATGGGGTCTCTTATGGGTATCAGTGGAGCCCCTATGTGTCTCTACGGGTCTCACTGTTCCCCACTGTAATCCATGGGGTCCCTCTGTGTCCCAATATCCACACTATGGGTTGCTATGTGCCACTATGGGGTCTCTATGTGGTCTCTTATGGGTATCTCTGGGCCCAAATGTCTTCCTATGTGCATCTATGGGTTTCAATGTGGTCCCGATGTGCCTCTATGGGGTCTCTATGGGTCTCAGCAATGTCCCTATGTGTCTCTATGGGTCTCACTGTCCCCCACTGTAATCCATGGGATCCCTATGTGTCCCAATGTCCCCCCATGGGTCCCAGTGTCTCCCTATGGGTCACTATGTGTCCCTATGTGTCCCAATATCCCCCCTATGGGTAGCTATGTGCCTCTATGGGTTCTCTTATTCATATCTATGGGCTTAAATGTTCTCCTATGGGTATCTATGGGTTTCAGTGTGGTCCCTATGTGCCTCTATGGGTTCTCTATGGGGCTCTATGGGGTGCCTATGGAGCTCTATGGGGTTCTATGGGGCGTTCTGAGGTTTCTATGGGGTGTCTATGGAACGCTATGGTGTGTCTATGTGGCAAAATGAGTTTCTATCGGTGGCTATGGGAGCTCTATGGGGCACAATGGGTTACCTATGGGGCTCTATGGGATGTCTATGGGGCTCTATGGCGCGGCTATATGTCCTTATGTGGTGTCTATGTGGCACTATGTTGTGCTATGGGGTGCTGTGAGGCACTATGGGGTGCTATGGGGCTCTATGGAGCAGTATAGGGTGTCTATGGGTCCCTATGGGGTGCAATGGGGCGTTGTGGGGCACAAGGGAGTGTCTATGAGGCTCCATGGGCTGCTATGGGGCACTGTGGAGTAGCTATGGGATGATTTGGGGTCTCTTTGTGCCCCTATGGTGCGCTATGGGTCACTATGTGGTGTCTATGAGGCCCTATGGGGTGGCTATGCGGTGCTGTAGGGTGGCTATGGGTTGCTTTGGGGTATCCTTGGGTTGCTATGGGGCACTATGGGTGACTATGGGGTGCTATGGTTTGCTATGGGGCTCTATGCGGAAGAATGGGGTCTCTATGGGGCGCTATGAGGTCCCTATGGGGCTCTATGGGGAGTCTATTGGGTGTCTTTGGGGATGTATGGGTTGTCTGTGGGGCTCTATGGGGTCTGCATGGGGTCTGTATGGGGTTCAGTGGGTCTCTACGGGGCTCTATAGGGTGTCTACAGGCACTATGGGGCGATATGGGGTGTCTATGTGGTTCAATTGGGCTCTATGTTGTGGCTGTAGGGCCTTATGTGGTATCTATGGGGCACTGTGGGCTGCTATGGGGTGCTGTGGGGAACTATGGGGTGTCTATGGGGCTCTATGGAGCAGTATGCTGTGTCTATGGGTCCCTATGGGGTGCAATGGGGTGCTGTGGGGCACAATGGAGTGTCTATGAGGCTCCATGGGCTGCTATGGGGCACTATGGAGTAGCTATGGGGTGCTATGGGGTCTCTTAGGGCACCTATGGGTCACTATGGGGTGCCTATGGGGCTCTATGGGGTATCTTTGTGTTCCTATGGGGCACTATGGGTGATTATGGGGTCGCTATGGGTTTCTTTGAGGCACTATGGGTCTCAATGGGGTCTCTATGGGTCTCAATTTATCCTTATGGCTCCCAATGACTGTCTATGGGTCTCTATGTGTCCCTATGGGTCCCAGTGTCTCTCCATGGGTCCCAATGTCTTCCTCTGGATCTCTATGGGTCCCAGTGTCTCTCTATGGGTCCCAATGTCTTCCTCTGGATCTCTATGGGTCCCTAGGGGTCCCAGTGTCTCTCTATGTCCCCCTGTCTAGGTGGTAACTATACAGATGGTAACAAAGATGGTAACAAATGTACAGAGGTTCTAAGCGAGAGAGAAACTCACCAGTGGTGATGCCTTCGCTGAGGAAGCTGGGGCGGTCTTCACTGCAGAGCGATGTCCAAGAGATGCTGCCTCACAGAATCACAGAATTCTCAAGGTTGGAAAAGGGCTGCCAGCTTTTGTAGGAGAATAGCATGGGAGACAGTTGTGAAGGCTTTGCTGAAGTCCAAGTAGAGCACATCAACAGCCTTTCTTTCTTTCCTTCATCCATCAGATGGGTCACAGGATCGTAGAAGGAGATCAGATTGGTCAAGCAGGAGCTGCCCTTCACGAACCCATGCTGGCTAGGTCTGATCTCCTGCTCATCCCACACCTGCCGCATCTGTCATCTCCCTCAAGACAATTCGTTCCATTCCCTTCCCTGGCACCGAGGTCAGGCTAACAGGCCTGGAGTTGCCCGGATCCTCCTGACAACCTTGCTTGGAAATGGGAGTCACGTTGGCAAGCCTCCAGTCTTCTGGGACCTCACCCGGTAACAGGGAGCTCGGAAAGATAATGGAAAGCGGCTCGAGTGAGGGTCAGCCCTTAAATGAGGTCTCAGAGGAGGTGGAGTCGAGCTCCAGCCCTCCCGGGAGCACAGCTCCATTACTCTCACCTGTGCTCCCGCAGCTGACCCCACACTTGCCTCAGCTGATTAATCAGAGGTTCAGGCTGTGATTACCAATCTCCCACACAGCCCCTGTGGGTCCCAATGTTTCCCTATGGATCTCTGGGTGTCCCTATAGGACTCTATGGGGTTATTATGCCTCTAAATGGGTCCCTATATGTCTCTATGTCTCTCTATGGGGTCCCTATGTGTCCCAATGTCCCCACTATGGTTTGCTATGTGCCTCTATGGGGTCTCTATGGGGTCTTTTATGGGTAACTATCGTCCCAAATGTATTCCTAAGGGTATCTATGGGTTTCAATGTGGTCCCTATGTGCCTCTATGGGGTCTCTTATGGGTCTCAACGAAGTCCCTATGTGTCTCTATGGGTCTCGCTGTCCACCACTGTAATCCATGTGGTCCCTATGTGTCCCAATATCCCCATATGGGTCCCAGTGTCTCCCTATGGGTCACTATGTGTCCCTATGTGTCCCAATGTCCCCCCTATGGGTTGCTATGTGCCTCAATGGGCTCTCTTATGGATAGCTCTGGGCCCAAATGTCTCCCTGTGGGTATCTATGGGTTACATTAGGTCCCTATGTGCCTCTATGGGGTCTCTTATGGGTCTCAGCGGGTTCCCTATGTGTCTCTATGGGTCTCACTGTCCCCCACTGTAATCCATGGGGTCCTTAGTTGTCCCATTGTCCCCCTATGGGATCCAGTGTCTCCTCATGGGTCACGGTGTGTCCCTATGTGTCCCTATGTCCCCCCTATGGGTTGCTATGTTCCTCTATGGGGTCTCTTATGGGTCTCAGCAGGGTCCCTATGTGTCTCGATGGATCTGACTGTCCCCCACTTTAATCCATGGGGTCACTATGTGTCCCAATGTCCCCCTATGGGTCCCAGTGTCTCCCTATGTGTACCTATGTGTCCCAATGTCCCCCTATGGGTCACTATGTGTCCCAATGTCCCCCCTATGGGTTGCTATGTGCTTGTATGTGGTTTCTTATGGGTATCTCTGGGCCCAAATATCTTCCTATAGCTATCTATGGGTTTCAATGTGGTCCCTATGTGCCTCTATGGGGTCTCTTATGGGTCTCAGCGGGGTTTCTATGTGTCTCTATGGGTCTGGCTGTCCCCCACTGTAGTCCAAGGGGTCCCTATGTGTCCCAATGTCCCCATATGGGTCCCAGTGTCTCCCTATGGGTCACTATGTGTCCCTACGTGTCCCAATGTCCCCCCTATGGGTTGCTATGTGCCTCTATGGGGTCTCTGTGGGGTCTCTTATGGATATCTCTGGGCCCAAATGTCTTCCTACAAGTATCTATGAGTTTCAATGTGGTCCCTAGGTGCCTCTATGGGGTCTCTTATGGGTCTCAGCGGGGTCCTTATGTATCTCTATGGGTCTCACTGTCCCCCACTGTAATTCATTGGGTCCCTATGTGTCCCAATGTCCCCCTATGGGTCCCAGTGTCTTCCTACGGGTCACAATGTGTACCTATGTGTCCCAATGTCCCCCCTATGGGTTGCTATGTGCCCCTATGGCGTCTCTATGGGGTCTCTTATGGTTATCTCTGGGCCCAAATGTCTTCCTTTGGGTATCTGTAAGTTTCAAAGTCGTCCTATGTGTCCCTATGGGTCTTAATGGCTCCTAATGTGTCCCTATGAGTCTATATGTGGTCTCACTGTCCCAGTGGGTCTCTATGTGTTCCTATGTGTCTATATGGAGTCTCTATCTGGTTTCTATGGGTCTTGGTGTCCCTCTATGTGTCACTTTGTGCCTCTATGGGGTCTCCATGGGTTTCTATGGGATCTCTATGTCTCTCTTTGGGTCCCTATTAGTCCCAATAGGTCCCTATGAGTCTCTATGATGTCTCCCTTTGTCCCCATATGGGTCCCAGTGTGACCCACATGTGCCCACAGCAGCTCCTGCCCCATAGACCTGACCCACATGTTCCCCACAGCAGCTCCTGCCCCATAGATCTGACCCACATCTGCCCCACAGCAGCTCCTGCCCCATAGATCTGACCCCCATCTGCCCCACAGCAGCTCCTGCCTCATACATCTGACTCACAGCATCTCCTGCCCCATAGAACTGGCCCACATCAGCCACAGCAGCTCCTGACCTATAGATCTGACCCACATCTGCTCCACAGCATCTCCTGCCCCATAGATCTGACCCCCATCTACCCCACAGCAGCTCCTGCCTCATACATCTGACTCACAGCATCTCCTGCCCCATAGAACTGGCCCACATCAGCCACAGCAGCTCTTGCCCCATAGATCTGACCCACATCTGACCCACAGCAGCTCCTGCCCCATAGATCTGACCCACATCTGCCACACAGCAGCCTTTGCCCCATAGATCTGACCCACATCTGCCACACAGCATCTCCTGCCCCATAGATCTGACCCACATCTGCCCCACAGCATCTCCTGCCCCATAGATCTGACCCACATCTGCCCCACAGCAGCTCCTGCCCCATAGATCTTACCCAGATCTGCCCCACAGCAGCTCCTACCTAAAGATCTGACCCACATCATCTCGACAGCAGCTCCTGTCCCATAGATCTGACCCACATGTGCCCCAGAGCTGCTCCTGCCCCATAGATCTGAACCACAGCAGCTCCTGTCTCATAGATCTTACCCACATCAGCCCCACAGCAGATTTTGCCCCATAGTTATGTCCCACATCTGCCCAACAGCAACTCCTGCCCCATAGATCTGACCCACATGCGCCCCACAGCAGCTCCTGCCCCATAGGTCTGACCCACATGCGCCTCACAGCAGCTCCTGCCCCATAGATCTAACCACCATCAGCCCCAAAGCAGCTCCTGCCCCATAGATTTGACCCACATCAGCCACACAGCATCTCCCGCCCCATAGATGTGACCCACATCTGCACCACAGCAGCTCCTCCCCATACATCTAACACCCATCAGCCTCACAGCAGCTCCTGCCCCATAGATATGCCCTACATCTGCCCCACATCAGCTCCTGCAACATAGATCTGACCCACATCTGCAACACAGCAGCTCCTGCTCCATAAATCTGACCAACATCAAGCCCACATTTGTTCCTGCCCCATAGATCTGACCCACAGCAGCCCCTGCCTCATAGATCTGACCCACAAGTGCCCCACAGCAGCTCCAGCCCAATAGACCTGACCCACATCTGCCCCAAAGCATCTCCTGCCCCATAGATCTTTCCTACATCAGCCCCACAGCACCTCCGGCCCAATAGATCTGACCCACATGTGCCCCACAGCAGCTCCTGCCCCATAGATCTGACCCACATCAACCATGTTGATAAACATGAAAACATACAACATGGGTTGTATCAACCATGTAATCCATGGTGTCCCTATGTGTCCCAATGTCACCCTATGGGTCCCAGTGTCTCCCTATGGGTCACTATGTGTCCCAATGTCCCCCCTATGGGTTGCTATGTGCCTCTATGGGTTCTCTATGGGGCTCTATGGGGTGCCTATGGAGCTCTATGGGGCGTTCTGAGGTTTCTATGGGGTGTCTATGGAACGCTATAGTGAGTCTGTTTGGTAAATTAGTTTCTATGGGTGGCTATGGGAGCTCTATGGGGCACAATGGGTTGCCTACGGGGCTCTATGGGATGTCTGTGGGGCTCTATGGCGCGGCTATATGTCCTTATGTGGTGTCTATGTGGCACTATGTTGTGCTATGGGGTGCTGTGAGGCACTATGGGGTGCTATGGGGCTCTATGGAGCAGTATAGGGTGTCTATGGGTCTCTATGGGGTGCAATGGGGCGCTGTGGGGCACAAGGGAGTGTCTATGAGGCTCCATGGGCTGCTATGGGGCACTGTGGAGTAGCAATGGGATGATTTGGGGTCTCTTTGTGCCCCTATGGGGCGCTATGGGTCACTATGTGGTGTCTATGGGGCTCTATGGGGTGGCTATGCGGTGCTGTAGGGTGGCTATGGGGTGCTTTGGGGTATCCTTGGGTTCCTATGGGGCGCTATGGGTGAATATGGGGTGCTATGGTTTGCTATGGGGCTCTATGCGGATAAATGGGGTTTCTATGGGGCGCTATGAGGTCCCTATGGGGCTCTATGGGGAGTCTATGGGGTGTCTTTGGGGATCTATGGGTTGTCTGTGGGGCTCTATGGGGTCTGCATGGGGTCTGTATGGGGTTCAGTGAGTTTCTATGGGGCTCTATGGGGTGTCTACAGGCACTATGGGGCGATATGGGGCATCTATTTGGTTCAATTGGGCTCTATGGTGTGGCTGTAGGGCCTTATGTGGTGTCTATGGGGCACTGTGGGCTGCTATGGGGTGCTGTGGGGAACTATGGGGTGTCTATGGGGCTCTATGGAGCAGTATGCTGTGTCTATGGATCCCTATGGGGTGCAATGGGGTGCTGTGGGGCACAATGGAGTGTCTATGAGGCTCCATGGGCTGCTATGGGGCACTATGGAGTAGCTATGGGGTGCTATGGGGTCTCTTTGGGCCCCTATGGGTCACTATGGGGCTCTATGGGGTATCTTTGTGTTCCTATGGGGCGCTATGGGTGACTATGGGGTCGCTATGGGTTTCTTTGAGGCACTATGGGTCTCAATGGGGTCTCTATGGGTCTCAATTTATCCTTATGGCTCCCAATGACTGTCTATGGGTCTCTATGTGTCCCTATGGGTCCCAGTGTCTCTCTATGTGTCCCTATGGGTCCCAGTGTCTCTCTATGGGTCCCAATGTCTTCCTCTGGATCTCTGTGGTTCCCTAGGGGTCCCAGTGTCTCTCTATGTCCCCCTGTCTAGGTGGTAACTATACAGATGGTAACAAAGATGGTAACAAATGTACAGAGGTTCTAAGCGAGAGAGAAACTCACCAGTGGTGATGCCTTCGCTGAGGAAGCTGGGGCGGTCTTCACTGCAGAGCGATGTCCAAGAGATGCTGCCTCACAGAATCACAGAATTCTCAAGGTTGGAAAAGGGCTGCCAGCTTTTGTAGGAGAATAGCATGGGAGACAGTTGTGAAGGCTTTGCTGAAGTCCAAGTAGAGCACATCAACAGCCTTTCTTTCTTTCCTTCATCCATCAGATGGGTCACAGGATCGTAGAAGGAGATCAGATTGGTCAAGCAGGAGCTGCCCTTCACGAACCCATGCTGGCTAGGTCTGATCTCCTGCTCATCCCACACCTGCCGCATCTGTCATCTCCCTCAAGACAATTCGTTCCATTCCCTTCCCTGGCACCGAGGTCAGGCTAACAGGCCTGGAGTTGCCCGGATCCTCCTGACAACCTTGCTTGGAAATGGGAGTCACGTTGGCAAGCCTCCAGTCTTCTGGGACCTCACCCGGTAACAGGGAGCTCGGAAAGATAATGGAAAGCGGCTCGAGTGAGGGTCAGCCCTTAAATGAGGTCTCAGAGGAGGTGGAGTCGAGCTCCAGCCCTCCCGGGAGCACAGCTCCATTACTCTCACCTGTGCTCCCGCAGCTGACCCCACACTTGCCTCAGCTGATTAATCAGAGGTTCAGGCTGTGATTACCAATCTCCCATACAGCCCCTGTGGGTCCAAATGTTTCCCTATGGGTCTCTAGCTGTCCCTATAGGTCTCTATGGGGTTATTATGCCTCTAAATGGGTCCCTATGTGTCTCTATGTCTCTCTATGGGGTCCCTATGTGTCCCAATGTCCCCGTATGGATCTCTATGTATCCATATGGGTCCCAGTGACTCCCTTTGGGTCACTAATGAGTCACTATGTGTCCCAACATCTCCCCTATGGGTTGCTATATGCCTCTGTGGGGTCTCTTATGGGTATCTCTGGACCCAAATGTATTCCTATGGGTACCTATGGGTTTCAATGTGGTCCCTATGTGCCTCTATGGGGTCTCTTATAGTTCTCAGCAGTGTCCCTATGTGTCTCTATGGGTCTCACTGTCCCCCACTGTAATCCACGGGATCCCTATGTGTCCCAATGTCCCCCTATGGGTCCCAGTGTCTCCCTATGGGTCACTATGTGTCCCTATGTGTCCCAATATCCCCCCTATGGGTAGCTATGTGCCTCTATGGGGTCTCTTATTTGTATCTATGGGCTTAAATGTCCTCCTATGGGTATCTATGGGTTTCAATGTGGTCCCTATGTGCCTCTATGGGGTCTCTTATGGGTCTCAGCAGAGTCTCTGTGTGTCTCTACGGGTATCACTGTCCCCCACTGTAATCCATGGTGTCCCTATGTGTCCCAATGTCCTTCCTATGGGTTGCTATGTGCCTCTATGGGTTCTCTATGGGGCTCTATGGGGTGCCTATGGAGCTCTATGGGGTTCTATGGGGCGTTCTGAGGTTTCTATGGGGTGTCTATGGAACGCTATGGTGTGTCTATGTGGCAAAATGAGTTTCTATGGGTGGCTATGGGAGCTCTATGGGGCACAATGGGTTGCCTGCGGGGCTCTATGGGATGTCTATGGGGCTCTATGGTGCGGCTATATGTCCTTATGTGGTGTCTATGTGGCACTATGTTGTGCTATGGGGTGCTGTGAAGCACTATGGGGTGCTATGGGGCTCTATGGAGCAGTATAGGGTGTCTATGGGTCCCTATGGGGTGCAATGGGGCGCTGTGGGGCACAAGGGAGTGTCTATGAGGCTCCATGGGCTGCTATGGGGCACTGTGGAGTAGCTATGGGATGATTTGGGGTCCCTTTGTGCCCCTATGGGGCGCTATGTGTCACTATGTGGTGTCTATGGGGCTCTATGGGGTGGCTATGCGGTGCTGTAGGGTGGCTATGGGGTGCTTTGGGGTATCCTTGGGTTCCTATGGGGCGCTATGGGTGACTATGGGGTGCTATGGTTTGCTATGGGGCTCTATGCGGGTAAATGGGGTCTCTATGGGGCGCTATGGGGTCCCTATGGGGCTCTATGGGGAGTCTATGGGGTGTCTTTGGGGATCTATGGGTTGTCTGTGGGGCTCTATGGGGTCTGCATGGGGTCTGTATGGGGTTCAGTGGGTCTCTATGGGGCTCTATGGGGTGTCTACAGGCACTATGGGGCGATATGGGGTGTCTATGTGGTTCAATTGGGCTCTATGGTGTGGCTGTAGGGCCTTATGTGGTGTCTATGGGGCACTGTGGGCTGCTATGGGGTGCTGTGGGGAACTATGGGGTGTCTATGGGGCTCTATGGAGCAGTATGCTGTGTCTATGGGTCCCTATGGGGTGCAATGGGGTGCTGTGGGGCACAATGGAGTGTCTATGAGGCTCCATGGGCTGCTATGGGGCACTATGGAGTAGCTATGGGGTGCTATGGGGTCTCTTTGGGCCCCTATGGGTCACTATGGGATGTCTATGGGGCTCCATGGGGTATCTTTGTGTTCCTAAGGGGCGCTATGGGTGACTATGGGGTCGCTATGGGTTTCTTTGAGGAAGTACCAACTCCTGCCCAATGTGTGATATCTCCTGCGCCACAAGTTCCAAGACTTGCCCCACAAGTTCCACCTACCATCCCACAAGTGCCACCTCCTGCCCCACATGTGCCACCTCCCGACCCACAAGTGCCACCTCCTGCCGTGCAAGTGCCAGCTCCTGCCCCGAAAGTGCCAGCTCCTGCTCCACATGTGCCACCTCTCGCCCCACAAGTTCCAGCTCCCGCCCCATAAGTGCCACCTCCCTCTCCACAAATTCCACCTCCCGCCCACAAGTGCCACATCGCTCCCCACAAGTGCCACCTCCTGCCCCACTAGTGCCACCACCCGCCCCACAAGTGCCAACTCCATCCCCACAAGTGCAACCTCCCACCCCACAAGTACCAAATCCTGCCCCACAACTTCCACCTCCTGCCCAACAATTTCCAACTCGTGCCCCACAATTGCCACCTCCTGCCACACAAATGCCACCTTCTGCCTCAAAATGCCACCTCCTGCCCAACAACTCCAACCTCCCGCCCCACAAGTACCACCTCCTGCTCCACAAGTTCCACCTCCTGCCCCATAAGTTCCATCTTACGCCCCACAAGTGCCATCTCCTGCCCCAAAAGCTCAATTTCCTGCCCCATCAGTGCCACCTCCCGCACCACAAGTGCCACCTCCTGCCCCAGAAGTGCCAATTTCTGCCCCACAAGTGCCACTTCCCGCCTTACAAATTCCACCTCCTGCCCCACAACTTTCACCTCCTGCCCCACAAGTGCAACCTCCCAGCCCACGAGTGACACAATCTGCCCAAGTGCCACATCCTGCCTCACAACTTCCACCTCCCCCCCCACAAGTGCCACCTCCTGTCTCACAAGTGCAACCTCCCGTCACTCAACTTCCAACTCCCTCCCCACAAGTGCCACCTCCCGCCCTACAACTTCCACATCCCGCCCCACAACTTCCAACTCCTGGCCCACAAGTGCGATCTCCTGCCCCACCATTACCACGTCCTGCCCCACAATTTCCAACTCCTGCCCCACAAGTGCCACAACCTGCTCCACAATTTCAACGTCCTGCCTTACAAGTGCCATATTCTGCCCCACAAGTGTAGGCTCCTGCTCCACAAGTGCCACCTCCCGAACCACAACCTCAACCTCTGGCCCCACAAGTCCCACCTCCCGCCCCACAAGTGCCACATCCCGCCCACAAGTGCCACCACCCGCCCCACAAGTGCCACCTTCTGTTCCACAACTTCCACCTCCTGCCCCACAAGTTATAACTCCTGCCCCACAAGTGTTGCATTTTGCCCCACAATTGCCACCTCCCGCCTCACAAGTGCCACCTCCCGACCCACAAGTGCCAACTCCTGCCCCGCAACCTCCATCTCCTGCTCCACAAGTGCCACCTCGAACCGCACAATTGCCACCTCCTTCCCCATATCAACCACCTCCCATCCAACAAGTGCCACCTCCTGGCCCACAAGTGCCACCTCCTGCCCTACAACTTCCACCTCCCGCCCCACAAGTGCCACCTCCTGCCCTACAACTTCCACCTCCCGCCCCACAAGTGCCACCTCCTGCCCTACAACTTCCAAACCCTGCCCCAAAACTTCCACCTCCTGCCCAACAATTTCCAACTCGTGCCCCACAATTGCCACCTCCTGCCACACAAATGCCACCTTCTGCCTCAAAATGCCACCTCCTGCCCAACAACTCCAACCTCCCGCCCCACAAGTACCACCTCCTGCTCCACAAGTTCCACCTCCTGCCCCATAAGTTCCACCTTACGCCCCACAAGTGCCATCTCCTGCCCCAAAAGCTCAATTTCCTGCCCCATCAGTGCCACCTCCCGCACCACAAGTGCCACCTCCCGCCCCAAAAGTGCCAATTCCTGCTTCACAAGTGCCAGCTCATGCTTCACAAATGCCAGCTAATGCCCCACATCATCAACTTCCTGCCCCACAAGTGCCACCTCTAACCCCACAAAGACAGCCTCCTGCCCCACATCATCCACCTCCTGCCCCACAAGTGCCAATTCCTGCCCCACAAGTGCCAGCTCATGCCCCACAAGTGCCACCTCCTACCCCACAAAGACCACCTCCTGCCCCACATCATCCACCTCCTCCCAGACAAGTGACAATACCTGTTAGACAAGTGTAACCTCCAGCCCCACATCTTCAACATCCCGCGACACAAGTGCCGACTCCTGGCAACGTGTGCCACATCCCGCCCCACAAGTGTCAACTCCTGCCCCACATGGTCCACCTCCCATCCAACAAGTGCCACCTCCTGCCCCACAAGTGCCAATTCCTGCCCCACAGGTGCCACCTCCCGCCCCACAGGTGCCGCCTCCAGCCACACAAGTGCTAAATCGTGCCGCACAACTTCCACCTCCCGCCCCACAACTGCCACCTCCCGCCTTAAAAGTGCCACCTCCCGACCCACAAGTGCCTCCTCCTGTCCCACAGTTGTCACCTCCCGCTCCACAAGTTACACCTCACCCCCCACAAGTTCTACCACCCACCCCACAAGTGCCACCTGCAGCCCCAGAAGTGTCAAATCCTGCCACACAACTTCCACATCCAGCCCCACAAGTGCCACCTCCCACCCCACAACTTCCACTTCCCGCCCAACAATGGCCTCCTCCTGCCCCACAAGTGCCTCCTCCTGCCACACAAGTGCCTCCTCCTGCCCCACAAGTGCCTCCTCCTGCCCCACAAGTGCCACCTCCAGCCCCAAACCTTCAACCTACTGCCCCACAACTGCCACTTCCCACCCAGCAATTGCCACCCCCCGCCCCACAAGTGCCTCCTCCCACCCCACAAGTGCCAACCCTTACCCCACAAGTGCTAACTCCTGCCCCACATCATCCACCAACCGCCCCACAATTGCCACCTCCTGCCCCACAACTTCCATCTCCCACTCCACAAGTGCCACCTACTGCACAACAAATACCATCTCCTGCCCCACAAGTGCCTCCTCCCACCCCACAACTTCCACTTCCCGCCCAACAACGGCCTCCTCCAGCCCCACAAGTGCCTCCTCCTGCCCCACAAGTGCCTCCTCCTGCCCCACAAGTGCCTCCTCCTGCCCCACAAGTGCCACCTCCTGCCCCACAAGTGCCACCTACTTCCCCACAAGTGCCACCTCCTGCCCCACAAGTGCTACCTACTTCCCCACAAGTGCCACCTCCTGCCCCACATCATCCACCTCCTGCCTCACAAATGCCTCCTCCTGACCCACAATTGCCACCTGCCGCCCCACAACTTCCACCTCACGCCCCACAAGTGCCACCTCCCGACCCACATGTGCCACAACCCGCCCTACAAATCCAACTCCTGCCCCACAAGTGCCACCTCCCGACCCACATGTGCCAACTTCTGCCCCACAAGTGCCAGCTCCTGCCCCTCAAGTGTCACCTCTTCCCCACAAGTGCCACCTTCTGCCCCACAAGTGCCACCTCCTGCCCTTCAAGAGCCACTTCTTGCCCCACAAGTAACATTTCCTGCCCCACAAGTGCCAACCCCTGCCCAACAAGTGCTATGACCCAGCCCACAAGTGCCAACTCCTGCCCCACAAGTGCCACCTCCCGCCCCACAAGTGCCACCACCCTCCCCACAACTTCAACCTCCTTCCCCAAAACATCCACCTCCCGCCCCACAGGTGTCATCATCTGCTCCACAAGTGCCACCTCACGCTCCAAAAGTGCCACCTCCTGCCCCACAAGTGCTACTTCCTGCCTTACAAGTGCCACTTCCCGCTGCACAAGTGACACCTCCAGCCCCACAGCTGCCACAACCCGCCCCACAACTTCCACATCCCGCCTCACAACTGCAAGCTCCTGCCCCACAATTGCCACCTCCTACCACACAAGTGCCAACTCCTGCCCCACAAGTGCCACCTCATGTCCCTCAATTTTCACCTTATGCCCCAAAAGTGCCACCTCCCGCCCAACAAGTGCAACATCTCGCCCCACTAGTGCCACGTCCCGGCCCAAAATTGCTACCTCCTGCCCCACATCATCCACCTCCTGTTCCACAAATGTCACCTCCTGACCCACAACTTCCACCTCCTGCCCCACAAGTGCCACCTTCTGCCTCACAAGTGCCACCCCTTGCCCCACAAGTGCCACATCCCACCGCACAATTTGCACCTCTTGTTACACAAGTCCCACCTCCCGCCCAACAACAGCCTCCTCCTGCCCCACAAGTGCCACCTCCTGCCCCACAAGTGCCACCTCCCACCCCACAAGTGCCACGTCCTTCCCAATTGCCACGTCCTGTCCCACAAGTGCCACCTCCTGCCGTACAAGTGCCACCCTCTGCCCCACAATTGCCACTTCTTGCCCGACAATTGCCAATTCTTGCCCCACAACTTCCACCTCCCACCCCATAACTTCCACCTCCCGTCCCACAGCTTCCACATCCTGCCCCACAAGTGCCCGATCCTGCCCCAGAAGTACCACCACCTGACCCACAAGTGCCAATTCCTGCTTCACAAGTGCCAGCTCATGCTTCACAAATGCCAGCTCCTGCCCCACATCATCAACTTCCTGCCCCACAAGTGCCACCTCCAACCCCACAAAGACAGCCTCCTGCCCCACATCATCCACCACCTGCCCCACAAGTGCCAATTCCTGCCCCACAAGTGCCAGCTCATGCCCCACAAGTGCCAGCTCTTGCCTCACAGGTGCCACCTCCTGCCCCACAAAGTCCATCTCCTGCCCCACAAGTGCCAACTCCTGCCCCACAAGTGCCACCTCCCGCCAAACAACTGACACCACCTGCCCCACAAGTGCCTCCTCCTGCCACACAATTGCCATCTCCTGCCCCACAAGTGCCACCTCCTGCCCCACAAGTGCCACCTCCCGCCCCACAAGTGCCACCTGTCATTCTGCAAGTCCAGCTCCTCTCGAGCCACAAGTGCCAGCTCATGCTTCACAAGTGCCAGCTCCTGCCCCACATCATCAACTTCCTGCCCCACAAGTGCCACCTCCAACCCCACAAAGACAGCCTCCTGCCCCACATCATCCACCTCCTGCCCCACATCATCCACCTCCTGCCCCACATCATCCACCTCCTGCCCCACATCATCCACCTCCTGCCCCACATCATCCACCTCCTGCCCCACAAGTGCCAGCACCTGCCCCACAAGTGCCACCTCCTGCCCCACAAGTGCCAACTCCTGCCCCACATGTTCCATCTACCACCCCACAAATTCCAACTCCTGCCCCACAAGTGCCAGCTCCTGCCCCACAAGAGCCACTTCCTGCCCCACAAGTACCTCTTCCCTCCCAACAAGTTCCAATTTCCGCCCACAAGTGCCACCTCCTGCCCCACAAATGCAACCTCCTGCCCCACAAGTGCCACCTTTCGCCCCACAAATGCCACCTCCCGCTCCACAACTTCCACCTCCTGCCCCACAAGTGCCACCTCCCGACCCACAAGTGCCACCTCACGCCCAACATCTACCACCTCTCTCCCCACAACTTCCATCTCCTGGCCCACAAGTGCCACTTCCTGCCTCAAAAGAGCCACCTTCCGCCTCACAACTTCCACGTAACGTCCCACAACTTCCACCTCCTGCCCCACAAGTGCCAGCTGCAGCTCCACATCATCCAAATCCCGCCCCACAAGTGCCATGTCCAGCCCCACAACATCTGCCTCCTGCCCCAAAAGTGTCAACCCCTGCCCCATAAGTACCATATCACGCCCCACAAGTGCCACCTCCTGCCCCACAAGTTCCAACTCTCGTCTAACAAGTGCCACCTCCTGCCCAACAAGTGCCATTTCTTACCCCACAGGTTCCAAATCCTACCCCACTGGTGCCATTTCCTGCCCCACAAGTGCCATTTCCCCCCCCACATGTGCCAACTCCTGCCTTACAAGTTTCACCTCCCACCCCACAAATTCCACCTCCCACCCCACAAGTTCCACCTCCGGCCCCAAAAGTGCCAATTCCTGCTTCACAAGTGCCAGCTCATGCTTCACAAATGCCAGCTCATGCCCCACATCATCAACTTCCTGCCCCACAAGTGCCACCTCTAACCCCACAAAGACAGCCTCCTGCCCCACATCATCCACCTCCTGCCCTACAAGGGCCAATTCCTGCCCCACAAGTGCCAGCTCATGCCCCACAAGTGCCACCTCCTGCCCCACATCATCCACCTCCTCCCCCAAAAGTGACAATACCTGTTCCACAAGTGCCACCTCCTGCCCCACAACTTCAACATCCCGCCACACAAGTGCCGACTCCTGGCAACGTGTGCCACATCCTGCCCCACAAGTGCCAGCTCCTGCCCCACATGTTCCACCTACCACCCCACAAATTCCACCCCATGCCCCACAAGTGCCAACTCCCAACCCACAAATGCCAAATCCTGCAATGCAACTTCCACCTCCTGCTCCACAAGTGCCACCTCCTGCCCCACATCGTCCACCTCCCACCCAACAATTGCCACCACCTGCCCCACAAGTGCCAATTCCTGCCCCACAAGTGCCAGTTCATGCCCCACAAGTGCCACATTTGTCCACACCACTGCCACCTCCCCCCCCAAATAATCCACCTCCTGCCCCACAAGTGTCACTGACTGACCAACTTCCTCCTCCTGACCCACAAGTGCCAGCTCCTGACCCACAAGTGCCAGATCCTGCCCCACAAGAGCCACTTCCTGCCCCACTAGTACCTCTTCCCTCCCATCAAGTTCCAATTTCCGCCCCACAAGTCCCACCTCCTGCCCCACATCATCCACCTCCCGCCCCACAATTGCCACCTCCCGCCCCACATGTGCCACATCCTGCCCCACAAGTGCAACCTCATGACCCACAAGTGCAACCTCCTGCCCCACATCGTCCACCTCCCACCCAACAAGTGCCACCACCTGCCCCACAAGTGCCAATTCCTGCCCCACAAGTGCCAGCTCATGCTTCACAAGTGCCAGCTCCTGCACTACGTCATCCACTTCCTGCTCACAAGTGCCACCTCCTGACCGACAAAGACATCCTTCTGCCCCACAAGTGCCAATTCCTGCCCCACAAGTGCCAGTTCATGCCCCACAAGTGCCACATTTGTCCACACCACTGCCTCCTCCCCCCCAAATAATCCACCTCCTGCCCCACAAGTGTCACTGACTGACCAACTTCCTCCTCCTGACCCACAAGTGCCAGCTCCTGCCCCACAAGTGCCAGATCCTGCCCCACAAGAGCCACTTCCTGCCCCACAAGTACATCTTCCCTCCCAACAAGTTCCAATTTCCGCCCAACAAGTACCACCTCCTTCTGCACAAGTTCCACCTCCTGCCCTAAAAGCTCCATTTCCTGCCCAAGAAGTGCCACCTCCCGCCCCACAAGTGCCACCTCCTGCCCTACAACTTCCACCTCCTGGCCCACAAGTGCCACCTCCCGCCCTACAACTGCCAAACCCTGCCCCAAAACTTCCACCTCCTGCCCAACAATTTCCAACTCGTGCCCCACAATTGCCACCTCCTGCCTCACAAATGCCACCTTCTGCCTCAAAATGCCACCTCCTGCCCAACAACTCCAACCTCCCGCCCCATAAGTACCACCTCCTGCCCCATAAGTTCCACCTTACGCCCCACAAGTGCCATCTCCTGCCCCAAAAGCTCAATTTCCTGCCCAATGTATTCCTATGGGTACCTATGGGTTTCAATGTGGTCCCTATGTGCCTCTATGGGGTCTCTTATGGGTCTCAGCGAGGTCCCTATGTGTCTCTATGGGTCTCACTGTCCCCCACTGAAATCCATGGGGTCCCTATGTGTCCCAATGTCCCCCTATTGGTCCCAGTGTCAGCCTATGGGTCACAATGTGTCCCAATGTGTCCCAATGTCCCTCCTATGTGTTGCTAAGTGTCTCCATGGGGTCTCTTATGAGTATCTCTGGGCCAAAATATCTACCTATTGGTATCCATAGGTTACATTACGTCCCTATGTGCCTCTATGGGGTCTCTTAAGGGTTACAGCGAAGTCCCTATGTGTCTCTATGGGTCTCACTGTCCCCCACTATGTTCCATGGGGTCCCTATGTGTCCCAATATACCCCTATGGGTCCCAGTGTCTCCCTATGGGTCACTATTTGTTCCTAAGTGCCGAATGTCCCCCCTATGTGTCCCAATGGCCCACTTTGGGGTTTCTATGGAGACTCTTATTGGTATCTCTGGGCCCAAATGTCTTCCTATGAGTATCTATGGGTTTCAATGAGGTCCCTATGTGCCTCTATGTGGTCTCTTATGGGTATCAGTGGAGCCCCTATGTGTCTCTACGGGTCTCACTGTTCCCCACTGTAGTCCATGGGGTCCCTCTGTGTCCCAATGTCCACACTATGGGTTGCTATGTACCTCTATGGGGTCTCTGTGTGGTCTCTTATGGGTATTTCTGGGCCCAAATGTCTTCCTATGGGTATCTATGGGTTTCAATGTGGTCCCTATGTGCCTCTATGGGGTCTCACTATCCCCCACCTTAATCCATGGGGTCTCTATGTGTCCCAATGTCCCCCTATGAGTCCCAGTGTCTCCCTATGGGTCACTATGTGTCCCTATGTGTCCCAATGTCCCCCCTATGGGTTGCTATGTGCCTCTTTGGGTTCTCTATGGGGCTCTATGGGGTGCCTATGGAGCTCTATGGAGTACTATGGGGCGTTCTGAGGTTTCTATGGGGTGTCTATGGAACGCTATGGTGTGTCTATGTGGCAAAATGAGTTTCTATGGGTGGCTATGGGAGATCTATGGGGCACAATGGGTTACCTATGGGGCTCTATGGGATGTCTATGGGGCTCTATGGCGCGGCTATATATCCTTATGTGGTGTCTATGTGGCACTATGTTGTGCTATGGGGTGCTGTGAGGCACTATGGGGTGCTATGGGGCTCTATGGAGCAGTATAGGTTGTCTATGGGTCCCTATGGGGTGCAATGGGGCGTTGTGGGGCACAAGGGAGTGTCTATGAGGCTCCATGGGCTGCTATGGGGCACTGTGGAGTAGCTATGGGATGATTTGGGGTCTCTTTGTGCCCCTATGGGGCGCTATGTGTCACTATGTGGTGTCTATGGGGCCCTATGGGGTGGCTATGCGGTGCTGTAGGGTGGCTATGGGGTGCTTTGGGGTATCCTTGGGTTCCTATGGGGCGCTATGGGTGACTATGGGGTGCTATGGTTTGCTATGGGGCTCTATGCGGAAGAATGGGGTCTCTAGGGGGCGCTATGAGGTCCCTATGGGGCTCTATGGGGAGTCTCTGGGGTGTCTTTGGGGATCTATGGGTTGTCTGTCGGGCTCTATGGGGTCTGCATGGGGTCTGTATGGGGTTCAGTGGGTCTCTATGGGGCTCTATGGGGTGTCTACAGGCACTATGGGGCGATATGGGGTGTCTATGTGGTTCAATTGGGCTCTATGGTGTGGCTGTAGGGCCTTATGTGGTGTCTATGGGGCACTGTGGGCTGCTATGGGGTGCTGTGGGGAACTATGGGGTGTCTATGGGGCTCTATGGAGCAGTATGCTGTGTCTATGGGTCCCTATGGGGTGCAATGGGGTGCTGTGGGGCACAATGGAGTGTCTAAGAGGCTCCATGGGCTGCTATGGGGCACTATGGAGTAGCTATGGGGTGCTATGGGGTCTCTGTAGGCCCCTATGGGTCACTATGGGTCACTATGTGGTGTCTATGGGGCTCTATGGGATGGCTATGCGGTGCTGTAGGGTGGCTATGGGGTGCTTTGGGGTATCCTTGGGTTCATATGGGGCGCTATGGGTGACTATGGTGTGCTATGGTTTGCTATTCGGCTCTATGCGGAAAAATGGGTCTCTATGGGGCGCTATGAGGTCCCTATGGGGCTCTATGGGGAGTCTATGGGGTGTCTTTGGGGATCTATGGGTTGTCTGTGGGGCTCTATGGGGTCTGCATGGGGTCTGTATGGGGTTCAGTGGGTCTCTATGGGGCTCTATGGGGTGTCTACAGGCACTATGGGGCGATATGGGGTGTCTATGTGGTTCAATTGGGCTCTATGGTGTGGCTGTAGGGCCTTATGTGGAGTCTATGGTGCACTGTGGGCTGCTATGGGGTGCTGTGTGGAACTACGGGGTGTCTATGGGGCTCTATGGAGCAGTATGCTGTGTCTATGGGTCCCTATGGGGAGCAATGGGGTGCTGTGGGGCACAATGGAGTGTCTATGAGGCTCCATGGGCTGCTATGGGGCACTATGGAGTAGCTATGGGGTGCTATGGGGTCTCTTAGGGCACCTATGGGTCACTATGGGGTGTCTATGGGGCTCTATGGGGTATCTTTGTGTTCCTATGGGGCGCTATGGGTTTCTTTGAGGCACTATGGGTCTCAATGGGGTCTCTATGGGTCTCAATTTATCCTTATGGCTCCCAATGACTGTCTATGGGTCTCTATGTGTCCCTATGGGTCCCAGTGTCTCTCTATGGGTCCCAATGTCTTCCTCTGGATCTCTATGGGTCCCTATGGGTCCCAGCGTCTCTCTATGTCCCCCTGTCTAGGTGGTAACTATACAGATGGTAACAAAGATGGTAACAAATGTACAGAGGTTCTAAGCGAGAGAGAAACTCACCAGTGGTGATGCCTTCGCTGAGGAAGCTGGGGCGGTCTTCACTGCAGAGCGATGTCCAAGAGATGCTGCCTCACAGAATCACAGAATTCTCAAGGTTGGAAAAGGGCTGCCAGCTTTTGTAGGAGAATAGCATGGGAGACAGTTGTGAAGGCTTTGCTGAAGTCCAAGTAGAGCACATCAACAGCCTTTCTTTCTTTCCTTCATCCATCAGATGGGTCACAGGATCGTAGAAGGAGATCAGATTGGTCAAGCAGGAGCTGCCCTTCACGAACCCATGCTGGCTAGGTCTGATCTCCTGCTCATCCCACACCTGCCGCATCTGTCATCTCTCTCAAGACAATTCGTTCCATTCCCTTCCCTGGCACCGAGGTCAGGCTAACAGGCCTGGAGTTGCCCGGATCCTCCTGACAACCTTGCTTGGAAATGGGAGTCACGTTGGCAAGCCTCCAGTCTTCTGGGACCTCACCCGGTAACAGGGAGCTCGGAAAGATAATGGAAAGCGGCTCGAGTGAGGGTCAGCCCTTAAATGAGGTCTCAGAGGAGGTGGAGTCGAGCTCCAGCCCTCCCGGGAGCACAGCTCCATTACTCTCACCTGTGCTCCCGCAGCTGACCCCACACTTGCCTCAGCTGATTAATCAGAGGTTCAGGCTGTGATTACCAATCTCCCATACAGCCCCTATGGGTCCCAGTGTCTCCCTATGGGTCACTATGTGTTCCTAAGTGCCGAATGTCCCCCCTATGTGTCCCATTGGCCCCCTTTGGGGTTTCTATGGGGACTCTTATTGGTATCTCTGGGCCCAAATGCCTTCCTATGTGTATCTATGGGTTTCAATGAGGTCCCTATGTGCCTCTATGGGGTCTCTTATGGGTATCAGTGGAGCCCCTATGTGTCTCTACGGGTCTCACTGTTCCCCACTGTAATCCATGGGGTCCCTCTGTGTCCCAATATCCACACTATGGGTTGCTATGTACCTCTATGGGGTGTCTATGTGGTCTCTTATGGGTATCTCTGGGCCCAAATGTCTTCCTATGTACATCTATGGGTTTCAATGTGGTCCCGATGTGCCTCTATGGGGTCTCTTATGGGTCTCAACAATGTCCCTATGTGTCTCTATGGGTCTCACTGTCCCCCACTGTAATCCATGGGATCCCTATGTGTCCCAATGTCCCCCTATTTGTCCCAGTGTCAGCCTATGGGTCACAATGTGTCCCTATGTGTCCCAATGTCCCTCCTATGTGTTGCTAAGTGTCTCCATGGGGTCTCTTATGAGTATCTCTGGGCCAAAATATCTACCTATTGGTATCCATAGGTTACATTACGTCCCTATGTGCCTCTATGGGGTCTCTTAAGGGTTACAGCGGAGTCCCTATGTGTCTCTATGGGTCTCACTGTCCCCAACTATGTTCCATGGCGTCCCTATGTGTCCCAATATACCCCTATGGGTCCCAGTGTCTCCCTATGGGTCACTATGTGTCCCTATGTGTCCTAATATCCCCCCTATGGGTAGCTATGTGCCTCTATGGGGTCTCTTATTTGTATCTATGGGCTTAAATGTTCTCCTATGGGTATCTATGGGTTTCAGTGTGGTCCCTATGTGCCTCTATGTGGTCCCTATGTGCCTCAGCAGAGTCTCTGTGTGTCTCTACGGGTATCACTGTCCCCCACTGTAATCCATGGTGTCCCTGTGTGTCCCAATGTCACCTTATGGGTCCCAGTGTCTCCCTATGGGTCACTATGTGTCCCTATGTCCCCCCTATGGGTTGCTATGTGCCTCTATGGGTTCTCTATGGGGCTCTATGGGGTGCCTATGGAGCTCTATGGGGTTCTATGGGGCGTTCTGAGGTTTCTATGGGGTGTCTATGGAACGCTATGGTGTGTCTATGTGGCAAAATGAGTTTCTATGGGTGGCTATGGGAGCTCTATGGGGCACAATGGGTTGCCTACGGGGCTCTATGGGATGTCTATGTGGCTCTATGGTGCGGCTATATGTCCTTATGTGGTGTCTATGTGGCACTATGTTGTGCTATGGGTTGCTGTGAAGCACTATGGGGTGCTATGGGGCTCTATGGAGCAGTATAGGGTGTCTATGGGTCCCTATGGGGTGCAATGGGGTGCTGTGGGGCACAAGGGAGTGTCTATGAGGCTCCATGGGCTGCTATGGGGCACTGTGGAGTAGCTATGGGATGATTTGGGGTCTCTTTGTGCCCCTATGGGGCGCTATGTGTCACTATGTGGTGTCTATGGGGCTCTACGGGGTGGCTATGCGGTGCTGTAGGGTGGCTATGGGGTGCTTTGTGGTATCCTTGGGTTCCTATGGGGCGCTATGGGTGACTATGGGGTGCTATGGTTTGCTATGGGGCTCTATGCGGAAGAATGGGGTCTCTATGGGGCGCTATGGGGTCCCTATGGGGCTCTATGGGGAGTCTATGGGGAGTCTATGGGGTGTCTTTGGGGATCTATGGGTTGTCTGTGGGGCTCTATGGGGTCTGCATGGTGTCTGTATGGGGTTCAGTGGGTCTCTATGGGGCTCTATGGGGTGTCTACACGCACTATGGGGCGATATGGGGTGTCTATGTGGTTCAATTGGGCTCTATGGTGTGGCTGTAGGGCCTTATGTGGTGTCTATGGGGCACTGTGGGCTGCTATGGGGTGCTGTGGGGAACTATGGGGTGTCTATGGGGCTCTATGGAGCAGTATGCTGTGTCTATGGGTCCCTATGGGGTGCAATGGGGTGCCGTGGGGCACAATGGAGTGTCTATGAGGCTCCATGGGCTGCTATGGGGCACTATGGAGTAGTTATGGGGTGCTATGGGGTCTCTTTGGGCCCCTATGGGTCACTATGGGGTGTCTATGGGGCTCTATGGGGTATCTTTGTGTTCCTATGGGGCGCTATGGGTGACTATGGGGTCGCTATGGGTTTCTTTGAGGAAGTGCCAACTCCTGCCCAACGTGTGATATCTCCTGCACCACAAGTTCCAAGACTTGCCCCACAAGTTCCACCTACCATCCCACAAGTGCCACCTCCTGCCCCACATGTGCCACCTCCCGACCCACAAGTGCCACCTCCTGCCGTGCAAGTGCCAGCTCCTGCCCCGAAAGTGCCAGCTCCTGCTCCACATGTGCCACCTCTCGCCCCACAAGTTCCAGCTCCCGCCCCATAAGTGCCACATCCCTCTCCACAAATTCCACCTCCCGCCCACAAGTGCCACATCGCTCCCCACAAGTGCCACCTCCTGCCCCACTAGTGCCACCTCCCGCCCCACAAGTGCCAACTCCAGCCCCACAAGTGCAACCTCCCACCCCACGAGTACCAAATCCTGCCCCACAACTTCCACCTCCTGCCCCAGAAGTGCCATCTCCTGCCTCACGTGTCACCTCCTGCCCCACATCATCCACCTCCAAACCCATAAGTGCCACCTCCTGCACAACAAGTGCCATTTCCTGCCCCACAAGTGCCATTTCCCCCCCCACATGTGCCAACTCCTGCCTTACAAGTTTCACCTCCCACCCCACAAATTCCACCTCCCACCCCACAAGTTCCACCTCCGGCCCCAAAAGTGCCAATTCCTGCTTCACAAGTGCCAGCTCATGCTTCACAAATGCCAGCTCATGCCCCACATCATCAACTTCCTGCCCCACAAGTGCCACCTCTAACCCCACAAAGACAGCCTCCTGCCCCACATCATCCACCTCCTGCCCCACAAGTGACAATACCTGTTCCACAAGTGCCACCTCCCGCCCCACAACTTCAACATCCCGCCACACAAGTGCCGACTCCTGGCAACGTGTGCCACATCCTGCCCCACAAGTGCCAGCTCCTGCCCCACATGTTCCACCTACCACCCCACAAATTCCACCTCATGCCCCACAAGTGCCAACTCCCAACCCACAAATGCCAAATCCTGAATGCAACTTCCACCTCCTGCTCCACAAGTGCCACCTCCTGCCCCACATCGTCCACCTCCCACCCAACAAGTGCCACCACCTGCCCCACAAGTGTCAATTCCTGCCCCACATGTGCCAGCTCATGCTTCACAAGTGCCAGCTCCTGCACTACGTCATCCACTTCCTGCTCACAAGTGCCACCTCCTGACCGACAAAGACATCCTCCTGCCCCACAAGTGCCAATTCCTGCCCCACAAGTGCCAGTTCATGCCCCACAAGTGCCACATTATTCCACACCACTGCCTCCTCCCCCCCAAATAATCCACCTCCTACCCCACAAGTGTCACTGACTGACCAACTTCCTCCTCCTGACCCACAAGTGCTACCTACTTCCCCACAAGTGCCACCTCCTGCCCCACATCATCCACCTCCTGCCCCACAAGTACCTCTTCCCTCCCAACAATTTCCAATTTCCACCAAACAAGTACCACCTCCTTCTGCACAAGTTCCACCTCCCGCCCCACAAGTTCCACCTCCTGCCCTAAAAGCTCCATTTCCTGCCCCAGAAGTGCCACCTCCCGCCCCACAAGTGCCGCCTCCTGCCCTACAACTTCCACCTCCTGGCCCACAAGTGCCACCTCCCGCCCTACAACTGCCAAACCCTGCCCCAAAACTTCCACCTCCTGCCCAACAATTTCCAACTCGTGCCCCACAATTGCCACCTCCTGCCACACAAATGCCACCTTCTGCCTCAAAATGCCACCTCCTGCCCAGCAACTCCAACCTCCTGCCCCACAAGTACCACCTCCTGCTCCTCAAGTTCCACCTCCTGCCACATAAGTTCCACCTTACGCCCCACAAGTGCCATCTCCTGCCCCAAAAGCTCAATTTCCTGCCCCATCAGTGCCACCTCCTGCACCACAAGTGCCACCTCCTGCCCCAGAAGTGCAAATTTCTGCCCCACAAGTGCCACTTCCCGCCTTACAAATTCCACCTCCCACCCCACATTACCACCTCCTGCCCCAAAAGTGCCAATTCCTGCTTCACAAGTGCCAGCTCATGCTTCACAAATGCCAGCTCATGCCCCACATCATCAACTTCCAGCCCCACAAGTGCCACCTCTAACCCCACAAAGACAGCCTCCTGCCCCACATCATCCACCTCCTGCCCCACAAGTGCTAATTCCTGCCCCACAAGTGCCACCTCCTGCCCCACAAGTGCCACGTCCTACCCCACAAAGACCACCTCCAGCCCCACATCATCCACCTCCTCCCCCACAAGTGCCACCTCCTGACCCACAACATCAATCTCCAGCCCCACAAGAGCCGCCTCCTGCCCGACAAGTTACACCTGCTACAAGTTCCACAAGTGCCACCTCCCTGCTCACGAGTGCCACCTCCCGCCCCACATGTACCACCTCCTGCATCACAACTTCCACTTCCCGCCCCACATGTACCACCTCCTGCATCACAACTTCCACCTCCCGCCCCACATGTACCACCTCCTGCATCACAACTTCCACCTCCCGCCCCACATGTACCACCTCCTGCATCACAACTTACACCTCCCGCCCCACATGTACCACCTCCTGCATCACAACTTCCACCTCCCGCCCCACAAATGCCACCTCCTGCCCTACAAGTGCCACCTCAAGCCCCACAAGTGCTCCCTCCCGCTCCACAAGTGCCACGTCCTGC
The DNA here is from genome assembly GCF_054131305.1 of Coturnix japonica. NCBI lineage: Eukaryota > Metazoa > Chordata > Aves > Galliformes > Phasianidae > Coturnix > Coturnix japonica. The sequence continues at coordinate 1,248,001 of NC_140687.1, read as the reverse complement.
CCCACAAGTGCCACCTCCCGCCCCTCTATGGCCACCACCTGCCCCACAAGTTACACCTCTTGCCCCACAACGTCGACCCCCGCCCCACATGTGCCACCACCTGACCCACAAGTGCCAACTCCTGCCCCACAAGTGCCACCTCGCATCCCGCAAGTGCCACATCCCGCCACACAAGTGCCACCTCCTGCCTTACAAGTGCCAATTCCTGCTTCACAAGTGCCACCTCTTGCCCCACATCATCCACCTCCCGCCCCACAATTGCCACCTCCCGCCCCAAAAGTGCCACCTCCTGCCCCAAAAGTGCCACCTCCTGCCCCAAAAGTGCCAATTCCTGCCCCACAAGTGCCAGCTCATGCTTCACAAGTGCCAGCTCCTGAACCACCTCATCCACTTCCTGCTCACAAGTGCCACCTCCTGACCGACAAAGACATCCTTCTGCCCCACAAGTGCCAATTCCTGCCCCACAAGTGCCAGTTCATGCCCCACAAGTGCCACATTTGTCCACACCACTGCCTCCTCCCCCCCAAATAATTCACCTCCTGCCCCACAATTGTCACTGACTGACCAACTTCCTCCTCCTGACCCACAAGTTCCAGCTCCTGCCCCACAAGTGCCAGCTCCTGCCCCACAAGAGCCACTTCCTGCCCCACAAGAACCTCTTCCCTCCCAACAAGTTCCAATTTCCGCCCAACAAGTACCACCTCCTTCTGCACAAGTTCCACCTCCTGCCCTAAAAGCTCCATTTCCTGCCCCAGAAGTGCCACCTCCCGCCCCACTAGTGCCACCTCCTGCCCTACAACTTCCACCTCCTGGCCCACAAGTGCCACCTCCCGCCCTACAACTGCCAAACCCTGCCCCAAAACTTCCACCTCCTGCCCAACAATTTCCAACTCGTGCCCCACAATTGCCACCTCCTGCCACACAAATGCCACCTTCTGCCTCAAAATGCCACCTCCTGCCCAACAACTCCAACCTCTCGCCCCATAAGTACCACCTCCTGCTCCACAAGTTCCACCTCCTGCCCCATAAGTTCCACCTTACGCCCCACAAGTGCCATCTCCTGCCCCAAAAGCTCAATTTCCTGCCCCATCAGTGCCACCTCCCGCACCACAAGTGCCACCTCCTGCCCCAGAAGTGCCAATTTCTGCCCCACAAGTGCCACTTCCCGCCTTACAAATGCCACCTCCTGCCCCACAACTTTCACCTCCTGCCCCACAAGTGCAACCTCCCTGCCCACGAGTGACACAATCTGCCCAAGTGCAACCTCCCGCCCCACAACTTCCACAACCTGCCCCACAAGTGCCACCTCCCGCACCACAACTTCCAACTCCTGGCCCACAAGTGCGACCTCCTGCCCCACCATTACCACCTCCTGCCCCACAATTTCCACCTCCTGCCCCACAAGTGCCACAACCTGCTCCACAATTTCAACGTCCTGCCTTACAAGTGCCACATTCTGCCCCACAAGTGTAGGCTCCTGCTCCACAAGTGCCACCTCCCGAACCACAACCTCAACCTCTGGCCCCACAAGTCCCACCTCCCGCCCCACAAGTGCCACATCCCGCCCCACAAGTGCCACCTTCTGTTCCACAACTTCCACCTCCTGCCCCACAAGTTATAACTCCTGCCCCACAAGTCTTGCATTTTGCCCCACAAGTGCCACCTCCCGCTCCACAAGTGCCACCTCCCGACCCACAAGTGCCAATTCCTGCCCCACATCATTCACCTCCTGCCCCACAAGTGCCACCTCGCACCCCACAAGTACCAACTCCTGCCCCGCAACTTCCACCTCCTGGTCCACAAGTGCCTCCTCGAACCGCACAATTGCCACCTCCTTCCCCATATCAACCACCTCCCATCCAACAAGTGCCACCTCCTGCCCCACAAGTGCCAATTCCTGCCCCACAAGTGCCAGCTCATGCTCCACAAGTGCCAGCTCCTGCCCCTCATCATCCACCTCCTGCCCCACAAGTGCCACCTCCTGACCCACAACATCAATCTCCAGCCCCACAAGAGCCGCCTCCTGCCCAACAAGTTACACCTGCTACAAGTTCCACAAGTGCCACCTCCCTGCTCACGAGTGCCACATCCCGCCCCACATGTACCACCTCCTGCATCACAACTTCCACCTCCCGCCCCACATGTACCACCTCCTGCATCACAACTTCCACATCCCGCCCCACAAGTACCACCTCCTGCATCACAACTTCCACCTCCCGCCCCACATGTACCACCTCCTCCCCACAAGTGCCTCCTCCCGCCCCACAAGCGCCACCTCCCTCTCCACAAACTCCACCTCCCACGCACAAGTGCCACATCCTGCCCCACAAGTGCCACCTTCCGCCCCACAAGTGCCACCTCACACCCCAACAGTGTCAACTTCCGCCCCACAAGTGCCACCTCACGCCCCACAACTTCCACATCCCGCCCCACAAATGCCACCTCCTGCCCTACAAGTGCCACCTCAGGCCCCACAAGTGCCCCCTCCCGCTCCACAAGTGCCACGTCCTGCCCCACAAGTGCCATCTCCCGCCCCACAAGGGCCAAATCCTGACACGCAACTTCCACCTCCTGCCCCACATCATCCACCTCCCACCCCACAAGTGCCACCTCCTGCCGCACAACTGCCAATTCCAGCCCTAAAAGTGCCAGCTCATGCTTCACAATTGCCAGCTCCTGCCCCACATCATCCACCTCCTGCCCCACAAGTGCCACCTCCTATCCCACATGTGCCAACTCCTGCCCCACAAGTGCCATTTCCTGCACCACATTTGCCACCTCCTGCCCCACAAGTGCCACCTCCCACCCCACAAGTTTAACCTCCAGACACACAAGTGCCATCTCCCGCCCCACTAGTGCCATCTCCTGCCCCACAAGTGCCACCTCCCGCCCCTCTATAGCCACCTCCTGCCCCACAAGTTACACCTCTTGCCCCACAACGTCGACCCCCGCCCCACATGTGCCACCACCTGACCAACAAGTGCCAACTCCTGCCCCACAAGTGCCATTTCCTGCACCACATTTGCCGCGTCCTGCCCCACAAGTGCCGGCTCCTGCCCCACAAGTGCTACCTCTCGCCCCACAACCTCAACCTCCTGCCCCACAAGTGCCACCTCCCGCCCCACTACTTCCACGTCAAACCCCAAATCTTCTTACCTTCCACCCCACAAGTGCAACCTCCTGCCCCAAACCTTCAACCTACTGCCCCACAACTGCCACTTCCCACCCAGCAATTGCCAACCCCGCCCCACAAGTGCCTCCTCCCACCCCACAAGTGCCAACCCTTACCCCACAAGTGCCAACTCCTGCCCCACATCATCCACCAACCGCCCCACAAGTGCCACCTCCTGCCCCACAACCGCTAACTCCTGCCTCATATCATTCACCTCGCGCCCCACAATTTCCACCTCCTGCTCAACTAGTGCCACGTGCTGCCCCACAAGTTCCATTTCCCGCCCCACAAGTGCCACCTCCCGCCCCACAACTGCCACCTCCTGCCTTAAAAGTGCCACGTCCCGACCCACAAGTGCCTCCTCCTGTCCCACAGTTGTCACATCCCACTCCACAAGTTACACCTCACCCCCCACAAGTTCTACCACCCACCCCACAAGTGCCACCTGCAGCCCCAGAAGAGTCAAATCCTGCCACACAACTTCCAAATCCAGCCCCAGAAGTGCCACCTCCCACCCCACAACTTCCACTTCCTGCCCAACAACGGCCTCCTCCTGCCACACAAGTGCCTCCTCCTGCCCTACAAGTGCCACTTCCTGCCCCACAAGTGCCACCTCCTGCCCCACAAGTGCCACCTCCTGCCCCACAAGTGCCACTTCCTGCCCCACATCATCCACCTCCTGCCTCACAAATGCCTCCTCCTGACCCACAATTGCCACCTGCCGCCCCACAACTTCCACCTCACGCCCCACAAGTGCCACCTCCCGCCCCACAAGTGCCAAAACCCGCCCCACAAATCCAACTCCTGACCCACAAGTGCCACCTCCCGGCCCACATGTGCCAACTTCTGCCCCACAAGTGCCAGCTCCTGCCCCTCAGGTGTCACCTCTTCCCCACAAGTGCCACCTTCTGCTCCACAAGTGCCACTTCCTGCCGCACAAGTGATACCTCCAGCCCCACAACTGCCACCACCCGCCCCACAACTTCCACCTCCCGCCTCACAAGTGCAACCTCCAGGCCCACAAGTGCCACCTCCAGATCCACAAGAATTAACTCCTGCACCACAAGTGCCACCTCCTGCCCTTCAAGAGCCACTTCTTGCCCCACAAGTAACATTTCCTGCCCCACAAGTGCCAACCCCTGCCCAACAAGTGCTATGACCCAGCCCAAAAGTGCCAACTCCTGCCCCACTAGTGCCACCTCCCGCCCCACAAGTGCCACCACCCTCCCCACAACTTCAACCTCCTTCCCCAAAACATCCACCTCCCGCCCACAGGTGTCATCAACTGCCCCACAAGTGCCACCTCCCGCCCCTCAAGTGCCACACACTGCCCCACAAGTGCTACTTCCTGCCTTACAAGTGCCACTTCCCGCTGCACAAGTGACAGCTCCAGCCCCACAGCTGCCACAACCCGCCCCACAACTTCCACATCCCGCCTCACAACTGCAAGCTCCTGCCCCACAATTGCCACCTCCTACCACACAAGTGCCAACTCCTGCCCCACAAGTGCCACCTCATGTCCCTCAATTTTCACCTTATGCCCCAAAAGTGCCACCTCCCGCCCAACAAGTGCAACATCTCGCCCCACTAGTGCCACGTCCCGGCCCAAAATTGCTACCTCCTGCCCCACATCATCCACCTCCTGTTCCACAAATGTCACCTCCTGACCCACAACTTCCACCTCCTGCCCCACAAGTGCCACCTTCTGCCTCACAAGTGCCACCCCTTGCCCCACAAGTGCCACATCCCACCGCACAATTTCCACCTCTTGTTACACAAGTCCCACCTCCCGCCCAACAACAGCCTCCTCCTGCCCCACAAGTGCCACCTCCTGCCCCACAAGTGCCACCTCCCACCCCACAAGTGCCACGTCCTTCCCAATTGCCACGTCCTGTCCCACAAGTGCCACCTCCTGCCGTACAAGTGCCACCCTCTGCCCCACAATTGCCACTTCTTGCCCCACAATTGCCAATTCTTGCCCCACAACTTCCACCTCCCACCCCATAACTTCAACCTCCCGTCCCACAGCTTCCACATCCTGCCCCACAAGTGCCCGATCCTGCCCCAGAAGTACCACCACCTGACCCACAAGTGCCAACTCCTGCCCCACAAGTGCCACCTCGCATCCCGCAAGTGCCACATCCCGCCCCACAAGTTCCACCTCCTGCCTTACAAGTGCCCATTCCTGCTTCACAAGTGCCAGCTCATGCTTCACAAATGCCAGCTCCTGCCCCACATCATCAACTTCCTGCCCCAGAAGTGTCACCTCCAACCCCACAAAGACAGCCTCCTGCCCCACATCATCCACCTCCTGCCCCACAAGTGCCAATTCCTGCCCCACAAGTGCCAGCTCATGCCCCACAAGTGCCAGCTCCTGCCCCACAACAGCCTCCTCCTGCCCCACAAGTGCCACCTCGTATCCCACAAGTGCCACATCCCGCCCCACAAGTTCCACCTCCTGCCTTACAAGTGCCAATTCCTGCCCTACAAGTGCCAGCTCATTCCCCTGAAGTGCCAGCTCCTGCCCCACAAGTTCCACATTTTGCCACACCACTGCAACCTCCCCCCCAAATAATCCACCTCCTGCCCCACAAGTGTCACTGACCGCCCAACTTCCTCCTCCTGCCCCACAAGTGCCAGCTCCTGCCCGACAAGAGCCACTTCCTGCCCCACAAGTACCTCTTCCCTCCCAACAAGTTCCAATTTCTGCCCCACAAGTGCCACCTCCTACCCCACAAGTGCAACCTCCTGCCCCACAAATGCCACCTTTCGCCCCACAAGTGCCACCTCCCGCTCCACAACTTCCACCTCCCACTCCACAACTTCCAACTCCTGCCCTACAAGTGCCACCTCCCGACCCACAAGTGCCACCTCCCGCCCCACAAGAGCCACCTCCCGCCCTACAACATCCATCTCCTGGCTCACAAGTTCCACCTCCTGCCTCAAAAGAGCCACCTCCCGCCCCACAACTTCCACGTAACGCCCAATAAGTTCCACCTCCTGCCCAAGAAGTGCCACCTCTCGTCCCACAAGTGCCACCTCCTGCCCCACAAGTGCCACCTCCTGCCTTACAAGTGCCACCTCCTGCCCCACAAGTGCCACCTCTCGTCCCACAGCTTCCACCTCCTGCCCAACAAGTGCCACCACCCTCCTCAAAATGCCAACTCCCGCCCCACAAGTGCCACGTCCAGCTCCACAACTTCCACCTCCTTCCCCAAAAGTGTCAACTCCTGCCCCATAAGTTCCATATCCCGCCCCACAAGTGCCACTACCTGCCCCACTAGTGCCATCTCCATTTCCACAGGTGCCACCTCCCGCCCCACAACTTCCACGTAACGCCCCATAAGTTCCACCTCCTGCCCAACAAGTGCCACCTCTCGTCCCACAAGGACCACCTCCTGCCCCACAAGTTCCACCTCTTGCCCCACAAGTGCCAAATACTTCCCCACAACTTCCACCTTCTGCCGCACTAGTGCCAACTCCAATTCCACAAGTGCCACCTCCCACACCACAAGTGCCACCACCTGACCCACAAGTGCCAACTCCTGCCCCACAAGTGCCATTTCTTGCCCCACAAGTGCCACCTCCTGCCCCACAAGTGCCATTTCCTGCCCTACAACTTCAACCTCCTGCCCCACAAGAGCCAGTTCCAGCCCCCCAAATGCCACCTCCTGCCCCACAACTTCAACATCCCGCCATACAAGTGCCACCTCCTGCCCAACGTGTGCCACATCCTGCCCTACAAGTGCCAAATCCTGCCCCGCAACTTTTACCTCCTGCTCCACAAGTGCCAACTCCTGCCCCATATCATCCAACTCCTGCCCCACAAGTGCCACCTCCTGCCCAACAAGTGCCAACTCCTTCCCCCCAAGTGCCACCTCCCGACCCACAAGTGCCACCTCCTGCCGTGCAAGTGCCAGCTCCTGCCCCGAAAGTGCCAGCTCCTGCTCCACATGTGCCACCTCTCGCCCCACAAGTTCCAGCTCCTGCCCCATAAGTGCCACCTCCCTCTCCACAAATTCCACCTCCCGCCCACAAGTGCCACATCGCTCCCCACAAGTGCCACCTCCTGCCCCACTAGTGCCACCTCCCGCCCCACAAGTGCCAACTCCAGCCCCACAAGTGCAACCTCCCACCCCACAAGTACCAAATCCTGCCCCACAACTTCCACCTCCTGCCCCAGAAGTGTCATCTCCTGCCCCACATGTGTCACCTCCTGCCGCACATCATCCACCTCCAAACCCATAAGTGCCACCTCCTGCACAACAAGTGCTAATTCCTGCCCCACAAGTGCCAGCACATGCTTCACAAGCGCCAGCTCCAGCCTAACATCATCCACCTCCTGCCCCACAAGTGCCACATCCCGCCCCACAAGAGCCACTTCCTTCCCCACAAGTACCCCATCCCACACCACAAGTTCCAATTCCTGCCATACAAGTGCCTCCTCCTTCCCCACAAGTGCCACCTCCTGCCCCACAACTTCCACCTTGCGACCCACAAGTGCGAACTCCCGCCAAACAACTGACACCTCCTGCCTCACAAGTGCCAACTCCTGCCCAACAAGTGCCACCTCCTGCCCCACAAGTGCCACCTCCCGACCCACAAGTGCCACCTCCTGCCCCGTCAGTTCCACCTCCTGCCGTGCAAGTGCCAGCTCCTGCCCCACATGTGCCACCTCCCGCCCCACTAGTGCCACCTCCCGCCCCATAAGTGCCACCTCCCTCTCCACAAATTCAGCCTCCCGCCCACAAGTGCCACATCGCTCCCCACAAGTGCCACCTCCCGCCCCACAAGTTCTAACTCCCGCCCCACAAGTGCCAACTCCCGCCCCACAAGTGCCAACTCCCGCCCCACAAGTGCCAACTCCCGCCCCACAAGTGCCAACTCCTGCCGCACAACTGCCAATTCCAGCCCCACAAGTGCCAGCTCATGCTTCACAAGTGCCAGCTCCTGCCCCTCATCATCCACCTCCTGCCCCACAAGTGCCACCTCCTGCCCAAAACCTGCCACCTCCCTCCCCACAATGCCACCTCCTGCCATATTAGTGCAGCCTCCTCCCCCACAAGTGCCAACTCCCACCCCAAAAGTCCCACCTCCTTCCAAACAAGTGCCAGATCCCACCCCAAAAGTGCCACTTCCTGCCCCTCTATCGCCACCTCCTGCCCCAGAAGTTCCACTTCCTGCACCACAAGTTACACCTACAGCCCCACAATTTCCACCTCCTGCCCCAGAAGTTCCACTTCCGCCCCACAAGTGCCACCTCCTGCCCTAAACCTGCCACCTCCCTCCCCACAATGCCACCTCCTGCCATATTAGTGCAGCCTCCTCCCCCACAAGTGCCAACTCCCGCACCACAAGTGCCACCTCCTTCCAAACAAGTGCCACATCCCACCCCAAAAGTGCCACTTCCTGCCTTTCTACCGCCACCTCCTGCCCCAGAAGTTCCACTTCCTGCACCACAAGTTACACCTACAGCCCCACAATTTCCACCTCCTGTTTTACAAGTTCCACTTCCGCCCCACAAGTGCCACCTCCTGCCCAACAAGTGCCAGTTCATGCCCCACAAGTGCAAGGTCCTTTCCTTCAACTTCCACCTCCTGCCCCACAAGTGCCACCTCCTGCCCCACAACGACCACCTCCTGCCCCACATCATCCACCTCCTGCCCCACAAGTTCCAATTCCTTCCCTACAAGTGCCAGCTCATTCCCCTGAAGTGCCAGCTCCTGCCCCACAAGTGCCACATTTTGCCACACCACTGCCACCTCCCTTCCCAAATAATCCACCTCCTGCCCCACAAGTGTCACTGACCGCCCAACTTCCTCCTCCTGACCCACAAGTACAACCTCCTGCCCCACAAGTGCCACCTCCTGCCCAACAAGTGCCAGTTCATGCCCCACAAGTGCAAGGTCCTGTCCTTCAACTTCCACCTCCTGCCCCACAAGTGCCACCTCCTGCCCCACAGCGACCACCTCCTGCCCCACATCATCCACCTCCTTCCCCACAAGTTCCAATTCCTGCCCTACAAGTGCCAGCTCATTCCTCTGAAGTGCCAGCTCCTGCCCCACAAGTGCCACATTTTGCCACACCACTGCCACCTCCCTTCCCAAATAATCCACCTCCTGCCCCACAAGTGTCACTGACCGCCCAACTTCATCCTCCTGACCCACAAGTGCAACCTCCTGCCCCACAAGTGCCAGCTCCTGCCCGACAAGAGCCACTTCTTCCCCACAAGTACCTCTTCCCTCCCAACAAGTTCCAATTTCCACCCCACAAGTGCCACCTCCTGCCCCAAAAGTGCAACCTCCTGCCCCACATCGTCCACCTCCCACCCAACAAGTGCCACCACCTGCCCCACAAGTGCCAATTCCTGCCCCACAAGTGCCACATTTGTCCACACCACTGCCACCTCCCACTCCAAATAATCCACCTCCTGCCCCACAAGTGTCACTGACTGACCAACTTCCTCCTCCTGACCCACAAGTGCAACCTCCTGCCCCACAAGTGCCAGCTCCTTCCCCACAAGAGCCACTTCCTGCCCCACAAGTACCACTTCCCTCCCAACAAGTTCCAATTTCCGCCCAACAAGTACCACCTCCTTCTGCACAAGTTCCACCTCCTGCCCTAAAAGCTCCATTTCCTGCCCCAGAAGTGCCACCTCCCGCCCCACAAGTGCCACCTCCTGCCCTACAACTTCCACCTCCTGGCCCACAAGTGCCACCTCCCGCCCTACAACTGCCAAACCCTGCCCCAAAACTTCCACCTCCTGCCCAACAATTTCCAACTCGTGCCCCACAATTGCCACCTCCTGCCACACAAATGCCACCTTCTGCCTCAAAATGCCACCTCCTGCCAAACAACTCCAACCTCCCGCCCCACAAGTACCACCTCCTGCTCCACAAGTTCCACCTCCTGCCCCATAAGTTCCACCTTACGCCCCACAAGATCCATCTCCTGCCCCAAAAGCTCAATTTCCTGCCCCATCAGTGCCACCTCCCGCACCACAAGTGCCACATCCTGCCCCATAAGTGCCAATTTCTGCCCCACAAGTGCCACTTCCCGCCTTACAAATTCCACCTCCCACCCCACAAGTTCCACCTCCTGCCCCAAAAGTGCCAACTCCTGCTTCACAAGTGCCAGCTCATGCTTCACAAATGCCAGCTCATGCCCCACATCATCAACTTCCTGCCCCACAAGTGCCACCTCTAACCCCACAAAGACAGCCTCCTGCCCCACATCATCCACCTCCTGCCCCACAAGTGCCAATTCCTGCCCCACAAGTGCCAGCTCATGCCTCACAAGTGCCACCTCCTACCCCACAAAGACCACCTCCTGCCCCACATCATCCACCTCCTCACCCACAAGTGACAATACCTGTTAGACAAGTGCAACCTCCAGCCCCACAACTTCAACATCCCGCCACACAAGTGCCGACTCCTGGCAACGTGTGCCACATCCTGCCCCACAAGTGTCAACTCCTGCCCCACATCGTCCACCTCCCATCCAACAAGTGCCACCACCTGCCCCACAAGTGCCAATTCCTGCCCCACAAGTGCCAGCTCACGCTCCACAAGTGCCAGCTCCTGCCCCTCATCATCCACCTCCTGCCCCACAAGTGCCACCTCCTGACCCACAACATCAATCTCCAGCCCCACAAGAGCCGCCTCCTGCCCGACAAGTTACACCTGCTACAAGTTCCACAAGTGCCACCTCCCTGCTCACGAGTGCCACATCCCGCCCCACATGTACCACCTCCTGCATCACAACTTCCACCTCCCGCCCCACATGTACCACCTCCTGCATCACAACTTCCACCTCCCGCCCCACAAGTTCCACCCCCCCCCACAAGTGCCACCTCCTGCCCCACAAGCGCCACCTCCCTCTCCACAAACTCCACCTCCCACACACAAGTGCCACCTCCTGCCTCACAACTTACACCTCCCGCCCCACAAATGCCACCTACTGCCCCACAAGTGCCACCTCCCGCCCCACAAGTGCCAACTCTCGCCCCACAAACTCCACCTCCCACGCACAAGTGCCACCTTCCGCCTTACAAGTGACACCTCACAGCCCAACAGTGTCAACTTCCGCCCCACAAGTGCCACCTCCTGCCCCACAAGTTCCACCTCCTCCCCACATGTGCCACCTCCTGCCCCACAAGCGCCACCTCCCTCTCCACAAACTCCACCTCCCACGCACAAGTGCCACCTCCTGCCTCACAACTTCCACCTCCCGCCCCACAAATGCCACCTACTGCCCTACAAGTGCCACCTCAGGCCCCACAAGTGCCACCTCCCGCTCCACAAGTGCCACGTCCTACCCCACAAGTGCCATCTCCCGCCCCACAAGGGCCAAATCCTGCCCCACATCATCCACCAACCGCCCCACAAGTGCCACCTCCTGCCCCACAGCTTCCATCTCCCACTCCACAAGTGCCACCTACTGCACAACAAATACCATCTCCTGCCCCATAAGTGCCACCTCCTGCCCCACAACCGCTACCTCCTGCCTCATATCATTCACCTCCCGCCCCACAATTTCCACCTCCTGCTCAACTAGTGCCACGTGCTGCCCCACAAGTTCCATTTCCCGCCCCACAAGTGCCACCTCCCGCCCCACAAGTGCCGCCTCCAGCCACACAAGTGCTAAATCGTGCCGCACAACTTCCACCTCCCGCCCCACAACTGCCACCTCCCGCCTTAAAAGTGCCACCTCCCGACCCACAAGTGCCTCCTCCTGTCCCACAGTTGTCACCTCCCGCTCCACAAGTTACACCTCACCCCCCACAAGTTCTACCACCCACCCCACAAGTGCCACCTGCAGCCCCAGAAGTGTCAAATCCTGCCACACAACTTCCACATCCAGCCCCACAAGTGCCACCTCCCGCCTCACAAGTGCCACCTCCCGACCCACAAGTGCCAAGTCCTGCCCCGCAACTTCCATCTCCTGCTCCACAAGTGCCACCTTGAACCGCACAATTGCCACCTCCTTCCCCATATCAACCACCTCCCATCCAACAAGTGCCACCTCCTGCCCCATAAGTGCCACTTCCTGCCCCACAAGTGCCAGCTCATTCCCCTGAAGTGCCACATTTGTCCACACCACTGCCTCCTCCCCCCCAAATAATCCACCTCCTGCCCCACAAGTGTCACTGACTGACCAACTTCCTCCTCCTAACCCACAAGTGCAACCTCCTGCCCCACAAGTGCCAGCTCCTGCCCCACAAGAGCCACTTCCTGCCCCACAAGTACCTCTTCCCTCCCAACAAGTTCCAATTTCCGCCCAACAAGTACCACCTCCTTCTGCACAAGTTCCACCTCCTGCCCTAAAAGCTCCATTTCCTGCCCCACAAGTGCCACCTCCCGCCCCACAAGTGCCACCTCCTGCCCTACAACTTCCACCTCCTGGCCCACAAGTGCCACCTCCCGCCCTACAACTGCCAAACCCTGCCCCAAAACTTCCACCTCCTGCCCAACAATTTCCAACTCGTGCCCCACAATTGCCACCTCCTGCCTCAAAATGCCACCTCCTGCCCAACAACTCCAACCTCCCGCCCCACAAGTACCACCTCCTGCTCCACAAGTTCCACCTCCTGCCCCATAAGTTCCACCTTACGCCCCACAAGTGCCAACTCCTGCCCCAAAGGCTCAATTTCCTGCCCCATCAGTGCCACCTCCCGCACCACAAGTGCCACCTCCTGCCCCATAAGTGCAAATTTCTGCCCCACAAGTGCCACTTCCCGCCTTACAAATTCCACCTCCCACCCCACATTACCACCTCCTGCCCCAAAAGTGCCAATTCCTGCTTCACAAATGCCAGCTCATGCCCCACATCATCAACTTCCTGCCTCACAAGTGCCACCTCTAACCCCACAAAGACAGCCTCCTGCCCCACATCATCCACCTCCTGCCCCACAAGTGCCAATTCCTGCCCCACAAGTGCCAGCTCATGCCCCACAAGTGCCACCTCCTACCCCACAAAGACCACCTCCTGCCCCACATCATCCACCTCCTCCCCCACAAGTGACAATACCTGTTAGACAAGTGCAACCTCCAGCCCCACAACTTCAACATCCCGCCACACAAGTGCCGACTCCTGGCAACGTGTGCCACATCCTGCCCGACAAGTGTCAACTCCTACCCCACATCGTCCACCTCCCATCCAACAAGTGCCACCTCCTGCCCCACAAGTGCCAATTCCTGCCCCACAAGTGCCAGCTCATGCTTCACAAGTGCCAGCTCCTGCCCCTCATCATCCACCTCCTGCCCCACAAGTGCCACCTCCTGACCCACAACATCAATCTCCAGCCCCACAAGAGCCGCCTCCTGCCCGACAAGTTACACCTGCTACAAGTTCCACAAGTGCCACCTCCCTGCTCACGAGTGCCACATCCCGCCCCACATGTACCACCTCCTGCATCACAACTTCCACCTCCCGCCCCACATGTACCACCTCCTGCATCACAACTTCCACTTCCCGCCCCACATGTACCACCTCCTGCATCACAACTTACACCTCCCGCCCCACAAATGCCACCTCCTGCCCTACAAGTGCCACCTCAGGCCCCACAAGTGCCCCCTCCCGCTCCACAAGTGCCACGTCCTGCCCCACAAGTGCCACCTCCCGCCCCTCTATGGCCACCTCCTGCCCCACAAGTTACACCTCTTGCCCCACAACGTCGACCCCCGCCCCACATGTGCCACCACCTGACCCACAAGTGCCAACTCCTGCCCCACAAGTGCCATTTCCTGCACCACATTTGTCGCGTCCTGCCCCACAATTGCCGGCTCCTGCCCCACAAGTGCCAACTCCTGCCCCACAAGTGCCACCTCCCGCCCCACAAGTGCCACCTCCCGCCCCACAAGTGCCACCTCCCGCCCCACTACTTCCACGTCACACCCCAAATCTTCTTACCTTCCACCCCACAAATGCCACCTCCTGCCCCAAACCTTCAACCTACTGCCCCACAACTGCCACTTCCCACCCAGCAATTGCCACCCCCCGCCCCACAAGTGCCTCCTCCCACCCCACAAGTGCCAACCCTTACCCCACAAGTGCCAACTCCTGCCCCACATCATCCACCAACCGCCCCACAAGTGTCACCTCCTGCCCCAGAACTTCCATCTCCCACTCCACAAGTGCCACCTACTGCACAACAAATACCATCTCCTGCCCCATAAGTGCCACCTCCTGCCCCACAACCGCTACCTCCTGCCTCATATCATTCACCTCCCGCCCCACAATTTCCACCTCCTGCTCAACTAGTGACACGTGCTGCCCCACAAGTTCCATTTCCCTCCCCACAAGTGCCACCTCCCGCCCCACAAGTGCCGCCTCCAGCCACACAAGTGCTAAATCGTGCCGCACAACTTCCACCTCCCGCCCCACAACTGCCACCTCCCGCCTTAAAAGTGCCACCTCCCGACCCACAAGTGCCTCCTCCTGTCCCACAGTTGTCACCTCCCGCTCCACAAGTCACACCTCACCCCCCACAAGTTCTACCACCCACTCCACAAGTGCCACCTGCAGCCCCAGAAGTGTCAAATCCTGCCACACAACTTCCACATCCAGCCCCACAAGTGCCACCTCCCACCCCACAACTTCCACTTCCCGCCCAACAACAGCCTCCTCCTGCCCCACAAGTGCCTCCTCCTGCCACACAAGTGCCTCCTCCTGCCCCACAAGTGCCAGCTCCTGCCCCACAAGTGCCACTTCTTGCCCCACAAGTAACATTTCCTGCCCCACAAGTGCCAACCTCTGCCCAACAAGTGCTATGACCCAGCCCACAAGTGCCAACTCCTGCCCCACTAGTGCCACCTCCCGCCCCACAAGTGCCACCACCCTCCCCACAACTTCAACCTCCTTCCCCAAAACATCCACCTCCCGCCCCACAGGTGTCATCATCTGCCCCACAACTGCCACATCCCGCCCCACAAGTTCTACCACCCACCCCACAAGTGCCACCTGCAGCCCCAGAAGTGTCAAATCCTGCCACACAACTTCCACATCCAGCCCCACAAGTGCCACCTCCCACCCCACAACTTCCACTTCCCGCCCAACAACAGCCTCCTCCTGCCCCACAAGTGCCTCCTCCTGCCACACAAGTGCCACCTCCTGCCCCACAAGTGCCACTTCCTGCCCCACAAGTGCTACCTACTTCCCCACAAGTGCAACCTCCTGCCCCACATCATCCACCTCCTGCCTCACAAATGCCTCCTCCTGACCCACAATTGCCACCTGCCGCCCCACAACTTCCACCTCACGCCCCAGTAGTGCCACCTCCCGCCCCACAAGTGCCACAACCCGCCCCACAAATCCAACTCCTGACCCACAAGTGTCACCTCCCGCCCCACAAGTTCCACCTCCCGCACCACAAGTGCCACCTCCCGACCCACATGTGCCAACTTCTGCCCCACAAGTGCCAGCTCCTGCCCCTCAAGTGTCACCTCTTCCCCACAATTGCCACCTTCTGCTCCACAAGTGCCACTTCCTGCCGCACAAGTGATACCTCCAGCCCCACAACTGCCACCACCCGCCCCACAACTTCCACCTCCCGCCTCACAAGTGCAACCTCCAGGCCCACAAGTGCCACCTCCAGATCCACAAGAATTAACTCCTGCCCCACAAGTGCCACCTCCTGCCCTTCAAGAGCCACTTCTTGCCCCACAAGTAACATTTCCTGCCCCACAAGTGCCAACCCCTGCCCAACAAGTGCTATGACCCAGCCCAAAAGTGCCAACTCCTGCCCCACTAGTGCCACCTCCCACCCCACAAGTGCCACACACTGCCCCACAAGTGCCGCCCCCAGCCCCGCAACTGCAACCCCTTGCCCCACAATTTCCACCTCCCACCCCACAATTTTTACCTCCCGCCCCACAAGTGCCATCTCCTGCCCCACAGGTGCCACCTACTGTTCCACATCATCCACCTCCTTCCCCACATCATCCACCTCCTGTTCCACAAATGTCACCTCCTGACCCACAACTTCCACATCCTGCCCCACAAGTGCCACCTCCTGCCCCACATAATCCACGTCCTGCTCCAAAATTGCCACCTCCAGCCCCACCAGTTCCACCGCCCGCCCCACAAGTGCCACGTTCTTCCCAATTGCCACGTCCTGTCCCACAAGTGCCACCCTCTGCCCCACAATTGCCACTTCTTGCCCCACAATTGCCAATTCTTGCCCCACAACTTCCACCTCCCACCCCATAACTTCCACCTCTCGTCCCACAGCTTCCACATCCTGCCCCACAAGTGCCCGATCCTGCCCCAGAAGTACCACCACCTGACCCACAAGTGCCAACTCCTGCCCCACAAGTGCCACCTCGCATCCCGCAAGTGCCACATCCCGCCCCACAAGTTCCACCTCCTGCCTTACAAGTGCCCATTCCTGCTTCACAAGTGCCAGCTCATGTTTCACAAATGCCAGCTCCTGCCCCACATCATCAACTTCCTGCCCCACAAGTGTCAGCTCCAACCCCACAAAGACAGCCTCCTGCCCCACATCATCCACTTCCTGCTCCACAAGTGCCAATTCCTGCCCCACAAGTGCCAGCTCATGCCCCACAAGTGCCAGCTCATGCCCCACAAGTGCCACCTCCCACCCCACAAATGCCACCTCCTGCCCTGCAACTTCCACCTCCTGCTCCACAAGTGCCATCTCCTGCCCCACATCGTCCACCTCCCATCCAACAAATGCCACCTCCTGCCCCACAAGTGCCACCTTCTCCCCACATCATCCACCCCCTGCCCCACAAGTTCCACCTCCTGCCCCACATCATCCACCCCCTGCACCACAAATGCCAGCTCATTCCCCTGAAGTGCCAGTTCTTGCCCCACAAGTGCCTGCTCCTGCCCAACAAGAGCCACTTCCTGCCCCACAAGTACCTCTTCCCTCCCAACAAGTTCCAATTTCCGCCCCACAAGTGCCACCTCCTGCCCCAAGTGCAACCTCCTGCCCCACAAGTGCCACCTCCTTCCCCACAAGTGCCAGCTGCTGCTCCACATCATCCAACTCCCGCCCCACAAGTGCCATGTCCAGCCCCACAACTTCCGCCTCCTGCCCCAAAAGTGTCAACTCCTGCCCCATAAGTTCCATATCCCGCCCCACAAGTGCCACCTCCCGCCCCACAAGTTCCAACTCTCGTCTAACAAGTGCCACCTCCCGCCCAACATTTACCACCTCCCGCCCCACAAGTGCCACCTCCTGCCCAACAAGTGCCATTTCTTACCCCAGATGTTCCAACTCCTGCCCCACAGGTTCCAACTCCTGCCCCACAAGTGCCATTTCCTGCCCCACATCTGGTGCATACCACCCCACAAATTCCACCTCCTGCCCCACAAGTGCCACCTCCCGCTTCACAACTTCCACATCCTGCCATACAAGTGCCACCTCCCGCCATAAAATGCCACCTCCCGTCCCTCTATCACCACCTCCTGCCCCACAAGTTACACTGCCTGCCCCACAAGTTACACCCCACCCCACAGGTACCACCACCCGCCCCACAAGTACCACCTCCTGCAAACAAATGCCGTTTCTTAAACCACAGGTCCAAACTCCTGCCCCACAGGTGCCATTTCCTGCCCCACAAGTGCCACCTCCTGCCCCACAACTTCAACCTCCCGTCAAACAAGTGCCAACTCCTGCCCAATGTGTGCCACATCCTGCCCCACAAGTGCCAACTCCTGCCCCACAAGTTCTACCTACCACCCAACAAATTCTACTTCCTGCCCCACAAGTGCCACCTCCCACCCCACAACTGCCATCTCCCGCTTCACAACTTCCACATCCTGCCCCAGAAGTGCCACCTCCCGCCCCACAAGTGCCAATTCCTGCCCCAAAAGTGCCAGCTCATGCTTCACAATTGCCAGCTCACGTTTCACAACTGCCACCTCCTGCCCCACAAGTGCCACCTCCCGCCCCACAAGTGCCACCTCCCGCCCCACAAGTGCCACCTCCTGCCCAACAAGTGCCATTTCTTACCCCACAGGTTCCAACTCCTTCCCCACAGGTGCCATTTCCTGCCCCATAAGTGCCACCTCCTCTGCCACATGTGCCAACTCCTGCCCCACAAGTGCCATTTCCTGCCCCACATTAGCCACCTACCACCCCACAAATTCAACCTCTTGCCCCACAAGTGCCAAACCCTGACCCGCAACATCCACCTCCTGCTCCACAATTGCCACCTCCTGCCCCACATCATCCACCTCCCACCCAACATGTGCCAACTCCTGCCCCACATCATCCACCTCCTGCCCCACAAGTGCCAATTTCTTCCCCACAAGTGCCAGTTCATGCCCCACAAGTGCCAGTTCATGCCCCACAATTGCCACATTTTGCCACACAACTGCCACCTACCGCCCCAAATCATCCACCTCCCGCCCCACAAGTGTCATTAACTGCCCAACATCCTCCTCATGACCCACAAGTGCCACCTCCTGCCCCACAAGTGCCACCTCCTGCCCCACAAGTGCCACCTCCTCCCATCCACCCCCCACAAGTTCCACCTCCTGCCCCACAAGTGCCACCTCCTGTTTTACAAATGCCACCTCCCGACCCACAACTTCAACCTCCAGCCCCACAAGTGCCACAACCAGCCCCACATCATCCACATCCTGCTCCACAAGTGCCACCTCCCACCCCACTAGTACCAGCTCCCACCCCACAAGTGCCACCTCCTGCCCCACATCATCCACCTCCCGGCCCACAAGTGCCACCTCCTGCCATACAAGTGCCACCTCCCGCTCCACAAGTGCCAGCACCAGCCCCACAAGTGCCATCTCCTGCCCCACCAGTTCCACATCCCGCACTGCAATGCCAATTCCTGCCCCACATCTTCCACCTCCTGCCCCTCAAGTGCCACCTCCTGCCCCACAAGTGCCACCTCCCTCCACACAAGTGTCCCACCTCCTGCCACACAAGTGCCGCCTCCCACCCCACAAGTGCTATTTCCCGCCTTACAACTTCCACCTCCCGCCCCACAACTTCCACCTCCCGCCCCACAACTTCCATCTCCCGCCCCACAACTTCCACCTCCTTCCCCCAACTTTTACCTCCCACCTCACAACTTCCACCTCCTGACCCACAAATGCCACCTCCTGTTCCACAACTGCCATTTCCTGCCCAAGAACTTCCACATCCTACCCCACAAGTGCCACCTCCTGCTTCACAAGTGCCACCTCCTGCCCCAAAACTTCCATTTTCTGCCCCACAAGTGCCACTTTGACCTGCTGTCCATGCTCTTTGTAATACACCCCAGTATTCCATTGGCTTTTTTGGCTACAAGGGCACACTGCTGGCTCATGGTCAATCTGTCGTCCACCAGGACACCCAGGTTCCTCTCAGCAGAGCTCCTCTCCAGCAGCTCTTCCCCCAGCCTGTACTGGTGCATGCAATTACTGCTCCCTAGGTGCAAGACTCTACACTTGCTTTTGTTAAACCTCATCCGGTTTCTTACTGCCCAGCTCTCCAGCCTGTCCAGGTCTCGCTGAATGGCAGCACAGCCTTCAGGCGTGTCAGCCAGTCCTCCCAACTTCGTGTCATCACAAACTTGCTGAGGGTGGTCACTATCTCCTCATCAAGGTCGTTGATGAAGATATTGAACAAGACCGGACCCAGCACTGACCCCTGGGGGACGCCGCTAGTTACAGGTCTCCACCTGGATTCTGCACTGCCAACAACGTCTCTCTGTGCTCTGCCAGTCAGCCACTTCTCAACCCACCTCTCTGTCCACTCATCTATCCCACGCTTGCTCAGCTTGTTATAAGGATGTCCTGGGAGACAGTACCAGATGCCTTGCTGAAATCATGGTAAACTACATCCACCGCCCTATCCAAAACTATCTTGCAGGTTCTTAGTTCTTTACCACTGTTTCCTTTCCCACGCCTTACAACTACAAGCAGCTAGAACAATGTTCTCTGAAGATATCCAGGACAGAAGAGTCCCGGTAGATCAGTATCAAGCCCAGCTCACGGGAGGCCAATGCCCACTGTTTCCTGCCTGATAAACGCAGATCTCTGGCAGCATTCAATTGTCTTCCCTGTACAACCACCCAGCCCCCCTCGTCGTCATCAAAACCAGTATCATTTTAAAGTCAATGAATCTTGCCTGTAAAAGCACATCTAGCCTCCTACAGAAATTCATTGCTTTGGGGGACTGAAATTGAGAACACATCTGTAGGCAAACACTCCCATCAACTTCCATATGTCTGAATGTGCAGCCCCTCCTCATGCAGTGACCCTCCTTCCACAATTGCAGACGGTTTCATTCCCCACAGCAACTTCACAGTGGCAGAAGGGACGGACACCTCCCTGTAACCAGAAGGAAACAACAAAGGAAAATAAAGGGACGCCCGCAACCTCTCCAGCCTGTCCCGGTCCCTCTGGTTGGCTTCCCTCCCCTACAATATATTGACTGCACTGCTCAGTTTGTATCGTCTGCAAACCTGCCATCATCTATGTCACTGACGAAGGAAGATGCTGAAGAGCAACGGTTTATATGGGTTAATACCTTGGGAGCCCCTCTCTTTAAGGAACTAGTTCTGCAAGTCTGAGTCCCACAAAGGGTGGTCTCCATAGATGTTCAAATTCGTGCTGCACAACCCTACTTAATTTTCTGTATTCATTTCTGTATTGATCTCATGTGGATCAAAATAACACAGTCAGTATCTGCAACGAGTCTAGGCCGAGCAAAACTTTTGATGGAGGGAGCAAAGAGATCAAGACAAGATGATGTAGTGCAATGCAGTCAAAGCAGCTGGCCAAGCAAAAGCTATGTGCATGCATTTCCAAGCTGAGCACGCACCTGGAGCTGGGACTGTATCACTCATTGTCAGAAGAATTCCTGAGTACCCTCATAAAGAAAGCTATACACCAGTGTGACTGGAGTCCATTTACACCAATTAGACCTCTTTACATTTTAATAAGCACCATTTACTACTCCAAAGTTGCACTTCCCTTTGCCTTTCCATCTGAAGGGCTTTGAAAAAGTCTCTGAAATAGAAATTCTGTGATTGCTGTAATACACTTGGGTAGGTATCTGGACTTCCATCTTGAGACATCCAGCGCCTTTTACAGAAATAAAGAATACTCAAGGACTTACGCCACCAAATTCCAACTCAGTTTTACACCACTGGTTTTTGATCTGATAGGCAGGAGACAGCGAAAGGCAGCTGCTCAGCAATCCCAGGAAGACAGCTGGGCTCTAGGGAGACAAGAAGGGCAGTAAGGTGACAAACAAAGTGATTATAAGGTTTTATTTAACAGCTCTGTATGGGACGATTCAACTACTTCAAGCTCCAGCAAGCTGCTAGAGACTGATAAAGCAAGACACCTCAGCGACCTCAAAAGCTGACAGCCTTTCAAAAGATAAACTGAACATACCATCTCAAAAAGCATACAATCAATCCATAGAAGTTAATCCAGCAAGCAGTCCTATGGTCAAATTGTGTGCTGCCAGTAAAGCCTTTTCATGAGCATTAAGAACATTTCTGGTTAGAGAGTTATCACAACATGGGCAGAAAATACCTAGGAGAATAGGAAAAAGAAAAAAGCAACCTACCCTTACCCTTACCCTACCCTTATCCAACTCCTCTCCCACATTTAGAATTGAAACAAGTTCAAATGCCATAAAAAATTGGGGGAATAAAACCATCTGGTATTTCCCAGGCAAACCACCAAGACCACAGAACCACAGAATAGCCCAAGTTGTAAAGGAACCACGAGGATTATCAAGTCCAACCCGACGCTCCAGGAAGGACAACCTAAACTCAAACGGCCTTTAAGCTGCAGCAGCTCAGGGCCAGGCCCACAGCCTCAGGGAGCATGTTCCATGACCGCTGGTATAAGACACAGCAAGCACAGGGAGCAGGCAGGTAGGCACAGCAAAGCAGCAAGCAAAGCCCAATTTCTCAGAGGGGGCCTGCTAACAGGAAGACCAGACACTGTCCTCCCAAAAAAACTCCACCATTTTGACAGCCAAAACAGAAACTACATTTTCGGTTCTCATGACTCTTCCCTGTGCTCCCAAATAAATAGTTTCGTGACATCCTCTATCACACTGCAACTGCTCAGAAGTAATAATCAAAATTATATCACTCATAAGAAACTCACTTTTGCATGGTGGTAACGAGAGTCCATTCCCATTGTGTCCCTCCGTGTTATGAACACTGCAATTGGCCTTCTGACAGCCTCCTGAATGAATCCACCAAAAGCAAGGAAGCACCCTGCCCTTACTCTGAAGAGAGAAAGAAAGCAAGGTTCATGGAAACAGGCACACAAGGCTCGCAACAAGACACGGTGCTCCAGGCTCCTGATCATGCCAGAGATAGGACTACCACAGTGCCAGAACATGATTTACCACTAAAGGAAACATCTGGGAGCACAATCACAACTTCAGCACAAGCTGTAACGGCTCAGCATATTTAGCTTTCGCATCATACAGCTGGAGAACGAGATACTCCCAAGCATCAGTCAGCAAGCACTCGGATGAGCCAGCCCTTTGGTTTTAATGATGACTGCCACCTTTGACACCTTACCAGAAGATACTTCCATTTATTAGCCTGGACTTCGTTTCTTCCATCAGCAGCTGCTCCTAAACTGCCCTTGATTCATACAGCGATACCATCGACTTCTAGCACGAGCTGACCTGCAAGACAGAGAAAAGAAAGCAGGATGACGACAAACACAGACGTAGCATCCTTTAATTATCTCGAACAACAGCAACAACAAAAACAGGAGATAAGTGCTGCTGTGGATGCACCCCAGTTTATAAAGAAATGGAAAACCAGCCCGGCCTCAGCAGCCCAACCTCCCACCCCATACGTTCCACCTTCCACCCCACAAGTGCCACCTCACGCCCCACAACTTCCACATCCTGCCCCACAAGTGCCACCACCTGACCCACAAGTGCCAACTCCTGCCCCACTAATGCAACTACCTGCCCCACAAATGCCAACTCGCGCCCCACAAGTGCCAACTCCTGCCCCACAAGTTCTACCTCCTGCCTTACAAGTGCCACCCCCTGCCTCACAGCTTCCACCTCCCGCCCCACAAATGCCACCTCCTGCCCTACAAGTGCCACCTCAGGCCCCACAAGTGCCCCCTCCCGCTCCACAAGTGCCACGTCCTGCCCCACAAGTGCCATCTCCCGCCCCACAAGGGCCAAATCCTGCCACGCAACTTCCACCTCCTGCCCCACATCATCCACCTCCCACCCCACAAGTGCCACCTCCTGTGGCACAAGTGCCAATTCCAGCCCTAAAAGTGCCAGCTCATGCTTCACAATTGCCAGCTCCTGCCCCACATCATCCACCTCCTGCCCCACAAGTGCCACCTCCTATCCCACATGTGCCAACTCCTGCCCCACAAGTGCCATTTCCTGCACCACATTTGCCACCTCCTGCCCCACAAGTGCCACCTCCCGCCCCACAAGTTTAACCTCCAGACACACAAGTCCCACATCCTGCCCCACAAGTGCCATCTCCCGCCCCACAAGTGCCAAATCCTGACGCGCAACTTCCACCTCCTGCTCCACAAGTGCCATCTCCTGCCCCACAAGTGCCACCTCCCGCCACAAAAGTGCCACCTCCCGCCCCTCTATGGCCACCTCCAGCCCCACAAGTTACACCTCTTGCCCCACAAGTTACACCTCTTGCCCCACAACGTCGACCCCCGCCCCACATGTGCCACCACCTGACCCACAAGTGCCAACTCCTGCCCCACAAGTGCCGGCTCCTGCCCCACAAGTGCTACCTCTCGCCCCACAGCTTCAACCTCCAGCCACACAAGTGCCAACTCCTGCCCAACAAGTGCCACCTCCCGCCCCACAAGTGCCACCTCCTGCCCCAAACCTTCAACCTACTGCCCCACAACTGCCACTTCCCACCCAGCAATTGCCACCCCCCGCCCCACAAGTGCCTCCTCCCACCCCACAAGTGCCAAACCTTACCCCACAAGTGCCAACTCCTGCCCCACATCATCCACCAACCACCCCACAAGTGTCACCTCCTGCACCACAAGTGCCACCTCCCGACCCACAACTTCCAGCTCCCACCCCAATAGTGCCAGCTCCCGGCCAACAATTCCCACTACGTGACCCACAATTGCCACCTCCCGTCTCACAATTGCAACTCTCGCCCAACAAGTGCCACCTCCTGCCCCACAATTGCCACCACCCCCCCAACAAGTGCCACCTCCCGCCCCACAAGTACCACATCCCACCCCACAAGTGCAACCTCCTGCCCCACAAGTGCCAACTCTCGCCCCACAAGTGCCAACTCCTGCCCCACAACATCCACCTCACGCTCCAAAAGTGCCACCTCCTGCCCCACAAGTGCTACTTCCTGCCTTACAAGTGCCACTTCCCGCTGCACAAGTGACACCTCCAGCCCCACAGCTGCCACAACCCGCCCCACAACTTCCACATCCCGCCTCACAACTGCAAGCTCCTGCCCCACAATTGCCACCTCCTACCACACAAGTGCCAACTCCTGCCCCACAAGTGCCACCTCATGTCCCTCAATTTTCACCTTATGCCCCAAAAGTGCCACCTCCCGCCCAACAAGTGCAACATCTCGCCCCACTAGTGCCACGTCCCGGCCCAAAATTGCTACCTCCTGCCCCACATCATCCACCTCCTGTTCCACAAATGTCACCTCCTGACCCACAACTTCCACCTCCTGCCCCACAAGTGCCACCTTCTGCCTCACAAGTGCCACCTCTTGCCCCACAAGTGCCACATCCCACCGCACAATTTCCACCTCTTGTTACACAAGTCCCACCTCCCGCCCAACAACAGCCTCCTCCTGCCCCACAAGTGCCACCTCCTGCCCCACAAGTGCCACCTCCCGCCCCACAAGTGCCACGTCCTTCCCAATTGCCACGTCCTGTCCCACAAGTGCCACCTCCTGCCGTACAAGTGCCACCCTCTGCCCCACAATTGCCACTTCTTGCCCCACAATTGCCAATTTTTTCCCCACAACTTCCACCTCCCACCCCATAACTTCCACCTCCCGTCCCACAGCTTCCACATCCTGCCCCACAAGTGCCCGATCCTGCCCCAGAAGTACCACCACCTGACCCACAAGTGCCAACTCCTGCCCCACAAGTGCCACCTCGCATCCCGCAAGTGCCACATCCCGCCCCACAAGTTCCACCTCCTGCCTTACAAGTGCCAATTCCTGCCCTACAAGTGCCAGCTCATTCCCCTGAAGTGCCAGCTCCTGCCCCACATCATCAACTTCCTGCCCCACAAGTGCCACCTCCAACCCCACAAAGACAGCCTCCTTCCCCACAAGTGCCACCTCCTGCCCCACAAGTGCCAATTCCTGCCCCACAATTGCCAGCTCATGCCCCACAAGTGCCAGCACCTGCCCCACAAGTGCCACCTCTTGCCCAACAGGTGCCACCTCCTGCCCCATAAATGCCAAATCCTGCCCTGCAACTTCCACCTCCTGACCCACAACTTCCAGCTCCTGCCCCACATCATCCACCAACCACCCCACAAGTGCCACCTCCTGCCCCACAACTTCCATCTCCCACTCCACAAGTGCCACCTACTGCACAACAAATACCATCTCCTGTCCCATAAGTGCCACCTCCCGCCCCACAACTGCCACCTCCCGCCTTAAAAGTGCCACCTCCTGCCCCACAAGTGCCACCTCCCGACCCACATGTGCCAGCTTCTGCTCCACAAGTGCCAGCTCCTGCCCCTCAAGTGTCACCTCTTCCCCACAAGTGCCACCTTCTGCTCCACAAGTGCCACCTTCTGCCGCGCAAGTGATACCTCCAGCCCCACAACTGCCACCACCCGCCCCACAACTTCCACCTCCC
Source organism: Coturnix japonica (assembly GCF_054131305.1). Classification (NCBI taxonomy): domain Eukaryota; kingdom Metazoa; phylum Chordata; class Aves; order Galliformes; family Phasianidae; genus Coturnix; species Coturnix japonica. The sequence goes on along the minus strand of NC_140687.1, from coordinate 1,222,002 downwards.
GCCTCACAAGTGCAACCTCCAGGCCCACAAGTGCCACCTCCAGATCCACAAGAATTAACTCCTGCCCCACAAGTGCCACCTCCTGCCCTTCAAGAGCCACTTCTTGCCCCACAAGTAACATTTCCTGCCCCACAAGTGCCAACCCCTGCCCAACAAGTGCTATGACCCAGCCCACAAGTGCCAACTCCTGCCCCACAAGTGCCACCTCCCGCCCCACAAGTGCCACCACCCTCCCCACAACTTCAACCTCCTTCCCCAAAACATCCACCTCCCGCCCCACAGGTGTCATCATCTGCCCCACAACTGCCACATCCCGCCCCACAAGTGCCACCTCCTGCCCCACAAGTGCCACCTCCCGCCCCTCAAGTGCCACACACTGCCCCACAAGTGCCGCCCCCAGCCCTGCAAGTGCCACCCCTTGCCCCACAAGTGCCACATCCCACCGCACAATTTCCACCTCTTGTTACACAAGTCCCACCTCCCGCCCAACAACAGCCTCCTCCTGCCCCACAAGTGCCACCTCGCATCCCACAAGTGCCACCTCCCACCCCACAAGTGCCACATCCCGCCCCACAAGTTCCACCTCCTGCCTTACAAGTGCCAATTCCTGCCCTACAAGTGCCAGCTCATTCCCCTGAAGTGCCAGCTCCTGCCCCACAAGTTCCACATTTTGCCACACCACTGCCACCTCCCCGCCAAAATAATCCACCTCCTGCCCCACAAGTGTCACTGACCGCCCAACTTCCTCCTCCTGACCCACAAGTGCAACCTCCTGCCCTACAAGTGCCAGCTCCTGCCCGACAAGAGCCACTTCCTGCCCCACAAGTACCTCTTCCCTCCCAACAAGTTCCAATTTCCGCCCCACAAGTGCCACCTCCTGCCCCACAAGTGCAACCTCCTGCCCCACAAATGCCACCTTTCGCCCCACAAGTGCCACCTCCCGCTCCACAACTTCCACCTCCCACTCCACAACTTCCACCTCCTGCCCCAGTAGTGCCACCTCCCGACCCACAAGTGCCACCTCCCGCCCCACAGGAGCCACCTCCTGGCTCACAAGTTCCACCTCCTGGCTCAAAAGAGCCACCTCCCGCCTCACAACTTCCACGTAACGCCCCATAAGTTCCACCTCCTGCCCAACAAGTGCCACCTCCTGCCCCACAAGTGCCACCTCCTGCCCCACAAGTGCCACCTCCTGCCCCACAAGTGCCACCACCCTCCCCAAAATGCCAACTCCCGCCCCACAAGTGCCACGTCCAGCCCCACAACTTCCACCTCCTGCCCCAAAAGTGTCAACTCCTGCCCCATAAGTTCCATATCCCACCCCACAAGTGCCACTATGCCACTACCTGCCCCACTAGTGCCATCTCCATTTCCATAGGTGCCACCTCCCGCCCCACAACTTCCACGTAACGCCCCATAAGTTCCACCTCCTGCCCAACAATTGCCACCTCTCGTCCCACAAGGACCACCTACTGCCCCACAAGTGCCACCTCTTGCCCCACAAGTGCCAAATACTTCCCCACAACTTCCACCTTCTGCCGCACTAGTGCCAACTCCAATTCCACAAGTGCCACCTCCCACACCACAAGTGCCACCACCTGACCCACAAGTGCCAACTCCTGCCCCACAAGTGCCATTTCTTGCCCCACAAGTGCCACCTCCTGCCCCACAAGTGCCATTTCCTGCCCTACAACTTCCACCTCCTGCCCCACAAGAGCCAGTTCCAGCCCCCCAAATGCCACCTCCTGCCCCACAAATTCAACATCCCGCCATACAAGTGCCAACTCCTGCCCAACGTGTGCCACATCCTGCCCCACAAGTGCCAAATCCTGCCCCGCAACTTTTACCTCCTGCTCCACAAGTGCCAACTCCTGCCCCATATCATCCACCTCCCGCCCCACAAGTGCCACCTCCAGCCCCACAAGTGCCACATCCCTCCCCACAAGTGCCACCTCCTGTCCCACAAGTGCCACCTCCCGCCCCACAACTTCCACCCCCTCCCCTCAAGTTACATCTCCTGCCCCACAAGTGCCAACACCTGACCCACAAGTGCCACCTCCTGCCCCACAACTTTCCATTCCGCCCCACAATTTCCACCTCCTGCCTCACAACTTCCACCTCCTGCCCCACAAGTGCCAGCTCAGGCTTCACAAGTGCCAGCTCCTGCACCACATCATCCACTTCCCGCCCCACAAGTGCCACCTCCTGCCCAACAATTGCCATTTCTTACCCCACAGGTTCCAACTCCTGTCCCACATGTGCCAACTCCTGCCACACAAGTGCCATTTCCTGCCCCACAACTTCCACCTCCCGCCCCACAAGTGCCATTTCCTGCCCCACAACTTCCACCTCCCGCCCCAGAAGTGCCAGTTCCTGTCCCAGAAGTGCCACCTACCACGCCACAAATTCCACCTCCTGCCCCACAATTTCCACCTCCTGCCCCACAATGACCACCTCCTGCCCCACATCATCCACCTCCTGCCCCACATCATCCACCTCCTGCCCCACAAGTGCCAATTCCTGCCCTACAAGTGCCAGCTCATTCCCCTGAAGTGCCAGCTCCTGCCCCACAAGTGCCACATTTTGCCACACCACTGCCACCTCCCCCCCCAAATAATCCACCTCCTGCCCCACAAGTGTCACTGACCGCCCAACTTCCTCCTCCTGACCCACAAGTGCAACCTCCTGCCCCACAACTTCAACATCCCGCCACACAAGTGCCGACTCCTGCCCAACGTGTGCCACATCCTGCCCCACAAGTGCCAACTCCTGCCCCACATCGTCCACCTCCCACCCAGCAAGTGCCACCTCCTGCCCCACAAGTGCCAAATCCTGCCCTACATGTGCCAGCTCATGCCCCACAAGTGCCAGGTCCTGTCCCACATCATCCACCTTCTGCCCCACAAGTGCCACCTCCTGCCCCACAACGACCACCTCCTGCCCCACATCATTCACCCCCTGCACCACAAGTGCCAATTCATGCCCTACAAGTGCCAGCTCACTCCCCTGAAGTGCCAGCTCCTGCCCCACAAGTGCCACCTCCTGTCCCACATGTGCTAACTCCTGCCCCACAAGTGCCATTTTCAGCCCCACAACTTCTACCTCACAGCCCACAAGAGCCAGTTCCAGCCCCACAAATGCCACCTCCTGCCCCACAACTTCAACATCCCGCCACACAAGTGCCACCTCCGGCAACACAAGTGCCAAATCCTGTTCTGCAACTTCCAACTCCTGCTCCACAAGTGCCACCTCCTGTCCCACATCATCTACCTCCCACCCCACAAGTGCCACCTCCTGCCCCACAAGTTACATCTCCCGCCCCACAAGTGCCACCTCCTGCCTCAAAACTTCCAACTCCCACAACAACAATTTCCACCTCCTGTCTTACAAGTTCCACTTCCGCCCCACAAGTGCCACCTCCAGCCCCATAAGTGCCTAATCATGCCCCACAACATCCACCTGTGCCCTACAAATTTCCGGCTCCACATCATCCAACTCCAGCCCCACAAGCGCCACCTCCTGCACAAAAAGATCCACCTCAAGCCCCACAGGTGCCACCTCCCGCCCCACAACTTCCACCTCCCGCCCCACAATTGTCACCTCCTGCCCCATAAGTGCCACCTCCCGCCCAACAATTGTGGCCACATGACAAACAAGTTCCACTTCCGCCCCACAAGTGCCACCTCCTGCCCAACAAGTGCCATTTCTTACCCCACAGGTTCCAAATCCTACCCCACTGGTGCCATTTCCTGCCCCACAATTGCCATTTCCCCCCCCACATGTGCCAACTCCTGCCTTACAAGTTTCACCTCCCACCCCACAAATTCCACCTCCCACCCCACAAGTTCCACCTCCTGCCCCAAAAGTGCCAATTCCTGCTTCACAAGTGCCAGCTCATGCTTCACAAATGCCAGCTCATGCCCCACATCATCAACTTCCTGCCCCACAAGTGCCACCTCTAACCCCACAAAGACAGCCTCCTGCCCCACATCATCCACCTCCTGCCCCACAAGTGCCAATTCCTGCCCCACAAGTGCCAGCTCATGCCCCACAAGTGCCACCTCTTGCCCCACAAGTGCCACCTCCTGCCCCACAAGTGCCACCTCCTGCCCCACATCATCCACCTCCTCCCCCAAAAGTGACAATACCTGTTCCACAAGTGCCACCTCCCGCCCCACAACTTCAACATCCCGCCACACAAGTGCCGACTCCTGGCAACGTGTGCCACATCCTGCCCCACAAGTGCCAGCTCCTGCCCCACATGTTCCACCTACCACCCCACAAATTCCACCTCATGCCCCACAAGTGCCAACTCCCAACCCACAAATGCCAAATCCTGCAATGCAACTTCCACCTCCTGCTCCACAAGTGCCACCTCCTGCCCCACATCGTCCACCTCCCACCCAACAAGTGCCACCACCTGCCCCACAAGTGCCAATTCCTGCCCCACATGTGCCAGTTCATGCTTCACAAGTGCCAGCTCCTGCACTACATCATCCACTTCCTGCTCACAAGTGCCACCTCCTGACCGACAAAGACATCCTCCTGCCCCATAAGTGCCAGTTTCTGCCCCACAAGTGCCAGCTCATTCCCCTGAAGTGCCACATTTGTCCACACCACTGCCTCCTCCCCCCCAAATAATCCACCTCCTGCCCCACAAGTGTCACTGACTGACCAACTTCCTCCTCCTGACCCACAAGTGCCAGCTCCTGCCCCACAAGAGCCACTTCCTGCCCCACAAGTACCTCTTCCCTCCCAACAAGTTCCAATTTCCGCCCAACAAGTACCACCTCCTTCTGCACAAGTTCCACCTCCTGCCCTAAAAGCTCCATTTCCTGCCCCAGAAGTGCCACCTCCCGCCCCACAAGTGCCACCTCCTGCCCTACAACTTCCACCTCCTGGCCCACAAGTGCCACCTCCCGCCCTACAACTGCCAAACCCTGCCCCAAAACTTCCACCTCCTGCCCAACAATTTCCAACTCGTGCCCCACAATTGCCACCTCCTGCCACACAAATGCCACCTTCTGCCTCAAAATGCCACCTCCTGCCCAACAACTCCAACCTCCCGCCCCACAAGTACCACCTCCTGCTCCACAAGTTCCACCTCCTGCCCCATAAGTTCCACCTTACGCCCCACATGTGCCATCTCCTGCCCCAAAAGCTCAATTTCCTGCCCAATGTATTCCTATGGGTACCTATGGGTTTCAATGTGGTCCCTATGTGCCTCTATGGGGTCTCTTATGGGTCTCAGCGAGGTCCCTATGTGTCTCTACGGGTCTCACTGTCCCCCACTGAAATCCATGGGGTCCCTATGTGTCCCAATGTCCCCCTATTGGTCCCAGTGTCAGCCTATGGTTCACAATGTGTCCCTATGTGTCCCAATGTCCCTCCTATGTGTTGCTAAGTGTCTCCATGGGGTCTCTTATGAGTATCTCTGGGCCAAAATATCTACCTATTGGTATCCATAGGTTACATTACGTCCCTATGTGCCTCTATGGGGTCTCTTATGGGTATCAGTGGAGCCCCTATGTGTCTCTACGGGTCTCACTGTTCCCCAGTGTAATCCATGGGGTCCCTCTGTGTCCCAATATCCACACTATGGGTTGCTATGTACCTCTATGGGGTGTCAATGTGGTCTCTTATGGGTATCTCTGGGCCCAAATGTCTTCCTATGTGCATCTATGGGTTTCAATGTGGTCCCGATGTGCATCTATGGGGTCTCTATGGGTCTCAGTAATGTCCCTATGTGTCTCTATGGGTCTCACTGTCCCCCACTGTAATCCATGGGATCCCTATGTGTCCCAATGTCCCCCTATGGGTCCCAGTGTCTCCCTATGGGTCACTATGTGTCCCTATGTGTCCTAATATCACCCCTATGGGTAGCTATGTGCCTCTATGGGGTCTCTTATTTGTATCTATGGGCTTAAATGTCCTCCTATGGGTATCTATGGGTTTCACTGTGGTCCCTATTTGCCTCTATGGGGTCTCTTATGGGTCTCAGCAGAGTCTCTATGTGTCTCTACGGGTATCACTGTCCCCCACTGTAATCCATGGTGTCCCTATGTGTCCCAATGTCAACCTATGGGTCCCAGTGTCCCCCTATGTGTCACTATGTGTCCCTATGTGTCCCAATGTCCCCCCTATGGGTTGCTATGTGCCACTATGGGGTCTCTATGGGGTCTCATGGATATCTCTGGGCCCAAATGTCTTCCTATGGGTATCTATGTGTTTCAATGCAGTCCCTATGTGCCTCTATGGGGTCTCTTATGGTCTCAGCGAGGTCCCTATGTGTCTCTATGGGTCTCACTGTCCCCCACTGAAATCCATGGGGTCCCTCTGTGTCCCAATGTCCCCCTATTGGTCCCAGTGTCAGCCTATGGGTCACAATGTGTCCCTATGTGTCCCAATGTCCCTCCTATGTGTTGCTAAGTGTCTCCATGGGGTCTCTTATGAGAATCTCTGGGCCAAAATATCTACCTATTTGTATCCATAGGTTACATTACGTCCCTATGTGCCTCTATGGGGTCTCTTAAGGGTTACAGCGGAGTCCCTATGTGTCTCTATGGGTCTCACTGTCCCCAACTATGTTCCATGGGGTCCCTATGTGTCCCAATATACCCCTATGGGTAGCTATGTGCCTCTATGGGGTCTCTTATTCGTATCTATGGGCTTAAATGTTCTCCTATGGGTATCTATGAGTTTCAGTGTGGTCCCTATGTGCCTCTATGGGGTCTCTTATGGGTCTCAGCAGAGTCTCTGTGTGTCTCTACGGGTATCACTGTCCCCCACTGTAATCCATGGTGTCCCTATGTGTCCCAATGTCACCCTATGTGTCCCAGTGTCTCCCTATGGGTCACTATGTGTCCCTATGTGTCCCAATGTCCCCCCTATGGGTTGCTATGTGCCTCTATGGGTTCTCTATGGGGCTCTATGGGGTGCCTATGGAGCTCTATGGGGTTCTATGGGGCGTTCTGAGGTTTCTATGGGGTGTCTATGGAACGCTATGGTGTGTCTATGTGGCAAAATGAGTTTCTATGGGTGGCTATGGGAGCTCTATGGGGCACAATGGGTTGCCTACGGGGCTCTATGGGATGTCTATGGGGCTCTATGGTGCGGCTATATGTCCTTATGTGGTGTCTATGTGGCACTATGTTGTGCTATGGGGTGCTGTGAAGCACTATGGGGTGCTATGGGGCTCTATGGAGCAGTATAGGGTGTCTATGTGTCCCTATGGGGTGCAATGGGGCGCTGTAGGGCACAAGGGAGTGTCTATGAGGCTCCATGGGCTGCTATGGGGCACTGTGGAGTAGCTATGGGATTATTTGGGGTCTCTTTGTGCCCCTGTGGGGCGCTATGTGTCACTATGTGGTGTCTATGGGGCTCTATGGGGTGGCTATGCGGTGCTGTAGGGTGGCTATGGGGTGCTTTGGGGTATCCTTGGGTTCCTATGGGGCGCTATGGGTGACTATGGGGTGCTATGGTTTGCTATGGGGCTCTATGCAGAAGAATGGGGTCTCTATGGGGCGCTATAGGGTCCCTATGGGGCTCTATGGGGAGTCTATGGGGTGTCTTTGGGGATCTATGGGTTGTCTGTGGGGCTCTATGGGGTCTGCATGGGGTTCAGTGGGTCTCTATGGGGCTCTATGGGGTGTCTACACGCACTATGGGGCGATATGGGGTGTCTATGTGGTTCAATTGGGCTCTGTGGTGTGGCTGTAGGGCCTTATGTGGTGTCTATGGGGCACTGTGGGCTGCTATGGGGTGCTGTGGGGAACTATGGGGTGTCTATGGGGCTCTATGGAGCAGTATGCTGTGTCTATGGGTCCCTATGGGTTGCAATGGGGTGCTGTGGGGCACAATGGAGTGTCTATGAGGCTCCATGGGCTGCTATGGGGCACTATGGAGTAGCTATGGGGTGCTATGGGGTCTCTTTGGGCCCCTATGGGTCACTATGGGGTGTCTATGGGGCTCCATGGGGTATCTTTGTGTTCCTATGGGGCGCTATGGGTGACTATGGGGTCGCTATGGGTTTCTTTGAGGAAGTACCAACTCCTGCCCAACGTGTGATATCTCCTGCACTACAAGTTCCAAGACTTGCCCCACAAGTTCCACCTACCATCCCACAAGTGCCACCTCCTGCCCCACTAGTGCCACCTCCCGCCCCACAAGTGCCAACTCCAGCTCTACAAGTGCAACTTCCCACCCCACAAGTACCAAATCCTGCCCCACAACTTCCACCTCCTGCCCCAGAAGTGCCATCTCCTGCCCCACATGTGTCACCTCCTGCCCCACATCATCCACCTCCAAACCCATAAATGCCACCTCCTGCACAACAAGTGCCACCTCCTGCCCAACAAGTGCCATTTCTTACCCCACAGGTTCCAAATCCTACCCCACTGGTGCCATTTCCTGCCCCACAAGTGCCATTTCCCCCCCCACATGTGCCAACTCCTGCCTTACAAGTTTCACCTCCCACCCCACAAATTCCACCTCCCACCCCACAAGTTCCACCTCCTGCCCCAAAAGTGCCAATTCCTGCTTCACAAGTGCCAGCTCATGCTTCACAAATGCCAGCTCATGCCCCACATCATCAACTTCCTGCCCCACAAGTGCCACCTCTAACCCCACAAAGACAGCCTCCTGCCCCACATCATCCACCTCCTGCCCCACAAGTGAGAATACCTGTTCCACAAGTGCCACCTCCCGCCCCACAACTTCAACATCCCGCCACACAAGTGCCGACTCCTGGCAACGTGTGCCACATCCTGCCCCACAAGTGCCAGCTCCTGCCCCACATGTTCCACCTACCATCCCACAAATTCTACCTCATGCCCCACAAGTGCCAACTCCCAAACCACAAATGCCAAATCCTGCAATGCAACTTCCACCTCCTGCTCCACAAGTGCCACCTCCTGCCCCACATCGTCCACCTCCCACCCAACAAGTGCCACCACCTGCCCCACAAGTGCCAATTCCTGCCCCACATGTGCCAGCTCATGCTTCACAAGTGCCAGCTCCTGCACTACATCATCCACTTCCTGCTCACAAGTGCCACCTCCTGACCGACAAAGACATCCTCCTGCCCCATAAGTGCCAATTCCTGCCCCACAAGTGCCAGTTCATGCCCCACAAGTGCCACATTATTCCACACCACTGCCTCCTCCCCCCCAAATAATCCACCTCCTACCCCACAAGTGTCACTGACTGACCAACTTCCACCTCCCGCCCCACAAGTGCCACCTCCTGCCCTACAACTGCCAAACCCTGCCCCAAAACTTCCACCTCCTGCCCAACAATTTCCAACTCGTGCCCCACAAGTACCACCTCCTGCTCCACAAGTTCCACCTCCTGCCCCATAAGTTCCACCTTACGCCCAACAAGTGCCATCTCCTGCCCCAAAAGCTCAATTTCCTGCCCCATAAGTGCCAATTTCTGCACCACAAGTGCCACCTCCTGCCCCATAAGTGCCAATTTCTGCCCCACAAGTGCCACTTCCCGCCTTACAAATGCCACCTCCTGCCCCACAACTTTCACCTCCTGCCCCACAAGTGCAACCTCCCAGCCCACGAGTGACACAATCTGCCCAAGTGCCACCTCCTGCCTCACAACTTCCACCTCCCGCCCCACAAGTGCCACCTCCTGTCTCACAAGTGCAACCTCCCGCCCCACAACTTCCACAACCTGCCCCACAAGTGCCACCTCCCGTCACTCAACTTCCAACTCCCGCCCCACAAGTGCCACCTCCCGCCCTACAACTTCCACCTCCCGCACCACAACTTTCACCTCCTGCCTCACAAGTTCCACATCCCGCCCCACAACTTCATTCTCCCGCCCCACAACTTCCAACTCCTGGCCCACAAGTGCGACCTCCTGCCCCACCAATACCAACTCCTGCCCCACAATTTCCACCTCCTGCCCCACAAGTGCCACAACCTGCTCCACAATTTCAACATCCTGCCTTACAAGTGCCACATTCTGCCCCACAAGTGTAGGCTCCTGCTCCACAAGTGCCACCTCCCGAACCACAACCTCAACCTCTGGCCCCACAAGTCCCACCTCCCGCCCCACAAGTGCCACATCCCGCCCACAAGTGCCACCACCCACCCCACAAGTGCCACCTTCTGTTCCACAACTTCCACCTCCTGCCCCACAAGTTATAACTCCTGCCCCACAAGTGTTGCATTTTGCCCCACAAGTGCCACCTCCCGCCTCACAAGTGCCACCTCCCGACCCACAAGTGCCAACTCCTGCCCCGCAACTTCCATCTCCTGCTCCACAAGTGCCACCTCGAACCGCACAATTGCCACCTCCTTCCCCATATCAACCACCTCCCATCCAACAAGTGCCACCTCCTGCCCCACAAGTGCCACCTCCTGCCCTACAACTTCCACCTCCTGGCCCACAAGTGCCACCTCCTGCCCTACAACTTCTACCTCCTGGCCCACAAGTGCCACCTCCTGCCCTACAATTTCCACCTCCTGGCCCACAAGTGCCACCTCCCGCCCTACAACTGCCAAACCCTGCCCCAAAACTTCCACCTCCTGCCCAACAATTTCCAACTCGTGCCCCACAATTGCCACCTCCTGCCACACAAATGCCACCTTCTGCCTCAAAATGCCACCTCCTGCCCAACAACTCCAACCTCCCGCCCCACAAGTACCACCCCCTGCTCCACAAGTTCCACGTCCTGCCCCATAAGTTCCACCTTACGCCCCACAAGTGCCATCTCCTGCCCCAAAAGCTCAATTTCCTGCCCCATCAGTGCCACCTCCCGCACCACAAGTGCCACCTCCTGCCCCATACGTGCCAATTTCTGCCCCACAAGTGCCACTTCCCGCCTTACAAATTCCACCTCCCACCCCACATTACCACCTCCTGCCCCAAAAGTGCCAACTCCTGCTTCACAAGTGCCAGCTCATGCTTCACAAATGCCAGCTCATGCCCCACATCATCAACTTCCTGCCCCACAAGTGCCACCTCTAACCCCACAAAGACAGCCTCCTGCCCCACATCATCCACATCCTCCCCCACAAGTGACAATACCTGTTAGACAAGTGCAACCTCCAGCCCCACAACTTCAACATCCCGCCACACAAGTGCCGACTCCTGGCAAAGTGTGCCACATCCTGCCCCACAAGTGTCAACTCCTGCCCCACATCGTCCACCTCCCATCCAACAAGTGCCACCTCCTGCCCCACAAGTGCCAATTCCTGCCCCCCAAGTGCCAGCTCATGCTCCACAAGTGCCAGCTCCTGCCCCTCATCATCCACCTCCTGCCCCACAAGTGCCACCTCCTGACCCACAACATCAATCTCCAGCCCCACAAGAGCCGCCTCCTGCCCAACAAGTTACACCTGCTACAAGTTCCACAAGTGCCACCTCCCTGCTCACGAGTGCCACATCCCGCCCCACATGTACCACCTCCTGCATCACAACTTCCACCTCCCGCCCCACATGTACCACCTCCTGCATCACAACTTACACCTCCCGCCCTAAGAATGCCACCTCCTGCCCCACAAATGCCACCTCCTGCCCTACAAATGCCCCCTCCCGCTCCACAAGTGCCACGTCCTGCCCCACAAGTGCCATCTCCCGCCCCACAAGTGCCAATTCCAGCCCTAAAAGTGCCAGCTCATGCTTCACAATTGCCAGCTCCTGCCCCACATCATCCACCTCCTGCCCCACAAGGGCCACCTCCTAACCCACATGTGCCAACTCCTGCCCCACAAGTGCCATTTCCTGCACCACATTTGCCACCTCATGCCCCACAAGTGCCACCTCCTTCCCCACAAGTGCCAAATCCTGACGTGCAACTTCCACCTCCTGCCCCACAAGTGCCACCTCCCGCCCCTTTATAGCCACCTCCTGCCCCACAAGTTACATCTCTTGCCCCACAATTTCCACGTCTTGCCCCACAACGTCGACCCCCGCCCCACATGTGCCACCACCTGACCCACAAGTGCCAACTCCAGCCCCACAAGTGCCGGCTCCTGCCCCACAAGTGCTACCTCTCGCCCCACAACTTCAACCTCCAGCCACACAAGTGCCAACTCCTGCCCAACAAGTGCCACCTCCCGCCCCACAAGTGCCACCTCCCGCCCCACTACTTCCACGTCACACCCCAAATCTTCTTACCTTCCACCCCACAAGTGCCACCTCCTGCCCCAAACCTTCAACCTACTGCCCCACAACTGCCACTTCCCACCCAGCAATTGCCACCTCCTGCCCCACAAGTGCTACTTCCTGCCTTACAAGTGCCACTTCCCGCTGCACAAGTGACACCTCCAGCCCCACAGCTGCCACAACCCGCCCCACAACTTCCACATCCCGCCTCACAACTGCAAGCTCCTGCCCCACAATTGCCACCTCCTACCACACAAGTGCCAACTCCTGCCCCACAAGTGCCACCTCATGTCCTTCAATTTTCACCTTATGCCCCAAAAGTGCCACCTCCCGCCCAACAAGTGCAACATCTCGCCCCACTAGTGCCACGTCCCGGCCCAAAATTGCTACCTCCTGCCCCACATCATCCACCTCCTGTTCCACAAATGTCACCTCCTGACCCACAACTTCCACCTCCTGCCCCACAAGTGCCACCTTCTGCCTAACAAGTGCCACATCCCACCGCACAATTTCCACCTCTTGTTACACAAGTCCCACCTCCCGCCCAACAACAGCCTCCTCCTGCCCCACAAGTGCCGGCTCCTGCCCCACAAGTGCTACCTCTCGCCCCACAACTTCAACCTCCAGCCACACAAGTGCCAACTCCTGCCCAACAAGTGCCACCTCCCGCCCCACAAGTGCCACCTCCCGCCCCACTACTTCCACGTCACACCCCAAATCTTCTTACCTTCCACCCCAAAAGTGCCACCTCCTGCCCCAAACCTTCAAGCTACTGCCCCACAACTGCCACTTCCCACCCAGCAATTGCCACCCCCCGCCACACAAGTGCCTCCTCCCACCCCACAAGTGCCAACCCTTACCCCACAAGTGCTAACTCCTGCCCCACATCATCCACCAACCGCCCCACAAGTGCTACCTCCTGCACCACAAGTGCCACCTCCCGACCCACAACTTCCAGCTCCCGGCCCACAGTTGCCACCTCCTGCCCCACAACTTCCATCTCCCACTCCACAAGTGCCACCTACTGCACAACAAATACCATCTCCTGCCCCATAAGTGCCATCTCCTGCCACACAAATGCCACCTTCTGCCTCAAAATGCCACCTCCTGCCCAACAACTCCAACCTCCCGCCCCACAAGTACCACCCCCTGCTCCACAAGTTCCACGTCCTGCCCCATAAGTTCCACCTTACGCCCCACAAGTGCCATCTCCTGCCCCAAAAGCTCAATTTCCTGCCCCATCAGTGCCACCTCCCGCACCACAAGTGCCACCTCCTGCCCCATACGTGCCAATTTCTGCCCCACAAGTGCCACTTCCCGCCTTACAAATTCCACCTCCCACCCCACATTACCACCTCCTGCCCCAAAAGTGCCAACTCCTGCTTCACAAGTGCCAGCTCATGCTTCACAAATGCCAGCTCATGCCCCACATCATCAACTTCCTGCCCCACAAGTGCCACCTCTAACCCCACAAAGACAGCCTCCTGCCCCACATCATCCACATCCTCCCCCACAAGTGACAATACCTGTTAGACAAGTGCAACCTCCAGCCCCACAACTTCAACATCCCGCCACACAAGTGCCGACTCCTGGCAAAGTGTGCCACATCCTGCCCCACAAGTGTCAACTCCTGCCCCACATCGTCCACCTCCCATCCAACAAGTGCCACCTCCTGCCCCACAAGTGCCAATTCCTGCCCCCCAAGTGCCAGCTCATGCTCCACAAGTGCCAGCTCCTGCCCCTCATCATCCACCTCCTGCCCCACAAGTGCCACCTCCTGACCCACAACATCAATCTCCAGCCCCACAAGAGCCGCCTCCTGCCCAACAAGTTACACCTGCTACAAGTTCCACAAGTGCCACCTCCCTGCTCACGAGTGCCACATCCCGCCCCACATGTACCACCTCCTGCATCACAACTTCCACCTCCCGCCCCACATGTACCACCTCCTGCATCACAACTTACACCTCCCGCCCTAAGAATGCCACCTCCTGCCCCACAAATGCCACCTCCTGCCCTACAAATGCCCCCTCCCGCTCCACAAGTGCCACGTCCTGCCCCACAAGTGCCATCTCCCGCCCCACAAGTGCCAATTCCAGCCCTAAAAGTGCCAGCTCATGCTTCACAATTGCCAGCTCCTGCCCCACATCATCCACCTCCTGCCCCACAAGGGCCACCTCCTAACCCACATGTGCCAACTCCTGCCCCACAAGTGCCATTTCCTGCACCACATTTGCCACCTCATGCCCCACAAGTGCCACCTCCTTCCCCACAAGTGCCAAATCCTGACGTGCAACTTCCACCTCCTGCCCCACAAGTGCCACCTCCCGCCCCTTTATAGCCACCTCCTGCCCCACAAGTTACATCTCTTGCCCCACAATTTCCACGTCTTGCCCCACAACGTCGACCCCCGCCCCACATGTGCCACCACCTGACCCACAAGTGCCAACTCCAGCCCCACAAGTGCCGGCTCCTGCCCCACAAGTGCTACCTCTCGCCCCACAACTTCAACCTCCAGCCACACAAGTGCCAACTCCTGCCCAACAAGTGCCACCTCCCGCCCCACAAGTGCCACCTCCCGCCCCACTACTTCCACGTCACACCCCAAATCTTCTTACCTTCCACCCCACAAGTGCCACCTCCTGCCCCAAACCTTCAACCTACTGCCCCACAACTGCCACTTCCCACCCAGCAATTGCCACCTCCTGCCCCACAAGTGCTACTTCCTGCCTTACAAGTGCCACTTCCCGCTGCACAAGTGACACCTCCAGCCCCACAGCTGCCACAACCCGCCCCACAACTTCCACATCCCGCCTCACAACTGCAAGCTCCTGCCCCACAATTGCCACCTCCTACCACACAAGTGCCAACTCCTGCCCCACAAGTGCCACCTCATGTCCTTCAATTTTCACCTTATGCCCCAAAAGTGCCACCTCCCGCCCAACAAGTGCAACATCTCGCCCCACTAGTGCCACGTCCCGGCCCAAAATTGCTACCTCCTGCCCCACATCATCCACCTCCTGTTCCACAAATGTCACCTCCTGACCCACAACTTCCACCTCCTGCCCCACAAGTGCCACCTTCTGCCTAACAAGTGCCACATCCCACCGCACAATTTCCACCTCTTGTTACACAAGTCCCACCTCCCGCCCAACAACAGCCTCCTCCTGCCCCACAAGTGCCGGCTCCTGCCCCACAAGTGCTACCTCTCGCCCCACAACTTCAACCTCCAGCCACACAAGTGCCAACTCCTGCCCAACAAGTGCCACCTCCCGCCCCACAAGTGCCACCTCCCGCCCCACTACTTCCACGTCACACCCCAAATCTTCTTACCTTCCACCCCAAAAGTGCCACCTCCTGCCCCAAACCTTCAAGCTACTGCCCCACAACTGCCACTTCCCACCCAGCAATTGCCACCCCCCGCCACACAAGTGCCTCCTCCCACCCCACAAGTGCCAACCCTTACCCCACAAGTGCTAACTCCTGCCCCACATCATCCACCAACCGCCCCACAAGTGCTACCTCCTGCACCACAAGTGCCACCTCCCGACCCACAACTTCCAGCTCCCGGCCCACAGTTGCCACCTCCTGCCCCACAACTTCCATCTCCCACTCCACAAGTGCCACCTACTGCACAACAAATACCATCTCCTGCCCCATAAGTGCCATCTCCTGCCCCACAGGTGCCACCTACTGTTCCACATCATCCACCTCCTTCCCCACATCATCCACCTCCTGTTCCACAAATGTCACCTCCTGACCCACAACTTCCACATCCTGCCCCACAAGTGCCACCTCCTGCCCCACATAATCCACGTCCTGCTCCAAAATTGCCACCTCCTGCCCCACAAGTGCCACCTCCCACCCCACAAGTGCCACCTCCAGCCCCACCAGTTCCACCGCCCGCCCCACAAGTACCACCTCCTGACCCACAAGTGCCACTACGTGACCCACAATTGCCACCTCCCGTCTCACAATTGCAACTCTCGCCCAACAAGTGCCACCTCCTGCCCCACAATTGCCACCACCCCCCCAACAAGTGCCACCTCCCGCCCCACAAGTGCCAACTCCAGCCCCACAAGTGCAACCTCCTGCCCCACAAGTGCCAACTCCCGCCCCACAAGTGCCAACTCCTGCCCCACAACATCCACCTCACGCTCCAAAAGTGCCACCTCCTGCCCCACAAGTGCTACTTCCTGCCTTACAAGTGCCACTTCCTGCTGCACAAGTGACACCTCCAGCCCCACAGCTGCCACAACCCGCCCCACAACTTCCACATCCCGCCTCACAACTGCAAGCTCCTGCCCCACAATTGCCACCTCCTACCACACAAGTGCCAACTCCTGCCCCACAAGTGCCACCTCATGTCCCTCAATTTTCACCTTATGCCCCAAAAGTGCCACCTCCCGCCCAACAAGTGCAACATCTCGCCCCACTAGTGCCACGTCCCGGCCCAAAATTGCTACCTCCTGCCCCACATCATCCACCTCCTGTTCCACAAATGTCACCTCCTGACCCACAACTTCCACCTCCTGCCCCACAAGTGCCACCTTCTGCCTCACAAGTGCCACCCCTTGCCCCACAAGTGCCACATCCCACCGCACAATTTCCACCTCTTGTTACACAAGTCCCACCTCCCGCCCAACAACAGCCTCCTCCTGCCCCACAAGTGCCACCTCCTGCCCCACAAGTGCCACCTCCCACCCCACAAGTGCCACCTCTCATCACACAAGTGCCACCTCCTGCCCCACAAATGCCACCTTTCGCCCCACAAGTGCCACCTCCCGCCCCACAAGAGCCACCTCCCGCCCTACAACTTCCATCTCCTGGCTCACAAGTTCCACCTCCTGCCTCAAAAGAGCCACCTCCCGCCCCACAACTTCCACCTAACGCCCCATAAGTTCCACCTCCTGCCCAACAAGTGCCACCTCTCGTCCCACAAGGACCACCTCCTGCCCCACAAGTGCCAACTCCTGCCTTACAAGTGCCACCTCCTGCCCAACAAGTGCCACCTCCTGCCCCACAAGTGCAACCTCTCGTCCCACAAGTGCCACCTCCTGCCCAACAAGTGCCACCACCCTCCCCAAAATGCCAACTCCCGCCCCACAAGTGCCACGTCCAGCCCCACAACTTCCACCTCCTGCCCCAAAAGTGTCAACTCCTGCCCCATAAATTCCATATCCCGCCCCACAAGTGCCACTACCTGCCCCACTAGTGCCATCTCCATTTCCACAGGTGCCACCTCCCGCCCCACAACTTCCACGTAACGCCCCATAAGTTCCACCTCCTGCCCAACAAGTGCCACCTCTCGTCCCACAAGGACCACCTCCTGCCCCACAAGTGCCACCTCTTGCCCCACAAGTGCCAAATACTTCCCCACAACTTCCACCTTCTGCCGCACCAGTGCCAACTCCAATTCCACAAGTGCCACCTCCCACACCACAAGAGCCACCACCTGACCCACAAGTGCCAACTCCTGCCCCACAAGTGCCATTTAATGCCCTACAACTTCCACCTCCTGCCCCACAAGAGCCAGTTCCAGCCCCACAAATGCCACCTCCCGCCCCACAACTTCAACATCCCGCCATACAAGTGCCAACTCCTGCACAACGTGTGCCACATCCTGCCCCACAAGTGCCAAATCCTGCCCCGCAACTTTTACCTCCTGCCCAACAAGTGCCACCTCCAGCCCCACAAGTGCCACCTCCTGCCCCAAAAGTGCCAACTCCTGCCCCACAAGTGCCACATCCCTCCCCACAAGTGCCAGCTCCTGCCCCACAAGTGCCACCTACCACGCCACAAATTCGACCTCCTGCCCCACAAGTTCCACCTCCCACCCCACAAGTGCCAAATCCTGCCACGCAACGTCCACATCCTGCTCCACAAGTGCCACCTCCTGCCCCACATCATCCACCTCCCATCCAACAAGTGCCACCACCTGCCCCACAAGTGCCAATTCCTGCCCCACAAGTGCCAGCTCATGCTTCACAAGTGCCAGCTCCTGCCCCTCATCATCCACCTCCTGCCCCACAAGTGCCACCTCCCGCCCAACAATTGTGGCCACATGACAAACAAGTGAAAAATCCTACCCCACAAGTGCCACTACATGCCCAACAGGTGCCACCTCCCACCCCACAACTTCAGCCTCCCGCCACAGAAGTGCCAACTCCTGCCCAACGTGTGATATCTCCTGCACCACAAGTTCCATGTCTTGCCCCACAAGTTCCACCTACCATCCCACAAGTGCCACCTCCAGCCCCACAAGTGCCATCTCCCACCCCACAAGTACCAAATCCTGCCCCACAACTTCCACCTCCTGCCCCAGAAGTGCCATCTCCTGTCGCACAAGTTCCACCTTCTGCACCACAAGTGTAACCTCCAGCCCCATAAGTGCCAAATCCTGCCCCACAACATCCACCTGTGCCCTACAAATACCATTTCCGGCTCCACATCATCCAACTCCTGCCCCACAAGTGCCACCTCCTGCCCAACAAGTGCCAACTCCTGCCCCACAAGTGCCACCTCCTGCCCCACAAGTGCCACCTCCCGACCCACAAGTGCCACCTCCTGCCGTGCAAGTGCCAGCTCCTGCCCTGAAAGTGCCAGCTCCTGCTCCACATGTGCCACCTCCCTAACCACAACCTCAGCCTCTGGCCCCACAAGTCCCACCTCCCGCCCCACAAGTGCCACATCCCGCCCACAAGTGCCACCACCCGCCCCATAAGTGCCACCTTCTGTTCCACAACTTCCACCTCCTGCCCCACAAGTTATAACTCCTGCCCCACAAGTGTTGCATTTTGCCCCACAAGTGCCACCTCCCGCCTCACAAGTGCCACCTCCTGACCCACAAGTGCCAACTCCTGCCCCGCAACTTCCATCTCCTGCTCCACAAGTGCCACCTCGAACCGCACAATTGCCACCTCCTTCCCCATATCACCCACCTCCCATCCAACAAGTGCCACCTCCTGCCCCACAAGTGCCAATTCCTGCCCCACAAGTGCCAGCTCATGCTTCACAAGTGCCAGCTCCTGCCCCTCTTCATCCACCTCCTGCCCCACAAGTGCCACCTCCTGACCCACAACATCAATCTCCAGCCCCACAAGAGCCGCCTCCTGCCCGACAAGTTACACCTGCTACAAGTTCCACAAGTGCCACCTCCCTGCTCACGAGTGCCACATCCCGCCCCACATGTATCACCTCCTGCATCACAACTTCCACCTCCCGCCCCACATGTACCACCTCCTGCATCACAACTTCCACCTCCCGCCCCACATGTACCACCTCCTGCATCACAACTTACACCTCCCGCCCCACATGTACCAACTCCTGCATCACAACTTCCACCTCCCGCCCCACAAGTTCCACCTCCTCCCCACAAGTTCCACCTCCTGCTCCACAAGTGCCATCTCCTGCCCCACAAGTGCCACCTCCCGCCACACAAGTGCCACCTCCCGCCCCTCTATAGCCATCTCCTGCCCCACAAGTTACATTTCTTGCCCCACAAGTTACACCTCTTGCCCCACAACGTCGACCCCCGCCTTACATGTGCCACCACCTGACCCACAAGTACCAACTCCTGCCCCACAAGTGTCATTTCCTGCACCACATTTGCCGCGTCCTGCCCCACAATTGCCGGCTCCTGCCCCACAAGTGCTACCTCTCGCCCCACAACCTCAACCTCCAGCCACACAAGTGCCACCTCCTGCCCCAAACCTTCAACCTACTGCCCCACAACTGCCACTTCCCACCCAGCAATTGCCACCCCCCGCCACACAAGTGCCTCCTCCCACCCCACAAGTACCAACCCTTACCCCACAAGTGCCAACTCCTGCCCCACATCATCCACCAACCGCCCCACAAGTGCCACCTCCTGCACCACAAGTGCCACCTCCCGACCCACAACTTCCACCTCCCGCCCCAATAGTGCCAGCTCCCGGCCCACAATTGCCACCTCCTGCCCCACAACTTCCATCTCCCACTCCACAAGTGCCACCTACTGCACAACAAATACCATCTCCTGCCCCATAAGTGCCATCTCCTGCCCCACAGGTGCCACCTACTGTTCCACATCATCCACCTCCTTCCCCACATCATCCACCTCCTGTTCCACAAATGTCACCTCCTGACCCACAACTTCCACATCCTGCCCCACAAGTGCCACCTCTTGCCCCACATAATCCACGTCCTGCTCCAAAATTGCCACCTCCTGCCCCACAAGTGCCACCTCCCACCCCACAAGTGCCACCTCCAGCCCCACCAGTTCCACCGCCCGCCCCACAAGTACCACCTCCTGACCCAGAAGTGCCACTACGTGACCCACAATTGCCACCTCCCGTCTCACAATTGCAACTCTCGCCCAACAAGTGCCACCTCCTGCCCCACAATTGCCACCACCCCCCCAACAAGTGCCACCTCCCGCCCCACAAGTACCACATCCCACCCCACAAGTGCAACCTCCTGCCCCACAAGTGCCAACTCTCGCCCCACAAGTGCCAACTCCTGCCCCACAACATCCACCTCACGCTCCAAAAGTGCCACCTCCTGCCCCACAAGTGCTACTTCCTGCCTTACAAGTGCCACTTCCCGCTGCACAAGTGACACCTCCAGCCCCACAGCTGCCACAACCCGCCCCACAACTTCCACATCCCGCCTCACAACTGCAAGCTCCTGCCCCACAATTGCCACCTCCTACCACACAAGTGCCAACTCCTGCCCCACAAGTGCCACCTCATGTCCCTCAATTTTCACCTTATGCCCCAAAAGTGCCACCTCCCGCCCAACAAGTGCAACATCTCGCCCCACTAGTGCCACGTCCCGGCCCAAAATTGCTACCTCCTGCCCCACATCATCCACCTCCTGTTCCACAAATGTCACCTCCTGACCCACAACTTCCACCTCCTGCCCCACAAGTGCCACCTTCTGCCTCACAAGTGCCACCCCTTGCCCCACAAGTGCCACATCCCACCGCACAATTTCCACCTCTTGTTACACAAGTCCCACCTCCCGCCCAACAACAGCCTCCTCCTGCCCCACAAGTGCCACCTCCTGCCCCACAAGTGCCACCTCCCACCCAACAAGTGCCACGTCCTTCCCAATTGCCACGTCCTGTCCCACAAGTGCCACCTCCTGCTGTACAAGTGCCACCCTCTGCCCCACAATTGCCACTTCTTCCCCCCAATTGCCAATTCTTGCCCCACAACTTCCACCTCCCACCCCATAACTTCCACCTCCCGTCCCACAGCTTCCACATCCTGCCCCACAAGTGCCCGATCCTGCCCCAGAAGTACCACCACCTGACCCACAAGTGCCAATTCCTGCTTCACAAGTGCCAGCTCATGCTTCACAAATGCCAGCTCCTGCCCCACATCATCAAATTCCTGCCCCACAAGTGCCAATTCCTGCCTCACAAGTGCCAGCTCATGCCCCACAGGTGCCAGCTCCTGCCCCACAAGTGCCAGCTCCTGCCCCACAAGTGCCAGCTCTTGCCTCACAGGTGCCACCTCCTGCCCCAAAAAGTCCATCTCCTGCCCCACAAGTGCCAACTCCTGCCCCACAAGTGCCACCTCCCGCCAAACAACTGACACCACCTGCCCCACAAGTGCCACCTCCCACCAAACAACTGACACCTCCTGCCCCACAAGTGTCACCTCCTGCCCAACAAGTTCCACCTCTTGACCTACAAGTGCCACCTCCTGCCCCATAAGTTTCACCTCTCGCCCAACAAATGCCACCACCTCCCCCAAAAGCGCCACCTCCTGCCCCACAGGTGCCATTTCCTGCCCCACAACATCCACCTCCCACGCAGAAGTGCAACCTACCGCCCCACAACTTCCACCTCCTGCCCCACAAGTGCCACCTCCTGCCCCACAAGTGCCACCTCCCGCCCCACAAGTGCCACCTGTCACCCTGCAAGTCCAGCTCCTCTCGAGCCACAAGTGCCAGCTCATGCTTCACAAGTGCCAGCTCCTGCCCCACATCATCCACCTCCTGCCCCACAAGTGCCAATTCCTGCCCCAAAAGTGCCAGCTCATGCCCCACAAGTGCCACCTCCTGCCCCACAAGTGCCACCTCCTGCCTCACAAGTGCCAACTCCTGCCCACATGTTCCACCTACCACCCCACAAATTCCAACTCCTGCCCCACAAGTACCTCTTCCCTCCCAACAAGTTCCAATTTCCGCCCCACAAGTGCCACCTCCTGCCCCAGAAATGCAACCTCCTGCCCCACAAGTGCCACCTTTCGCCCCACAAATTCCACCTCCCGCTCCACAACTTCCACCTCCTGCCCCACAAGTGCCACCTCCCGACCCACAAGTGCCACCTCACGCCCAACATCTACCACCTCCCACCCCACAACTTCCATCTCCAGGCCCACAAGTGCCACTTCCTGCCTCAAAAGAGCCACCTTCCGCCTCACAACTTCTACGTAACGTCCAACAACTTCCACCTCCTGCCCCACAAGTGCCAGCTGCAGCTCCACATCATCCAAATCCCGCCCCACAAGTGCCATGTCCAGCCCCACAACATCTGTCTCCTGCCCCAAAAGTGTCAACTCCTGCCCCATAAGTTCCATATCCCGCCCCACAAGTGCCACCTCCCACCCCACAAGTGCCACCTCCTGCCCAACAAGTGCCACCTCCTGCCCCACATCGTCCACCTCCCACCCAACAAGTGCCACCACCTGCCCCACAAGTGCCAATTCCTGCCCCACAAGTACCTCTTCCCTCCCAACAAGTTCCAATTTCCGCCCAACAAGTACCACCTCCTTCTGCACAAGTTCCACCTCCTGCCCTAAAAGCTCTATTTCCTGCCCCAGAAGTGCCACCTCCTGCCCCACAAGTGCCATCTCCTGCCCCAAAAGCTCAATTTACTGCCCCACATCGTCCACCTCCCACAACAAGTGCCACCACCTGCCCCACAAGTGCCAATTCCTGCCCCACAAGTACCTCTTCCCTCCCAACAAGTTCCAATTTCCGCCCAACAAGTACCACCTCCTTCTGCACAAGTTCCACCTCCTGCCCTAAAAGCTCTATTTCCTGCCCCAGAAGTGCCACCTCCTGCCCCACAAGTGCCATCTCCTGCCCCAAAAGCTCAATTTACTGCCCCACATCGTCCACCTCCCACAACAAGTGCCACCACCTGCCCCACAAGTGCCAATTCCTGCCCCACATGTGCCAGCTCATGCTTCACAAGTGCCACATTTGTCCACACCACTGCCTCCTCCCCACCAAATAATCCACCTCCCGCCCCACAAGTGTCACAGACTGACCAACTTCCTCCTCCTGACCCACAAGTGCCAGCTCCTGCCCCACAAGTGCCAATTCCTGCCCCACATGTGCCAGCTCATGCTTCACAAGTGCCAGCTCCTGCACTACGTCATCCACTTCCTGCTCACAAGTGCCACCTCCTGACCGACAAAGACATCCTCCTGCCCCATAAGTGCCAATTTCTGCCCCACAAGTGCCAGCTCATTCCCCACAAGTGCCACATTTGTCCACACCACTGCCTCCTCCCCACCAAATAATCCACCTCCCGCCCCACAAGTGTCACAGACTGACCAACTTCCTCCTCCTGACGCACAAGTGCCAGCTCCTGCCCCACAAGTGCCAGCTCCTGCCCCACAAGTGCCACTTCCTGCCCCACAAGTACCTCTTCCCTCCCAACAAGTTCCAATTTCCGCCCCACAAGTGCCACCTCCTGCCCCACATCATCCACCTCCCGCCCCACAATTGCCACCTCCCGCCCCACAAGTGCCACCTCCTGCACCGCAAGGGCAACCTCCTGCCCCACAAGTGCAACCTCCTGCCCCACATCGTCCACCTCTCACCCACAAGTGCCACCACCTGCCCCACAACTGCCAATTCCTGCCCCACAAGTGCCAGTTCATGCCCCACAAGTGCCAGCTCCTGCACTACGTCATCCACTTCCTGCTCACAAGTGCCACCTCCTGACTGACAAAGACATCCTTCTGCCCCACAAGTGCCAATTCCTGCCCCACAAGTGCCAGTTCATGCCCCACAAGTGCCACATTTGTCCACACCACTGCCTCCTCCCCCCCAAATAATCCACCTCCTGCCCCACAAGTGTCACTGACTGACCAACTTCCTCCTCCTGACCCACAAGTGCCAGCTCCTGCCCCACAAGTGCCAGCTCCTGCCCCACAAGAGCCACTTCCTGCCCCACAAGTACCTCTTCCCTCCCAACATGTTCCAATTTCCGCCCAACAAGTACCACCTCCTTCTGCACAAGTTCCACCTCCTGCCCTAAAAGCTCCATTTCCTGCCCCAGAAGTGCCACCTCCCGCCCCACAAGTGCCACCTCCTGCCCTACAACTTCCACCTACCGCCCCACAAGGGCCACCTCCCGCCCTACAACTGCCAAACCCTGCCCCAAATCTTCCACCTCCTGCCCAACAATTTCCAACTCGTGCCCCACAATTGCCACCTCCTGCCACACAAATGCCACCTTCTGCCTCAAAATGCCACCTCCTGCCCAACAACTCCAACCTCCCGCCCCATAAGTACCACCTCCTGCCCCATAAGTTCCACCTTACGCCCCTCAAGTGCCATCTCCTGCCCCAAAAGCTCAATTTCCTGCCCAATGTATTCCTATGGGTACCTATGGGTTTCAATGTGGTCCCTATGTGCCTCTATGGGGTCTCTTATGGGTCTCAGCGAGGTCCCTATGTGTCTCTATGGGTCTCACTGTCCCCCACTGAAATCCATGGGGTCCCTATGTGTCCCAATGTCCCCCTATTGGTCCCAGTGTCAGCCTATGGGTCACAATGTGTCCCTATGTGTCCCAATGTCCCTCCTATGTGTTGCTAAGTGTCTCCATGGGGTCTCTTATGAGTATCTCTGGGCCAAAATATCTACCTATTGGTATCCATAGGTTACATTACGTCCCTATGTGCCTCTATGGGGTCTCTTAAGGGTTACAGCGAAGTCCCTATGTGTCTCTATGGGTCTCACTGTCCCCCACTATGTTGCATGGGGTCCCTATGTGTCCCAATATACCCCTATGGGTCCCAGTGTCTCCCTATGGGTCACTATTTGTTCCTAAGTGCCGAATGTCCCCCCTATGTGTCCCAATGGCCCACTTTGGGGTTTCTATGGAGACTCTTATTGGTATCTCTGGGCCCAAATGTCTTCCTATGGGTATCTATGGGTTTCAATGAGGTCCCTATGTGCCTCTATGGGGTCTCTTATGGGTATCAGTGGAGCCCCTATGTGTCTCTACGAGTCTCACTATTCCCCACTGTAATCCATGGGGTCCCTCTGTGTCCCAATGTCCACACTATGGGTTGCTATGTACCTCTATGGGGTCTCTGTGTGGTCTCTTATGGGTATTTCTGGGCCCAAATGTCTTCCTATGTGTATCTATGGGTTTCAATGTGGTCCCTATGTGCCTCTATGGGGTCTCACTATCCCCCACCTTAATCCATGGGGTCTCTATGTGTCCCAATGTCCCCCTATGGGTTGCTATGTGCCTTTTTGGGTTCTCTATGGGGCTCTATGGGGTGCCTATGGAGCTCTATGGAGTACTATGGGGCGTTCTGAGGTTTCTATGGGGTGTCTATGGAACGCTATGGTGTGTCTATGTGGCAAAATGAGTTTCTATGGGTGGCTATGGGAGATCTATGGAGCACAATGGGTTACCTATGGGGCTCTATGGGATGTCTATGGGGCTCTATGGCGCGGCTATATATCCTTATGTGGTGTCTATGTGGCACTATGCTGTGCTATGGGGTGCTGTGAGGCACTATGGGGTGCTATGGGGCTCTATGGAGCAGTATAGGTTGTCTATGGGTCCCTATGGGGTGCAATGGGGCGCTGTGGGGCACAAGGGAGTGTCTATGAGGCTCCATGGGCTGCTATGGGGCACTGTGGAGTAGCTATGGGATGATTTGGGGTCTCTTTGTGCCCCTATGGGGCGCTATGTGTCACTATGTGGTGTCTATGGGGCCCTATGGGGTGGCTATGCGGTGCTGTAGGGTGGCTATGGGTTGCTTTGGGGTATCCTTGGGTTGCTATGGGGCACTATGGGTGACTATGGGGTGCTATGGTTTGCTATGGGGCTCTATGAGGAAGAATGGGGTCTCTATGGGGCGCTATGAGGTCCCTATGGGGCTCTATGTGGAGTCTCTGGGGTGTCTTTGGGGATCTATGGGTTGTCTGTGGGGCTCTATGGGGTCTGCATGGGGTCTGTATGGGGTTCAGTGGGTCTCTATGGGGCTCTATGGGGTGTCTACAGGCACTATGGGGCGATATGGGGTGTCTATGTGGTTCAATTGGGCTCTATGTTGTGGCTGTAGGGCCTTATGTGGTGTCTATGGAGCACTGTGGGCTGCTATGGGGTGCTGTGGGGAACTATGGGGTGTCTATGGGGCTCTATGGAGCAGTATGCTGTGTCTATGGGTCCCTATGGGGTGCAATGGGGTGCTGTGGGGCACAATGGAGTGTCTATGAGGCTCCATGGGCTGCTATGGGGCACTATGGAGTAGCTATGGGGTGCTATGGGGTCTCTGTAGGCCCCTATGGGTCACTATGGGTCACTATGTGGTGTCTATGGGGCTCTATGGGATGGCTATGCGGTGCTGTAGGGTGGCTATGGGGTGCTTTGGGGTATCCTTGGGTTCATATGGGGCGCTATGGGTGACTATGGGGTGCTATGGTTTGCTATTCGGCTCTATGCGGAAAAATGGGTCTCTATGGGGCGCTATGAGGTCCCTATGGGGCTCTATGGGGAGTCTATGGGGTGTCTTTGGGGATCTATGGGTTGTCTGTGGGGCTCTATGGGGTCTGCATGGGGTCTGTATGGGGTTCAGTGGGTCTCTATGGGGCTCTATGGGGTGTCTACAGGCACTATGGGGCGATATGGGGTGTCTATGTGGTTCAATTGGGCTCTATGGTGTGGCTGTAGGGCCTTATGTGGAGTCTATGGTGCACTGTGGGCTGCTATGGGGTGCTGTGGGGAACTACGGGGTGTCTATGGGGCTCTATGGAGCAGTATGCTGTGTCTATGGGTCCCTATGGGGTGCAATGGGGTGCTGTGGGGCACAATGGAGTGTCTATGAGGCTCCATGGGCTGCTATGGGGCACTATGGAGTAGCTATGGGGTGCTATGGGGTCTCTTAGGGCACCTATGGGTCACTATGGGGTGTCTATGGGGCTCTATGGGGTATCTTTGTGTTCCTATGGGGCGCTATGGGTGACTATGGGGTCGCTATGGGTTTCTTTGAGGCACTATGGGTCTCAATGGGGTCTCTATGGGTCTCAATTTATCCTTATGGCTCCCAATGACTGTCTATGGGTCTCTATGTGTCCCTATGGGTCCCAGTGTCTCTCTATGTGTCCCTATGGGTCCCAGTGTCTCTCTACGGGTCCCAATGGCTTCCTCTGGATCTCTATGGGTCCCTAGGGGTCCCAGCGTCTCTCTATGTCCCCCTGTCTAGGTGGTAACTATACAGATGGTAACAAAGATGGTAACAAATGTACAGAGGTTCTAAGCGAGAGAGAAACTCACCAGTGGTGATGCCTTCGCTGAGGAAGCTGGGGCGGTCTTCACTGCAGAGCGATGTCCAAGAGATGCTGCCTCACAGAATCACAGAATTCTCAAGGTTGGAAAAGGGCTGCCAGCTTTTGTAGGAGAATAGCATGGGAGACAGTTGTGAAGGCTTTGCTGAAGTCCAAGTAGAGCACATCAACAGCCTTTCTTTCTTTCCTTCATCCATCAGATGGGTCACAGGATCGTAGAAGGAGATCAGATTGGTCAAGCAGGAGCTGCCCTTCACGAACCCATGCTGGCTAGGTCTGATCTCCTGCTCATCCCACACCTGCCGCATCTGTCATCTCCCTCAAGACAATTCGTTCCATTCCCTTCCCTGGCACCGAGGTCAGGCTAACAGGCCTGGAGTTGCCCGGATCCTCCTGACAACCTTGCTTGGAAATGGGAGTCACGTTGGCAAGCCTCCAGTCTTCTGGGACCTCACCCGGTAACAGGGAGCTCGGAAAGATAATGGAAAGCGGCTCGAGTGAGGGTCAGCCCTTAAATGAGGTCTCAGAGGAGGTGGAGTCGAGCTCCAGCCCTCCCGGGAGCACAGCTCCATTACTCTCACCTGTGCTCCCGCAGCTGACCCCACACTTGCCTCAGCTGATTAATCAGAGGTTCAGGCTGTGATTACCAATCTCCCATACAGCCCCTATGGGTCCCAGTGTCTCCCTATGGGTCACTATGTGTTCCTAAGTGCCGAATGTCCCCCCTATGTGTCCCATTGGCCCCCTTTGGGGTTTCTATGGGGACTCTTATTGGTATCTCTGGGCCCAAATGTCTTCCTATGTGTATCTATGGGTTTCAATGAGGTCCCTATGTGCCTCTATGGGGTCTCTTATGGGTATCAGTGGAGCCCCTATGTGTCTCTACGGGTCTCACTGTTCCCCACTGTAATCCATGGGGTCCCTCTGTGTCCCAATATCCACACTATGGGTTGCTATGTACCTCTATGGGGTCTCTATGTGGTCTCTTATGGGTATCTCTGGGCCCAAATGTCTTCCTATGTGCATCTATGGGTTTCAATGTGGTCCCGATGTGCCTCTATGGGGTCTCTATGGGTCTCAGCAATGTCCCTATGTGTCTCTATGGGTCTCACTGTCCCCCACTGTAATCCATGGGATCCCTATGTGTCCCAATGTCCCCCTATGGGTCCCAGTGTCTCCCTATGGGTCACTATGTGTCCCTATGTGTCCTAATATCCCCCCTATGGGTAGCTATGTGCCTCTATGGGGTCTCTTATTCGTATCTATGGGCTTAAATGTTCTCCTATGGGTATCTATGGGTTTCAGTGTGGTCCCTATGTGCCTCTACGGGGTCTCTTATGGGTCTCAGCAGAGTCTCTGTGTGTCTCTACGGGTATCACTGTCCCCCACTGTAATCCATGGTGTCCCTATGTGTCCCAATGTCACCCTATGGGTCCCAGTGTCTCCCTATGGGTCACTATGTGTCCCTATGTGTCCCAATGTCCCCCCTATGGGTTGCTATGTGCCTCTATGGGTTCTCTATGGGGCTCTATGGGGTGCCTATGGAGCTCTATGGGGTTCTATGGGGCGTTCTGAGGTTTCTATGGGGTGTCTATGGAACGCTATGGTGTGTCTATGTGGCAAAATGAGTTTCTATGGGTGGCTATGGGAGCTCTATGGGGCACAATGGGTTGCCTACGGGGCTCTATGGGATGTCTATGGGGCTCTATGGTGCGGCTATATGTCCTTATGTGGTGTCTATGTGGCACTATGTTGTGCTATGGGGTGCTGTGAGGCACTATGGGGTGCTATGGGGCTCTATGGAGCAGTATGCTGTGTCTATGGGTCCCTATGTGGTGCAATGGGGCGCTGTGGGGCACAAGGGAGTGTCTATGAGGCTCCATGGGCTGCTATGGGGCACTGTGGAGTAGCTATGGGATGATTTGGGGTCTCTTTGTGCCCCTATGGGGCGCTATGGGTCACTATGTGGTGTCTATGGGGCTCTATGGGGTGGCTATGCGGTGCTGTAGGGTGGCTAGTGGGTGCTTTGGGGTATCCTTGGGTTCCTATGGGGCACTATGGGTGACTATGGGGTGCTATGGTTTGCTATGGGGCTCTATGCGGAAGAATGGGGTCTCTATGGGGCGCTATGGGGTCCCTATGGGGCTCTATGGGGAGTCTATGGGGTGTCTTTGGGGATCTATGTGTTGTCTGTGGGGCTCTATGGGGTCTGCATGGGGTCTGTATGGGGTTCAGTGGGTCTCTATGGGGCTCTATGGGGTGTCTACAGGCACTATGGGGCGATATGGGGTGTCTATGTGGTTCAATTGGGCTCTATGGTGTGGCTGTATGGCCTTATGTGGTGTCTATGGGGCACTGTGGGCTGCTATGGGGTGCTGTGGGGAACTATGGGGTGTCTATGGGGCTCTATGGAGCAGTATGCTGTGTCTATGGGTCCCTATGGGGTGCAATGGGGTGCTGTGGGGCACAATGGAGTGTCTATGAGGCACCATGGGCTGCTATGGGGCACTATGGAGTAGCTATGGGGTGCTATGGGGTCTCTTTGGGGCTCTATGGGTCACTATGGGGTGTCTATGGGGCTCCATGGGGTATCTTTGTGTTCCTATGGGGCGCTATGGGAGACTATGGGGTCGCTATGGGTTTCTTTGAGGAAGTGCCAACTCCTGCCCAACGTGTGATATCTCCTGCACCACAAGTTCCAAGACTTGCCCCACAAGTTCCACCTACCATCCCACAAGTGCCACCTCCTGCCCCACAAGTGCCACCTTGCGACCCACAAGTGCGAACTCCCGCCAAACAACTGACAACTCCTGCCTCACAAGTGCCAACTCCTGCCCCACATGTGCCACCTCTCGCCCAACTAGTGCCACCTCCCGCCCCATAAGTGCCACCTCCCTCTCCACAAATTCCACCTCCCGCCCACAAGTGCCACATCGCTCCCCACAAGTGCCACCTCCTGCCCCACTAGTGCCACCTCCCGCCCCACAATTGCCAAATCCAGCCCCACAAGTGCAACCTCCCACCCCACAAGTACCAAATTCTGCCCCACAACTTCCACCTCCTGCCCCAGAAGTGCCATCTCCTGCCCCACATGTGTCACCTCCTGCCCCACATCATCCACCTCCAAACCCATAAATGCCACCTCCTGCACAACAAGTGCCATTTCCTGCCTTACAAGTGCCATTTCCCCCCCCACACGTGCCAACTCCTGCCTTACAAGTTTCACCTCCCACCCCACAAATTCCACCTCCCACTCCACAAGTTCCACCTCCTGCCCCACAAGTGCCAATTCCTGCTTCACAAGTGCCAGCTCATGCTTCACAAATGCCAGCTCATGCCCCACATCATCAACTTCCTGCCCCACAAGTGCCAGCTCTAACCCCACAAAGACAGCCTCCTGCCCCACATCATCCACCTCCTGCCCCACAAGTGCCAATTCCTGCCCCACAAGTGCCAGCTCATGCCCCACAGGTGCCACCTCTTGCCCCACAAGTGCCACCTCCTGCCCCACATCATCCACCTCCTCCCACACAAGTGACAATACCTGTTCCACAAGTGCCACCTCCCGCCCCACAACTTCAACATCCCGCCACACAAGTGCCGACTCCTGGCAACGTGTGCCACATCCTGCCCCACAAGTGCCAGCTCCTGCCCCACATGTTCCACCTACCACCCCACAAATTCCACCTCATGCCCCACAAGTGCCAACTCCCAACCCACAAATGCCAAATCCTGCAATGCAACTTCCACCTCCTGCTCCACAAGTGCCACCTCCTGCCCCACATCGTCCACCTCCCACCCAACAAGTGCCACCACCTGCCCCACAAGTGCCAATTCCTGCCCCACATCTGCCAGCTCATGCTTCACAAGTGCCAGCTCCTGCACTACGTCACCACTTCCTGCTCACAAGTGCCACCTCCTGACCGACAAAGACATCCTCCTGCCCCACAAGTGCCAATTCCTGCCCCACAACTGCCACATTATTCCACACCACTGCCACCTCCCCCCCCAAATAATCCACCTCCTACCCCACAAGTGTCACTGACTGACCAACTTCCTCCTCCTGCCCCACAAGTGCCAGCTCCTGCCCCACAAGTGCCAGCTCCTGCCCCACAAGTGCCAGCTCCTGCCCCACAAGTACCTCTTCCCTCCCAACAAGTTCCAATTTCCACCCAAAAAGTGCCACCTCCTTCCCCAAAAGTGCAACCTCCTGCCCCACATCGTCCACCTCCCACCCAACAATTGCCACCACCTGCCCCACAAGTGCCAGTTCATGCCCCACAAGTGCCACATTTGTCCACACCACTGCCACCTCCCCCCCAAATAATCCACCTCCTGCCCCACAAGTGTCACTGACTGACCAACTTCCTCCTCTTGACCCACAAGTGCCAGCTCCTGCCCCACAAGAGCCACTTCCTGCACCACAAGTACCTCTTCCCTCCCAACAAGTTCCAATTTCCGCCCCAGAAGTGCCACCTCCTGCCCCACATCATCCACCTCCCGCCCCAAAAGTGCCACCTCCTGCCCCACAAGTGCAACCTCCTGCCCACATCGTCCACCTCCCACCCAACAAGTGCCACCACCTGCCCCACAAGTGCCAATTCCTGCCCCAAAAGTGCCAGCTCATTCCCCTGAAGTGCCACATTTGTCCACACCACTGCCTCCTCCCCCCCAAATAATCCACCTCCCGCCCCACAAGTGTCACTGACTGACCAACTTCCTCCTCCTGCCCCACAAGTGCCAGCTCCTGCCCCACAAGTGCCAGCTCCTGCCCCACAAGAGCCACTTCCTGCCCCACAAGTACCTCTTCCCTCCCAACAAGTTCCAATTTCCGCCCAACAAGTACCACCTCCTTCTGCACAAGTTGCACCTCCTGCCCTAAAAGCTCCATTTCCTGCCCCAGAAGTGCCACCTCCTGCCCCACAAGTGCCACCTCCTGCCGTACAACTTCCACCTCCTGGCCCACAAGTGCCACCTCCCGCCCTACAACTGCCAAACCTGCCCCAAAACTTCCACCTCCTGCCCAACAATTTCCAACTCGTGCCCCACAATTGCCACCTCCTGCCACACAAATGCCACCTTCTGCCTCAAAATGCCACCTCCTGCCCAACAACTCCAACCTCCCGCCCCACAAGTACAACCTCCTGCTCCACAAGTTCCACCTCCTGCCCCATAAGTTCCACCTTACGCCCCACAAGTGCCATCTCCTGCCCCAAAAGCTCAATTTCCTGCCCCATCAGTGCCACCTCCTGCACCACAAGTGCCACCTCCTGCCCCATAAGTGCCAATTTCTGCCCCACAAGTGCCAATTCCCGCCTTACAAATGCTACCTCCTGCCCCACAACTTTCACCTCCTGCCCCTCAAGTGCAACCTCCCTGCCCACGAGTGACACAATCTGCCCAAGTGCCACCTCCTGCCTCACAACTTCCACCTCCCGCCACACAAGTGCCACCTCCTGTCTCACAAGTGCAACCTCCCGCCCCACAACTTCCACAACCTGCCCCACAAGTGCCACCTCCCGTCACTCAACTTCCAACTCCCGCCTCACAAGTGCCACCTCCCGCCCTACAACTTCCACCTCCCGCACCACAACTTCCACCTCCTGCCTCACAAGTTCCACATCCCGCCCCACAACTTCATTCTCCCGCCCCACAACTTCCAACTCCTGGCCCACAAGTGCGACCTCCTGCCCCACCATTACCACCTCCTGCCCCACAATTTCCACCTCCTGCCCCACAAGTGCCACAACCTGCTCCACAATTTCAACGTCCTGCCTTACAAGTGCCACATTCTGCCCCACAAGTGTAGGCTCCTGCTCCACAAGTGCCACCTCCCGAACCACAACCTCAACCTCTGGCCCCACAAGTCCCACCTCCCGCCCCACAAGTGGCACATCCCGCCCCACAAGTGCCACCACCCGCCCAACAAGTGCCACCTTCTGTTCCACAACTTCCACCTCCTGCCCCACAAATTATAACTCCTGCCCCACAAGTGTTGCATTTTGCCCCACAAGTGCCACCACCCGCCTCACAAGTGCCACCTCCCGACCCACAAGTGCCAGCTCCTGCCCCGCAACTTCCGTCTCCTGCGCCACAAGTGCCACCTCGAACCGCACAACTGCCACCTCCTTCCCCATATCAACCACCTCCCATCCAACAAGTGCCACCTCCTGCCCCACAAGTGCCAATTCCTGCCCCACAAGTGCGAGCTCATGCTTCACAAGTGCCAGCTCCTGCCCCTCATCATCCACCTCCTGCCCCACAAGTGCCACCTCCTGCCCCAAACCTTCAACCTACTGCCCCACAACTGCCACTTCCCACCCAGCAATTGCCACCACCCGCCCCACAAGTGCCTCCTCCCACCCCACAAGTGCCAACCCTTACCCAACAAGTGCTAACTCCTGCCCCACATCATCCACCAACCGCCCCACAAGTGTCACCTCCTGCCCCACAACTTCCAACTCCCACTCCACAAGTGCCACCTACTGCACAACAAATACCATCTCCTGCCCCACAAGTGCCACCTCCTGCCCCACAACCGCTACCTCCTGCCTCATATCATTCACCTCCCGCCCCACAATTTCCACCTCCTGCTCAACTAGTGCCACGTGCTGCCCCACAAGTTCCATTTCCCGCCCCACAAGTGCCACCTCCCGCCCCACAAGTGCCGCCTCCAGCCACACAAGTGCTAAATCGTGCCGCACAACTTCCACCTCCCGCCCCACAACTGCCACCTCCCGCCTTAAAAGTGCCACCTCCCGACCCACAAGTGCCTCCTCCTGTCCCACAGTTGTCACCTCCCGCTCCACAAGTTACACCTCACCCCCCACAAGTTCTACCACCCACCCCACAAGTGCCACCTGCAGCCCCAGAAGTGTCAAATCCTGCCACACAACTTCCACATCCAGCCCCACAAGTGCCACCTCCCGCCCCACAACTTCCACTTCCCGCCCAACAACAGCCTCCTCCTGCCACACAAGTGCCTCCTCCTGCCACACAAGTGCCACCTCCTGCCCCACATCATCCACCTCCTGCCTCACAAATGCCTCCTCCTGACCCACAATTGCCACCTGCCGCCCCACAACTTCCACCTCACGCCCCACAAGTGCCACGTCCCGCCCCACAAGTGCCACAACCCGCCCCACAAATCCAACTCCTGACCCACAAGTTCCACCTCCCGCCCCACAAGTTCCACCTCCCACACCACAAGTGCCACCTCCCGAACCACATGTGCCAACTTCTGCCCCACAAATGCCAGCTCCTGCCACTCAAGTGTCACCTCTTCCCCACAAGTGCCACCTTCTGCTCCACAAGTGCCACTTCCTGCCGCACAAGTGATACCTCCAGCCCCACAACTGCCACCACCCGCCCCACAACTTCCACCTCCCGCCTCACAAGTGCAACCTCCAGGCCCACAAGTGCCACCTCCAGATCCACAAGAATTAACTCCTGCCCCACAAGTGCCACCTCCTGCCCTTCAAGAGCCACTTCTTGCCCCACAAGTAACATTTCCTGCCCCACAAGTGCCAACCCCTGCCCAACAAGTGCTATGACCCAGCCCACAAGTGCCACCTCCCGCCCCACAAGTGCCACCACCCTCCCCACAACTTAAACCTCCTTCACCAAAACATCCACCTCCCGCCCCACAGGTGTCATCATCTGCCCCACAACTGCCACATCCCGCCCCACAAGTGCCACCTCCTGCCCCACAAGTACCACCTCCCGCCCCTCAAGTGCCACACACTGCCCCACAAGTGCCGCCCCCAGCCCCGCAACTGCCACCCCTTGCCCCACAATTTACACCTCCCGCCCCACAAGTGCCATCTCCTGCCCCACAGGTGCCACCTACTGTTCCACATCAACCACCTCCTTCCCCACATCATCCACCTCCTGTTCCACAAATGTCAACTCCTGACCCACAACTTCCACCTCCTGCCCCATAAGTTTCACCTCTCGCCCAACAAATGCCACCACCTCCCCCAAAAGCTCCACCTCCTGCCCCACAGGTGTCATTTCCTGCCCCACAACATCCACCTCCCACGCAAAAGTGCAACCTACCGCCCCACAACTTCCACCTCCTGCCCCACAAGTGCCACCTCCTGCCCCACAAGTGCCACCTCCCGCCCCACAAGTGCCACCTGTCACCCTGCAAGTCCAGCTCCTCTCGCCCCACAAGTGCCAGCTCATGCTTCACATGTGCCAGCTCCTGCCCCACATCATCAACTTCCTGCCCCACAAGTGCCACCTCCAACCCCACAAAGACAGCCTCCTGCCCCACATCATCCACCTCCTGCCCCACAAGTGCCAATTCCTGCCCCACAATTGCCAGCTCATGCCCCACAAGTGCCAGCACCTGCCCCACAAGTGCCACCTCTTGCTCAACAGGTGCCACCTCCTGCCCCACAAATGCCAAATCCTGCCCTGCAACTTCCAACTCCTGCCCCACAAGTGCCAATTCCTGCCCCACAAGTTCCAGCTCATGCTTCACAAGTGCCAGCTCCTGCCCCACATCATCCACTTCCTGCTCACGTGCCACCTCCTGTCCGACAAAGACCACCTCCTGCCCCACATCATCCACCCCCTGCCCCACAAGTGCCACCTCCTGCCCCACAACGACCACCCCCTGCACCAAAAGTGCCAATTCCTGCCCCACAAGTGCCAGCACCTGCCCAACAAGAGCCACTTCCTGCCCCACAAGTACCTCTTCCCTCACAACAACTTCTAATTTCCGCCCCACAAGTGCCACTACCTGCCCCACAAATGCAACCTCCTGCCCCACAAGTGCCACCTTTCGCCCCACAAATGCCACCTCCCGCTCCACAACTTCCACCTCCTGCCCCACAAGTGCCACCTCCCGACCCACAAGTGCCACCTCATGCCCAACATCTACCACCTCCCACCCCACAACTTCCATCTCCTGGCCCACAAGTGCAACTTCCTGCCTCAAAAGAGCCACCTCCCGCCTCACAACTTCCACGTAACGCCCCATAAGTTCCACCTCCTGCCCCACAAGTGCCAGCTGCTGCTCCACATCATCCAACTCCCGCCCCACAAGTGCCATGTCCAGCCCCACAACATCTGCCTCCTGCCCCAAAAGTGTCAACTCCTGCCCCATAAGTTCCATATCCCGCCCCACAAGTGCCACCTCACACCCCACAAGTGCCACCTCCTGCCCCACAAGTTCCAACTCTCGTCTAACAAGTGCCACCTCCTGCCCAACATTTACCACCTCCCGCTCCACAAGTGCCACCTCCTGCCCAACAAGTGCCATTTCTTACCCCACATGTTCCAACTCCTGCCCCACAGGTGCCATTTCCTGCCCCACAAGTACCACCTCCTGTCCCACATTTACCAACTCCTGCCCCACAAGTGCCATTTCCTGCCCCACATCTGTTGCATACCACCCCACAAATTCCACCTCCCGCCACACAAGTGCCACCTCCCGCTTCACAACTTCCACATCCTGCCCTACAAGTGCCACCTCCCGCCAGAAAATGCCACCTCCCGTCCCTCTATCACCACCTCCTGCCCCACAAGTTACACCCCCACCCCACAGGTACCACCACCTGCCCCACAAGTACCAACTCCTGCAAACAAATGCCATTTCTTAAACCACAGGTCCAAACTCCTGCCCCACAAGTGCCACCTCCTGTCTCACAAGTGCAACCTCCCGCCCCACAACTTCCACAACCTGCCCCACAAGTGCCACCTCCTGTCACTCAACTTCCAACTCCCGCCCCACAAGTGCCACCTCCCGCCCTACAACTTCCACCTCCCGCACCACAACTTCCACCTCCTGCCTCACAAGTTCCACATCCCGCCCCACAACTTCATTCTCCCGCCCCACAACTTCCAACTCCTGGCCCACAAGTGCGACCTCCTGCCCCACCATTACCACCTCCTGCCCCACAATTTCCACCTCCTGCCCCACAAGTGCCACAACATGCTCCACAATTTCAACGTCCTGCCTTACAAGTGCCACATTCTGCCCCACAAGTGTAGGCTCCTGCTCCGCAAGTACCACCTCCCGAACCACAACCTCAACCTCTGCCCCACAAGTCCCACCTCCCGCCCCACAAGTGCAACATCCCGCCCCACAAGTGCCACCACCCGCCCCACAAGTGCCACCTTCTGTTCCACAACTTCCAGCTCCTGCCCCACAAGTTATAACTCCTGCCCCACAAGTGTTGCATTTTGCCCCACAAGTGCCACCTCCCGACCCACAAGTGCCAATTCCAGCCCCACATCACTCACCTCCCGCCCCACAAGTGCCACCTCCTGCCCCACAAGTGCCACCTCCCGCCCCACAAGCGCCACCTCCTGTCTCACAAGTGCAACCTCCCGCCCCACAACTTCCACAACCTGCCCCACAAGTGCCACCTCCCGTCACTCAACTTCCAACTCCCGCCCCACAAGTGCCACCTCCCGCCCTACAACTTCCACATCCCGCCCCACAACTTCCACCTCCTGCCTCACAAGTTCCACATCCCGCCCCACAACTTCATTCTCCCGCCCCACAACTTCCAACTCCTGGCCCACAAGTGCGACCTCCTGCCCCACCATTACCACCTCCTGCCCCACAATTTCCACCTGCTGCCCCACAAGTGCCACAACCTGCTCCACAATTTCAACGTCCTGCCTTACAAGTGCCACATTCTGCCCCACAAGTGTAGGCTCCTGCTCCACAAGTGCCACCTCCCGAACCACAACCTCAACCTCTGGCCCCACAAGTCCCACCTCCCGCCCCACAAGTGCCACCTCCTGCCCCACAAGTGCCACCTCCTGCCCCACAAGTGCCACCTCCTGCTTCACAAGTGCCAGCTCATGCTTCACAAATGCCAGCTCATGCCCCACATCATCAACTTCCTGCCCCACAAGTGCCACCTCTAACCCCACAAAGACAGCCACCTGCCCCACATCATCCACCTCCTCCCCCACAAGTGACAATACCTGTTAGACAAGTGCAACCTCCAGCCCCACAACTTCAACATCCCGCCACACAAGTGCCGACTCCTGGCAACATGTGCCACATCCTGCCCCACAAGTGTCAACTCCTGCCCCACATCGTCCACCTCCCATCCAACAAGTGCCACCTCCTGCCCCACAAGTGCCAATTCCTGCCCCCCAAGTGCCAGCTCATGCTCCACAAGTGCCAGCTCCTGCCCCTCATCATCCACCTCCCGCCCCACAAATGCCACCTCCTGCCTTACAGGTGCCACCTCAGGCCCCACAAGTGCCCCCTCCCGCTCCACAAGTGCCACGTCCTGCCCCACAAGTGCCATCTCCCGCCCCACAAGGGCCAAATCCTGCCACGCAACTTCCACCTCCTGCCCCACATCATCCACCTCCCACCCCACAAGTGCCACCTCCTGTGGCACAAGTGCCAATTCCAGCCCTAAAAGTGCCAGCTCATGCTTCACAATTGCCAGCTCCTGCCCCACATCATCCACCTCCTGCCCCACAAGTGCCACCTCCTATCCCACATGTGCCAACTCCTGCCCCACAAGTGCCATTTCCTGCACCACATTTGCCACCTCCTTCCCCACAAGTGCCACCTCCCACCCCACAAGTTTAACCTCCAGACACACAAGTGCCATCTCCCGCCCCACAAGTGCCACCTCCTTCCCCACAAGTTTAACCTCCAGACACACAAGTGCCACGTCCTGCCCCACAAGTGCCATCTCCCGCCCCACAAGTGCCAAATCCTGACGCGGAACTTACACCTCCTGCTCCACAAGTGCCATCTCCTGCCCCACAAGAGCCACCTCCCGCCCCTCTATGGCCACCTCCTGCCCCACAAGTTACACCTCTTGCCCCACAAGTTACACCTCTTGCCCCACAACGTCGACCCCCGCCCCACATGTGCCACCACCTGACCCACAAGTGCCAACTCCTGCCCCACAAGTGTTACCTCTCGCCCCACAGCTTCAACCTCCAGCCACACAAGTGCCAACTCCTGCCCAACAAGTGCCACCTCCCGCCCCACAATTGCCACCTCCCGCCCCACTACTTCCACGTCACACCCCAAATCTTCTTACCTTCCACCCCACAAGTGCCACCTCCTGCCCCAAACCTTCAACCTACTGCCCCACAACTGCCACTTCCCACCCAGCAATTGCCACCCCCCGCCCCACAAGTGCCTCCTCCCACCCCACAAGTGCCAACCCTTACCCCACAAGTGCCAACTCCTGCCCCACATCATCCACCAACTGCCCCACAAGTGCCACCTCCTGACCCACAACTTCCAGGTCCTGGCCCAATAGTGCCAGCTCCCGGCCCACAATAGCCACCTCCTGCCCCACAACTTCCATCTCCCACTCCACAAGTGCCACCTACTGCACAACAAATACCATCTCCTGCCCCATAAGTGCCATCTCCTGCCCCACAGGTGCCACCTACTGTTCCACATCATCCACCTCCTTCCCCACATCATCCACCTCCTGTTCCACAAATGTCACCTCCTGACCCACAACTTCCACATCCTGCCCCACAAGTGCCACCTCCTGCCCCACATAATCCACGTCCTGCTCCAAAATTGCCACCTCCTGCCCCACAAGTGCCACCTCCCACCCCACAAGTGCCACCTCCAGCCCCACCAGTTCCACCGCCCGCCCCACAAGTACCACCTCCTGACCCACAAGTGCCACTACGTGACCCACAATTGCCACCTCCCGTCTCACAATTGCAACTCTCGCCCAACAAGTGCCACCTCCTGCCCCACAATTGCCACCACCCCCCCAACAAGTGCCACCTCCCGCCCCACAAGTACCACATCCCACCCCACAAGTGCAACCTCCTGCCCAAAAAGTGCCAACTCTCGCCCCACAAGTGCCAACTCCTGCCCCACAACATCCACCTCACGCTCCAAAAGTGCCACCTCCTGCCCCACAAGTGCTACTTCCTGCCTTACAAGTGCCACTTCCCGCTGCACAAGTGACACCTCCAGCCCCACAGCTGCCACAACCCGCCCCACAACTTCCACATCCCGCCTCACAACTGCAAGCTCCTGCCCCACAATTGCCACCTCCTGCCTCACAAGTGCCAACTCCTGCCCCACAAGTGCCACCTCATGTCCCTCAATTTTCACCTTATGCCCCAAAAGTGCCACCTCCCGCCCAACAAGTGCAACATCTCGCCCCACTAGTGCCACGTCCCGGCCCAAAATTGCTACCTCCTGCCCCACATCATCCACCTCCTGTTCCACAAATGTCACCTCCTGACCCACAACTTCCACCTCCTGCCCCACAAGTGCCACCTTCTGCCTCACAAGTGCCACCCCTTGCCCCACAAGTGCCACATCCCACCGCACAATTTCCACCTCTTGTTACACAAGTCCCACCTCCCGCCCAACAACAGCCTCCTCCTGCCCCACAAGTGCCACCTCCTGCCCCACAAGTGCCACCTCCCACCCCACAAGTGCCACGTCCTTCCCAATTGCCACGTCCTGTCCCACAAGTGCCACCTCCTGCCGTACAAGTGCCACCCTCTGCCCCACAATTGCCACTTCTTGCCCCACAATTGCCAATTCTTGCCCCACAACTTCCACCTCCCACCCCATAACTTCCACCCACCGTCCCACATCCTGCCCCACAAGTGCCCGATCCTGCCCCAGAAGTACCACCACCTGACCCACAAGTGCCAACTCCTGCCCCACAAGTGCCACCTCGCATCCCGCAAGTGCCACATCCCGCCCCACAAGTTCCACCTCCTGCCCCACAAGTGCCAATTCCTGCCCCACAAGTGCCACCTCCTGCCCCACAAGTGCCACCTCCTGCCCCACAAGTGCCACCTCCTGCCCCACAAGTGCCACCTCCTGCCCCACATGATCCACCTACCACCCCACAAATTCAACTCCTGCCCCACAAGTGCCAGCTCCTGCCCGACAAGAGCCACTTCCTGCCCCACAAGTACCTCTTCCCTCCCAACAAGTTCCAATTTCCGCCCCACAAGTGCCACCTCCTGCCCCACAAATGCAACCTCCTGCCCCACAAGTGCCACATTTCACCCCACAAATGCCACCTCCCGCTCCACAACTTCCACCTCCTGCCCCACAAGTGCCAGCTGCTGCTCCACATCATCCAACTCCCGCCCCACAAGTGCCATGTCCAGCCCCACAACATCTGCCTCCTGCCCCAAAAGTGTCAACTCCTGCCCCATAAGTTCCATATCCCGCCCCACAAGTGCCACCTCCCACCCCACAAGTGCCACCTCCTGCCCCACAAGTTCCAACTCTCGTCTTACAAGTGCCACCTCCTGCCCAACATTTACCACCTCCCGCTCCACAAGTGCCACCTCCTGCCCAACAATTGCCATTTCTTACCCCACATGTTCCAACTCCTGCCCCACAGGTGCCATTTCCTGCCCCACATCTGTTGCATACCACCCCACAAATTCCACCTCCCGCCACACAAGTGCCACCTCCCGCTTCACAACTTCCACATCCTGCCCTACAAGTGCCACCTCCCGCCATAAAATGCCACCTCCCGTCCCTCTATCACCACCTCCTGCCCCACAAGTTACACCCCCACCCCACAGATACCACCACCTGCCCCACAAGTACCACCTCCTGCAAACAAATGCCATTTCTTAAACCACACGTCCAAACTCCTGCCCCACAAGTGCCACCTCCTGTCCCACATGTGCCACCTCCTGCCCCACAAGTGCCACCTCTCGACCGACAAATGCCACCTCCCGCCAAACAACTGACACCTCCTGCCCCACAAGTGTCACCTCCTGCCCAACAAGTTCCACCTCTTGACCTACAAGTGCCACCTCCTGCCCCATAAGTTTCACCTCTCGCCCAACAAATGCCACCACCTCCCCCAAAAGCGCCACCTCCTGCCCCACAGGTGCCACTTCCTGTCCCAAAACATCCACCTCCCACGCACAAGTGCAACCTACCGCCCCACAACTTCCACCTCCTGCCCCACAAGTGCCAACACCTGCC
The DNA here is from genome assembly GCF_054131305.1 of Coturnix japonica. Classification (NCBI taxonomy): domain Eukaryota; kingdom Metazoa; phylum Chordata; class Aves; order Galliformes; family Phasianidae; genus Coturnix; species Coturnix japonica. The sequence continues at coordinate 1,179,398 of NC_140687.1, read as the reverse complement.
CCACAAGTGCCAACACCTGCCTTGCCAGTGCCATCTGTCACCCTGCATGTCCAGCTCCTGCCCCACAAGTGCCAGCTCCTGCCCCACAAAGACAGCCTCCTGCCCCACATCATCCACCTCCTCCCCCACAAGTGACAATACTTGTTCCACAAGTGCCACCTCCCGCCCCACAAATGCCAAATCCTGCCCTGCAACTTCCACCTCCTGCCCCACAAGTGCCAATTCCTGCCCCACAAGCTCCAGCTCATGCTTCACAAGTGCCAGCTCCTGCCCCACATCATCCACTTCCTGCTCACATGTGCCACCTCCTGTCCGACAAAGACCACCTCCTGCCCCTCAACGACCACCCCCTGCACCACAAGTGCCAATTCCTGCCCTACAAGTGCCAGCTCATTCCCCTGAAGTGCCAGCTCCTGCCCCACAAGTGCCACAGTTTGACACACCACTGCAACCTCCCCCCCAAAATAATCCACCTCCTGCCCCACAAGTGTCACAGACCGCCCAACTTCATCCTCCTGACACACAACTGCAACCTCCTGCCCCACAAGTGCCAGCTCCTGCCCGACAAGAGCCACTTCCTGCCCCACAAGTACCTATTCCCTCCCAACAAGTTCCAATTTCCGCCCCACAAGTGCCACCTCCTGCCCCACAAGTGCAACCTCCTGCCCCACAAATGCCACCTTTCGCCCCACAAATGCCACCTCCCGCTCCACAACTTCCACCTCCCACCCCACAAGTGCCAACTCCCGCCCTAAAACTTCCACCTTCTGCCCCACAAGTGCCACCTCCTGCCCCACAAGTGCCACCTCTAACCCCACATCATCCAACTCCTGCCCCACAAGTGCCAATTCCTGCCCCACAAGTGCCCCCTCTTACCCCACAGGTGCCACCTCCTACCCCACAAAGACCACCTCCTGCCCCACATCATCCACCTCCTCCCCCAAAAGTGACAATACCTGTTCCACAAGTGCCACCTCCCGCCCCACAACTTCAACATCCCGCCACACAAGTGCCGACTCCTGGCAACGTGTGCCACATCCTGCCCCACAAGTGCCAGCTCCTGCCCCACATGTTCCACCTACCACCCCACAAATTCCACCTCATGCCCCACAAGTGCCAACTCCCAACCCACAAATGCCAAATCCTGCAATGCAACTTCCACCTCCTGCTCCACAAGTGCCACCTCCTGCCCCACATCGTCCACCTCCCACCCAACAAGTGCCACCACCTGCCCCACAAGTGCCAATTCCTACCCCACATCTGCCAGCTCATGCTTCACAAGTGCCAGCTCCTGCACTACGTCATCCACTTCCTGCTCACAAGTGCCACCTCCTGACCGACAAAGACATCCTCCTGCCCCACAAGTGCCAATTCCTGCCCCACAAGTGCCAATTCCTGCCCCACAATTGCCAGTTCATGCCCCACAAGTGCCACATTTGTCCACACCACTGCCTCCTCCCCCCCAAATAATCCACCTCCTGCCCCACAAGTGTCACTGACGGACCAACTTCCTCCTCCTGACCCACAAGTGCCAGCTCCTGCCCCACAAGTGCCAGCTCCTGCCCGACAAGAGCCACTTCCTGCCCCACAAGTACCTCTTCCCTCCCAACAAGTTCCAATTTCCACCCCACAAGTGCCACCTCCTGCCCCACAAGTGCAACATCCTGCCCCACATCGTCCACCTCCCACCCAACAAGTGCCACCACCTGCCCCACAAGTGCCAATTCCTGCCCCACAAGTGCCAGTTCATGCCCCACAAGTGCCACATTTGTCCACACCACTGCCACCTCCCCCCCCAAATAATCCACCTCCTGCCCCACAAGTGTCACTGACGGACCAACTTCCTCCTCCTGACCCACAAGCGCCAGCTCCTGCCCCACAAGTGCCAGCTCCTGCCCCACAAGAGCCACTTCCTGCCCCACAAGTACCTCTTCCCTCCCAACAAGTTCCAATTTCCGCCCAACAAGTACCACCTCCTTCTGCACAAGTTCCACCTCCTGCCCTAAAAGCTCCATTTCCTGCCCCAGAAGTGCCACCTCCTGCCCCACAAGTGCCACCTCCTGCCCTACAACTTCCACCTCCTGGCCCACAAGTGCCACCTCCCGCCCTACAACTGCCAAACCCTGCCCCAAAACTTCCACCTCCTGCCCAACAATTTCCAACTCGTGCCCCACAATTGCCACCTCCTGCCACACAAATGCCACCTTCTGCCTCAAAATGCCACCTCCTGCCCAACAACTCCAACCTCCCGCCCCACAAGTACCACCTCCTGCTCCACAAGTTCCACCTCCTGCCCCATAAGTTCCACCTTACGCCCCACAAGTGCCATCTCCTGCCCCAAAAGCTCGATTTCCTGCCCCATCAGTGCCACCTCCCGCACCACAAGTGCCACCTCCTGCCCCAGAAGTGCCAATTTCTGCCCCACAAGTGCCACTTCCCGCCTTACAAATGCCACCTCCTGCCCCACAACTTTCACCTCCTGCCCCACAAGTGCAACTTCCCTGCCCACGAGTGACACAATCTGCCCAAGTGCCACCTCCTGCCTCACAACTTCCACCTCCCACCCCACAAGTGCCACCTCCCGCCCCACAAGTACCACCTCCTGCTCCACAAGTTCCACCTCCTGCCCCATAAGTTCCACCTTACACCCCACAAGTGCCATCTCCTGCCCCAAAAACTCAATTTCCTGCCCAATGTATTCCTATGGGTACCTATGGGTTTCAATGTGGTCCCTATGTGCCTCTATGGGGTCTCTTATGGGTCTCAGCGAGGTCCCTATGTGTCTCTATGGGTCTCACTGTCCCCCACTGAAATCCATGGGGTCCCTATGTGTCCCAATGTCCCCCTATTGGTCCCAGTGTCAGCCTATGGGTCACAATGTGTCCCTATGTGTCCCAATGTCCCTCCTATGTGTTGCTAAGTGTGTCCATGGGGTCTCTTATGAGTATCTCTGGGCCAAAATATCTACCTATTGGTATCCATAGGTTACATTACGTCCCTATGTGCCTCTATTGGGTCTCTTAAGGGTTACAGCGAAGTCCCTATGTGTCTCTATGGGTCTCACTGTCCCCCACTATGTTCCATGGGGTCCCTATGTGTCCCAATATACCCCTATGGGTCCCAGTGTCTCCCTATGGGTCACTATTTGTTCCTAAGTGCCGAATGTCCCCCCTATGTGTCCCAATGGCCCCCTTTGGGGTTTCTATGGGGACTCTTATTGGTATCTCTGGGCCCAAATGTCTTCATATGGGTATCTATGGGTTTCAATGAGGTCCCTATGTGCCTCTATGGGGTCTCTTATGGGTATCAGTGGAGCCCCTATGTGCCTCTACGGGTCTCACTGTTCCCCACTGTAATCCATGGGGTCACTCTGTGTCCCAATGTCCACACTATGGGTTGCTATGTACCTCTATGGGGTCTCTGTGTGGTCTCTTATGGGTATTTCTGGGCCCAAATGTCTTCCTATGGGTATCTATGGGTTTCAGTGTGGTCCCTATGTGCCTCTATGGGTCTCACTGTCCCCCACCTTAATCCATGGGGTCTCTATGTGTCCCAATGTCCCCCTATGGGTCCCAGTGTCTCCCTATGGGTCACTTTGTGTCCCTATGTGTCCCAATGTCCCCCCTATGGGTTGCTATGTGCCTCTATGGGTTCTCTATGGGGCTCTATGGGGTGCCTATGGAGCTCTATGGAGTACTATGGGGCGTTCTGAGGTTTCTATGGGGTGTCTATGGAACGCTATGGTGTGTCTATTTGGTAAATTAGTTTCTATGGGTGGCTATGGGAGATCTATGGGGCACAATGGGTTGCCTACGGGGCTCTATGGGATGTCTGTGGGGCTCTATGGCGCGGCTATATGTCCTTATGTGGTGTCTATGTGGCACTATGTTGTGCTATGGGGTGCTGTGAGGCACTATGGGGTGCTATGGGGCTCTATGGAGCAGTATAGGGTGTCTATGGGTCCCTATGGGGTGCAATGGGGCGTTGTGGGGCACAAGGGAGTGTCTATGAGGCTCCATGGGCTGCTATGGGGCACTGTGGAGTAGCTATGGGATGATTTGGGGTCTCTTTGTGCCCCTATGGGGCGCTATGGGTCACTATGTGGTGTCTATGAGGCCCTATCGGGTGGCTATGCGGTGCTGTATGGTGGCTATGGGTTGCTTTGGGGTATCCTTGGGCTCCTATGGGGCGCTATGGGTGACTATGGGGTGCTATGGATTGCTATGGGGCTCTATGCGGAAAAATGGGAATCTATGGGGCGCTATGAGGTCCCTATGGGGCTCTATGGAGAGTCTATGGGGTGTCTTTGGGGATCTATGGGTTGTCTGTGGGGATCTATGGGGTCTGCATGGGGTCTGTATGGGGTTCAGTGGGTCTCTATGGGGCTATATGGGGTGTCTACAGGCACTATGGGGCGATATGGGGTGTCTATGTGGTTCAATTGGGCTCTATGTTGTGGCTGTAGGGCCTTATGTGGTGTCTATGGGGCACTGTGGGCTGCTATGGGGTGCTGTGGGGAACTATGGGGTGTCTATGGGGCTCTATGGAGCAGTATGCTGTGTCTATGGGTCCCTATGGGGTGCAATGGGGTGCTGTGGGGCACAATGGAGTGTCTATGAGGCTCCATGGGCTGCTATGGGGCACTATGGAGTAGCTATGGGGTGCTATGGGGTCTCTTTGGGCCCCTATGGGTCACTATGGGGTGTCTATGGGGCTCTATGGGGTATCTTTGTGTTCCTATGGGGCGCTATGGGTGACTATGGGGTGGCTATGGGTTTCTTTGAGGCACTATGGGTCTCAATGGGGTCTCTATGGGTCTCAATTTATCCTTATGGCTCCCAATGACTGTCTATGGGTCTCTATGTGTCCCTATGGGTCCCAGTGTCTCTCTATGTGACCCTATGGGTCCCAGTGTCTCTCTATGGGTCCCAATGTCTTCCTCTGGATCTCTATGGGTCCCTATGGGTCCCAGTGTCTCTCTATGTCCCCCTGTCTAGGTGGTAACTATACAGATGGTAACAAAGATGGTAACAAATGTACAGAGGTTCTAAGCGAGAGAGAAACTCACCAGTGGTGATGCCTTCGCTGAGGAAGCTGGGGCGGTCTTCACTGCAGAGCGATGTCCAAGAGATGCTGCCTCACAGAATCACAGAATTCTCAAGGTTGGAAAAGGGCTGCCAGCTTTTGTAGGAGAATAGCATGGGAGACAGTTGTGAAGGCTTTGCTGAAGTCCAAGTAGAGCACATCAACAGCCTTTCTTTCTTTCCTTCATCCATCAGATGGGTCACAGGATCGTAGAAGGAGATCAGATTGGTCAAGCAGGAGCTGCCCTTCACGAACCCATGCTGGCTAGGTCTGATCTCCTGCTCATCCCACACCTGCCGCATCTGTCATCTCCCTCAAGACAATTCGTTCCATTCCCTTCCCTGGCACCGAGGTCAGGCTAACAGGCCTGGAGTTGCCCGGATCCTCCTGACAACCTTGCTTGGAAATGGGAGTCACGTTGGCAAGCCTCCAGTCTTCTGGGACCTCACCCGGTAACAGGGAGCTCGGAAAGATAATGGAAAGCGGCTCGAGTGAGGGTCAGCCCTTAAATGAGGTCTCAGAGGAGGTGGAGTCGAGCTCCAGCCCTCCCGGGAGCACAGCTCCATGACTCTCACCTGTGCTCCCGCAGCTGACCCCACACTTGCCTCAGCTGATTAATCAGAGGTTCAGGCTGTGATTACCAATCTCCCATACAGCCCCTATGGGTCCCAATGTTTCCCTATGGATCTCTGGGTGTCCCTATGGGACTCTATGGGGTTATTATGCCTCTAAATGGGTCCCTATATGTCTCTATGTCTCTCTATGGGGTCCCTATGTGTCCCAATGTCCCCACTATGGTTTGCTATGTGCCTCTATGGGGTCTCTATGGGGTCTTTTATGGGTAACTATCGTCCCAAATGTATTCCTAAGGGTATCTATGGGTTTCAATGTGGTCCCTATGTGCCTCTATGGGGTCTCTTATGGGTCTCAACGAAGTCCCTATGTGTCTCTATGGGTCTCACTGTCCACCACTGTAATCCATGTGGTCCCTATGTGTCCCAATATCCCCATATGGGTCCCAGTGTCTCCCTATGGGTCACTATGTGTCCCTATGTGTCCCAATGTCCCCCCTATGGGTTGCTATGTGCCTCAATGGGCTCTCTTATGGATAGCTCTGGGCCCAAATGTCTCCCTGTGGGTATCTATGGGTTACATTAGGTCCCTATGTGCCTCTATGGGGTCTCTTATGGGTCTCAGCGGGTTCCCTATGTGTCTCTATGGGTCTCACTGTCCCCCACTGTAATCCATGGGGTCCTTATGTGTCCCATTGTCCCCCTATGGGATCCAGTGTCTCCTCATGGGTCACGGTGTGTCCCTATGTGTCCCTATGTCCCCCCTATGGGTTGCTATGTTCCTCTATGGGGTCTCTTATGGGTCTCAGCAGGGTCCCTATGTGTCTCGATGGATCTGACTGTCCCCCACTTTAATCCATGGGGTCACTATGTGTCCCAATGTCCCCCTATGGGTCCCAGTGTCTCCCTATGTGTACCTATGTGTCCCAATGTCCCCCTATGGGTCCCAGTGTCTCCCTATGTGTACCTATGTGTCCCAATGTCCCCCTATGGGTCACTATGTGTCCCAATGTCCCCCCTATGGGTTGCTATGTGCTTGTATGTGGTTTCTTATGGGTATCTCTGGGCCCAAATATCTTCCTATAGCTATCTATGGGTTTCAATGTGGTCCCTAGGTGCCTCTATGGGGTCTCTTATGGGTCTCAGCGGGGTTTCTATGTGTCTCTATGGGTCTGGCTGTCCCCCACTGTAGTCCAAGGGGTCCCTACGTGTCCCAATGTCCCCATATGGGTCCCAGTGTCTCCCTATGGGTCAGAATGTTTCCCTACGTGTCCCAATGTCCCCCCTATGGGTTGCTATGTGCCCCTATGGGGTCTCTGTGGGGTCTCTTATGGATATCTCTGGGCCCAAATGTCTTCCTACAAGTATCTATGAGTTTCAGTGTGGTCCCTAGGTGCCTCTATGGGGTCTCTTATGGGTCTCAGCGGGGTCCTTATGTATCTCTATGGGTCTCACTGTCCCCCACTGTAATTCATTGGGTCCCTATGTGTCCCAATGTCCCCCTATGGGTCCCAGTGTCTTCCTACGGGTCACAATGTGTACCTATGTGTCCCAATGTCCCCCCTATGGGTTGCTATGTGCCCCTATGGGGTCTCTATGGGGTCTCTTATGGTTATCTCTGGGCCCAAATGTCTTCCTTTGGGTATCTATAAGTTTCAAAGTCGTCCTATGTGTCCCTATGGGTCTTAATGGCTCCTAATGTGTCCCTATGAGTCTATATGTGGTCTCACTGTCCCAGTGGGTCTCTATGTGTTCCTATGTGTCTATATGGAGTCTCTATCTGGTTTCTATGGGTCTTGGTGTCCCTCTGTGTGTCACTTTGTGCCTCTATGGGGTCTCCATGGCTTTCTATGGGGTCTCTATGTCTCTCTTTGGGTCCCTATTGGTCCCAATAGGTCCCTATGAGTCTCTATGATGTCTCCCTTTGTCCCCATATGGGTCCCAGTGTGACCCACATGTGCCCACAGCAGCTCCTGCCCCATAGACCTGACCCACATGTTCCCCACAGCAGCTCCTGCCCCATAGATCTGACCCACAGCATCTCCTGCCACATAGATCTGACCCAAATCAGCCCCACAGCATCTCCTGCCCCATAGATCTGACCCACATGTGCCCCACAGCAGCTCCAAACTCATAGATCTGACTCACATCAGTCCAACAGCAGATTTTGCACCATAGATATGTCCCTCATATTCCCCACAGCAACTCCTGCCCCATAGATCTGACCTACATCATCCCCTCTGCAGCTCCTGCCCCATAGGTCTGACCCACATGTGCCCCACAGCAGCTCCTGCCATATAGATCTAACCACCATCAGCCCCAAAGCAGCTCCTGCCCCATAGGTCTGACCCACATGTGCCCCACAGCAGCTCCTGCCATATAGATCTAACCACCATCAGCCCCAAAGCAGCTCCTGCCCCATAGATCTGACCCAAGTCAGCACCACAGCAGCTCCTGCCTTATAGATATGACCCCCATCAGCCCCACAACAGCTTCTACCCCATAGATCTGACCCACATGTGCTCCACTGCAGCTCCAGTCCCGTAGATCTGACCCACAGCAGCCCATGCCCCATAGATCTGACCCTCATCAGCAACACAGCAGCTCCTGACCCATACATCTGACCCAAATCTGCCCCACACCATCTCCTGCCCCATAGATCTAACTCACATGTGCCCCGCAGCAGCTCCTGCCCTATAGATCTGATTCAAATCTGCCCCACAGCAGCTCCTGCTCCATACATCTTACCCAGATCTGCTCCACAGCAGCTGCTGCCCCAAAGATCTGACCAACATCAGCCCCACAGCAGCTCCTGCCCCATAGATCTGACCCACATCAGCCCCACAGCAGCTCCGGCCCCATAGACCCTACCAACATGTGCAGCACAGCATCTCCTGCCCCATAGAACTGGCCCACATCAGCCACAGCAGCTCCTGACCTATAGATCTGACCCACATCTGACCCACAGCAGCTCCTGCCCCATAGATCTGACCCACATCTGCCCCACAGCAGCTCTTGCCCCATAGATCTGACCCACATCTGACCCACAGCAGCTCCTGCCCCATACATCTTACCCAGATCTGCCCCACAGCAGCTCCTACCCAAAGATCTGACCCACATCATCTCGACAGCAGCTCCTGCCCCATAGATCTGACCCACATGTGCCCCACAGCAGCTCCTAACACATAGATCTGACCCACATGTGCCCCAGAGCTGCTCCTGCCCCATAGATCTGAACCACAGCAGCTCCTGTCTCATAGATCTTACCCACATCAGCCCCACAGCAGATTTTGCCCCATAGTTATGTCCCACATCTGCCCAACAGCAACTCCTGCCCCATAGATCTGACCCACATGCGCCCCACAGCAGCTCCTGCCCCATAGGTCTGACCCACATGCGCCTCACAGCAGCTCCTGCCCCATAGATCTGACCCACATCAACCATGTTGATAAACATGAAAACATACAACATGGGTTGTATCAACCATGTAATCCATGGTGTCCCTATGTGTCCCAATGTCACCCTATGGGTCCCAGTGTCTCCCTATGGGTCACTATGTGTCCCTATGTGTCCCAGTGTCCCCCCTATGGGTTGCTATGTGCCTCTATGGGTTCTCTATGGGGCTCTATGGGGTGCCTATGGAGCTCTATGGGGCGTTCTGAGGTTTCTATGGGGTGTCTATGGAACGCTATAGTGTGTCTATTTGGTAAATTAGTTTCTATGGGTGGCTATGGGAGCTCTATGGGGCACAATGGGTTGCCTACGGGGCTCTATGGGATGTCTATGGGGCTCTATGGCGCGGCTATATGTCCTTATGTGGTGTCTATGTGGCACTATGTTGTGCTATGGGGTGCTGTGAGGCACTATGGGGTGCTATAGGGCTCTATGGAGCAGTATAGGGTGTCTATGGGTCCCTATGGGGTGCAATGGGGCGCTGTGGGGCACAAGGGAATGTCTATGAGGCTCCATGGACTGCTATGGGGCACTATGGAGTAGCTATGGGATGATTTGGGGTCTCTTTGGGCCCCTATGGGGCGCTATGGGTCACTATGTGGTGTCTATGGGGCTCTATGGGGTGGCTATGCGGTGCTGTAGGGTGGCTATGGGGTGCTTTGGGGTATCCTTGGGTTCCTATGGGGCGCTATGGGTGACTATGGGGTGCTATTGTTTGCTATGGGGCTCTATGCAGAAGAATGGGGTCTCTATGGGGCGCTATGAGGTCCCTATGGGGCTCTATGGGGAGTCTATGGGGTGTCTTTGGGGATCTATGGGTTGTCTGTGGGGCTCTATGGGGTCTGCATGGGGTCTGCATGGGGTCTGTATGGGGTTCAGTGGGTTTCTATGGGGCTCTATGGGGTGTCTACAGGCACTATGGTGCGATATGGGGTGTCTATGTGGTTCAATTGGGCTCTATGGTGTGGCTGTAGGGCCTTATGTGGTGTCTATGGGGCACTGTGGGCTGCTATGGGGTGCTGTGGGGAACTATGGGGTGTCTATAAGTCTCTATGGAGCAGTATGCTGTGTCTATGGGTCCCTATGGGGTTCAATGAGGCGCTGTGGGGCACAAGGGAGTGTCTATGAGGCTCCATGGGCTGCTATGGGGCACTATGGAGTAGCTGTGGGGTGCTATGGGGTCTCTTTGGGCCCCTATGGGTCACTATGTGGTGTCTATGGGGCTCTATGGGGTGGCTATGCGGTGCTGTAGGGTGGCTATGGGGTGCTTTGGGGTATCCTTGGGTTCCTATGGGGCGCTAAGGGTGACTGTGGGGTGCTATGGTTTGCTATGGGGCTCTATGCGTAAGAATGGGGTCTTTATGGGGCGCTATGGGGTCCATATGGGGCTCTATTGGGAGTCTATGGGGTGTCTTTGGGGATCTATGGGTTGTCTGTGGGGCTCTATGGGGTCTGCATGGGGTCTGTATGGGGTTCAGTGGGTCTCTATGGGGTGTCTACAGGCACTATGGGGCGATATGGGGTGTCTATGTGGTTCAATTGGGCTCTATGGTGTGGCTGTAGGGCCTTATGTGGTGTCTATGGGGCACTGTGGGCTGCTATGGGGTGCTGTGGGGAACTATGGGGTGTCTATGGGGCTCTATGGAGCAGTATGCTGTGTCTATGGGTCCCTATGGGGTGCAATGGGGTGCTGTGGGGCACAATGGAGTGTCTATGAGGCTCCATGGGCTGCTATGGGGCACTATGGAGTAGCAATGGGGTGCTATGGGGTCTCTTTGGGCCCCTATGGGTCACTATGGGTCACTATGTGGTGTCTATGGGGCTCTATTGGGTTGCTATGCGGTGCTGTAGGGTGGCTATGGGGTGCTTTGGGGTATCCGTGGGTTCCTATGGGGCGCTATGGGTGACTATGGGGTGGTATGGTTTGCTATGGGGCTCTATGCGGAAGAATGGGGTCTCTATGGGGCGCTATGGGGTCCCTATGGGGCTCTATGGGGAGTCTATGGGGTGTCTTTGGGGATCTATGGGTTGTCTGTGGGGCTCTATGGGGTCTGCATGGGGTCTGTATGGGGTTCAGTGGGTCTCTATGGGGCTCTATGGGGTGTCTACAGGCACTATGGGGCGATATGGGGTGTCTATGTGGTTCAATTGGGCTCTATGGTGTGGCTGTAGGGCCTTATGTGGTGTCTATGGGGCACTGTGGGCTGCTATGGGGTGCTGTGGGGAAATATGGGGTGTCTATGGGGCTCTATGGAGCAGTATGCTGTGTCTATGGGTCCCTATGGGGTGCAATGGGGTGCTGTGGGGCACAATGGAGTGTCTATGAGGCTCCATGGGCTGCTATGGGGCACTATGGAGTAGCTATGAGGTGCTATGGGGTCTCTTTGGGCCCCTATGGGTCACTATGGGGTGTCTATGGGGCTCTATGGAGCAGTATAGGGTGTCTATGGGTCTCTATGGGGTGCAATGGGGCGCTGTGGGGCACAAGAGAGTGTCTATGAGGCTCCATGGGCTGCTATGGGGCACTATGGAGTAGCTTTGGGGTGCTATGGGGTCTCTTTGGGCCCCTATGGGTCACTATGGGTCACTATGTGGTGTCTATGGGGCTCTATGGGGTGGCTATGCGGTGCTGTAGGGTGGCTATGGGGTGCTTTGGGGTATCCTTGGGTTCCTATGGGGCGCTATGGGTGACTATGTGTAACTATGTGGTGTCTATGGGGCTCTATGCGGAAGAATGGGGTTTCTATGGGGCGCTATGAGGTCCCTATGGGGCTCTATGGGGAGTCTATGGGGTGTCTTTGGGGATCTATGGGTTGTCTGTGGGGCTCTATGGGGTCTGCATGGGGTCTGTATGGGGTTCAGTGAGTTTCTATGGGGCTCTATGGGGTGTCTACAGGCACTATGGGGCGATATGGGGTGTCTATTTGGTTCAATTGGGCTCTATGGTGTGGCTGTAGGGCCTTATGTGGTGTCTATGGGGCACTGTGGGCTGCTATGGGGTGCTGTGGGGAACTATGGGGTGTCTATGGGGCTCTATGGAGCAGTATGCTGTGTCTATGGGTCCCTATGGGGTGCAATGGGGTGCTGTGGGGCACAATGGAGTGTCTATGAGGCTCCATGGGCTGCTATGGGGCACTATGGTGTAGCTATGGGGTCTCTTTGGGCCCCTATGGGTCACTATGGGGTGTCTATGGGGCTCTATGGGGTATCTTTGTGTTCCTATGGGGCGCTATGGGTGACTATGGGGTCGCTATGGGTTTCTTTGAGGCACTATGGGTCTCAATGGGGTCTCTATGGGTCTCAATTTATCCTTATGGCTCCCAATGACTGTCTATGGGTCTCTATGTGTCCCTATGGGTCCCAGTGTCTCTCTATGTGTCCCTATGGGTCCCAGTGTCTCTCTATGGGTCCCAATGTCTTCCTCTGGATCTCTATGGGTCCCTATGGGTCCCAGTGTCTCTCTATGTCCCCCTGTCTAGGTGGTAACTATACAGATGGTAACAAAGATGGTAACAAATGTACAGAGGTTCTAAGCGAGAGAGAAACTCACCAGTGGTGATGCCTTCGCTGAGGAAGCTGGGGCGGTCTTCACTGCAGAGCGATGTCCAAGAGATGCTGCCTCACAGAATCACAGAATTCTCAAGGTTGGAAAAGGGCTGCCAGCTTTTGTAGGAGAATAGCATGGGAGACAGTTGTGAAGGCTTTGCTGAAGTCCAAGTAGAGCACATCAACAGCCTTTCTTTCTTTCCTTCATCCATCAGATGGGTCACAGGATCGTAGAAGGAGATCAGATTGGTCAAGCAGGAGCTGCCCTTCACGAACCCATGCTGGCTAGGTCTGATCTCCTGCTCATCCCACACCTGCCGCATCTGTCATCTCCCTCAAGACAATTCGTTCCATTCCCTTCCCTGGCACCGAGGTCAGGCTAACAGGCCTGGAGTTGCCCGGATCCTCCTGACAACCTTGCTTGGAAATGGGAGTCACGTTGGCAAGCCTCCAGTCTTCTGGGACCTCACCCGGTAACAGGGAGCTCGGAAAGATAATGGAAAGCGGCTCGAGTGAGGGTCAGCCCTTAAATGAGGTCTCAGAGGAGGTGGAGTCGAGCTCCAGCCCTCCCGGGAGCACAGCTCCATTACTCTCACCTGTGCTCCCGCAGCTGACCCCACACTTGCCTCAGCTGATTAATCAGAGGTTCAGGCTGTGATTACCAATCTCCCATACAGCCCCTATGGGTCCCAGTGTCTCACTATGGGTCACTATGTGTTCCTAAGTGCCGAATGTCCCCCCTATGTGTCCCATTGGCCCCCTTTGGGGTTTCTATGGGGACTCTTATTGGTATCTCTGGGCCCAAATGTATTCCTATGTGTATCTATGGGTTTCAATGAGGTCCCTATGTGCCTCTATGGGGTCTCTTATGGGTATCAGTGGAGCCCCTATGTGTCTCTACGGGTCTCACTGTTCCCCACTGTAATCCATGGGGTCCCTCTGTGTCCCAATATTCTCACTATGGGTTGCTATGTACCTCTATGGGGTCTCTATGTGGTCTCTTTTGGGTATCTCTGGGCCCAAATGTCTTCCTATGTGCATCTATGGGTTTCAATGTGGTCCCGATGTGCCTCTATAGGGTCTCTATGGGTCTCAACAATGTCCCTATGTGTCTCTATGGGTCTCACTGTCCCCCACTGTAATCCATGGGATCCCTATGTGTCCCAATGTCCCCCTATGGGTCCCAGTGTCTCCCTATGGGTCACTATGTGTCCCTATGTGTCCTAATATCCCCCCTATGGGTAGCTATGTGCCTCTATGGGGTCTCTTATTCGTATCTATGGGCTTAAAAGTTCTCCTATGGGTATCTATGGGTTTCAGTGTGGTCCCTATGTGCGTCCACGGGGTCTCTTATGGGTCTCAGTAGAGTCTCTGTGTGTCTCTACGGGTATCACTGTCCCCCACTGTAATCCATGGTGTCCCTATGTGTCCCAATGTCACCCTATGGGTCCCAGTGTCTCCCTATGGGTCACTATGTGTCCCTATGTGTCCCAATGTCCCCCCTATGGGTTGCTATGTGCCTCTATGGGTTCTCTATGGGGCTCAATGGGGTGCCTATGGAGCTCTATGGGGTTCTATGGGGCGTTCTGAGGTTTCTATGTGGTGTCTATGGAACACTATGGTGTGTCTGTGTGGCAAAATGAGTTTCTATGGGTGGCTATGGGAGCTCTATGGGGCACAATGGGTTGCCTACGGGGCTCTATGGGATGTCTATGGGGCTCTATGGTGCGGCTATTTGTCCTTATGTGGTGTCTATGTGGCACTATGTTGTGCTATGGGGTGCTGTGAGGCACTATGGGGTGCTATGGGGCTCTATGGAGCAGTATGCTGTGTCTATGGGTCCCTATGTGGTGCAATGGGGCGCTGTGGGGCACAAGGGAGTGTCTATGAGGCTCCATGGGCTGCTATGGGGCACTGTGGAGTAGCTATGGGATGATTTGGGGTCTCTTTGTGCCCCTATGGGGCGCTATGGGTCACTATGTGGTGTCTATGGGGCTCTATGGGGTGGCTATGCGGTGCTGTAGGGTGGCTATGGGGTGCTTTGGGGTATCCTTGGGTTCCTATGGGGCGCTATGGGTGACTATGGGGTGGTATGGTTTGCTATGGGGCTCTATGCGGAAGAATGGGGTCTCTATGGGGCGCTATGGGGTCCCTATGGGGCTCTATGGGGAGTCTATGGGGTGTCTTTGGGGATCTATGTGTTGTCTGTGGGGCTCTATGGGGTCTGCATGGGGTCTGTATGGGGTTCAGTGGGTCTCTATGGGGCTCTATGGGGTGTCTACAGGCACTATGGGGCGATATGGGGTGTCTATGTGGTTCAATTGGGCTCTATGGTGTGGCTGTAGGGCCTTATGTGGTGTCTATGGGGCACTGTGGGCTGCTATGGGGTGCTGTGGGGAACTATGGGGTGTCTATGGGGCTCTATGGAGCAGTATGCTGTGTCTATGGGACCCTATGGGGTGCAATGGGGTGCTGTGGGGCACAATGGAGTGTCTATGAGGCTCCATGGGCTGCTATGGGGCACTATGGAGTAGCTATGGGGTGCTATGGGGTCTCTTTGGGCCCTTATGGGTCACTATGAGGTGTCTATGGGGCTCCATGGGGTATCTTTGTGTTCCTATGGGGCGCTATGGGTTTCTTTGAGGAAGTGCCAACTCCTGCCCAACGTGTGATATCTCCTGCACCACAAGTTCCAAGACTTGCCCCACAAGTTCCACCTACAATCCCACAAGTGCCACCTCCTGCCCCACAAGTGCCCCCTCCTGCCCCACAAGTGCCACCTCCTGCCCCACATGTGCCACCTCCCGACCCACAAGTGCCACCTCCTGCCGTGCAAGTGCCAGCTCCTGCTCCACATGTGCCACCTCTCGCCCCACAAGTTCCAGCTCCCGCCCCATAAGTGCCACCTCCCTCTCCACAAATTCCACCTCCCGCCCACAAGTGCCACATCGCTCCCCACAAGTGCCACCTCCTGCCCCACTAGTGCCACCTCCCGCCCCACAAGTGCCAACTCCAGCCCCACAAGTGCAACCTCCAACCCCACAAGTACCAAATCCTGCCCCACAACTTCCACCTCCTGCCCCAGAAGTGCCATCTCCTGCCCCACATGTGTCACCTCCTGCCCCACATCATCCACCTCCAAACCCATAAATGCCACCTCCTGCACAACAAGTGCCATTTCCTGCCCCACAAGTGCCATTTCCCCCCCCACATGTGCCAACTCCTGCCTTACAAGTTTCACCTCCTACCCCACAAATTCCACCTCCCACCCCACAAGTGCCACCTCCTGCCCCAAAAGTGCCAATTCCTGCTTCACAAGTGCCAGCTCATGCTTCACAAATGCCAGCTCATGCCCCACATCATCAACTTCCTGCCCCACAAGTGCCACCTCTAACCCCACAAAGACAGCCTCCTGCCCCACATCATCCACCTCCTGCCCCACAAGTGACAATTCCTGCCCCACAAGTGCCACCTCTTGCCCCACAGGTGCCACCTCTTGCCCCACAGGTGCCACCTCCTGCCCCACATCATCCACCTCCTCCCCCACAAGTGACAATACCTGTTCCACAAGTGCCACCTCCCGCCCCACAACTTCAACATCCCGCCACACAAGTGCCGACTCCTGGCAACGTGTGCCACATCCTGCCCCACAAGTGCCAGCTCCTGCCCGACATGTTCCACCTACCACCCCACAAATTCCACCTCATGCCCCACAAGTGCCAACTCCCAACCCACAAATGCCAAATCCTGCAATGCAACTTCCACCTCCTGCTCCACAAGTGCCACCTCCTGCCCCACATCGTCCACCTCCCACCCAACAATTGCCACCACCTGCCCCACAAGTGCCAATTCCTGCCCCACAAGTGCCAGTTCATGCCCCACAAGTGCCACATTTGTCCACACCACTGCCACCTCCCCACCAAATAATCCACCTCCTGCCCCACAAGTGTCACTGACTGACCAACTTCCTCCTCCTGACCCACAAGTGCCAGCTCCTGCCCTACAAGTGCCACTTCCAGCCCCACAAGTACCTCTTCCCTCCCAACAAGTTCCAATTTCCGCCCCACAAGTGCCATCTCCTGCCCCACATCATCCACCTCCCGCCCCATAATTGCCACCTCCCGCCCCACAAGTGCCACCTCCTGCCCCACAAGTGCAACCTCCTGCCCCACAAGTGCAACCTCCTGCCCCACATCGTCCACCTCTCACCCAACAAGTGCCACCACCTGCACCACAAGTGCCAATTCCTGCCCCACAAGTGCCAGTTCATGCCCCACAAGTGCCAGCTCCTGCACTACATCATCCACTTCCTGCCCACAGTGCCACCTCCTGACCGACAAAGACATCCTCCTGCCCCATAAGTGCCAATTTCTGCCCCACAAGTGCCAGCTCATTCCCCACAAGTGCCACATTTGTCCACACCACTGCCTCCTCCCCCCCAAATAATCCACCTCCTGCCCCACAAGTGTCACTGACTGACCAACTTCCTCCTCCTGACCCACAAGTGCCAGCTCCTGACCCACAAGTGCCAAGTCCTGCCCCACAAGAGCCACTTCCTGCCCCACAAGTACCTCTTCCCTCCCAACAAGTTCCAATTTCCGCCCAACAAGTACCACCTCCTTCTGCACAAGTTCCTCCCCCTGCCCTAAAAGCTCCATTTCCTGCCCCAGAAGTGCCACCTCCCGCCCCACAAGTGCCACCTCCTGCCCTACAACTTCCACCTCCTGGCCCACAAGTGCCACCTCCCGCCCTACAACTGCCAAACCCTGCCCCAAAACTTCCACCTCCTGCCCAACAATTTCCAACTCGTGCCCCACAATTGCCACCTCCTGCCACACAAATGCCACCTTCTGCCTCAAAATGCCACCTCCTGCCCAGCAACTCCAACCTCCCGCCCCACAATTACCACCTCCTGCTCCTCAAGTTCCACCTCCTGCCACATAAGTTCCACCTTACGCCCCACAAGTGCCATCTCCTGCCCCACAAGCTCAATTTCCTGCCCCATCAGTGCCACCTCCCGCACCACAAGTGCCACCTCCTGCCCCAGAAGTGCCAATTCCTGCCCCACAAGTGCCACTTCCCGCCTTACAAATGCCACCTCCTGCCCCACAACTTTCACCTCCTGCCCCACAAGTGCAACCTCCCTGCCCACGAGTGACACAATCTGCCCAAGTGCCACCTCCTGCCTCACAACTTCCACCTCCCGCCCCACAAGTGCCACCTCCCGCCCCACAAGTACCACCTCCTGCTCCACAAGTTCCACCTCCTGCCCCATAAGTTCCACCTTACGCCCCACAAGTGCCATCTCCTGCCCCAAAAGCTCAATTTCCTGCCCCATCAGTGCCACCTCCCGCACCACAAGTGCCACCTCCTGCCGCACAAGTGCCAATTCCTGCCCCACAAGTGCCACCTCCTGCCCCACAAGTGACAATACCTGTTAGACAAGTGCAACCTCCAGCCCCACAACTTCAACATCCCGCCACACAAGTGCCGACTCGTGGCAACGTGTGCCACATCCTGCCCCACAAGTGTCAACCACTGCCCACATCGTCCACCTCCCATCCAACAAGTGCCACCTCCTGCCCCACAAGTTCCAATTCCTGCCACACAAGTGCCAGCTCATGCTCCACAAGTGCCAGCTCCTGCCCCTCATCATCCACCTCCTGCCCCACAAGTGCCACCTCCTGACCCACAACATCAATCTCCAGCCCCACAAGAGCCGCCTCCTGCCCGACAAGTTACACCTGCTACAAGTTCCACATGTACCACCTCCCTGCTCACGAGTGCCACATCCCGCCCCACATGTACCACCTCCTGCATCACAACTTCCACCTCCCGCCCCACATGTACCACCTCCTGCATCACAACTTCCACCTCCCGCCCCACATGTACCACCTCCTGCATCACAACTTCCACCTCCTGCCCCACATGTACCACCTCCTGCATCACAACTTGCACCTCCCGCCCCAAGAATGCCACATCCTGCCCCACAAGTGCCACCTCCCGCCCCACAAATTCCACCTCCCACGCACAAGTGCCACATCCTGCCCCACAAGTGTCACCTCCCGCCCCACAAGTTCCACCTCCTCCCCACAAGTGCCACCTCCCTGCCCACAATTGCCACCTCCCGCCCCACAAGTTCCACCTCCTCCCCAGAAGTGCCACCTCCCGCCCCACAAGCGCCACCTCCCTCTCCACAAACTCCACCTCCCACGCACAAGTGCCACATCCTGCCCCACAAGTGCCACCTCATGCCTCACAAGTGCCACCCCCCCCACAAGTGCAACCACCTGACCCACAAGTGCCACCTCCTGCCCCACAAGTTCCACCTCCTCCCCACAAGTGCCACCTCCTGCCCCACAAGCGCCACCTCCCTCTCCACAAACTCCACCTCCCACGCACAAGTGCCACCTCCTGCCTCACAACTGTGAATGTCTGCCACAAGTGCCACCTCCCGCCCCTCTATAGCCATCTCCTGCCCCACAAGTTACACCTCTTGCCCCACAAGTTACACCTCTTGCCCCACAACGTCGACCCTTGCCCCACATGTGTCACCACCTGACCAACAAGTGCCAACTCCTGCCACACAAGTGCCAACTCCTGCCCCACATTCGCCGCGTCCTGCCCCACAAGTGCTGGCTCCTGCCCCACAAGTGCTACCTCTCGCCCCACAACTTAAACCTCCAGCCACACAAGTGCCAACTCCTGCCCAACAAGTGCCACCTCCCGCCCCACAAGTGCCACCTCCCGCCCCACAAGTGCCACCTCCCGCCCCACTACTTCCACGTCACACCCCAAATCTTCTTACCTTCCACCCCACAAGTGCCACCTCCTGCCCCAAACCTTCAACCTACTGCCCCACAACTGCCGCTTCCCACCCAGCAATTGCCACCCCCCGCCCCACAAGTGCCTCCTCCCGCCCCACAAGTGCCAACCCTTATCCCACAAGTGCTAAATCCTGCCCCACATCATCCACCAACCGCCCCACAAGTGCCACCTCCTGCACCACAACTTCCATCTCCCACTCCACAAGTGCCACCTACTGCACAACAAATACCATCTCCTGCCCCACAAGTGCCACCTCCCACCCCACAACTTCCACTTCCCACCCAACAACGGCCTCCTCCAGCCCCACAAGTGCCTCCTCCCGCCCCACAAGTGCCTCCTCCTGCCCCACAAGTGCCACCTCCCGCCCCACAAGTGCCACTTCCTGCCCCACAACTGCTACCTACTTCCCCACAAGTGCCACCTCCTGCCGCACAAGTGCCAGCTCCTGCCCCACATCATCCACCTCCTGCCTCACAAATGCCTCCTCCTGACCCACAATTGCCACCTGCCGCCCCACAACTTCCACCTCACGCCCCACAAGTTCCACCTCCCGACCCACATGTGCCACAACCCGCCCCACAAATCCAACTCCTGACCCACAAGTGCCACCTCCCGCCCCACAAGTTCCACCTCCCGCACCACAAGTGCCACCTCCCGACCCACATGTGCCAACTTCTGCCCCACAAGTGCCAGCTCCTGCCCCTCAAGTGTCACCTCTTCCCCACAAGTGCCACCTTCTGCTCCACAAGTGCCACTTCCTGCTGCACAAGTGATACCTCCAGCCCCACAACTGCCACCACCCGCCCCACAACTTCCACCTCCCGCCTCACAAGTGCAACCTCCAGGCCCACAAGTGCCACCTCCAGATCCACAAGAATTAACTCCTGCCCCACAAGTGCCACCTCCTGCCCTTCAAGAACCACTTCTTGCCCCACAAGTAACATTTCCTGCCCCACAAGTGCCAACCCCTGCCCAACAAGTGCTATGACCCAGCCCACAAGTGCCAACTCCTGCCCCACTAGTGCCACCTCCCGCCCCACAAGTGCCACCACCCTCCCCACAACTTCAACCTCCTTCCCCAAAACATCCACCTCCCTCCCCACAGGTGTCATCATCTGCCCCACAAGTGCCACCTCCCGCCCCTCAAGTGCCACACACTGCCCCACAAGTGCTACTTCCTGCCTTACAAGTGCCACTTCCCGCTGCACAAGTGACACCTCCAGCCCCACAGCTGCCACAACCCGCCCCACAACTTCCACATCCCGCCTCACAACTGCAAGCTCCTGCCCCACAATTGCCACCTCCTACCACACAAGTGCCAACTCCTGCCCCACAAGTGCCACCTCATGTCCCTCAATTTTCACCTTATGCCCCAAAAGTGCCACCTCCCGCCCAACAAGTGCAACATCTCGCCCCACTAGTGCCACGTCCCGGCCCAAAATTGCTACCTACTGCCCCACATCATCCACCTCCTGTTCCACAAATGTCACCTCCTGACCCACAACTTCCACCTCCTGCCCCACAAGTGCCACCTTCTGCCTCACAAGTGCCACCCCTTGCCCCACAAGTGCCACATCCCACCGCACAATTTCCACCTCCTGCCCCACAAGTGCCACCTCCCACCCCACAAGTGCCACGTCCATCCCAATTGCCACGTCCTGTCCCACAAGTGCCACCTCCTGCCGTACAAGTGCCACCCTCTGCCCCACAATTGCCACTTCTTGCCCCACCATTGCCAATTCTTGCCCCACAACTTCCACCTCCCACCCCATAACTTCCACCTCCCGTCCCACAGCTTCCACATCCTGCCCCACAAGTGCCCGATCCTGCCCCAGAAGTACCACCACCTGACCCACAAGTGCCAACTCCTGCCCCACAAGTGCCACCTCGCATCCCGCAAGTGCCAAATCCCGCCCCACAAGTTCCACCTCCTGCCTTACAAGTGCCAATTCCTGCCCCACAAGTGCCAGCTCATGCCCCACAAGTGCCACCTCCTGCCCCACAAGTGCCACCTCCTGCCCCACAAGTGCCAACTCCTGCCCCACATGTTCCACCTACCACCCCACAAATTCCAACTCCTGCCCCACAAGTGCCAGCTCCTGCCCGACAAGAGCCACTTCCTGCCCCACAAGTACCTCTTCCCTCCCAACAAGTTCCAATTTCCGCCCCACAAGTGCCACCTCCTGCCCCACAAATGCAACCTCCTGCCCCACAAGTACCACATTTCACCCCACAAATGCCACCTCCCGCTCCACAACTTCCACCTCCTGCCCCACAAGTGCCAGCTGCTGCTCCACATCATCCAACTCCCGCCCCACAAGTGCCATGTCCAGCCCCACAACATCTGCCTCCTGCCCCAAAAGTGTCAACTCCTGCCCCATAAGTTCCATATCCCGCCCCACAAGTGCCACCTCCCACCCCACAAGTGCCACCTCCTGCCCCACAAGTTCCAACTCTCGTCTAACAAGTGTTACCTCCTGCCCAACAAGTGCCATTTCTTACCCCACATGTTCCAACTCCTGCCCCACAGGTGCCATTTCCTGCCCCACAAGTACCACCTCCTGTCCCACATTTACCAACTCCTGACCCACAAGTGCCATATCCTGCCCCACATCTGTTGCATACCACCCCACAAATTCCACCTCCCGCCACACAAGTGCCACCTCCCGCTTCACAACTTCCACATCCTGCCCTACAAGTGCCACCTCCCGCCATAAAATGCCACCTCCCGTCCCTCTATCACCACCTCCTGCCCCACAAGTTACACCCCCACCCCACAGATACCACCACCTGCCCCACAAGTACCAACTCCTGCAAACAAATGCCATTTCTTAAACCACAGGTCCAAACTCCTGCCCCACAAGTGCCACCTCCTGTCCCACATGTGCCACCTCCTGCCCCACAAGTGCCACCTCCCGACCGACAAATGCCACCTCCCGCCAAACAACTGACACCTCCTGCCCCACAAGTGTCACCTCCTGCCCAACAAGTTCCACCTCTTGACCTACAAGTGCCACCTCCTGCCCCATAGGTTTCACCTCTCGCCCAACAAATGCAACCACCTCCCCCAAAAGCGCCACCTCCTGCCCCACAGGTGCCACTTCCTGCCCCACAATATCCACCTCCCACGCACAAGTGCAACCTACCGCCCCACAACTTCCACCTCCTGCCCCACAAGTGCCACCTCCTGCCCCACAAGTGCCACCTCCTGCCCCACAAGTGCCAGCTCCTGCCCGACAAGAGCCACTTCCTGCCCCACAAGTACCTCTTCCCTCCCAAAAAGTTCCAATTTCCACCCTGCAAGTGCCACCTCCTGCCCCACAAGTGCAACCTCCTGCCCCACAAATGCCACCTTTCGACCCACAAATGCCACCTCCCGCTCCACAACTTCCACCTCCTGCCCCACAAGTGCCACCTCCCGACCCACAAGTGCCACCTCACGCCCAACATCTACCACCTCCCACCCAACAAGTGCCACCTCCCGCCCTACAACTTCCATCTCCTGGCCCACAAGTGCCACCTCCCGCCCTACAACTTCCATCTCCTGGCCCACAAGTGCCACCTCCTGCCTCAAAAGAGCCACCTCCCGCCCAACAACTTCCACGTAACGCCCCATAAGTTCCACCTCCCGCCCAACAAGTGCCACCTCTCGTCCCACAAGGACCACCTCCTGCCCCACAAGTGCCAACTCCTGCCCCACAAGTGCCACCTCCTGCCCCACAAGTGTCAACTCATGCTCCATAAAAGCCACCTCCTGCTCCACAAGTTCCACCTTATGCCCCACAAGTGCCAAATACTTCCCCACAGCTTCCACCTTCTGCTCCACTAGTGCCAACTCCAATTCCACAAGTGCCACCTCCAGCCCTACAACTGCCACTTCCAGCCCCACAAGTGCCACCTCCCGCCCAACAACTTCAACATCCCACCACACAAGTTCCAACTCCTGCCCGTGTGCCACATCCTGCCCCACAAGTGCCAACTCCTGCAGCACAACTGACAATTCCTGACCCAAAAGTGACAGCTCATGCTTCACAATTGCCAGCTCCTGCCCCACATCATCCACCTTCTGCCCCACAAGTGCCACCTCTCGCCCCACAAGTGCCACATCCCGCCCCACAAGTGCCACCTCCTGCCAAACTAGTACAACCTCCTGCCCCACAAGTGCCATATCTCGCCAGACAATTTACAGCTTCTGCCCCACAAGTGCTACATCCTGCACCACAACTTCAACCTCCTGCCCCACAAGTGCCAATTCCTGCCCCACATGTGCCAGCTCATGCTTCACAAGTGCCAGCTCCTGCACCACATCATCCACTTCCTGCCCACAAGTGCCAGTTCATGCCCCACAAGTGCCAGTTCATGCCCCACAAGTGCCAGCTCCTGCCCCACAAGTGCCAGCTCCTGCCCCACAAGTGCCACTTCCTTCACCACAGGTACCCCATCCCACCCCACAAGTTTCAATTCCTGCCATACAAGTGCCACCTCCTTCCCCACAAGTGCCACCTCCTGCCCCACAAGTGCAACCTCCTGCCCCACAAATGCCACCTTTCGCCCCACAAATGCCACCTCCCGCTCCACAACTTCCACCTCCTGCCCCACAAGTGCCACCTCCTAACGCACTAGTGCCACCTAACGCCCAACATCTACCACCTCCCACCCCACAAGTGCCACCTCCCACCCTAAAACTTCCACCTTCTGCCCCACAAGTGCCACCTCCTGCCCCACAAGTGCCACCTCTAACCCCACAAAGACAGCCTCCTGCCCCACATCATCCAACTCCTGCCCCACAAGTGCCAATTCCTGCCCCACAAGTGCCACCTCTTACCCCACAGGTGCCACCTCCAACCCCACAAAGACCACCTCCTGCCCCACATCATCCACCTCCTCCCCCACAACTTCACATGACAATACATGTTAGACAAGAGCCACCTCCCGCCCCACAACTTCAACATCCCGCCACACAAGTGCCGACTCCTGGCAACGTGTGCCACATCCTGCCCCACAAGCGCCAGCTCCTGCCCCACATGTTCCACCTACCACCCCACAAATTCCACCTCATGCCCCACAAGTGCCAACTCCCAACCCACAAATGCCAAATCCTGCAATGCAACTTCCACCTCCTGCTCCACAAGTGCCACCTCCTGCCCCACATCGTCCACCTCCCACCCAACAAGTGCCACCACCTGCCCCACAAGTGCCAATTCCTGCCCCACATGTGCCAGCTCATGCTTCACAAGTGCCAGCTCCTGCACTACGTCATCCACTTCCTGCCCCACAAGTGCCACCTCCTGACCGACAAAGACATCCTCCTGCCCCACAAGTGCCAATTCCTGCCCCACAAGTGCCAATTCCTGCCCCACAATTGCCAGTTCATGCCCCACAAGTGCCACATTTGTCCACACCACTGCCTCCTCCCCCACAAATAATCCACCTCCTGCCCCACAAGTGTCACTGACCACCCAACTTCCTCCTCCTGACCCACAAGTGCAACCTCCTGCCCCACGAGTGCCAGCTCCTGCCTGACAAGAGCCACTTCCTGTCCCACAAGTACCTCTTCCCTCCCAACAAGTTCCAATTTTCACCCCACAAGTGCCACCTCCTGCCCCACAAGTGCAACATCCTGCCACACATCGTCCACCTCCCACCCAACAAGTGCCACCACCTGCCCCACAAGTGCCAATTCCTGCTCAACAAGTGCCAGTTCATGCCCCACAAGTGCCACATTTGTCCACACCACTGCCACCTCCCCCCCCAAATAATCCACCTCCTGCCCCACAATTGTCACTGACTGACCAACTTCCTCCTCCTGCCCCACAAGTGCCAGCTCCTGCCCCACAAGTGCCAGCTCCTGCCCTACAAGTGCCAGCTCCTGCCCCACAAGTACCTCTTACTCCCAACAAGTTCCAATTTCCGCCCAACAAGTACCACCTCCTTCTGCACAAGTTCCACCTCCTGCCCTAAAAGCTCCATTTCCTGCCCCAGAAGTGCCACCTCCCGCCCCACAAGTGCCACCTCCTGCCCTACAACTTCCACCTCCCGCCCCACAAGTGCTACCTCCTGCCCTAAAACTTCCACCTCCCGCCTCACAAGTGCCACCTCCCGCCCCAAAAGCTCAATTTCCTGCCCCATCAGTGCCACCTCCCGCACCACAAGTGCCACCTCCTGCCCCATAAGTGCCAATTTCTGCCGCACAAGTGCCACTTCCCGCCTTACAAATGCCACCTCCTGCCCCACAACTTTCACCTCCTGCCCCTCAAGTGCAACCTCCCTGCCCACGAGTGACACAATCTGACCAAGTGCCACCTCCTGCCTCACAACTTCCACCTCCCGCCCCACAAGTGCCACCTCCTGTCTCACAAGTGCAACCTCCCGCCCCACAACTTCCACAACCTGCCCCACAAGTGCCACCTCCCGTCACACAACTTCCAACTCCCGCCCCACAAGTTCCACATCCCGCCCCACAACTTCATTCTCCCTCCCCACAACTTCCAACTCCTGGCCCACAAGTGCGACCTCCTGCCCCACCATTACCACCTCCTGCCCCACAATTTCCACCTCCTGCCCCACAAGTGCCACAACCTGCTCCACAATTTCAACGTCCTGCCTTACAAGTGCCACATTCTGCCCCACAAGTGTAGGCTCCTGCTCCACAAGTGCCACCTCCCGAACCACAACCTCAACCTCTGGCCCCACAAGTCCCACCTCCCGCCCCACAAGTGCCACAACCCGCCCCACAAGTGCCACCACCCGCCCCACAAGTGCCACCTTCTGTTCCACAACTTCCACCTCCTGCCCCACAAGTTATAACTCCTGCCCCACAAGTGCCATCTCCTGCCCCACAGGTGCCACCTACTGTTCCACATCATCCACCTCCTTCCCCACATCATCCACCTCCTGTTCCACAAATGTCACCTCCTGACCCACAACTTCCACATCCTGCCCCACAAGTGCCACCTTCTGCCTCACAAGTGCCACCCCTTGCCCCACAAGTGCCACATCCCACCGCACAATTTCCACCTCTTGTTACACAAGTCCCACCTCCCGCCCAACAACAGCCTCCTTCTGCCCCACAAGTGCCACCTCCTGCCCCACAAGTGCCACCTCCCACCCCACAAGTGCCACGTCCTTCCCAATTGCCACATCCTGTCCCACAAGTGCCACCTCCTGCCGTACAAGTGCCACCCTCTGCCCCACAATTGCCACTTCTTGCCCCACAATTGCCAATTCTTGCCCCACAACTTCCACCTCCCACCCCATAACTTCCACCTCCCGTCCCACAGCTTCCACATCCTGCCCCACAAGTGCCAGATCCTGCCCCAGAAGTACCACCACCTGACCCACAAGTGCCAACTCCTGCCCCACAAGTGCCACCTCGCATCCCACAAGTGCCACCTCCTGCCCCACAAGTGCTACCTCCTGCCTTACAAGTGCCCATTCCTGCTTCACAAGTGCCAGCTCATGCTTCACAAATGCCAGCTCCTGCCCCACATCATAAACTTCCTGCCCCACAAGTGCCACCTCAACCCCACAAAGACAGCCTCCTGCCCCACATCATCCACCTCCTGCCCCACAAGTGCCAATTCCTGCCCCATAAGTGCCAGCTCATGCCCCACAAGTGTCAGCTCCTGCTACACAAGTGCAGGAGCTTGCCTCACAGGTGCCACCTCCTGCCCCACAAGTGCCACCGCCTGCCCCACAAGTGCCAACTCCTGCCCCACAAGTGCCAACTCCCGCCAAACAACTGACACCACCTGCCCCACAAGTGCCACCTCCCACCAAACAACTGACACCTCCTGCCCCACAAGTGTCACCTCCTGCCCAACAAGTTCCACATCTTGACCTACAAGTGTCACCTCCTGCCCCATAAGTTTCACCTCTCGCCCAACAAATGCCACCACCTCCCCCAATAGCGCCACCTCCTGCCCCACAGGTGCCATTTCCTGCCCCACAACATCCACCTCCCACGCACAAGTGCAACCTACTGCCCCACAACTTCCACCTCCTGCCCCACAAGTGCCAACACCTGCCCCACAAGTGCCACCTCCCGCCCCACAAGTGCCACCTGTCACCCTGCAAGTCCAGCTCCTCTCGCCCCACAAGTTCCAGCTCATACTTCACAAGTGCCAGCTCCTGCCCCACATCATCAACTTCCTGCCCCACAAGTGCCACCTCCCACCCCACAAGTGCCACATCCCCCCCCACAAGTTCCACCTCCTGCCTTACAAGTGCCAATTCCTGCCCTACAAGTGCCAGCTCATTCCCCTGAAGTGCCAGCTCCTGCCCCACAAGTTCCACATTTTGCCACACCACTGCAACCTCCCCCCCAAATAATCCACCTCCTGCCCCACAAGTGTCACTGACCGCCCAACTTCCTCCTCCTGACCCACAAGTGCAACCTCCTGCCCTACAAGTGCCAGCTCCTGCCCGACAAGAGCCACTTCCTGCCCCACAAGTACCTCTTCCCTCCCAACAAGTTCCAATTTCCGCCCCACAAGTGCCACCTCCTGCCCCACAAGTGCAACCTCCTGCCCCACAAATGCCACCTTTCGCCCCACAAGTGCCACCTCCTGCTCCACAACTTCCACCTCCCACTCCACAACTTCCACCTCCTGCCCCACAAGTGCCACCTCCTGATCCACAAGTGCCACCTCCCGCCCCACAAGAGCCACCTCCTGGCTCAAAAGAGCCACCTCCGGCCCCACAACTTCCACGTAACGCCCCATAAGTTACACCTCCTGCCCAACAAGTGCCACCTCTCGTCCCACAAGGACCACGTCCTGCCCGACAAGTGCCACCTCCTGCCCCACAAGTGCCACCTCCTGCCCAACAAGTGCCACCACCCTCCCCAAAATGCCAACTCCCGCCCCACAAGAGCCACGTCCAGCCCCACAACTTCCACCTCCTGCCCCAAAAGTGTCAACTCCTGCCCCATAAGTTCCATATCCTGCCCCACAAGTGCCACTACCTGCCCCACTAGTGCCATCTCCATTTCCACAGGTGCCACCTCCCGCCCCACAACTTCCACGTAACGCCCCATAAGTTCCACCTCCTGCCCAACAAGTGCCACCTCTCGTCCCACAAGGACCGCCTCCTGCCCCACAAGTGCCACCTCTTGCCCCACAAGGGCCAAATACTTCCCCACAACTTCCACCTTCTGTCGCACTAGTGCCAACTCCAATTCCACAAGTGCCACCTCCCACACCACAAGTGCCACCACCTGACCCACAAGTGCCAACTCCTGCCCCACAAGTGCCATTTCTTGCCCCACAAGTGCCACCTCCTGCCCCACAAGTGCCATTTCCTGCCCTACAACTTCCACCTCCTGCCCCACAAGAGCCAGTTCCAGCCCCACAAAGGCCACCTCCCGCCCCACAACTTCAACATCCTGCCATACAAGTGCCAAGTCCTGCCCAACGTGTGCCACATCCTGCCCCACAAGTTCCAAATCCTGCCCCACAAGTGCAACCTCCTGCCCCACAAGTGCCAACTCCCACCACACAAGTGCCAAATCCTGTCACGCAATGTCCACCTCCTGCTCCACAAGTGCCACCTCGAACCGCACAATTGCCACCTCCTTCCCCATATCAACCACCTCCCATCCAACAAGTGCCACCTCCTGCCGCACAAGTGCCACATCATAACATTATGTGCAGTGTGGATCATTAGAAGCTTCATACTCCAGTTCCATGGAATAACAACGTTCCAAATACTCATCTCTCAGAAGAAAACTACATATCCCAGAGGACTTCGCGGCCAAAGTTAGTCATGGGAGGAGGACATATGTATAATCTCCTCCCAGGCTGGAGCTCTCTTTTTTGGGCTGGGGACCCTACAGGGCAGCTGCCCCCTGTCATTCGCAAAGGTAAATCTAGGTAACCTGTGACAGATTTTGGTGGAGATGGCGGGCATAAGCTGCTGCTTTTTAGCTTTTAGAACAAATCTCTCTTTGCTCTCAGAGAGCTTCGTTAGGGATGTGATATCTTTTCATAGCTGCTCACTGAGAACGTGACCTTGAAAGTCCAGGCAAACTGTCAAAATTCAGGGGTAGCTGTAAACTCTGAGCATTGTTATCTTGCTTTTGTAAAGAAAACAAAGGGATTTCTTTCTCTCCCAGAGCACAGCTAGCTAGCTCTGACTTTTACAGTGCCTGCCAGCTACTGCCAGCTATGAGTCTGCTCTTTATTTTAGGAGCACTGCATAGGGGATTCAAAGCCATCATGTTCTTTGAAACTTACTGGCCCTTCTTAATTTATTGATTTCTTGTTATAGAATATATGCATTATACAACCAAGTAAGGGCCTGGTACTTCTATGCAATGTGGTATGATGTGAATTTTGACACTTGCATCCCAGATGAAATAGTTAATTTTACAATGACTAATTTCACAATTGCTAATTTCACAGCAGCTAGTTTTACAAACACCACAATGTTCAATCCGGTTTCCAGGCTGCCTTATCAGATTGCCGCACAGTTTTTGAAAACCGAGTTAGTGTTCATCCTTGTGTTCATACTCATGTTCATGTTATCAGTATCAATATATATGAATGTACTCCTCTCCATTCGTTCTATGCGGAAGTCCCCTCCAAAACCAGAAAATGCTGACTGGCAGGGAATATGGAAAGGTTTAGGAAAAATCTTAGAAGCGTGGGGACCCGCAGTGTCATGGGATTTCACTCTTGAACACCTGAGGGACCCTGAGAAATTGAGTATTTGAGTCAGAGATCTAAGGAGGTAAACCACACTTGGGGTTTGGCTTATGCTTACCGTGCTCTATATACTACTACCCTGGAGAGGGAGAGTTTCCGATCTGAGGTTCAAGCCTCAAAAAAAAAAAAAAATCCCCAAGTCAACTCTGATCAGTCACAGGAGGCACCAGTAACAATATCAGTTGCCCCTGTGGAAGGAAGAAATGGAAACAGGTGTCCTTGTGTCTAGGATGAGAAGAAGGAGAAGCAGAGGAGGAGGCAGCAGAAGATCCAGGTAGGGGGTCTGGATTGGCACTGAGAAATGCAAAAAAAAAAACAAAAAAAAAACAAAAAAAAAAAAACTAAGAGGCATGAAGAAGAGAGTGATGAGGAGGAAATCTCTATTACCATTCATCAATCTCTGAAGATGGATGAATTCCAAGGCTCAAGAAAGGAGTTTACATGGCATCAAAATGAAGGTCTCTTGCCTGATTGATTTGCTGCTGGGACAACGGGGCCAACAGCCTGTCTCTAGCTGGTAATGAATCTCACCAACTAGGAAGCATTGCCAGAGACCCAGCTATCGACAGAGAGATTAGCAGATGTTTGGATGGAGCTGGCACCCTCTGGACTGTTAACAGCCGTGAGGGAAATGTAACCCTTCAAGGATGCTTTGAAGCCTCAGACTATTAAGTGGGATACCATCGAAAAAGGTATCCAGTACCTGAGGGAAATGACCGTGGTGGAAATGTTGTATGACCCTGATCCACAAGACCGTGATCCTGAGAGAGTGAGGACCAAGCCTAGCATGTGGCAGAAACTCACAAGTACAGCACCAGAAAGATATGCACACACACTGGCAACGACATTTGGAAGATCTGAGGAACAAGAGAGAAGACCCCGAGTTTTTGAACTGATTATGACACTTCAAAACTATGAAGAGCAGCTCCCCCCAGTACGCACCGCAGTTTCTGCCATCTCACGAGTAGAAGACTGATAGATGAAATGCACAAGAAACTATTTCCATCGACTAATTGTGATGGTCGAGTAGTAGTATCAGAAACGACTGATGAAGGTCAGTCTCCATACGGGTCACCAGGTCTAGTGAAGGACCTGATCAAAATATTCCAATCCTACTCTTCACCTGTATCATCAAAAGTTTCAGCTATTAGACGCACGTGCTTTCCAGCTCAAGCAAGGAACAACAGTAAGATTGCACAGCGTGTTTCCATGTGGTGCTACCTACGGGACCACAGAGAAAACATGAGGAAGTGGCACGACCAGCCTACTCCTGTACTGCGAGCACGGGTGAGAGAACTACAAAACAGACCAACCACCAGTGGAGTTGCTCCATTCATCACAGGTAACCCATAGAGGGGCCCTGCCCTCAGTCTTGGCGGGGAGAGGGATAATAAGAGTTTATTGGACTGTGTGGATTAAATGGTCTGGCACAACAGAACCACAGAACCACTGCTGGATACCGGTGCAAAGTGCACTCTAATGCCCTCGAATCACAAAGGGACAGAATCAATCAAACAGAAACAATGGAGTGACTGGGGGCTCTCAAGAATTGACTGAGTTGGAGGCCGAAATAAGCCTCACTGGTAAAGACTGGCAAAAACATCCTATTGTGACTGGCCCAGTGGCTCCGTGTGTCCACAAGTGCCACCTCCCGCCCCACAAGTGCCAAATCCTGCCCTTCAACTTCCACCTCCTGCTCCACAAGTGCCACCTCCTCCCCACAATGACCACCTCCTGCCCCACATCATCCACCCCCTGCGCCACAAGTGCCAATTCCTGCCCTACAAGTGCCAGCTCATTCCCCTGAAGTGCCAGCTCCTACCCCACAAGTGTCACTGACCGCCCAACTTCCTCCTCCTGACACATAAGTGCAACCTCCTGCCCCACAAGTGCCACCTCCCGCCCTACAACTTCCACCTCCCGCTCCACAACTTCCACCTCCTGCCCCACAAGTGCCACCTCCCGCCCTACAACTTCCATCTCCTGCCCCACAAGTGCCACCTCCTGCCCAACAAGTGCCACCACCCTCCCCAAAATGCCAACTCCCGCCCCACAAGTGCCACGTCCAGCCCCACAACTTCCACCTCCTGCCCCAAAAGTGTCAACTCCTGCCCCATAAGTTCCATATCCCGCCCCACAAGTGCCACTACCTGCCCCACTAGTGCCATCTCCATTTCCACAGATGCCACCTCCCGCCCCACAACTTCTACTTAACGCCCCATAAGTTCCACCTCCTGCCCAACAAGTGCCACCTCTCGTCCCACAAGGACCACCTCCTGCCCCACAAGTGCCACCTCTTGCCCCACAAGTGCCAAATACTTCCCCACAACTTCCACCTTCTGCCGCACTAGTGCCAACTCCAATTCCACAAGTGCCACCTCCCACACCACAAGTGCCACCACCTGACCCACAAGTGCCAACTCCTGCCCCACAAGTGCCATTTCTTGCCCCACAAGTGCCACCTCCTGCCCCACAAGTGCCATTTCCTGCCCTACAACTTCCACCTCCTGCCCCACAAGAGCCAGTTCCAGCCCCACAAATGCCACCTCCTGCCCCACAACTTCAATATCTCGCCATACAAGTGCCACCTCCTGCCCAACGTGTGCCACATCCTGCCCCACAAGTGCCAAATCCTGCCCCGCAACTTTTACCTCCTGCTCCACAAGTGCCAACTCCTGCCCCACATCATCCACCTCCTGCCCCACAAGTGCCACCTCCAGCCCCACAAGTGCCACATCCCTCCCCACAAGTGCCACCTCCTGCCCCACAAGTGCCACCTCCCGCCCCACAACTTCCACCCCCTCCCCTCAAGTTACATCTCCTGCCCCACAAGTGCCAACACCTGACCCACAAGTGCCACCTCCTGCCCCACAACTTTACATTCCGCCCCACAATTTCCACCTCCTGTCTTACAAGTTCCACTTCCTGCCCCACAAGTGCCAGCTCAGGCTTCACAAGTGCCAGCTCCTGCACCACATCATCCACTTCCCGCCCCACAAGTGCCACCTCCTGCCCAACAATTGCCATTTCTTACCCCACAGGTTCCAACTCCTGCCCCACAGGTGCCATTTCCTGCCCCACAAATACCACCTCCTGTCCCACATGTGCCAACTCCTGCCCCACAAGTGCTATTTCCTGCCCCACAACTTCCACCTCCCGCCCCAGAAGTGCCAGTTCCTGTCCCACAAGTGCCACCTACCACGCCACAAATTCCACCTCCTGCCCCACAAGTTCCACCTCCTGCCCCACAATGACCACCTCCTGCCCCACATCATCCACCTCCTGCCCCACAAGTGCCAGCTCATTCCCCTGAAGTGCCAGCTCCTGCCCCACAAGTGCCACATTTTGCCACACCACTGCCACCTCCCCCCCCAAATAATCCACCTCCTGCCCCACAAGTGTCACTGACCGCCCAACTTCATCCTCCTGACCCACAAGGGCAACCTCCTGCCCCACAACTTCAACATCCCGCCACACAAGTGCCGACTCCTGCCCAACGTGTGCCACATCCTGCCCCACAAGTGCCAACTCCTGCCCCACATCGTCCACCTCCCACCCAGCAAGTGCCACCTCCTGCCCCACAAGTGCCAAATCCTGCCCTACATGTGCCAGCTCATGCCCCACAAGTGCCAGGTCCTGTCCCACATCATCCACCTTCTGCCCCACAACGACCACCTCCTGCCCCACAACGACCACCTCCTGCCCCACATCATCCACCCCCTGCACCACAAGTGCCAATTCATGCCCTACAAGTGCCAGCTCACTCCCCTGAAGTTCCAGCTCCTGCCCCACAAGTGCCACCTCCTGTCCCACATGTGCTAACTCCTGCCCCACAAGTGCCATTTTCAGCCCCACAACTTCTACCTCACGGCCCACAAGAGCCAGTTCCAGCCCCACAAATGCCACCTCCCGCCCCACAACTTCAACATCCCGCCACACAAGTGCCACCTCCTGCCCCACAAGTGCCAAATCCTGTTCTGCAACTTCCAACTCCTGCTCCACAAGTGCCACCTCCTGCCCCACATCATCTACCTCCCACCCCACAAGTGCCACCTCCTGCCCCACAAGTTACATCTCCCGCCCCACAAGTGCCACCTCCTGCCTCAAAACTTCCAACTCCCACCACAACAATTTCCACCTCCTGTCTTACAAGTTCCACTTCCGCCCCAAAAGTGCCACCTCCAGCCCCATAAGTGCCTAATCATGCCCCACAACATCCACCTGTGCCCTACAAATTTCCGGCTCCACATCATCCAACTCCAGCCCCACAAGCGCCACCTCCTGCACAAAAAGATCCACCTCAAGCCCCACAGGTGCCACCTCCCGCC
Source organism: Coturnix japonica (assembly GCF_054131305.1). Classification (NCBI taxonomy): domain Eukaryota; kingdom Metazoa; phylum Chordata; class Aves; order Galliformes; family Phasianidae; genus Coturnix; species Coturnix japonica. The sequence goes on along the minus strand of NC_140687.1, from coordinate 1,144,880 downwards.
CCACAACTTCCACCTCCCGCCCCACAATTGTCACCTCCTGCCCCACAAGTGCCACCTCCCGCCCAACAATTGTGGCCACATGACAAACAAGTTCCACTTCCGCCCCACAAGTGCCACCTCCTGCCCAACAAGTGCCATTTCTTACCCCACAGGTTCCAAATCCTACCCCACTGGTGCCATTTCCTGCCCCACAAGTGCCATTTCCCCCCCCACATGTGCCAACTCCTGCCTTACAAGTTTCACCTCCCACCCCACAAATTCCACCTCCCACCCCACAAGTTCCACCTCCTGCCCCAAAAGTGCCAATTCCTGCTTCACAAGTGCCAGCTCATGCTTCACAAATGCCAGCTCATGCCCCACATCATCAACTTCCTGCCCCACAAGTGCCACCTCTAACCCCACAAAGACAGCCTCCTGCCCCACATCATCCAACTCCTGCCCCACAAGTGCCAATTCCTGCCCCACAAGTGCCAGCTCATGCCCCACAAGTGCCACCTCTTGCCCCACAAGTGCCACCTCCTATCCCACATCATCCACCTCCTCCCCCAAAAGTGACAATACCTGTTCCACAAGTGCCACCTCCCGCCCCACAACTTCAACATCCCGCCACACAAGTGCCGACTCCTGGCAACGTGTGCCACATCCTGCCCCACAAGTGCCACCTACTGCCCCACATGTTCCACCTACCACCCCACAAATTCCACCTCATGCCCCACAAGTGCCAACTCCCAACCCACAAATGCCAAATCCTGCAATGCAACTTCCACCTCCTGCTCCACAAGTGCCACCTCCTGCCCCACATCGTCCACCTCCCACCCAACAAGTGCCACCACCTGCCCCACAAGTGCCAATTCCTGCCCCACAAGTGCCACATTTGTCCACACCACTGCCACCTCCCCCCCCAAATAATCCACCTCCTGACCCACAAGTGTCACTGACTGACCAACTTCCTCCTCCTGACCCACAAGTGCCAGCTCCCGACCCACAAGTGCCAACTCCTGCCCCGCAACTTCCATCTCCTGCTCCACAAGTACCTCTTCCCTCCCAACAAGTTCCAATTTCCGCCCAACAAGTACCACCTCCTTCTGCACAAGTTCCACCTCCTGCCCTAAAAGCTCCATTTCCTGCCCCAGAAGTGCCACCTCCCGCCCCACAAGTGCCACCTCCTGCCCTACAACTTCCACCTCCTGGCCCACAAGTGCCACCTCCCGCCCTACAACTGCCAAACCCTGCCCCAAAACTTCCACCTCCTGCCCAACAATTTCCAACTCGTGCCCCACAATTGCCACCTCCTGCCACACAAATGCCACCTTCTGCCTCAAAATGCCACCTCCTGCCCAACAACTCCAACCTCCCGCCCCACAAGTACCACCTCCTGCTCCACAAGTTCCACCTCCTGCCCCATAAGTTCCACCTTACGCCCCACAAGTGCCATCTCCTGCCACAAAAGCTCAATTTCCTGCCCCATCAGTGCCACCTCCTGCACCACAAGTGCCACCTCCTGCCCCATAAGTGCCAATTTCTGCCACACAAGTGCCAATTCCCGCCTTACAAATGCCACCTCCTGCCCCACAACTTTCACCTCCTGCCCCACAAGTGCAACCTCCCTGCCCACGAGTGACACAATCTGCCCAAGTGCCACCTCCTGCCTCACAACTTCCATCTCCCGCCCCACAAGTGCCACCTCCTGTCTCACAAGTGCAACCTCCCGCCCCACAACTTCCACAACCTGCCCCACAAGTGCCACCTCCCGTCACTCAACTTCCAACTCCCGCCCCACAAGTGCCACCTCCCGCCCTACAACTTCCACATCCCGCCCCACAACTTCCAACTCCTGGCCCACAAGTGCGACCTCCTGCCCCACCATTACCACCTCCTGCCCCACAATTTCCACCTCCTGCCCCACAAGTGCCACAACCTGCTCCACAATTTCAACGTCCTGCCTTACAAGTGCCACATTCTGCCCCACAAGTGTAGGCTCCTGCTCCACAAGTGCCACCTCCCGAACCACAACCTCAACCTCTGGCCCCACAAGTCCCACCTCCCGCCCCACAAGTGCCACATCCCGCCCCACAAGTGCCACCACCCGCCCCACAAGTGCCACCTTCTGTTCCACAACTTCCACCTCCTGCCCCACAAGTTATAACTCCTGCCCCACAAGTGTTGCATTTTGCCCCACAAGTGCCACCTCCCGCCTCACAAGTGCCACCTCCCGACCCACAAGTGCCAACTCCTGCCCCGCAACTTCCATCTCCTGCTCCACAAGTGCCACCTCGAACCGCACAATTGCCACCTCCTTCCCCATATCAACCACCTCCCATCCAACAAGTGCCACCTCCTGCCCCACAAGTGCCACCTCCTGCCCTACAGCTTCCACCTCCCGCCCCACAAGTGCCACCTCCTGCCCTACAACTTCCACCTCCTGGCCCACAAGTGCCACCTCCCGCCCTACAACTGCCAAACCCTGCCCCAAAACTTCCACCTCCTGCCCAACAATTTCCAACTCGTGCCCCACAATTGCCACCTCCTGCCACACAAATGCCACCTTCTGCCTCAAAATCCACCTCCTGCCCAACAACTCCAACCTCCCACCCCATACGTTCCACCTCCTGCTCCACAAGTTCCACCTCCTGCCCCATAAGTTCCACCTTACGCCCCACAAGTGCCATCTCCTGCTCCAAAAGCTCAATTTCCTGCCCAAAGTATTCCTATGGGTACCTATGGGTTTCAATGTGGTCCCTATGTGCCTCTATGGGGTCTCTTATGGGTCTCAGCGAGGTCCCTATGTGTCTCTATGGGTCTCACTGTCCCCCACTGAAATCCATGGGGTCCCTATGTGTCCCAATGTCCCCCTATTGGTCCCAGTGTCAGCCTATGGGTCACAATGTGTCCCTATGTGGCCCAATGTCCCTCCTATGTGTTGCTAAGTGTCTCCATGGGGTCTCTTATGAGTATCTCTGGGCCAAAATATCTACCTATTGGTATCCATAGGTTACATTACGTCCCTATGTGCCTCTATGGGGTCTCTTATGGGTATCAGTGGATCCCCTATGTGTCTCTATGGGTCTCAGTGTTCCCCACTGTAATCCATGTGGTCCCTCTGTTTCCAAATGTCCACACTATGGGTTGCTATGTACCTCTATGGGGTCTCTATGCGGTCTCTTATAGGTATCTCTGGGCCCAAATGTCTTCCTATGGGTATCTATGTGTTTCAATGTGGTCCCTATGTGTCTCTATGGGTCTCACAGTCCCCCACTGTAATCCATGGGGTCTCTATGTGTCCCAATGTCCCCCTATGGGTCCCAGTGTCTCCCTATGGGTCACTATGTGTCCCTATGTGTCCCAATATCCCCCCTATGGGTAGCTATGTGCCTCTATGGGGTCTCTTATTTGTATCTATGGGCTTAAATGTCCTCCTATGGGTATCTATGGGTTTCAATGTGGTCCTTATGTGCCTCTATGGGGTCTCTTATGGGTCTCAGCAGAGTCTCTATGTGTCTCTACGGGTATCACTGTCCCCCACTGTAATCCATGGTGTCCCTATGTGTCCCAATGTCACCCTATGGGTCCCAGTGTCTCCCTAAGGGTCACTATGTGTCCATATGTGTCCCAATATCCCCCCTATGGGTTACTATGTGCCTCTATGGGTTCTCTATGGGGCTCTATGGGGTGCCTATGGAGCTCTATGGGGTTCTATGGGGCGTTCTGAGGTTTCTATGGGGTGTCTATGGAACGCTATGGTGTGTCTATGTGGCAAAATGAGTTTCTATGGGTGGCTATGGGAGCTCTATGGGGCACAATGGGTCGCCTACGGGGCTCTATGGGATGTCTATGGGGCTCTATGGTGCGGCTATATGTCCTTATGTGGTGTCTATGTGGCACTATGTTGTGCTATGGGGTGCTGTGAGGCACTATGGGGTGCTATGGGGCTCTATGGAGCAGTATAGGGTGTCTATGGGACCCTATGTGGTGCAATGGGGCGCTGTAGGGCACAAGGGAGTGTCTATGAGGCTCCATGGGCTGCTATGGGGCACTGTGGAGTAGCTATGGGATGATTTGGGGTCTCTTTGTGCCCCTATGGGGCGATATGGGTCAATATGTGGTGTCTATGGGGCTCTATGGGGTGGCTATGCGGTGCTGTAGGGTGGCTATGGGGTGCTTTGGGGTATCCTTGGGTTCCTATGGGGCGCTATGGGTGACTATGGGGTGCTATGGTTTGCTATGGGGTTCTATGCAGAAGAATGTGGTCTCTATGGGGCGCTATGAGGTCCCTATGGGGCTCTATGTGGAGTCTCTGGGGTGTCTTTGGGGATCTATGGGTTGTCTGTGGGGCTCTATGGGGTCTGCATGGGGTCTGTATGGGGTTCAGTGGGTCTCTATGGGGCTCTATGGGGTGTCTACAGGCACTATGGAGAGATATGGGGTGTCTATGTGGTTCAATTGGGCTCTATGGTGTGGCTGTAAGGCCTTATGTGGTGTCTATGGGGCACTGTGGGTTGCTATGGGGTGCTGTGGGGAACTATGGGGTGTCTATGGGGCTCTATGGAGCAGTATGCTGTGTCTATGGGTCCCTATGGGGTGCAATGGGGTGCTGTGGGGCACAATGGAGTGTCTATGAGGCTCCATGGGCTGCTATGGAGCACTATGGAGTAGCTATGGGGTGCTGTGGGGCCTCTTTGGGCCTATATGGGCCACTATGTGGTGTCTATGGGGCTCTATGGGGTGGCTATGCGGTGCTGTAGGGTGGCTATGTGGTGCTTTGGTGTATCCTTGGGTTCCTATGGGGCGCTATGGGTGACTATGGGGTGGTATGGTTTGCTATGGGGCTCTATGCGAAAGAATGGGGTCTCTATGGGGCGCTATGAGGTCCCTATGGGGCTCTATGGGGAGTCTATGGGGTGTTTTTGGAGATCTATGGGTTGTCTGTGGGGCTCTATTGGATCTGCATGGGGTCTGTATGGGGTTCAGTGGGTCTCTATGGGGCTCTATGGGGTGTCTACAGGCACTATGGGGCGATATGGGGTGTCTATGTGGTTCAATTGGGCTCTATGGTGTGGCTGTAGGGCCTTATGTGATGTCTATGGGGCACTGTGGGCTGCTATGGGGTGCTTTGGGGAACTATGGGATGAAATGGGGTGCTGTGGGGCACAATGGAGTGTCTATGAGGCTCCATGGGCTGCTATGGGGCACTATGGAGTAGCTATGGGGTGCTATGGGGTGATTTGGGCCGCTATGGGTCACTATGTGTAACTATGTGGTGTCTATGGGGCTCTATGGGGTGGCTATGCGGTGCTGTAGGGTGGCTATGGGGTGCTTTGATGGATCCTTGGGATCCTATGGGGCGCTATGTGTGACTATGGGGTGCTATGGTTTGCTATGGGGCTCTATGCGGAAGAATGGGGTCTCTATGTGCCGCTATGAGGTCCCTATGGGGCTCTATGGGGAGTCTATGGGGTGTCTTTGGGGATCTATGGGTTGTCTGTGGGGCTCTATGGGGACTGCATGGGGTCTGTATGGGGTTCAGTGGGTCTCTATGGGGCTCTATGGGGTGTCTACAGGCACTATGGGGCGATATGGGGTGTCTATGTTGTTCAATTGGGCTCTATGGTGTGGCTGTAGGGCCTTATATGGTGTCTATGGGGCACTGTGGGCTGCTATGGGGTGCTGTGGGGAACTATGGGGTGACTATGGGGCTCTATGGAGCAGTATGCTGTGTCCATGGGTCCCTATGGGGTGCAATGGGGTGCTGTGGGGCACAAGGGAGTGTCTATGAGGCTCCATGGGCTGCTATGGGGCACTATGGAGTAGCTATGGGGTGCTATGGGGTCTCTTTGGGCTCCTATGGGTCACTATGGGGTGTCTATGGGGCTCTATGGGGTATCTTTGTGTTCCTATGGGGCGCTATGGGTTTCTTTGAGGCACTATGGGTCTCAATGGGGTCTCTATGGGTCTCAATTTATCCTTATGGCTCCCAATGACTGTCTATGGGTCTCTATGTGTCCCTATGGGTCCCAGTGTCTCTCTATGTGTCCCTATGTGTCCCAGTGTCTCTCTATGTCCCCCTGTCTAGGTGGTAACTATACAGATGGTAACAAAGATGGTAACAAATGTACAGAGGTTCTAAGCGAGAGAGAAACTCACCAGTGGTGATGCCTTCGCTGAGGAAGCTGGGGCGGTCTTCACTGCAGAGCGATGTCCAAGAGATGCTGCCTCACAGAATCACAGAATTCTCAAGGTTGGAAAAGGGCTGCCAGCTTTTGTAGGAGAATAGCATGGGAGACAGTTGTGAAGGCTTTGCTGAAGTCCAAGTAGAGCACATCAACAGCCTTTCTTTCTTTCCTTCATCCATCAGATGGGTCACAGGATCGTAGAAGGAGATCAGATTGGTCAAGCAGGAGCTGCCCTTCACGAACCCATGCTGGCTAGGTCTGATCTCCTGCTCATCCCACACCTGCCGCCTCTGTCATCTCCCTCAAGACAATTCGTTCCATTCCCTTCCCTGGCACCGAGGTCAGGCTAACAGGCCTGGAGTTGCCCGGATCCTCCTGACAACCTTGCTTGGAAATGGGAGTCACGTTGGCAAGCCTCCAGTCTTCTGGGACCTCACCCGGTAACAGGGAGCTCGGAAAGATAATGGAAAGCGGCTCGAGTGAGGGTCAGCCCTTAAATGAGGTCTCAGAGGAGGTGGAGTCGAGCTCCAGCCCTCCCGGGAGCACAGCTCCATTACTCTCACCTGTGCTCCCGCAGCTGACCCCACACTTGCCTCAGCTGATTAATCAGAGGTTCAGGCTGTGATTACCAATCACCCATACAGCCCCTATGGGTCCCAATGTTTCCCTATGAGTCCCTAGCTGTCCCTATAGGTCTCTATGGGGTTATTATGCCTCTAAATGGGTCCCTATGTGTCTCTATGTCTCTCTATGGGGTCCCTATATGTCCCAATTTCCCCCTATGGATCTCTATGTATCCATATGGGTCCCAGTGACTCCCTTTGGGTCACTAATGAGTCACTATGTGTCTCAGCAGTGTCCCTATGTGTCTCTATGGGTCTCACTGTCCCCCACTGTAATCCATGGGATCCCTATGTGTCCCAATGTCCCCCTATGGGTCACTATGTGTCCCTATGTGTCCGAATGTCCCCCTATGGGTCACTAAGTGCCCCTATGTGTACCAATGTCCCCCCTATGGGTTGCTATGTGCCACTATGTGGTCTCTATGGGGTCTCTATGGGGTCTCATGGATATCTCTGGGCCCAAATGTATTCCTATGGGTATCTATGGGTTTCAATGAGGTCCCTATGTGCCTCTATGGGGTCCCTTATGGGTATCAGTGGAGCCCCTATGTGTCTCTACGGGTCTCAGTGTTCCCCACTGTAATCCATGGGGTCTCTATGTGTCCCAATGTCCCCCTATGGGTCACAGTGTCTCCCTATGGGTCACTATGTGTCCCTATGTGTCCCAATATCCCCCCTATTGGTAGCTATGTGCCTCTATGGGGTCTCTTATTTGTATCTATGGGCTTAAATGTCCTCCTATGGGTATCTATGGGTTTCAATGTGGTCCTTATGTGCCTCTATGGGGTCTCTTATGGGTCTCAGCAGAGTCTCTATGTGTCTCTACGGGTATCACTGTCCCCCACTGTAATCCATGGTGTCCCTATGTGTCCCAATGTCACCCTATGGGTCCCAGTGTCTCCCTAAGGGTCACTATGTGTCCATATGTGTCCCAATATCCCCCCTATGGGTTACTATGTGCCTCTATGGGTTCTCTATGGGGCTCTATGGGGTGCCTATGGAGCTCTATGGGGTTCTATGGGGCGTTCTGAGGTTTCTATGGGGTGTCTATGGAACGCTATGGTGTGTCTATGTGGCAAAATGAGTTTCTATGGGTGGCTATGGGAGCTCTATGGGGCACAATGGGTCGCCTACGGGGCTCTATGGGATGTCTATGGGGCTCTATGGTGCGGCTATATGTCCTTATGTGGTGTCTATGTGGCACTATGTTGTGCTATGGGGTGCTGTGAGGCACTATGGGGTGCTATGGGGCTCTATGGAGCAGTATAGGGTGTCTATGGGACCCTATGTGGTGCAATGGGGCGCTGTAGGGCACAAGGGAGTGTCTATGAGGCTCCATGGGCTGCTATGGGGCACTGTGGAGTAGCTATGGGATGATTTGGGGTCTCTTTGTGCCCCTATGGGGCGATATGGGTCAATATGTGGTGTCTATGGGGCTCTATGGGGTGGCTATGCGGTGCTGTAGGGTGGCTATGGGGTGCTTTGGGGTATCCTTGGGTTCCTATGGGGCGCTATGGGTGACTATGGGGTGCTATGGTTTGCTATGGGGTTCTATGCAGAAGAATGTGGTCTCTATGGGGCGCTATGAGGTCCCTATGGGGCTCTATGTGGAGTCTCTGGGGTGTCTTTGGGGATCTATGGGTTGTCTGTGGGGCTCTATGGGGTCTGCATGGGGTCTGTATGGGGTTCAGTGGGTCTCTATGGGGCTCTATGGGGTGTCTACAGGCACTATGGAGAGATATGGGGTGTCTATGTGGTTCAATTGGGCTCTATGGTGTGGCTGTAAGGCCTTATGTGGTGTCTATGGGGCACTGTGGGTTGCTATGGGGTGCTGTGGGGAACTATGGGGTGTCTATGGGGCTCTATGGAGCAGTATGCTGTGTCTATGGGTCCCTATGGGGTGCAATGGGGTGCTGTGGGGCACAATGGAGTGTCTATGAGGCTCCATGGGCTGCTATGGAGCACTATGGAGTAGCTATGGGGTGCTGTGGGGCCTCTTTGGGCCTATATGGGCCACTATGTGGTGTCTATGGGGCTCTATGGGGTGGCTATGCGGTGCTGTAGGGTGGCTATGTGGTGCTTTGGTGTATCCTTGGGTTCCTATGGGGCGCTATGGGTGACTATGGGGTGGTATGGTTTGCTATGGGGCTCTATGCGAAAGAATGGGGTCTCTATGGGGCGCTATGAGGTCCCTATGGGGCTCTATGGGGAGTCTATGGGGTGTTTTTGGAGATCTATGGGTTGTCTGTGGGGCTCTATTGGATCTGCATGGGGTCTGTATGGGGTTCAGTGGGTCTCTATGGGGCTCTATGGGGTGTCTACAGGCACTATGGGGCGATATGGGGTGTCTATGTGGTTCAATTGGGCTCTATGGTGTGGCTGTAGGGCCTTATGTGATGTCTATGGGGCACTGTGGGCTGCTATGGGGTGCTTTGGGGAACTATGGGATGAAATGGGGTGCTGTGGGGCACAATGGAGTGTCTATGAGGCTCCATGGGCTGCTATGGGGCACTATGGAGTAGCTATGGGGTGCTATGGGGTGATTTGGGCCGCTATGGGTCACTATGTGTAACTATGTGGTGTCTATGGGGCTCTATGGGGTGGCTATGCGGTGCTGTAGGGTGGCTATGGGGTGCTTTGATGGATCCTTGGGATCCTATGGGGCGCTATGTGTGACTATGGGGTGCTATGGTTTGCTATGGGGCTCTATGCGGAAGAATGGGGTCTCTATGTGCCGCTATGAGGTCCCTATGGGGCTCTATGGGGAGTCTATGGGGTGTCTTTGGGGATCTATGGGTTGTCTGTGGGGCTCTATGGGGACTGCATGGGGTCTGTATGGGGTTCAGTGGGTCTCTATGGGGCTCTATGGGGTGTCTACAGGCACTATGGGGCGATATGGGGTGTCTATGTTGTTCAATTGGGCTCTATGGTGTGGCTGTAGGGCCTTATATGGTGTCTATGGGGCACTGTGGGCTGCTATGGGGTGCTGTGGGGAACTATGGGGTGACTATGGGGCTCTATGGAGCAGTATGCTGTGTCCATGGGTCCCTATGGGGTGCAATGGGGTGCTGTGGGGCACAAGGGAGTGTCTATGAGGCTCCATGGGCTGCTATGGGGCACTATGGAGTAGCTATGGGGTGCTATGGGGTCTCTTTGGGCTCCTATGGGTCACTATGGGGTGTCTATGGGGCTCTATGGGGTATCTTTGTGTTCCTATGGGGCGCTATGGGTTTCTTTGAGGCACTATGGGTCTCAATGGGGTCTCTATGGGTCTCAATTTATCCTTATGGCTCCCAATGACTGTCTATGGGTCTCTATGTGTCCCTATGGGTCCCAGTGTCTCTCTATGTGTCCCTATGTGTCCCAGTGTCTCTCTATGTCCCCCTGTCTAGGTGGTAACTATACAGATGGTAACAAAGATGGTAACAAATGTACAGAGGTTCTAAGCGAGAGAGAAACTCACCAGTGGTGATGCCTTCGCTGAGGAAGCTGGGGCGGTCTTCACTGCAGAGCGATGTCCAAGAGATGCTGCCTCACAGAATCACAGAATTCTCAAGGTTGGAAAAGGGCTGCCAGCTTTTGTAGGAGAATAGCATGGGAGACAGTTGTGAAGGCTTTGCTGAAGTCCAAGTAGAGCACATCAACAGCCTTTCTTTCTTTCCTTCATCCATCAGATGGGTCACAGGATCGTAGAAGGAGATCAGATTGGTCAAGCAGGAGCTGCCCTTCACGAACCCATGCTGGCTAGGTCTGATCTCCTGCTCATCCCACACCTGCCGCCTCTGTCATCTCCCTCAAGACAATTCGTTCCATTCCCTTCCCTGGCACCGAGGTCAGGCTAACAGGCCTGGAGTTGCCCGGATCCTCCTGACAACCTTGCTTGGAAATGGGAGTCACGTTGGCAAGCCTCCAGTCTTCTGGGACCTCACCCGGTAACAGGGAGCTCGGAAAGATAATGGAAAGCGGCTCGAGTGAGGGTCAGCCCTTAAATGAGGTCTCAGAGGAGGTGGAGTCGAGCTCCAGCCCTCCCGGGAGCACAGCTCCATTACTCTCACCTGTGCTCCCGCAGCTGACCCCACACTTGCCTCAGCTGATTAATCAGAGGTTCAGGCTGTGATTACCAATCACCCATACAGCCCCTATGGGTCCCAATGTTTCCCTATGAGTCCCTAGCTGTCCCTATAGGTCTCTATGGGGTTATTATGCCTCTAAATGGGTCCCTATGTGTCTCTATGTCTCTCTATGGGGTCCCTATATGTCCCAATTTCCCCCTATGGATCTCTATGTATCCATATGGGTCCCAGTGACTCCCTTTGGGTCACTAATGAGTCACTATGTGTCTCAGCAGTGTCCCTATGTGTCTCTATGGGTCTCACTGTCCCCCACTGTAATCCATGGGATCCCTATGTGTCCCAATGTCCCCCTATGGGTCACTATGTGTCCCTATGTGTCCGAATGTCCCCCTATGGGTCACTAAGTGCCCCTATGTGTACCAATGTCCCCCCTATGGGTTGCTATGTGCCACTATGTGGTCTCTATGGGGTCTCTATGGGGTCTCATGGATATCTCTGGGCCCAAATGTATTCCTATGGGTATCTATGGGTTTCAATGAGGTCCCTATGTGCCTCTATGGGGTCCCTTATGGGTATCAGTGGAGCCCCTATGTGTCTCTACGGGTCTCAGTGTTCCCCACTGTAATCCATGGGGTCTCTATGTGTCCCAATGTCCCCCTATGGGTCACAGTGTCTCCCTATGGGTCACTATGTGTCCCTATGTGTCCCAATATCCCCCCTATTGGTAGCTATGTGCCTCTATGGGGTCTCTTATTTGTATCTATGGGCTTAAATGTCCTCCTATGGGTATCTATGGGTTTCAGTGTGGTCCCTATGTGCCTCCATGGGGTCTCTTATGGGTCTCAGCAGAGTCTCTATGTGTCTCTACGGGTATCACTGTCCCCCACTGTAATCCATGGTGTCCCTATGTGTCCCAATGTCACCCTATGGGTCCCAGTGTCTCCCTATGGGTCACTATGTGTCCCTATGTGTCCCAATGTCCCCCCTGTGGGTTGCTATGTGCCTCTATGGGTTCTCTATGGGACTCTATGGGGTGCCTATGGAGCTCTATGGGTTTCTATGGGGCGTTCTGAGGTTTCTATGGGGTGTCTATGGAACGCTATGGTGTGTCTATCTGGCAAAATGAGTTTCTATGGGTGGCTATGGGAGCTCTATGGGGCACAATGGGTTTCCTACGGGGCTCTATGGGATGTCTATGGGGCTCTATGGCGCGGCTATATGTCCTTATGTGGTGTCTATGTGGCAATATGTTGTGCTATGGGGTGCTGTGAGGCACTATGGGGTGCTATGTGGCTCTATTGAGCAGTATAGGGTGTCTATGGGTCCCTATGGGGTGCAATGGGGCACTGTGGGGCACAAGGGAGTGTCTATGAGGTTCCATGGGCTGCTATGGGGCACTGTGGAGTAGCTATGGGAGGATTTGGGGTCTCTTTGTGCCTTTATGGGGCGCTATGGGTCACTATGTGGTGTCTATGGGGCTCTATGGTGTGGCTATGCGGTGCTGTAGGGTGGCTATGGGGTGCTTTGGGGTATCCTTGGGTTCCTATGGGGCGCTATGGGTGAATATGGGGTGCTATGGTTTGCTATGGGGCTCTATGCGGAAGAATGGGGTCTCTATGGGGCGCTATGGGGTCCCTATGGGGCAATATGTGGAGTCTATGGGGTGTTTTTGGGGATCTATGGGTTGTCTGTGGGGCTCTCTGAGGTCTGCATGGGGTCTGTATGGGGTTCACTGGGTCTCTATGGAGCTCTATGGGGTGTCTACAGGCACTATGGGGCGATATGGGGTGTCTATGTGGTTCAATTGGGCTCTATGGTGTGGCTGTAGGGCCTTATGTGGTGTCTATGGGGCACTGTGGGCTGCTATGGGGTGCTGTGGGGAACTATGGGGTGACTATGGGGCTCTATGGAGCAGTATGCTGTGTCCATGGGTCCCTATGGGGTGCAATGGGGTGCTGTGGGGCACAAGGGAGTGTCTATGAGGCTCCATGGGCTGCTATGGGGCACTATGGAGTAGCTATGGGGTGCTATGGGGTCTCTTTGGGCCCCTATGGGTCACTATGGGGTGTCTATGGGGCTCTATGGGGTATCTTTGTGTTCCTATGAGGCGCTATGGGTGACTATGGGATCGCTATGGGTTTCTTTGAGGAAGTACCAACTCCTGCCCAACGTGTGATATCTCCTGCACCACAAGTTCCAAGACTTGCCCCACAAGTTCCACCTACCATCCCACAAGTGCCACCTCCTGCCCCACATGTGCCACCTCCCGACCCACAAGTGCCACCTCCTGCCATGCAAGTGCCAGCTCCTGCTCCACATGTGCCACCTCTCGCCCCACAAGTTCCAGCTCCCGCCCCATAAGTGCCACCTCCCTCTCCACAAATTCCACCTCCCGCCCACAAGTGCCACATCGCTCCCCACAAGTGCCACCTCCTGCCCCACTAGTGCCAACTCCAGCCCCACAAGTGCAACCTCCCACCCCACAAGTACCAAATCCTGCCCCACAACTTCCACCTCCTGCCCCACAAGTGCCATCTCCTGCCCCACATGTGTCACCTCCTGCCCCACATCATCCACCGCCAAACCCATAAATGCCACCTCCTGCACAACAAGTGCCATTTCCTGCCCCACAAGTGCCATCTCCTGCCTTACAAGTTTCACCTCCCACCCCACAAATTCCACCTCCCACCCCACAAGTTCCACCTCCTGCCCCAGAAGTGCCAATTCCTGCTTCACAAGTGCCAGCTCATGCTTCACAAATGCCAGCTCATGCCCCACATCATCAACTTCCTGCCCCACAAGTGCCACCTATAACCCCACAAAGACAGCCTCCTGCCCCACATCATCCACCTCCTGCCCCACAATTGACAATACCTGTTCCACAAGTGCCACCTCCCGCCCCACAACTTCAACATCCCGCCACACAAGTGCCGACTCCTGGCAACGTGTGCCACATCCTGCCCCACAAGTGCCAGCTCCTGCCCCACATGTTCCACCTACCACCCCACAAATTCCACCTCATGCCCCACAAGTGCCAGCTCCCAACCCAGAAATGTCAAATCCTGCAATGCAACTTCCACCTCCTGCTCCACAAGTGCCACCTCCTGCCCCACATCGTCCACCTCGCACCCAACAATTGCCACCACCTGCCCCAAAAGTGCCAATTCCTTCCCCACATGTGCCAGCTCATTCCCCTGAAGTGCCACATTTGTCCACACCACTGCCTCCTCCCCCCCAAATAATCCACCTCCTGCCCCACAAGTGTCACTGACTGACCAACTTCCTCCTCCTGACCCACAAGTGCCAGCTCCTGCCCCACAAGTGCCAGCTCCTGCCCCACAAGAGCCACTTCCTGCCCCACAAGTACCTCTTCCCTCCCAACAAGTTCCAATTTCCGCCCAACAAGTACCACCTCCTTCTGCACAAGTTCCACCTCCTGCCCTAAAAGCTCCATTTTCTGCCCCAGAAGTGCCACCTCCCACCCCACAAGTGCCACCTCCTGCCCTACAACTTCCACCTCCTGGCCCACAAGTGCCACCTCCCGCCCTACAACTGCCAAACCCTGCCCCAAAACTTCCACCTCTTGCCCAACAATTTCCAACTCGTGCCCCACAATTGCCACCTCCTGCCACACAAATGCCACCTTCTGCCTCAAAATGCCACCTCCTGCCCAACAACTCCAACCTCCCGCCCCACAAGTGCCACCTCCTGCTCCACAAGTTCCACCTCCTGCCCCATAAGTACCACCTTACGCCCCACAAGTGCCATCTCCTGCCCCAAAAGCTCAATTTCCTGCCCCATCAGTGCCACCTCCCGCACCACAAGTGCCACATCCTGCCCCAGAAGTGCCAATTTCTGCGCCACAAGTGCCACTTCCCGCCTTACAAATGCCACCTCCTGCCCCACAACTTTCACCTCCTGCCCCACAAGTGCAACCTCCCTGCCCACGAGTGACACAATCTGCCCAAGTGCCACCTCCTGCCTCACAACTTCCACCTCCCGCCCCACAAGCGCCACCTCCTGTCTCACAGGTGCAACCTCCCGCCCCACAACTTCCACAACCTGCCCCACAAGTGCCACCTCCCGTCACTCAACGTCCAACTCCCGCCCCACAAGTGCCACCTCCCGCCCTACAACTTCCACCTCCCGCACCACAACTTCCACCTCCTGCCTCACAAGTTCCACATCCCGCCCCACAACTTCATTCTCTCGCCCCACAACTTCCAACTCCTGGCCCACAAGTGCCACCTCCAACCCCACAAAGACAGCCTCCTGCCCCACATCATCCACCTCCTGCCCCACAAGTGCCAATTCCTGCCCCACAAGTGCCACCTCCTGCCCCACAAGTGCCAATTCCTGCCCCCCAAGTGCCAGCTCATGCTCAACAAGTGCCAGCTCCTGCCCCTCATCATCCACCTCCTGCCCCACAAGTGCCACCTCCTGACCCACAACATCAATCTCCAGCCCCACAAGAGCCGCCTCCTGCCCGACAAGTTACACCTGCTACAAGTTCCACAAGTGAAAGAAGGAGAATCCTTTCTGATCGCCGAAGTCGCCTGACTCGGAGCCGTCCCGGACCGATCAGCAGCGGCTGACCGCGTGGTCAAGGGGGATCTCGGGCGGTTCCTTCAAGCAGGGAACCCCCGGGTAGAGGAGAAGCCGGCAGCTCTCAGGGAGCAGCTGACGCAGCCGCTGACGCAGTGTGTGGGCGTTCCCTGCCTACGGAGGGAGATTTAAACGGGCACATTGCTCGGCAGAATCCTTTCTGATCGCCGAAGTCGCCTGACTCGGAGCCGTCCCGGACCGATCAGCAGCGGCTGACCGCGTGGTCAAGGGGGATCTCGGGCGGTTCCTTCAAGCAGGGAACCCCCGGGTAGAGGAGAAGCCGGCAGCTCTCAGGGAGCAGCTGACGCAGCCGCTGACGCAGTGTGTGGGCGTTCCCTGCCTACGGAGGGAGATTTAAACGGGCACAAGGAGGGCAGCGACTAGTCGCTGCCCACCAGAAACGGTCAGGAAGAGGCGGGTCTCGTGCACCTCTTGACTTCCTGTTTCAGCTCTGGTAAGTATCTGCTCCAACATGGGTGCTCCCCGGCGAAAGGCTGCTGCCAGAAACACTGAGGAGGCCAAGACAAGGGTCCCGATCTCACAGAAACGGGAGGCAGCAACCAAGAAGACTGCAGAGACCCAGACTGACGTCCTGCACATGCCTTATAGGAAGGCTGCTGCCAAAATGTCTGAGGAAACTCAGACTGAGCCCCCAACCCAAGATGCTGGTGTGCAGGTCTCTGGCTGTACTGAGTGCCAGAGCCTGGCCCTTGCAGGGCTGGGTGAGGGAGGCAGTGATTGTGTTCACTGCGACCAGGTGAACTACTTGCTCAGCCTCGTAGTTGACCTGAAGGAGGAAGTGGAGAGGCTGAGGACTATAAAAGAGTGTGAGAGGGAGATTGACTGGTGGTGTCAGTCCCTCTCGGCCTCAAGTTCTCAGCACACAGTCGAGGCTCCTAATGGAGCATGTCAGCCCCTGCCACCTCACAAACAGGTGGTAAAGGGTAACCAGCCAGCTGGCAACACTGCAGCCGGCCCCCTGTCCTCTCTTCCCCCCAGCAGTAACTTGAGAAGGGAGGAGGAGTGGAAGCGGGTACCTGCTCGACGGAAGGGGCATCCTCCTTCACGACCATCCCCGGCTCCCCAGGTGCCTCTGCGAAACCGGTTTGAGGCCCTGGAACTTGAGGGGGGGACTAGTGAGAGTATGGAAACAAGTGCACCCATGAGGTTGCCACAGGTGAAGCAGTCACCCCGAAGCCTCAAGACTGCTTCTACACGTAAGGACAGAAGGGTGATTGTTGTAGGTGACTCCCTTCTGCAAGGAACAGAAGGCCCTATATGCCGGCCTGACCCTACCCGCAGAGAAGTGTGCTGCCTTCCTGGGGCACGGGTCAGGGACATTTCAAAGAAAATTTCTAGATTGATTCATCCTTCAGACTACTACCCACTTTTAATAATTCAGGCTGGCAGTGAGGAAGTTGGCAAGCAAAGCCTGAGGTCCATCAAGAAAGACTTCAGGGGAATGGGGCGAATACTTGAAGGAGCTGGGGTGCAGGTGATCTTTTCTTCTATGCCCGTGGTGTCAGGAAAAGATACAGGGAGGATCCAAAAAACCCATCTCTTAAACAGATGGCTTAAGAGCTGGTGCAAACACAAGAATTTCGGCTATTTTGACCATGGGGCAATCTACACTGCACCTGGAATGAAGGCTGCTGATGCAAGCAGCCTGTCCCTGAGGGGTAAGAGGGTATTAGCTGAAGAATTAGCGGGACTCATTGATAGGTCTTTAAACTAGGAACGAAGGGGGAAGGGGGCAAATTAAGGGCTACTGGGGTTGAACGGTACATTCGAGGGATTGTACCAAACTCTGTGGGCAAAGATTGCAGAGTGCAAAAGGAGGGAGTAGGGCAGGGGGATGCTGGGGATGCCGCTGTTCTAGTGGATCCTGGATCGCTTATGAAGGTGGTGAGACAGACAGCCCGGCTGAAGTGCCTTTATACTAATGCACGGAGCCTGAGTAACAAGCAGGAGGAACTGGAAACTGTGATGCACTCTGAAAATTATGACATTGTTGCTATCACAGAAACATGGTGGGATGACTCCCATAATTGGGATACTACCATCGATGGCTATAGGCTCTTTAGGAGAGATAGGCGAGGTAGGAAGGGTGGGGGAGTCGCCCTTTATGTCAGAGATTGGATAAACTGTGAGGAGCTCCCCATGAGAAACAGTCAAGAACAGGTTGAGAGCCTGTGGGTTAGGATTAGAGATGGGACTAATAAAGGTCAGCTGGTATTAGGGGTATACTACAGGCCACCTGATCAAGGGGAGGCTGCTGATGAGGCTTTCTTGCTCCAGATGCGTGAGGCGTCTGGCTCACGGGCTCTTGTCCTGGTGGGGGACTTCAACCATCCTGACATCTGTTGGGAAAACCACACGGCGAGCTGCAAGAGCTCCAGAAGGCTCTTGGAATCCATTGATGATAGCTTTCTGGTTCAGGTATTGGACAGACCGACCAGAGGTCAAGCGTTGCTGGACCTGCTGCTCACCAACGCTGAGGAGATCATCAAAGGCGTCAAGGTTGGAGGCTGCCTGGGCTCCAGCGATCATGCCCTGGTTGAGTTTGTGATCTCAAGCGATGTGGGCCTGGCAAAGAGCAGGACCAGGATGCTCAACTTTAGAAGAGCAGACTTCAAGCTACTCAATGGAATGCTGGCCAAGATCCCCTGGCGCGCTGCCCTCAAAGATAAGGACGTTGAGGAGAGCTGGCTACTGTTCAAGGATGCCCTCCTGGCAGCACAAGAGGTCTCCATTCCCCTGATTAAGAAAGTGGGCAGGAGAGGTAGAAAACCGGCATGGCTCAGCAAGGACCTGCTAAGGGAACTGAGGGTGAAGAAAGGGGTGTACAAGCTCTGGAAACAAGGCTGTGTCACCCGGGAAGAATACAGGGATGCCGTCCGAACTTGCAGATGTGGGATCAGGAAAGCCAAGGCGCAGGCAGAACTGAACTTGGCGAGGGATGTGAAAAACAACAAGAAAACCTTCTACAGGTACATTGGCCAGAAGAGACAGGCCAAAATGGGCGTGCCTACTCTGGTAAATTTAAAAGGAGAAATGGCTTCAACAGATGAAGAGAAAGCTGAGGTGCTGAATGAGTTCTTCACCTCGGTCTTCACTGGTGGCCAGGATTCTAGTCTTTTTCACGTCCCTAAGTCTTGCACCCCCATACCTCCATGTGGGGACCAAGGAGGTAAATCCCTCCCCACTGTAAGGGTAGAGCAAGTCCGAGAGTGCCTCCTTAGACTGAATGAGTATAAGTCTATGGGGCCAGATGGCGTGCATCCCAGGGTTCTGAAGGAGCTGGCTGAGGTGGTTGCTGAGCCGCTCTCCATCATATTTGAGAAGTCGTGGCTGTCAGGTGAGGTCCCGGATGATTGGAGGAAGGGTCACGTCACTCCCATTTACAAGAAGGGGAGCAGGGATGACCCGGGTAACTACAGGCCGGTGAGTCTCACCTCTGTGCCTGGGAAGATTATGGAACAGATCCTCCTGGACAACATGCTTGATCACATAAAGAACAAGCATGTGATCCGAGACAGCCAGCATGGCTTCACCAGGGGAAGGTCATGCTTAACTAATCTTGTGGCCTTCTATGATGGAGTGATGGCGTTGGTGGATGAAGGGAAGGCGACCGATGTCATTTACCTGGACCTGAGCAAGGCCTTTGACATGGTCCCCCATCACATCCTCATCTCCAAATTGGAGGGAGGTGGATTTGATGGGTGGACAACTAGATGGATAAGCAATTGGTTGAAAGGCCGCAGACAGAGGGTGGTGGTCAATGGCTCTATGTCCAGGTGGAGGCCGGTAACGAGCGGCGTCCCTCAAGGGTCTGTCTTGGGACCGGTGCTCTTTAACATCTTTATTAATGACATCGATGAGGGAATGGAGTGCACCCTCAGCAAGTTTGCTGATGACACCAAGCTGAGTGGTGCAGTCGATACGGTGGAGGGAACAGATGCCATTCAGAGGGACCTTGACAGGCTGGAAAGCTGGGCTCGGGTGAACCTAATGAGGGTCAACACGGCAAAGTGCAAGGTTTTGCACTTGGGCCGGAAGAACCCCAGGCACCTGTACAGGCTGGGAGGAGTTGTCCTTGAGAGCAGCTCGGCTGAAAAAGACCTAGGGGTCCTGATAGATGAGAAACTTAACATGAGCCAGCAGTGCGCTCTGGCAGCCCGGAAAGCAAACGGGATCCTGGGCTCCATCAGGAGAGGGGTGGTCAGCAGGGATAGGGAGGTGATCATCCCTCTCTACTCTGCTCTTGTGAGGCCCCATCTGGAGTACTGTGTCCAGGTGTGGAGTCCTCAGTACAAAAAAGATATGGAGATTTTGGAAAGGGTCCAGAGGAGGGCCACAAAGATGATCAGGGGGCTGGAGCACCTCCCCTATGAGGACAGGCTGAGGGAGTTGGGTTTGTTCAGCCTGGAGAAGAGAAGGTTGCGAGGTGACCTCATTGCAGCCTTTCAATACCTGAAGGGAACTTACTCCCAGGAGGGGAGTAAACTCTTCGAAAGGGCTGATAATAGCAGGACTAGGGGAAATGGTTTTAAGTTGAAGGAGGGAAGATTTAGGTTGGATGTTAGGGGAAAGTTCTTTACTAGAAGGGTGGTTAGGTCCTGGAACAGGCTGCCCAGTGAGGTTGTGGATGCCCCGTCCTTGGAGGTGTTCAAGACCAGGTTGGACAGGGCCCTGGGCAACCTGATCTAGTAAATGTGTATGTTTGGTGGCCCTGCTAGGCAGGGGGGTTGGAACTACATGATCCTTGAGGTCCCTTCCAACCCGGGTAATTCTGTGATTCTGTGATTCTGTGCCACCTCCCTGCTCACGAGTGCCACATCCCGCCCCACATGTACCACCTCCTGCATCACAACTTCCACCTCACGCCCCACATGTACCACCTCCTGCATCACAACTTCCACCTCCCGCCCCACATGTACCACCTCCTCCCCACAAGTGCCACCTCCCGCCCCACAAGTGCCACCTCCCGCCCCACTACTTCCACGTCACACCCCAAATCTTCTTACCTACCACCCCACAAGTGCCACCTCCTGCCCCAAACCTTCAACCTACTGCCCCACAACTGCCACTTCCCACCCAGCAATTGCCACCCCCCGCCCCACAAGTGCCTCCTCCCACCCCACAAGTGCCAACCCTTACCCCACAAGTGCCAACTCCTGCCCCACATCATCCACCAACCGCCCCACAAGTGTCACCTCCTGCCCCACAACTTCCATCTCCCACTCCACAAGTGCCACCTACTGCACAACAAATACCATCTCCTGCCCCATAAGTGCCACCTCCTGCCCCACAACCGCTACCTCCTGCCTCATATCATTCACCTCCCGCCCCACAATTTCCACCTCCTGCTCAACTAGTGCCACGTGCTGCCCCACAAGTTCCATTTCCCGCCCCACAAGTGCCACCTCCCGTCCCATAAGTGCCACCTCCCGCCCCACAAGTGCTAAATCGTGCCGCACAACTTCCACCTCCCGCCCCACAACTGCCACCTCCCGCCTTAAAAGTGCCACCTCCCAACCCACAAGTGCCTCCTCCTGTCCCACAGTTGTCACCTCCTGCTCCACAAGTTACACCTCACCCCCCACAAGTTCTACCACCCACCCCACAAGTGCCACCTGCAGCCCCAGAAGTGTCAAATCCTTCCACACAACTTCCACATCCAGCCCCACAAGTGCCACCTCCCACCCCACAACTTCCACTTCCCGCCCAACAACAGCCTCCTCCTGCCCCACAAGTGCCTCCTCCGGCCACACAAGTGCCACCTCCTGCCCCACAAGTGCCACTTCCTGCCACACAAGTGCTCCTCCTGCCCCACAAGTGCTACCTACTTCCCCACAAGTGCCACCTCCTGCCTCACAAATGCCTCCTCCTGACCCACAATTGCCACCTCCCGCCCCACAACTTCCACCTCCCGCCCCACAAGTACCAGCTCCCGCCCCACAAGAGCCACCTCCCGACCCACATGTGCCAACTTCTGCCCCACAAGTGCCAGCTCCTGCCCCTCAAGTGTCACCTCTTCCCCACAAGTGCCACCTTCTGCTCCACAAGTGCCACTTCCTGCCGCACAAGTGATACCTCCAGCCCCACAACTGCCACCACCCGCCCCACAACTTCCACCTCCCGCCTCACAAGTGCAACCTCCAGGCCCACAAGTGCCACCTCCAGATCCACAAGAATTAACTCCTGCCCCACAAGTGCCACCTCCTGCCCTTCAAGAGCCACTTCTTGCCCCACAAGTAACATTTCCTGCCCCACAAGTGCCAACCCCTGCCCAACAAGTGCTATGACCCAGCCCACAAGTGCCAACTCCTGCCCCACTAGTGCCACCTCCCGCCCCACAAGTGCCACCACCCTCCCCACAACTTCAACCTCCTTCCCCAAAACATCCACCTCCCGCCCCACAGGTGTCATCATCTGCCCCACAACTGCCACATCCCGCCCCACAAGTGCCACACACTGCCCCACAAGTGCCGCCCCCAGCCCCGCAACTGCCACCCCTTGCCCCACAATTTCCACCTCCCACCCCACAATTTTTACCTCCCGCCCCACAAGTTCCATCTCCTGCCCCACAGGCGCCACCTACTGTTCCACATCATCCACATCCTTCCCCACATCATCCACCTCCTGTTCCACAAATGTCACCTCCTGACCCACAACTTCCACATCCTGCCCCACAAGTGCCACCTCTTGCCCCACATAATCCACGTCCTGCTCCAAAATTGCCACCTCCTGCCCCACAAGTGCTACCTCCCACCCCACAAGTGCCACCTCCAGCCCCACCAGTTCCACCGCCCGCCCCACAAGTACCACCTCCTGACCCAGAAGTGCCACTACGTGACCCACAATTGCCACCTCCCGTCTCACAATTGCAACTCTCGCCCAACAAGTGCCACCTCCTGCCCCACAATTGCCAACACCCCCCCAACAAGTGCCACCTCCCGCCCCACAAGTACCACATCCCACCCCACAAGTGACACCTCCTGCCCCACAAGTGCCAACTCTCGCCCCACAAGTGCCAACTCTCGCCCCACAACATCCACCTCACGCTCCAAAAGTGCCACCTCCTGCCCCACAAGTGCTACTTCCTGCCTTACAAGTGCCACTTCCCGCTGCACAAGTGACACCTCCAGCCCCACAGCTGCCACAACCCGCCCCACAACTTCCACATCCCGCCTCACAACTGCAAGCTCCTGCCCCACAATTGCCACCTCCTACCACACAAGTGCCAACTCCTGCCCCACAAGTGCCACCTCATGTCCCTCAATTTTCACCTTATGCCCCAAAAGTGCCACCTCATGTCCCTCAATTTTCACCTTATGCCCCAAAAGTGCCACCTCCCGCCCAACAAGTGCAACATCTCGCCCCACTAGTGCCACGTCCCGGCCCAAAATTGCTACCTCCTGCCCCACATCATCCACCTCCTGTTCCACAAATGTCACCTCCTGACCCACAACTTCCACCTCCTGCCCCACAAGTGCCACCTTCTGCCTCACAAGTGCCACCCCTTGCCCCACAAGTGCCACATCCCACCGCACAATTTCCACCTCTTGTTACACAAGTCCCACCTCCTGCCCAACAACAGCCTCCTCCTGCCCCACAAGTGCCAACTCCTGCCCCACAAGTGCCACCTCCCGCCCCACAAGTGCCACGTCCTTCCCAATTGCCACGTCCTGTCCCACAAGCGCCACCTCCTGCCGTACAAGTGCCACCCTCTGCCCCACAATTGCCAATTCTTGCCCCACAACTTCCACCTCCCACCCCATAACTTCCACCTCCCGTCCCACAGCTTCCACATCCTGCCCCACAAGTGCCCGATCCTGCCCCAGAAGTACCACCACCTGACCCACAAGTGCCAACTCCTGCCCCACAAGTGCCACCTCGCATCCCGCAAGTGCCACATCCCGCCCCACAAGTGCCAATTCCTGCCCCACAAGTGCCAGCTCATGCCCCACAAGTGCCACCTCCTGCCCCACAAGTGCCACCTCCTGCCTCACAAGTGCCAACTCCTGCCCCACATGTTCCACCTACCACCCCACAAGTTCCAACTCCTGCCCCACAAGTGCCAGCTCCTGCCCGACAAGAGCCACTTCCTGCCCCACAAGTTCCAACTCTCGTCTAACAAGTGTTACCTCCTGCCCAACATTTACCACCTCCCGCTCCACAAGTGCCACCTCCTGCTTAACAAGTGCCATTTCTTACCCCACATGTTCCAACTCCTGCCCCACAGGTGCCATTTCCTGCCCCACAAGTACCACCTCCTGTCCCACATTTACCAACTCCTGCCCCACAAGTGCCATTTCCTGCCCCACATCTGTTGCATACCACCCCACAAATTCCACCTCCCGCCACACAAGTACCACCTCCCGCTTCACAACTTCCACATCCTGCCCTACAAGTGCCACCTCCCGCCATAAAATGCCACCTCCCGTCCCTCTATCACCACCTCCTGCCCCACAAGTTACACCCCCACCCCACAGATACCACCACCTGCCCCACAAGTACCACCTCCTGCAAACAAATGCCATTTCTTAAACCACAGGTCCAAACTCCTGCCCCACAAGTGCCACCTCCCGACCGACAAATGCCACCTCCCGCCAAACAACTGACACCTCCTGCCCCACAAGTGTCACCTCCTGCCCAACAAGTTCCACCTCTTGACCTACAAGTGCCACCTCCTGCCCCATAAGTTTCACCTCTCGCCCAACAAATGCCACCACCTCCC
This sequence comes from Coturnix japonica, assembly GCF_054131305.1. Lineage (NCBI taxonomy): Eukaryota > Metazoa > Chordata > Aves > Galliformes > Phasianidae > Coturnix > Coturnix japonica. Next base: position 1,120,666 of record NC_140687.1, on the reverse strand, counting down.
CCAAAAGCGCCACCTCCTGCCCCACAGGTGCCACTTCCTGCCCCACAATATCCACCTCCCACGCACAAGTGCAACCTACCGCCCCACAACTTCCACCTCCTGCCCCACAAGTGCCACCTCCCGACCCACAAGTGCCACCTCCTGCCCAACAAGAGCCACTTCCTGCCCCACAAGTACCTCTTCCCTCCCAACAAGTTCCAATTTCCGCCCTGCAAGTGCCACCTCCTGCCCCACAAATGCCACCTTTCGCCCCACAAATGCCACCTCCCGTTCCACAACTTCCACCTCCTGCCCCACAAGTGCCACCTCCCGACCCACAACTGCCACCTCACGCCCAACATCTACCACCTCCCACCCAACAAGTGCCACCTCCCGCCCTACAACTTCCATCTCCTGGTCCACAAGTGCCACCTCCTGCCTCAAAAGAGCCACCTCCCGCCCCACAACTTCCACGTAACGCCCCATAAGTTCCACCTCCCGCCCAACAAGTGCCACCTCTCGTCCCACAAGGACCACCTCCTGCCCCACAAGTGCCACCTCCTGCCCCACAAGTGTCAACTCATGCTCCACAAATGCCACCTCCTGCTCCACAAGTTCCACCTCTTGCCCCACAAGTGCCAAATACTTCCCCACAACTTCCACCTTCTGCCCCACTAGTGCCAACTCCACTTCCACAAGTGCCACCTCCAGCCCTACAACTGCCACTTCCAGCCCCACAAGTGCCACCTCCCGCCCAGCAACTTCAACATCCCACCACACAAGTGCCAACTCCTGCCCGTGTGCCACATCCTGCCCCACAAGTGCCAACTCCTGCCGCACAACTGACAATTCCTGACCAAAAAGTGACAGCTCATGCTTCACAATTGCCAGCTCCTGCCCCACATCATCCACCTTCTGCCCCACAAGTGCCACCTCTCGCCCCACAAGTGCCACATCCCGCCCCACAAGTGCCACCTCCTGCCAAACTAGTGCAACCTCCTGCCAAACTAGTGCCTTATCTCGCCAGACATTTTACAGCTCCTGCCCCACATGTGCTACATCCTGCACCACAACTTCAACCTCCTGCCCCACAAGTGCCACGTTCTGCCCCACAAGTGTAGGCTCCTGCCCCACAACTGCCAATTCCTGCCCCACATGTGCCAGCTCCTGCCCCACAAGTGCCAGCTCCTGCCCCACAAGAGCCACTTCATTCACCACAGGTACCCCATCCCAACGCACAAGTTTCAATTCCTGCCATACAAGTGCCAGCTCCTTCCCCACAAGTGCCACCTCCTTCCCCACAAGTGCAACCAAGTGCCCCACATGTTCCACCTACCACCCCACAAATTCCAACTCCTGCCCCACAAGTGCCAGCTCCTGCCCGACAAGTACCACACCCCACCCCACAAGTGCAACCTCCTGCCCCACAAGTGCCAACTCCCGCCCCACAAGTGCCAACTCCTGCCCCACAACATCCACCTCACGCTCCAAAAGTGCCACCTCCTGCCCCACAAGTGCTACTTCCTGCCTTACAAGTGCCACTTCCCGCTGCACAAGTGACACCTCCAGCCCCACAGCTGCCACAACCCGCCCCACAACTTCCACATCCCGCCTCACAACTGCAAGCTCCTGCCCCACAATTGCCACATCCTACCACACAAGTGCCAACTCCTGCCCCACAAGTGCCACCTCATGTCCCTCAATTTTCACCTTATGCCCCAAAAGTGCCACCTCCCGCCCAACAAGTGCAACATCTCGCCCCACTAGTGCCACGTCCCGGCCCAAAATTGCTACCTCCTGCCCCACATCATCCACCTCCTGTTCCACAAATGTCACCTCCTGACCCACAACTTCCACCTCCTGCCCCACAAGTGCCACCTTCTGCCTCACAAGTGCCATCCCTTGCCCCACAAGTGCCCGATCCTGCCCCAGAAGTACCACCACCTGACCCACAAGTGCCACCTCCTGCCCCACAAGTGCCAACTCCTGCCCCACAAGTGCCACCTCGCATCCCGCAAGTGCCACATCCCGCCCCACAAGTTCCACCTCCTGCCTTACAAGTGCCAATTCCTGCTTCACAAGTGCCAGCTCATGCTTCACAAATGCCAGCTCCTGCCCCACATCATCAACTTCCTGCCCCACAAGTGCCACCTCCAACCCCACAAAGACAGCCTCCTTCCCCACAAGTGCCACCTCCTGCCCCACAAGTGCCAATTCCTGCCCCACAATTGCCAGCTCATGCCCCACAAGTGCCAGCACCTGCCCCACAAGTGCCACCTCTTGCCCAACAGGTGCCACCTCCTGCCCCACAAATGCCAAATCCTGCCCCACATCATCCACCAACCGCCCCACAAGTGTCACCTCCTGCACCACAACTTCCATCTCCCACTCCACAAGTGCCACCTACTGCACAACAAATACCATCTCCTGCCCCATAAGTGCCACCTCCTGCCCCACAACCGCTACCTCCTGCCTCATATCATTCACCTCCCGCCCCACAATTTCCACCTCCTGCTCAACTAGTGCCACGTGCTGCCCCACAAGTTCCATTTCCCGCCCCACAAGTGCCACCTCCCGCCCCACAACTGCCACCTCCCGCCTTAAAAGTGCCACCTCCCGACCCACAAGTGCCTCCTCCTGTCCCACAGTTGTCACCTCCCGCTCCACAAGTTACACCTCACCCCCCACAACTTCTACCACCCACCCCACAAGTGCCACCTGCAGCCCCAGAAGTGTCAAATCCTGCCACACAACTTCCACATCCAGCCCCACAAGTGCCACCTCCCACCCCACAACTTCCACTTCCCGCCCAACAACAGCCTCCTCCTGCCCCACAAGTGCCTCCTCCTGCCACACAAGTGCCACCTCCTGCCCCACAAGAGCCACTTCCTGCCCCACAAGTGCTACCTACTTCCCCACAAGTGCCACCTCCTGCCCCACATCATCCACGTCCTGCCTCACAAATGCCTCCTCCTGACCCACAATTGCCACCTGCCGCCCCACAACTTCCACCTCACGCCCCAAAAGTGCCACAACCCGCCCCACAAATCCAACTCCTGACCCACAAGTTCCACCTCCCGCACCACAAGTGCCACCTCCTGACCCACATGTGCCAACTTCTGCCCCACAAGTGCCAGCTCCTGCCCCTCAAGTGTCACCTCCTCCCCACAAGTGCCACCTTCTGCTCCACAAGTGCCACTTCCTGCCGCACAAGTGATACCTCCAGCCCCACAACTGCCACCACCCGCCCCACAACTTCCACCTCCCGCCTCACAAGTGCAACCTCCAGGCCCACAAGTGCCACCTCCTGCCCTTCAAGAGCCACTTCTTGCCCCACAAGTAACATTTCCTGCCCCACAAGTGCCAACCACTGCCCAACAAGTGCTATGACCCAGCCCACAAGTGCCAACTCCTGCCCCACTAGTGCCACCTCCCGCCCCACAAGTGCCACCACCCTCCCCACAACTTCAACCTCCTTTCCCAAAACATCCACCTCCCGCCCCACAGCTGTCATCATCTGTCCCACAACTTCCACCTCACGCCCCACAAGTGCCACAACCCGCCCCACAAATCCAACTGCTGACCCACAATTTCCACCTCCTGCCCCACAAGTGTCACTGACCGCCCAACTTCCTCCTCCTGACCCACAAGTGCAACCTCCTGCCCTACAAGTGCCAGCTCCTGCCCGAAAAGAGCCACTTCCTGCCCCACAAGTACCTCTTCCCTCCCAACAATTTCCAATTTCCACCAAACAAGTACCACCTCCTTCTGCACAAGTTCCACCTCCCGCCCCACAAGTTCCACCTCCTGCCCTAAAAGCTCCATTTCCTGCCCCAGAAGTGCCACCTCCCGCCCCACAAGTGCCACCTCCCGCCCTACAACTGCCAAACCCTGCCCCAAAACTTCCACCTCCTGCCCAACAATTTCCAACTCGTGCCCCACAATTGCCACCTCCTGCCACACAAATGCCACCTTCTGCCTCAAAATGCCACCTCCTGCCCAACAACTCCAACCTCCCGCCCCACAAGTACCACCTCCTGCTCCACAAGTTCCACCTCCTGCCCCATAAGTTCCACCTTACGCCCCACAAGTGCCATCTCCTGCCCCAAAAGCTCAATTTCCTGCCCCATCAGTGCCACCTCCTGCACCACAAGTGCCACCTCCTGCCCCAGAAGTGCCAATTTCTGCCCCACAAGTGCCACTTCCCGCCTTACAAATGCCACCTCCTGCCCCACAACTTCCACCTCCCGCCCCACAAGTGCCACCTCCTGTCTCACAAGTGCGACCTCCCGCCCCACAACTTCCACAACCTGCCCCACAAGTGCCACCTCCCGTCACTCAACTTCCAACTCCCGCCCCACAAGTGCCACCTCCCGCCCTACAACTTCCACCTCCCGCACCACAACTTCCACCTCCTGCCTCACAAGTTCCACATCCCGCCCCACAACTTCATTCTCCCGCCCCACAACTTCCAACTCCTGGCCCACAAGTGCGACCTCCTGCCCCACCATTACCACCTCCTGCCCCACAAGTGCCACAACCTGCTCCACAATTTCAACGTCCTGCCTTACAAGTGCCACATTCTGCCCCACAAGTGTAGGCTCCTGCTCCACAAGTGCCACCTCCCGAACCACAACCTCAACCTCTGGCCCCACAAGTCCCACCTCCCGCCCCACAAGTGCCACATCCCGCCCCACAAGTGCCACCACCCGCCCCACAAGTGCCACCTTCTGTTCCACAACTTCCACCTCCTGCCCCACAAGTTATAACTCCTGCCCCACAAGTGTTGCATTTTGCCCCACAAGTGCCACCTCCCGCCTCACAAGTGCCACCTCCCGACCCACAAGTGCCAACTCCTGCTCCACAAGTGCCACCTCGAACCGCACAATTGCCACCTCCTTCCCCATATCAACCACCTCCCATCCAACAAGTGCCACCTCCTGCCCCACAAGTGCCAATTCCTGCCCCACAAGTGCCAGCTCATGCTTCACAAGTGCCAGCTCCAGCCCCTCATCATCCACCTCCTGCTCCACAAGTGCCACCTCCTGCCCCACAATGACCACCTCCTGCCCCACATCATCCACCCCCTGCGCCACAAGTGCCAATTCCTGCCCTACAAGTGCCAGCTCATTCCCCTGAAGTGCCACCTCCTTCCCCACAAGTGTCACTGACCGCCCAACTTCCTTAACCTGACACACAACTGCAACCTCCTGCCCCACAAGTGCCACCTCCCGCCCTACAACTTCCACCTCCCGCTCCACAACTTCCACCTCCTGCCCCACAAGTGCCACCTCCCGCCCTACAACTTCCATCTCTTGGCTCACAAGTTCCACCTCCTGCCTAAAAAGAGCCACGTCCTGCCCCACAACTTCCACGTAAAGTCCCATAAGTTCCACCTCCTGCCCCACAAGTGCCACCTCCTGCCCAACAAGTGCCACCACCCTCCCCAAAATGCCAACTCCCGCCCCACAAGTGCCACGTCCAGCCCCACAACTTCCACCTCCTGCCCCAAAAGTGTCAACTCCTGCCCCATAAGTTCCATATCCTGCCCAACAAGTGCCACCTCTCGTCCCACAAGGACCACCTCCTGCCCCATAAGTGCCACCTCTTGCCCCACAAGTGCCAAATACTTCCCCACAACTTCCACCTTCTGCCGCACTAGTGCCAACTCCAATTCCACAAGTGCCACCTCCCACACCACAAGTGCCACCACCTGACCCACAAGTGCCAACTCCTGCCCCACAAGTGCCATTTCTTGCCCCACAAGTGCCACCTCCTGCCCCACAAGTGCCATTTCCTGCCCTACAACTTCCACCTCCTGCCCCACAAGAGCCAGTTCCAGCCCCCCAAATGCCACCTCCTGCCCCACAACTTTAACATCCCGCCATACAAGTGCCAACTCCTGCCCAACGTGTGCCACATCCTGCCCCACAAGTGCCAAATCCTGCCCCGCAACTTTTACCTCCTGCTCCACAAGTGCCAACTCCTGCCCCATATCATCCACCTCCTGCCCCACAAGTGCCACCTCCTGCCCCACAAGTGCCACCTCCCGCCCCACAACTTCCACCCCCTCCCCTCAAGTTACATCTCCTGCCCCACAAGTGCCAACACCTGACCCACAAGTGCCACCTCCTGCCCCACAACTTTACATTCCGCCCCACAATTTCCACCTCCTGTCTTACAAGTTCCACTTCCTGCCCCACAAGTGCCAGCTCAGGCTTCACAAGTGCCAGCTCCTGCACCACATCATCCACTTCCCGCCCCACAAGTGCCACCTCCTGCCCAACAATTGCCATTTCTTACCCCACAGGTTCCAACTCCTGCCCCACAGGTGCCATTTCCTGCCCCACAAGTACCACCTCCTGTCCCACATGTGCCAACTCCTGCCCCACAAGTGCTATTTCCTGCCCCACAACTTCCACCTCCCGCCCCAGAAGTGCCAGTTCCTGTCCCACAAGTGCCACCTACCACGCCACAAATTCCACCTCCTTCCCCACAAGTTCCACCTCCTGCCCCACAATGACCACCTCCTGCCCCACATCATCCACCTCCTGCCCCACAAGTGCCAATTCCTGCCCTACAAGTGCCAGCTCATTCCCCTGAAGTGCCAGCTCCTGCCCCACAAGTGCCACATTTTTCCACACCACTGCCACCTCCCCCCCCAAATAATCCACCTCCTGCCCCACAAGTGTCACTGACCGCCCAACTTCCTCCTCCTGACCCACAAGTGCAACCTCCTGCCCCACAACTTCAACATCCCGCCACACAAGTGCCGACTCCTGCCCAACATGTGCCACATCCTGCCCCACAAGTGCCAACTCCTGCCCCACATCGTCCACCTCCCACCCAGAAAGTGCCACCTCCCGCCCCACAAGTGCCAAATCCTGCCCTACATGTGCCAGCTCATGCCCCACAAGTGCCAGGTCCTGTCCCACATCATCCACCTCCTGCCCCACAAGTGCCACCTCCTGCCCCACAACGACCACCTCCTGCCCCACATCATCCACCCCCTGCACCACAAGTGCCAATTCATGCCCTACAAGTGCCAGCTCACTCCCCTGAAGTGCCACCTCCTGCCCCACAAGTGCCACCTCCTGTCCCACATGTGCTAACTCCTGCCCCACAAGTGCCATTTTCAGCCCCACAACTTCTACCTCACGGCCCACAAGAGCCAGTTCCAGCCCCACAAATGCCACCTCCCGCCCCACAACTTCAACATCCCGCCACACAAGTGCCACCTCCTGCCCCACAAGTGCCACATCCTGCCCCACAAGTGCCACATCCTGTTCTGCAACTTCCAACTCCTGCTCCACAAGTGCCACCTCCTGCCCCACATCATCTACCTCCCACCCCACAAGTGCCACCTCCTGCCCCTCAAGTTACATCTCCCGCCCCACAAGTGCCACCTCCTGCCTCACAACTTCCAACTCCCACCACAACAATTTCCACCTCCTGTCTTACAAGTTCCACTTCCGCCACACAAGTGCCACCTCCAGCCCCATAAGTGCCTAATCATGCCCCACAACATCCACCTGTGCCCTACAAATTTCCGGCTCCACATCATCCAACTCCAGCCCCACAAGCGCCACCTCCTGCACAAAAAGATCCACCTCAAGCCCCACAGGTGCCACCTCCCGCCCCACAACTTCCACCTCCCGCCCCACAATTGTCACCTCCTGCCCCATAAGTGCCACCTCCCGCCCAACAATTGTGGCCACATGAAAAACAAGTTCCACTTCCGCCCCACAAGTGCCACCTCCTGCCCAACAAGTGCCATTTCTTACCCCACAGGTTCCAAATCCTACCCCACTGGTGCCATTTCCTGCCCCACAAGTGCCATTTCCCCCCCGACATGTGCCAACTCCTGCCTTACAAGTTTCACCTCCCACCCCACAAATTCCACCCCCCACCCCACAAGTTCCACCTCCTGCCCCAAAAGTGCCAATTCCTGCTTCACAAGTGCCAGCTCATGCTTCACTAATGCCAGCTCATGCCCCACATCATCAACTTCCTGCCCCACAAGTGCCACCTCTAACCCCACAAAGACAGCCTCCTGCCCCACATCATCCACCTCCTGCCCCAAAAGTGACAATACCTGTTCCACAAGTGCCACCTCCCGCCCCACAACTTCAACATCCCGCCACACAAGTGCCGACTCCTGGCAACGTTTGCCACATCCTGCCCCACAAGTGCCAGCTCTTGCCCCACATGTTCCACCTACCACCCCACAAATTCCACCTCATGCCCCACAAGTGCCAACTCCCAACCCACTAATGCCAAATCCTGCAATGCAACTTCCACCTCCTGCTCCACAAGTGCCACCTCCTGCCCCACATCGTCCACCTCCCACCCAACAAGTGCCACCACCTGCCCCACAAGTGCCAATTCCTGCCCCACAAGTGCCAGCTCATGCTTCACAATTGCCAGCTCATGCCCCACAAGTGCCAGCACCTGCCCCACAAGTGCCACCTCTTGCCCAACAGGTGCCACCTCCTGCCCCACAAATGCCAAATCCTGCCCTGCAACTTCCACCTCCTGCCCCACAAGTGCCAACTCCTGCCCCACATCATCCACCAACCGCCCCACAAGTGTCACCTCCTGCCCCACAACTTCAATCTCCCACTCCACACGTGCCACCTACTGCACAACAAATACCATCTCCTGCCCCATAAGTGCCACCTCCTGCCCCACAACCGCTACCTCCTGCCTCATATCATTCACCTCCCGCCCCACAATTTCCACCTCCTGCTCAACTAGTGCCACGTGCTGCCCCACAAGTTCCATTTCCCGCCCCACAAGTGCCACCTCCCGCCCCACAAGTGCCGCCTCCAGCCACACAAGTGCTAAATCGTGCCGCACAACTTCCACCTCCCGCCCCACAACTGCCACCTCCCGCCTTAAAAGTGCCACCTCCCGACCCACAAGTGCCTCCTCCTGTCCCACAGTTGTCACCTCCCGCTCCACAAGTTACACCTCACCCCCCACAAGTTCTACCACCCACCCCACAAGTGCCACCTGCAGCCCCAGAAGTGTCAAATCCTGCCACACAACTTCCACATCCAGCCCCACAAGTGCCACCTCCCACCCCACAACTTCCACTTCCCGCCCAACAACAGCCTCCTCCTGCCCCACAAGTGCCTCCTCCTGCCCCACAAGTGCCACCACCTGCCCCACAAGTGCCACTTCCTGCCCCACAAGTGGTACCTACTTCCCCACAAGTGCCACCTCCTGCCCCACATCATCCACCTCCTGCCTCACAAATGCCTCCTCCTGACCCACAATTGCCACCTGCCGCCCCACAACTTCCACCTCACGCCCCACAAGTGCCACCTCCCGCCCCACAAGTGCCACAACCCGCCCCACAAATCCAACTCCTGACCCACAAGTTCCACCTCCCGCCCCACAAGTTCCACCTCCCGCACCACAAGTGCCACCTCCCGCACCACAAGTGCCACCTCCCGACCCACATGTGCCAACTTCTGCCCCACAAGTGCCAGCTCCTGCCCCTCAAGTGTCACCTCTTCCCCACAAGTGCCACCTTCTGCTCCACAAGTGCCACTTCCTGCCGCACAAGTGATACCTCCAGCCCCACAACGGCCACCACCCGCCCCACAACTTCCACCTCCCGCCTCACAAGTGCAACCTCCTGCCCCACAAGTGCCACCTCCTGCCCTTCAAGAGCCACTTCTTGCCCCACAAGTAACATTTCCTGCCCCACAAGTGCCAACCTCTGCCCAACAAGTGCTATGACCCAGCCCAAAAGTGCCAACTCCTGCCCCACTAGTGCCACCTCCCGCCCCACAAGTGCCACCACCCTCCCCACAACTTCAACCTCCTTCCCCAAAACATCCACCTCCCGCCCCACAGGTGTCATCATCTGCCCCACAACTGCCACATCCCGCCCCACAAGTGCCACCTCCTGCCCCACAAGTGCCACCTCCCGCCCCACAAGTGCCACACACTGCCCCACAACTGCCACATCCCGCCCCACAAGTGCCACCCCTTGCCCCACAAGTGCCATATCCCACAGCACAATTTCCACCTCTTGTTACACAAGTCCCACCTCCCGCCCAACAACAACCTCCTCCTGCCCCACAAGTGCCACCTCCTGCCCCACAAGTGCCACCTCGCATCCCACAAGTGACACCTCCCGACCCACAAGTGCCACGTCCCGACCCACAAGAGCCACCTCCTGGCTCACAAGTTCCACCTCCTGCCTCAAAAGAGCCACCTCCCGCCCCAGAACTTCCACGTAACGCCCCATAAGTTCCACCTCCTGCCCAACAAGTGCCACCTCTCGTCCCACAAGGACCACCTCCTGCCCCACAAGTGCCACCTCCTGCCCAACAAGTGCCACCACCCTCCCCAAAATACCAACTCCCGCCCCACAAGTGCCACGTCCAGCCCCACAACTTCCACCTCCTGCCCCAAAAGTGTCAACTCCTGCCCCATAAGTTCCATATCCCGCCCCACAAGTGCCAGCTCCTGCCCCACAAGTGCCACCTACCATGCCACAAATTCGACCTCCTGCCCCACAAGTTCCACCTCCCACCCCACAAGTGCCAAATCCTGCCACGCAACGTTCACATCCTGCTCCACAAGTGCCACCTCCTACCCCACATCATCCACCTCCCATCCAACAAGTGCCACCACCTGCCCCACAAGTGCCAATTCCTGCCCCACAAGTGCCAGCTCATGCTTCACAAGTGCCAGCTCCTGCCCCTCATCATCCACCTCCTGCCCCACAAGTGCCACCTCCCGCCCAACAATTGTGGCCACATGACAAACAAGTGAAAAATCCCACCCCACAAGTGCCACTACATGCCCAACAGGTGCCACCTCCCACCCCACAACTTCAGCCTCCCGCCACTGAAGTGCCAACTCCTGCCCAACGTGTGATATCTCCTGCACCACAAGTTCCAAGTCTTGCCCCACAAGTTCCACCTCCCGCCCCACAAGTGCCACCTCCAGCCCCACAAGTGCCATCTCCCACCCCACAAGTACCAAATCCTCCCCCACAACTTCCACCTCCTGACCCAGAAGTGCCATCTCCTGTCGCACAAGTTCCACCTTCTGCCCCACAAGTGTAACCTCCAGCCCCATAAGTGCCAAATCCTGCCCCACAACATCCACCTGTGCCCTACAAATACCATTTCCGGCTCCACATCATCCAACTCCTGCCCCACAAGTGTCACCTCCTGCCCCACAAGTGCCACCTCCTGCCCCACAAGTGCCACCTCCTGCCCCACAAGTGCCACCTCCCGACCCACAAGTTCCACCTCCTGCCTCAAAAGAGCCACCTCCCGCCCCAGAACTTCCACGTAACGCCCCATAAGTTCCACCTCCTGCCCCACAAGTGCCACCTCCTACCCCACAAGTGCCACCTCCCGCCCCACAAGTGCCAACTCTTGCCCCACAAGTGCCAACTCCTGCCGCACAACTGCCAATTCCAGCCCCACAAGTGCCAGCTCATGCTTCACAAGTGCCAGCTCCTGCCCCTCATCATCCACTTCCTGCCCAATTGCCACCTCCTGCCCAAAACCTGCCACCTCCCTCCCCACAATGCCACCTCCTGCCATATTAGTGCAGCCTCCTGCCCCACAAGTGCCAACTCCCGCCCCACAAGTGCCACCTCCTTCCAAACAAGTGCCAACTCCCGCCCCAAAAGTGCCACTTCCTGCCTTTCTACCGCCACCTCCTGCCCCAGAAGTTCCACTTCCTGCACCACAAGTTCCACCTACAGCCCCACAATTTCCACCTCCTGTTTTACAAGTTCCACTTCCGCCCCACAAGTGCCACCTCCTGCCCAACAAGTGCCAGTTCATGCCCCACAAGTGCAAGGTCCTGTCCTTCAACTTCCACCTCCTGCCCCACAAGTGCCACCTCCTGCCCCACATCATCCACCTCCTGCCCCACAAGTGCCAATTCCTGCCCTACAAGTGCCAGCTCATTCCCCTGAAGTGCCAGCTCCTGCCCCACAAGTGCCACATTTGTCCACACCACTGCCACCTCCCCTCCCAAATAATCCACCTCCTGCCCCACAAGTGTCACTGACTGACCAACTTCCTCCTCCTGACCCACAAGTGCCAGCTCCTGCCCCACAAGTGCCAGCTCCTGCCCCACAAGAGCCACTTCCTGCCCCACAAGTACCTCTTCCCTCCCAACAAGTTCCAATTTCCGCCCAACAAGTACCACCTCCTTCTGCACAAGTTCCACCTCCTGCCCTAAAAGCTCCATTTCCTGCCCCAGAAGTGCCACTTCCCGCCCCACAAGTGCCACCTCCTGCCCTACAACTTCCACCTCCTGCCCCACAAGTGCCACCTCCTGCCCTACAACTGCCAAACCCTGCCCCAAAACTTCCACCTCCTGCCCAACAATTTCCAACTCGTGCCCCACAATTGCCACCTCCTGCCACACAAATGCCACCTTCTGCCTCAAAATGCCACCTCCTGCCCAACAACTCCAACCTCCCGCCCCACAAGTACCACCTCCTGCTCCACAAGTTCCACCTCCTGCCCCATAAGTTCCACCTTACGCCCCACAAGTGCCATCTCCTGCCCCAAAAGCTCAATTTCCTGCCCCATCAGTGCCACCTCCCGCACCACAAGTGCCACCTCCTGCCCCAGAAGTGCCAATTTCTGCCCCACAAGTGCCACTTCCCGCCTTACAAATGCCACCTCCTGCCCCACAAGTGCAACCTCCCTGCCCACGAGTGACACAATCTGCCCAAGTGCCACCTCCTGCCTCACAACTTCCACCTCCCGCCCCACAAGTGCCACCTCCTGTCTCACAAGTGCAACCTCCCGCCCCACAACTTCCACAACCTGCCCCACAAGTGCCACCTCCCGTCACTCAACTTCCAACTCCCGCCTCACAAGTGCCACCTCCCGCCCTACAACTTCCACCTCCCGCACCACAACTTCCACCTCCTGCCTCACAAGTTCCACATCCCGCCCCACAACTTCATTCTCCCGCCCCACAACTTCCAACTCCTGGCCCACAAGTGCGACCTCCTGCCCCACCATTACCACCTCCTGCCCCACAATTTCCACCTCCTGCCCCACAAGTGCCACAACCTGCTCCACAATTTCAACGTCCTGCCTTACAAGTGCCACATTCTGCCCCACAAGTGTAGGCTCCTGCTCCACAAGTGCCACCTCCCGAACCACAACCTCAACCTCTGGCCCCACAAGTCCCACCTCCCGCCCCTCAGTGCCACATCCCGCCCCACAAGTGCCACCTTCTGTTCCACAACTTCCACCTCCTGCCCCACAAGTTATAACTCCTGCCCCACAAGTGTTGCATTTTGCCCCACAAGTGCCACCTCCCGCCTCACAAGTGCCACCTCCCGACCCACAAGTGCCAACTCCTGCCCCGCAACTTCCATCTCCTGCTCCACAAGTGCCACCTCGAACCGCACAATTGCCACCTCCTTCCCCATATCAACCACCTCCCATCCAACAAGTGCCACCTCCTGCCCCACAAGTGCCAATTCCTGCCCCACAAGTGCCAATTCCTGCTTCACAAGTGCCTGCTCATGCTTCACAAATGCCAGCTCATGCCCCACATCATCAACTACCTGCCCCACAAGTGCCACTTTTAACCTCACAAAGACAGCCTCCTGCCCCACATCATCCACCTTTTGCCCCACAAGTGCCAATTGCTGCCCCACAAGTGCCAGCTCATGCCCCACAAGTGCCACCTCCTACCCCACAAAGACCACCTCCTGCCCCACATCATCCACCTCCTCCCCCACAAGTGACAATACCTGTTAGACAAGTGCAACCTCCAGCCCCACAACTTCAACATCCCGCCACACAAGTACCACCTCCTGCATCACAACTTCCACATCCCGCCCCACAAGTACCACCTCCTGCATCACAACTTCCACCTCCCGCCCCACAAGTTCCACCTCCTCCCCACAAGTGCCACCTCCCGCCCCACAAGCGCCACCTCCCTCTCCACAAACTCCACCTCCCACGCACAAGTGCCACATCCTGCCCCACAACTGTCACCTCTTGCCCCACAAGTGCCACCTTCCGCCCCACAAGTGCCACCTCACACCCCAACAGTGTCAACTTCCGCCCCACAAGTGACACCTCACGCCCCACAACTTCCACATCCCGCCCCACAAGTGCCACCACCTGACCCACAAGTGCCAACTCCTGCCCCACTAATGCAACTACCTGCCCCACAAGTGCCAACTCCTGCCCCACAAGTTCTACCTCCTGCCTTACAAGTGCCACCCCCTGCCTCACAGCTTCCACCTCCCGCCCCACAAATGCCACCTCCTGCCCTACAAGTGCCAACTCAGGCCCCACAAGTGCCCCCTCCCGCTCCACAAGTGCCACGTCCTGCCCCACAAGTGCCATCTCCCGCCCCACAAGGGCCAAATCCTGCCATGCAACTTCCACCTCCTGCCCCACATCATCCACCTCCCACCCCACAAGTGCCACCTCCTGTGGCACAAGTGCCAATTCCAGCCATAAAAGCGCCAGCTCATGCTTCACAATTGCCAGCTCCTGCCCCACATCATCCACCTCCTGCCCCACAAGTGCCACCTCCTATCCCACATGTACCAACTCCTGCCCCACAAGTGCCATTTCTTGCACCACATTTGCCACCTCCTGCCCCACAAGTGCCACCTCCTTCCCCACAAGTGCCACCTCCCACCCCACAAGTTTAACCTCCAGACACACAAGTGCCATCTCCCGCCCCACAAGTGCCACCTCCTTCCCCACAAGTGCCACCTCCCGCCCCACAAGTTTAACCTCCAGACACACAAGTGCCACGTCCTGCCCCACAAGTGCCATCTCCTGCCCCACAAGTGCCAAATACTGACGCGGAACTTACACCTCCTGCTCCACAAGTGCCATCTCCTGCCCCACAAGTGCCACCTCCCACGCACAAGTGCCACCTCCTGCCCCACAAGTTACACCTCTTGCCCCACAAGTTACACCTCTTGCCCCACAACGTCGACCCCCGCCCCACATGTGCCACCACCTGACCCACAAGTGCCAACTCCTGCCCCACAAGTGTTACCTCTCGCCCCACAGCTTCAACCTCCAGCCACACAAGTGCCAACTCCTGCCCAACAAGTGCCACCTCCCGCCCCACAAGTGCCACCTCCCGCCCCACTACTTCCACGTCACACCCCAAATCTTCTTACCTTCCACCCCACAAGTGCCACCTCCTGCCCCAAACCTTCAACCTACTGCCCCACAACTGCCACTTCCCACCCAGCAATTGCCACCCCCCGCCCCACAAGTGCCTCCTCCCACCCACAAGTGCCAACCCTTACCCCACAAGTGCCAACTCCTGCCCCACATCATCCACCAACTGCCCCACAAGTGCCACCTCCTGCACCACAAGTGCCACCTCCTGACCCACAACTTCCAGCTCCTGCCCCAATAGTGCCAGCTCCCGGCCCACAATTGCCACCTCCTGCCCCACAACTTCCATCTCCCACTCCACAAGTGCCACCTACTGCACAACAAATACCATCTCCTGCCCCATAAGTGCCATCTCCTGCCCCACAGGTGCCACCTACTGTTCCACATCATCCACCTCCTTCCCCACATCATCCACCTCCTGTTCCACAAATGTCACCTCCTGACCCACAACTTCCACCTCCTGCCCCACAAGTGCCACGTTCTGCCCCACAAGTGCCTCCTCCTGCCACACAATTGCCACTTCTTGCCCCACAATTGCCACCTCCTGCCCCACATCATCCACCTCCTGCCCCACAAGTGCCACCTACTTCCCCACAAGTGCCACCTCCTGCCCCACATCATCCACCTCCTGCCCCACATCATCCACCTCCTGCCTCACAAATGCCTCCTCCTGACCCACAATTACCACCTGCCGCCCCACAACTTCCACGTCACGCCCCACAAGTGCCACCTCCCGACCCACATGTGCCAACTTCTGCCCCACAAGTGCCAGCTCCTGCCCCTCAAGTGTCACCTCTTCCCCACAAGTGCCACCTTCTGCTCCACAAGTGCCACTTCCTGCCGCACAAGTGATACCTCCAGCCCCACAACTGCCACCACCCGCCCCACAACTTCCACCTCCCGCCTCACAAGTGCAACCTCCAGGCCCACAAGTGCCACCTCCAGATCCACAAGAATTAACTCCTGCCCCACAAGTGCCACCTCCTGCCCTTCAAGAGCCACTTCTTGCCCCACAAGTAACATTTCCTGCCCCACAAGTGCCAGTTCATGCCCCACAAGTGCCACATTTGTCCACACCACTGTCTCCTCCCCACCAAATAATCCACCTCCTGCCCCACAAGTGTCACTGACTGACCAACTTCCTCCTCCTGCCCCACAAGTGCCAGCTCCTGCCCCACAAGAGCCATTTCCTGCCCCACAAGTACCTCTTCCATTCCCAACAAGTTCCAATTTCCGCCCAACAAGTACCACCTCCTTCTGCACAAGTTCCACCTCCTGCCCTAAAAGCTCCATTTCCTGCCCCAGAAGTGCCACCTCCCGCCCCACAAGTGCCACCTCCTGCCCTACAACTTCCACCTCCTGGCCCACAAGTGCCACCTCCCGCCCTACAACTGCCAAACCCTGCCCCAAAACTTCCACCTCCTGCCCAACAATTTCCAACTCGTGCCCCACAATTGCCACCTCCTGCCACACAAATGCCACCTTCTGCCTCAAAATGCCACCTCCTGCCCAACAACTCCAACCTCCCGCCCCATAAGTACCACCTCCTGCTCCACAAGTTCCACCTCCTGCCCCTAAGTTCCACCTTACGCCCCACAAGTGTCATCTCCTGCCCCAAAAGCTAAATTTCCTGCCCAATATATTCCTATGGGTTTCAATGTGGTCCCTATGTGCCTCTATGGGGTCTCTTATGGGTCTCAGCAAGGTCCCTATGTGTCTCTATGGGTCTCACTGTCCCCCACTGAAATCCATGGGGTCCCTATGTGTCCCAATGTCCCCCTATTGGTCCCAGTGTCAGCCTATGGGTCACTATTTGTTCCTAAGTGCCGAATGTCCCCCCTATGTGTCCCAATGGCCCACTTTGGGGTTTCTATGGGGACTCTTATTGGTATCTCGGGGCCCAAATGTCTTCCTATGGGTATCTATGGGTTTCAATGAGGTCCCTATGTGCCTCTATGGGGTCTCTTATGATTATTAGTGGAGACCCTATGTGTCTCTATGGGTCTCACTGTTCCCCACTGAAATCCATGGGGTCCCTCTGTGTCCCAATGTCCACACTATGGGTTGCTATGTACCTCTATGGGGTCTCTATGTGGTCTCTTATGGGTATTTCTGGGCCCAAATGTCTTCCTATGGGTATCCACGGGTTTCAATGTGGTCCCTATGTGCCTCTATGGGTCTCACTGTCCCCCACCTTAATCCATGGGGTCTCTATGTGTCCCAATGTCCCCCTATGGGTCCCAGTGTCTCCCTATGGGTCACTTTGTGTCCCTATGTGTCCCAATGTCCCCCCTATGGGTTGCTATGTGCCTCTATGGGTTCTCTATGGGGCTCTATGGGGTGCCTATGGAGCTCTATGGAGTACTATGGGGCGTTCTGAGGTTTCTATGGGGCGTCTATGGAATGCTATGGTGTGTCTATGTGGCAAAATGAGTTTCTATGAGTGGCTATGGGAGATCTATGGGGCACAATGGGTTACCTATGGGGCTCTATGGGATGTCTATGGGGCTCTATGGCGCGGCTATATATACTTATGTGGTGTCTATGTGGCACTATGTTGTGCTATGGGGTGCTGTGAGGCACTATGGGGTGCTATGGGGCTCTATGGAGCAGTATAGGGTGTCTATGGGTCCCTATGGGGTGCAATGGGGCGTTGTGGGGCACAAGGGAGTGTCTATGAGGCTCCATGGGCTGCTATGGGGCACTGTGGAGTAGCTATGAAGTGCTATGGGGTCTCTTTGTGCCCCTATGGGTCACTATGGGGTGTCTATGGGGCTCTATGGGGTGGCTATGCGGTGCTGTAGGGTGGCTATGGGGTGCTTTGGGGTATCCTTGGGTTCCTATGGGGTGCTATGGGTTACTTTGGGGTGCTATGGTTTGCTATGGGGCTCTATGGGGAGTCTATGGGGTGTCTTTGGGGATCTTTGGGTTGTCTGTGGGGCTCTATGGGGTCTGCATGGGGTCTGTATGGGGTTCAGTGGGTCTCTATGGGTCTCTATGGGGTGTCTACAGGCCCTATGGGGCGATATGGGGTGTCTATGTGGTTCAATTGGGCTCTATGGTGTGGCTGTAGGGCCTTATGTGGTGTCTATAAGGCATTGTGTGCTGCTATGGGTTGCTGTGGGGAACTATGGGGTGTCTATGGGGCTCTATGGAGCAGTATGCTGTGTCTATGGGTCCCTATGGGGTGCAATGGGGTGCTGTGGGGCACAATGCAGTGTCTATGAGGCTCCATGGGCTGCTATGGGGCACTATGGAGTAGCTATGGGGTGCTATGGGGTCTCTTTGGGCCCCTATGGGTCACTATGGGTCACTATGTGGTGTCTATGGGGCTCTATGGGGTGGCTATGCGGTGCTGTAGGGTGGCTATGGGGTGCTTTGGGGTATCCTTGGGTTCCTATGTGGCGCTATGGGTGACTATGGGGTGCTATGGTTTGCTATGGGGCTCTATGCGGAAGAATGTGGTCTCTATGGGGCGCTATGAGGTCCCTATGGGGCTCTATGGGGAGTCTATGGGGTGTCTTTGGGGATCTATGGGTTGTCTGTGGGGCTGTATGGGGTCTGCATGGGGTCTGTATGGGGTTCAGTGGGTCTCTATGGGGCTCTATGGGGTGTCTACAGGCACTATGGGGCGATATGGGGTGTCTATGTGGTTCAATTGGGCTCTATGGTGTGGCTGTAGGGCCTTATGTGGTGTCTATGGGGCACTGTGGGCTGCTATGGGGTGCTGTGGGGAACTATGGGGTTCTATGGAACAGTATGCTGTGTCTATGGGTCCCTATGGGGTGCAATGGGGTGCTGTGGGGCACAATGGAGTGTCTATGAGGCTCCATGGGCTGCTATGGGGCACTATGGAGTAGCTATGGGGTGCTATGGGGTCTCTTTGGGCACCTATGGGTCACTATGTGTCACTATGTGGTGTCTATGGGGTTCTATGGGGTGGCTATGCGGTGCTGTAGGGTGGCTATGGGGTGCTTTGGGGTATCCTTGGGTTCCTATGGGGCGCTATGGGTGACTATGGGGTGCTATGGTTTGCTATGCGGCTCTATGCGGAAGAATGGGGTCTCTATGGGGCGCTATGAGGTCCCTATGGGGCTCTATGGGGAGTCTATGGGGTGTCTTTGGGGATCTATGGGTTGTCTGTGGAGCTCTATGGGGTCTGCATGGGGTCTGTATGGGGTTCAGTGGGTCTCTATGGGGCTCTATGGGGTGTCTACAGGCACTATGGGGCGATATGGGGTGTCTATGTTGTTCAATTAGGCTCTATGGTGTGGCTGTAGGGCCTTATGTGGTGTCTATAGGGCACTGTGGGCTGCTATGGGGTGCTGTGGGGAACTATGGGGTGCAATGGGGTGCTGTGGGGCACAATGGAGTGTCTATGAGGCTCCATGGGCTGCTATGGGGCACTATGGAGAAGCTATGGGGTGCTATGGGGTCTCTTTGGGCCCCTATGGGTCACTATGGGGTGTCTATGGGGCTCTATGGGGTATCTTTGTGTTCCTATGGGGCGCTATGGGTGACTATGGGGTCGCTATGGGTTTCTTTGAGGCACTATGGGTCTCAATGGGGTCTCTATGGGTCTCAATTTATCCTTATGGCTCCCAATGACTGTCTATGGGTCTCTATGTGTCCCTATGGGTCCCAGTGTCTCTCTATGTGTCCCTATGGGTCCCAGTGTCTCTCTATGGGTCCCAATGTCTTCCTCTGGATCTCTATGGGTCCCTATGGGTCCCAGTGTCTCTCTATGTCCCCCTGTCTAGGTGGTAACTATACAGATGGTAACAAAGATGGTAACAAATGTACAGAGGTTCTAAGCGAGAGAGAAACTCACCAGTGGTGATGCCTTCGCTGAGGAAGCTGGGGCGGTCTTCACTGCAGAGCGATGTCCAAGAGATGCTGCCTCACAGAATCACAGAATTCTCAAGGTTGGAAAAGGGCTGCCAGCTTTTGTAGGAGAATAGCATGGGAGACAGTTGTGAAGGCTTTGCTGAAGTCCAAGTAGAGCACATCAACAGCCTTTCTTTCTTTCCTTCATCCATCAGATGGGTCACAGGATCGTAGAAGGAGATCAGATTGGCCAAGCTGGAGCTGCCCTTCACGAACCCATGCTGGCTAGGTCTGATCTCCTGCTCATCCCACACCTGCCGCATCTGTCATCTCCCTCAAGACAATTCGTTCCATTCCCTTCCCTGGCACCGAGGTCAGGCTAACAGGCCTGGAGTTGCCCGGATCCTCCTGACAACCTTGCTTGGAAATGGGAGTCACGTTGGCAAGCCTCCAGTCTTCTGGGACCTCACCCGGTAACAGGGAGCTCGGAAAGATAATGGAAAGCGGCTCGAGTGAGGGTCAGCCCTTAAATGAGGTCTCAGAGGAGGTGGAGTCGAGCTCCAGCCCTCCCGGGAGCACAGCTCCATTACTCTCACCTGTGCTCCCGCAGCTGACCCCACACTTGCCTCAGCTGATTCATCAGAGGTTCAGGCTGTGATTACCAATCTCCCACACAGCCCCTGTGGGTCCCAATGTTTCCCTATGGATCTCTGGGTGTCCCTATAGGACTCTATGGGGTTATTATGCCTCTAAATGGGTCCTATATGTCTCTATGTCTCTCTATGGGGTCCCACTGTGTCCCAATGTCCCCACTATGGTTTGCTATGTGCCTCTATGGGGTTTCTATGGGGTCTTTTATGGGTAACTATCGTCCCAAATGTATTCCTAAGGGTATCTATGGGTTTCAATGTGGTCCCTATGTGCCTCTATGGGGTCTCTTATGGGTCTCAACGAAGTCCCTATGTGTCTCTATGGGTCTCACTGTCCACCACTGTAATCCATGTGGTCCCTATGTGTCCCAATATCCCCATATGGGTCCCAGTGTCTCCCTATGGGTCACTATGTGTCCCTATGTGTCCCAATGTCCCCCCTATGGGTTGCTATGTGCCTCAATGGGCTCTCTTATGGATAGCTCTGGGCCCAAATGTCTCCCTGTGGGTATCTATGGGTTACATTAGGTCCCTATGTGCCTCTATGGGGTCTCTTATGGGTCTCAGCGGGTTCCCTATGTGTCTCTATGGGTCTCACTGTCCCCCACTGTAATCCATGGGGTCCTTATGTGTCCCATTGTCCCCCTATGGGATCCAGTGTCTCCTCATGGGTCACGGTGTGTCCCTATGTGTCCCTATGTCCCCCCTATGGGTTGCTATGTTCCTCTATGGGGTCTCTTATGGGTCTCAGCAGGGTCCCTATGTGTCTCGATGGATCTGACTGTCCCCCACTTTAATCCATGGGGTCACTATGTGTCCCAATGTCCCCCTATGGGTCCCAGTGTCTCCCTATGTGTACCTATGTGTCCCAATGTCCCCCTATGGGTCACTATGTGTCCCAATGTCCCCCCTATGGGTTGCTATGTGCTTGTATGTGGTTTCTTATGGGTATCTCTGGGCCCAAATATCTTCCTATAGCTATCTATGGGTTTCAATGTGGTCCCTATGTGCCTCTATGGGGTCTCTTATGGGTCTCAGCGGGGTTTCTATGTGTCTCTATGGGTCTGGCTGTCCCCCACTGTAGTCCAAGGGGTCCCTATGTGTCCCAATGTCCCCATATGGGTCCCAGTGTCTCCCTATGGGTCAGAATGTTTCCCTACGTGTCCCAATGTCCCCCCTATGGGTTGCTATGTGCCTCTATGGGGTCTCTGTGGGGTCTCTTATGGATATCTCTGGGCCCAAATGTCTTCCTACAAGTATCTATGAGTTTCAATGTGGTCCCTAGGTGCCTCTATGGGGTCTCTTATGGGTCTCAGCGGGGTCCTTATGTATCTCTATGGGTCTCACTGTCCCCCACTGTAATTCATTGGGTCCCTATGTGTCCCAATGTCCCCCTATGGGTCCCAGTGTCTCCCTACGGGTCAGAATGTTTCCCTACGTGTCCCAATGTCCCCCCTATGAGTTGCTATGTGCCCCTATGGGGTCTCTATGGGGTCTCTTATGGTTATCTCTGGGCCCAAATGTCTTCCTTTGGGTATCTATAAGTTTCAAAGTCGTCCTATGTGTCCCTATGGGTCTTAATGGCTCCTAATGTGTCCCTATGAGTCTATATGTGGTCTCACTGTCCCAGTGGGTCTCTATGTGTTCCTATGTGTCTATATGGAGTCTCTATCTGGTTTCTATGGGTCTTGGTGTCCCTCTATGTGTCACTTTGTGCCTCTATGGGGTCTCCATGGGTTTCTATGGGGTCTCTATGTCTCTCTTTGGGTCCCTATTGGTCCCAATAGGTCCCTATGAGTCTCTATGATGTCTCCCTTTGTCCCCATATGGGTCCCAGTGTGACCCACATGTGCCCACAGCAGCTCCTGCCCCATACACCTGACTCACATGTTCCCCACAGCAGCTCCTGCCCCATAGATCTGACCCACAGCATCTCCTGCCACATAGATCTGACCCAAATCAGCCCCACAGCATCTCCTGCCCCATAGATCTGACCCAAATCAGCCCCACAGCATCTCCTGCCCCATAGATCTGACCCACATGTGCCCCACAGCAGCTCCTGCCATATAGATCTAACCACCATCAGCCCCAAAGCAGCTCCTGCCCCATAGATCTGACCCAAGTCTGCCCCACAGCAGCTCCTGCCTTATAGATATGACCCCCATCAGCCCCACAACAGCTTCTACCCCATAGATCTGACCCACATGTGCTCCACTGCAGCTCCAGTCCCGTAGATCTGAACCACAGCAGCCCATGCCCCATAGATCTGACCCTCATCAGCAACACAGCAGCTCCTGACCCATACATCTGACCCAAATCTGCCCCACACCATCTCCTGCCCCATAGATCTAACTCACATGTGCCCCGCAGCAGCTCCTGCCCATAGATCTGACCCACAGCAGCTCCTGCCCTATAGATCTGATTCAAATCTGCCCCACAGCAGCTCCTGCTCCATAGATCTGACCCACATGTGCCCCAGAGCAGCTCAGCCCCATTGATTTGACCCACATCTGCCCCACAGGAGATCCTGCCCCATAGATCTGACCCACAACAGACCCACAGCAGATTTTGCCCCATAGATATGTGCCACGTCTGCCCCACAGCAGCTCCTGCGACATAGATCTTACCCAGATCTGCTCCACAGCAGCTGCTGCCCCAAAGATCTGACCAACATCAGCCCCACAGCAGCTCCTGCCCCATAGATCTGACCCACATCTGCCCCACAGCAGCTCCTGCCCCATAGACCCTACCAACATGTGCAGCACAGCAGCTCCTGCCCATAGATCTGACCCACATCTGCCCCACAGCAGCTCCTAACACATAGATCTGACCCACATCTGCTCCACAGCATCTCCTGCCCCATAGATCTGACCCCCATCTGCCCCACAGCATCTCCTGCCCCATAGATCTGACCCCCATCTGCCCCACAGCAGCTCCTGCCTCATACATCTGACTCACAGCATCTCCTGCCCCATAGAACTGGCCCACATCAGCCACAGCAGCTCCTGACCTATAGATCTGACCCACATCTGACCCACAGCAGCTCCTGCCCAATAGATCTGACCCACATCTGCCACACAGCAGCCTTTGCCCCATAGATCTGACCCACATCTGCCCCACAGCATCTCCTGCCCCATAGATCTGACCCACATCTGCCCCACAGCAGCTCCTGCCCCATAGATCTGACCCACATCTGACCCACAGCAGCTCCTGCCCCATACATCTTACCCAGATCTGCCCCACAGCAGCTCCTACCCAAAGATCTGACCCACATCATCTCGACAGCAGCTCCTGCCCCATAGATCTGACCCACATGTGCCCCACAGCAGCTCCTAACACATAGATCTGACCCACATGTGCCCCAGAGCTGCTCCTGCCCCATAGATCTGAACCACAGCAGCTCCTGTCTCATAGATCTTACCCACATCAGCCCCACAGCAAATTTTGCCACATAGTTATGTCCCACATCTGCCCAACAGCAACTCCTGCCCCATAGATCTGACCCACATGCGCCCCACAGCAGCTCCTGCCCCATAGGTCTGACCCACATGCGCCTCACAGCAGCTCCTGCCCCATAGATCTAACCACCATCAGCCCCAAAGCAGCTCCTGCCCCATAGATTTGACCCACATCTGCACCACAGCAGCTCCTCCCCATAGATCTAACACCCATCAGCCTCACAGCTGCTCCTGCCCCATAGATATGCCCTACATCTGTCCCACATCAGCTCCTGCAACATAGATCTGACCCACATCTGCAACACAGCAGCTCCTGCTCCATAAATCTGACCAACATCAGGCCCACATTTGTTCCTGCCCCATAGATCTGACCCACAGCAGCCCCTGCCTCATAGATCTGACCCACAAGTGCCCCACAGCAGCTCCAGCCCAATAGACCTGACCCACATCTGCCCCAAAGCATCTCCTGCCCCATAGATCTTTCCTACATCAGCCCCACAGCACCTCCGGCCCAATAGATCTGACCCACATGTGCCCCACACCAGCTCCTGCCCCATAGATCTGCCCCACATCAACCATGTTGATAAACATGAAAACATACAACATGGGTTGTATCAACCATGTAATCCATGGTGTCCCTATGTGTCCCAATGTCACCCTATGGGTCCCAGTGTCTCCCTATGGGTCACTATGTGTCCCTATGTGTCCCAATGTCCCCCCTATGGGTTGCTATGTGTCTCTATGGGTTCTCTATGGGGCTCTATGGGGCGTTCTGAGGTTTCTATGGGGTGTCTATGGAACGCTATAGTGTGTCTATTTGGTAAATTAGTTTCTATGGGTTGCTATGGGAGCTCTATGGGGCACAATGGGTTGCCTACGGGGCTCTATGGGATGTCTGTGGGGCTCTATGGCGCGGCTATATGTCCTTATGTGGTGTCTATGTGGCACTATGTTGTGCTATGGGGTGCTGTGAGGCACTATGGGGTGCTATGGGGCTCTATGGAGCAGTATAGGGTGTCTATGGGTCTCTATGGGGTGCAATGGGGCGCTGTGGGGCACAAGAGAGTGTCTATGAGGCTCCATGGGCTGCTATGGGGCACTGTGGAGTAGCTACGGGGTGCTATGGGGTCTCTTTGGGCCCCTATGGGTCACTATGGGTCACTATGTGGTGTCTATGGGGCTCTATGGGGTGGCTATGCGGTGCTGTAGGGTGGCTATGCGGTGCTTTGGGGTATCCTTGGGTTCCTATGGGGCGCTATGGGTGACTATGGGGTGCTATGGTTTGCTATGGGGCTCTATGCGGAAGAATGGGGTTTCAATGGGGCGCTATGAGGTCCCTATGGGGCTCTATGGGGAGTCTATGGGGTGTCTTTGGGGATCTATGGGTTGTCTGTGGGGCTCTATGGGGTCTGCATGGGGTCTGTATGGGGTTCAGTGGGTCTCTATGGGGCTCTATGGGGTGTCTACAGGCACTATGGGGTGTCTATTTGGTTCAATTGGGCTCTATGGTGTGGCTGTATGGCCTTATGTGGTGTCTATGGGGCACTGTGGGTTGCTATGGGGTGCTGTGGGGAACTACGGGGTGTCTATGGGGCTCTATGGAGCAGTATGCTGTGTCTATGGGTCCCTATGGGGTGCAATGGGGTGCTGTGGGGCACAATGGAGTGCCTATGAGGCTCCATGGGCTGCTATGGGGCACTATGGAGTAGCTATGGGGTGCTGTGGGGCCTCTTTGGGCCCCTATGGGCCACTATGTGGTGTCTATGGAACTCTATGGGGTGGCTATGCGGTGCTGTAGGGTGGCTATGGGGTGCTTTGGTGTATCCTTGGGTTCCTATGGGGCGCTATGGGTGACTATGGGGTGCTATGGTTTGCTATGGGGCTCTATGCGAAAGAATGGGGTCTCTATGGGGCGCTATGAGGTCCCTATGGGGCTCTATGGGGAGTCTATGGGGTGTTTTTGGAGATCTATGGGTTGTCTGTTGGGCTCTATGGGATCTGCTTGGGGTCTGTATGGGGTTCAGTGGGTCTCTATGGGGCTCTATGGGGTGTCTACAGGCACTATGGGGCGATATGGGGTGTCTATGTGGTTCAATTGGGCTCTATGGTGTGGCTGTAGGGCCTTATGTGGTGTCTATGGGGCACTGTGGGCTGCTATGGGGTGCTGTGGGGAACTATGGGGTGTCTATGGGGCTCTATGGAGCAGTATGCTCTGTCTATGGGTCCCTATGGGGTGCAATGGGGCACAATGGAGTGTCTATGTGGCTCCATGGGCTGCTATGGTGCACTATGGAGTAGCTATGGGGTGCTATGGGGTCTCTTTGGGCCCCTATGGGTCACTATGGGGTGTCTATGGGGCTCTATGGGGTATCTTTGTGTTCCTATGGGGCGCTATGGGTGACTATGGGGTCGCTATGGGTTTCTTTGAGGCACTATGGCTCGCTATGGGGTCTCTATGGGTCTCAATTTATCCTTATGGCTCCCAATGACTGTCTATGGGTCTCTATGTGTCCCTATGGGTCCCAGTGTCTTCCTCTGGATGTCTATGGGTCCCTATGGGTCCCAGTGTCTCTATGTCCCCCTGTCTAGGTGGTAACTATACAGATGGTAACAAAGATGGTAACAAATGTACAGAGGTTCTAAGCGAGAGAGAAACTCACCAGTGGTGATGCCTTCGCTGAGGAAGCTGGGGCGGTCTTCACTGCAGAGCGATGTCCAAGAGATGCTGCCTCACAGAATCACAGAATTCTCAAGGTTGGAAAAGGGCTGCCAGCTTTTGTAGGAGAATAGCATGGGAGACAGTTGTGAAGGCTTTGCTGAAGTC
The DNA here is from genome assembly GCF_054131305.1 of Coturnix japonica. Classification (NCBI taxonomy): domain Eukaryota; kingdom Metazoa; phylum Chordata; class Aves; order Galliformes; family Phasianidae; genus Coturnix; species Coturnix japonica. The sequence goes on along the minus strand of NC_140687.1, from coordinate 1,093,755 downwards.
CAAGTAGAGCACATCAACAGCCTTTCTTTCTTTCCTTCATCCATCAGATGGGTCACAGGATCGTAGAAGGAGATCAGATTGGTCAAGCAGGAGCTGCCCTTCACGAACCCATGCTGGCTAGGTCTGATCTCCTGCTCATCCCACACCTGCCGCATCTGTCATCTCCCTCAAGACAATTCGTTCCATTCCCTTCCCTGGCACCGAGGTCAGGCTAACAGGCCTGGAGTTGCCCGGATCCTCCTGACAACCTTGCTTGGAAATGGGAGTCACGTTGGCAAGCCTCCAGTCTTCTGGGACCTCACCCGGTAACAGGGAGCTCGGAAAGATAATGGAAAGCGGCTCGAGTGAGGGTCAGCCCTTAAATGAGGTCTCAGAGGAGGTGGAGTCGAGCTCCAGCCCTCCCGGGAGCACAGCTCCATTACTCTCACCTGTGCTCCCGCAGCTGACCCCACACTTGCCTCAGCTGATTAATCAGAGGTTCAGGCTGTGATTACCAATCTCCCATACAGCCCCTATGGGTCCCAGTGTCTCCCTATGGGTCACTATGTGTTCCTAAGTGCCGAATGTCCCCCCTATGTGTCCCATTGGCCCCCTTTGGGGTTTCTATGGGGACTCTTATTGGTATCTCTGGGCCCAAATGTCTTCCTATGTGTATCTATGGGTTTCAATGAGGTCCCTATGTGCCTCTATGGGGTCTCTTATGGGTATCAGTGGAGCCCCTATGTGTCTCTACGGGTCTCACTGTTCCCCACTGTAATCCATGGGGTCCCTCTGTGTCCCAATATCCACACTATGGGTTGCTATGTACCTCTATGGGGTCTCTATGTGGTCTCTTATGGGTATCTCTGGGCCCAAATGTCTTCCTATGTGCATCTATGGGTTTCAATGTGGTCCCGATGTGCCTCTATGGGGTCTCTATGGGTCTCAGCAATGTCCCTATGTGTCTCTATGGGTCTCACTGTCCCCCACTGTAATCCATGGGATCCCTATGTGTCCCAATGTCCCCCTATGGGTCCCAGTGTCTCCCTATGGGTCACTATGTGTCCCTATGTGTCCTAATATCCCCCCTATGGGTAGCTATGTGCCTCTATGGGGTCTCTTATTCGTATCTATGGGCTTAAATGTTCTCCTATGGGTATCTATGGGTTTCAGTGTGGTCCCTATGTGCCTCTACGGGGTCTCTTATGGGTCTCAGTAGAGTCTCTGTGTGTCTCTACGGGTATCACTGTCCCCCACTGTAATCCATGGTGTCCCTATGTGTCCCAATGTCACCCTATGGGTCCCAGTGTCTCCCTATGGGTCACTATGTGTCCCTATGTGTCCCAATGTCCCCCCTATGGGTTGCTATGTGCCTCTATGGGTTCTCTATGGGGCTCTATGGGGTGCCTATGGAGCTCTATGGGGTTCTATGGGGCGTTCTGAGGTTTCTATGGGGTGTCTATGGAACGCTATGGTGTGTCTATGTGGCAAAATGAGTTTCTATGGGTGGCTATGGGAGCTCTATGGGGCACAATGGGTTGCCTACGGGGCTCTATGGGATGTCTATGGGGCTCTATGGTGCGGCTATATGTCCTTATGTGGTGTCTATGTGGCACTATGTTGTGCTATGGGGTGCTGTGAGGCACTATGGGGTGCTATGCGGCTCTATGGAGCAGTATGCTGTGTCTATGGGTCCCTATGTGGTGCAATGGGGCGCTGTGGGGCACAAGGGAATGTCTATGAGGCTCCATGGGCTGCTATGGGGCACTGTGGAGTAGCTATGGGATGATTTGGGGTCTCTTTGTGCCCCTATGGGGCGCTATGGGTCACTATGTGGTGTCTATGGGGCTCTATGGGGTGGCTATGCGGTGCTGTAGGGTGGCTATGGGGTGCTTTGGGGTATCCTTGGGTTCCTATGGGGCGCTATGGGTGACTATGGGGTGCTATGGTTTGCTATGGGGCTCTATGCGGAAGAATGGGGTCTCTATGGGGCGCTATGGGGTCCCTATGGGGCTCTATGGGGAGTCTATGGGGTGTCTTTGGGGATCTATGTGTTGTCTGTGGGGCTCTATGGGGTCTGCATGGGGTCTGTATGGGGTTCAGTGGGTCTCTATGGGGCTCTATGGGGTGTCTACAGGCACTATGGGGCGATATGGGGTGTCTATGTGGTTCAATTGGGCTCTATGGTGTGGCTGTATGGCCTTATGTGGTGTCTATGGGGCACTGTGGGCTGCTATGGGGTGCTGTGGGGAACTATGGGATGTCTATGGGGCTCTATGGAGCAGTATGCTGTGTCTATGGGTCCCTATGGGGTGCAATGGGGTGCTGTGGGGCACAATGGAGTGTCTATGAGGCTCCATGGGCTGCTATGGGGCACTATGGAGTAGCTATGGGGTGCTATGGGGTCTCTTTGGGCCCCTATGGGTCACTATGGGGTGTCTATGGGGCTCCATGGGGTATCTTTGTGTTCCTATGGGGCGCTATGGGTGACTATGGGGTCGCTATGGGTTTCTTTGAGGAAGTGCCAACTCCTGCCCAACGTGTGATATCTCCTGCACCACAAGTTCCAAGACTTGCCCCACAAGTTCCACCTACCATCCCACAAGTGCCACCTCCTGCCCCACAAGTGCCACCTCCCGACCCACAAGTGCCACCTCCCTCTCCACAAATTCCACCTCCCGCCCACAAGTGCCACATCGCTCCCCACAAGTGCCACCTCCTGCCCCACTAGTGCCACCTCCCGCCCCACAAGTGCCAACTCCAGCCCCACAAGTGCAACCTCGCACCCCACAAGTACCAAATCCTGCCCCACAACTTCCACCTCCTGCCCCAGAAGTGCCATCTCCTGCCCCACATGTGTCACCTCCTGCCCCACATCATCCACCGCCAAACCCATAAATGCCACCTCCTGCACAACAAGTGCCATTTCCTGCCCCACAAGTGCCATTTCCCCCCCCACATGTGCCAACTCCTGCCTTACAAGTTTCACCTCCCACCCCACAAATTCCACCTCCCACCCCACAAGTTCCACCTCCTGCCCCAAAAGTGCCAATTCCTGCTTCACAAGTGCCAGCTCATGCTTCACTAATGCCAGCTCATGCCCCACATCATCAACTTCCTGCCCCACAAGTGCCAGCTCTAACCCCACAAAGACAGCCTCCTGCCCCACATCATCCACCTCCTCCCCCACAAGTGACAATACCTGTTCCACAAGTGCCACCTCCCGCCCCACAACTTCAACATCCCGCCACACAAGTGCCGACTCCTGGCAACGTGTGCCACATCCTGCCCCACAAGTGCCAGCTCCTGCCCCACATGTTCCACCTACCACCCCACAAATTCCACCTCATGCCCCACAAGTGCCAACTCCCAACCCACAAATGCCAAATCCTGCAATGCAACTTCCACCTCCTGCTCCACAAGTGCCACCTCCTGCCCCACATCGTCCACCTCCCACCCAACAAGTGCCACCACCTGCCCCACAAGTGCCAATTCCTGCCCCACATGTGCCAGCTCATGCTTCACAAGTGCCAGCTCCTGCACTACGTCACCACTTCCTGCTCACAAGTGCCACCTCCTGACCGACAAAGACATCCTCCTGCCCCACAAGTGCCAATTCCTGCCCCACAACTGCCACATTATTCCACACCACTGCCACCTCCCCCCCCAAATAATCCACCTCCTGCCCCACAAGTGTCACTGACTGACCAACTTCCTCCTCCTGCCCCACAAGTGCCAGCTCCTGCCCCACAAGAGCCACTTCCTGCCCCACAAGTACCTCTTCCCTCCCAACAAGTTCCAATTTCCACCCCACAAGTGCCACCTCCTGCCCCAAAAGTGCAACCTCCTGCCCCACATCGTCCACCTCCCACACCACAAGTGCCACCTCCTGCCCCAGAAGTGCCAATTTCTGCCCCACAAGTGCCACTTCCCGCCTTACAAATGCCACCTCCTGCCCCACAACTTTCACCTCCTGCCCCACAAGTGCAACCTCCCAGCCCACGAGTGACACAATCTGCCCAAGTGCCACCTCCTGCCTCACAACTTCCACCTCCCGCCCCACAAGTGCCACCTCCTGTCTCACAAGTGCAACCTCCCGCCCCACAACTTCCACAACCTGCCCCACAAGTGCCACCTCCCGTCACTCAACTTCCAACTCCCGCCCCACAAGTTCCACATCCCGCCCCACAACTTCATTCTCCCGCCCCACAACTTCCAACTCCTGGCCCACAAGTGCGACCTCCTGCCCCACCATTACCACCTCCTGCCCCACAAGTGCCACAACCTGCTCCACAATTTCAACGTCCTGCCTTACAAGTGCCACATTCTGCCCCACAAGTGTAGGCTCCTGCTCCACAAGTCCCACCTCCCGCCCCACAAGTGCCACATCCCGCCCCACAAGTGCCACCACCCGCCCCACAAGTGCCACCTTCTGTTCCACAACTTCCACCTCCTGCCCCACAAGTTATAACTCCTGCCCCACAAGTGTTGCATTTTGCCCCACAAGTGCCACCTCCCGCCTCACAAGTGCCACCTACCGACCCACAAGTGCCAACTCCTGCCCCGCAACTTCCATTTCCTGCTCCACAAGTGCCACCTCGAACCGCACAATTGCTACCTCCTTCCCCATATCAATCCCATCCAACAAGTGCCACCTCCTGCCCCACAAGTGCCAATTCCTGCCCCACAAGTGCCAGCTCATGCTTCACAAGTGCCAGCTCCTGCCCCTCATCATCCACCTCCTGCCCCACAAGTGCCACCTCCTGACCCACAACATCAATCTCCAGCCCCACAAGAGCCGCCTCCTGCCCGACAAGTTACACCTGCTACAAGTTCCACAAGTGCCACCTCCCTGCTCACGAGTGCCACATCCCGCCCCACATGTACCACCTCCTGCATCACAACTTCCACCTCCCGCCCCACATGTACCACCTCCTGCATCACAACTTCCACCTCCCGCCCCACATGTACCACCTCCTACATCACAACTTCCACCTCCCGCCCCACATGTACCACCTCCTGCATCACAACTTCCACCTCCCGCCCCACATGTACCACCTCCTGCATCACAACTTCCACCTCCCGCCCCACATGTACCACCTCCTGCATCACAACTTCCACCTCCCGCCCCACATGTACCACCTCCTGCATCACAACTTACACCTCCCGCCCCACATGTACCACCTCCTGCATCACAACTTACACCTCCCGCCCCACATGTACCACCTCCTACATCACAACTTACACCTCCCGCCCCACATGTACCACCTCCTGCATCACAACTTACACCTCCCGCCCCACATGTACCACCTCCTGCCCCACATCATCCACCTCCCATCCCGCAAGTGCCAATTCCAGCCCTAAAAGTGCCCGCTCATGCTTCACAATTGCCAGCTCCTGCCCCACATTATACACCTCCTGCCCCACAAGTGCCACCTCCTATCCCACATGTGCCAACTCCTGCCCTACAAGTGCCATTTCCTGCACCACATTTGCCACCTCCTGCCCCACAAGTGCCACCTCCCAACCCACAAGTTTAACCTCTGGACACACAAGTGCCATCTCCCGCCCCACAAGTGCCAAATCCTGCCCCACAAGTGCCAGCTCATGCCCCAAAAGTGCCAGCTCGTGCCCCACAACAGCCTCCTCCTGCCCCACAAGTGCCACCTCGCATCCCACAAGTGCCACATCCCGCCCCACAAGTTCCACCTCCTGCCTTACAAGTGCCAATTCCTGCCCTACATGTGCCAGCTCATTCCCCTGAAGTGCCAGCTCCTGCCCCACAAGTGCCACATTTTGCCACACCACTGCAACCTCCCCCCCAAATAATCCACCTCCTGCCCCACAAGTGTCACTGACCGCCCAACTTCCTCCTCCTGACACAAAAGTGCAACCTCCTGCCCCACAAGTGCCAGCTCCTGCCCGACAAGAGCCACTTCCTGCCCCACAAGTACCTCTTCCCTCCCAACAAGTTCCAATTTCTGCCCCACAAGTGCCACCTCCTGCCCCACAAGTGCAACCTCCTGCCCCACAAATGCCACCTTTCGCCCCACAAGTGCCACCTCCCGCTCCACAACTTCCACCTCCCACTCCCCAACTTCCACCTCCTGCCCCAGTAGTGCCACCTCCCGACCCACAAGTGCCACCTCCCGCCCCACAAGAGCCACCTCCTGCCCAACAAGTGCCACCACCCTCCTCAAAATGCCAACTCCCGCCCCACAAGTGCCACGTCCAGCCCCACAACTTCCACCTCCTGCCCCAAAAGTGTCAACTCCTGCCCCATAAGTTCCATATCCCGCCCCACAAGTGCCACTACCTGCCCACTAGTGCCATCTCCATTTCCATAGGTGCCACCTCCCGCCCCACAACTTCCACGTAACGCCCCATAAGTTCCACCTCCTGCCCAACAAGTGCCACCTCTCGTCCCACAAGGACCACCTCCTGCCCCACAAGTGCCAAATACTTCCCCACAACTTCCACCTTCTGCCGCACTAGTGCCAACTCCAATTCCACAAGTGCCAGCTCCCACACCACAAGTGCCACCACCTGACCCACAAGTGCCACCTCCTGCCCCACAAGTGCCATTTCCTGCCCTACAACTTCCACCTCCTGCCCCACAAGAGCCAGTTCCAGCCCCACAAATGCCACCTCCTGCCCCACAACTTCAACATCCCGCCATACAAGTGCCACCTCCTGCCCAACGTGTGCCACATCCTGCCCCACAAGTGCCAAATCCTGCCCCGCAACTTTTACCTCCTGCTCCACAAGTGCCAACTCCTGCCCCATATCATCCACCTCCTGCCCCACAAGTGCCACCTCCTGCCCAACAATTGCCAACTCCTGCCCCACAAGTGCCACCTCCTGCCCCACAAGTGCCACCTCCCGACCCACAAGTGCCACCTCCTGCCGTGCAAGTGCCAGCTCCTGCCCCGAAAGTGCCAGCTCCTGCTCCACATGTGCCACCTCTCGCCCCACAAGTTCCAGCTCCCGCCCCATAAGTGCCACCTCCCTCTCCACAAATTCCACCTCCTGCCCACAAGTGCCACATCGCTCCCCACAAGTGCCACCTCCTGCCCCACTAGTGCGACCTCCCGCCCCACAAGTGCAACCTCCCACCCCACAAGTACCAAATCCTGCCCCACAACTTCCACCTCCTGCCCCAGACGTGTCATCTCCTGCCCCACATGTGTCACCTCCTGCCGCACATCATCCACCTCCAAACCCATAAGTGCCACCTCCTGCACAACAAGTGCCAATTCCTGCCCCACAAGTGCCAGCTCATGCTTCACAAGTGCCAGCTCCTGCCCCTCATCATCCACCTCCTGCCCCACAAGTGCCACCTCCTGCCCCACAACTTCCACCTTGCGACCCACAAGTGCGAACTCCCGCCAAACAACTGACACCTCCTGCCTCACAAGTGCCAACTCCTGCCCAACAAGTGCCACCTCCTGCCCCACTAGTGCCACCTCCCGACCCACAAGTGCCACCTCCTGCCCCGCCAGTTCCACCTCCTGCCGTGCAAGTGCCAGCTCCTTCCCCACATGTGCCACCTCTCTCCCCACTAGTGCCACCTCCCGCCCCACAAGTGCCACCTCCCTCTCCACAAATTCAGCCTCCCGCCCACAAGTGCCACATCGCTCCCCACAAGTGCCACCTCCCGCCCCACAAGTTCTAACTCCCGCCCCACAAGTGCCAACTCCCGCCCCACAAGTGCCAACTCCCGCCCCACAAGTGCCAACTCCCGCCCCACATATGCCAACTCCCGCCCCACAAGTGCCAACTCCTGCCGCACAACTGCCAATTCCAGCCCCACAAGTGCCAGCTCATGCTTCACAAGTGCCAGCTCCTGCCCCTCATCATCCACCTCCTGCCCCACAAGTGCCACCTCCTGCCCAAAACCTGCCACCTCCCTCCCCACAATGCCACCTCCTGCCATATTAGTGCAGCCTCCTGCCCCACAAGTGCCAACTCCCGCCCCACAAGTGCCACCTCCTTCCAAACAAGTGCCACATCCTGCCCCAAAAGTGCCACTTCCTGCCCCTCTATCGCCACCTCCTGCCCCAGAAGTTCCACTTCCTGCACCACAAGTTACACCTACAGCCCCACAATTTCCACCTCCTGTTTTACAAGTTCCACTTCCGCCCCACAAGTGCCACCTCCTGCCCAAAAAGTGCCAGTTCATGCCCCACAAGTGCAAGGTCCTGTCCTTCAACTTTAACCTCCTGCCCCACAAGTGCCACCTCCTGCCCCACAACGACCACCTCCTGCCCCACATAATCCACCTCCTGCCCCACAAGTGCCAATTCCTGCCCTACAAGTGCCAGCTCATTCCCCTGAAGTGCCAGCTCCTGCCCCACAAGTGCCACATTTGTCCACACCACTGCCACCTCCCTTCCCAAATAATCCACCTCCTGCCCCACAAGTGTCACTGACCGCCCAACTTCATCCTCCTGACCCACAAGTGCAACCTCCTGCCCTACAAGTGCCAGCTCCTGCCCGACAAGAGCCACTTCCTGCCCCACAAGTACCTCTTCCCTCCCAACAAGTTCCAATTTCCGCCTCACAAGTGCCACCTCCTGCCCCACAAGTGCAACCTCCTGCCCCACAAGTGCCAACTCCCGCCCCACAAGTGCCACCTCCCGCCCAACAATTGTGGCCACATGACAAACAAGTTCCACTTCCGCCCCACAAGTGCCACCTCCTGCCCAACAAGTGCCATTTCTTACCCCAAAGGTTCCAAATCCTACCCCACTGGTGCCATTTCCTGCCCCACAAGTGCCATTTCCCCCCCCACATGTGCCAACTCCTGCCTTACAAGTTTCACCTCCCACCCCACAAATTCCACCTCCCACCCCACAAGTGCCACCTCCTGCCCCAAAAGTGCCAATTCCTGCTTCACAAGTGCCAGCTCATGCCCCACAAGTGCCACCTTTTGCCCCACAAGGGCCACCTCCTACCCCACATCATCCACCTTTTCCCCCAAAAGTGACAATACCTTTTCCACAAGTGCCACCTCCCGCCCCACAACTTCAACATCCCGCCACACAAGTGCCGACTCCTGGCAACGTGTGCCACATCCTGCCCCACAAGTGCCAGCACCTGCCCCACATGTTCCACCTACCATCCCACAAATTCCACCTCATGCCCCACAAGTGCCAACTCCCAACCCACAAATGCCAAATCCTGCAATGCAACTTCCACCTCCTGCTCCACAAGTGCCACCTCCTGCCCCACATCGTCCACCTCCCACCCAACAATTGCCACCACCTGCCCCACAAGTGCCAATTCCTGCCCCACAAGTGCCAGCTCCTGCCCCACAAGAGCCACTTCCTGCCCCACAAGTACCTCTTCCCTCCCAACAAGTTCCAATTTCCGCCCAACAAGTACCACCTCCTTCTGCACAAGTTCCACCTCCTGCCCTAAAAGCTCCATTTCCTGCCCCAGAAGTGCCACCTCGCGCCCCACAAGTTCCACCTCCTGCCCTACAACTTCCACCTCCTGGCCCACAAGTGCCACCTCCCGCCCTACAACTGCCAAACCCTGCCCCAAAACTTCCACCTCCTACCCAACAATTTCCAACTCGTGCCCCACAATTGCCACCTCCTGCCACACAAATGCCACCTTCTGCCTCAAAATGCCACCTCCTGCCCAACAACTCCAACCTCCCGCCCCACAAGTACCACCTCCTGCTCCACAAGTTCCACCTCCTGCCCCATAAGTTCCACCTTACGCCCCACAAGTGCCATCTCCTGCCCCCAAAGCTCAATTTCCTGCCCCATCAGTGCCACCTCCCGCACCACAAGTGCCACCTCCTGCCCCATAAGTGCCAATTTCTGCCCCACAAGTGCCACTTCCCGCCTTACAAATGCCACCTCCTGCCCCACAACTTTCACCTCCTGCCCCACAAGTGCAACCTCCCTGCCCACGAGTGACACAATCTGCCCAAGTGCCACCTCCTGCCTCACAACTTCCACCTCCCGCCCCACAAGTGCCACCTCCTGCCTCACAACTTCCACCTCCCGCCCCACAAGTGCCACCTCCCGCCCCACATGTACCACCTCCTGCAACACAACTTCCACCTCCCGCCCCACATGTACCACCTCCTGCATCACAACTTCCACCTCCCGCCCCACATGTACCACCTCCTGCATCACAACTTCCACCTCCCGCCCCACAAATGCCACCTCCTGCCCTACAAGTGCCACCTCCTGCCCCACAAGTGCCCCCTCCCGCTCCACAAGTGCCACGTCCTGCCCCACAAGTGCCATCTCCCGCCCCACAAGGGCCAAATCCTGCCACGCAATTACACCTCCTGCCCCACATTATCCACCTCCCACCCCACAAGTGCCACCTCTTGTGGCACAAGTGCCAATTCCAGCCCTAAAAGTGCCAGCTCATGCTTCACAATTGCCAGCTCCTGCCCCACATCATCCACCTCCTGCCCCACAAGTGCCACCTCCTATCCCACATGTGCCAACTCCTGCCCCACAAGTGCCATTTCCTGCACCACATTTGCCACCTCCAGCCACACAAGTGCCACCTCCCGCCCCACAAGTGCCACCTCCCGCCCCACTACTTCCACGTCACACCCCAAATCTTCTTACCTTCCACCCCACAAGTGCCACCTCCTGCCCCAAACCTTCAACGTACTGCCCCACAACTGCCACTTCCCACCCAGCAATTGCCACCCCCCTCCCCACAAGTGCCTCCTCCCACCCCAGAAGTTCCAACACTTACCCCACAAGTGCTAACTCCTGCCCCACATCATCCACCAACCGCCCCACAAGTGTCACCTCCTGCCCCACAACTTCCATCTCCCACTCCACAAGTGCCACCTACTGCACAACAAATACCATCTCCTGCCCCATAAGTGCCACCTCCTGCCCCACAACCGCTACCTCCTGCCTCATATCATTCACCTCCCGCCCCACAATTTCCACCTCCTGCTCAACTAGTGCCACGTGCTGCCCCACAAGTTCCATTTCCCGCCCCACAAGTGCCACCTCCCGCCCCACAAGTGCTAAATCGTGCCGTACAACTTCCACCTCCCGCCCCACAACTGCCACCTCCCGCCTTAAAAGTGCCACCTCCCGACCCACAAGTGCCTCCTCCTGTCCCACAGTTGTCACCTCCCGCTCCACAAGTTACACCTCACCCCCCACAAGTTCTACCACCCACCCCACAAGTGCCACCTGCAGCCCCAGAAGTGTCAAATCCTGCCACACAACTTCCACATCCAGCCCCACAAGTGCCACCTCCCACCCCACAACTTCCACTTCCCGCCCAACAACGGCCTCCTCCTGCCCCACAAGTGCCTCCTCCTGCCCCACAAGTGCCACTTCCTGCCCCACAAGTGCTACCTACTTCCCCACAAGTGCCACAGCCTGCCCCACATCATCCACCTCCTGCCTAACAAATGCCTCCTCCTGACCCACAATTGCCACCTGCCGCCCCACAACTTCCACCTCACGCCCCACAAGTGCCACCTCCCGCCCCACAAGTGCCACAACCCGCCCCACAAATCCAACTCCTGACCCACAAGTTCCACCTCCCGCCCCACAAGTTCCACCTCCCGCACCACAAGTGCCACCTCCCGACCCACATGTGCCAACTTCTGCCCCACAAGTGCCAGCTCCTGCCCCTCAAGTGTCACCTCTTCCCCACAAGTGCCACCTTCTGCTCCACAAGTGCCACTTCCTACCGCACAAGTGATACCTCCAGCCCCACAACTGCCACCACCCGCCCCACAACTTCCACCTCCCGCCTCACAAGTGCAACATCCAGGCCCACAACTGCCACATCCAGATCCACAAGAATTAACTCCTGCCCCACAAGTGCCACCTCATGTCCCTCAATTTTCACCTTATGCCCCAAAAGTGCCACCTCCCGCCCAACAAGTGCTAAATCATGCCGCACAACTTCCACCTCCCGCCCCACAACTGCCACCTCCCGCCTTAAAAGTGCCACCTCCCGACCCACAAGTGCCTCCTCCTGTCCCACAGTTGTCACCTCCCGCTCCACAAGTTACACCTCACCCCCCACAAGTTCTACCACCCACCCCACAAGTGCCACCTGCAGCCCCAGAAGTGTCAAATCCTGCCACACAACTTCCACATCCAGCCCCACAAGTGCCACCTCCCACCCCACAACTTCCACTTCCCGCCCAACAACAGCCTCCTCCTGCCCCAAAAGTGCCTCCTCCTGCCACACAAGTGCAACCTCCTGCCCCACAAGTGCCACTTCCTGCCCCACAAGTGCTACCTACTTCCCCACAAGTGCCACCTCCTGCCCCACATCATCCACCTCCTGCCTAACAAATGCCTCCTCCTGACCCACAATTGCCACCTGCCGCCCCACAACTTCCACCTCACGCCCCACAAGTGCCACAACCCGCCCCACAAATCCAACTCCTGACCCACAAGTTCCAGCTCCCGACCCACAAGTGCCACCTCCCGCACCACAAGTGCCACCTCCCGACCCACATGTGCCAACTTCTGCCCCACAAGTGCCAGCTCCTGCCCCTCAAGTGTCACCTCTTCCCCACAAGTGCCACCTTCTGCTCCACAAGTGCCACTTCCTGCCGCACAAGTGATACCTCCAGCCCCACAACTGCCACCACCCGCCCCACAACTTCCACCTCCCGCCTCACAAGTGCAACCTCCAGGCCCACAAGTGCCACCTCCTGTTCCAAAAGAATTAACCCCTTGCCCCACAAGTGCCACCTCCTGCCCTTCAAGAGCCACTTCTTGCCCCACAAGTAACATTTCCTGCCCCACAAGTGCCAACCCCTGCCCAAAAAGTGCTATGACCCAGCCCAAAAGTGCCAACTCCTGCCCCACTAGTGCCACCTCCCGCCCCACAAGTGCCACCACCCTCCCAACAACTTCAACCTCCTTCCCCAAAACATCCACCTTCCGCCCCACAGGTGTCTTCATCTGCCCCACAACTGCCACATCCCGCCCCACAAGTGCCACCTCCTGCCCCACAAGTGCCACCTTCTGCCTCACAAGTGCCACCCCTTGCCCCACAAGTGCCACATCCCACAGCACAATTTCCACCTCTTGTTACACAAGTCCCACCTCCCGCCCAACAACAGCCTCCTCCTGCCCCACAAGTGCCACCTCCTGCCCCACAAGTGCCACCTCCTGCCCCACAAGTGCCACCTCGCATCCCACAAGTGCCACCTCCCGACCCACAAGTGCCACCTCCTGCCCAACAAGTGCCACCTCTCATCCCAAAAGGACCACCTCCTGCCCCACAAGTGCCACCTCCTGACCCACAAGTGCCACCTCCTGCCCAACAAGTGCCACCACCCTCCCCAAAATGCCAACTCCCGCCCCACAGGTGCCACGTCCAGCCCCACAACTTCCACCTCCTGCCCCAAAAGTGTCAACTCCTGCCCCATAAGTTCCATATCCCGCCCCACAAGTGCCACTACCTGCCCCACTAGTGCCATCTCCATTTCCACAGGTGCCACCTCCCGCCCCACAACTTCTACGTAACGCCCCATAAGTTCCATTTCCTGCCCAACAAGTGCCACCTCTCGTCCCACAAGGACCACCTCCTGCCCCACAAGTGCCACCTCCTGCCTTACAAGTGCCACCTCCTGCCCAACAAGTGCCACCTCCTGCCCCACAAGAGCCAGTTCCAGCCCCACAAATGCCACCTCCCGCCCCACAACTTCAACATCCCGCCCCACAAGTGCCAACTCCTGCCCAACGTGTGCCACATCCTGCCCCACAAGTGCCAAATCCTGCCCCGCAACTTTTACCTCCTGCTCCACAAGTGCCAACTCCTGCCCCACATCATCCACCTCCTGCCCCACAAGTGCCAGCTCCTGCCCCACAAGTGCCACCTACCACGACACAAATTCGACCTCCTGCCCCACAAGTTCAACCTCCCACCCCACAAGTGCCAAATCCTGCCACGCAACGTCCACATCCTGCTCCACAAGTGCCACCTCCTGCCCCACATCATCCACCTCCCATCCAACAAGTGCCACCTCCTGCCCCACAAGTGCCAATTCCTGCCCCACAAGTGCCAGCTCATGCTTCACAAGTGCCAGCTCCTGCCCCTCATCATCCACCTCCTGCCCCACAAGTGCCACCTCCTGCCCAACAATTGTGGCCACATGACAAACAAGTGAAAAATCCCACCCCACAAGTGCCACTACATGCCCAACAGGTGCCACCTCCCACCCCACAACTTCAGCCTCCCGCCACAGAATTGCCAACTCCTGCCCAACGTGTGATATCTCCTGCACCACAAGTTCCAAGTCTTGCCCCACAAGTTCCACCTACCATCCCACAAGTGCCACCTCCAGCCCCACAAGTGCCATCTCCCACCCCACAAGTACCAAATCCTGCCCCACAACTTCCACCTCCTGCCCCAGAAGTGCCATCTCCTGTCGCACAAGTTCCACCTTCTGCCCCACAAGTGTAACCTCCAGCCCCATAAGTGCCAAATCCTGCCCCACAACATCCACCTGTGCCCTACAAATACCATTTCCAGCTCCACATCATCCAACTCCTGCCCCACAAGTGCCACCTCCTGCCCAACAAGTGCCACCTCCTGCCCCACATCATCCACATCCTGCCTCACAAGTGCCACCTCCCGACCCACAAGTGCCACCTCCTGCCTTGCAAGTGCCAGCTCCTGCCCCAAAAGTGCCACCTCTTGCCCCACAAGTTCCAGCTCCCGCCCCATAAGTGCCACCTCCCTCTCCACAAATTCAGCCTCCCGCCCACAAGTGCCACATCGCTCCCCACAAGTGCCACCTCCCGCCCCACAATTGCCAACTCCCGCCCCACAAGTGCCAACTCCCGCCCCACAAGTGCCAACTCCTGCCGCACAACTGCCAATTCCAGCCCCACAAGTGCCAGCTCATGCTTCACAAGTGCCAGCTCCTGCCCCTCATCATCCACCTCCTGCCCAAGTGCCACCTCCTGCCCAAAACCTGCCACCTCCCTCCCCACAATGCCACCTCCTGCCATATTAGTGCAGCCTCCTGCCCCACAAGTGCCAACTCCCGCCCCACAAGTGCCACCTCCTTCCAAACAAGTGTTACCTCCCGCCCCAAAAGTGCCTCTTCCTGCCTTTCTACCGCCACCTCCCGCCCCACAAGTTCCACTTCCTGCACCACAAGTTACACCTACAGCCCCACAATTTCCACCTCCTGTTTTACAAGTTCCACTTCCGCCCCACAAGTGCCACCTCCTGCCCAACAAGTGCCAGTTCATGCCCCACAAGTGCAAGGTCCTGTCCTTCAACTTCCACCTCCTGCCCCACAAGTGCCACCTCCTGCCCAACAATGACCACCTCCTGCCCCACATCATCCACCTCCTGCCCCACAAGTGCCAATTCCTGCCCTACAAGTGCCAGCTCATTCCCCTGAAGTGCCAGCTCCTGCCCCACAAGTGCCACATTTTGCCACACCACTGCCACCTCCCTTCCCAAATAATCCACCTCCTGCCCCACAAGTGTCACTGACCGCCCAACTTCATCCTCCTGACCCACAAGTGCAACCTCCTGCCCCACAATTGCCACCTCCTGCCCCACAAGTGCCACCTCCTGCCCCACAAGTGCCACCTCCCGCCCCACATCATCCACCTCCTGCCCCACAATTGGCACCTCCTGCCCCACAAGTGCCACATCCCGCACAACAATTGTGGCCACATGACAAACAAGTTCCACTTCCGCCCCACAAGTGCCACCTCCTGCCACACAACTGACAATTCCTGCTTCACAAGTGCCAGCTCATGCTTCACAAATGCCAGCTCATGCCCCACATCATCAACTTCCTGCCCCACAAGTGCCAACTCTAACCCCACAAAGACAGCCTCCTGCCCCACATCATCCAACTCCTGCCCCACAAGTGCCAATTCCTGCGCCACAAGTGCCACCTCTTACCCCACAGGTGCCACCTCCTACCCCACAAAGACCACCTCCTGCCCCACATCATCCACCTCCTCCCCCACAAGTGACAATACCTGTTCCACAAGTGCCACCTCCCGCCCCACAACTTCAACATCCCGCCACACAAGTGCTGACTCCTGGCAACGTGTGCCACATCCTGCCCCACAAGTGCCAGCTCCTGCCCCACATGTTCCACCTACCACCCCACAAATTCCACCTCATGCCCCACAAGTGCCAACTCCCAACCCACAAATGCCAAATCCTGCAATGCAACTTCCACCTCCTGCTCCACAAGTGCCACCTCCTGCCCCACATCGTCCACCTCCCACCCAACAAGTGCCACCACCTGCCCCACAAGTGCCAATTCCTGCCCCACATGTGCCAGTTCATGCCCCACAAGTGCCACATTTGTCCACACCACTGCCACCACCCCCCCCAAATAATCCACCTCCTGCCCCACAAGTGTCACTGACTGACCAACTTCCTCCTCCTGACCCACAAGTGCCAGCTCCTGCCCCACAAGAGCCACTTACTGCCCCACAAGTACCTCTTCCCTCCCAACAAGTTCCAATTTCCGCCCCACAAGTGCCACCTCCTGCCCCACTTCATCCACCTCCCGCCCCACAATTGCCACCTCCCGCCCCAAAAGTGCCACCTCCTGCCCCACAAGTGC
Organism: Coturnix japonica; assembly: GCF_054131305.1. NCBI lineage: Eukaryota > Metazoa > Chordata > Aves > Galliformes > Phasianidae > Coturnix > Coturnix japonica. The sequence continues at coordinate 1,077,188 of NC_140687.1, read as the reverse complement.
AACCTCCTGCCCCACAAGTGCAACCTCCTGCCCCACATCGTCCACCTCCCACCCAACAAGTGCCACCACCTGCCCCACAAGTGCCAATTCCTGCCCCACAAGTGCCAGCTCCTGCACTACGTCATCCACTTCCTGCCCCACAAGTGCCACCTCCTGACCGACAAAGACATCCTCCTGCCCCATAATTGCCAATTTCTGCCCCACAAGTGCCAGCTCATTCCCCTGAAGTGCCACATTTGTCCACACCACTGCCTCCTCCCCCCCAAATAATCTACCTCCCGCCCCACAAGTGTCACTGACTGACCAACTTCCTCCTCCTGCCCCACAAGTGCCAGCTCCTGCCCCACAAGAGCCACTTCCTGCCCCACAAGTACCTCTTCCCTCCCAACAAGTTCCAATTTCCGCCCAACAAGTACCACCTCCTTCTGCACAAGTTCCACCTCCTGCCCTAAAAGCTCCATTTCCTGCCCCAGAAGTGCCACCTCCCGCCCCACAAGTGCCACCTCCTGCCCTACAACTTCCACCTCCTGGCCCACAAGTGCCACCTCCCGCCCTACAACTGCCAAACCCTGCCCCAAAACTTCCACCTCCTGCCCAACAATTTCCAACTCGTGCCCCACAATTGCCACCTCCTGCCACACAAATGCCACCTTCTGCCTCAAAATGCCACCTCCTGCCCAACAACTCCAACCTCCCGCCCCACAAGTACCACCTCCTGCTCCACAAGTTCCACCTCCTGCCCCATAAGTTCCACCTTACGCCCCACAAGTGCCATCTCCTGCCCCAAAAGCTCAATTTCCTGCCCCATCAGTGCCACCTCCCGCAACACAAGTGCCACCTCCTGCCCCAGAAGTGCCAATTTCTGCCCCACAAGTGCCACTTCCCGCCTTACAAATGCCACCTCCTGCCCCACAACTTTCACCTCCTGCCCCACAAGTGCAACCTCCCAGCCCACGAGTGACACAATCTGCCCAAGTGCCACCTCCTGCCTCACAACTTCCATCTCCCGCCCCACAAGTGCCACCTCCTGTCTCACAAGTGCAACCTCCCGCCCCACAACTTCCACAACCTGCCCCACAAGTGCCACCTCCCGTCACTCAACTTCCAACTCCCGCCCCACAAGTGCCACCTCCCGCCCTACAACTTCCACCTCCCGCACCACAACTTCCACCTCCTGCCTCACAAGTTCCACATCCCGCCCCACAACTTCATTCTCCCACCCCACAACTTCCAACTCCTGGCCCGCAAGTGCGACCTCCTGCCCCACCATTACCACCTCCTGCCCCACAATTTCCACCTCCTGCCCCACAAGTGCCACAACCTGCTCCACAATTTCAACGTCCTGCCTTACAAGTGCCACATTCTGCCCCACAAGTGTAGGCTCCTGCTCCACAAGTGCCACCTCCCGAACCACAACCTCAACCTCTGGCCCCACAAGTCCCACCTCCCGCCCCACAAGTGCCACCTCCTGCCCCATAAGTGCCAATTTCTTCCCCACAAGTGCCACTTCCCGCCTTACAAATTCCACCCCCCACCCAACAAGTTCCACCTCCTGCCCCAAAAGTGCCAATTCCTGCTTCACAAGTGCCAGCTCATGCTTCACAAATGCCAGCTCATGCCCCACATCAACTTCCTGCCCCACAAGTGCCACCTCTAACCCCACAAAGACAGCCTCCTGCCCCACATCATCCACCTCCTCCCCCACAAGTGACAATACCTGTTAGACAAGTGCCACCTCCAGCCCCACAACTTCAACATCCCGCCACACAAGTGCCGACTCCTGGCAACGTGTGCCACATCCTGCCCCACAAGTGTCAACTCCTGCCCCACATCGTCCACCTCCCATCCAACAAGTGCCACCTCCTGCCCCACAAGTGCCAATTCCTGCCCCCCAAGTGTCAGCTCATGCTCCACAAGTGCCAGCTCCTGCCCCTCATCATCCACCTCCTGCCCCACAAGTGCCACCTCCTGACCCACAACATCAATCTCCAGCCCCACAAGAGCCGCCTCCTGCCCGACAAGTTACACCTGCTACAAGTTCCACAAGTGCCACCTCCCTGCTCACGAGTGCCACATCCCGCCCCACATGTATCACCTCCTGCATCACAACTTCCACCTCCCGCCCCACAAGTTCCACCTCCTCCCCACAAGTGCCACCTCCTTCCCCACAAGTGCCATCTCCTGCCCCACAAGTGCCAAATCCTGACGCGCAACTTCCACCTCCCGCCCCACAAGTGCCATCTCCTGCCCCACAGGTGCCACCTACTGTTCCACATCATCCACCTCCTTCCCCACATCATCCACCTCCTGTTCCACAAATGTCACCTCCTGACCCACAACTTCCACATCCTGCCCCACAAGTGCCACCTCTTGCCCCACATAATCCACGTCCTGCTCCAAAATTGCCACCTCCTGCCCCACAAGTGCCACCTCCCACCCCACAAGTGCCACCTCCAGCCCCACCAGTTCCACCGCCCGCCCCACAAGTACCACCTCCTGACCCAGAAGTGCCACTACGTGACCCACAATTGCCACCTCCCGTCTCACAATTGCAACTCTCGCCCAACAAGTGCCACCTCCTGCCCCACAATTGCCACCACCTCCCGAACAAGTGCCACCTCCTGCCCCACAAGTGCCAACTCCAGCCCCACAAGTGCAACCTCCCACCCCACAAGTGCCAACTCTCGCCCCACAAGTGCCAACTCCTGCCCCACAACATCCACCTCACGCTCCAAAAGTGCCACCTCCTGCCCCACAAGTGCTACTTCCTGCCTTACAAGTGCCACTTCCCGCTGCACAAGTGACACCTCCAGCCCCACAGCTGCCACAACCCGCCCCACAACTTCCACATCCCGCCTCACAACTGCAAGCTCCTGCCCCACAATTGCCACCTCCTACCACACAAGTGCCAACTCCTGCCCCACAAGTGCCACCTCATGTCCCTCAATTTTCACCTTATGCCCCAAAAGTGCCACCTCCCGCCCAACAAGTGCAACATCTCGCCCCACTAGTGCCACGTCCCGGCCCAAAATTGCTACCTCCTGCCCCACATCATCCACCTCCTGTTCCACAAATGTCACCTCCTGACCCACAACTTCCACCTCCTGCCCCACAAGAGCCACCTTCTGCCTCACAAGTGCCACCCCTTGCCCCACAAGTGCCCGATCCTGCCCCAGAAGTACCACCACCTGACCCACAAGTGCCACCTCCTGCCCCACAAGTGCCACCTCGCATCCCGCAAGTGCCACCTCCTGCCCCACAAGTTCCACCTCCTGCCTTACAAGTGCCAATTCCTGCTTCAGAAGTGCCAGCTCCAGCCCCACATCATCAACTTCCTGCCCCACAAGTGCCACCTCCAACCCCACAAAGACAGCCTCCTTCCCGACAAGTGCCACCTCCTGCCCCACAAGTGCCAATTCCTGCCCCACAATTGCCAGCTCATGCCCCACAAGTGCCAGCACCTGCCCCACAAGTGCCACCTCTTGCCCAACAGGTGCCACCTCCTGCCCCACAAATGCCAAATCCTGCCCTGCAACTTCCAACTCCTGCCCCACAAGTGCCAACTCCTGCCCCACATCATCCACCAACCGCCCCACAAGTGTCACCTCCTGCCCCACAACTTCCATCTCCCACTCCACAAGTGCCACCTACTGCACAACAAATACCATCTCCTGCCCCATAAGTGCCACCTCCTGCCCCACAACCGCTACCTCCTGCCTCATATCATTCACCTCCCGCCCCACAATTTCCACCTCCTGCTCAACTAGTGCCACGTGCTGCCCCACAAGTTCCATTTCCCGCCCCACAAGTGCCACCTCCCGCCCCACAAGTGCTAAATCGTGCCGCACAACTTCCACCTCCCGCCCCACAACTGCCACCTCCCGCCCCACAACTGCCACCTCCCGACCCACAAGTGCCTCCTCCTGTCTCACAGTTGTCACCTCCCACTCCACAAGTTACACCTCACCCCCCACAAGTTCTACCACCCACCCCACAAGTGCCACCTGCAGCCCCAGAAGTGTCAAATCCTGCCACACAACTTCCACATCCAGCCCCACAAGTGCCACCTCCCACCCCACAACTTCCACTTCCCGCCAAACAACAGCCTCCTCCTGCCCCACAAGTGCCTCCTCCTGCCCCACATGTGCCTCCTCCTGCCCCACATGTGCCACTTCCTGCCCCACAAGTGCCACTTCCTGCCCCACAAGTGCCTCCTCCTGCCCCACAAGTGCCTCCTCCTGCCCCACAAGTGCCACCTCCTGCCCCACAAGTGCCAACTCCTGCCCCACATCATCCACCTCCTGCCTCACAAATGCCTCCTCCTGACCCACAATTGCCACCTGCCGCCCCACAACATCCACCTCACACCCCAGAAGTGCCACCTCCCGCCCCAGAAGTGCCACAACCCGCCCCACAAATCCAACTCCTGACCCACAAGTGCCACCTCCTGCCCCACAAGTGCCTCCTCCTGCCCCACAAGTGCCTCCTCCTGCCCCACAAGTGCCTCCTCCTGCCCCACAAGTGCCACCTTCTGCCACACAAGTGCCACCTCCTGCCCCACAAGTGCCTCCTCCTGCCCCACAAGTGCCTCCTCCTGCCCCACAAGTGCCTCCTCCTGCCACACAAGTGCCTCCTCCTGCCACACAAGTGCCACCTCCTGCCCCACAAGTGCCTCCTCCTGCCCAAAAGTGCCTCCTCCTGCCCCACAACTGCTACCTACTTCCCCACAAGTGCCTCCTCCTGCCCCACAAGTGCCTCCTCCTGCCCCACAAGTGCCTCCTCCTGCCCCACAAGTGCCTCCTCCTGCCACACAAGTGCCACCTCCTGCCCCACAAGTGCCACCTCCTGCCCCACAAGTGCCTCCTCCTGCCCCACAAGTGCCTCCTCCTGCCCCACAAGTGCCACAACCCGCCCCACAAATCCAACTCCTGACCCACAAGTGCCACCTCCCGCCCCACAAGTTCCACCTCCCGCACCACAAGTGCCACCTCCTGCCCCACAAGTGCCACCTCCCGACCCACATGTACCAACTTCTGCCCCACAAGTGCCAGCTCCTGCCCCTCAAGAGTCACCTCCTCCCCACAAGTGCCACTTCCTGCCGCACAAGTGATACCTCCAGCCCCACAACTGCCACCACCCGCCCCACAACTTCCACCTCCCGCCTCACAAGTGCAACCTCCAGGCCCACAAGTGCCACCTCCAGATCCACAAGAATTAACTCCTGCCCCACAAGTGCCACCTCCTGCCCTTCAAGAGCCACTTCTTGCCCCACAAGTAACATTTCCTGCCCCACAAGTGCCAACCCCTGCCCAACAAGTGCTATGACCCAGCCCAAAAGTGCCAACTCCTGCCCCACTAGTGCCACCTCCCGCCCCACAAGTGCCACCACCCTCCCCACAACTTCAACCTCCTTCCCCAAAACATCCACCTCCCGCCCCACAGGTGTCATCATCTGCCCCACAACTGCCACATCCCGCCCCACAAGTGCCACCTCCTGCCCCACAAGTGCCACCTCCCGCCTCTCAAGTGCCACACACTGCCCCACAAGTGCCGCCCCCAGCCCCGCAACTGCCACCCCTTGCCCCACAAGTGCCACATCCCACCGCACAATTTCCACCTCTTGTTACACAAGTCCCACCTCCCGCCTAACAACAGCCTCCTCCTGCCCCACAAGTGCCACCTCCTGCCCCACAAGTGCCACGTCCCGCCTCTCAAGTGCCACACACTGCCCCACAAGTGCCGCCCCCAGCCCCGCAACTGCCACCCCTTGCCCCACAAGTGCCACATCCCACCGCACAATTTCCACCTCTTGTTACACAAGTCCCACCTCCCGCCCAACAACAGCCTCCTCCTGCCCCACAAGTGCAACCTTCTGCCCCACAAGTGCCACCTCCCACCCCACAATTGCCACGTCCTGTCCCACAAGTGCCTCCTCCCGCCCCACAAGAGCCACCTCCCGCCCCACAAGAGCCACCTCCTGGCTCACAAGTTCCACCTCCTGCCTCAAAAGAGCCACCTCCCGCCCCAGAACTTCCACGTAACGCCCCATAAGTTCCACCTCCTGCCCAACAAGTGCCACCTCTCGTCCCACAAGGACCACCTCCTGCCCCACAAGTGCCACCTCCTGCCCAACAAGTGCCACCACCCTCCCCAAAATGCCAACTCCCGCCCCACAAGTGCCACGTCCAGCCCCACAACTTCCACCTCCTGCCCCAAAAGTGTCAACTCCTGCCCCATAAGTTCCATATCCCGCTCCACAAGTGCCACTACCTGCCCCACTAGTGCCATCTCCATTTCCACAGGTGCCACCTCCCGCCCCACAACTTCCACGTAACGCCCCATAAGTTCCACCTCCTGCCCAACAAGTGCCAAATACTTCCCCACAACTTACACCTTCTGTCGCACTAGTGCCAACTCCAATTCCACAAGTGCCACCTCCCACACCACAAGTGCCACCACCTGACCCACAAGTGCCAACTCCTGACCCACAAGTGCCATTTTCTTGCCCCACAAGTGCCACCTCCTGTTGGAAGTAACCGCGGGAGACAAGTCTCATGCTATCATGGTCAACAAGCCTCGTTTATTAGGTGTTACAGCATCTCATTTATACAATCAGTAATAAGTTCATGCATATTGCAAAAGTTAAGCTCAGGATTGGTGAATTAGACATTACTTCATCTGACCTTTGTGGTTAGTCTTATGGATACTTTTTCTTTGCAGCTCTGTCTACACCTTGCTACACATCTTGCTTTTCCCTTAGGCCGTCCTTGCTTCTAGATACATATTTCATCTTTAGCTACATACCCTGTCTTTTCACATACTGATTTCCCCACAGCTGCTTAGCTCGTGACCGTCCCTAGGATAAACCGTCTTTGTCTTTAATCACATTCATTCTTTTACAATTTAACTAGAGGAATCTCTTCATGTCCTTTCTCATGAAGCCATTCTGCATAAACACTCTCCACATTTCCCCCGTTTTCTTTTAAAATGAAAAGGCTCAGTTCAACGACCGATTAATCATATTTAACAAGCAATTCAGTTCAATTGTTCAATTAGTTCTCATGTAGTTTTATCCTGCTCCATAGCTGCTGCTCTGTGAACTCCTTATCTCAATCCATGGCTGCTGCTCCGTAGAATTCTTCTTGTATTACAACAATTCCAAGATACTGCCTATAGAATAACAACACTACTTAAATTAATAACATAACTATTATAACTCAATCAAGACCTCGATTGACAATACTCTAAAAGTGAAAAAAGAGACAAGTCAAATACAACACAACAACATTACTGTTAAACCTACTAAAAAGAACAAACATGTTTGTACTGCAACCTAAGTTTCTTCAACCTAAAAATAAATCCGTGAGGGTTCCATTGTGTTAATCTGTAACTGATCAGGAAAAGTCTTCAATTTTTGTATACTCTGATATATTGATTTTAATGACCACTAAAATTTGTGCAATAAATGCTTTTAAGATGCTCATAACCATGCTCTACCAACTGAGTTATCCGGGCTAATAATTGATTAATGATCGTGCAATTTAATGGAATAGCATGTCAAATAGAACCAATTTTAGAGGACAAATGTACTAGAGTATCACTAGGGGCATTAATACTTATTGACCCTTGAGAAACAGCAAGCCATGTTGGTGGTGGATGCGACAGGTAGTGCCAGCAGGGCGTCCCCTGCTTCAAGGTGCACATTTCCTCTCTCATCCATCACAGATTCTCTCCTGCATTCAGGGTCTGAAGGATTTCTTCCAGTTGTACACCATATCCGCATGGCCAGTGCGTGATATAGAGCCCAAGTGGAACACCTGCTTGGAAAACAGAATAAACTATCAAATTTAGTTCTATTAGCGTGCACTTTTGTCTAAAATGATGCATGGTTATATTTTCAGATCCCAATTAATTGGATGTAAAAGAGGTATCCGTTCTATGATACAGGGTCATCTCTTTGTCTAGAATTCCTTTCCAGGTTTTGTCTTTGCAAATTAAGAAAAGCTAATTAATAGGCTAATAACATCATAACCAAACAGTACTAAAACATTAAAAGAGCTATTCCTGTAGATTCTAGCATTGATTACATCAAATCCTGTTTAATACACATCTGATCTATTACTAAAATAGAAGAAGCACACAACATCCTAGCTAATGCCTTAAACTCTAAATCTTGAGACTGCATTGGTAAAACAGAAAATCACACACTATGTCAAACTATTACTAATATTATCTATAACACAGCAAGTTACAAAGTAATACCACTAAGTAAGAAACACACAATCACAATTACTATAAAGGCTGGTTGCTATTTTCTGCCTTCAGATGAGACCAAAGATATCATGCTGGAACCCACACAGGGCCAGTCCCTGTGGAAATAAGAGCATATTCACGACCCCAAGTTGTCAGTGGTAGAGGACAGTCCCAAAGTCCTGTGGCCATATTCCAAACATTAACCATAGGCTGTTCCTTTAGCACCGGGGAAGCCTCAAAATGACGATCCACATAAGCTGTATCTCTATGAACATGATTCAAAAAATTCAGCACAAACAAAACAAGCAAAACCTTACATAATATTTCTTGTAGTGTGCCTCCCATATTCCCCCTTTTTTGTTTATTAATAAGAATGGATTTCAATGTTTGATAAATGTGATCAGTGATAGCTTGTCCAGTGGGAGAATGAGCAATGGCTGTAGTATGTTTAACACACCTTTCTTGGAGGAAAGTTTGAGTGGCCTTAGAGGTATATGCAGGCCCATTATCTGTTTTTGTAGTATGTGGGATTCCCATAGCGGCATAAGCAGATAACCAGTGTTTACGGGTGTCATGACTGTGTTCACCTGTATGTGCTGTGGCAAATATGTAAGAAGAATGAATATCTATTGTTACATGTGCATATTTTAGACGGCCAAATTCAGGAACGTGAGTGACATCTGTCTGACACAGTTGAAGAGGTGCTGTGTCACAGGGATTTGTCCGAGTCTGAGGCAAAGAGCTATCAGTCAAATTATGTAGCTGATATTCAGTCACAAACACGGTGTATTGCATAGGAGAGAGGATCATTCCTAACACAGTTTTCCAATCGTGAGGGGTCATAGCGTAAGTGTCACTGTTTGTAACCAAAAGATTGTATGTAAAGGCTGACTGAACTCTGTATGTTCTCACTGACTCCCTTAGCTCCTTCACTGCCTCATAAGGCAGGGATTCCAAATGGGGGACCTGATTAGGAAAGGTTTGCAACGTGTCAGCATCACCCCTTAATATTGTTTCTTCTCTGCATTGCTCTAAGACATCACAGTACGCTGTAGGGAAATTTGTCATTCCTGCTTCCTTCAAAGTATCATCAGGAGGAAATGCGTCCGATTCTCTTTCTGGATCTACAGGACCTGGGTCACTACAATCCCCTGGTTTCAGTCCATCCGTGTCTTTAACCACGTTACACACGGGCTGCAGAGACACAGCCGCGCAGGACGAGGGAGGGGCGGCATGGCGAGGCGCAGAGAACGACGTGGGCGAAGCAGAGGGCGGGGGTGCTGTAGAGACCGACAACGCGACGAGCGACGTGTGCGGGGGGGCAGGCGGCCGCTGGCTGGGAACGGCAGCTTGTATCGGAGCGCGGCCGCTGTTCTTTCGTGCGCTGCTTCTCACGTTTCCCGACTTCCTATAGCATACAGCAGCGTTGTGGGTGTTGGATTGACACTTGCTGCACCAAATCCCAGCGGCTTGGCACTCGTGACGAATGTGGCCAGTTTTTTCACAACGAAAACATTTCATGAGGGAGCTGATCTGCGAGCGTGGGCTTGTAGCGACTGCAGCTTGGAGGGGTGCAAGGGCTGCTAACACTTGATTCTGAGAAGCCTCAGCCTGTGCCTTTAATCCTGACCCTAGCTCTTTAATAGCCTCAACTATGAAAGCCTGAGCCCCCGTGGGCACGCTCGATAGTCTGTCTAACGCCTCCTCTATTATCCAGTTACTCCTCAAAGTACTTAGAATGCCACGAGCTGTAGCATTACAATTCTGAAGTGCACAATGTTTTAGCATTATTTCCCTCATGTACTCTGGTACTCCAGCCTTCTCTATGGCTCCAGCTACCTTATCTAGAAACGCTCCAAAATCCTCATTTCTTCCCTGCTGGATTCCCATATAAGACAACAACCCACCTGGTGCCTTGATCTTATCCATAGCCTGCATGACTAGATGCATTGACTCCCTACATTTAACTGGTCCTAATAAAGCCTGGGCCTCCGTCCGGATGAAAGGACCCACCCCTAAAAGTTCTTCAACGGTGACATTATACAAGGGATCTCCAGGCTGCCTAACTATCACAACTCTCTGTTGGCACATCTCTTCCCAATAAGCATTAAATAGCAATTGTTCGTGCTGCGAAAAAATCAACCTAGCTATAGCCCGACAATCAGATGGCAACAAAACCTGAGTACTCCAGATATAATCCAGTATCTGTCTCACTGGCTCACTTTTTACTCCAAACTGACTGACCGTAGACCGCAATTGTAACAACAACTTCCAATCTAAAGCACTGATAGCAGCCTGTGTCCCGCCTGCAGGATCAGGCGAATACCGCCCCGTCAGCACCGCCTGTCGCACCGCTTCCAACGCCTCACCGTCTCCCGCCTCTAAACAAGCCCGCGCCAGCGCAGCCCAAGCCCCCCCCCGCTCCCGCGTGACGGCCTCCGCCAGGTCACTCTGTGCCCCAGGGAGCGGCTCATTGCAAAGGGGGGTCGAGGGGGCCGGCTGTAGCGCCATGGTCGATGCAGGCGGCTCGTCTGATACAGACGTGCAGGGAGACGGAGACGGGGCACTTGGCTCCACAACCGCTGGCAATGCAGGCTCGGCGGCCGGCGGCAACTTTACGGTGGACACAGCAGGGGGCCCCGGGCAATCTGACCATTCATTATAATTCTTATTCCTCTCCTGCACAGCACTAGCTTTCTCTACCGCTTCCTTTTCTGCCTGATATTGCAACAAATCATTATAAACAACACGCCACCACTTCCCGCATTTTTTAGCCATTTTCTCCCCATCTAATATTCCCTGAAAAATTGCATCTCCAAATTTACACCATTCATCAAGATCATGCACTAAATGCGGATTCTGAAATAACCCTTTAGCATACCCATACACTAATAACTTAGGGAGTTCCTTTTCCAAGTCTACCCCCTTAAACTGTCTCCGCCTAAGAAAAGCGGAAAATAAATTATATGCTGCTTGCCTGTCCATATTTACTCACGTCGGTACCGTTGCAGCCCTCCAGGCTTCGGCAGCACGTATCGGTCGAGCCCACCTATGTGGTCACTCGAGGCGCGGAGCTCCAATTTTAGCTCTTTCGTCGTCCGTCGGGCTGTGAAATCCGGACCCGAACCCAACGCAGTTCTTCACCCGTGGCACCCTTTTTTCCTTATCACGTCGAGGGTCACCATTTGTTGGAAGTAACCGCGGGAGACAAGTCTCATGCTATCATGGTCAACAAGCCTCGTTTATTAGGTGTTACAGCATCTCATTTATACAATCAGTAATAAGTTCATGCATATTGCAAAAGTTAAGCTCAGGATTGGTGAATTAGACATTACTTCATCTGACCTTTGTGGTTAGTCTTATGGATACTTTTTCTTTGCAGCTTTGTCTACACCTTGCTACACATCTTGCTTTTCCCTTAGGCCGTCCTTGCTTCTAGATACATATTTCATCTTTAGCTACATACCCTGTCTTTTCACATCCTGATTTCTTCTCAGCTGCGTAGCCCATGATCGGCCCTAGAATAGACCGTCTTTGTCTTTAATCACATTCATTCTTTTACAATTTAACTAGAGGAATCTCTTCATGTCCTTTCTCATGAAGCCATTCTGCATAAACACTCTCCACAACCTCCTGCCCCACAAGTGCCATTTCCTACCCTACAACTTCCACCTCCTGCCCCACAAGAGCCAGTTCCAGCCCCCCAAATGCCACCTCCTGCCCCACAACTTCAACATCCCGCCACACAAGTGCCACCTCCTGCCCAACGTGTGCCACATTCTGCCCCACAAGTGCCAAATCCTGCCCCGCAACTTTTACCTCCTGCTCCACAAGTGCCAACTCCTGCCCCATATCATCCACCTCCTGCCCCACAAGTGCCACCTCCAGCCCCACAAGTGCCACATCCCTCCCCACAAGTGCCACCTCCTGCCCCACAAGTGCCACCTCCCGCCCCACAACTTCCACCCCCTCCCCTCAAGTTACATCTCCTGCCCCACAAGTGCCAACACCTGACCCACAAGTGCCACCTCCTGCCCCACAACTTTACATTCCGCCCCACAATTTCCACCTCCTGTCTTACAAGTTCCACTTCCTGCCCCACAAGTGCCAGCTCAGGCTTCACAAGTGCCAGCTCCTGCACCACATCATCCACTTCCCGCCCCACAAGTGCCACCTCCTGCCCAACAATTGCCATTTCTTACCCCACAGGTTCCAACTCCTGCCCCACAGGTGCCATTTCCTGCCCCACAAGTACCACCTCCTGTCCCACATGTGCCAACTCCTGCCCCACAAGTGCCATTTCCTGCCCCACAACTTCCACCTCCCGCCCCAGAAGTGCCAGTTCCTGTCCCACAAGTGCCACCTACCACGCCACAAATTCCACCTCCTGCCCCACAAGTTCCACCTCCTGCCCCACAATGACCACCTCCTGCCCCACATCATCCACCTCCTGCCCCACATCATCCACCTCCTGCCCCACAAGTGCCAGCTCCTGCCCCACAAGTGCCACATTTTGCCACACCACTGCCACCTCCCCCCCCAAATAATCCACCTCCTGCCCCACAAGTGTCACTGACCGCCCAACTTCCTCCTCCTGACCCACAAGTGCAACCTCCTGCCCCACAACTTCAACATCCCGCCACACAAGTGCCGACTCCTGCCCAACGTGTGCCACATCCTGCCCCACAAGTGCCAACTCCTGCCCCACATCGTCCACCTCCCACCCAACAAGTGCCACCTCCTGCCCAACAAGTGCCAATTCCTGCCCTACATGTGCCAGCTCATGCCCAACAAGTGCCAGGTCCTGTCCCACATCATCCACCTTCTGCCCCACAAGTGCCACCTCCTGCCCCACAACGACCACCTCCTGCCCCACATCATCCACCCCCTGCACCACAAGTGCCAATTCATGCCCTACAAGTGCCAGCTCACTCCCCTGAAGTGCCAGCTCCTGCCCAACTATGCCACCTCCTGTCCCACATGTGCTAACTCCTGCCCCACAAGTGCCATTTTCTGCCCCACAAGTACCTCTTCCCTCCCAACAAGTTCCAATTTCCTCCCCACAAGTGCCACCTCCTGCCCCACAAGTGCCACCTCCTGCCCCACAAATGCCACCTTTCGCCCCACAAGTGCCACCTCCCGCTCCACAACTTCCACCTCCCACTCCACAACTTCCACCTCCTGCCCCAGTAGTGCCACCTCCCGACCCACAAGTGCCACCTCCCGCCCCACAAGAGCCACCTCCTGGCTCAAAAGGGCCACCTCCCGCCCCACAACTTCCACGTAACGCCCCATAAGTTCCACCTCCTGCCCAACAAGTGCCACCTCTCGTCCCACAAGGACCACCTCCTGCCCCACAAGTGCCACCTCCTGCCCCACAAGTGCCACCTCCTGCCCAACAAGTGCCACCACCCTCCCCAAAATGCCAACTCCCGCCCCACAAGAGCCACGTCCAGCCCCACAACTTCCACCTCCTGCCCCAAAATTGTCAACTCCTGCCCCATAAGTTCCATATCCTGCCCCACAAGTGCCACTACCTGCCCCACTATTTCCATCTCCATTTCCACAGGTGCCATCTCCCGCCCTACAACTTCCATCTCCTGGCTCACAAGTTCCACCTCCTGCCTCAAAAGAGCCACCTCCCGCCCCACAACTTCCACGTAACGCCCCATAAGTTCCACCTCCTGCCCAACAAGTGCCACCTCTCGTCCCACAAGGACCACCTCCTGCCCCACAAGTGCCACCTCCTGCCCCACAAGTGCCACCTCCTGCCCAACAAGTGCCACCACCCTCCCCAAAATGCCAACTCCCGCCCCACAAGAGCCACGTCCAGCCCCACAACTTCCACCTCCTGCCCCAAAATTGTCAACTCCTGCCCCATAAGTTCCATATCCTGCCCCACAAGTGCCACTACCTGCCCCACTATTTCCATCTCCATTTCCACAGGTGCCATCTCCCGCCCTACAACTTCCATCTCCTGGCTCACAAGTTCCACCTCCTGCCTCAAAAGAGCCACCTCCCGCCCCACAACTTCCACGTAACGCCCCATAAGTTCCACCTCCTGCCCAACAAGTGCCACCTCTCGTCCCACAAGGACCACCTCCTGCCCCACAAGTTCCACCTCTTGCCCCACAAGTGCCAAATACTTCCCCACAACTTCCACGTTCTGTCGCACTAGTGCCAACTCCAATTCCACAAGTGCCACCTCCCACACCACAAGTGCCACCACCTGACCCACAAGTGCCAACTCCTGCCCCACAAGTGCCACCTCCTGCCCCACAAGTGCCATTTCCTGCCCTACAACTTCCACCTCCTGCCCCACAAGAGCCAGTTCCAGCCCCACAAATGCCACCTCCTGCCCCACAACTTCAACATCCCGCCATACAAGTGCCACCTCCTGACCAACGTGTGCCACATCCTGCCCCACAAGTGCCAAATCCTGCCCCGCAACTTTTACCTCCTGCTCCACAAGTGCCAACTCCTGCCCCATATCATCCACCTCCCGCCCCACAACTTCCACCCCCTCCCCTCAAGTTACATCTCCTGCCCCACAAGTGCCAACACCTGACCCACAAGTGCCACCTCCTGCCCCACAACTTTACATTCCGCCCCACAATTTCCACCTCCTGTCTTACAAGTTCCACTTCCTGCCCCACAAGTGCCAGCTCAGGCTTCACAAGTGCCAGCTCCTGCGCCACATCATCCACTTCCCGCCCCACAAGTGCCACCTCCTGCCCAACAATTGCCATTTCTTACCCCACAGGTTCCAACTCCTGCCCCACAGGTGCCATTTCCTGCCCCACAAGTACCACCTCCTGTCCCACATGTGCCAACTCCTGCCCCACAAGTGCCATTTCCTGCCCCACAACTTCCACCTCCCGCCTCAGAAGTGCCAGTTCCTGTCCCACAAGTGCCACCTACCACGCCACAAATTCCACCTCCTGCCCCACAAGTTCCACCTCCTGCCCCACAATGACCACCTCCTGCCCCACATCATCCACCCCCTGCACCACAAGTGCCAATTCCTGCCCTACAAGTGCCAGCTCATTCCCCTGAAGTGCCAGCTCCTGCCCCACAAGTGCCACGTTTTGCCACACCACTGCCACCTCCCCCCCAAATAATCCACTTCCTGCCCCACAAGTGTCACTGACCGCCCAACTTCCTCCTCCTGACCCACAAGTGCAACCTCCTGCCCCACAAGTGCCAGCTCCTGCCCGACAAGAGCCACTTCCTGCCCCACAAGTACCTCTTCCCTCCCAACAAGTTCCAATTTCCGCCCCACAAGTGCCACCTCCTGCCCCACAAATGCCACCTTTCACCCCACAAATGCCACCTCCCGCTCCACAACTTCCACCTCCTGCCCCACAAGTGCCACCTCCCGCCCTACAACTTCCATCTCCTGGTCCACAAGTGCCACCTCCTGCCCCACAAGTGCCACCTCCTGCCCCACAAGTGTCAACTCATGCTCCACAAATGCCACCTCCTGCTCCACAAGTTCCACCTCTTGCCCCACAAGTGCCAAATACTTCCCCACAACTTCCACCTTCTGCCCCACTAGTGCCAACTCCAATTCCACAAGTGCCACCTCCAGCCCTACAACTGCCACTTCCAGCCCCACAAGTGCCACCTCCCGCCCAGCAACTTCAACATCCCACCACACAAGTGCCAACTCCTGCCCGTGTGCCACATCCTGCCCCACAAGTGCCAACTCCTGCCGCACAACTGACAATTCCTGACCCAAAAGTGACAGCTCATGCTTCACAATTGCCAGCTCCTGCCCCACATCATCCACCTTCTGCCCCACAAGTGCCACCTCTCGCCCCACAAGTGCCACATCCCGCCCCACAAGTGCCACCTCCTGCCAAACTAGTGCAACCTCCTGCCCCACAAGTGACATATCTCGCCAGACAATTTACAGCTCCTGCCCCACAAGTGCTACATCCTGCACCACAACTTCAACCTCCGGCCCCACAAGTGCCACGTTCTGCCCCACAAGTGTTGGCTCCTGCCCCACAACTGCCAATTCCTGCCCCACATGTGCCAGCTCATGCTTCACAAGTGCCAGCTCCTGCACCACATCATCCACTTCCTGCCCACAAGTGCCAATTCCTGCCCCACAAGTGCCAGTTCATGCCCCACAAGTGCCAGCTCCTGCCCCACAAGTGCCACATCCTGCCCCACAAGTTCCAGCTCCTGCCCCACAAGTGCCACCTCCCGCCAAACAACTGACACCTCCTGCCCCACAAGTGCCACCACCCGCCCCACAAGTGCCACCTTCTGTTCCACAACTTCCACCTCCTGCCCCACAAGTTATAACTCCTGCCCCACAAGTGTTGCATTTTGCCCCACAAGTGCCACCTCCCGCTCCACAAGTGCCACCTCCCGACCCACAAGTGCCAATTCCTGCCCCACATCATTCACCTCCTGCCCCACAAGTGCCACCTCCCGACCCACAAGTGCCAACTCCTGCCCCGCAACTTCCATCTCCTGCTCCACAAGTGCCACCTCGAACCGCACAATTGCCACCTCCTTCCCCATATCAACCACCTCCCATCCAACAAGTGCCACCTCCTGCCCCACAAGTGCCAATTCCTGCCCCACAAGTGCCAGCTCATGCTTCACAAGTGCCAGCTCCTGCCCCTCATCATCCACCTCCTGCCCCACAAGTGCCACCTCCCTGCTCACGAGTGCCACATCCCGCCCCACATGTACCACCTCCTGCATCACAACTTCCACATCCCGCCCCACATGTACCACCTCCTGCATCACAACTTCCACCTCCCGCCCCACAAGTTCCACCTCCTCCCCACAAGTGCCACCTCCCGCCCCACAAGCGCCACCTCCCTCTCCACAAACTCCACCTCCCACGCACAAGTGCCACATCCTGCCCCACAAGTGTCACCTCCTGCCCCACAAGTGCCACCTTCCGCCCCACAAGTGCCACCTCACTCCCCAACAGTGTCAACTTCCGCCCCACAAGTGACACCTCACGCCCCACAACTTCCACATCCCGCCCCAAAGTGCCACCACCTGACCCACAAGTGCCAACTCCTGCCCCACTAATGCAACTACCTGCCCCACAAGTGCCAACTCGCGCCCCACAAGTGCCAACTCCTGCCCCACAAGTTCTACCTCCTGCCTTACAAGTGCCACCCCCTGCCTCACAGCTTCCACCTCCCGCCCCACAAGTGCCCCCTCCCGCTCCACAAGTGCCACGTCCTGCCCCACAAGTGCCATCTCCCGCCCCACAAGGGCCAAATCCTGCCACGCAACTTCCACCTCCTGCCCCACATCATCCACCTCCCACCCCACAAGTGCCACCTCCTGTGGCACAAGTGCCAATTCCAGCCCTACAAGTGCCAGCTCATGCTTCACAAGTGCCAGATCCTGCCCCTCATCATCCACCTCCTGCCCCACAAGTGCCACTTCCTGCCCAAAACCTGCCACCTCCCTCCCCACAATGCCACCTCCTGCCATATTAGTGCAGCCTCCTGCCCCACAAGTGCCAACTCCCACCCCAAAAGTGCCACTTCCTGCCCCTCTATCGCCACCTCCTGCCCCAGAAGTTCCACTTCCTGCACCACAAGTTACACCTACAGCCCCACAATTTCCACCTCCTGTTTTACAAGTTCCACTTCCGCCCCACAAGTGCCACCTCCTGCCCAACAAGTGCCAGTTCATGCCCCACAAGTGCAAGGTCCTGTCCTTCAACTTCCACCTCCTGCCCCACAAGTGCCACCTCCTGCCCCACAAGTGCCACCTCCCGCCCAACAATTGTGGCCACATGACAAACAAGTTCCACTTCCGCCCCACAAGTGCCACCTCCTGCCCAACAAGTGCCATTTCTTACCCCACAGGTTCCAAATCCTACCCCACTGGTGCCATTTCCTGCCCCACAAGTGCCATTTCCCCCCCCACATGTGCCAACTCCTGCCTTACAAGTTTCACCTCCCACCCCACAAATTCCACCTCCCACCCCACAAGTTCCACCTCCTGCCCCAAAAGTGCCAATTCCTGCTTCACAAGTGCCAGCTCATGCTTCACAAATGCCAGCTCATGCCCCACATCATCAACTTCCTGCCCCACAAGTGCCAGCTCATGCCCCACAAGTGCCACCTCTTGCCCCACAAGTGCCACCTCCTGCCCCACATCATCCACCTCCTCCCCCAAAAGTGACAATACCTGTTCCACAAGTGCCACCTCCCGCCCCACAACTTCAACATCCCGTCACACAAGTGCCGACTCCTGGCAACGTGTGCCACATCCTGCCCCACAAGTGCCAGCTCCTGCCCCACATCGTCCACCTACCACCCCACAAATTCCACCTCATGCCCCACAAGTGCCACTCCCAACCCACAAATGCCAAATCCTGCAATGCAACTTCCACCTCCTGCTCCACAAGTGCCACCTCCTGCCCCACATCGTCCACCTCCCACCCAACAAGTGCAACCACCTGCACCACAAGTGCCAATTCCTGCCCCACATGTGCCAGCTCATGCTTCACAAGTGCCAGCTCCTGCACTACATCATCCACTTCCTGCTCACAAGTGCCACATCCTCTCCGACAAAGACATCCTTCTGCCCCACAAGTGCCAATTCCTGCCCCACAAGTGCCAGCTCATTCCCCTGAAGTGCCACATTTGTCTACACCACTGCCTCCTCCCCCCCAAATAATCCACCTCCTGCCCCACAAGTGTCACTGACTGACCAACTTCCTCCTCCTGACCCACAAGTGCCAGCTCCTGCCCCACAAGTGCCAGCTCCTGCCCCACAAGAGCCACTTCCTGCCCCACAAGTACCTCTTCCCTCCCAACAAGTTCCAATTTCCGCCCAACAAGTACCACCTCCTTCTGCACAAGTTCCACCTCCTGCCCTAAAAGCTCCATTTCCTGCCCCAGAAGTGCCACCTCCCGCCCCACAAGTGCCACCTCCTGCCCTACAACTTCCACCTCCTGGCCCACAAGTGCCACCTCCCGCCCTACAACTGCCAAACCCTGCCCCAAAACTTCCAACTCGTGCCCCACAATTGCCACCTCCTGCCACACAAATGCCACCTTCTGCCTCAAAATGCCACCTCCTGCCCAACAACTCCAACCTCCCGCCCCACAAGTACCACCTCCTGCTCCACAAGTTCCACCTCCTGCCCACTAAGTTCCACCTTACGCCCCACAAGTGCCATTTCCTGCCCCAAAAGCTCAATTTCCTGCCCAATGTATTCCTATGGGTACCTATGGGTTTCAATGTGGTCCCTATGTGCCTCTATGGGGTCTCTTATGGGTCTAGGCGAGGTCCCTATGTGTCTCTATGGGTCTCACTGTCCCCCACTGAAAACCATGGGGTCCCTATGTGTCCCAATGTCCCCCTATTGGTCCCAGTGTCAGCCTATGGGTCACAATGTGTCCCTATGTGTCCCAATGTCCCTCCTATGTGTTGCTAAGTGTCTCCATGGGGTCTCTTATGAGTATCTCTGGACCAAAATATCTACCTCTTGGTATCCATAGGTTACATTACGTCCCTATGTGCCTCTATGGGGTCTCTTATGGGTATCAGTGGAGCCCCTATGTGTCTCTACGGGTCTCAGTGTTCCCCACTGTAATCCATGGGGTCCCTCTGTGTCCCAATGTCCACACTATGGGTTGCTATGTACCTCTATGGGGTCTCTATGTGGTCTCTTATGGGTATCTCTGGGCCCAAATGTCTTCCTATGGGTATCTATGGGTTTCAATGTGGTCCCTATGTGCCTCTATGGGTCTCACTGTCCCCCACCTTAATCCATGGGGTCTCTATGTGTCCCAATGTCCCCCTATGGGTCCCAGTGTCTCCCTATGGGTCACTATGTGTCCCTATGTGTCCCAATATCCCCCCTATGGGTAGCTATGTGCCTCTATGGGGTCTCTTATTTGTATCTATGGGCTTAAATGTCCTCCTATGGGTATCTATGGGTTTCAGTGTGGTCCCTATGTGCCTCTATGGGGTCTCCTATGGGTCTCAGCAGAGTCTCTATGTGTCTCTACGGGTATCACTGTCCCCCACTGTAATCCATGGTGTCCCTATGTGTCCCAATGTCACCCTATGGGTCCCAGTGTCTCCCTAAGGGTCACTATGTGTCCATATGTGTCCCAATATCCCCACTATGGGTTGCTATGTGCCTCTATGGGTTCTCTATGGGGCTCTATGGGGTGCCCATGGAGCTCTATGGGGTTCTATGGGGCGTTCTGAGGTTTCTATGGGGTGTCTATGGAACGCTATGGTGTGTCTATGTGGCAAAATGAGTTTCTATGGGTGGCTATGGGAGCACTATGGGGCACAATGGGTTGCCTACGGGGCTCTATGGGATGTCTAAGGGGCTCTATGGTGCGGCTATATGTCCTTATGTGGTGTCTATGTGGCACTATGTTTTGCTATGGGGTGCTGTGAGGCACTATGGGGTGCTATGGGGCTCTATGGAGCAGTATAGGGTGTCTATGGGTCCCTATGGGGTGCAATGGGGTGCTGTGGGGCACAAGGGAGTGTCTATGAGGCTCCATGGGCTGCTATGGAACACTGTGGAGTAGCTATGGGATGATTTGGGGTCTCTTTGTGCCCCTATAGGGCGATATGGGTCAATATGTGGTGTCTATGGAACTCTATGGGGTGGCTATGCGGTGCTGTAGGGTGGCTATGGGGTGCTTTGGGGTATCCTTGGGTTCCTATGGGGCGCTATGGGTGACTATGGGGTGCTATGGTTTGCTATGGGGCTCTATGCAGAAGAATGTGGTCTCTATGGGGCGCTATAAGGTCCCTATGGGGCTCTATGTGGAGTCTCTGGGGTGTCTTTGGGGATCTATGGGTTGTCTGTGGGGCTCTATGGGGTCTGCATGGGGTCTGTATGGGGTTCAGTGGGTCTCTATGAAACTCTATGGGGTGTCTACAGGCACTATGGGGCGATATGGGGTGTCTATGTGGTTCAATTGTGCTCTATGGTGTGGCTGTAGGGCCTTATGTGGTGTCTATGGGGCACTGTGGGCTGCTATGGGGTGCTGTGGGGAACTACGGGGTGTCTATGGGGCTCTATGGAGCAGTATGCTGTGTCTATGGGTCCCTATGGGGTGCAATGGGGTGCTGTGGGGCACAATGGAGTGCCTATGAGGCTCCATGGGCTGCTATGGGGCACTATGGAGTAGCTATGGGGTGCTGTGGGGCCTCTTTGGGCCCCTATGGGCCACTATGTGGTGTCTATGGGGCTCTATGGGGTGGCTATGCGGTGCTGTAGGGTGGCTATGGGGTGCTTTGGTGTATCCTTGGGTTCCTATGGGGCGCTATGGGTGACTATGGGGTGCTATGGTTTGCTATGGGGCTCTATGCAGAAGAATGTGGTCTCTATGGGGCGCTATGGGGTCCCTATGGGGCTCTATGGGGAGTCTATGGAGTGTTTTTGGAGATCTATGGGTTGTCTGTGGGGCTCTATGGGATCTGCATGGGGTCTGTATGGGGTTCAGTGGGTCTCTATGGGGTTCTATGGGGTGTCTACAGGCACTATGGGGCAATATGGGGTGTCTATGTGGTTCAATTGGGCTCTATGGTGTGGCTGTAGGGCCTTATGTGGTGTCTATGGGGCACTGTGGGCTGCTATGGGGTGCTGTGGGGAACTACGGGGTGTCTATGGGGCTCTATGGAGCAGTATGCTGTGTCTATGGGTCCCTATGGGGTGCAATGGGGTGCTGTGGGGCACAATGGAGTGTCTATGAGGCTCCATGGGCTGCTATGGGGCACTATGGAGTAGCTATGGGGTGCTATGGGGTGATTTGGGCCGCTATGGGTCACTATGGGTAACTATGTGGTGTCTATGGGGCTCTATGGGGTGGCTATGCGTTGCTGTAGGGTGGCTATGGGGTGCTTTGATGGATCCTTGGGATCCTATGGGGCGCTATGGGTGACTATGGGGTTCTATGGTTTGCTATGGGGCTCTATGCAGAAGAATGGGGTCTCTATGGGCCGCTATGAGGTCCCTATGGGGCTCTATGGGGAGTCTATGGGGTGTCTTTGGGGATCTATGTGTTGTCTGTGGGGCTCTATGGGGTCTGCATGGGGTCTGTATGGGGTTCAGTGGGTATCTATGGGGCTCTATGTGGTGTCTACAGGCACTATGGGGCGATATGGGGTGTCTATGTTGTTCAATTGGGCTCTATGGTGTGGCTGTAGGGCCTTATGTGGTGTCTATGGGGCACTGTGGGCTGCTATGGGGTGCTGTGGGGAACTATGGGGTGTCTATGGGGCTCTATGGAGCAGTATGCTGTGTCTATGGGTCCCTATGGGGTGCAATGGGGTGCTGTGGGGCACAATGGAGTGTCTATGAGGCTCCATGGGCTGCTATGGGGCACTATGGAGAAGCTATGGGGTGCTATGGGGTCTCTTTGGGCCCCTATGGGTCACTATGGGTTGTCTATGGGGCTCTATGGGGTATCTTTGTGTTCCTATGGGGCGCTATGGGTGACTATGGGGTCGCTATGGGTTTCTTTGAGGCACTATGGGTCTCAATGGGGTCTCTATGGGTCTCAATTTATCCTTATGGCTCCCAATGACTGTCTATGGGTCTCTATGTGTCCCTATGGGTCCCAGTGTCTCTCTATGGGTCCCTATGGGTCCCAGTGTCTCTCTATGTCCCCCTGTCTAGGTGGTAACTATACAGATGGTAACAAAGATGGTAACAAATGTACAGAGGTTCTAAGCGAGAGAGAAACTCACCAGTGGTGATGCCTTCGCTGAGGAAGCTGGGGCGGTCTTCACTGCAGAGCGATGTCCAAGAGATGCTGCCTCACAGAATCACAGAATTCTCAAGGTTGGAAAAGGGCTGCCAGCTTTTGTAGGAGAATAGCATGGGAGACAGTTGTGAAGGCTTTGCTGAAGTCCAAGTAGAGCACATCAACAGCCTTTCTTTCTTTCCTTCATCCATCAGATGGGTCACAGGATCGTAGAAGGAGATCAGATTGGTCAAGCAGGAGCTGCCCTTCACGAACCCATGCTGGCTAGGTCTGATCTCCTGCTCATCCCACACCTGCCGCATCTGTCATCTCCCTCAAGACAATTCGTTCCATTCCCTTCCCTGGCACCGAGGTCAGGCTAACAGGCCTGGAGTTGCCCGGATCCTCCTGACAACCTTGCTTGGAAATGGGAGTCACGTTGGCAAGCCTCCAGTCTTCTGGGACCTCACCCGGTAACAGGGAGCTCGGAAAGATAATGGAAAGCGGCTCGAGTGAGGGTCAGCCCTTAAATGAGGTCTCAGAGGAGGTGGAGTCGAGCTCCAGCCCTCCCGGGAGCACAGCTCCATTACTCTCACCTGTGCTCCCGCAGCTGACCCCACACTTGCCTCAGCTGATTAATCAGAGGTTCAGGCTGTGATTACCAATCTCCCACACAGCCCCTGTGGGTCCCAATGTTTCCCTATGTGTCTCTGGGTGTCCCTATAGGACTCTATGGGGTTATTATGCCTCTAAATGGGTCCCTATATGTCTCTATGTCTCTCTATGGGGTCCCTATGTGTCCCAATGTCCCCACTATGGTTTGCTATGTGCCTCTATGGGGTCTCTATGGGGTCTTTTATGGGTAACTATCGTCCCAAATGTATTCCTAAGGGTATCTATGGGTTTCAATGTGGTCCCTATGTGCCTCTATGGGGTCTCTTATGGGTCTCAACGAAGTCCCTATGTGTCTCTATGGGTCTCACTGTCCACCACTGTAATCCATGTGGTCCCTATGTGTCCCAATATCCCCATATGGGTCCCAGTGTCTCCCTATGGGTCACTATGTGTCCCTATGTGTCCCAATGTCCCCCCTATGGGTTGCTATGTGCCTCAATGGGCTCTCTTATGGATAGCTCTGGGCCCAAATGTCTCCCTGTGGGTATCTATGGGTTACATTAGGTCCCTATGTGCCTCTATGGGGTCTCTTATGGGTCTCAGCGGGTTCCCTATGTGTCTCTATGGGTCTCACTGTCCCCCACTGTAATCCATGGGGTCCTTATGTGTCCCATTGTCCCCCTATGGGATCCAGTGTCTCCTCATGTGTCACGGTGTGTCCCTATGTGTCCCTATGTCCCCCCTATGGGTTGCTATGTTCCTCTATGGGGTCTCTTATGGGTCTCAGCAGGGTCCCTATGTGTCTCGATGGATCTGACTGTCCCCCACTTTAATCCATGGGGTCACTATGTGTCCCAATGTCCCCCTATGGGTCCCAGTGTCTCCCTATGTGTACCTATGTGTCCCAATGTCCCCCTATGGGTCACTATGTGTCCCAATGTCCCCCCTATGGGTTGCTATGTGCTTGTATGTGGTTTCTTATGGGTATCTCTGGGCCCAAATATCTTCCTATAGCTATCTATGGGTTTCAATGTGGTCCCTATGTGCCTCTATGGGGTCTCTTATGGGTCTCAGCGGGGTTTCTATGTGTCTCTATGGGTCTGGCTGTCCCCCACTGTAGTCCAAGGGGTCCCTATGTGTCCCAATGTCCCCATATGGGTCCCAGTGTCTCCCTATGGGTCAGAATGTTTCCCTACGTGTCCCAATGTCCCCCCTATGGGTTGCTATGTGCCTCTATGGGGTCTCTGTGGGGTCTCTTATGGATATCTCTGGGCCCAAATGTCTTCCTACAAGTATCTATGAGTTTCAATGTGGTCCCTAGGTGCCTCTATGGGGTCTCTTATGGGTCTCAGCGGGGTCCTTATGTATCTCTATGGGTCTCACTGTCCCCCACTGTAATTCATTGGGTCCCTATGTGTCCCAATGTCCCCCTATGGGTCCCAGTGTCTTCCTACGGGTCACAATGTGTACCTATGTGTCCCAATGTCCCCCCTATGGGTTGCTATGTGCCCCTATGGGGTCTCTATGGGGTCTCTTATGGTTATCTCTTGGCCCAAATGTCTTCCTTTGGGTATCTATAAGTTTCAAAGTCGTCCTATGTGTCCCTATGGGTCTTAATGGCTCCTAATGTGTCCCTATGAGTCTATATGTGGTCTCACTGTCCCAGTGGGTCTCTATGTGTTCCTATGTGTCTATATGGAGTCTCTATCTGGTTTCTATGGGTCTTGGTGTCCCTCTATGTGTCACTTTGTGCCTCTATGGGGTCTCCATGGGTTTCTATGGGGTCTCTATGTCTCTCTTTGGGTCCCTATTGGTCCCAATAGGTCCCTATGAGTCTCTATGATGTCTCCCTTTGTCCCCATATGGGTCCCAGTGTGACCCACATGTGCCCACAGCAGCTCCTGCCCCATAGACCTGACCCACATGTTCCCCACAGCAGCTCCTGCCCCATAGATCTGACCCACAGCATCTCCTGCCACATAGATCTGACCCAAATCAGCCCCACAGCATCTCCGGCCCCATAGATCTGACCCACATGTGCCCCACAGCAGCTCCAAACTCATAGATCTGACTCACATCAGTCCAACAGCAGATTTTGCACCATAGATATGTCCCTCATATTCCCCACAGCAGCTCCTGCCATATAGATCTAACCACCATCAGCCCCAAAGCAGCTCCTGCCCCATAGATCTGACCCAAGTCAGCCCCACAGCAGCTCCTGCCTTATAGATATGACCCCCATCAGCCCCACAACAGCTTCTACCCCATAGATCTGACCCACATGTGCTCCACTGCAGCTCCAGTCCCGTAGATCTGAACCACAGCAGCCCATGCCCCATAGATCTGACCCTCATCAGCAACACAGCAGCTCCTGACCCATACATCTGACCCAAATCTGCCCCACACCATCTCCTGCCCCATAGATCTAACTCACATGTGCCCCGCAGCAGCTCCTGCCCATAGATCTGACCCACAGCAGCTCCTGCTCCATAGATCTGACCCACATGTGCCCCAGAGCAGCTCTGCCCCATTGATTTGACCCACATCAGCCCCACAGCAGCTCCTGCCCCATAGATCTGACCCACATCAGCCCCACAGCAGATTTTGCCCCATAGATATGTGCCACGTCTGCCCCACAGCAGCTACTGCGACATAGATCTTACACAGATCTGCTCCACAGCAGCTCCTGCCTCATACATCTGACTCACAGCATCTCCTGCCCCATAGAACTGGCCCACATCAGCCACAGCAGCTCCTTACCTATAGATCTGACCCACATCTGCTCCACAGCATCTCCTGCCCCATAGATCTGAACCAAGTCAGCCCCACAGCAGCTCCTGCCTTATAGATCTAACCACCATCAGCCCCACAACAGCTTCTACCCCATAGATCTGACCCACATGTGCTCCACTGCAGCTCCAGTCCCGTAGATCTGAACCACAGCAGCCCATGCCCCATAGATCTGACCCTCATCAGCAACACAGCAGCTCCTGACCCATACATCTGACCCAAATCTGCCCCACACCATCTCCGGCCCCATAGATCGAACTCACATGTGCCCCGCAGAAGCTCCTGCCCATAGATCTGACCCACAGCAGCTCCTGCCCTATAGATCTGATTCAAATCTGCCCCACAGCAGCTCCTGCTCCATAGATCTGACCCACATGTGCCCCAGAGCAGCTCTGCCCCATTGATTTGACCCACATCAGCCCCACAGGAGATCCTGCCCCATAGATCTGACCCACATCAGCCCCACAGCAGATTTTGCCCCATAGATATGTGCCACATCTGCCCCACAGCAGCTCCTGCGACATAGATCTTACCCAGATCTGCTCCACAGCAGCTGCTGCCCCAAAGATCTGACCAACATCAGCCCCACAGCAGCTCCTGCCCCATAGATCTGACCCACATCTGCCCCACAGCAGCTCCTGCCCCATAGACCCTACCAACATGTGCAGCACAGCAGCTCCTGCCCATAGATCTGACCCACATCTGCCCCACAGCAGCTCCTGCCCCATAGATCTGACCCACATCTGCTCCACAGCATCTCCTGCCCCATAGATCTGACCCCCATCTGCCCCACAGCAGCTCCTGCCTCATACATCTGACTCACAGCATCTCCTGCCCCATAGAACTGGCCCACATCAGCCACAGCAGCTCCTGACCTATAGATCTGACCCACATCTGACCCACAGCAGCTCCTGCCCCATAGATCTGACCCACATCTGCCACACAGCAGATTTTGCCCCATAGATCTGACCCACATCTGCCCCACAGCATCTCCTGCCCCATAGATCTGACCCACATCTGCCCCACAGCAGCTCCTGCCCCTTACATCTTTCACAGATCTTCCCCACAGCAGCTCCTACCCAAAGATCTGACCCACATCTGCCCCACAGCATCTCCTGCCCCATAGATCTGACCCGCATGTGCCCCACAGCAGCTCCTAACAAATAGATCTGACCCACATGTGCCCCAGAGCTGCTCCTGCCCCATAGATCTGAACCACAGCAGCTCCTGTCTCATAGATCTAACCCACATCTGCCCCACAGCAGCTCCTGCCCCATAGATCTGACCCACATCTGCTCCACAGCATCTCCTGCCCCATAGATCTGACCCCCATCTGCCCCACAGAAGCTCCTGCCTCATACATCTGACTCACAGCATCTCCTGCCCCATAGAACTGGCCCACATCAGCCACAGCAGCTCCTGACCTATAGATCTGACCCACATCTGACCCACAGCAGCTCCTGCCCCATAGATCTGACCCACATCTGCCACACAGCAGCCTTTGCCCCATAGATCTGACCCACATCATCACGACAGCAGCTCCTGCCCCATAGATCTGACCCACATCTGCCCCACAGCAGCTCCTGCCCCATAGATCTGACCCACATCTGCCCCACAGCATCTCCTGCCCCATAGATCTGACCCACATCTGACCCACAGCAGCTCCTGCCCCATACATCTTACCCAGATCTGCCCCACAGCAGCTCCTGCCCAATGATCTGACCCACATCATCTCGACAGCAGCTCCTGCCCCATAGATCTGACCCACATGTGCCCCACAGCAGCTCCTAACACATAGATCTGACCCACATGTTCCCCAGAGCTGCTCCTGCCCCATAGATCTGAACCACAGCAGCTCCTGTCTCATAGATCTTACCCACATCAGCCCCACAGCAGATTTTGCCCCATAGTTATGTCCCACATCTGCCCAACAGCAACTCCTGCCCCATAGATCTGACCCACATGCGCCCCACAGCAGCTCCTGCCCCATAGGTCTGACCCACATGCGCCTCACAGCAGCTCCTGCCCCATAGATCTAACCACCATCAGCCCCAAAGCAGCTCCTGCCCCATAGATTTGACCCACATCAGCCACACAGCATCTCCCGCCCCATAGATGTGACCCACATCTGCACCACAGCAGCTCCTCCCCATAGATCTAACACCCATCAGCCTCACAGCAGCTCCTGCCCCATAGATATGCCCTACATCTGCCCCACATCAGCTCCTGCAACATAGATCTGACCCACATCTGCAACACAGCAGCTCCTGCTCCATAAATCTGACCAACATCAGGCCCACATTTGTTCCTGCCCCATAGATCTGACCCACAGCAGCCCCTGCCTCATAGATCTGACCCACAAGTGCCCCACAGCAGCTCCAGCCCAATAGACCTGACCCACATCTGCCCCAAAGCATCTCCTGCCCCATAGATCTTTCCTACATCAGCCCCACAGCACCTCCGGCCCAATAGATCTGACCCACATGTGCCCCACAGCAGCTCCTGCCCCATAGATCTGACCCACATCAACCATGTTGATAAACATGAAAACATACAACATGGGTTGTATCAACCATGTAATCCATGGTGTCCCTATGTGTCCCAATGTCACCCTATGGGTCCCAGTGTCTCCCTATGGGTCACAATGTGTCCCTATGTGTCCCAATGTCCCTCCTATGTGTTGCTAAGTGTCTCCATGGGGTCTCTTATGAGTATCTCTGGGCCAAAATATCTACCTATTGGTATCCATAGGTTACATTACGTCCCTATGTGCCTCTATGGGGTCTCTTAAGGGTTACAGCGGAGTCCCTATGTGTCTCTATGGGTCTCACTGTCCCCTACTTTGTTCCATGGGGTCCCTATGTGTCCCAATATACCCCTATGGGTCCCAGTGTCTCCCTATGGGTCACTATGTGTCCCGATGTGTCCCAATATCCCCCCTATGGGTAGCTATGTGCCTCTATGGGGTCTCTTATTCGTATCTATGGGCTTAAATGTTCTCCTATGGGTATCTATGAGTTTCAGTGTGGTCCCTATGTGCCTCTATGGGGTCTCTTATGGGTCTCAGCAGAGTGTCTGTGTGTCTCTACGGGTATCACTGTCCCCCACTGTAATCCATGGTGTCCCTATGTGTCCCAATGTCACCCTATGTGTCCCAGTGTCTCCCTATGGGTCACTATGTGTCCCTATGTGTCCCAATGTCCCCCCTATGGGTTGCTATGTGCCTCTATGGGTTCTCTATGGGGCTCTATGGGGTGCCTATGGAGCTCTATGGGGTTCTATGGGGCGTTCTGAGGTTTCTATGGGGTGTCTATGGAACGCTATGGTGTGTCTATGTGGCAAAATGAGTTTCTATGGGTGGCTATGGGAGCTCTATGGGGCACAATGGGTTGCCTACGGGGCTCTATGGGATGTCTATGGGGCTCTATGGTGCGGCTATATGTCCTTATGTGGTGTCTATGTGGCACTATGTTGTGCTATGGGGTGCTGTGAAGCACTATGGGGTGCTATGGGGCTCTATGGAGCAGTATAGGGTGTCTATGGGTCCCTATGGGGTGCAATGGGGCGCTGTGGGGCACAAGGGAGTGTCTATGAGGCTCCATGGGCTGCTATGGGGCACTGTGGAGTAGCTATGGGATGATTTGGGGTCTCTTTGTGCCCCTGTGGGGCGCTATGTGTCACTATGTGGTGTCTATGGGGCTCTATGGGGTGGCTATGCGGTGCTGTAGGGTGGTTATGGGGTGCTTTGGGGTATCCTTGGGTTCCTATGGGGCGCTATGGGTGACTATGGGGTGCTATGGTTTGCTATGGGGCTCTATGCGGAAGAATGGGGTCTCTATGGGGCGCTATAGGGTCCCTATGGGGTTCTATGGGGAGTCTATGGGGTGTCTTTGGGGATCTATGGGTTGTCTGTGGGGCTCTATGGGGTCTGCATGGGGTCTGTATGGGGTTCAGTGGGTCTCTATGGGGCTCTATGGGGTGTCTACCGGCACTATGGGGCGATATGGGGTGTCTATGTGGTTCAATTGGGCTCTATGGTGTGGCTGTAGGGCCTTATGTGGTGTCTATGGGGCACTGTGGGCTGCTATGGGGTGCTGTGAGGAACTATGGGGTGTCTATGGGGCTCTATGGAGCAGTATGCTGTGTCTATGGGTCCCTATGGGTTGCAATGGGGTGCTGTGGGGCACAATGGAGTGTCTATGAGGCTCCATGGGCTGCTATGGGGCACTATGGAGTAGCTATGGGGTGCTATGGGGTCTCTTTGGGCCCCTATGGGTCACTATGGGGTGTCTATGGGGCTCCATGGGGTATCTTTGTGTTCCTATGGGGCGCTATGGGTGACTATGGGGTCGCTATGGTTTTCTTTGAGGAAGTACCAACTCCTGCCCAACGTGTGATATCTCCTGCACTACAAGTTCCAAGACTTGCCCCACAAGTTCCACCTACCATCCCACAAGTGCCACCTCCTGCCCCACATGTGCCACCTCCCGACCCACAAGTGCCAACTCCAGCCCCACAAGTGCAACCTCCCACCCCACAAGTACCAAACCCTGCCCCACAACTTCCACCTCCTGCCCCAGAAGTGCCATCTCCTGCCCCACATGTGTCACCTCCTGCCCCACATCATCCACCTCCAAACCCATAAATGCCACCTCCTGCCCAACAAGTGCCATTTCTTACCCCACAGGTTCCAAATCCTACCCCACTGGTGCCATTTCCTGCCCCACAAGTGCCATTTCCCCCCCTACATGTGCCAACTCCTGCCTTACAAGTTTCACCTCCCACCCCACAAATTCCACCTCCCACCCCACAAGTTCCACCTCCTGCCCCAAAAGTGCCAATTCCTGCTTCACAAGTGCCAGCTCATGCTTCACAAATGCCAGCTCATGCCCCACATCATCAACTTCCTGCCCCACAAGTGCCACCTCTAACCCCACAAAGACAGCCTCCTGCCCCACATCATCCACCTCCTACCCCACAAGTGCCACCTCCTGCCCCACATCATCCACCTCCTGCCCCACAAGTGACAATACCTGTTCCACAAGTGCCACCTCCCGCCCCACAACTTCAACATCCCGCCACACAAGTGCCGACTCCTGGCAACGTGTGCCACATCCTGCCCCACAAGTGCCAGCTCCTGCCCCACATGTTCCACCTACCACCCCACAAATTCCACCTCATGCCCCACAAGTGCCAACTCCCAACCCACAAATGCCAAATCCTGCAATGCAACTTCCACCTCCTGCTCCACAAGTGCCACCTCCTGCCCCACATCGTCCACCTCCCACCCAACAAGTGCCACCACCTGCCCCACAAGTGCCAATTCCTGCCCCACATCTGCCAGCTCATGCTTCACAAGTGCCAGCTCCTGCACTACATCATCCACTTCCTGCTCACAAGTGCCACCTCCTGACCGACAAAGACATCCTCCTGCCCCATAAGTGCCAATTCCTGCCCCACAAGTGCCAGTTCATGCCCCACAAGTGCCACATTATTCCACACCACTGCCTCCTCCCCCCCAAATAATCCACCTCCTACCCCACAAGTGTCACTGACTGACCAACTTCCACCTCCCGCCCCACAAGTGCCACCTCCCGCCCTACAACTGCCAAACCCTGCCCCAAAACTTCCACCTCCTGCCCAACAATTTCCAACTCGTGCCCCACAATTGCCACCTCCTGCCACACAAATGCCACCTTCTGCCTCAAAATGCCACCTCCTGCCCAACAACTCCAACCTCCCGCCCCACAAGTACCACCTCCTGCTCCACAAGTTCCACCTCCTGCCCCATAAGTTCCACCTTACGCCCCACAAGTGCCATCTCCTGCCCCAAAAGCTCAATTTCCTGCCCCATCAGTGCCACCTCCCGCACCACAA
The DNA here is from genome assembly GCF_054131305.1 of Coturnix japonica. Classification (NCBI taxonomy): domain Eukaryota; kingdom Metazoa; phylum Chordata; class Aves; order Galliformes; family Phasianidae; genus Coturnix; species Coturnix japonica. Next base: position 1,044,933 of record NC_140687.1, on the reverse strand, counting down.
GTGCCACCTCCTGCCCCATAAGTGCCAATTTCTGCCCCACAAGTGCCACTTCCCGCCTTACAAATGCCACCTCCTGCCCCACAACTTTCACCTCCTGCCCCACAAGTGCAACCTCCCAGCCCACGAGTGACACAATCTGCCCAAGTGCCACCTCCTGCCTCACAACTTCCACCTCCCGCCCCACAAGTGCCACCTCCTGTCTCACAAGTGCAACCTCCCGCCCCACAACTTCCACAACCTGCCCCACAAGTGCCACCTCCCGTCACTCAACTTCCAACTCCCGCCCCACAAGTGCCACCTCCCGCCCTACAACTTCCACCTCCCGCACCACAACTTCCACCTCCTGCCTCACAAGTTCCACATCCCGCCCCACAACTTCATTCTCCCGCCCCACAACTTCCAACTCCTGGCCCACAAGTGCGACCTCCTGCCCCACCATTACCACCTCCTGCCCCACAATTTCCACCTCCTGCCCCACAAGTGCCACAACCTGCTCCACAATTTCAACGTCCTGCCTTACAAGTGCCACATTCTGCCCCACAAGTGTAGGCTCCTGCTCCACAAGTGCCACCTCCCGAACCACAACCTCAACCTCTGGCCCCACAAGTCCCACCTCCCGCCCCACAAGTGCCACATCCCGCCCACAAGTGCCACCACCCGCCCCACAAGTGCCACCTTCTGTTCCACAACTTCCACCTCCTGCCCCACAAGTTATAACTCCTGCCCCACAAGTGTTGCATTTTGCCCCACAAGTGCCACCTCCCGCCTCACAAGTGCCACCTCCCGACCCACAAGTGCCAACTCCTGCCCTGCAACTTCCATCTCCTGCTCCACAAGTGCCACCTCGAACCGCACAAGTGCCACCTCCTTCCCCATATCAACCACCTCCCATCCAACAAGTGCCACCTCCGGCCCCACAAGTGCCAATTCCTGCCCCACAAGTGCCAGCTCATGCTTCACAAGTGCCAGCTCCTGCCCCTCATCATCCACCTCCTGCCCCACAAGTGCCACCTCCTGACCCACAACATCAATCTCCAGCCCCACAAGAGCCGCCTCCTGCCCGACAAGTTACACCTGCTACAAGTTCCACAAGTGCCACCTCCCTGCTCACGAGTGCCACATCCTGCCCCACATGTACCACCTCCTGCATCACAACTTCCACCTCCCGCCCCACATGTACCACCTCCTGCATCACAACTTCCACCTCCCGCCCCACAAATGCCACCTCCTGCCCTACAAGTGCCACCTCAGGCCCCACAAGTGCCCCCTCCCGCTCCACAAGTGCCACGTCCTGCCCCACAAGTGCCATCTCAAGCCCCACAGGGGCCAAATCCTGCCACGCAACATCTACCTCCTGCCCCACATCATCCACCTCCCACCCCACAAGTGCCACCTCCTATCCCACATGTGCCAACTCCTGCCCCACAAGTGCCATTTCCTGCACCACAGTTGCCACCTCCTGCCCCACAAGTGCCACCTCCCAACCCACAAGTTTAACCTCCGGACACACAAGTGCCATCTCCCGCCCCACAAGTGCCATCTCCCGCCCCACAATTGCCAAATCCTGACGTGCAACTTCCACCTCCTGCTCCACAAGTGCCATCTCCTGCCCCACAAGTGCCACCTCCCGCCACACAAGTGCCATCTCCCGCCCCTCTATAGCCACCTCCTGCCCCACAAGTTACACCTCTTGCCCCACAACGTCGACCCCCGCCCCACATGTGCCACCACCTGACCCACAAATGCCAACTCCTGCCCCACAAGTGACATTTCCTGCACCACATTTGTCGCGTCCTGCCCCACAAGTTCCGGCTCCTGCCCCACAAGTTCCGGCTCCTGCCCCACAAGTGCTACCTCTCGCCCCACAAGTGCCACCTCCCGCCCCACTACTTCCACGTCACACCCCAAATCTTCTTACCTTCCACCCCACAAGTGCCACCTCATGCCCCAAACCTTCAACCTACTGCCCCACAACTGCCACTTCCCACCCAGCAATTGCCAACCCCCACCCCACAAGTGCCTCCTCCCACCCCACAAGTGCCAACCCTTACCCCACAAGTGCCAACTCCTGCCCCACATCATCCACCAACCGCCCCACAAGTGTCACCTCCTGCCCCACAACTTCCATCTCCCACTCCACAAGTGCCACCTACTGCACAACAAATACCATCTCCTGCCCCATAAGTGCCACCTCCTGCCCCACAAGTGCAACCTCCTGCCCCACAAGTGCCACCTCCTGCCCCACAAGTGCCACTTCCTGCCCCACAAGTGCCTCCTCCTGCCCCACAAGTGCCACGTTCTGCCCCACAAGTGCCTCCTCTTGCCGCACAAGTGCCGCCTTCTGCCAAACAAGTTCCACCTCCTGCCACACAAGTGCCTCCTCCTGCCCCACAAGTGCCTCCACCTGCCCCACAAGTGCTACCTACTTCCCCACAAGTGCCTCCTCCTGCCCCACAAGTGCCTCCTCCTGCCCCACAAGTGCCTCCTCCTGCCCCACAAGTGCCTCCTCCTGCCACACAAGTGCCTCCTCCTGCCACACAAGTGCCACCTCCTGCCCCACAAGTGCCACCTCCTGCCCCACAAGTGCCACCTCCTGCCCCACAAGTGCCACCTCCTGCCCCACAAGTGCCTCCTCCTGCCCCACAAGTGCCTCCTCCTGCCCCACAAGTGCTACCTCCTGCCACACAAGTGCCACTTCCTGCCCCACAAGTGCTACCTACTTCCCCACAAGTGCCACCTCCTGCCCCACAAATGCCTCCTCCTGACCCACAATTGCCACCTGCCGCCCCACAACTTCCACCTCACGCCCCACAAGTGCCACCTCCCGCCCCAGAAGTGCCACAACCCGCCCCACAAATCCAACTCCTGACCCACAAGTGCCACCTCCCGCCCCACAAGTTCCACCTCCCGCACCACAAGTGCCACCTCCTGCCCCACAAGTGCCACCTCCCGACCCACATGTACCAACTTCTGCCCCACAAGTGCCAGCTCCTGCCCCTCAAGTGTCACCTCCTCCCCACAAGTGCCACTTCCTGCCGCACAAGTGATACCTCCAGCCCCACAACTGCCACCACCCGCCCGACAACTTCCACCTCCCGCCTCACAAGTGCCACCTCCAGATCCACAAGAATTAACTCCTGCCCCACAAGTGCCACCTCCTGCCCTTCAAGAGCCACTTCTTGCCCCACAAGTAACATTTCCTGCCCCACAAGTGCCAATTCCTGCCCCACTAGTGCCACCTCCCGCCCCACAAGTGCCACCACCCTCCCCACAACTTCAACCTCCTTCCCCAAAATATCCACCTCCCGCCCCACAGGTGTCATCATCTGTCCCACAACTGCCACATCCCGCCCCACAAGTGCCACCCCTTGCCCCACAAGTGCCACATCCCACCGTACAATTTCCACCTCTTGTTACACAAGTCCCACCTCCCGCCCAACAACAGCCTCCTCCTGCCCCACAAGTGCAACCTCCTGCCCCACAAGTGCCACCTCGCATCCCACAAGTGCCACATCCCGCCCCACAAGTTCCACCTCCTGCCTTACAAGTGAAAATTCCTGCCCTACAAGTGCCAGCTCATTCCCCTGAAGTGCCAGCTCCTGCCCCACAAGTGCCACATTTGTCCACACCACTGCCACCTTCCCCCCAAATAATCCACCTCCTGCCCCACAAGTGTCACTGACCGCCCAACTTCATCCTCCTGACAAACAAGTGCAACCTCCTGCCCCACAAATTCCACCTTTCGCCCCACAAGTGCCACCTCCCGCTCCACAACTTCCACCTCCTGCCCCAGTAGTGTCACCTCCCGACCCACAAGTGCCACCTCCCGCCCCACAACTTCCATCTCCTGGCTCACAAGTTCCACCTCCTGCCTCAAAAGAGCCACCTCCCGCCCCACAACTTCCACGTAACGCCCCATAAGTTCCACCTCCTGCCCAACAAGTGCCACCTCTCGTCCCACAAGGACGACCTCCTGCCCCAAAAGTGCCACCTCCTGCCCCACAAGTTCTACCTCCTGCCCCACAAGTGCCACCTCCTGCCCCACAAGTGCCACCTCCTGCCCCACAAGTGCCACCTCCTGCCCAACAAGTGCCACCACCCTCCCCAAAATGCCAACTCCCGCCCCACAAGTGCCACGTCCAGCCCCACAACTTCCACCTCCTGCCCCAAAAGTGTCAACTCCTGCCCCATAAGTTCCATATCCCGCCCCACAAGTGCCACTACCTGCCCCACTAGTGCCATCTCCATTTTCACAGGTGCCACCTCCCGCCCCACAACTTCTACGTAACGCCCCATAAGTTCCACCTCCTGCCCAACAAGTGCCACCTCTCGTCCCACAAGGACCACCTCCTGCCCCACAAGTTCCACCTCTTGCCTCACAAGTGCCAAATACTTCCCCACAACTTCCACCTTCTGCCGCACTAGTGCCAACTCCAATTCCACAAGTGCCACCTCCCACACCACAAGTGCCACCACCTGACCCACAAGTGCCAACTCCTGCCCCACAAGTGCCATTTCTTGCCCCACAAGTGCCACCTCCTGCCCCACAAGTGCCATTTCCTGCCCTACAACTTCCACCTCCTGCCCCACAAGAGCCAGTTCCAGCCCCACAAATGCCACCTCCCGCCCCACAACTTCAACATCCCGCCATACAAGTGCCAACTCCTGCCCAACGTGTGCCACATCCTGCCCCACAAGTGCCAAATCCTGCCCCGCAACTTTTACCTCCTGCTCCACAAGTGCCAACTCCTGCCCCACATCATCCACCTCCTGCCCCACAAGTGCCACCTCCAGCCCCACAAGTGCCAACTCCTGCCCCACAAGTGCCACATCCCTCCCCACAAGTTCCAGCTCCTGCCCCACAAGTGCCACCTACCACGCCACAAATTCGACCTCCTGCCCCACAAGTTCCACCTCCCACCCCACAAGTGCCAAATCCTGCCACGCAACGTCCACATCCTGCTCCACAAGTGCCACCTCCTGCCCCACATCATCCACCTCCCATCCAACAAGTGCCACCACCTGCCCCACAAGTGCCAATTCCTGCCCCACAAGTGCCAGCACATGCTTCACAAGCGCCAGCTCCAGCCTAACATCATCCACCTCCTGCCCCACAAGTACCACCTCCCGCCCAACAATTGTGGCCACATGACAAACAAGTGAAAAATCCCACACCACAAGTGCCACTACATGCCCAACAGGTGCCACCTCCCACCCCACAACTTCAGCCTCCCGCCACAGAAGTGCCAACTCCTGCCCAACGTGTGATATCTCCTGCACCACAAGTTCCAAGTCTTGCCCCACAAGTTCCACCTACCATCCCACAAGTGCCACCTCCAGCCCCACAAGTGCCATCTCCCACCCCACAAGTACCAAATCCTGCCCCACAACTTCCACCTCCTGCCCCAGAAGTGCCATCTCCTGTCGCACAAGTTCCACCTTCTGCCCCACAAGTGTAACCTCCAGCCCCATAAGTGCCAAATCCTGCCCCACAACATCCACCTGTGCCCTACAAATACCATTTCCGGCTCCACATCATCCAACTCCTGCCCCACAAGTGCCACCTCCTGCCCAACAAGTGCCACCTCCTGCCCCACAAGTGCCACCTCCTGCCCCACAAGTGCCACCTCCCGACCCACAAGTGCCACCTCCCGACCCACAAGTGCCACCTCCTGCCGTGCAAGTGCCAGCTCCTGCCCCGAAAGTGCCAGCTCCTGCTCCACATGTGCCACCTCTCGCCCCACAAGTTCCAGCTCCCGCCCCATAAGTGCCACCTCCCTCTCCACAAATTCCACCTCCCACCCACAAGTGCCACATCGCTCCCCACAAGTGCCACCTCCTGCCCCACTAGTGCCACCTCCCGCCCCACAAGTGCCAACTCCAGCCCCACAAGTGCAACCTCCCACCCCACAAGTACCAAATCCTGCCCCACAACTTCCACCTCCTGCCCCAGAAGTGTCATCTCCTGCCCCACATGTGTCACCTCCTGCCGCACATCATCCACCTCCAAACCCATAAGTGCCACCTCCTGCACAACAAGTGCCAATTCCTGCCCCACAAGTGCCAGCACATGCTTCACAAGCGCCAGCTCCAGCCTAACATCATCCACCTCCTGCCCCACAAGTGCCACCTCCCGCCCCACAAGAGCCACTTCCTTCCCCACAAGTACCCCAGCCCACACCACAAGTTCCAATTCCTGCCATACAAGTGCCTCCTCCTTCCCCACAAGTGCCACCTCCTGCCCCACAACTTCCACCTTGCGACCCACAAGTGCGAACTCCCGCCAAACAACTGACACCTCCTGCCTCACAAGTGCCAACTCCTGCCCAACAAGTGCCACCTCCTGCCCCACTAGTGCCACCTCCCAACCCACAAGTGCCACCTCCTGCCCCGCCAGTTCCACCTCCCGTCCCACAAGTCCCACCTCCTGCCCCACAAGTGCCAACTCCTGGCAACGTGTGCCACATCCTAACCCACAAGTGCCAGCTCCTGCCCCACATGTTTCACCTACCATCCCACAAATTCCACCTCATGCCCCACAAGTGCCAACTCCCAACCCACAAATGCCAAATCCTGCAATGCAACTTCCACCTCCTGCTCCACAAGTGCCACCTCCTGCCCCACATCGTCCACCTCCCACCCAACAATTGCCACCACCTGCCCCACAAGTGCCAATTCCTGCCCCACAAGTGCCAGCTCCTGCCCCACAAGTGCCAGCTCCTGCCCCACAAGAGCCACTTCCTGTCCCACAAGTACCTCTTCCCTCCCAACAAGTTGCAATTTCCGCCCAACAAGTACCACCTCCTTCTGCACAAGTTCCACCTCCTGCCCTAAAAGCTCCATTTCCTGCCCCAGAAGTGCCACCTCCCGCCCCACAAGTGCCACCTCCTGCCCTACAACTTCCACCTCCTGCCCCATAAGTTCCACCTTACGCCCCACAAGTGCCATCTCCTGCCCCAAAAGCTCAATTTCCTGCCCAATGTATTCCTATGGGTACCTATGGGTTTCAATGTGGTCCCTATGTGCCTCTATGGGGTCTCTTATGGGTCTCAGCAAGGTCCCTATGTGTCTCTATGGGTCTCACTGTCCCCCACTGAAATCCATGGGGTCCCTATGTGTCCCAATGTCCCCCTATTGGTCCCAGTGTCAGCCTATGGGTCACAATGTGTCCCTATGTGTCCCAATGTCCCTCCTATGTGTTGCTAAGTGTCTCCATGGGGTCTCTTATGAGTATCTCTGGGCCAAAATATCTACCTATTGGTATCCATAGGTTACATTACGTCCCTATGTGCCTCTATGGGGTCTCTTAAGGGTTACAGCGGAGTCCTTATGTGTCTCTATGGGTCTCACTGTCCCCCACTATGTTCCATGGGGTCCCTATGTGTCCCAATATACCCCTATGGGTCCCAGTGTCTCCCTATGGGTCACTATTTGTTCCTAAGTGCCGAATGTCCCCCCTATGTGTCCCAATGGCCCACTTTGGGTTTCTATTGGGACTCTTATTGGTATCTCTGGGCCCAAATGTCTTCCTATGGGTATCTATGGGTTTCAATGAGGTCCCTATGTGCCTCTATGGGGTCTCTTATGGGTATCAGTGGAGCCCCTATGTGTCTCTACGGGTCTCAGTGTTCCCCACTGTAATCCATGGGGTCCCTCTGTGTCCCAATGTCCACACTATGGGTTGCTATGTACCTCTATGGGGTCTCTATGTGGTCTCTTATGGGTATTTCTGGGCCCAAATGTCTTCCTATGGGTATCTATGGGTTTCAATGTGGTAAATATGTGCCTCTATGGGTCTCACTGTCCCCCACCTTAATCCATGGGGTCTCTATGTGTCCCAATGTCCCCCTATGGGTCCCAGTGTCTCCCTATGGGTCACTATGTGTCCCTATGTGTCCCAATGTCCCCCCTATGGGTTGCTATGTGCCTCTTTGGGTTCTCTATGGGGCTCTATGGGGTGCCTATGGAGCTCTATGGAGTACTATGGGGTGTTCTGAGGTTTCTATGGGGTGTCTATGGAACGCTATGGTGTGCCTATGTGGCAAAATGAGTTTCTATGGGTGGCTATGGGAGATCTATGGGGCACAATGGGTTACCTATGGGGCTCTATGGGATGTCTATGGGGCTCTATGGCGCGGCTATATGTCCTTATGTGGTGTCTATGTGGCACTATGTTGTGCTATGGGGTGCTGTGAGGCACTATGGGCTGCTATGGGGCTCTATGGAGCAGTATAGGGTGTCTATGAGTCCCTATGGGGTGCAATGGGGCGTTGTGGGGCACAAGGGAGTGTCTATGAGGCTCCATGGGCTGCTATGGGGCACTATGGAGTAGCTATGGGATGATTTGGGGTCTCTTTGTGCCCCTATGGGGCGCTATGGGTCACTATGTGGTGTCTATGGGGCCCTATGGGGTGGCTATGCGGTGCTGTAGGATGGCTATGGGGTGCTTTGGGGTATCCTTGGGTTCCTATGGGGCGCTATGGGTGACTATGGGGTGCTATGGTTTGCTATGGGGCTCTATGCTGAAGAATGGGTCTATATGGGGCGCTATGGGGTCCCTATGGGGCTCTATGGGGAGTCTATGGGGTGTCTTTGGGGATCTATGGGTTGTCTGTGGGGCTCTATGGGGTCTGCATGGGGTCTGTATGGGGTTCAGTGGGTCTCTATGGGGCTCTATGGGGTGTCTACAGGCACTATGGGGCGATATGGGGTGTCTATGTGGTTCAATTGGGCTCTATGGTGTGGCTGTAGGGCATTATGTGGTGTCTATGGGGCACTGTGGGCTGCTATGGGGTGCTGTGGGGAACTATGGGGTGTCTATGGGGCTCTATGGAGCAGTATGCTGTGTCTATGGGTCCCTATGGGGTGCAATGGGGTGCTGTGGGGCACAATGGAGTGTCTATGAGGCTCCATGGGCTGCTATGGGGCACTATGGAGTAGCTATGGGGTGCTATGGGGTCTCTTTGGGCCCCTATGGGTCACTATGGGGTGTCTATGGGGCTCCATGGGGTATCTTTGTGTTCCTATGGGGCGCTATGGGTGACTATGGGGTCGCTATGGGTTTCTTTGAGGAAGTACCAACTCCTGCCCAACGTGTGATATCTCCTGCACCACAAGTTCCAAGACTTGCCCCACAAGTTCCACCTACCATCCCACAAGTGCCACCTCCTGCTCCACATGTGCCTCCTCCCGACGCACAAGTGCCACCTCCTGCCGTGCAAGTGCCAGCTCCTGCTCCACATGTGCCACCTCTCGCCCCACAAGTTCCAGCTCCCGCCCCATAAGTGCCACCTCCCTCTCCACAAATTCCACCTCCCGCCCACAAGTGCCACATCGCTCCCCACAAGTGCCACCTCCTGCCCCACTAGTGCCACCTCCCGCCCCACAAGTGCCAACTCCAGCCCCACAAGTGCAACCTCCCACCCCACAAGTACCAAATCCTGCCCCACAACTTCCACCTCCTGCCCCAGAAGTGCCATCTCCTGCCCCACATGTGTCACCTCCTGCCCCACATCATCCACCTCCAAACCCATGAATGCCACCTCCTGCACAACAAGTGCCATTTCCTGCCCCACAAGTGCCATTTCCCCCCCCACACGTGCCAACTCCTGCCTTACAAGTTTCACCTCCCACCCCACAAATTCCACCTCCCACCCCACAAGTTTCACCTCCTGCCCCAAAAGTGCCAATTCCTGCTTCACAAGTGCCAGCTCATGCTTCACAAATGCCAGCTCATGCCCCACATCATCAACTTCCTGCCCCACAAGTGCCACCTCTAACCGCACAAAGACAGCCTCCTGCCCCACATCATCCACCTCCTCCCCCACAAGTGACAATACCTGTTCCACAAGTGCCACCTCCCACCCCACAACTTCAACATCCCGCCACACAAGTGCCGACTCCTGGCAACGTGTGCCACATCCTGCCCCACAAGTGCCAGCTCCTGCCCCACATGTTCCACCTACCACCCCACAAATTCCACCTCATGCCCCACAAGTGCCAACTCCCAACCCACAAATGCCAAATCCTGCAATGCAACTTCCACCTCCTGCTCCACAAGTGCCACCTCCTGCCCCACATCGTCCACCTCCCACCCAACAAGTGCCACCACCTGCCCCACAAGTGCCAATTCCTGCCCCACAAGTGCTACTTCCTGCCTTACAAGTGCCACTTCCCGCTGCACAAGTGATACCTCCAGCCACACAACTGCCACCACCCGCCCCACAACTTCCACATCCCGCCTCACAACTGCAAGCTCCTGCCCCACAATTGCCACCTCCTACCACACAAGTGCCAACTCCTGCCCCACAAGTGCCACCTCATGTCCCTCAATTTTCACCTTATGCCCCAAAAGTGCCACCTCCCGCCCAACAAGTGCAACATCTCGCCCCACTAGTGCCACGTCCCGGCCCAAAATTGCTACCTCCTGCCCCACATCATCCACCTCCTGTTCCACAAATGTCACCTCCTGACCCACAACTTCCACCTCCTGCCCCACAAGTGCCACCTTCTGCCTCACAAGTGCCACCCCTTGCCCCACAAGTGCCACATCCCACCGCACAATTTCCACCTCTTGTTACACAAGTCCCACCTCCCGCCCAACAACAGCCTCCTCCTGCCCCACAAGTGCCACCTCCTGCCCCACAAGTGCCACCTCCCACCCCACAAGTGCCACGTCCTTCCCAATTGCCACGTCCTGTCCCACAAGTGCCACCTCCTGCCGTACAAGTGCCACCCTCTGCCCCACAATTGCCACTTCTTGCCCCACAATTGCCAATTCTTGCCCCACAACTTCAACCTCCCACCCCATAACTTCCACCTCCCGTCCCACAGCTTCCATATCCTGCCCCACAAGTGCCCGATCCTGCCCCAGAAGTACCACCACCTGACCCACAAGTGCCACCTCCTGTCCCACATGTGCCACCTCCTGCCCCACAAGTGCCACCTCCCGACCGACAAATGCCACCTCCCGCCAAACAACTGACACCTCCTGCCCCACAAGTGCCACCTCCCGCCAAACAACTGACACCTCCTGCCCCACAAGTGTCACCTCCTGCCCAACTAGTTCCACCTCTTGACCTACAAGTGCCACCTCCTGCCCCATAAGTTTCACCTCTCGCCCAACAAATGCCACCACCTCCCCCAAAAGCGCCACCTCCTGCCGCACAGGTGCCACTTCCTGCCCCACAACATCCACCTCCCACGCACAAGTGCAACCTACCGCCCCACAACTTCCTCCTCCTGCCCCACAAGTGCCACCTCCTGCCCCACAAGTGCCACCTCCTGCCCGACAAGAGCCACTTCCTGCCCGACTAGAGCCACTTCCCTCCCAACAAGTTCCAATTTCCGCCCTGCAAGTGCCACCTCCTGCCCCACAAGTGCAACCTCCTGCCCCACAAATGCCACCTTTCGACCCACAAATGCCACCTCCCGCTCCACAACTTCCACCTCCTGCCCCACAAGTGCCACCTCCCGACCCACAAGTGCCACCTCACGCCCAACATCTACCACCTCCCACCCAACAAGTGCCACCTCCCGCCCTACAACTTCCATCTCCTGGCCCACAAGTGCCACCTCCTGCCTCAAAAGAGCCACCTCCCGCCCCACAACTTCCACGTAACGCCCCATAAGTTCCACCTCCTGCCCAACAAGTGCCACCTCTCGTCCCACAAGGACCACCTCCTGCCCCACAAGTGCCACCTCCTGCCCCACAAGTGCCACCTCCTGCCCCACAAGTGTCAACTCATGCTCCACAAGTGCCACCTCCTGCTCCACAAGTTCCACCTCTTGCCCCACAAGTGCCAAATACTTCCCCACAACTTCCACCTTCTGCCCCACTAGTGCCAACTCCAATTCCACAAGTGCCATCTCCAGCCCTACAACTGCCACTTCCAGCCCCACAAGTGCCACCTCCCGCCCAGCAACTTCATCATCCCACCACACAAGTGCCAACTCCTGCCCGTGTGCCACATCCTGCCCCACAAGTGCCAACTCCTGCCGCACAACTGACAATTCCTGACCCAAAAGTGACAGCTCATGCTTCACAATTGCCAGCTCCTGCCCCACATCATCCACCTTCTGCCCCACAAGTGCCACCTCTCGCCCCACAAGTGCCACATCCCGCCCCACAAGTGCCACCTCCTTCCAAACTAGTGCAACCTCCTGCCCCACAAGTGCCATATCTCGCCAGACAATTTAGAGCTCCTGCCCCACAAGTGCTACATCCTGCACCACAACTTCAAACTCCTGCCCCACAAGTGCCAATTCCTGCCCCACATGTGCCAGCTCATGCTTCACAAGTGCCAGCTCCTGCACCACATCATCCACTTCCTGCCCACAAGTGTCAGTTCATGCCCCACAAGTGCCAGTTCATGCCCCACAAGTGCCAGCTCCTGCCCCACAAGTGCCACTTCCTTCACCACAGGTACCCCATCCCACCCCACAAGTTCCAATTCCTGCCATACAAGTGCCACCTCCTTCCCCACAAGTGCAACCTCCTGCCCCACAAGTGCCACCTCCCGCCCCACAAGTGCCACCTCCCGCCAAACAACTGCCACCTCCTGCCCCACAAGTGTCACCTCCTGCCCAACTAGTTCCACCTCTTGACCTACAAGTTCCACCTCCTGCCCCATAAGTTTCATCTCTCGCCCAACAAATGCCACCACCTCCCCCAAAAGCGCCGCCTCCTGCCCCACAGGTGCCATTTCCTGCCCCACAACATCCACCTCCCACGCACAAGTGCAACCTACCGCCCCACAACTTCCACCTCCTGCCCCACAAGTGCCAACACCTGCCCCACAAGTGCCACCTCCTGCCCCGCCAGTGCCACCAGTCACCCTGTATGTCCAGCTCCTGCCCCACAAGTGCCAGCTCATGCTTCACAAGTGCCAGCTCCTGCCCCACAAAGACAGCCTCCTGCCCCACATCATCCACCTCCTCCCCCACAAGTGACAATACTTATTCCACAGGTGCCACCTCCCGCCCCACAAATGCCAAATCCTGCCCTACAACTTCCACCTCCTGCCCCACAAGTGCCAATTCCTGCCCCACAAGTTCCAGCTCATGCTTCACAAGTGCCAGCTCCTGCCCCACATCATCCACTTCCTGCTCACATGTGCCACCTCCTGTCCGACAAAGACCACCTCCTGCCCCACATCATCCACCCCCTGCCCCACAAGTGCCACCTCCTGCCCCACATCATCCACCCCCTGCCCCACAACGACCACCCCCTGCACCACAAGTGCCACTTCCTGCCCTACAAGTGCCAGCTCATTCCCCTGAAGTGCCAGCTCCTGCTTCACAAGTGCCACAGTTTGACACACCACTGCCACCTCCCCCCCAATATAATCCACCTCCTGCCCCACAAGTGTCACTGACCGCCCAGCTTCCTCCTCCTGACACACAACTTCAACCTCCTGCCCCACAAGTGCCAGCTCCTGCCCGACAAGAGCCACTTCCTGCCCCACAAGTACCTCTTCCCTCACAACAAGTTCCAATTTCCGCCCCACAAGTGCCACCTCCTGCCCCACAAGTGCAACCTCCTGCCCCACAAATGCCACCTTTCGCCCCACAAATGCCACTTCCCGCTCCACAACTTCCACCTCCTGCCCCACAAGTGCCACCTCCTGACGCACTAGTGCCACCTAACGCCCAACATCTACCACCTCCCACCCCACAAGTGCCACCTCCCGCCCTAAAGCTTCCACCTTCTGCCCCACAATTGCCACCTCCTGCCCCACAAGTGCCACCTCTAACCCCACAAAGACAGCCTCCTGCCCCACATCATCCAACTCCTGCCCCACAAGTGCCAATTCCTGCCCCACAAGTGCCACCTCTTACCCCACAGGTGCCACCACCTACCCCACAAAGACCACCTCCTGCCCCACATCATCCACCTCCTCCCCCACAAGTGACAATACCTGTTCCACAAGTGCCACCTCCCGCCCCACAACTTCAACATCCCGCCACACAAGTGCCGACTCCTGGCAACGTGTGCCACATCCTGCCCCACAAGTGCCAGCTCCTGCCCCACATGTTCCACCTACCACCCCACAAATTCCACCTCATGCCCCACAAGTGCCAACTCCCAACCCACAAATGCCAAATCCTGCAATGCAACTTCCACCTCCTGCTCCACAAGTGCAACCTCCTGCCCCACATCGTCCACCTCCCACCCAACAAGTGCCACCACCTGCCCCACAAGTGCCAATTCCTGCCCCACATGTGCCAGCTCATGCTTCACAAGTGCCAGCTCCTGCACTACGTCATCCACTTCCTGCTCACAAGTGCTACCTCCTGACCGACAAAGACATCCTCCTGCCCCACAAGTGCCAATTCCTGCCCCACAAGTGCCACCACCTGCCCCACAAGTACCACATTATTCCACACCACTGCCACCTCCCCCCCCAAATAATCCACCTCCTGCCCCACAAGTGTCACTGACTGACCAACTTCCTCCTCCTGCCCCACAAGTGCCAGCTCCTGCCCCACAAGTGCCAGCTCCTGCCCCACAAGAGCCACTTCCTGCCCCACAAGTACCTCTTCCCTCCCAACAAGTTCCAATTTCCGCCAAACAAGTACCACCTCCTTCTGCACAAGTTCCACCTCCTGCCCTAAAAGCTCCATTTCCTGCCCCAGAAGTGCCACCTCCCGCCCCACAAGTGCCACCTCCTGCCCTACAACTTCCACCTCCCGCCCCACAAGTGCCACCTCCTGCCCTACAACTTCCACCTCCTGGCCCACAAGTGCCACCTCCCGCCCTACAACTGCCAAACCCTGCCCCAAAACTTCCACCTCCTGCCCAACAATTTCCAACTCGTGCCCCACAATTGCCACCTCCTGCCACACAAATGCCACCTTCTGCCTCAAAATGCCACCTCCTGCCCAACAACTCCAACCTCCCGCCCCACAAGTACTACCTCCTGCTCCACAAGTTCCACCTCCTGCCCCATAAGTTCCACCTTACGCCCCACAAGTGCCATCTCCTGCCCCAAAAGCTCAATTTCCTGCCCCATCAGTGCCACCTCCCGCACCACAAGTGCCACCTCCTGCCCCATAAGTGCCAATTTCTGCCCCACAAGTGCCACTTCCCGCCTTACAAATGCCACCTCCTGCCCCACAACTTTCACCTCCTGCCCCACAAGTGCAACCTCCCTGCCCACGAGTGACACAATCTGCCCAAGTGCCACCTCCTGCCTCACAACTTCCACCTCCTGCCCCACAATTGCCACCTCCTGTCTCACAAGTGCAACCTCCCGCCCCACAACTTCCACAACCTGCCCCACAAGTGCCACCTCCCGTCACTCAACTTCCAACTCCCGCCCCACAAGTGCCACCTCCCGCCCTACAACTTCCACCTCCCGCACCACAACTTCCACCTCCTGCCTCACAAGTTCCACATCCCGCCCCACAACTTCATTCTCCCGCCCCACAACTTCCAACTCCTGGCCCACAAGTGCGACCTCCTGCCCCACCATTACCACCTCCTGCCCCACAATTTCCACCTCCTGCCCCACAAGTGCCACAACCTGCTCCACAATTTCAACGTCCTGCCTTACAAGTGCCACATTCTGCCCCACAAGTGTAGGCTCCTGCTCCACAAGTGCCACCTCCCGAACCACAACCTCAACCTCTGGCCCCACAAGTCCCACCTCCCGCCCCACAAGTGCCACATCCCGCCCCACAAGTGCCACCACCCGCCCCACAAGTGCCACCTTCTGTTCCACAACTTCCACCTCCTGCCCCACAAGTGTTGCATTTTGCCCCACAAGTGCCACCTCCCGCCTCACAAGTGCCAACTCCTGCCCCGCAACTTCCATCTCCTGCTCCACAAGTGCCACCTTGAACCGCACAATTGCCACCTCCTTCCCCATATCAACCACCTCCCATCCAACAAGTGCCACCTCCTGCCCCACAATGACCACCTCCTGCCCCACATCATCCACCCCCTGCGCCACAAGTGCCACCTCCTGCCCTACAAGTGCCAGCTCATTCCCCTGAAGTGCCACCTCCGGGCCCACAAGCGTCACTGACCGCCCAACTTCCTCCTCCTGACACACAACTGCAACCTCCTGCCCCACAAGTGCCACCTCCCGCCCTACAACTTCCACCTCCCACTCCACAACTTACACCTCCTGCCCCACAAGTGCCACCTCCCGCCCTACAACTTCCATCTCCTGGCTCACAAGTTCCACCTCCTGCCTAAAAAGAGCCACCTCCCGCCCCACAACTTCCACGTAACGTCCCATAAGTTCCACCTCCTGCCCCACAAGTGCCAACTCCTGCCCCACAAGTGCCACCTCCTGCCCAACAAGTGCCACCACCCTCCCCAAAATGCCAACTCCCGCCCCACAAGTGCCACGTCCAGCCCCACAACTTCCACCTCCTGCCTCAAAAACAAAAACTTATGGGGCAGGAGTGTCAACTCCTGCCCCATAAGTTCCATATCCCGCCCCACAAGTGCTACTACCTGCCCCACTAGTGCCATCTCCATTTCCATAGGTTCCACCTCCCGCCCCACAACTTCCACGTAACGCCCCATAAGTTCCACCTCCTGCCCAACAAGTGCCACCTCTCGTCCCACAAGGACCACCTCCAGCCCCACAAGTGCCACCTCCTGCCGCACAAGTGCCATTTCCTGCCCTACAACTTCGACCTCCTGCCCCACAAGAGCCAGTTCCAGCCCCACAAATGCCACCTCCTGCCCCACAACTTCAACATCCCGCCATACAAGTGCCACCTCCTGCCCAACGTGTGCCACATCCTGCCCCACAAGTGCCAAATCCTGCCCCGCAACTTTTACCTCCTGCTCCACCAGTTCCAACTCCTGCCCCACATCATCCACCTCCTGCCCCACAAGTGCCACCTCCAGCCCCACAAGTGCCACATCCCTCCCCACAAGTGCCACCTCCTGCCCCACAAGTGCCACCTCCCGCCCCACAACTTCCAACCCCTCCCCTCAAGTTACATCTCCTGCCCCACAAGTGCCAACACCTGACCCACAAGTGCCACCTCCTGCCCCACAACTTTACATTCCGCCCCACAATTTCCACCTCCTGTCTTACAAGTTCCACTTCCTGCCCCACAAGTGCCAGCTCAGGCTTCACAAGTGCCAGCTCCTGCACCACATCATCCACTTCCCGCCCCACAAGTGCCACCTCCTGCCCAACAATTGCCATTTCTTACCCCACAGGTTCCAACTCCTGTCCCACATGTGCCAACTCCTGCCCCACAAGTGCCATTTCCTGCCCCACAACTTCCACCTCCCGCCCCAGAAGTGCCAGTTCCTGTCCCACAAGTGCCACCTACCATGCCACAAATTCCACCTCCTGCCCCACAAGTTCCACCTCCTGCCCCACAATGACCACCTCCTGCCCCACATTATCCACCTCCTGCCCCACATCATCCACCTCCTGCCCCACAAGTTCCAATTCCTGCCCTACAAGTGCCAGCTCATTCCCCTGAAGTGCCAGCTCCTGCCCCACAAGTGCCACATTTTGCCACACCACTGCCACCTCCCCCCCCAAATAATCCACCTCCTGCCCCACAAGTGTCACTGACCGCCCAACTTCCTCCTCCTGACCCACAAGTGCAACCTCCTGCCCCACAACTTCAACATCCCGCCACACAAGTGCCGACTCCTGCCCAACGTGTGCCACATCCTGCCCCACAAGTGCCAACTCCTGCCCCACATCGTCCACCTCCCACCCAGCAAGTGCCACCTCCTGCCCCACAAGTGCCAAATCCTGCCCTACATGTGCCAGCTCATGCCCCACAAGTGCCAGGTCCTGTCCCACATTATCCACCTTCTGCCCCACAAGTGCCACCTCCTGTCCCACATGTGCTAACTCCTGCCTCACAAGTGCCATTTTCAGCCCCACAACTTCTACCTCACGGCCCACAAGAGCCAGTTCCAGCCCCACAAATGCCACCTCCCGCCCCACAACTTCAACATCCCGCCACACAAGTGCCACCTCCTGCCCCACAAGTGCCAAATCCTGTTCTGCAACTTCCAACTCCTGCTCCACAAGTGCCACCTCCTGCCCCACAAGTTACATCTCCCGCCCCACAAGTGCCACCTCCTGCCTCAAAACTTCCAACTCCCACCACAACAATTTCCACCTCCTGTCTTACAAGTTCCACTTCCGCCCCACAAGTGCCACCTCCAGCCCCATAAGTGCCTAATCATGCCCCACAACATCCACCTGTGCCCTACAAATTTCCGGCTCCACATCATCCAACTCCAGCCCCACAAGCGCCACCTCCTGCACAAAAAGATCCACCTCAAGCCCCACAGGTGCCACCTCCCGCCCCACAACTTCCACCTCCCGCCCCACAATTGTCACCTCCTGCCCAACAAGTGCCATTTCTTAACCCACAGGTTCCAAATCCTACCCCACTGGTGCCATTTCCTGCCCCACAAGTGCCATTTCCCTCCCCACATGTGCCAACTCCTGCCTTACAAGTTTCACCTCCCACCCCACAAATTCCACCTCCCACCCCACAAGTGCCACCTCCTGCCCCACAAGTGCCAGCTCCTGCCCCACATCATCCACCTCCTCCCCCAAAAGTGACAATACCTGTTCCAGAAGTGCCACCTCCCGCCCCACAACTTCAACATCCCGCCACACAAGTGCCGACTCCTGGCAACGTGTGCCACATCCTGCCCCACAAGTGCCAGCTCCTGCCCCACATGTTCCACCTACCACCCCACAAATTCCACCTCATGCCCCACAAGTGCCAACTCCCAACCCACAAATGCCAAATCCTGCAATGCAACTTCCACCTCCTGCTCCACAAGTGCCACCTCCTGCCCCACATCGTCCACCTCCCACCCAACAAGTGCCACCACCTGCCCCACAAGTGCCAATTCCTGCCCCACATGTGCCAGCTCATGCTTCACAAGTGCCAGCTCCTGCACTACATCATCCACTTCCTGCTCACAAGTGCCACCTCCTGACCGACAAAGACATCCTCCTGCCCCATAAGTGCCAATTTCTGCCCCACAAGTGCCAGCTCATTCCCCTGAAGTTCCACATTTGTCCACAGCACAGCCTCCTCCCCCCCAAATAATCCACCTCCTGCCCCACAAGTGTCACTGACTGACCAACTTCCTCCTCCTGCCCCACAAGTGCCACCTCCTGCCCTACAACTTCCACCTCCCGCCCCACAAGTGCCACCTCCTGCCCTACAACTTCCACCTCCTGGCCCACAAGTGCCACCTCCCGCCCTACAACTGCCAAACCCTGCCCCAAAACTTCCACCTCCTGCCCAACAATTTCCAACTCGTGCCCCACAATTGCCACCTCCTGCCACACAAATGCCACCTTCTGCCTCAAAATGCCACCTCCTGCCCAACAACTCCAACCTCCCGCCCCACAAGTACCACCTCCTGCTCCACAAGTTCCACCTCCTGCCCCATAGTTCCACCTTACGCCCCACAAGTGCCATCTCCTGCCCCAAAAGCTAAATTTCCTGCCCAATGTATTCCTATGGGTACCTATGGGTTTCAATGTGGTCCCTATGTGCCTCTATGGGGTCTCTTATGGGTCTCAGCGAGGTCCCTATGTGTCTCTATGGGTCTCACTGTCCCCCACTGAAATCCATGGGGTCCCTATGTGTCCCAATGTCCCCCTATTGGTCCCAGTGTCAGCCTATGGGTCACAATGTGTCCCTATGTGTCCCAATGTCCCTCCTATGTGTTGCTAAGTGTCTCCATGGGGTCTCTTATGAGTATCTCTGGGCCAAAATATCTACCTATTGGTATCCATAGGTTACATTACGTCCCTATGTGCCTCTATGGGGTCTCTTATGGGTATCAGTGGAGCCCCTATGTGTCTCTACGGGTCTCAGTGTTCCCCACTGTAATCCATGGGGTCCCTCTGTGTCCAAATGTCCACACTATGGGTTGCTATGTACCTCTATGGGGTCTCTATGTGGTCTCTTATGGGTATCTCTGGGCCCAAATGTCTTCCTATGGGTATCTATGGGTTTCAATGTGGTCCCTATGTGCCTCTATGGGTCTCACTGTCCCCCACCTTAATCCATGGGGTCTCTATGTGTCCCAATGTCCCCCTAAGGGTCCCAGTGTCTCCCTATGGGTCACTATGTGTCCCAATATCCCCCCTATGGGTAGCTATGTGCCTCTATGGGGTCTCTTATTTGTATCTATGGGCTTAAATGTCCACCTATGGGTATCTATGGGTTTCAATGTGGTCCCTATGTGCCTCTATGGTGTCTCTTATGGGTCTCAGCAGAGTCTCTATGTGTCTCTACGGGTATCACTGTCCCCCACTGTAATCCATGGTGTCCCTATGTGTCCCAATGTCCCCCCTATGGGTTGCTATGTGCCTCTATGGGTTCTCTATGGGGCTCTATGGGGTGCCTATGGTGCTCTATGGGGTTCTATGGGGCGTTCTGAGGTTTCTATGGGGTGTCTATGGAACGCTATGGTGTGTCTATGTGGCAAAATGAGTTTCTATGGGTGGCTATGGGAGCTCTATGGGGCACAATGGGTTGCCTACGGGGCTCTATGGGATGTCTATGGGGCTCTATGGCGCGGCTATATGTCCTTATGTGGTGTCTATGTGGCACTATGTTTTGCTATGGGGTGCTGTGAGGCACTATGGGGTGCTATGGGGCTCTATGGAGCAGTATAGGGTGTCTATGGGTCCCTATGGGGTGCAATGGGGCGCTGTGGGGCACAAGGGAGTGTCTATGAGGCTCCATGGGCTGCTATGGGGCACTGTGGAGTAGCTATGGGATGATTTGGGGTCTCTTTGTGCCCCTATGGGGCGATATGGGTCAATATGTGGTGTCTATGGGGCTCTATGGGGTGGCTATGCGGTGCTGTAGGGTGGCTATGGGGTGCTTTGGGGTATCCTTGGGTTCCTATGGGGCGCTATGGGTGACTATGGGGTGCTATGGTTTGCTATGGGGCTCTATGCAGAAGAATGTGGTCTCTATGGGGCGCTATGAGGTCCCTATGGGGCTCTATGTGAAGTCTCTGGGGTGTCTTTGGGGATCTATGGGTTGACTGTGGGGCTCTATGGGGTCTGCATGGGGTCTGTATGGGGTTCAGTGGGTCTCTATGGGGCTCTATGGGGTGTCTACAGGCACTATGGGGCGATATGGGGTGTCTATGTGGTTCAATTGGGCTCTATGGTGTGGCTGTAGGGCCTTATGTGGTGTCTATAGGGCACTGTGGGTTGCTATGGGGTGCTGTGGGGAACTACGGGGTGTCTATGGGGCTCTATGGAGCAGTATGCTGTGTCTATGGGTCCCTATGGGGTGCAATGGGGTGCTGTGGGGCACAATGGAGTGTCTATGAGGCTCCATGGGCTGCTATGGGTCACTATGGAGTAGCTATAGGGTGCTATGGGGTCTCTTTGGGCCCCTATGGGTCACTATGGGGTGTCTATGGGGCTCTATGGGGTATCTTTGTGTTCCTATGGGGCGCTATGGGTGACTATGGGGTCGCTATGGGTTTCTTTGAGGCACTATGGGTCGCTATGGGGTCTCTATGTGTCTCAATTTATCCTTATGGCTCCTAATGACTGTCTATGTGTCTCTATGTGTCCCTATGGGTCCCAGTGTCTCTCTATGGGTCCCAATGTCTTCCTCTGGATCTCTATGGGTCCCTAGGGGTCCCAGTGTCTCTCTATGGGTCCCAATGTCTTCCTCTGGATCTGTATGGGTCCCAGTGTCTCTCTATGTCCCCCTGTCTAGGTGGTAACTATACAGATGGTAACAAAGATGGTAACAAATGTACAGAGGTTCTAAGCGAGAGAGAAACTCACCAGTGGTGATGCCTTCGCTGAGGAAGCTGGGGCGGTCTTCACTGCAGAGCGATGTCCAAGAGATGCTGCCTCACAGAATCACAGAATTCTCAAGGTTGGAAAAGGGCTGCCAGCTTTTGTAGGAGAATAGCATGGGAGACAGTTGTGAAGGCTTTGCTGAAGTCCAAGTAGAGCACATCAACAGCCTTTCTTTCTTTCCTTCATCCATCAGATGGGTCACAGGATCGTAGAAGGAGATCAGATTGGTCAAGCAGGAGCTGCCCTTCACGAACCCATGCTGGCTAGGTCTGATCTCCTGCTCATCCCACACCTGCCGCATCTGTCATCTCCCTCAAGACAATTCGTTCCATTCCCTTCCCTGGCACCGAGGTCAGGCTAACAGGCCTGGAGTTGCCCGGATCCTCCTGACAACCTTGCTTGGAAATGGGAGTCACGTTGGCAAGCCTCCAGTCTTCTGGGACCTCACCCGGTAACAGGGAGCTCGGAAAGATAATGGAAAGCGGCTCGAGTGAGGGTCAGCCCTTAAATGAGGTCTCAGAGGAGGTGGAGTCGAGCTCCAGCCCTCCCGGGAGCACAGCTCCATTACTCTCACCTGTGCTCCCGCAGCTGACCCCACACTTGCCTCAGCTGATTAATCAGAGGTTCAGGCTGTGATTACCAATCTCCCACACAGCCCCTGTGGGTCCCAATGTTTCCCTATGTGTCTCTGGGTGTCCCTATAGGACTCTATGGGGTTATTATGCCTCTAAATGGGTCCCTATATGTCTCTATGTCTCTCTATGGGGTCCCTATGTGTCCCAATGTCCCCACTATGGTTTGCTATGTGCCTCTATGGGGTCTCTATGGGGTCTTTTATGGGTAACTATCGTCCCAAATGTATTCCTAAGGGTATCTATGGGTTTCAATGTGGTCCCTATGTGCCTCTATGGGGTCTCTTATGGGTCTCAACGAAGTCCCTATGTGTCTCTATGGGTCTCACTGTCCCCCACTGTAATCCATGGGATCCCTCTGTGTCCCAATGTCCCCCTATTTGTCCCAGTGTCAGCCTATGGGTCACAATGTGTCCCTATGTGTCCCAATGTCCCTCCTATGTGTTGCTAAGTGTCTCCATGTGGTCTCTTATGAGTATCTCTGGGCCAAAATATCTACCTATTGGTATCCATAGGTTACATTACGTCCCTATGTGCCTCTATGGGGTCTCTTAAGGGTTACAGCGGAGTCCCTATGTGTCTCTATGGGTCTCATTGTCCCCCACTATGTTCCATGGGGTCCCTCTGTGTCCCAATATACCCCTATGGGTCCCAGTGTCTCCCTATGGGTCACTATGTGTCCCTATGTGTCCCAATATCCCCCCTATGGGAAGCTATGTGCCTCTATGGGGTCTCTTATTCGTATCTATGGGCTTAAATGTTCTCCTATGGGTATCTATGGGTTTCAGTGTAGTCCCTATGTGCCTCTATGGGGTCTCTTATGGGTCTCAGCAGAGTCTCTGTGTGTCTCTACGGGTATCACTGTCCCCCACTGTAATCCATGGTGTCCCTATGTGTCCCAATGTCACCCTATGGGTCCCAGTGTCTCCCTATGGGTCACTATGTGTCCCTATGTGTCCCAATGTCCCCCCTATGGGTTGCTATGTGCCTCTATGGGTTCTCTATGGGGCTCTATGGGGTGCCTATGGAGCTCTATGGGGTTCTATGGGGCGTTCTGAGGTTTCTATGGGGTGTCTATGGAACGCTATGGTGTGTCTATGTGGCAAAATGAGTTTCTATGGGTGGCTATGGGAGCTCTATGGGGCACAATGGGTTGCCTACGGGGCTCTATGGGATGTCTATGGGGCTCTATGGTGTGGCTATATGTCCTTATGTGGTGTCTATGTGGCACTATGTTGTGCTATGGGGTGCTGTGAAGCACTATGGGGTGCTATGGGGCTCTATGGAGCAGTATAGGGTGTCTATGGGTCCCTATGTGGTGCAATGGGGTGCTGTGGGGCACAAGGGAGTGTCTATGAGGCTCCATGGGCTGCTATGGGGCACTGTGGAGTAGCTATGGGATGATTTGGGGTCTCTTTGTGCCCCTATGGGGCGCTATGTGTCACTATGTGGTGTCTATGGGGCTCTATGGGGTGGCTATGCGGTGCTGTAGGGTGGCTACGGGGTGCTTTGGGGTATCCTTGGGTTCCTATGGGGCGCTATGGGTGACTATGGGGTGCTATGGTTTTCTATGGGGCTCTATGCGGAAGAATGGGGTCTCTATGGGGCGCTATGGGGTCCCTATGGGGCTCTATGGGGAGTCTATGGGGTGTCTTTGGGGATCTATGGGTTGTCTGTGGGGCTCTATGGGGTCTGCATGGGATCTGCATGGGGTTCAGTGGGTCTCTATGGGGCTCTATGGGGTATCTACAGGCACTATGGGGCGATATGGGGTGTCTATGTGGTTCAATTGGGCTCTATGGTGTGGCTGTAGGGCCTTATGTGGTGTCTATGGGGCACTGTGGGCTGCTATGGGGTGCTGTGGGGAACTATGGGGTGTCTATGGGGCAGTATGCTGTGTCTATGGGTCCCTATGGGGTGCAATGGGTTGCTGTGGGGCACAATGGAGTGTCTATGAGGCTCCATGGGCTGCTATGGGGCACTATGGAGTAGCTATGGGGTGCTATGGGGTCTCTTTGGGCCCCTATGGGTCACTATGGGGTGTCTATGGGGCTCCATGGGGTATCTTTGTGTTCCTATGGGGCGCTATGGGTGACTATGGGGTCGCTATGGGTTTCTTTGAGGAAGTGCCAACTCCTGCCCAACGTGTGATATCTCCTGCACCACAAGTTCCAAGACTTGCCCCACAAGTTCCACCTACCATCCCACAAGTGCCACCTCCTGCCCCACTAGTGCCACCTCCCGCCCCACAAGTACCAAATCCTGCCCCACAACTTCCACCTCCTGCCCCAGAAGTGCCATCTCCTGCCCCACATGTGTCACCTCCTGCCCCACATCATCCACCTCCAAACCCATAAATGCCACCTCCTGCACAACAAGTGCCATTTCCTGCCCCACAAGTGCCATTTCCCCCCCACATGTGCCAACTCCTGCCTTACAAGTTTCACCTCCCACCCCACAAATTCCTCCTCCCACCCCACAAGTTCCACCTCCTGCCCCAAAAGTGCCAATTCCTGCTTCACAAGTGCCAGCTCATGCTTCACAAATGCCAGCTCATGCCCCACATCATCAACTTCCTGCCCCACAAGTGCCACCTCTAACCCCACAAAGACAGCCTCCTGCCCCACATCATCCACCTCCTGCCCCACAAGTGCCAATTCCTGCCCCACAAGTGCCAGCTCATGCCTCACAAGTGCCACCTCCTACCCCACAAAGACCACCTCTTGCCCCACATCATCCAACTCCTGCCCCACAAGTGACAATACCTGTTCCACAAGTGCCACCTCCCGCCCCACAACATCAACATCCCGCCACACAAGTGCCGACTCCTGGCAACGTGTGCCACATCCTGCCCCACAAGTGCCAGCACCTGCCCCACATGTTCCACCTACCACCCCACAAATTCCACCTCATGCCCCACAAGTGCCAACTCCCAACCCACAAATGCCAAATCCTGCAATGCAACTTCCACCTCCTGCTCCACAAGTGCCACCTCCTGCCCCACATCGTCCACCTCCCACCCAACAAGTGCCACCACCTGCCCCACAAGTGCCAATTCCTGCCCCACATGTGCCAGCTCATGCTTCACAAGTGCCAGCTCCTGCACTACGTCATCCACTTCCTGCTCACAAGTGCCACCTCCTGACCGACAAAGACATCCTCCTGCTCCACAAGTGCCAATTCCTGCCCCACAAGTGCCAGTTCATGCCCCACAAGTGCCACATTATTCCACACCACTGCCTCCTCCCCCCCAAATAATCCACCTCCTACCCCACAAGTGTCACTGACTGACCAACTTCCTCCTCCTGCCCCACAAGTGCCAGCTCATGCTTCACAAGTGCCAGCTCCTGCCCCTCATCATCCACCTCCTGCCCCACAAGTGCCACCTCCTGACCCACAACATCCACCTCCAGCCCCACAAGAGCCGCCTCCTGCCCGACAAGTTACACCTGCTACAAGTTCCACAAGTGCCACCTCCCTGCTCACGAGTGCCACATCAACCCAACATGTACCACCTCCTGCATCACAACTTCCACCTCCCGCCCCACATGTACCACCTCCTGCATCACAACTTCAACCTCCCGCCCCACATGTACCACCTCCTGCATCACAACTTCCACCTCCCGCCCCACATGTACCACCTCCTGCATCACAACTTCCACCTCCCGCCCCACATGTACCACCTCCTGCATCACAACTTCCACCTCCCGCCCCACATGTACCACCTCCTGCATCACAACTTCCACCTCCCGCCCCACATGTACCACCTCCTGCATCACAACTTACACCTCCCGCCCCAAGAATGCCACATCCTGCCCCATAAGTGCCACCTCGTGCCTCACAAGTGCCACCCCCCCCCACAAGTGCCACCTCCCGCCCCACAAGTGCCATCTCCCACGCACAAGTGCCACATCCTGCCCCACAAGTGTCACCTCCTGCCCACAAGTGCCATCTCCCGCCCCACAAGTGCCACCTCACACCCCAACAGTGTCAACTTCCGCCCCACAAGTGCCACCTCACGCCCCACAACTTCCACATCCCGCCCCACAAGTGCCAACACCTGACACACAAATGCCACCACCTGACCCACTAATGCAACTATGTGCCCCACAAGTGCCAGCCCCTGCCCCACATCATCCACCTCCTGCCCCACAAGTGCCACCTCCCACCCCACAAGTTTAACCTCCAGACACACAAGTGCCATCTCCCGCCCCACAAGTGCCATCTCCCGCCCCACAAGTGCCATCTCCCGCCCCACAAGTGCCAAATCCTGACGTGCAACTTCCACCTCCAGCTCCACAAGTGCCATCTCCTTCCCCACAAGTGCCACCTCCCGCCACACAAGTGCCACCTCCCGCCCCTCTATAGCCACCTCCTGCCCCACAAGTTCCACCTCTTGCCCCACAACGTCGACCCCCGCCCCACATGTGCCACCACCTGACCCACAAGTGCCAACTCCTGCCCCACAAGTGTTACCTCTCGCCCCACAACTTCAACCTCCAGCCACACAAGTGCCAACTCCTGCCCAACAAGTGCCACCTCCCGCCCCACTACTTCCACGTCACACCCCAAATCTTCTTACCTTCCACCCCACAAGTGCCACCTCCTGCCCCAAACCTTCAACCTACTGCCCCACAACTGCCACTTCCCACCCAGTAATTGCCACCCCCCGCCACACAAGTGCCTCCTCCCACCCCACAAGTGCCAACCCTTACCCCACAAGTGCCAACTCCTGCCCCACATCATCCACCAACCGCCCCCCAAGTGCCACCTCCTGCACCACAAGTGCCACCTCCCGACCCACAACTTCCAGCTCCCGGCCCACAATTGCCACCTCCTGCCCCACAACTTCCATCTCCCGCTCCACAAGTGCCACCTACTGCACAACAAATACCATCTCCTGCCCCATAAGTGCCATCTCCTGCCCCACAGGTGCCACCTACTGTTCCACATCATCCACTCCTTCCCCACATCATCCACCTCCTGTTCCACAAATGTCACCTCCTGACCCACAACTTCCACATCCTGCCCCATAAGTGCCACCTCTTGCCCCACATAATCCACGTCCTGCTCCAAAATTGCCACCTCCTGCCCCACAAGTGCCACCTCCCACCCCACAAGTGCCACCTCCAGCCCCACCAGTTCCACCGCCCGCCCCACAAGTACCACCTCCTGACCCAGAAGTGCCACTACGTGACCCACAATTGCCACCTCTCGTCTCACAATTGCAACTCTCGCCCAACAAGTGCCACCTCCTGCCCCACAATTGCCACCACCCCCCCAACAAGTGCCACCTCCCGCCCCACAAGTACCACATCCCACCCCACAAGTGCAACCTCCTGCCCCACAAGTGCCAACTCTCGCCCCACAAGTGCCAACTCCTGCCCCACAACATCCACCTCACGCTCCAAAAGTGCCACCTCCTGCCCCACAAGTGCTACTTCCTGCCTTACAAGTGCCACTTCCCGCTGCACAAGTGACACCTCCAGCCCCACAGCTGCCACAACCCGCCCAACAACTTCCACATCCCGCCTCACAACTGCAAGCTCCTGCCCCACAATTGCCACCTCCTACCACACAAGTGCCAACTCCTGCCCCACAAGTGCCACATCCCGCCCCACAAGTGCTACCTCCTGCCTTACAAGTGCCCATTCCTGCTTCACAAGTGCCAGCTCATGCCCCACATCATCACCTTCCTGCCCCACAAGTGCCACCTCCAACCCCACAAAGACAGCCTCCTGCCCCACATCATCCACCTCCTGCCCCACAAGTGCCAATTCCTGCCCCACAATTGCCAGCTCATGCCCCACAAGTGCCAGCTCCTGCCCCACAAGTGCCAGCTCTTGCCTCACAGGTGCCACCTCCTGCCCCACAAAGTCCACCTCCTGCCCCACAAGTGCCAACTCCTGCCCCACAAGTGCCACAACCTGCTCCACAATTTCAACGTCCTGCCTTACAAGTGCCACATTCTGCCCCACAAGTGTAGGCTCCTGCTCCACAAGTGCCACCTCCCGAACCACAACCTCAACCTCTGGCCCCACAAGTCCCACCTCCCGCCCCACAAGTGCCACATCCCGCCCCACAAGTGCCACCACCCGCCCCACAAGTGCCACCTTCTGTTCCACAACTTCCACCTCCTGCCCCACAAGTTATAACTCCTGCCCCACAAGTGTTGCATTTTGCCCCACAAGTGCCACCTCCCGCCTCACAAGTGCCACCTCCCGACCCACAAGTGCCACCTCCCGCCCCACATCATCCACCTCCCGCCCCACATCATCCACCTCCCACCCCACAATTGCCACCTCCTGCCCCATAAGTGCCACCTCCCGCCCAACAATTTGGCCACATGACAAACAAGTTCCACTTCCGCCCCACAAGTGCCACCTCCTGCCCAACAAGTGCCATTTCTTACCCCACAGGTTCCAAATCCTACCCCACTGGTGCCATTTCCTGCCCCACAAGTGCCACCTCCTGCCCCAGAACGACCACCTCCTGCCCCACAAGTGCCAATTCCTGCCCTACAAGTGCCAGCTCATTCCCCTGAAGTGCCAGCTCCTGCCCCACAAGTGCCACATTTGTCCACACCACTGCCTCCTCCCCCCCAAATAATCCACCTCCTGCCCCACAAGTGTCACTGACCGCCCAACTTCCTCCTCCTGACGCACAAGTGCAACCTCCTGCCCCACAAGTGCCAGCTCCTGCCCGACAAGAGCCACTTCCTGCCCCACAAGTACCTCTTCCCTCCCAACAAGTTCCAATTTCCGCCCCACAAGTGCCACCTCCTGCCCCACAAGTGCAACCTCCTGCCCCACAAATGCCACATTTCGCCCCACAAATGCCACCTTCCGCTCCACAACTTCCACCTCCTGCCCCACAAGAGACACCTCCCGCCCTACAACTTCCATCTCCTGGTCCACAAGTGCCACCTCCTGCCTCAAAAGAGCCACCTCCCACCCCACAACTTCCACGTAACGCCCCATAAGTTCCACCTCCCGCCCAACACGTGCCACCTCTCGTCCCACAAGGACCACCTCCTGCCCCACAAGTGCCACCTCCTGCCCCACAAGTGCCACCTCCTGCCCAACAAGTGCCAAATACTTCCCCACAACTTCCACCTTCTGCCCCACTAGTGCCAACTCCAATTCCACAAGTGCCACCTCCAGCCCTACAACTGCCACTTACAGCCCCACAAGTGCCACCTCCCGCCCAGCAACTTCAACATCCCACCAAACAAGTGCCAACTCCTGCCCGTGTGCCACATCCTGCCCCACAAGTGCCAACTCCTGCCGCACAACTGACAATTCCTGACCCAAAAGTGACAGCTCATGCTTCACAATTGCCAGCTCCTGCCCCACATCATCCACCTTCTGCCCCACAAGTGACACCTCTCGCCCCACAAGTGCCACATCCCGCCCCACAAGTGCCACCTCCTGCCAAACTAGTGCAACCTCCTCCCCACAAGTGCCTTATCTCGCCAGACAATTTACAGCTCCTGCCCCACAAGTGCTACAACCTGCACCACAACTTCAACCTCCTGCCCCACAAGTGCCACGTTCTGCCCCACAAGTGTAGGCTCCTGCCCCACAACTGCCAATTCCTGCCCCACATGTGCCAGCTCATGCTTCACAAGTGCCAGCTCCTGCACCACATCGTCCACTTCCTGCCCACAAGTG
The DNA here is from genome assembly GCF_054131305.1 of Coturnix japonica. Taxonomy (NCBI): domain Eukaryota; kingdom Metazoa; phylum Chordata; class Aves; order Galliformes; family Phasianidae; genus Coturnix; species Coturnix japonica. The sequence goes on along the minus strand of NC_140687.1, from coordinate 1,014,813 downwards.
CCAATTCCTGCCCCACAAGTGCCACATCCTGCCCCACAAGAGCCACCTCCTGCCCCACAAGTTCCACCTCCCGCCAAACAACTGACACCTCCTGACCCACAAGTGCCACCTCCTGCCCTACAAGTGCCACCTTCTGTTCCACAACTTCCACCTCCTGCCCCACAAGTTATAACTCCTGCCCCACAAGTGTTGCATTTTGCCCCACAAGTGCCACATCCCGCTCCACAACTGCCATCTCCCGACCCACAAGTGCCAATTCCTGCCCCACATCATTCACCTCCTGCCCCACAAGTGCCACCTCCCGACCCACAAGTGCCAACTCCTGCCCCGAAACTTCCATCTCCTGCTCCACAAGTGCCACCTCGAACCGCACAATTGCCACCTCCTTCCCCATATCAACCACCTCCCATCCAACAAGTGCCACCTCCTGCCCCACAAGTGCCAATTCCTGCCCCACAAGTGCCAGCACATGCTTCACAAGTGCCAGCTCCTGCCCCTCATCATCCACCTCCTGCCCCACAAGTGCCACCTCCCTGCTCACGAGTGCCACATCCCGCCCCACATGTACCACCTCCTGCATCACAACTTCCACCTCCCGCCCCACATGTACCACCTCCTGCATCACAACTTCCACCTCCCGCCCCACATGTACCACCTCCTGCATCACAACTTACACCTCCCGCCCCACATGTACCACCTCCTGCATCACAATTTCCACCTCCCGCCCCACAAGTTCCACCTCCTCCCCACAAGCGCCACCTCCCTCTCCACAAACTCCACCTCCCACGCACAAGTGCCACATCCTGCCCCACAAGTGTCACCTCCTGCCCCACAAGTGCCACCTTCCGCCCCACAAGTGCCACCTCACACCCCAACAGTGTCAACTTCCGCCCCACAAGTGACACCTCACGCCCCACAACTTCCACATCCCGCCCCACAAGTGCCACCACCTGACCCACAAGTGCCAACTCCTGCCCCACTAATGCAACTACCTGCCCCACAAGTGCCAACTCGCGCCCCACAAGTGCCAACTCCTGCCCCACAAGTTCTACCTCCTGCCTTACAAGTGCCACCCCCTGCCTCACAGCTTCCACCTCCCGCCCCACAAATGCCACCTCCTGCCCTACAAGTGCCACCTCAGGCCCCACAAGTGCCCCCTCCCGCTCCACAAGTGCCACGTCCTGCCCCACAAGTGCCATCTCCCGCCCCACAAGGGCCAAATCCTGCCACGCAACTTTCACCTCCTGCCCTACATCATCCACCTCCCACCCCACAAGTGCCACCTCCTGTGGCACAAGTGCCAATTCCAGCCCTAAAAGTGCCAGCTCATGCTTCACAATTGCCAGCTCCTGCCCCACATCATCCACCTCCTGCCCCACAAGTTCCACCTCCTATCCCACATGTGCCAACTCCTGCCCCACAAGTGCCATTTCCTGCACCACATTTGCCACCTCCTGCCCCACAAGTGCCACCTCCTTCCCCACAAGTGCCACCTCCCGCCCCACAAGTTTAACCTCCAGACACACAAATGCCATCTCCCGCCCCACAAGTGCCACCTCCTTCCCCACAAGTGCCACCTCCCACCCCACAAGTTTAACCTCCAGACACACAAGTGCCACGTCCTGCCCCACAAGTGCCATCTCCCGCCCCACAAGTGCCAAATCCTGACGCGGAACTTCCACCTCCTGCTCCACAAGTGCCATCTCCCGCCACACAAGTGCCACCTCCCGCCCCTCTATGGCCACCTCCTGTCCCACAAGTTACACCTCTTGCCCCACAACGTCGACCCCCGCCCCACAAGTGCCACCACCTGACCCACAAGTGCCAACTCCTGCCCCACTAATGCAACTACCTGCCCCACAAGTGCAAACTCGCGCCCCACAAGTGCCAACTCCTGCCCCACTAATGCAACTACCTGCCCCACAAGTGCCCCCTCCCGCTCCACAAGTGCCACGTCCTGCCCCACAAGTGCCATCTCCCGCCCCACAAAGGCCAAATCCTGCCACGCAACTTCCACCTCCTGCCCCACATCATCCACCTCCCACCCCACAAGTGCCACCTCCTGCCGCACAACTGCCAATTCCAGCCCTAAAAGTGCCAGCTCATGCTTCACATTTGCCAGCTCCTGCCCTACATCATCCACCTCCTGCCCCACAAGTGCCACCTCCTATCCCACATGTGCCAACTCCTGCCCCACAAGTGCCATTTCCTGCACCACATTTGCCACCTCCTGCCCCACAAGTGCCACCTCCTTCCCCACAAGTGCCACCTCCCGCCCCACAAGTTTAACCTCCAGACACACAAGTGCCATCTCCCGCCCCACAAGTGCCACCTCCTTCCCCACAAGTGCCACCTCCCACCCCACAAGTTTAACCTCCAGACACACAAGTGCCACGTGCTGCCCCACAAGTGCTAAATCATGCCGCACAACTTCCACCTCCCGCCCCACAACTGCCACCTCCCGCCTTAAAAGTGCCACCTCCCGACCCACAAGTGCCTCCTCCTGTCCCACAGTTGTCACCTCCCGCTCCACAAGTTACACCTCACCCCCCACAAGTTCTACCACCCACCCCACAAGTGCCACCTGCAGCCCCAGAAGTGTCAAATCCTTCCACACAAGTGCCAACTCCTGCCCCAAAGTGCCACCTCCCACCCCACAACTTCCACTTCCCGCCCAACAACAGCCTCCTCCTGCCCCACAAGTGCCACCTCCTGCCCCACAAGTGCCACTTCCTGCCCCACAAGTGCTTCTCCTGCCCCACAACTGCCTCCTCCTGCCCCACAAGTGCCTCCTCCTGCCACACAAGTGCCTCCTCCTGCCCAACAAGTGCTACCTACTTCCCCACAAGTGCCACCTCCTGCCTCACAAATGCCTCCTCCTGACCCACAATTGCAACCTGCCACCCCACAACTTCCACCTCACGCCCCACAAGTGCCACCTCCCGCCCCACAAGTGCCACAACCCGCCCCACAAATCCAACTCCTGACCCACAAGTGCCACCTCCCGCCCCACAAGTTCCACCTCCCGCCCCTCAAGTGCCACACACTGCCCCACAAGTGCCGCCCCCAGCCCCGCAACTGCCACCCCTTGCCCCACAATTTCCACCTCCCACCCCACAATTTTTACCTCCCGCCCCACAAATGCCATCTCCTGCCCCACAGGTGCCACCTACTGTTCCAAATCATCCACCTCCTTCCCCACATCATCCACCTCCTGTTCCACAAATGTCACCTCCTGACCCAACAACTTCCACATCCTGCCCCACAAGTGCCACCTCCTGCCCCACAAGTGCCACCTCCCACCCCACAAGTGCCACCTCCAGCCCCACCAGTTCCACCTCCTGACCCACAAGTGCCACTACGTGACCCACAATTGCCACCTCCCGTCACACAATTGCAACTCTCGCCCAACAAGTGCCACCTCCCGCCCCACAAGTACCACATCCCACCCCACAAGTGCCAACTCTCGCCCCACAAGTGCCAACTCCTGCCCCACAACATCCACCTCACGCTCCAAAAGTGCCACCTCCTGCCCCACAAGTGCTACTTCCTGCCTTACAAGTGCCACTTCCCGCTGCACAAGTGACACCTCCAGCCCCACAGCTGCCACAACCTGCCCCACAACTTCCACATCCCGCCTCACAACTGCAAGCTCCTGCCCCACAATTGCCACCTCCTACCACACAAGTGCCAACTCCTGCCCCACAAGTGCCACCTCATGTCCCTCAATTTTCACCTTATGCCCCAAAAGTGCCACCTCCCGCCCAACAAGTGCAACATCTCGCCCCACTAGTGCCACGTCCCGGCCCAAAATTGCTACCTCCTGCCCCACATCATCCACCTCCTGTTCCACAAATGTCACCTCCTGACCCACAACTTCCACCTCCTGCCCCACAAGTGCCACCTTCTGCCTCACAAGTGCCACCCCTTGCCCCGCAAGTGCCCGATCCTGCCCCAGAAGTACCACCACCTGACCCACAAGTGCCAACTCCTGCCCCACAAGTGCCACCTCGCATCCCGCAAGTGCCACATCCCGCCCCACAAGTTCCACCTCCTGCACCACAAGTGCCAGCTCCTGCCCCACAAGTGCCAGCTCATGCCCCACAAGTGCCACCTCCTGCACCACAATTGCCACCTCCTGCCTCACAAGTGCCAACTCCTGCCCCACATGTTCCACCTACCACCCCACAAATTCCAACTCCTGCCCCACAAGTGCCAGCTCCTGCCCGACAAGAGCCACTTCCTGCCCCACAAGTACCTCTTCCCTCCCAACAAGTTCCAATTTCCGCCCCACAAGTGCCACCTCCTGCCCCACAAATGCAACCTCCTGCCCCACAAGTGCCACATTTCACCCCACAAATGCCACCTCCCGCTCCACAACTTCCACCTCCTGCCCCACAAGTGCCAGCTGCTGCTCCACATCATCCAACTCCCGCCCCACAAGTGCCATGTCCAGCCCCACAACATCTGCCTCCTGCCCCAAAAGTGTCAACTCCTGCCCCATAAGTTCCATATCCCGCCCCACAAGTGCCACCTCCCACCCCACAAGTGCCACCTCCTGCCCCACAAGTTCCAACTCTCGTCTAACAAGTGTTACCTCCTGCCCAACATTTACCACCTCCCGCTCCACAAGTGCCACCTCCTGCCCAACAAGTGCCATTTCTTACCCCACATGTTCCAACACCTGCCCCACAGGTGCCATTTCCTGCCCCACAAGTACCACCTCCTGTCCCACATTTACCAACTCCTGCCCCACAAGTGCCATTTCCTGCCCCACATCTGTTGCATACCACCCCACAAATTCCACCTCCCGCCACACAAGTGCCACCTCCCGCTTCACAACTTCCACATCCTGCCCTACAAGTGCCACCTCCCGCCCCTCTATCACCACCTCCTGCCCCACAAGTTACACCCCCACGCCACAGATACCTCCACCTGCCCCACAAGTACCAACTCCTGCAAACAAATGCCATTTCTTAAACCACAGGTCCAAACTCCTGCCCCACAAGTGCCACCTCCTGTCCCACATGTGCCACCTCCTGCCCCACAAGTGCCACCTCCCGACCGACAAATGCCACCTCCCGCCAAACAACTGACACCTCCTGCCCCACAAGTGTCACCTCCTGCCCAACAAGTTCCACCTCTTGACCTACAAGTGCCACCTCCTGCCCCACAAGTGCCACATCCCGCCCCACAAGTGCCACCTCCTTCCAAACTAATGCAACCTCCTGCCCCACAAGTGCCATATCTCGCCAGAAAATTTACAGCTCCTGCCCCACAAGTGCTACATCCTGCACCACATCATCCACTTCCTGCCCACAAGTGCCAGTTCATGCCCCACAAGTGCCAGTTCATGCCCCACAAGTGCCAGCTCCTGCCCCACAAGTGCCACTTCCTTCACCACAGGTACCCCATCCCACCCCACAAGTTTCAATTCCTGCCATACAAGTGCCACCTCCTTCCCCACAAGTGCCACCTCCTGCCCCACAAGTGCCACCTCCTGCCCCACAAGTGCCACCTCCCGCCAAACAACTGACACCTCCTGCCCCACAAGTGCCACCTCCCGCCAAACAACTGACACCTCCTGCCCCACAAGTGTCACCTCCTGCCCAACAAGTTCCACCTCTTGACCTACAAGTGCCACCTCCTGCCCCATAAGTTTCACCTCTCGCCCAACAAATGCCACCACCTCCCCCAAAAGCGCCACCTCCTGCCCCACAGGTGCCATTTCCTACCCCACAACATCCACCTCCCACGCACAAGTGCAACCTACTGCCCCACAACTTCCACCTCCTGCCCCACAAGTGCCAACACCTGCCCCACAAGTGCCAACACCTGCCCCACAAGTGCCAACACCTGCCCCGCCAGTGCCACCTGTCACCCTGCATGTCCAGCTCCTGCCCCACAAGTGCCAGCTCATGCTTCACAAGTGCCAGCTCCTGCCCCACAAAGACAGCCTCCTGCCCCACATCATCCACCTCCTGCCCCACAAAGACCACCTCCTGCCCCACATCATCCACCTCCTCCCCCACAAGTGACAATACTTGTTCCACAAGTGCCACCTCCCGCCCCACAAATGCCAAATCCTGCCCTGCAACTTCCACCTCCTGCCCCACAAGTGCCAATTCCTGCCCCACAAGTTCCAGCTCATGCTTCACAAGTGCCAGCTCCTGCCCCACATCATCCACTTCCTGCTCACATGTGCCACCTCCTGTCCGACAAAGACCACCTCCTGCCCCACATCATCCACCCCCTGCCCCACAAGTGCCACCTCCTGCCCCACATCATCCACCCCCTGCCCCACAAGTGCCACCTCCTGCCCCACAACGACCACCCCCTGCACCACAAGTGCCAATTCCTGCCCTACAAGTGCCAGATCATTCCCCTGAAGTGCCAGCTCCTGCCCCACAAGTGCCACAGTTTGACACACCACTGCCACCTCCCCCACAAAATAATCCACCTCCTGCCCCACAAGTGTCACTGACCGCCCAGCTTCCTCCTCCTGACACACAACTGCAACCTCCTGCCCCACAAGTGCCAGCTCCTGCCCGACAAGAGCCACTTCCTTCCCCACAAGTACCTATTCCCTCCCAACAAGTTCCAATTTCCGCCCCACAAGTGCCACCTCCTGCCCCACAAGTGCAACCTCCTGCCCCACAAATGCCACCTTTCGCCCCACAAATGCCACCTCCCGCTCCACAACTTCCACCTCCTGCCCCACAAGTGCCACCTCCTGACGCACTAGTGCCACCTAACGCCCAACATCTACCACCTCCCACCCCACAAGTGCCACCTCCCGCCCTAAAACTTCCACCTTCTGCCCCACAAGTGCCACCTCCTGCCCCACAAGTGCCACCTCTAACCCCACAAAGACAGCCTCCTGCCCCACATCATCCAAATCCTGCCCCACAAGTGCCACCTCTTACCCCACAGGTGCCACCTCCTACCCCACAAAGACCACCTCCTGCCCCACATCATCCACCTCCTCCCCCAAAAGTGACAATACTTGTTCCACAAGTGCCACTTCCCGCCCCACAACTTCAACATCCCACCACACAAGTGCCGACTCCTTGCAACGTGTGCCACATCCTGCCCCACAAGTGCCAGCTCCTGCCACACATGTTCCACCTACCACCCCACAAATTCCACCTCATGCCCCACAAGTGCCAACTCCCAACCCACAAATGCGAAATCCTGCAATGCAACTTCCACCTCCTGCTCCACAAGTGCCACCTCCTGCCCCACATCGTCCACCTCCTACCCAACAAGTGCCACCACCTGCCCCACAAGTGCCAATTCCTGCCCCACATGTGCCAGCTCATGCTTCACAAGTGCCAGCTCCTGCACTACATCATCCACTTCCTGCTCACAAGTGCCACCTCCTGACCGACAAAGACATCCTCCTGCTCCACAAGTGCCAATTCCTGCCCTACAAGTGCCAGTTCATGCCCCACAAGTGCCACATTATTCCACACCACTGCCTCCTCCCCCCCAAATAATCCACCTCCTACCCCACAAGTGTCACTGACTGACCAACTTCCTCCTCCTGACCCACAAGTGCCACCTCCTGACCCACAAGTGCCAGCTCCTGCCCGACAAGAGCCACTTCCTGCCCCACAAGTACCTCTTCCCTCCCAACAAGTTCCAATTTCCACCCCACAAGTGCAACCTCCTGCCCCACAAGTGCAACATCCTGCCCCACATCGTCCACCTCCCACCCAACAAGTGCCACCACCTGCCCCACAAGTGCCAATTCCTGCCCCACAAGTGCCAGTTCATGCCCCACAAGTGCCACATTTGTCCACACCACTGCCACCTCCCCCCCCAAATAATCCACCTCCTGCCCCACAAGTGTCACTGACTGACCAACTTCCTCCTCCTGACCCACATGTGCCAGCTCCTGCCCCACAAGAGCCACTTCCTGCCCCACAAGTACCTCTTCCCTCCCAACAAGTTCCAATTTCCGCCCCACAAGTGCCACCTCCTGCCCCACATCATCCACCTCCCGCCCCACAATTGCCACCTCCTGCCCCATAAGTGCCACCTCCCGCCCATCAATTGTGGCCACATGACAAACAAGTTCCACTTCCGCCCCACAAGTGCCACCTCCTGCCCAACAAGTGCCATTTCTTACCCCACAGGTTCCAAATCCTACCTCACTGGTGCCATTTCCTGCCCCACAAGTGCCATTTCCCCCCCCACATGTGCCAACTCCTGCCTTACAAGTTTCACCTCCCACCCCACAAATTCCACCTCCCACCCCACAAGTTCCACCTCCTGCCCCAAAAGTGCCAATTCCTGCTTCACAAGTGCCAGCTCATGCTTCACAAATGCCAGCTCATGCCCCACATCATCAACTTCCTTCCCCACAAGTGCCAGCTCATGCCCCACAGGTGCCACCTTCTGCCCCACATCATCCACCTCCTCCCCCAAATGTGACAATACCTGTTCCACAAGTGCCACCTCCCACCCCACAACTTCAACATCCCGCCACACAAGCGCCGACTCTTGGCAACGTGTGCCACATCCTGCCCCACAAGTACCAGCTCCTGCCCCACATGTTCCACCTACCACCCCACAAATTCCACCTCATGCCCCACAAGTGCCAACTCCCAACCCACAAATGCCAAATCCTGCAATGCAACTTCCACCTCCTGCTCCACAAGTGCCACCTCCTGCCCCACATCGTCCACCTCCCACCCAACAAGTGCCAATTCCTGCCCCACATGTGCCAGCTCATGCTTCACAAGTGCCAGCTCCTGCACTACGTCATCCACTTCCTGCTCACAAGTGCCACCTCCTGACCGACAAAGACATCCTCCTGCCCCACAAGTGCCAATTCCTGCCACACAAGTGCCACCACCTGCCCCACAAGTGCCACATTATTCCACACCACTGCCACATCCCCCCCCAAATAATCCACCTCCTGCCCCACAAGTGTCACTGACTGACCAACTTCTTCCTCCTGACCCACAAGTGCCAGCTCCTGCCCCACAAGTGCCAGCTCCTGCCCCACAAGAGCCACTTCCTGCCCCACAAGTACCTCTTCCCTCCCAACAAGTTCCAATTTCCGCCCAACAAGTACCACCTCCTTCTGCACAAGTTCCACCTCCTGCCCTAAAAGCTCCATTTCCTGCCCCAGAAGTGCCACCTCCCGCCCAACAAGTGCCACCTCCTGCCCTACAACTTCCACCTCCCGCCCCACAAGTGCCACCTCCTGCCCTACAACTTCCACCTCCTGGCCCACAAGTGCCACCTCCCGCCCTACAACTGCCAAACCCTGCCCCAAAACTTCCACCTCCTGCCCAACAATTTCCAACTCGTGCCCCACAATTGCCACCTCCTGCCACACAAATGCCACCTTCTGCCTCAAAATGCCACCTCCTGCCCAACAACTCCAACCTCCCGCCCCACAAGTACCACCTCCTGCTCCACAAGTTCCACCTCCTGCCCCATAAGTTCCACCTTACGCCCCACAAGTGCCATCTCCTGCCCCATAAGTGCGAATTTCTGCCCCACAAGTGCCACTCCCCGCCTTACAAATGCCACCTCCTGCCCCACAACTTTCACCTCCTGCCCCACAAGTGCCACCTCCCTGCCCACGAGTGACACAATCTGCCCAAGTGCCACCTCCTGCCTCACAACTTCCACCTCCCGCCCCACAACTTCCACAACCTGCCCCACAAGTGCCACCTCCCGTCACTCAACTTCCAACTCCCGCCCCACAAGTGCCACCTCCCGCCCTTCAACTTCCACATCCCGCCCCACAACTTCCACCTCCTGCCTCACAAGTTCATTCTCCTGCCCCACAACTTCCAACTCCTGGCCCACAAGTGCGACCTCCTGCCCCACCATTACCACCTCCTGCCCCACAATTTCCACCTCCTGCCTCACAAGTGCCACAACCTGCTCCACAATTTCAACGTCCTGCCTTACAAGTGCCACATTCTGCCCCACAAGTGTAGGCTCCTGCTCCACAAGTGCCACCTCCCGAACCACAACCTCAACCTCTGGCCCACAAGTCCCACCTCCCGCCCCACAAGTGCCACATCCCGCCTAACAAGTGCCACCACCCGCCCCACAAGTGCCACCTTCTGTTCCACAACTTCCACCTCCTGCCCCACAAGTTATAACTCCTGCCCCACAAGTGTTGCATTTTGCCCCACAAGTGCCACCTCCCGACCCACAAGTGCCAACTCCTGCCCCGCAACTTCCATCTCCTGCTCCACAAGTGCCACCTCGAACCGCACAATTGCCACCTCCTTCCCCATATCAACCACCTCCCATCCAACAAGTGCCACCTCCCGACCCACATGTGCCAACTTCTGCCCCACAAGTGCCAGCTCCTGCCCCTCAAGTGTCACCTCTTCCCCACAAGTGCCACCTTCTGCTCCACAAGTGCCACTTCCTGCCGCACAAGTGATACCTCCAGCCCCACAACTGCCACCACCCGACCCACAACTTCCACCTCCCGCCTCACAAGTGCAACCTCCAGGCCCACAAGTGCCACCTCCTGTTCCACAAGAATTAACTCCTGCCCCACAAGTGCCACCTCCTGCCCTTCAAGAGCCACTTCTTGACCCACAAGTAACATTTCCAGCACCACAAGTGCCAACCCCTGCCCAACAAGTGCTATGACCCAACCCACAAGTGCCAACTCCTGCCCCACTAGTGCCACCTCCCGCCCCACAAGTGCCACCACCCTCCCCACAACTTCAACCTCCTTCCGCAAAACATCCACCTCCCGCCCCACAGGTGTCATCATCTGCCCCACAACTTCCATCTCACGCCCCACAAGTGCCACCTCCCGCCATACAAGTGCCACAACCAGCCCCACAAATCCAACTCCTGACCCACAAGTTCTACCTCCCGCCCCACAAGTTCCACCTCCCGCCCCACAAGTGCCACCTCCCGCCCCACATAATCCACGTCCTGCTCCAAAATTGCCACCTCCTGCCCCACAAGTGCCACCTCCAGCCCCACCAGTTCCACCGCCCGCCCTACAAGTACCATCTCCTGACCCAGAAGTGCCACTACGTGACCCACAATTGCCACCTCCCGTCTCACAATTGCAACTCTCGCCCAACAAGTGCCACCTCCTGCCCCACAATTGCCACCACCCCCCCAACAAGTGCCACCTCCCGCCCCACAAGTACCACATCCCACCCCACAAGTGCAACCTCCTGCCCCACAAGTGCCAACTCTCGCCCCACAAGTGCCAACTCCTGCCCCACAACATCCACCTCACGCTCCAAAATTGCCACCTCCTGCCCCACAAGTGCTACTTCCTGCCTTACAAGTGCCACTTCCCGCTGCACAAGTGACACCTCCAGCCCCACAGCTGCCACAACCCGCCCAACAACTTCCACATCCCGCCTCACAACTGCAAGCTCCTGCCCCACAATTGCCACCTCCTACCACACAAGTGCCAACTCCTGCCCCACAAGTGCCACCTCATGTCCCTCAATTTTCACCTTATGCCCCAAAAGTGCCACCTCCCACCCAACAAGTGCAACATCTCGCCCCACTAGTGCCACGTCCCGGCCCAAAATTGCTACCTCCTGCCCCACATCATCCACCTCCTGTTCCACAAATGTCACCTCCTGACCCACAACTTCCACCTCCTGCCCCACAAGTGCCACCTTCTGCCTCACAAGTGCCACCCCTTGCCCCACAAGTGCCACATCCCACCGCACAATTTCCACCTCTTGTTACACAAGTCCCACCTCCCACCCAACAACAGCCTCCTCCTGTGGAGGAGTGCCACCTCCTGCCCCACAAGTGCCACCTCCCACCCCACAAGTGCCACGTCCTTCCCAATTGCCACGTCCTGTCCCACAAGTGCCACCTCCTGCCGTACAAGTGCCACCCTCTGCCCCACAATTGCCACTTCTTGCCCCACAATTGCCAATTCTTGCCCCACAACTTCCACCTCCCACCCCATAACTTCCACCTCCCGTCCCACAGCTTCCACATCCTGCCCCACAAGTGCCCGATCCTGCCCCAGAAGTACCACCACCTGACCCACAAGTGCCAACTCCTGCCCCACAAGTGCCAACTCGCAACCCGCAAGTGCCACATCCCGCCCCACAAGTTCCACCTCCTGCCTTACAAGTGCCAATTCCTGCTTCACAAGTGCCAGCTCATGCTTCACAAATGCCAGCTCCAGCCCCACATCATCAACATCCTGCCCCACAATTGCCACCTCCAACCCCACAAAGACAGCCTCCTGCCCCACATCATCCACCTCCTGCCCCACAAGTGCCAATTCCTGCCCCACAATTGCCAGCTCATGCCCCACAAGTGCCAGCACCTGCACCACAAGTGCCACCTCTTGCCCAACAGGTGCCACCTCCTGCCCCACAAATGCCAAATCCTGCCCTGCAACTTCCAACTCCTGCCCCACAAGTGCCAACTCCTGCCCCACATCATCCACCAACCGCCCCACAAGTGTCACCTCCTGCCCCACAACTTCCATCTCCCACTCCACAAGTGCCACCTACTGCACAACGAATACCATCTCCTGCCCCATAACTGCCACCTCCTGCCCCACAATTTCCACCTCCTGCTCAACTAGTGCCACGTGCTGCCCCACAAGTTCCATTTCCCGCCCCACAAGTGCCGCCTCCAGCCACACAAGTGCTAAATCGTGCCGCACAACTTCCACCTCCCGCCCCACAACTGCCACCTCCCGCCCCACAACTGCCACCTCCCGACCCACAAGTGCCTCCTCCTGTCCCACAGTTGTCACCTCCCGCTCCACAAGTTACACCTCACCCCCCACAAGTTCTACCACCCACCCCACAAGTGCCACCTGCAGCCCCAGAAGTGTCAAATCCTGCCACACAACTTCCACATTCAGCCCCACAAGTGCCACTCCCACCCCACAACTTCCACTTCCCGCCCAACAACAGCCTCCTCCTGCCCCACAAGTGCCTCCTCCTGCCACACAAGTGCCACCTCCTGCCCCACAAGTGCCACCTCCTGCCCCACAAGTGCCACTTCCTGCCCCACAAGTGCCTCCTCCTGCCCCACAAGTGCCTCCTCCTGCCCCACAAGTGCCCCCTCCTGCCACACAAGTGCCACCTCCTGCCCCACAAGTGCTACCTACTTCCCCACAAGTGCCACCTCCTGCCCCACATCATCCACCTCCTGCCTCACAAATGCCTCCTCCTGACCCACAATTGCCACCTGCCGCCCCTCAACTTCCACCTCCCGCCCCACAAGTTCCACCTCCCGCACCACAAGTGCCACCTCCCGACCCACATGTGCCAACTTCTGCCCCACAAGTGCCAGCTCCTGCCCCTCAAGTGTCACCTCTTCCCCACAAGTGCCACCTTCTGCTCCACAAGTGCCACTTCCTGCCGCACAAGTGTTACCTCCAGCCCCACAACTGCCACCACCCGCCCCACAACTTCCACCTCCCGCCTCACAAGTGCAACCTCCAGGCCCACAAGTGCCACCTCCAGATCCACAAGAATTAACTCCTGCCCCACAAGTGCCACCTCCTGCCCTTCAAGAGCCACTTCTTGCCCCACAAGTAACATTTCCTGCCCCACAAGTGCCAACCCCTGCCCAACAAGTGCTATGACCCAGCCCAAAAGTGCCAACTCCTGCCCCACTAGTGCCACCACCCTCCCCACAACTTCAACCTCCTTCCCCAAAACATCCACCTCCCGCCCCACAGGTGTCATCATCTGCCCCACAACTGCCACATCCCGCCCCACAAGTGCCACCTCCTGCCCCACAAGTACCACCTCCCGCCCCTCAAGTGCCACACACTGCCCCACAAGTGCCGCCCCCAGCCCCGCAACTGCCACCCCTTGCCCCACAATTTCCACCCCCCGCCCCACAAGTGCCATCTCCTGCCCCACAGGTGCCACCTACTGTTCCACATCAACCACCTCCTTCCCCACATCATCCACCTCCTGTTTCACAAATGTCCCCTCCTGACCCACAACTTCCACATCCTGCCCCACAAGTGCCACCTCCCACCCCACAAGTGCCACCTCCAGCCCCACCAGTTCCACCGCCCGCCCCACAAGTACCACCTCCTGACCCAGAAGTGCCACTACGTGACCCACAATTGCCACCTCCCGTCTCACAATTGCAACTCTCGCCCAACAAGTACCACCTCCTGCCCCACAATTGCCACCACCCCCCCAACAAGTGCCACCTCCCGCCCCACAAGTACCACATCCCACCCCACAAGTGCAACCTCCTGCCCCACAAGTGCCAACTCTCGCCCCACAAGTGCCAATTCCTGCCCCACAACATCCACCTCACGCTCCAAAAGTGCCACCTCCTGCCCCACAAGTGCTACTTCCTGCCTTACAAGTGCCACTTCCCGCTGCACAAGTGACACCTCCAGCCCCACAGCTGCCACAACCCGCCCCACAACTTCCACATCCCGCCTCACAACTGCAAGCTCCTGCCCCACAATTGCCACCTCCTACCACACAAGTGCCAACTCCTGCCCCACAAGTGCCACCTCATGTCCCTCAGTTTTCACCTTATGCCCCAAAAGTGCCACCTCCCGCCCAACAAGTGCAACATCTCGCCCCACTAGTGCCACGTCCCGGCCCAAAATTGCTACCTCCTGCCCCACATCATCCACCTCCTGTTCCACAAATGTCACCTCCTGACCCACAACTTCCACCTCCTGCCCCACAAGTGCCACCTCGCATCCCACAAGTGCCACATCCCGCCCCACAGGTTCCACCACCTGACCCACAAGTGCCAATTCCTGCCCTACAAGTGCCAGCTCATTCCCCTGAAGTGCCAGCTCCTGCCCCACAAGTGCCAATTCCTGCTTCACAAGTGCCAGCTCATGCTTCACAAGTGCCAGCTCCTGCCCCACATCATCAACTTCCTGCCCCACAAGTGCCACCTCTAACCCCACAAAGACAGCCTCCTGCCCCACATCATCCACCTCCTGCCCCACAAGTGCCAATTCCTGCCCCACAAGTGCCAGCTCTTGCCTCACAGGTGCCACCTCCTGCCCCACAAAGTCCACCTCCTGCCCCACAAGTGCCAACTCCTGCCCCACAAGTGCCACCTGTCACCCTGCAAGTCCAGCTCCTCTCTCCCCACAATTGCCAGCTCATGCCCCACAAGTGCCAGCACCTGCCCCACAAGTGCCACCTCTTGCTCAACAGGTGCCACCTCCAGCCCCACAAGTGCCACATCCCTCCCCACAAGTACCACCTCCTGCCCCACAAGTGCCACCTCCCGCCCCACAACTTCCACCCCCTCCCCTCAAGTTACATCTCCTTCCCCACAAGTGCCAACACCTGACCCACAAGTGCCACCTCCTGCCCCACATCATCCACCTCCTGCCCCACAATGACCACCTCCTGCCCCACATCATCCACCTCCTGCCCCACAAGTGCCAATTCCTGCCCTACAAGTGCCAGCTCATTCCCCTGAAGTGCCACCTCCTGCCCCACAAGTGCCACATTTTGCCACACCACTGCCACCTCCCCCCCCAAATAATCCACCTCCTGCCCCACAAGTGTCACTGACCGCAACTTCCTCCTCCTGACCCACAAGTGCAACCTCCTGCCCCACAACTTCAACATCCCGCCACACAAGTGCCAACTCCTGCCCAACGTGTGCCACATCCTGCCCCACAAGTGCCAACTCCTGCCCCACATCGTCCACCCCCTGCACCACAAGTGCCAATTCATGCCCTACAAGTGCCAGCTCACTCCCCTGAAGTGCCAGCTCCTGCCCCACTATGCCACCTCCTGTCCCACATGTGCTAACTCCTGCCCCACAAGTGCCATTTTCTGCCCCACAACTTCTACCTCACGGCCCACAAGAGCCAGTTCCAGCCCCACAAATGCCACCTCCCGCCCCACAACTTCAACATCCCGCCACACAAGTGCCACCTCCTGCCCCACAAGTGCCAAATCCTGTTCTGCAACTTCCAACTCCTGCTCCACAAGTGCCACCTCCTGCCCCACATCATCTACCTCCCACCCCACAAGTGCCACCTCCTGCCCCTCAAGTTACATCTCCCGCCCCACAAGTGCCACCTCCTGCCTCAAAACTTCCAACTCCCACCACAACAATTTCCACCTCCTGTCTTACAAGTTCCACTTCCGCCCCACAAGTGCCACCTCCAGCCCCATAAGTGCCTAATCATGCCCCACAACATCCACCTGTGCCCTATAAATTTCCGGCTCCACATCATCCAACTCCAGCCCCACAAGCGCCACCTCCTGCACAAAAAGATCCACCTCAAGCCCCACAGGTGCCACCTCCCGCCCCACAACTTCCACCTCCCGCCCCACAATTGTCACCTCCTGCCCCATAAGTGCCACCTCCCGCCCAACAATTGTGGCCACATGACAAACAAGTTCCACTTCCGCCCCACAAGTGCCACCTCCTGCCCAACAAGTGCCATTTCTTACCCCACAGGTTCCAAATCCTACCCCACTGGTGCCATTTCCTGCCCCACAAGTGCCATTTCCCCCCCCACATGTGCCAACTCCTGCCTTACAAGTTTCACCTCCCACCCCACAAATTCCACCTCCCACCCCACAAGTTCCACCTCCTGCCCCAAAAGTGCCAATTCCTGCTTCACAAGTGCCAGCTCATGCTTCACAAATGCCAGCTCATGCCCCACATCATCAACTTCCTGCCCCACAAGTGCCACCTCTAACCCCACAAAGACAGCCTCCTGCCCCACATCATCCACCTCCTGCCCCACAAGTGCCAGCTCATGCTCCACAAGTGCCACCTCCTGCCCCACATCATCCACCTCCTCCCCCAAAAGTGACAATACCTGTTCCACAAGTGCCACCTCCCGCCCCACAACTTCAACATCCCGCCACACAAGTGCCGACTCCTGGCAACGTGTGCCACATCCTGCCCCACAAGTGCCAATTCCTGCCCCACATGTGCCAGCTCATGCTTCACAAGTGCCAGCTCCTGCACTACGTCATCCACTTCCTGTCCCACAAGTGCCACCTCCTGACCGACAAAGACATCCTCCTGCCCCATAAGTGCCAATTTCTGCCCCACAAGTGCCAGCTCATTCCCCTGAAGTGCCACATTTGTCCACACCACTGCCTCCTCCCCCCCAAATAATCCACCTCCTGCCCCACAAGTGTCACTGACTGACCAACTTCCTCCTCCTGACCCACAAGTGCCAGCTCCTGCCCCACAAGTGCCAGCTCCTGCCCCACAAGAGCCACTTCCTGCCCCACAAGTACCTCTTCCCTCCCAACAAGTTCCAATTTCCGCCCAACAAGTACCACCTCCTTCTGCACAAGTTCCACCTCCTGCCCTAAAAGCTCCATTTCCTGCCCCACAAGTGCCACCTCCCGCCCCACAAGTGCCACCTCCTGCCCTACAACTTCCACCTCCTGGCCCACAAGTGCCACCTCCCGCCCTACAACTGCCAAACCCTGCCCCAAAACTTCCAACTCGTGCCCCACAATTGCCACCTCCTGCCACACAAATGCCACCTTCTGCCTCAAAATGCCACCTCCTGCCCAACAACTCCAACCTCCCGCCCCACAAGTACCACCTCCTGCTCCACAAGTTCCACCTCCTGCCCCATAAGTTCCACCTTACGCCCCACAAGTGCCATCTCCTGCCACAAAAGCTCAATTTCCTGCCCAATGTATTCCTATGGGTACCTATGGGTTTCAATGTGGTCCCTATGTGCCTCTATGGGGTCTCTTATGGGTCTAGGCGAGGTCCATATGTGTCTCTATTGGTCTCACTGTCCCCCACTGAAAACCATGGGGTCCCTATGTGTCCCAATGTCCCCCTATTGGTCCCAGTGTCAGCCTATGGGTCACAATGTGTCCCTATGTGTCCCAATGTCCCTCCTATGTGTTGCTAAGTGTCTCCATGGGGTCTCTTATGAGTATCTCTGGGCCAAAATATCTACCTATTGGTATCCATAGGTTACATTACGTCCCTATGTGCCTCTATGGGGTCTCTTATGGGTATCAGTGGAGCCCCTATGTGTCTCTACGGGTCTCAGTGTTCCCCCCTGTAATCCATGGGGTCCCTCTGTGTCCCAATGTCCACACTATGGGTTGCTATGTACCTCTATGGGGTCTCTATGTGGTCTCTTATGGGAATCTCTGGGCCCAAATGTCTTCCTATGGGTATCTATGGGTTTCAATGTGGTCCCTATGTGCCTCTATGGGTCTCACTGTCCCCCACCTTAATCCATGGGGTCTCTATGTGTCCCAATGTCCCCCTATGGGTCCCAGTGTCTCCCTATGGGTCACTATGTGTCCCTATGTGTCCCAATATCCCCCCTATGGGTAGCTATGTGCCTCTATGGGGTCTCTTATTTGTATCTATGGGCTTAAATGTCCTCCTATGGGTATCTATGGGTTTCAATGTGGTCCCTATGTGCCTCTATGGGGTCTCTTATGGGTCTCAGCAGAGTCTCTATGTGTCTCTACGGGTATCACTGTCCCCCACTGTAATCCATGGTGTCCCTATGTGTCCCAATGTCACCCTATGGGTCCCAGTGTCTCCCTAAGGGTCACTATGTGTCCATATGTGTCCCAATATCCCCACTATGGGTTGCTATGTGCCTCTATGGGTTCTCTACGGGGCTCTATGGGGTGCCCAAGGAGCTCTATGGGGTTCTATGGGGCGTTCTGAGGTTTCTATGGCGTGTCTATGGAACGCTATGGTGTGTCTATGTGGCAAAATGAGTTTCTATGGGTGGCTATGGGAGCTCTATGGGGCACAATGGGTTGCCTACGGGGCTCTATGGGATGTCTAAGGGGCTCTATGGTGCGGCTATATGTCCTTATGTGGTGTCTATGTGGCACTATGTTTTGCTATGGGGTGCTGTGAGGCACTATGGGGTGCTATGGGGCTCTATGGAGCAGTATAGGGTGTCTATGGGTCCCTATGGGGTGCAATGGGGTGCTGTGGGGCACAAGGGAGTGTCTATGAGGCTCCATGGGCTGCTATGGGGCACTGTGGAGTAGCTATGGGATGATTTGGGGTCTCTTTGTGCCCCTATAGGGCGATATGGGTCAATATGTGGTGTCTATGGGGCTCTATGGGGTGGCTATGCGGTGCTGTAGGGTGGCTATGGGGTGCTTTGGGGTATCCTTGGGTTCCTATGGGGCGCTATGGGTGACTATGGGGTGCTATGGTTTGCTATGGGGCTCTATGCAGAAGAATGTGGTCTCTATGGGGCGCTATAAGGTCCCTATGGGGCTCTATGTGGAGTCTCTGGGGTGTCTTTGGGGATCTATGGGTTGTCTCTGGGGCTCTATGGGGTCTGCATGGGGTCTGTATGGGGTTCAGTGGGTCTCTATGGGGCTCTATGGGGTGTCTACAGGCACTATGGGGCGATATGGGGTGTCTATGTGGTTCAATTGTGCTCTATGGTGTGGCTGTAGGGCCTTATGTGGTGTCTATGGGGCACTGTGGGCTGCTATGGGGTGCTGTGGGGAACTACGGGGTGTCTATGGGGCTCTATGGAGCAGTATGCTGTGTCTATGGGTCCCTATGGGGTGCAATGGGGTGCTCTGGGGCACAATGGAGTGTCTATGAGGCTCCATGGGCTGCTATGGGGCACTATGGAGTAGCTATGGGGTGCTATGGGGTGATTTGGGCCGCTATGGGTCACTATGGGTAACTATGTGGTGTCTATGGGGCTCTATGGGGTGGCTATGCGTTGCTGTAGGGTGGCTATAGGGTGCTTTGATGGATCCTTGGGATCCTATGGGGCGCTATGGGTGACTATGGGGTTGCTCTGGGTTTCTTTGAGGCACTATGGGGCACTATGGGGTCTCTATGGGTCTCAATTTATCCTTATGGCTCCCAATGACTGTCTATGGGTCTCTATGTGTCCCTATGGGTCCCAGTGTCTCTCTATGGGTCCCAATGTCTTCCTCTGGATCTCTATGGGTCCCTAGGGGTCCCAGTGTCTCTCTATGTCCCCCTGTCTAGGTGGTAACTATACAGATGGTAACAAAGATGGTAACAAATGTACAGAGGTTCTAAGCGAGAGAGAAACTCACCAGTGGTGATGCCTTCGCTGAGGAAGCTGGGGCGGTCTTCACTGCAGAGCGATGTCCAAGAGATGCTGCCTCACAGAATCACAGAATTCTCAAGGTTGGAAAAGGGCTGCCAGCTTTTGTAGGAGAATAGCATGGGAGACAGTTGTGAAGGCTTTGCTGAAGTCCAAGTAGAGCACATCAACAGCCTTTCTTTCTTTCCTTCATCCATCAGATGGGTCACAGGATCGTAGAAGGAGATCAGATTGGTCAAGCAGGAGCTGCCCTTCACGAACCCATGCTGGCTAGGTCTGATCTCCTGCTCATCCCACACCTGCCGCATCTGTCATCTCCCTCAAGACAATTCGTTCCATTCCCTTCCCTGGCACCGAGGTCAGGCTAACAGGCCTGGAGTTGCCCGGATCCTCCTGACAACCTTGCTTGGAAATGGGAGTCACGTTGGCAAGCCTCCAGTCTTCTGGGACCTCACCCGGTAACAGGGAGCTCGGAAAGATAATGGAAAGCGGCTCGAGTGAGGGTCAGCCCTTAAATGAGGTCTCAGAGGAGGTGGAGTCGAGCTCCAGCCCTCCCGGGAGCACAGCTCCATTACTCTCACCTGTGCTCCCGCAGCTGACCCCACACTTGCCTCAGCTGATTCATCAGAGGTTCAGGCTGTGATTACCAATCTCCCACACAGCCCCTGTGGGTCCCAATGTTTCCCTATGGATCTCTGGGTGTCCCTATAGGACTCTATGGGGTTATTATGCCTCTAAATGGGTCCTATATGTCTCTATGTCTCTCTATGGGGTCCCACTGTGTCCCAATGTCCCCACTATGGTTTGCTATGTGCCTCTATGGGGTTTCTATGGGGTCTTTTATGGGTAACTATCGTCCCAAATGTATTCCTAAGGGTATCTATGGGTTTCAATGTGGTCCCTATGTGCCTCTATGGGGTCTCTTATGGGTCTCAACGAAGTCCCTATGTGTCTCTATGGGTCTCACTGTCCACCACTGTAATCCATGTGGTCCCTATGTGTCCCAATATCCCCATATGGGTCCCAGTGTCTCCCTATGGGTCACTATGTGTCCCTATGTGTCCCAATGTCCCCCCTATGGGTTGCTATGTGCCTCAATGGGCTCTCTTATGGATAGCTCTGGGCCCAAATGTCTCCCTGTGGGTATCTATGGGTTACATTAGGTCCCTATGTGCCTCTATGGGGTCTCTTATGGGTCTCAGCGGGTTCCCTATGTGTCTCTATGGGTCTCACTGTCCCCCACTGTAATCCATGGGGTCCTTATGTGTCCCATTGTCCCCCTATGGGATCCAGTGTCTCCTCATGGGTCACGGTGTGTCCCTATGTGTCCCTATGTCCCCCCTATGGGTTGCTATGTTCCTCTATGGGGTCTCTTATGGGTCTCAGCAGGGTCCCTATGTGTCTCGATGGATCTGACTGTCCCCCACTTTAATCCATGGGGTCACTATGTGTCCCAATGTCCCCCTATGGGTCCCAGTGTCTCCCTATGTGTACCTATGTGTCCCAATGTCCCCCTATGGGTCACTATGTGTCCCAATGTCCCCCCTATGGGTTGCTATGTGCTTGTATGTGGTTTCTTATGGGTATCTCTGGGCCCAAATATCTTCCTATAGCTATCTATGGGTTTCAATGTGGTCCCTATGTGCCTCTATGGGGTCTCTTATGGGTCTCAGCGGGGTTTCTATGTGTCTCTATGGGTCTGGCTGTCCCCCACTGTAGTCCAAGGGGTCCCTATGTGTCCCAATGTCCCCATATGGGTCCCAGTGTCTCCCTATGGGTCAGAATGTTTCCCTACGTGTCCCAATGTCCCCCCTATGGGTTGCTATGTGCCTCTATGGGGTCTCTGTGGGGTCTCTTATGGATATCTCTGGGCCCAAATGTCTTCCTACAAGTATCTATGAGTTTCAATGTGGTCCCTAGGTGCCTCTATGGGGTCTCTTATGGGTCTCAGCGGGGTCCTTATGTATCTCTATGGGTCTCACTGTCCCCCACTGTAATTCATTGGGTCCCTATGTGTCCCAATGTCCCCCTATGGGTCCCAGTGTCTCCCTACGGGTCAGAATGTTTCCCTACGTGTCCCAATGTCCCCCCTATGAGTTGCTATGTGCCCCTATGGGGTCTCTATGGGGTCTCTTATGGTTATCTCTGGGCCCAAATGTCTTCCTTTGGGTATCTATAAGTTTCAAAGTCGTCCTATGTGTCCCTATGGGTCTTAATGGCTCCTAATGTGTCCCTATGAGTCTATATGTGGTCTCACTGTCCCAGTGGGTCTCTATGTGTTCCTATGTGTCTATATGGAGTCTCTATCTGGTTTCTATGGGTCTTGGTGTCCCTCTATGTGTCACTTTGTGCCTCTATGGGGTCTCCATGGGTTTCTATGGGGTCTCTATGTCTCTCTTTGGGTCCCTATTGGTCCCAATAGGTCCCTATGAGTCTCTATGATGTCTCCCTTTGTCCCCATATGGGTCCCAGTGTGACCCACATGTGCCCACAGCAGCTCCTGCCCCATACACCTGACTCACATGTTCCCCACAGCAGCTCCTGCCCCATAGATCTGACCCACAGCATCTCCTGCCACATAGATCTGACCCAAATCAGCCCCACAGCATCTCCTGCCCCATAGATCTGACCCAAATCAGCCCCACAGCATCTCCTGCCCCATAGATCTGACCCACATGTGCCCCACAGCAGCTCCTGCCATATAGATCTAACCACCATCAGCCCCAAAGCAGCTCCTGCCCCATAGATCTGACCCAAGTCTGCCCCACAGCAGCTCCTGCCTTATAGATATGACCCCCATCAGCCCCACAACAGCTTCTACCCCATAGATCTGACCCACATGTGCTCCACTGCAGCTCCAGTCCCGTAGATCTGAACCACAGCAGCCCATGCCCCATAGATCTGACCCTCATCAGCAACACAGCAGCTCCTGACCCATACATCTGACCCAAATCTGCCCCACACCATCTCCTGCCCCATAGATCTAACTCACATGTGCCCCGCAGCAGCTCCTGCCCATAGATCTGACCCACAGCAGCTCCTGCCCTATAGATCTGATTCAAATCTGCCCCACAGCAGCTCCTGCTCCATAGATCTGACCCACATGTGCCCCAGAGCAGCTCAGCCCCATTGATTTGACCCACATCTGCCCCACAGGAGATCCTGCCCCATAGATCTGACCCACAACAGACCCACAGCAGATTTTGCCCCATAGATATGTGCCACGTCTGCCCCACAGCAGCTCCTGCGACATAGATCTTACCCAGATCTGCTCCACAGCAGCTGCTGCCCCAAAGATCTGACCAACATCAGCCCCACAGCAGCTCCTGCCCCATAGATCTGACCCACATCTGCCCCACAGCAGCTCCTGCCCCATAGACCCTACCAACATGTGCAGCACAGCAGCTCCTGCCCATAGATCTGACCCACATCTGCCCCACAGCAGCTCCTAACACATAGATCTGACCCACATCTGCTCCACAGCATCTCCTGCCCCATAGATCTGACCCCCATCTGCCCCACAGCATCTCCTGCCCCATAGATCTGACCCCCATCTGCCCCACAGCAGCTCCTGCCTCATACATCTGACTCACAGCATCTCCTGCCCCATAGAACTGGCCCACATCAGCCACAGCAGCTCCTGACCTATAGATCTGACCCACATCTGACCCACAGCAGCTCCTGCCCAATAGATCTGACCCACATCTGCCACACAGCAGCCTTTGCCCCATAGATCTGACCCACATCTGCCCCACAGCATCTCCTGCCCCATAGATCTGACCCACATCTGCTCCACAGCATCTCCTGCCCCATAGATCTGACCCCCATCTGCCCCACAGCATCTCCTGCCCCATAGATCTGACCCCCATCTGCCCCACAGCAGCTCCTGCCTCATACATCTGACTCACAGCATCTCCTGCCCCATAGAACTGGCCCACATCAGCCACAGCAGCTCCTGACCTATAGATCTGACCCACATCTGACCCACAGCAGCTCCTGCCCAATAGATCTGACCCACATCTGCCACACAGCAGCCTTTGCCCCATAGATCTGACCCACATCTGCCCCACAGCATCTCCTGCCCCATAGATCTGACCCACATCTGCCCCACAGCAGCTCCTGCCCCATAGATCTGACCCACATCTGACCCACAGCAGCTCCTGCCCCATACATCTTACCCAGATCTGCCCCACAGCAGCTCCTACCCAAAGATCTGACCCACATCATCTCGACAGCAGCTCCTGCCCCATAGATCTGACCCACATGTGCCCCACAGCAGCTCCTACCACATAGATCTGACCCACATGTGCCCCAGAGCTGCTCCTGCCCCATAGATCTGAACCACAGCAGCTCCTGTCTCATAGATCTTACCCACATCAGCCCCACAGCAAATTTTGCCACATAGTTATGTCCCACATCTGCCCAACAGCAACTCCTGCCCCATAGATCTGACCCACATGCGCCCCACAGCAGCTCCTGCCCCATAGGTCTGACCCACATGCGCCTCACAGCAGCTCCTGCCCCATAGATCTAACCACCATCAGCCCCAAAGCAGCTCCTGCCCCATAGATTTGACCCACATCTGCACCACAGCAGCTCCTCCCCATAGATCTAACACCCATCAGCCTCACAGCTGCTCCTGCCCCATAGATATGCCCTACATCTGTCCCACATCAGCTCCTGCAACATAGATCTGACCCACATCTGCAACACAGCAGCTCCTGCTCCATAAATCTGACCAACATCAGGCCCACATTTGTTCCTGCCCCATAGATCTGACCCACAGCAGCCCCTGCCTCATAGATCTGACCCACAAGTGCCCCACAGCAGCTCCAGCCCAATAGACCTGACCCACATCTGCCCCAAAGCATCTCCTGCCCCATAGATCTTTCCTACATCAGCCCCACAGCACCTCCGGCCCAATAGATCTGACCCACATGTGCCCCACACCAGCTCCTGCCCCATAGATCTGCCCCACATCAACCATGTTGATAAACATGAAAACATACAACATGGGTTGTATCAACCATGTAATCCATGGTGTCCCTATGTGTCCCAATGTCACCCTATGGGTCCCAGTGTCTCCCTATGGGTCACTATGTGTCCCTATGTGTCCCAATGTCCCCCCTATGGGTTGCTATGTGTCTCTATGGGTTCTCTATGGGGCTCTATGGGGCGTTCTGAGGTTTCTATGGGGTGTCTATGGAACGCTATAGTGTGTCTACTTGGTAAATTAGTTTCTATGGGTTGCTATGGGAGCTCTATGGGGCACAATGGGTTGCCTACGGGGCTCTATGGGATGTCTGTGGGGCTCTATGGCGCGGCTATATGTCCTTATGTGGTGTCTATGTGGCACTATGTTGTGCTATGGGGTGCTGTGAGGCACTATGGGGTGCTATGGGGCTCTATGGAGCAGTATAGGGTGTCTATGGGTCTCTATGGGGTGCAATGGGGCGCTGTGGGGCACAAGAGAGTGTCTATGAGGCTCCATGGGCTGCTATGGGGCACTGTGGAGTAGCTACGGGGTGCTATGGGGTCTCTTTGGGCCCCTATGGGTCACTATGGGTCACTATGTGGTGTCTATGGGGCTCTATGGGGTGGCTATGCGGTGCTGTAGGGTGGCTATGCGGTGCTTTGGGGTATCCTTGGGTTCCTATGGGGCGCTATGGGTGACTATGGGGTGCTATGGTTTGCTATGGGGCTCTATGCGGAAGAATGGGGTTTCTATGGGGCGCTATGAGGTCCCTATGGGGCTCTATGGGGAGTCTATGGGGTGTCTTTGGGGATCTATGGGTTGTCTGTGGGGCTCTATGGGGTCTGCATGGGGTCTGTATGGGGTTCAGTGGGTCTCTATGGGGCTCTATGGGGTGTCTACAGGCACTATGGGGTGTCTATTTGGTTCAATTGGGCTCTATGGTGTGGCTGTATGGCCTTATGTGGTGTCTATGGGGCACTGTGGGTTGCTATGGGGTGCTGTGGGGAACTACGGGGTGTCTATGGGGCTCTATGGAGCAGTATGCTGTGTCTATGGGTCCCTATGGGGTGCAATGGGGTGCTGTGGGGCACAATGGAGTGCCTATGAGGCTCCATGGGCTGCTATGGGGCACTATGGAGTAGCTATGGGGTGCTGTGGGGCCTCTTTGGGCCCCTATGGGCCACTATGTGGTGTCTATGGAACTCTATGGGGTGGCTATGCGGTGCTGTAGGGTGGCTATGGGGTGCTTTGGTGTATCCTTGGGTTCCTATGGGGCGCTATGGGTGACTATGGGGTGCTATGGTTTGCTATGGGGCTCTATGCGAAAGAATGGGGTCTCTATGGGGCGCTATGAGGTCCCTATGGGGCTCTATGGGGAGTCTATGGGGTGTTTTTGGAGATCTATGGGTTGTCTGTTGGGCTCTATGGGATCTGCTTGGGGTCTGTATGGGGTTCAGTGGGTCTCTATGGGGCTCTATGGGGTGTCTACAGGCACTATGGGGCGATATGGGGTGTCTATGTGGTTCAATTGGGCTCTATGGTGTGGCTGTAGGGCCTTATGTGGTGTCTATGGGGCACTGTGGGCTGCTATGGGGTGCTGTGGGGAACTATGGGGTGTCTATGGGGCTCTATGGAGCAGTATGCTCTGTCTATGGGTCCCTATGGGGTGCAATGGGGCACAATGGAGTGTCTATGTGGCTCCATGGGCTGCTATGGTGCACTATGGAGTAGCTATGGGGTGCTATGGGGTCTCTTTGGGCCCCTATGGGTCACTATGGGGTGTCTATGGGGCTCTATGGGGTATCTTTGTGTTCCTATGGGGCGCTATGGGTGACTATGGGGTCGCTATGGGTTTCTTTGAGGCACTATGGCTCGCTATGGGGTCTCTATGGGTCTCAATTTATCCTTATGGCTCCCAATGACTGTCTATGGGTCTCTATGTGTCCCTATGGGTCCCAGTGTCTCTCTATGGGTCCCAGTGTCTTCCTCTGGATGTCTATGGGTCCCTATGGGTCCCAGTGTCTCTATGTCCCCCTGTCTAGGTGGTAACTATACAGATGGTAACAAAGATGGTAACAAATGTACAGAGGTTCTAAGCGAGAGAGAAACTCACCAGTGGTGATGCCTTCGCTGAGGAAGCTGGGGCGGTCTTCACTGCAGAGCGATGTCCAAGAGATGCTGCCTCACAGAATCACAGAATTCTCAAGGTTGGAAAAGGGCTGCCAGCTTTTGTAGGAGAATAGCATGGGAGACAGTTGTGAAGGCTTTGCTGAAGTCCAAGTAGAGCACATCAACAGCCTTTCTTTCTTTCCTTCATCCATCAGATGGGTCACAGGATCGTAGAAGGAGATCAGATTGGTCAAGCAGGAGCTGCCCTTCACGAACCCATGCTGGCTAGGTCTGATCTCCTGCTCATCCCACACCTGCCGCATCTGTCATCTCCCTCAAGACAATTCGTTCCATTCCCTTCCCTGGCACCGAGGTCAGGCTAACAGGCCTGGAGTTGCCCGGATCCTCCTGACAACCTTGCTTGGAAATGGGAGTCACGTTGGCAAGCCTCCAGTCTTCTGGGACCTCACCCGGTAACAGGGAGCTCGGAAAGATAATGGAAAGCGGCTCGAGTGAGGGTCAGCCCTTAAATGAGGTCTCAGAGGAGGTGGAGTCGAGCTCCAGCCCTCCCGGGAGCACAGCTCCATTACTCTCACCTGTGCTCCCGCAGCTGACCCCACACTTGCCTCAGCTGATTAATCAGAGGTTCAGGCTGTGATTACCAATCTCCCATACAGCCCCTATGGGTCCCAGTGTCTCCCTATGGGTCACTATGTGTTCCTAAGTGCCGAATGTCCCCCCTATGTGTCCCATTGGCCCCCTTTGGGGTTTCTATGGGGACTCTTATTGGTATCTCTGGGCCCAAATGTCTTCCTATGTGTATCTATGGGTTTCAATGAGGTCCCTATGTGCCTCTATGGGGTCTCTTATGGGTATCAGTGGAGCCCCTATGTGTCTCTACGGGTCTCACTGTTCCCCACTGTAATCCATGGGGTCCCTCTGTGTCCCAATATCCACACTATGGGTTGCTATGTACCTCTATGGGGTCTCTATGTGGTCTCTTATGGGTATCTCTGGGCCCAAATGTCTTCCTATGTGCATCTATGGGTTTCAATGTGGTCCCGATGTGCCTCTATGGGGTCTCTATGGGTCTCAGCAATGTCCCTATGTGTCTCTATGGGTCTCACTGTCCCCCACTGTAATCCATGGGATCCCTATGTGTCCCAATGTCCCCCTATGGGTCCCAGTGTCTCCCTATGGGTCACTATGTGTCCCTATGTGTCCTAATATCCCCCCTATGGGTAGCTATGTGCCTCTATGGGGTCTCTTATTCGTATCTATGGGCTTAAATGTTCTCCTATGGGTATCTATGGGTTTCAGTGTGGTCCCTATGTGCCTCTACGGGGTCTCTTATGGGTCTCAGTAGAGTCTCTGTGTGTCTCTACGGGTATCACTGTCCCCCACTGTAATCCATGGTGTCCCTATGTGTCCCAATGTCACCCTATGGGTCCCAGTGTCTCCCTATGGGTCACTATGTGTCCCTATGTGTCCCAATGTCCCCCCTATGGGTTGCTATGTGCCTCTATGGGTTCTCTATGGGGCTCTATGGGGTGCCTATGGAGCTCTATGGGGTTCTATGGGGCGTTCTGAGGTTTCTATGGGGTGTCTATGGAACGCTATGGTGTGTCTATGTGGCAAAATGAGTTTCTATGGGTGGCTATGGGAGCTCTATGGGGCACAATGGGTTGCCTACGGGGCTCTATGGGATGTCTATGGGGCTCTATGGTGCGGCTATATGTCCTTATGTGGTGTCTATGTGGCACTATGTTGTGCTATGGGGTGCTGTGAGGCACTATGGGGTGCTATGCGGCTCTATGGAGCAGTATGCTGTGTCTATGGGTCCCTATGTGGTGCAATGGGGCGCTGTGGGGCACAAGGGAATGTCTATGAGGCTCCATGGGCTGCTATGGGGCACTGTGGAGTAGCTATGGGATGATTTGGGGTCTCTTTGTGCCCCTATGGGGCGCTATGGGTCACTATGTGGTGTCTATGGGGCTCTATGGGGTGGCTATGCGGTGCTGTAGGGTGGCTATGGGGTGCTTTGGGGTATCCTTGGGTTCCTATGGGGCGCTATGGGTGACTATGGGGTGCTATGGTTTGCTATGGGGCTCTATGCGGAAGAATGGGGTCTCTATGGGGCGCTATGGGGTCCCTATGGGGCTCTATGGGGAGTCTATGGGGTGTCTTTGGGGATCTATGTGTTGTCTGTGGGGCTCTATGGGGTCTGCATGGGGTCTGTATGGGGTTCAGTGGGTCTCTATGGGGCTCTATGGGGTGTCTACAGGCACTATGGGGCGATATGGGGTGTCTATGTGGTTCAATTGGGCTCTATGGTGTGGCTGTATGGCCTTATGTGGTGTCTATGGGGCACTGTGGGCTGCTATGGGGTGCTGTGGGGAACTATGGGATGTCTATGGGGCTCTATGGAGCAGTATGCTGTGTCTATGGGTCCCTATGGGGTGCAATGGGGTGCTGTGGGGCACAATGGAGTGTCTATGAGGCTCCATGGGCTGCTATGGGGCACTATGGAGTAGCTATGGGGTGCTATGGGGTCTCTTTGGGCCCCTATGGGTCACTATGGGGTGTCTATGGGGCTCCATGGGGTATCTTTGTGTTCCTATGGGGCGCTATGGGTGACTATGGGGTCGCTATGGGTTTCTTTGAGGAAGTGCCAACTCCTGCCCAACGTGTGATATCTCCTGCACCACAAGTTCCAAGACTTGCCCCACAAGTTCCACCTACCATCCCACAAGTGCCACCTCCTGCCCCACAAGTGCCACCTCCCGACCCACAAGTGCCACCTCCCTCTCCACAAATTCCACCTCCCGCCCACAAGTGCCACATCGCTCCCCACAAGTGCCACCTCCTGCCCCACTAGTGCCACCTCCCGCCCCACAAGTGCCAACTCCAGCCCCACAAGTGCAACCTCGCACCCCACAAGTACCAAATCCTGCCCCACAACTTCCACCTCCTGCCCCAGAAGTGCCATCTCCTGCCCCACATGTGTCACCTCCTGCCCCACATCATCCACCGCCAAACCCATAAATGCCACCTCCTGCACAACAAGTGCCATTTCCTGCCCCACAAGTGCCATTTCCCCCCCCACATGTGCCAACTCCTGCCTTACAAGTTTCACCTCCCACCCCACTAATTCCACCTCCCACCCCACAAGTTCCACCTCCTGCCCCAAAAGTGCCAATTCCTGCTTCACAAGTGCCAGCTCATGCTTCACTAATGCCAGCTCATGCCCCACATCATCAACTTCCTGCCCCACAAGTGCCAGCTCTAACCCCACAAAGACAGCCTCCTGCCCCACATCATCCACCTCCTCCCCCACAAGTGACAATACCTGTTCCACAAGTGCCACCTCCCGCCCCACAACTTCAACATCCCGCCACACAAGTGCCGACTCCTGGCAACGTGTGCCACATCCTGCCCCACAAGTGCCAGCTCCTGCCCCACATGTTCCACCTACCACCCCACAAATTCCACCTCATGCCCCACAAGTGCCAACTCCCAACCCACAAATGCCAAATCCTGCAATGCAACTTCCACCTCCTGCTCCACAAGTGCCACCTCCTGCCCCACATCGTCCACCTCCCACCCAACAAGTGCCACCACCTGCCCCACAAGTGCCAATTCCTGCCCCACATGTGCCAGCTCATGCTTCACAAGTGCCAGCTCCTGCACTACGTCACCACTTCCTGCTCACAAGTGCCACCTCCTGACCGACAAAGACATCCTCCTGCCCCACAAGTGCCAATTCCTGCCCCACAACTGCCACATTATTCCACACCACTGCCACCTCCCCCCCCAAATAATCCACCTCCTGCCCCACAAGTGTCACTGACTGACCAACTTCCTCCTCCTGCCCCACAAGTGCCAGCTCCTGCCCCACAAGAGCCACTTCCTGCCCCACAAGTACCTCTTCCCTCCCAACAAGTTCCAATTTCCACCCCACAAGTGCCACCTCCTGCCCCAAAAGTGCAACCTCCTGCCCCACATCGTCCACCTCCCACACCACAAGTGCCACCTCCTGCCCCAGAAGTGCCAATTTCTGCCCCACAAGTGCCACTTCCCGCCTTACAAATGCCACCTCCTGCCCCACAACTTTCACCTCCTGCCCCACAAGTGCAACCTCCCAGCCCACGAGTGACACAATCTGCCCAAGTGCCACCTCCTGCCTCACAACTTCCACCTCCCGCCCCACAAGTGCCACCTCCTGTCTCACAAGTGCAACCTCCCGCCCCACAACTTCCACAACCTGCCCCACAAGTGCCACCTCCCGTCACTCAACTTCCAACTCCCGCCCCACAAGTTCCACATCCCGCCCCACAACTTCATTCTCCCGCCCCACAACTTCCAACTCCTGGCCCACAAGTGCGACCTCCTGCCCCACCATTACCACCTCCTGCCCCACAAGTGCCACAACCTGCTCCACAATTTCAACGTCCTGCCTTACAAGTGCCACATTCTGCCCCACAAGTGTAGGCTCCTGCTCCACAAGTCCCACCTCCCGCCCCACAAGTGCCACATCCCGCCCCACAAGTGCCACCACCCGCCCCACAAGTGCCACCTTCTGTTCCACAACTTCCACCTCCTGCCCCACAAGTTATAACTCCTGCCCCACAAGTGTTGCATTTTGCCCCACAAGTGCCACCTCCCGCCTCACAAGTGCCACCTACCGACCCACAAGTGCCAACTCCTGCCCCGCAACTTCCATTTCCTGCTCCACAAGTGCCACCTCGAACCGCACAATTGCTACCTCCTTCCCCATATCAATCCCATCCAACAAGTGCCACCTCCTGCCCCACAAGTGCCAATTCCTGCCCCACAAGTGCCAGCTCATGCTTCACAAGTGCCAGCTCCTGCCCCTCATCATCCACCTCCTGCCCCACAAGTGCCACCTCCTGACCCACAACATCAATCTCCAGCCCCACAAGAGCCGCCTCCTGCCCGACAAGTTACACCTGCTACAAGTTCCACAAGTGCCACCTCCCTGCTCACGAGTGCCACATCCCGCCCCACATGTACCACCTCCTGCATCACAACTTCCACCTCCCGCCCCACATGTACCACCTCCTGCATCACAACTTCCACCTCCCGCCCCACATGTACCACCTCCTACATCACAACTTCCACCTCCCGCCCCACATGTACCACCTCCTGCATCACAACTTCCACCTCCCGCCCCACATGTACCACCTCCTGCATCACAACTTCCACCTCCCGCCCCACATGTACCACCTCCTGCATCACAACTTCCACCTCCCGCCCCACATGTACCACCTCCTGCATCACAACTTCCACCTCCCGCCCCACATGTACCACCTCCTGCATCACAACTTACACCTCCCGCCCCACATGTACCACCTCCTGCATCACAACTTACACCTCCCGCCCCACATGTACCACCTCCTACATCACAACTTACACCTCCCGCCCCACATGTACCACCTCCTGCATCACAACTTACACCTCCCGCCCCACATGTACCACCTCCTGCCCCACATCATCCACCTCCCATCCCGCAAGTGCCAATTCCAGCCCTAAAAGTGCCCGCTCATGCTTCACAATTGCCAGCTCCTGCCCCACATTATACACCTCCTGCCCCACAAGTGCCACCTCCTATCCCACATGTGCCAACTCCTGCCCTACAAGTGCCATTTCCTGCACCACATTTGCCACCTCCTGCCCCACAAGTGCCACCTCCCAACCCACAAGTTTAACCTCTGGACACACAAGTGCCATCTCCCGCCCCACAAGTGCCAAATCCTGCCCCACAAGTGCCAGCTCATGCCCCAAAAGTGCCAGCTCGTGCCCCACAACAGCCTCCTCCTGCCCCACAAGTGCCACCTCGCATCCCACAAGTGCCACATCCCGCCCCACAAGTTCCACCTCCTGCCTTACAAGTGCCAATTCCTGCCCTACATGTGCCAGCTCATTCCCCTGAAGTGCCAGCTCCTGCCCCACAAGTGCCACATTTTGCCACACCACTGCAACCTCCCCCCCAAATAATCCACCTCCTGCCCCACAAGTGTCACTGACCGCCCAACTTCCTCCTCCTGACACAAAAGTGCAACCTCCTGCCCCACAAGTGCCAGCTCCTGCCCGACAAGAGCCACTTCCTGCCCCACAAGTACCTCTTCCCTCCCAACAAGTTCCAATTTCTGCCCCACAAGTGCCACCTCCTGCCCCACAAGTGCAACCTCCTGCCCCACAAATGCCACCTTTCGCCCCACAAGTGCCACCTCCCGCTCCACAACTTCCACCTCCCACTCCCCAACTTCCACCTCCTGCCCCAGTAGTGCCACCTCCCGACCCACAAGTGCCACCTCCCGCCCCACAAGAGCCACCTCCTGCCCAACAAGTGCCACCACCCTCCTCAAAATGCCAACTCCCGCCCCACAAGTGCCACGTCCAGCCCCACAACTTCCACCTCCTGCCCCAAAAGTGTCAACTCCTGCCCCATAAGTTCCATATCCCGCCCCACAAGTGCCACTACCTGCCCACTAGTGCCATCTCCATTTCCATAGGTGCCACCTCCCGCCCCACAACTTCCACGTAACGCCCCATAAGTTCCACCTCCTGCCCAACAAGTGCCACCTCTCGTCCCACAAGGACCACCTCCTGCCCCACAAGTGCCAAATACTTCCCCACAACTTCCACCTTCTGCCGCACTAGTGCCAACTCCAATTCCACAAGTGCCAGCTCCCACACCACAAGTGCCACCACCTGACCCACAAGTGCCACCTCCTGCCCCACAAGTGCCATTTCCTGCCCTACAACTTCCACCTCCTGCCCCACAAGAGCCAGTTCCAGCCCCACAAATGCCACCTCCTGCCCCACAACTTCAACATCCCGCCATACAAGTGCCACCTCCTGCCCAACGTGTGCCACATCCTGCCCCACAAGTGCCAAATCCTGCCCCGCAACTTTTACCTCCTGCTCCACAAGTGCCAACTCCTGCCCCATATCATCCACCTCCTGCCCCACAAGTGCCACCTCCTGCCCAACAATTGCCAACTCCTGCCCCACAAGTGCCACCTCCTGCCCCACAAGTGCCACCTCCCGACCCACAAGTGCCACCTCCTGCCGTGCAAGTGCCAGCTCCTGCCCCGAAAGTGCCAGCTCCTGCTCCACATGTGCCACCTCTCGCCCCACAAGTTCCAGCTCCCGCCCCATAAGTGCCACCTCCCTCTCCACAAATTCCACCTCCTGCCCACAAGTGCCACATCGCTCCCCACAAGTGCCACCTCCTGCCCCACTAGTGCGACCTCCCGCCCCACAAGTGCAACCTCCCACCCCACAAGTACCAAATCCTGCCCCACAACTTCCACCTCCTGCCCCAGACGTGTCATCTCCTGCCCCACATGTGTCACCTCCTGCCGCACATCATCCACCTCCAAACCCATAAGTGCCACCTCCTGCACAACAAGTGCCAATTCCTGCCCCACAAGTGCCAGCTCATGCTTCACAAGTGCCAGCTCCTGCCCCTCATCATCCACCTCCTGCCCCACAAGTGCCACCTCCTGCCCCACAACTTCCACCTTGCGACCCACAAGTGCGAACTCCCGCCAAACAACTGACACCTCCTGCCTCACAAGTGCCAACTCCTGCCCAACAAGTGCCACCTCCTGCCCCACTAGTGCCACCTCCCGACCCACAAGTGCCACCTCCTGCCCCGCCAGTTCCACCTCCTGCCGTGCAAGTGCCAGCTCCTTCCCCACATGTGCCACCTCTCTCCCCACTAGTGCCACCTCCCGCCCCACAAGTGCCACCTCCCTCTCCACAAATTCAGCCTCCCGCCCACAAGTGCCACATCGCTCCCCACAAGTGCCACCTCCCGCCCCACAAGTTCTAACTCCCGCCCCACAAGTGCCAACTCCCGCCCCACAAGTGCCAACTCCCGCCCCACAAGTGCCAACTCCCGCCCCACATATGCCAACTCCCGCCCCACAAGTGCCAACTCCTGCCGCACAACTGCCAATTCCAGCCCCACAAGTGCCAGCTCATGCTTCAC
Organism: Coturnix japonica; assembly: GCF_054131305.1. Lineage (NCBI taxonomy): Eukaryota > Metazoa > Chordata > Aves > Galliformes > Phasianidae > Coturnix > Coturnix japonica. The sequence continues at coordinate 979,674 of NC_140687.1, read as the reverse complement.
AAGTGCCAGCTCCTGCCCCTCATCATCCACCTCCTGCCCCACAAGTGCCACCTCCTGCCCAAAACCTGCCACCTCCCTCCCCACAATGCCACCTCCTGCCATATTAGTGCAGCCTCCTGCCCCACAAGTGCCAACTCCCGCCCCACAAGTGCCACCTCCTTCCAAACAAGTGCCACATCCTGCCCCAAAAGTGCCACTTCCTGCCCCTCTATCGCCACCTCCTGCCCCAGAAGTTCCACTTCCTGCACCACAAGTTACACCTACAGCCCCACAATTTCCACCTCCTGTTTTACAAGTTCCACTTCCGCCCCACAAGTGCCACCTCCTGCCCAAAAAGTGCCAGTTCATGCCCCACAAGTGCAAGGTCCTGTCCTTCAACTTTAACCTCCTGCCCCACAAGTGCCACCTCCTGCCCCACAACGACCACCTCCTGCCCCACATAATCCACCTCCTGCCCCACAAGTGCCAATTCCTGCCCTACAAGTGCCAGCTCATTCCCCTGAAGTGCCAGCTCCTGCCCCACAAGTGCCACATTTGTCCACACCACTGCCACCTCCCTTCCCAAATAATCCACCTCCTGCCCCACAAGTGTCACTGACCGCCCAACTTCATCCTCCTGACCCACAAGTGCAACCTCCTGCCCTACAAGTGCCAGCTCCTGCCCGACAAGAGCCACTTCCTGCCCCACAAGTACCTCTTCCCTCCCAACAAGTTCCAATTTCCGCCTCACAAGTGCCACCTCCTGCCCCACAAGTGCCAACTCCCGCCCCACAAGTGCCACCTCCCGCCCAACAATTGTGGCCACATGACAAACAAGTTCCACTTCCGCCCCACAAGTGCCACCTCCTGCCCAACAAGTGCCATTTCTTACCCCAAAGGTTCCAAATCCTACCCCACTGGTGCCATTTCCTGCCCCACAAGTGCCATTTCCCCCCCCACATGTGCCAACTCCTGCCTTACAAGTTTCACCTCCCACCCCACAAATTCCACCTCCCACCCCACAAGTGCCACCTCCTGCCCCAAAAGTGCCAATTCCTGCTTCACAAGTGCCAGCTCATGCCCCACAAGTGCCACCTTTTGCCCCACAAGGGCCACCTCCTACCCCACATCATCCACCTTTTCCCCCAAAAGTGACAATACCTTTTCCACAAGTGCCACCTCCCGCCCCACAACTTCAACATCCCGCCACACAAGTGCCGACTCCTGGCAACGTGTGCCACATCCTGCCCCACAAGTGCCAGCACCTGCCCCACATGTTCCACCTACCATCCCACAAATTCCACCTCATGCCCCACAAGTGCCAACTCCCAACCCACAAATGCCAAATCCTGCAATGCAACTTCCACCTCCTGCTCCACAAGTGCCACCTCCTGCCCCACATCGTCCACCTCCCACCCAACAATTGCCACCACCTGCCCCACAAGTGCCAATTCCTGCCCCACAAGTGCCAGCTCCTGCCCCACAAGAGCCACTTCCTGCCCCACAAGTACCTCTTCCCTCCCAACAAGTTCCAATTTCCGCCCAACAAGTACCACCTCCTTCTGCACAAGTTCCACCTCCTGCCCTAAAAGCTCCATTTCCTGCCCCAGAAGTGCCACCTCGCGCCCCACAAGTTCCACCTCCTGCCCTACAACTTCCACCTCCTGGCCCACAAGTGCCACCTCCCGCCCTACAACTGCCAAACCCTGCCCCAAAACTTCCACCTCCTACCCAACAATTTCCAACTCGTGCCCCACAATTGCCACCTCCTGCCACACAAATGCCACCTTCTGCCTCAAAATGCCACCTCCTGCCCAACAACTCCAACCTCCCGCCCCACAAGTACCACCTCCTGCTCCACAAGTTCCACCTCCTGCCCCATAAGTTCCACCTTACGCCCCACAAGTGCCATCTCCTGCCCCCAAAGCTCAATTTCCTGCCCCATCAGTGCCACCTCCCGCACCACAAGTGCCACCTCCTGCCCCATAAGTGCCAATTTCTGCCCCACAAGTGCCACTTCCCGCCTTACAAATGCCACCTCCTGCCCCACAACTTTCACCTCCTGCCCCACAAGTGCAACCTCCCTGCCCACGAGTGACACAATCTGCCCAAGTGCCACCTCCTGCCTCACAACTTCCACCTCCCGCCCCACAAGTGCCACCTCCTGCCTCACAACTTCCACCTCCCGCCCCACAAGTGCCACCTCCCGCCCCACATGTACCACCTCCTGCAACACAACTTCCACCTCCCGCCCCACATGTACCACCTCCTGCATCACAACTTCCACCTCCCGCCCCACATGTACCACCTCCTGCATCACAACTTCCACCTCCCGCCCCACAAATGCCACCTCCTGCCCTACAAGTGCCACCTCCTGCCCCACAAGTGCCCCCTCCCGCTCCACAAGTGCCACGTCCTGCCCCACAAGTGCCATCTCCCGCCCCACAAGGGCCAAATCCTGCCACGCAATTACACCTCCTGCCCCACATTATCCACCTCCCACCCCACAAGTGCCACCTCTTGTGGCACAAGTGCCAATTCCAGCCCTAAAAGTGCCAGCTCATGCTTCACAATTGCCAGCTCCTGCCCCACATCATCCACCTCCTGCCCCACAAGTGCCACCTCCTATCCCACATGTGCCAACTCCTGCCCCACAAGTGCCATTTCCTGCACCACATTTGCCACCTCCAGCCACACAAGTGCCACCTCCCGCCCCACAAGTGCCACCTCCCGCCCCACTACTTCCACGTCACACCCCAAATCTTCTTACCTTCCACCCCACAAGTGCCACCTCCTGCCCCAAACCTTCAACGTACTGCCCCACAACTGCCACTTCCCACCCAGCAATTGCCACCCCCCTCCCCACAAGTGCCTCCTCCCACCCCAGAAGTTCCAACACTTACCCCACAAGTGCTAACTCCTGCCCCACATCATCCACCAACCGCCCCACAAGTGTCACCTCCTGCCCCACAACTTCCATCTCCCACTCCACAAGTGCCACCTACTGCACAACAAATACCATCTCCTGCCCCATAAGTGCCACCTCCTGCCCCACAACCGCTACCTCCTGCCTCATATCATTCACCTCCCGCCCCACAATTTCCACCTCCTGCTCAACTAGTGCCACGTGCTGCCCCACAAGTTCCATTTCCCGCCCCACAAGTGCCACCTCCCGCCCCACAAGTGCTAAATCGTGCCGTACAACTTCCACCTCCCGCCCCACAACTGCCACCTCCCGCCTTAAAAGTGCCACCTCCCGACCCACAAGTGCCTCCTCCTGTCCCACAGTTGTCACCTCCCGCTCCACAAGTTACACCTCACCCCCCACAAGTTCTACCACCCACCCCACAAGTGCCACCTGCAGCCCCAGAAGTGTCAAATCCTGCCACACAACTTCCACATCCAGCCCCACAAGTGCCACCTCCCACCCCACAACTTCCACTTCCCGCCCAACAACGGCCTCCTCCTGCCCCACAAGTGCCTCCTCCTGCCCCACAAGTGCCACTTCCTGCCCCACAAGTGCTACCTACTTCCCCACAAGTGCCACAGCCTGCCCCACATCATCCACCTCCTGCCTAACAAATGCCTCCTCCTGACCCACAATTGCCACCTGCCGCCCCACAACTTCCACCTCACGCCCCACAAGTGCCACCTCCCGCCCCACAAGTGCCACAACCCGCCCCACAAATCCAACTCCTGACCCACAAGTTCCACCTCCCGCCCCACAAGTTCCACCTCCCGCACCACAAGTGCCACCTCCCGACCCACATGTGCCAACTTCTGCCCCACAAGTGCCAGCTCCTGCCCCTCAAGTGTCACCTCTTCCCCACAAGTGCCACCTTCTGCTCCACAAGTGCCACTTCCTACCGCACAAGTGATACCTCCAGCCCCACAACTGCCACCACCCGCCCCACAACTTCCACCTCCCGCCTCACAAGTGCAACATCCAGGCCCACAACTGCCACATCCAGATCCACAAGAATTAACTCCTGCCCCACAAGTGCCACCTCATGTCCCTCAATTTTCACCTTATGCCCCAAAAGTGCCACCTCCCGCCCAACAAGTGCTAAATCATGCCGCACAACTTCCACCTCCCGCCCCACAACTGCCACCTCCCGCCTTAAAAGTGCCACCTCCCGACCCACAAGTGCCTCCTCCTGTCCCACAGTTGTCACCTCCCGCTCCACAAGTTACACCTCACCCCCCACAAGTTCTACCACCCACCCCACAAGTGCCACCTGCAGCCCCAGAAGTGTCAAATCCTGCCACACAACTTCCACATCCAGCCCCACAAGTGCCACCTCCCACCCCACAACTTCCACTTCCCGCCCAACAACAGCCTCCTCCTGCCCCAAAAGTGCCTCCTCCTGCCACACAAGTGCAACCTCCTGCCCCACAAGTGCCACTTCCTGCCCCACAAGTGCTACCTACTTCCCCACAAGTGCCACCTCCTGCCCCACATCATCCACCTCCTGCCTAACAAATGCCTCCTCCTGACCCACAATTGCCACCTGCCGCCCCACAACTTCCACCTCACGCCCCACAAGTGCCACAACCCGCCCCACAAATCCAACTCCTGACCCACAAGTTCCAGCTCCCGACCCACAAGTGCCACCTCCCGCACCACAAGTGCCACCTCCCGACCCACATGTGCCAACTTCTGCCCCACAAGTGCCAGCTCCTGCCCCTCAAGTGTCACCTCTTCCCCACAAGTGCCACCTTCTGCTCCACAAGTGCCACTTCCTGCCGCACAAGTGATACCTCCAGCCCCACAACTGCCACCACCCGCCCCACAACTTCCACCTCCCGCCTCACAAGTGCAACCTCCAGGCCCACAAGTGCCACCTCCTGTTCCAAAAGAATTAACCCCTTGCCCCACAAGTGCCACCTCCTGCCCTTCAAGAGCCACTTCTTGCCCCACAAGTAACATTTCCTGCCCCACAAGTGCCAACCCCTGCCCAAAAAGTGCTATGACCCAGCCCAAAAGTGCCAACTCCTGCCCCACTAGTGCCACCTCCCGCCCCACAAGTGCCACCACCCTCCCAACAACTTCAACCTCCTTCCCCAAAACATCCACCTTCCGCCCCACAGGTGTCTTCATCTGCCCCACAACTGCCACATCCCGCCCCACAAGTGCCACCTCCTGCCCCACAAGTGCCACCTTCTGCCTCACAAGTGCCACCCCTTGCCCCACAAGTGCCACATCCCACAGCACAATTTCCACCTCTTGTTACACAAGTCCCACCTCCCGCCCAACAACAGCCTCCTCCTGCCCCACAAGTGCCACCTCCTGCCCCACAAGTGCCACCTCCTGCCCCACAAGTGCCACCTCGCATCCCACAAGTGCCACCTCCCGACCCACAAGTGCCACCTCCTGCCCAACAAGTGCCACCTCTCATCCCAAAAGGACCACCTCCTGCCCCACAAGTGCCACCTCCTGACCCACAAGTGCCACCTCCTGCCCAACAATGCCACCACCCTCCCCAAAATGCCAACTCCCGCCCCACAGGTGCCACGTCCAGCCCCACAACTTCCACCTCCTGCCCCAAAAGTGTCAACTCCTGCCCCATAAGTTCCATATCCCGCCCCACAAGTGCCACTACCTGCCCCACTAGTGCCATCTCCATTTCCACAGGTGCCACCTCCCGCCCCACAACTTCTACGTAACGCCCCATAAGTTCCATTTCCTGCCCAACAAGTGCCACCTCTCGTCCCACAAGGACCACCTCCTGCCCCACAAGTGCCACCTCCTGCCTTACAAGTGCCACCTCCTGCCCAACAAGTGCCACCTCCTGCCCCACAAGAGCCAGTTCCAGCCCCACAAATGCCACCTCCCGCCCCACAACTTCAACATCCCGCCCCACAAGTGCCAACTCCTGCCCAACGTGTGCCACATCCTGCCCCACAAGTGCCAAATCCTGCCCCGCAACTTTTACCTCCTGCTCCACAAGTGCCAACTCCTGCCCCACATCATCCACCTCCTGCCCCACAAGTGCCAGCTCCTGCCCCACAAGTGCCACCTACCACGACACAAATTCGACCTCCTGCCCCACAAGTTCAACCTCCCACCCCACAAGTGCCAAATCCTGCCACGCAACGTCCACATCCTGCTCCACAAGTGCCACCTCCTGCCCCACATCATCCACCTCCCATCCAACAAGTGCCACCTCCTGCCCCACAAGTGCCAATTCCTGCCCCACAAGTGCCAGCTCATGCTTCACAAGTGCCAGCTCCTGCCCCTCATCATCCACCTCCTGCCCCACAAGTGCCACCTCCTGCCCAACAATTGTGGCCACATGACAAACAAGTGAAAAATCCCACCCCACAAGTGCCACTACATGCCCAACAGGTGCCACCTCCCACCCCACAACTTCAGCCTCCCGCCACAGAATTGCCAACTCCTGCCCAACGTGTGATATCTCCTGCACCACAAGTTCCAAGTCTTGCCCCACAAGTTCCACCTACCATCCCACAAGTGCCACCTCCAGCCCCACAAGTGCCATCTCCCACCCCACAAGTACCAAATCCTGCCCCACAACTTCCACCTCCTGCCCCAGAAGTGCCATCTCCTGTCGCACAAGTTCCACCTTCTGCCCCACAAGTGTAACCTCCAGCCCCATAAGTGCCAAATCCTGCCCCACAACATCCACCTGTGCCCTACAAATACCATTTCCAGCTCCACATCATCCAACTCCTGCCCCACAAGTGCCACCTCCTGCCCAACAAGTGCCACCTCCTGCCCCACATCATCCACATCCTGCCTCACAAGTGCCACCTCCCGACCCACAAGTGCCACCTCCTGCCTTGCAAGTGCCAGCTCCTGCCCCAAAAGTGCCACCTCTTGCCCCACAAGTTCCAGCTCCCGCCCCATAAGTGCCACCTCCCTCTCCACAAATTCAGCCTCCCGCCCACAAGTGCCACATCGCTCCCCACAAGTGCCACCTCCCGCCCCACAATTGCCAACTCCCGCCCCACAAGTGCCAACTCCCGCCCCACAAGTGCCAACTCCTGCCGCACAACTGCCAATTCCAGCCCCACAAGTGCCAGCTCATGCTTCACAAGTGCCAGCTCCTGCCCCTCATCATCCACCTCCTGCCCAAGTGCCACCTCCTGCCCAAAACCTGCCACCTCCCTCCCCACAATGCCACCTCCTGCCATATTAGTGCAGCCTCCTGCCCCACAAGTGCCAACTCCCGCCCCACAAGTGCCACCTCCTTCCAAACAAGTGTTACCTCCCGCCCCAAAAGTGCCTCTTCCTGCCTTTCTACCGCCACCTCCCGCCCCACAAGTTCCACTTCCTGCACCACAAGTTACACCTACAGCCCCACAATTTCCACCTCCTGTTTTACAAGTTCCACTTCCGCCCCACAAGTGCCACTACCTGCCCAACAAGTGCCAGTTCATGCCCCACAAGTGCAAGGTCCTGTCCTTCAACTTCCACCTCCTGCCCCACAAGTGCCACCTCCTGCCCAACAATGACCACCTCCTGCCCCACATCATCCACCTCCTGCCCCACAAGTGCCAATTCCTGCCCTACAAGTGCCAGCTCATTCCCCTGAAGTGCCAGCTCCTGCCCCACAAGTGCCACATTTTGCCACACCACTGCCACCTCCCTTCCCAAATAATCCACCTCCTGCCCCACAAGTGTCACTGACCGCCCAACTTCATCCTCCTGACCCACAAGTGCAACCTCCTGCCCCACAATTGCCACCTCCTGCCCCACAAGTGCCACCTCCTGCCCCACAAGTGCCACCTCCCGCCCCACATCATCCACCTCCCGCCCCACAATTGGCACCTCCTGCCCCACAAGTGCCACATCCCGCACAACAATTGTGGCCACATGACAAACAAGTTCCACTTCCGCCCCACAAGTGCCACCTCCTGCCACACAACTGACAATTCCTGCTTCACAAGTGCCAGCTCATGCTTCACAAATGCCAGCTCATGCCCCACATCATCAACTTCCTGCCCCACAAGTGCCAACTCTAACCCCACAAAGACAGCCTCCTGCCCCACATCATCCAACTCCTGCCCCACAAGTGCCAATTCCTGCGCCACAAGTGCCACCTCTTACCCCACAGGTGCCACCTCCTACCCCACAAAGACCACCTCCTGCCCCACATCATCCACCTCCTCCCCCACAAGTGACAATACCTGTTCCACAAGTGCCACCTCCCGCCCCACAACTTCAACATCCCGCCACACAAGTGCTGACTCCTGGCAACGTGTGCCACATCCTGCCCCACAAGTGCCAGCTCCTGCCCCACATGTTCCACCTACCACCCCACAAATTCCACCTCATGCCCCACAAGTGCCAACTCCCAACCCACAAATGCCAAATCCTGCAATGCAACTTCCACCTCCTGCTCCACAAGTGCCACCTCCTGCCCCACATCGTCCACCTCCCACCCAACAAGTGCCACCACCTGCCCCACAAGTGCCAATTCCTGCCCCACATGTGCCAGTTCATGCCCCACAAGTGCCACATTTGTCCACACCACTGCCACCACCCCCCCCAAATAATCCACCTCCTGCCCCACAAGTGTCACTGACTGACCAACTTCCTCCTCCTGACCCACAAGTGCCAGCTCCTGCCCCACAAGAGCCACTTACTGCCCCACAAGTACCTCTTCCCTCCCAACAAGTTCCAATTTCCGCCCCACAAGTGCCACCTCCTGCCCCACTTCATCCACCTCCCGCCCCACAATTGCCACCTCCCGCCCCAAAAGTGCCACCTCCTGCCCCACAAGTGCAACCTCCTGCCCCACAAGTGCAACCTCCTGCCCCACATCGTCCACCTCCCACCCAACAAGTGCCACCACCTGCCCCACAAGTGCCAATTCCTGCCCCACAAGTGCCAGCTCCTGCACTACGTCATCCACTTCCTGCCCCACAAGTGCCACCTCCTGACCGACAAAGACATCCTCCTGCCCCATAAGTGCCAATTTCTGCCCCACAAGTGCCAGCTCATTCCCCTGAAGTGCCACATTTGTCCACACCACTGCCTCCTCCCCCCCAAATAATCTACCTCCCGCCCCACAAGTGTCACTGACTGACCAACTTCCTCCTCCTGACCCACAAGTGCCAGCTCCTGCCCCACAAGTGCCAGCTCCTGCCCCACAAGAGCCACTTCCTGCCCCACAAGTACCTCTTCCCTCCCAACAAGTTCCAATTTCCGCCCAACAAGTACCACCTCCTTCTGCACAAGTTCCACCTCCTGCCCTAAAAGCTCCATTTCCTGCCCCAGAAGTGCCACCTCCCGCCCCACAAGTGCCACCTCCTGCCCTACAACTTCCACCTCCTGGCCCACAAGTGCCACCTCCCGCCCTACAACTGCCAAACCCTGCCCCAAAACTTCCACCTCCTGCCCAACAATTTCCAACTCGTGCCCCACAATTGCCACCTCCTGCCACACAAATGCCACCTTCTGCCTCAAAATGCCACCTCCTGCCCAACAACTCCAACCTCCCGCCCCACAAGTACCACCTCCTGCTCCACAAGTTCCACCTCCTGCCCCATAAGTTCCACCTTACGCCCCACAAGTGCCATCTCCTGCCCCAAAAGCTCAATTTCCTGCCCCATCAGTGCCACCTCCCGCAACACAAGTGCCACCTCCTGCCCCAGAAGTGCCAATTTCTGCCCCACAAGTGCCACTTCCCGCCTTACAAATGCCACCTCCTGCCCCACAACTTTCACCTCCTGCCCCACAAGTGCAACCTCCCAGCCCACGAGTGACACAATCTGCCCAAGTGCCACCTCCTGCCTCACAACTTCCATCTCCCGCCCCACAAGTGCCACCTCCTGTCTCACAAGTGCAACCTCCCGCCCCACAACTTCCACAACCTGCCCCACAAGTGCCACCTCCCGTCACTCAACTTCCAACTCCCGCCCCACAAGTGCCACCTCCCGCCCTACAACTTCCACCTCCCGCACCACAACTTCCACCTCCTGCCTCACAAGTTCCACATCCCGCCCCACAACTTCATTCTCCCACCCCACAACTTCCAACTCCTGGCCCGCAAGTGCGACCTCCTGCCCCACCATTACCACCTCCTGCCCCACAATTTCCACCTCCTGCCCCACAAGTGCCACAACCTGCTCCACAATTTCAACGTCCTGCCTTACAAGTGCCACATTCTGCCCCACAAGTGTAGGCTCCTGCTCCACAAGTGCCACCTCCCGAACCACAACCTCAACCTCTGGCCCCACAAGTCCCACCTCCCGCCCCACAAGTGCCACCTCCTGCCCCATAAGTGCCAATTTCTTCCCCACAAGTGCCACTTCCCGCCTTACAAATTCCACCCCCCACCCAACAAGTTCCACCTCCTGCCCCAAAAGTGCCAATTCCTGCTTCACAAGTGCCAGCTCATGCTTCACAAATGCCAGCTCATGCCCCACATCAACTTCCTGCCCCACAAGTGCCACCTCTAACCCCACAAAGACAGCCTCCTGCCCCACATCATCCACCTCCTCCCCCACAAGTGACAATACCTGTTAGACAAGTGCCACCTCCAGCCCCACAACTTCAACATCCCGCCACACAAGTGCCGACTCCTGGCAACGTGTGCCACATCCTGCCCCACAAGTGTCAACTCCTGCCCCACATCGTCCACCTCCCATCCAACAAGTGCCACCTCCTGCCCCACAAGTGCCAATTCCTGCCCCCCAAGTGTCAGCTCATGCTCCACAAGTGCCAGCTCCTGCCCCTCATCATCCACCTCCTGCCCCACAAGTGCCACCTCCTGACCCACAACATCAATCTCCAGCCCCACAAGAGCCGCCTCCTGCCCGACAAGTTACACCTGCTACAAGTTCCACAAGTGCCACCTCCCTGCTCACGAGTGCCACATCCCGCCCCACATGTATCACCTCCTGCATCACAACTTCCACCTCCCGCCCCACAAGTTCCACCTCCTCCCCACAAGTGCCACCTCCTTCCCCACAAGTGCCATCTCCTGCCCCACAAGTGCCAAATCCTGACGCGCAACTTCCACCTCCCGCCCCACAAGTGCCATCTCCTGCCCCACAGGTGCCACCTACTGTTCCACATCATCCACCTCCTTCCCCACATCATCCACCTCCTGTTCCACAAATGTCACCTCCTGACCCACAACTTCCACATCCTGCCCCACAAGTGCCACCTCTTGCCCCACATAATCCACGTCCTGCTCCAAAATTGCCACCTCCTGCCCCACAAGTGCCACCTCCCACCCCACAAGTGCCACCTCCAGCCCCACCAGTTCCACCGCCCGCCCCACAAGTACCACCTCCTGACCCAGAAGTGCCACTACGTGACCCACAATTGCCACCTCCCGTCTCACAATTACAACTCTCGCCCAACAAGTGCCACCTCCTGCCCCACAATTGCCACCACCTCCCGAACAAGTGCCACCTCCTGCCCCACAAGTGCCAACTCCAGCCCCACAAGTGCAACCTCCCACCCCACAAGTGCCAACTCTCGCCCCACAAGTGCCAACTCCTGCCCCACAACATCCACCTCACGCTCCAAAAGTGCCACCTCCTGCCCCACAAGTGCTACTTCCTGCCTTACAAGTGCCACTTCCCGCTGCACAAGTGACACCTCCAGCCCCACAGCTGCCACAACCCGCCCCACAACTTCCACATCCCGCCTCACAACTGCAAGCTCCTGCCCCACAATTGCCACCTCCTACCACACAAGTGCCAACTCCTGCCCCACAAGTGCCACCTCATGTCCCTCAATTTTCACCTTATGCCCCAAAAGTGCCACCTCCCGCCCAACAAGTGCAACATCTCGCCCCACTAGTGCCACGTCCCGGCCCAAAATTGCTACCTCCTGCCCCACATCATCCACCTCCTGTTCCACAAATGTCACCTCCTGACCCACAACTTCCACCTCCTGCCCCACAAGAGCCACCTTCTGCCTCACAAGTGCCACCCCTTGCCCCACAAGTGCCCGATCCTGCCCCAGAAGTACCACCACCTGACCCACAAGTGCCACCTCCTGCCCCACAAGTGCCACCTCGCATCCCGCAAGTGCCACCTCCTGCCCCACAAGTTCCACCTCCTGCCTTACAAGTGCCAATTCCTGCTTCAGAAGTGCCAGCTCCAGCCCCACATCATCAACTTCCTGCCCCACAAGTGCCACCTCCAACCCCACAAAGACAGCCTCCTTCCCGACAAGTGCCACCTCCTGCCCCACAAGTGCCAATTCCTGCCCCACAATTGCCAGCTCATGCCCCACAAGTGCCAGCACCTGCCCCACAAGTGCCACCTCTTGCCCAACAGGTGCCACCTCCTGCCCCACAAATGCCAAATCCTGCCCTGCAACTTCCAACTCCTGCCCCACAAGTGCCAACTCCTGCCCCACATCATCCACCAACCGCCCCACAAGTGTCACCTCCTGCCCCACAACTTCCATCTCCCACTCCACAAGTGCCACCTACTGCACAACAAATACCATCTCCTGCCCCATAAGTGCCACCTCCTGCCCCACAACCGCTACCTCCTGCCTCATATCATTCACCTCCCGCCCCACAATTTCCACCTCCTGCTCAACTAGTGCCACGTGCTGCCCCACAAGTTCCATTTCCCGCCCCACAAGTGCCACCTCCCGCCCCACAAGTGCTAAATCGTGCCGCACAACTTCCACCTCCCGCCCCACAACTGCCACCTCCCGCCCCACAACTGCCACCTCCCGACCCACAAGTGCCTCCTCCTGTCTCACAGTTGTCACCTCCCACTCCACAAGTTACACCTCACCCCCCACAAGTTCTACCACCCACCCCACAAGTGCCACCTGCAGCCCCAGAAGTGTCAAATCCTGCCACACAACTTCCACATCCAGCCCCACAAGTGCCACCTCCCACCCCACAACTTCCACTTCCCGCCAAACAACAGCCTCCTCCTGCCCCACAAGTGCCTCCTCCTGCCCCACATGTGCCTCCTCCTGCCCCACATGTGCCACTTCCTGCCCCACAAGTGCCTCCTCCTGCCCCACAAGTGCCTCCTCCTGCCCCACAAGTGCCACCTCCTGCCCCACAAGTGCCAACTCCTGCCCCACATCATCCACCTCCTGCCTCACAAATGCCTCCTCCTGACCCACAATTGCCACCTGCCGCCCCACAACATCCACCTCACACCCCAGAAGTGCCACCTCCCGCCCCAGAAGTGCCACAACCCGCCCCACAAATCCAACTCCTGACCCACAAATGCCACCTCCTGCCCCACAAGTGCCTCCTCCTGCCCCACAAGTGCCTCCTCCTGCCCCACAAGTGCCTCCTCCTGCCCCACAAGTGCCACCTTCTGCCACACAAGTGCCACCTCCTGCCCCACAAGTGCCTCCTCCTGCCCCACAAGTGCCTCCTCCTGCCCCACAAGTGCCTCCTCCTGCCACACAAGTGCCTCCTCCTGCCACACAAGTGCCACCTCCTGCCCCACAAGTGCCTCCTCCTGCCCAAAAGTGCCTCCTCCTGCCCCACAACTGCTACCTACTTCCCCACAAGTGCCTCCTCCTGCCCCACAAGTGCCTCCTCCTGCCCCACAAGTGCCTCCTCCTGCCCCACAAGTGCCTCCTCCTGCCACACAAGTGCCACCTCCTGCCCCACAAGTGCCACCTCCTGCCCCACAAGTGCCTCCTCCTGCCCCACAAGTGCCTCCTCCTGCCCCACAAGTGCCACAACCCGCCCCACAAATCCAACTCCTGACCCACAAGTGCCACCTCCCGCCCCACAAGTTCCACCTCCCGCACCACAAGTGCCACCTCCTGCCCCACAAGTGCCACCTCCCGACCCACATGTACCAACTTCTGCCCCACAAGTGCCAGCTCCTGCCCCTCAAGAGTCACCTCCTCCCCACAAGTGCCACTTCCTGCCGCACAAGTGATACCTCCAGCCCCACAACTGCCACCACCCGCCCCACAACTTCCACCTCCCGCCTCACAAGTGCAACCTCCAGGCCCACAAGTGCCACCTCCAGATCCACAAGAATTAACTCCTGCCCCACAAGTGCCACCTCCTGCCCTTCAAGAGCCACTTCTTGCCCCACAAGTAACATTTCCTGCCCCACAAGTGCCAACCCCTGCCCAACAAGTGCTATGACCCAGCCCAAAAGTGCCAACTCCTGCCCCACTAGTGCCACCTCCCGCCCCACAAGTGCCACCACCCTCCCCACAACTTCAACCTCCTTCCCCAAAACATCCACCTCCCGCCCCACAGGTGTCATCATCTGCCCCACAACTGCCACATCCCGCCCCACAAGTGCCACCTCCTGCCCCACAAGTGCCACCTCCCGCCTCTCAAGTGCCACACACTGCCCCACAAGTGCCGCCCCCAGCCCCGCAACTGCCACCCCTTGCCCCACAAGTGCCACATCCCACCGCACAATTTCCACCTCTTGTTACACAAGTCCCACCTCCCGCCTAACAACAGCCTCCTCCTGCCCCACAAGTGCCACCTCCTGCCCCACAAGTGCCACGTCCCGCCTCTCAAGTGCCACACACTGCCCCACAAGTGCCGCCCCCAGCCCCGCAACTGCCACCCCTTGCCCCACAAGTGCCACATCCCACCGCACAATTTCCACCTCTTGTTACACAAGTCCCACCTCCCGCCCAACAACAGCCTCCTCCTGCCCCACAAGTGCAACCTTCTGCCCCACAAGTGCCACCTCCCACCCCACAATTGCCACGTCCTGTCCCACAAGTGCCTCCTCCCGCCCCACAAGAGCCACCTCCCGCCCCACATGAGCCACCTCCTGGCTCACAAGTTCCACCTCCTGCCTCAAAAGAGCCACCTCCCGCCCCAGAACTTCCACGTAACGCCCCATAAGTTCCACCTCCTGCCCAACAAGTGCCACCTCTCGTCCCACAAGGACCACCTCCTGCCCCACAAGTGCCACCTCCTGCCCAACAAGTGCCACCACCCTCCCCAAAATGCCAACTCCCGCCCCACAAGTGCCACGTCCAGCCCCACAACTTCCACCTCCTGCCCCAAAAGTGTCAACTCCTGCCCCATAAGTTCCATATCCCGCTCCACAAGTGCCACTACCTGCCCCACTAGTGCCATCTCCATTTCCACAGGTGCCACCTCCCGCCCCACAACTTCCACGTAACGCCCCATAAGTTCCACCTCCTGCCCAACAAGTGCCAAATACTTCCCCACAACTTACACCTTCTGTCGCACTAGTGCCAACTCCAATTCCACAAGTGCCACCTCCCACACCACAAGTGCCACCACCTGACCCACAAGTGCCAACTCCTGACCCACAAGTGCCATTTTCTTGCCCCACAAGTGCCACCTCCTGCCCCACAAGTGCCATTTCCTACCCTACAACTTCCACCTCCTGCCCCACAAGAGCCAGTTCCAGCCCCCCAAATGCCACCTCCTGCCCCACAACTTCAACATCCCGCCACACAAGTGCCACCTCCTGCCCAACGTGTGCCACATTCTGCCCCACAAGTGCCAAATCCTGCCCCGCAACTTTTACCTCCTGCTCCACAAGTGCCAACTCCTGCCCCATATCATCCACCTCCTGCCCCACAAGTGCCACCTCCAGCCCCACAAGTGCCACATCCCTCCCCACAAGTGCCACCTCCTGCCCCACAAGTGCCACCTCCCGCCCCACAACTTCCACCCCCTCCCCTCAAGTTACATCTCCTGCCCCACAAGTGCCAACACCTGACCCACAAGTGCCACCTCCTGCCCCACAACTTTACATTCCGCCCCACAATTTCCACCTCCTGTCTTACAAGTTCCACTTCCTGCCCCACAAGTGCCAGCTCAGGCTTCACAAGTGCCAGCTCCTGCACCACATCATCCACTTCCCGCCCCACAAGTGCCACCTCCTGCCCAACAATTGCCATTTCTTACCCCACAGGTTCCAACTCCTGCCCCACAGGTGCCATTTCCTGCCCCACAAGTACCACCTCCTGTCCCACATGTGCCAACTCCTGCCCCACAAGTGCCATTTCCTGCCCCACAACTTCCACCTCCCGCCCCAGAAGTGCCAGTTCCTGTCCCACAAGTGCCACCTACCACGCCACAAATTCCACCTCCTGCCCCACAAGTTCCACCTCCTGCCCCACAATGACCACCTCCTGCCCCACATCATCCACCTCCTGCCCCACATCATCCACCTCCTGCCCCACAAGTGCCAGCTCCTGCCCCACAAGTGCCACATTTTGCCACACCACTGCCACCTCCCCCCCCAAATAATCCACCTCCTGCCCCACAAGTGTCACTGACCGCCCAACTTCCTCCTCCTGACCCACAAGTGCAACCTCCTGCCCCACAACTTCAACATCCCGCCACACAAGTGCCGACTCCTGCCCAACGTGTGCCACATCCTGCCCCACAAGTGCCAACTCCTGCCCCACATCGTCCACCTCCCACCCAACAAGTGCCACCTCCTGCCCAACAAGTGCCAATTCCTGCCCTACATGTGCCAGCTCATGCCCAACAAGTGCCAGGTCCTGTCCCACATCATCCACCTTCTGCCCCACAAGTGCCACCTCCTGCCCCACAACGACCACCTCCTGCCCCACATCATCCACCCCCTGCACCACAAGTGCCAATTCATGCCCTACAAGTGCCAGCTCACTCCCCTGAAGTGCCAGCTCCTGCCCAACTATGCCACCTCCTGTCCCACATGTGCTAACTCCTGCCCCACAAGTGCCATTTTCTGCCCCACAAGTACCTCTTCCCTCCCAACAAGTTCCAATTTCCTCCCCACAAGTGCCACCTCCTGCCCCACAAGTGCCACCTCCTGCCCCACAAATGCCACCTTTCGCCCCACAAATGCCACTTCCCGCTCCACAACTTCCACCTCCTGCCCCACAAGTGCCACCTCCTGCCCCACAAATGCCACCTTTCGCCCCACAAGTGCCACCTCCCGCTCCACAACTTCCACCTCCCACTCCACAACTTCCACCTCCTGCCCCAGTAGTGCCACCTCCCGACCCACAAGTGCCACCTCCCGCCCCACAAGAGCCACCTCCTGGCTCAAAAGGGCCACCTCCCGCCCCACAACTTCCACGTAACGCCCCATAAGTTCCACCTCCTGCCCAACAAGTGCCACCTCTCGTCCCACAAGGACCACCTCCTGCCCCACAAGTGCCACCTCCTGCCCCACAAGTGCCACCTCCTGCCCAACAAGTGCCACCACCCTCCCCAAAATGCCAACTCCCGCCCCACAAGAGCCACGTCCAGCCCCACAACTTCCACCTCCTGCCCCAAAATTGTCAACTCCTGCCCCATAAGTTCCATATCCTGCCCCACAAGTGCCACTACCTGCCCCACTATTTCCATCTCCATTTCCACAGGTGCCATCTCCCGCCCTACAACTTCCATCTCCTGGCTCACAAGTTCCACCTCCTGCCTCAAAAGAGCCACCTCCCGCCCCACAACTTCCACGTAACGCCCCATAAGTTCCACCTCCTGCCCAACAAGTGCCACCTCTCGTCCCACAAGGACCACCTCCTGCCCCACAAGTGCCACCTCCTGCCCCACAAGTGCCACCTCCTGCCCAACAAGTGCCACCACCCTCCCCAAAATGCCAACTCCCGCCCCACAAGAGCCACGTCCAGCCCCACAACTTCCACCTCCTGCCCCAAAATTGTCAACTCCTGCCCCATAAGTTCCATATCCTGCCCCACAAGTGCCACTACCTGCCCCACTATTTCCATCTCCATTTCCACAGGTGCCATCTCCCGCCCTACAACTTCCATCTCCTGGCTCACAAGTTCCACCTCCTGCCTCAAAAGAGCCACCTCCCGCCCCACAACTTCCACGTAACGCCCCATAAGTTCCACCTCCTGCCCAACAAGTGCCACCTCTCGTCCCACAAGGACCACCTCCTGCCCCACAAGTTCCACCTCTTGCCCCACAAGTGCCAAATACTTCCCCACAACTTCCACGTTCTGTCGCACTAGTGCCAACTCCAATTCCACAAGTGCCACCTCCCACACCACAAGTGCCACCACCTGACCCACAAGTGCCAACTCCTGCCCCACAAGTGCCACCTCCTGCCCCACAAGTGCCATTTCCTGCCCTACAACTTCCACCTCCTGCCCCACAAGAGCCAGTTCCAGCCCCACAAATGCCACCTCCTGCCCCACAACTTCAACATCCCGCCATACAAGTGCCACCTCCTGACCAACGTGTGCCACATCCTGCCCCACAAGTGCCAAATCCTGCCCCGCAACTTTTACCTCCTGCTCCACAAGTGCCAACTCCTGCCCCATATCATCCACCTCCCGCCCCACAACTTCCACCCCCTCCCCTCAAGTTACATCTCCTGCCCCACAAGTGCCAACACCTGACCCACAAGTGCCACCTCCTGCCCCACAACTTTACATTCCGCCCCACAATTTCCACCTCCTGTCTTACAAGTTCCACTTCCTGCCCCACAAGTGCCAGCTCAGGCTTCACAAGTGCCAGCTCCTGCGCCACATCATCCACTTCCCGCCCCACAAGTGCCACCTCCTGCCCAACAATTGCCATTTCTTACCCCACAGGTTCCAACTCCTGCCCCACAGGTGCCATTTCCTGCCCCACAAGTACCACCTCCTGTCCCACATGTGCCAACTCCTGCCCCACAAGTGCCATTTCCTGCCCCACAACTTCCACCTCCCGCCTCAGAAGTGCCAGTTCCTGTCCCACAAGTGCCACCTACCACGCCACAAATTCCACCTCCTGCCCCACAAGTTCCACCTCCTGCCCCACAATGACCACCTCCTGCCCCACATCATCCACCCCCTGCACCACAAGTGCCAATTCCTGCCCTACAAGTGCCAGCTCATTCCCCTGAAGTGCCAGCTCCTGCCCCACAAGTGCCACGTTTTGCCACACCACTGCCACCTCCCCCCCAAATAATCCACTTCCTGCCCCACAAGTGTCACTGACCGCCCAACTTCCTCCTCCTGACCCACAAGTGCAACCTCCTGCCCCACAAGTGCCAGCTCCTGCCCGACAAGAGCCACTTCCTGCCCCACAAGTACCTCTTCCCTCCCAACAAGTTCCAATTTCCGCCCCACAAGTGCCACCTCCTGCCCCACAAATGCCACCTTTCACCCCACAAATGCCACCTCCCGCTCCACAACTTCCACCTCCTGCCCCACAAGTGCCACCTCCCGCCCTACAACTTCCATCTCCTGGTCCACAAGTGCCACCTCCTGCCCCACAAGTGCCACCTCCTGCCCCACAAGTGTCAACTCATGCTCCACAAATGCCACCTCCTGCTCCACAAGTTCCACCTCTTGCCCCACAAGTGCCAAATACTTCCCCACAACTTCCACCTTCTGCCCCACTAGTGCCAACTCCAATTCCACAAGTGCCACCTCCAGCCCTACAACTGCCACTTCCAGCCCCACAAGTGCCACCTCCCGCCCAGCAACTTCAACATCCCACCACACAAGTGCCAACTCCTGCCCGTGTGCCACATCCTGCCCCACAAGTGCCAACTCCTGCCGCACAACTGACAATTCCTGACCCAAAAGTGACAGCTCATGCTTCACAATTGCCAGCTCCTGCCCCACATCATCCACCTTCTGCCCCACAAGTGCCACCTCTCGCCCCACAAGTGCCACATCCCGCCCCACAAGTGCCACCTCCTGCCAAACTAGTGCAACCTCCTGCCCCACAAGTGACATATCTCGCCAGACAATTTACAGCTCCTGCCCCACAAGTGCTACATCCTGCACCACAACTTCAACCTCCTGCCCCACAAGTGCCACGTTCTGCCCCACAAGTGTTGGCTCCTGCCCCACAACTGCCAATTCCTGCCCCACATGTGCCAGCTCATGCTTCACAAGTGCCAGCTCCTGCACCACATCATCCACTTCCTGCCCACAAGTGCCAATTCCTGCCCCACAAGTGCCAGTTCATGCCCCACAAGTGCCAGCTCCTGCCCCACAAGTGCCACATCCTGCCCCACAAGTTCCAGCTCCTGCCCCACAAGTGCCACCTCCCGCCAAACAACTGACACCTCCTGCCCCACAAGTGCCACCACCCGCCCCACAAGTGCCACCTTCTGTTCCACAACTTCCACCTCCTGCCCCACAAGTTATAACTCCTGCCCCACAAGTGTTGCATTTTGCCCCACAAGTGCCACCTCCCGCTCCACAAGTGCCACCTCCCGACCCACAAGTGCCAATTCCTGCCCCACATCATTCACCTCCTGCCCCACAAGTGCCACCTCCCGACCCACAAGTGCCAACTCCTGCCCCGCAACTTCCATCTCCTGCTCCACAAGTGCCACCTCGAACCGCACAATTGCCACCTCCTTCCCCATATCAACCACCTCCCATCCAACAAGTGCCACCTCCTGCCCCACAAGTGCCAATTCCTGCCCCACAAGTGCCAGCTCATGCTTCACAAGTGCCAGCTCCTGCCCCTCATCATCCACCTCCTGCCCCACAAGTGCCACCTCCCTGCTCACGAGTGCCACATCCCGCCCCACATGTACCACCTCCTGCATCACAACTTCCACATCCCGCCCCACATGTACCACCTCCTGCATCACAACTTCCACCTCCCGCCCCACAAGTTCCACCTCCTCCCCACAAGTGCCACCTCCCGCCCCACAAGCGCCACCTCCCTCTCCACAAACTCCACCTCCCACGCACAAGTGCCACATCCTGCCCCACAAGTGTCACCTCCTGCCCCACAAGTGCCACCTTCCGCCCCACAAGTGCCACCTCACTCCCCAACAGTGTCAACTTCCGCCCCACAAGTGACACCTCACGCCCCACAACTTCCACATCCCGCCCCAAAGTGCCACCACCTGACCCACAAGTGCCAACTCCTGCCCCACTAATGCAACTACCTGCCCCACAAGTGCCAACTCGCGCCCCACAAGTGCCAACTCCTGCCCCACAAGTTCTACCTCCTGCCTTACAAGTGCCACCCCCTGCCTCACAGCTTCCACCTCCCGCCCCACAAGTGCCCCCTCCCGCTCCACAAGTGCCACGTCCTGCCCCACAAGTGCCATCTCCCGCCCCACAAGGGCCAAATCCTGCCACGCAACTTCCACCTCCTGCCCCACATCATCCACCTCCCACCCCACAAGTGCCACCTCCTGTGGCACAAGTGCCAATTCCAGCCCTACAAGTGCCAGCTCATGCTTCACAATTGCCAGCTCCTGACCCACATCATCCACCTCCTGCCCCACAAGTGCCACCTCCTATCCCACATGTGCCAACTCCTGCCCCACTAGTGCCATTTCCTGCACCACATTTGCCACCTCCTGCCCCACAAGTGCCACCTCCTTCCCCACAAGTGCCACCTCCCACCCCACAAGTTTAACCTCCAGACACACAAGTGCCACGTCCTGCCCCACAAGTGCCATCTCCCGCCCCACAAGTGCCAAATCCTGACGCGGAACTTCCACCTCCTGCTCCACAAGTGCCATCTCCTGCCCCACAAGTGCCACCTCCCGCCCCTCTATGGCCACCTCCTGCCCCACAAGTTACACCTCTTGCCCCACAACGTCGACCCCCACCCCACATGTGCCACCACCTGACCCACAAGTGCCAACTCCTGCCCCACAAGTGTTACCTCTCGCCCCACAGCTTCAACCTCCAGCCACACAAGTGCCAACTCCTGCCCAACAAGTGCCACCTCCCGCCCCACAAGTGCCACCTCCCGCCCCACTACTTCCACGTCACACCCCAAATCTTCTTACCTTCCACCCCACAAGTGCCACCTCCTGCCCCAAACCTTCAAGCTACTGCCCCACAACTGCCACTTCCCACCCAGCAATTGCCACCCCCCGCCCCACAAGTGCCTCCTCCCACCCACAAGTGCCAACCCTTACCCCACAAGTGCCAACTCCTGCCCCACATCATCCACCAACTGCCCCACAAGTGCCACCCTCTGCACCACAAGTGCCACCTCCTGACCCACAACTTCCAGCTCCTGCCCCAATAGTGCCAGCTCCCGGCCCACAATTGCCACCTCCTGCCCCACAACTTCCATCTCCCACTCCACAAGTGCCACCTACTGCACAACAAATACCATCTCCTGCCCCATAAGTGCCATCTCCTGCCCCACAGGTGCCACCTACTGTTCCACATCATCCACCTCCTTCCCCACATCATCCACCTCCTGTTCCACAAATGTCACCTCCTGACCCACAACTTCCACCTCCTGCCCCACAAGTGCCACGTTCTGCCCCACAAGTGCCACCTCCTGCCCCACAAGTGCCACCTACGTCCCCACTAGTGCCACCTACTTCCCCACATCATCCACCTCCTGCCCCACATCATCCACCTCCTGCCCCACATCATCCAAATCCTGCCTCACAAATGCCTCCTCCTGACCCACAATTGCCACCTGCCGCCCCACAACTTCCACCTCACCCCCCACAAGTGCCTCCTCCCGACCCACATGTGCAACAACCCGCCCCACAAATCCAACTCCTGCCCCACAATTGCCACCTCCCGACCCACATGTGCCAACTTCTGCCCCACAAGTGCCAGCTCCTGCCCCTCAAGTGTCACTTCTTCCCCACAAGTGCCACCTTCTGCTCCACAAGTGCCACTTCCTGCCGCACAAGTGATACCTCCAGCCCCACAACTGCCACCACCCGCCCCACAACTTCCACCTCCCGCCTCACAAGTGCAACCTCCAGGCCCACAAGTGCCACCTCCAGATCCACAAGAATTAACTCCTGCCCCACAAGTGCCAACCCCTGCCCAACAAGTGCTATGACCCAGCCCACAAGTGCCAACTCCTGCCCCACTAGTGCCACCTCCTGCCCCCCAAGTGCCACCACCCTCCCCACAACATCTACCTCCTTCCCCAAAACATCCACCTCCTGCCCCACAGGTGTCATCATCTGCCCCACAACTGCCACATCCCGCCCCACAAGTGCCACCTCCTGCCCCACAAGTGCCACCTCCTGCCCCACAAGTGCCACACACTGCTCCACAAGTGCCGCCCCCAGCCCCGCAACTGCCACCCCTTGCCCCACAATTTCCACCTCCCACCCCACAATTTTTACCTCCCGCCCCACAAGTGCCATCTCCTGCCCCACAGGTGCCACCTACTGTTCCACATCATCCACCTCCTTCCCCACATCATCCACCTCCTGTTCCACAAATGTCACCTCCTGACCCACAACTTCCACATCCTGCCCCACAAGTGCCACCTCCTGCCCCACATAATCCACGTCCTGCTCCAAAATTGCCACCTCCTGCCCCACAAGTGCCACCTCCCACCCCACAAGTGCCACCTCCAGCCCCACCAGTTCCACCGCCCGCCCCACAAGTACCACCTCCTGACCTAGAAGTGCCACTACGTGACCCACAATTGCCACCTCCCCTCTCACAATTGCAACTCTCGCCCAACAAGTGCCACCTCCTGCCCCACAATTGCCACCACCCCCCCAACAAGTCCCACCTCCCGCCCCACAAGTACCACATCCCACCCCACAAGTGCAACCTCCTGCCCCACAAGTGCCAACTCTCGCCCCACAAGTGCCAACTCCTGCCCCACAACATCCACCTCACGCTCCAAAAGTGCCACCTCCTGCCCCACAAGTGCTACTTCCTGCCTTACAAGTGCCACTTCCCGCTGCACAAGTGACACCTCCAGCCCCACAGCTGCCACAACCCGCCCCACAACTTCCACATCCCGCCTCACAACTGCAAGCTCCTGCCCCACAATTGCCACCTCCTGCCTCACAAGTGCCAACTCCTGCCCCACAAGTGCCACCTCATGTCCCTCAATTTTCACCTTATGCCCCAAAAGTGCCACCTCCCGCCCAACAAGTGCAACATCTCGCCCCACTAGTGCCACGTCCCGGCCCAACATTGCTACCTCCTGCCCCACATCATCCACCTCCTGTTCCACAAATGTCACCTCCTGACCCACAACTTCCACCTCCTGCCCCACAAGTGCCACCTTCTGCCTCACAAGTGCCACCCCTTGCCCCACAAGTGCCACATCCCACCGCACAATTTCCACCTCTTGTTACACAAGTCCCACCTCCCGCCCAACAACAGCCTCCTCCTGCCCCACAAGTGCCACCTCCCACCCCACAAGTGCCACGTCCTTCCCAATTGCCACGTCCTGTCCCACAAGTGCCACCTCCTGCCGTACAAGTGCCACCCTCTGCCCCACAATTGCCACTTCTTGCCCCACAATTGCCAATTCTTGCCCCACAACTTCCACCTCCCACCCCATAACTTCCACCTCCCGTCCCACAGCTTCCACATCCTGCCCCACAAGTGCCCGATCCTGCCCCAGAAGTACCACCACCTGACCCACAAGTGCCAATTCCTGCTTCACAAGTGCCAGCTCATGCTTCACAAATGCCAGCTCCTGCCCCACATCATCAACTTCCTGCCCCACAAGTGCCACCTCCAACCCCACAAAGACAGCCTCCTGCCCCACATCATCCACCTCCTGCCCCACAAGTGCCAATTCTTGCCCCACAATTGCCAATTCTTGCCCCACAACTTTCACCTCCCACCCCATAACTTCCACCTCCCGTCCCACAGCTTCCACATCCTGCCCCACAAGTGCCCGATCCTGCCCCAGAAGTACCACCACCTGACCCACAAGTGCCAACTCCTGCCCCACAAGTGCCACCTCGCATCCCGCAAGTGCCACATCCCGCCCCACAAGTTCCACCTCCTGCCTTACAAGTGCCAATTCCTGCTTCACAAGTGCCAGCTCATGCTTCACAAATGCCAGCTCCAGCCCCACATCATCAACTTCCTGCCCCACAATTGCCACCTCCAACCCCACAAAGACAGCCTCCTGCCCCACCTCCTGCCCCACAAGTGCCAATTCCTGCCCCACAATTGCCAGCACATGCCCCACAAGTGCCAGCACCTGCCCCACAAGTGCCACCTCTTGCCCAACAGGTGCCACCTCCTGCCCCACAAATGCCAAATCCTGCCCTGCAACTTCCATCTCCCACTCCACAAGTGCCACCTACTGCACAACAAATACCATCTCCTGCCCCATAAGTGCCACCTCCTGCCCCACAACCGCTACCTCCTGCCTCATATCATTCACCTCCCGCCCCACAATTTCCACCTCCTGCTCAACTAGTGCCACGTGCTGCCCCAAAAGTTCCATTTCCCGCCCCACAAGTGCCACCTCCCGCCCCACAAGTGCCGCCTCCAGCCACACAAGTGCTAAATCGTGCCGCACAACTTCCACCTCCCGCCCCACAACTGCCACCTCCCGCCTTAAAAGTGCCACCTCCTGACCCACAAGTGCCTCCTCCTGTCCCACATTTGTCACCTCCCGCTCCACAAGTTACACCTCACCCCCCACAAGTTCTACCACCCACCCCACAAGTGCCACCTGCAGCCCCAGAAGTGTCAAATCCTGCCACACAACTTCCACATCCAGCCCCACAAGTGCCACCTCCCACCCCACAACTTCCACTTCCCGCCCAACAACGGCCTCCTCCTGCCCCACAAGTGCCTCCTCCTGCCCCACAAGTGCCACTTCCTGCCCCACATCATCCACCTCCTGCCTCACAAATGCCTCCTCCTGACCCACAATTGCCACCTGCCGCCCCACAACATCCACCTCACACCCCACAAGTGCCACCTCCCGCCCCAGAAGTGCCACAACCCGCCCCACAAATCCAACTCCTGACTCACAAGTGCCACATCCCGCCCCACATGTTCCACCTTCAGCACCACAAGTGCCACCTCCTGCCCCACAAGTGCCTCCTCCTGCCCCACAAGTGCCTCCTCCTGCCCCACAAGTGCTACCTACTTCCCCACAAGTGCCTTCTCCTGCCCCACAAGTGCCTCCTCCTGCCCCACAAGTGCCTCCTCCTGCCCAACAAGTGCTACCTACTTCCCCACAAGTGCCTCCTCCTGCCCCACAAGTGCCTCCTCCTGCCCCACAAGTTCCTCCTCCTTCCACACAAGTGCCTCCTCCTGCCCCACAAGTGCCTCCTCCTGCCCCACAAGTGCCTCCTTTTGCCCCACAAGTGCCTCCTCCTGCCCCACAAGTGCCTCCTCCTGCCCCACAAGTGCCTCCTCCTGCCCCACAAGTGCCTCCTCCTGCCACACAAGTGCCACCTCCTGCCCCACAAGTGCCACCTCCTGCCCCACAAGTGCGTCCTCCTGCCCCACAAGTGCTACCAACTTCCCCACAAGTGCCTCCTCCTGCCCCACAAGTGCCTCCTCCTTCCCCACAAGTGCCACCTCCTGCCACACAAGTGCCACTTCCTGCCCCACAAGTGCTACCTACTTCCCCACAAGTGCCACCTCCTGCCCCACATCATCCACCTCCTGCCTCACAAATGCCTCCTCCTGACCCACAATTGCCACCTGCCGCCCCACAACTTCCACCTCACGCCCCACAAGTGCCACCTCCCGCCCCAGAAGTGCCACAACCCGCCCCACAAATCCAACTCCTGACCCACAAGTGCCATCTCCCGCCCCACATGTTCCACCTCCCGCACCACAAGTGCCACCTCCTGCCCCACAAGTGCCAGGTCCCGACCCACATGTACCAACTTCTGCCCCACAAGTGCCAGCTCCTGCCCCTCAAGTGTCACCTCCTCCCCACAAGTGCCACTTCCTGCCGCACAAGTGATACCTCCAGCCCCACAACTGCCACCACCCGCCCCACAACTTCCACCTCCCGCCTCACAAGTGCAACCTCCAGGCCCACAAGTGCCACCTCCAGATCCACAAGAATTAACTCCTGCCCCACAAGTGCCACCTCCTGCCCTTCAAGAGCCACTTCTTGCCCCTCAAGTAACATTTCCTGCCCCACAAGTGCCAACTCCTGCCCCACTAGTGCCACCTCCCGCCCCACAAGTGCCACCACCCTCCCCACAACTTCAACCTCCTTCCCCAAAACATCCACCTCCCGCCCCACAGGTGTCATCATCTGTCCCACAACTGCCACATCCCGCCCTGCAAGTGCCACCCCTTGCCCCACAAGTGCCACATCCCACCGCACAATTTCCACCTCTTGTTACACAAGTCCCACCTCCCGCCCAACAACAGCCTCCTCCTGCCCCACAAGTGCAACCTCCTCCCCCACAAGTGCCACCTCGCATCCCACAAGTGCCACATCCCGCACCACAAGTTCCACCTCCTGCCTTACAAGTGCCAATTCCTGCCCTACAAGTGCCAGCTCATTCCCCTGAAGTGCCAGCTCCTGCCCCACAAGTGCCACATTTGTCCACACCACTGCCACCTTCCCCCCAAATAATCCACCTCCTGCCCCACAAGTGTCACTGACCGCCCAACTTCATCCTCCTGACACACAAGTGCAACCTCCCGCTCCACAACTTCCACCTCCCACTCCACAACTTCCACCTCCTGCCCCAGTAGTGCCACCTCCCGACCCACAAGTGCCACCTCCCGCCCCACAACAGCCACCTCCCGCCCTACAACTTCCATCTCCTGGCTCACAAGTTCCACCTCCTGCCTCAGAAGAGCCAACTCCCGCCCCACAACTTCCACGTAACGCCCCATAAGTTCCACCTCCTGCCCAACAAGTGCCACCTCTCGTCCCACAAGGACCACCTCCTGCCCCACAAGTGCCAACTCCTGCCCCACAAGTGCCACCTCCTGCCCCACAAGTGCCACCTCCTGCCCAACAAGTGCCACCACCCTCCCCAAAATGCCAACTCCCGCCCCACAAGTGCCACGTCCAGCCCCACAACTTCCACCTCCTGCCCCAAAAGTGTCAACTCCTGCCCCATAAGTTCCATATCCCGCCCCACAAGTTCCACCTCCTGCCCAACAAGTGCCACCTCTCGTCCCACAAGTGCCACCTCTTGCCCCACAAGTGCCATTTCCTGCACCACATTTGCCACCTCCTGCCCCACAAGTGCCACCTCCTTCCCCACAAGTGCCACCTCCCACCCCACAAGTTTAACCTCCAGACACACAAGTGCCATCTCCCGCCCCACAAGTGCGATCTCCCGCCCCACAAGTGCCAAATCCTGACGTGCAACTTCCACCTCCTGCTCCACAAGTGCCATCTCCTGCCCCACAAGTGCCACCTCCCGCCACACAAGTGCCACCTCCCGCCCCTCTATAGCCACCTCCTGCCCCACAAGTTACACCTCTTCCCCCACAAGTTCCACCTCTTGCCCCACAAGTTCCACCTCTTGCCCCACATGTGCCACCACCTGACCCACAAGTGCCAACTCCTGCCCCACAAGTGCCGGCTCCTGCCCCACAAGTGCTACCTCTCGCCCCATAACTTCAACCTCCAGCCACACAAGTGCCAACTCCTGCCCAACAAGTGCCACCTCCCGCCCCACAAGTGCCACCTCCCGCCTTACTACTTCCACGTCACACCCCAAATCTTCTTACCTTCCACCCCACAAGTGCCACCTCCTGCCCCAAACCTTCAACCTACTGCCCCACAACTGCCACTTCCCACCCAGCAATTGCCACCCCCCGCCACACAAGTGCCTCCTCCCACCCCACAAGTGCCAACCCATACCCCACAAGTGCCAACTCCTGCCCCACATCATCCACCAACCGCCCCACAAGTGCCACCTCCTGCACCACAAGTGCCACCTCCCGACCCACAACTTCCAGCTCCCGGCCCACAATTGCCACCTCCTGCCCCACAACTTCCACCTCCCACTCCACAAGTGCCACCTACTGCACAACAAATACCATCTCCTGCCCCATAAGTGCCATCTCCTGCCCCACAGGTGCCACCTACTGTTCCACATCATCCACCTCCTTCCCCACATCATCCACCTCCTGTTCCACAAATGTCACCTCCTGACCCACAACTTCCACATCCTGCCCCACAAGTGCCACATCCTGCCTACACATAATCCACGTCCTGCTCCAAAATTGCCACCTCCTGCCCCACAAGTGCCACCTCCCACCCCACAAGTGCCACCTCCAGCCCCACCAGTTCCACCGCCCGCCCCACAAGTACCACCTCCTGACCCACAAGTGCCACTACGTGACCCACAATTGCCACCTCCCGTCTCACAATTGCAACTCTCGCCCAACAAGTGCCACCTCCTGCCCTACAATTGCCACCACCCCCCCAACAAGTGCCACCTCCCGCCCCACAAGTACCACATCCCACCCCACAAGTGCAACCTCCTGCCCCACAAGTGCCAACTCTCGCCCCACAAGTGCCAACTCCTGCCCCACAACATCCACCTCACGCTCCAAAAGTGCCACCTCCTGCCCCACAAGTGCTACTTCCTGCCTTACAAGTGCCACTTCCCGCTGCACAAGTGACACCTCCAGCCCCACAGCTGCCACAACCCGCCCCACAACTTCCACATCCCACCTCACAACTGCAAGCTCCTGCCCCACAATTGCCACCTCCTACCACACAAGTGCCAACTCCTGCCCCACAAGTGCCACCTCATGTCCCTCAATTTTCACCTTATGCCCCAAAAGTGCCACCTCCCGCCCAACAAGTGCAACATCTCGCCCCACTAGTGCCACGTCCCGGCCCAAAATTGCTACCTCCTGCCCCACATCATCCACCTCCTGTTCCACAAATGTCACCTCCTGACCCACAACTTCCCCCTCCTGCCCCACAAGTGCCACCTTCTGCCTCACAAGTGCCACCCCTTGCTCCACAAGTGCCACATCCCACCGCACAATTTCCACCTCTTGTTACACAAGTCCCACCTCCCGCCCAACAGCAGCCTCCTCCTGCCCCACAAGTGCCACCTCCTGCCCCACAAGTGCCACCTCCCACCCCACAAGTGCCACGTCCTTCCCAATTGCCACGTCCTGTCCCACAAGTGCCACCTCCTGCCGTACAAGTGCCACCCTCTGCCCCACAATTGCCACTTCTTGCCCCACAATTGCTAATTCTTGCCCCACAACTTCCACCTCCCGTCCCACAGCTTCCACATCCTGCCCCACAAGTGCCCGATCCTGCCCCAGAAGTACCACCACCTGACCCACAAGTGCCAACTCCTGCCCCACAAGTGCCACATCCCGCCCCACAAGTGCTACCTCCTGCCTTACAAGTGCCCATTCCTGCTTCACAAGTGCCAGCTCATGCTTCACAAATGCCAGCTCATGCCCCACATCATCACCTTCCTGCCCCACAAGTGCCACCTCCAACCCCACAAAGACAGCCTCCTGCCCCACATCATCCACCTCCTGCCCCACAAGTGCCAATTCCTGCCCCACAAGTGCCAGCTCATGCCCCACAAGTGCCAGCACCTGCCCCACAAGTCCCAGCTCTTGCCTCACAGGTGGCACCTCCTGCCCACAAAGTCCTTCTCCTGCCCCACAAGTGCCAACTCCTGCCCCACAAGTGCCACCTCCCACCAAACAACTGACACCTCCTGCCCCACAAGTGTCACCTCCTGCCCAACAAGTTCCACCTCTTGACCTACAAGTGCCACCTCCTGCCCCATAAGTTTCACCTCTCGCCCAACAAATGCCACCACCTCCCCCAAAAGCGCCACCTCCTGCCCCACAGGTGCCATTTCCTGCCCCACAACATCCACCTCCCACGCACAAGTGCAACCTACTGCCCCACAACTTCCACCTCCTGCCCCACAAGTGCCACCTTCTGCCCCACAGGTGCCACCTGTCACCCTGCAAGTCCAGCTCCTCTCGCCCCACAAGTGCCAGCTCATGCTTCAAAAGTGCCAGCTCCTGCCCCACATCATCAACTTCCTGCCCCACAAGTGCCACCTCCAACCCCACAAAGACAGCCTCCTGCCCCACATCATCCACCTCCTGCCCCACAAGTGCCAATTCCTGCCCCACAATTGCCAGCTCATGCCCCACAAGTGCCAGCTCCTGCCCCACAAGTGCCACCTCTTGCTCAACAGGTGCCACCTCCTGCCCCACAAATGCCAAATCCTGCCCTGCAACTTCCAACTCCTGCCCCACAAGTGCCAATTCCTGCCCCACAAGTTCCAGCTCATGCTTCACAAGTGCCAGCTCCTGCCCCACATCATCCACTTCCTGCTCACATGTGCCACCTCCTGTCCGACAAAGACCACCTCCTGCCCCACATCATCCACCCCCTGCCCCACAAGTGCCATCTCCTGCCCCACATCATCCACCCCCTGCCCCACAAGTGCCACCTCCTGCCCCACAACGACCACCCCCTGCACCAAAAGTGCCAATTCCTGCCCCACAAGTGCCAGCACCTGCCCAACAAGAGCCACTTCCTGCCCCACAAGTACCTCTTCCCTCACAACAACTTCCAATTTCCGCCCCACAAGTGCCACCTCCCACCCCACAAGTGCCACCTCCTGCCCCACAAGTTCCAACTCTCGTCTAACAAGTGCCACCTCCTGCACAACATTTACCACCTCCCGCTCCACAAGTGCCATTTCTTACCCCACATGTTCCAACTCCTGCCCCACAGGTGCCATTTCCTGCCCCACAAGTACCACCTCCTGTCCCACATTTACCAACTCCTGCCCCACAAGTGCCATTTCCTGCCCCACATCTGTTGCATACCACCCCACAAATTCCACCTCCCGCCACACAAGTGCCACCTCCCGCTTCACAACTTCCACATCCTGCCCTACAAGTGCCACCTCCCGCCATAAAATGCCACCTCCCGTCCCTCTATCACCACCTCCTGCCCCACAAGTTACACCCCCACCCCACAGATACCACCACCTGCCCCACAAGTACCACCTCCTGCAAACAAATGCCATTTCTTAAACCACAGGTCCAAACTCCTGCCCCACAAGTGCCACCTCCTGTCTCACAAGTGCAACCTCCCGCCCCACAACTTCCACAACCTGCCCCACAAGTGCCACCTCCCGTCACTCAACTTCCAACTCCCGCCCCACAAGTGCCACCTCCCGCCCTACAACTTCCCCCTCCCGCACCACAACTTCCACCTCCTGCCTCACAAGTTCCACATCCCGCCCCACAACTTCCAACTCCTGCCCCACAAGTGCGACCTCCTGCCCCACCATTACCACCTCCTGCCCCACAATTTCCACCTCCTGCCCCACAAGTACCACAACCTGCTCCACAATTTCAACGTCCTGCCTTACAAGTGCCACATTCTGCCCCACAAGTGTAGGCTCCTGCTCCACAAGTGCCACCTCCCGAACCACAACCTCAACCTCTGGCCCCACAAGTCCCACCTCCCGCCCCACAAGTGCCACATCCCGCCCACAAGTGCCACCACCCGCCCCACAAGTGCCACCTTCTATTCCACAACTTCCAACTCCTGCCCCACAAGTTATAACTCCTGCCCTACAAGTGTTTCATTTTGCCCCACAAGTGCCACCTCCCGACCCACAAGTGCCAATTCCAGCCCCACATCATTCACCTCCCGCCCCACAAGTGCCACCTCCCGCACCACAACTTCCACCTCCTGCCTCACAACTTCCACCTCCTGCCTCACAAGTTCCACATTCTCCCGCCCCACAACTTCCAACTCCTGGCCCACTAGTGCGACCTCCTGTCCCACCATTACCACCTCCTGCCCCACAATTTCCACCTCCTGCCCCACAAGTGCCACAACCTGCTCCACAATTTCAACGTCCTGCCTTACAAGTGCCACATTCTGCCCCACAAGTGTAGGCTCCTGCTCCACAAGTGCCACCTCCCGAACCACAACCTCAACCTCTGGCCCCACAAGTCCCACCACCCGCCCCACAAGTGCCACATCCCGCCCCACAAGTGCCACCACCCGCCCCACAAGTGCCACCTTCTGTTCCACAACTTCCACCTCCTGCCCCACAAGTTATAACTCCTGCCCCACAAGTGTTGCATTTTGCCCCACAAGTGCCACCTCCCGCCTCACAAGTGCCACCTCCCGACCCACAAGTGCCAACTCCTGCCCCGCAACTTCTATCTCCTGCTCCACAAGTGCCACCTCGAACCGCACAATTGCCACCTCCTTCCCCATATCAACCACCTCCCATCCAACAAGTGACACCTCCTGCCCCACAAGTGCCAATTCCTGCCCCACAAGGGCCAGCTCATGCTTCACAAGTGCCAGCTCCAGCCCCTCATCATCCACCTCCTGCTCCACAAGTGCCACCTCCTCCCCACAATGACCACCTCCTGCCCCACATCATCCACCCCCTGCGCCACAAGTGCCAATTCCTGCCCTACAAGTGCCAGCTCATTCCCCTGAAGTGCCAGCTCCTGCCCCACAAGTGTCACTGACCGCCCAACTTCCTCCTCCTGACACACAACTGCAACCTCCTGCCCCACAAGTGCCACCTCCCGCCCTACAACTTCCACCTCCCGCTCCACAACTTCCACCTCCTGCCCCACAAGTGCCACCTCCCGCCCTACAACTTCCATCTCCTGCCCCACAAGTGCCACCTCCTGCCCAACAAGTGCCACCACCCTCCCCAAAATGCCAACTCCCGCCCCACAAGTGCCACGTCCAGCCCCACAACTTCCACCTCCTGCCCCAAAAGTGTCAACTCCTGCCCCATAAGTTCCATATCCCGCCCCACAAGTGCCACTACCTGCCCCACTAGTGCCATCTCCATTTCCACAGGTGCCACCTCCCGCCCCACAACTTCCACGTAACGCCCCATAAGTTCCACCTCCTGCCCAACAAGTGCCACCTCTCGTCCCACAAGGACCACCTCCTCCTGCCCTACAACTTCCACCTCCTGCCCCACAAGAGCCAGTTCCAGCCCCACAAATGCCACCTCCTGCCCCACAACTTCAACATCCCGCCATACAAGTGCCACCTCCTGCCCAACGTGTGCCACATCCTGCCCCACAAGTGCCAAATCCTGCCCCGCAACTTTTACCTCCTGCTCCACAAGTGCCAACTCCTGCCCCACATCATCCACCTCCTGCCCCACAAGTGCCACCTCCAGCCCCACAAGTGCCACATCCCTCCCCACAAGTGCCACCTCCTGCCCCACAAGTGCCACCTCCCGCCCCACAACTTCCACCCCCTACCCTCAAGTTACATCTCCTGCCCCACAAGTGCCAACACCTGACCCACAAGTGCCACCTCCTGCCCCACAACTTTACATTCCGCCCCACAATTTCCACCTCCTATCTTACAAGTTCCACTTCCTGCCCCACAAGTGCCAGCTCAGGCTTCTCAAGTGCCAGCTCCTGCACCACATCATCCACCCCCCTCCCCACAAGTGCCACCTCCTGCCCAACAATTGCCATTTCTTACCCCACAGGTACCAACTCCTGCCCCACAAGTGCCATTTCCTGCCCCACAACTTCCACCTCCCGCCCCAGAAGTGCCAGTTCCTGTCCCACAAGTGCCACCTACCACGCCACAAATTCCACCTCCTGCCCCACAAATTCCACCTCCTGCCCCACATCATCCACCTCCTGCCCCACATCATCCACCTCCTGCCCCACATCATCCACCTCCTGCCCCACAAGTGCCAATTCCTACCCCACATGTGCCAGCTCATGCCCCACAAGTGCCACCTCTTGCCCCACAAGTGCCACCTCCTGCCCCACAAGTGCCACCTCCTGCCCCACAAGTGCCACCTCCCGCCCCACAACTTCAACATCCCACCACACAAGTGCCGACTCCTGGCAACGTGTGCCACATCCTGCCCCACAAGTGCCAGCTCATGCCCCACATGTTCCACCTACCATCCCACAAATTCCACCTCATGCCCCACAAGTGCCAACTCCCAACCCACAAATGCTAAATCCTGCAATGCAACTTCCACCTCCTGCTCCACAAGTGCCACCTCCTGCCCCACATCGTCCACCTCCCACCCAACAAGTGCCACCACCTGCCCCACAAGTGCCAATTCCTGCCCCACATGTGCCAGCTCATGCTTCACAAGTGCCAGCTCCTGCACTACATCATCCACTTCCTGCTCACAAGTGCCACCTCCTGACCGACAAAGACATCCTCCTGCCCCATAAGTGCCAATTCCTGCCCCACAAGTGCCAGTTCATGCCCCACAAGTGCCACATTATTCCACACCACTGCCACCTCCCCCCCCAAATAATCCACCTCCTGACCCACAAGTGTCACTGACTGACCAACTTCCTCCTCCTGACCCACAAGTGCCAGCTCCTGCCCGACAAGAGCCACTTCCTGCCCCACAAGAGCCACTTCCTGCCCCACAAGTACCTCTTCCCTCCCAACAAGTTCCAATTTCCGCCCAACAGCTTCCACCTCCTTCTGCACAAGTTCCACCTCCTGCCCTAAAAGCTCCATTTCCTGCCCCAGAAGTGCCACCTCCCGCCCCACAAGTGCCACCTCCTGCCCTACAACTTCCACCTCCCGCCCCACAAGTGCCACCTCCCGCCCTACAACTGCCAAACCCTGCCCCAAAACTTCCACCTCCTGCCCAACAATTTCCAACTCGTGCCCCACAAGTACCACCTCCTGCTCCACAAGTTCCACCTCCTGCCCCATAAGTTCCACCTTACGCCCCACAAGTGCCATCTCCTGCCCCAAAAGCTCAATTTCCTGCCTCATCAGTGCCAATTTCTGCACCACAAGTGCCACCTCCTGCCCCATAAGTGCCAATTTCTGCCCCACAAGTGCCACTTCCCGCCTTACAAATGCCACCTCCTGCCCCACAACTTTCACCTCCTGCCCCACAAGTGCAACCTCCCTGCCCACGAGTGACACAATCTGCCCAAGTGCCACCTCCTGCCTCACAACTTCCACCTCCCGCCCCACAAGTGCCACCTCCTGTCTCACAAGTGCAACCTCCCGCCCCACAACTTCCACAACCTGCCCCACAAGTGCCACCTCCCGTCACTCAATTTCCAACTCCCGCCCCACAAGTGCCACCTCCCGCCCTACAACTTCCACCTCCCGCACCACAACTTCCACATCCCGCCCCACAACTTCATTCTCCCACACCACAACTTCCAACTCCTGGCCCACAAGTGCGACCTCCTGCCCCACCATTACCACCTCCTGCCCCACAATTTCCACCTCCTGCCCCACAAGTGCCACAACCTGCTCCACAATTTCAACGTCCTGCCTTACAAGTGCCACATTCTGCCCCACAAGTGTAGGCTCCTGCTCCACAAGTGCCACCTCCCGAACCACAACCTCAACCTCTGGCCCCACAAGTCCCACCTCCCGCCCCACAAGTGCCACATCCCGCCCCACAAGTGCCACCACCCGCCCCACAAGTGCCACCTTCTGTTCCACAACTTCCACCTCCTGCCCCACAAGTTATAACTCCTGCCCCACAAGTGTTGCATTTTGCCCCACAAGTGCCACCTCCCGCCTCACAAGTGCCACCTCCCGACCCACAAGTGCCAACTCCTGCCCCGCAACTTCCATCTCCTGCTCCACAAGTGCCACCTCGAACCGCACAATTGCCACCTCCTTCCCCATATCAACCACCTCCCATCCAACAAGTGCCACCTCCTGCCCCACAAGTGCCACCTCCTGCCCTACAACTTCCACCTCCTGGCCCACAAGAGCCACCTCCCGCCCTACAACTGCCAAACCCTGCCCCAAAACTTCCACCTCCTGCCCAACAATTTCCAACTCGTGCCCCACAATTGCCACCTCCTGCCACATAAATGCCACCTTCTGCCTCAAAATGCCACCTCCTGCCCAACAACTCCTACCTCCCGCCCCACAAGTACCACCTCCTGCTCCACAAGTTCCACGTCCTGCCCCATCAGTGCCACCTCCCGCACCACAAGTGCCACTTCCTGCCCCATAAGTGCAAATTTCTGCCCCACAAGTGCCACTTCCCGCCTTACAAATTCCAACTCCCACCCCACATTACCACCTCCTGCCCCAAAAGTGCCAATTCCTGCTTCACAAATGCCAGCTCATGCTTCACAAATGCCAGCTCATGCCCCACATCATCAACTTCCTGCCGCACAAGTGCCACCTCTAACCCCACAAAGACAGCCTCCTGCCCCACATCATCCACCTCCTGCCCCACAAGTGCCAATTCCTGCCCCACAAGTGCCAGATCATGCCCCACAAGTGCCACCTCCTACCCCACAAAGACCACCTCCTGCCCCACATCATCCACCTCCTCCCCCACAAGTGACAATACCTGTTAGACAAGTGCAACCTCCAGCCCCACAACTTCAACATCCCGCCACACAAGTGCCGACTCCTGGCAACGTGTGCCACATCCTGCCCCACAAGTGTCAACTCCTGCCCCACATCGTCCACCTCCCATCCAACAAGTGCCACCTCCTGCCCCACAAGTGCCAATTCCTGCCCCACAAGTGCCAGCTCATGCTCCACAGGTGCAACCTCCTGCCCCTCATCATCCACCTCCTGCCCCACAAGTGCCACCTCCTGCCCCACAAGTGCCACCTCCTGCCCCACAAGTGCCAACTCACGCCCTGCAAGTCCAGCTCCTCTCGCCCCACAAGTGCCAGCTCATGCTTCACAAATGCCAGCTCCTGCCCCACATCATCAACTTCCTTCCCCACAAGTGCCACCTCCTGCCCCACAAGTGCCAATTCCTGCCCCACAATTGCCAGCTCATGCCCCACAAGTGCCAGCACCTGCCCCACAAG
Organism: Coturnix japonica; assembly: GCF_054131305.1. Taxonomy (NCBI): domain Eukaryota; kingdom Metazoa; phylum Chordata; class Aves; order Galliformes; family Phasianidae; genus Coturnix; species Coturnix japonica. The sequence goes on along the minus strand of NC_140687.1, from coordinate 942,314 downwards.
TGCCACCTCTTGCCCAACAGGTGCCACCTCCCGCCCCTCAATTGCCACACACTGCCCCACAAGTGCCGCCCCCAGCCCCGCAACTGCCACCCCTTGCCCCACAATTTCCACCTCCCACCCCACAATTTTTACCTCCCGTCCCACAAGTGCCATCTCCTGCCCCACAGGTGCCACCTACTGTTCCACATCATCCACCTCCTTCCCCACATCATCCACCTCCTGTTCAACAAATGCCACCTCCTGCCCCACAGATGCCACCTCCTGCCCTACAAGTGCCACCTCAGGCCCCACAAGTGCCCCCTCTCGCTCCACAAGTGCCACGTCCTGCCCCACAAGGGCCAAATCCTGCCACGCAACATCCACCTCCTGCCCCACATCATCCACCTCCCACCCCACAAGTGCCAATTCCAGCCCTAAAAGTGCCAGCTCATGCTTCACAATTGCCAGCTCCTGCCCCACATCATCCACCTCCTGCCCCACAAGTGCCACCTCCTAACCCACATGTGCCAACTCCTGCCCCACAAGTGCCATTTCCTGCACCACATTTGCCACCTCCTGCCCCGCAAGTGCCACCTCCTTCCCCACAAGTGCCACCTCCCACCCCACAAGTTTAACCTCCAGACACACAAGTGCCATCTCCCGCCCCACAAGTGCCATCTCCCGCCCCACAAGTGCCAAATCCTGACGTGCAACTTCCACCTCCTGCTCCACAAGTGCCATCTCCCGCCCCTCTATAGCCACCTCCTGCCCCACAAGTTCCACCTCTTGCCCCACAAGTTCCACCTCTTGCCCCACAACGTCGACCCCTGCCCCACATGTGCCACCACCTGACCCACAAGTGCCAACTCCTGCCCCACAAGTGCCGGCTCCTGCCCCACAAGTGCTACCTCTCGCCCCACAACTTCAATCTCCAGCCACACAAATGCCAACTCCTGCCCAACAAGTGCCACCTCCCGCCCCACAAGTGCCACCTCCCGCCCCACTACTTCCACGTCACACCCCAAATCTTCTTACCTTCCACCCCACAAGTGCCACCTCCTGCCCCAAACCTTCAACCTACTGCCCCACAACAGCCACTACCCACCCAGCAATTGCCACCCCCCGCCCCACAAGTGCCTCCTCCCACCCCACAAGTGCCAACCCTTACCCCACAAGTGCCAACTCCTGCCCCACATCATCCACCAACCGCCCCACAAGTGCCACCTCCTACACCACAAGTGCCACCTCCCGACCCACAACTTCCAGCTCCCGGCCCACAAGTGTCACCTCCTGCCCCACAACTTCCACCTCCCACTCCACAAGTGCCACCTACTGCACAACGAATACCATCTCCTGCCCCATAAGTGCCACCTCCTGCCCCACAACCGCTACCTCCTGCCTCATATCATTCACCTCCCGCCCCACAATTTCCACCTCCTGCTCAACTAGTGCCACGTGCTGCCCCACAAGTTCCATTTCCCGCCCCACAAGTGCCACCTCCCGCCCCAGAAGTGCCGCCTCCAGCCACACAAGTGCTAAATCATGCCGCACAACTTCCACCTCCCACCCCACAACTGCCACCTCCCGCCTTAAAAGTGCCACCTCCCGACCCACAAGTGCCTCCTCCTGTCCCACAGTTGTCACCTCACGCTCCACAAGTTACACCTCACCCCCCACAAGTTCTACCACCCACCCCACAAGTGCCACCTGCAGCCCCAGAAGTGTCAAATCCTGCCACACAACTTCCACATCCAGCCCCACAAGTGCCACCTCCCACCCCACAACTTCCACTTCCCGCCCAACAACAGCCTCCTCCTGCCCAACAAGTGCCTCCTCCTGCCACACAAGTGCCACCTCCTGCCCCACAAGTGCCACTTCCTGCCCCACAAGTGCTACCTACTTCCCCACAAGTGCCACCTCCTGCCCCACATCATCCACCTCCTGCCTCACAAATGCCTTCTCCTGACCCACAATTGCCACCTGCCGCCCCACAACTTCCACCTCACGCCCCACAAGTGCCACGTCCCGCCCCACAAGTGCCACAACCCGTCCCACAAATCCAACTCCTGACCCACAAGTTCCACCTCCCGCCCCACAAGTTCCACCTCCTGCCCCACAAGTGCCACCTCCCGACCCACATGTGCCACCTTCTGCCCCACAAGTGCCAGCTCCTGCCCCTCAAGTGTCACCTCTTCCCCACAAGTGCCACTTTCTGCTCCACAAGTGCCTCTTCCTGCCGCACAAGTGATACCTCCAGCCCCACAACTGCCACCACCCGCCCCACAACTTCCACCTCCCGCCTCACAAGTGCAACCTCCAGGCCCACAAGTGCCACCTCCTGTTCCACAAGAATTAACTCCTGCCCCACAAGTGCCACCTCCTGCCCTTCAAGAGCCACTTCTTGCCCCACAAGTAACATTTCCTGCCCCACAAGTGCCAACCTCTGCCCAACAAGTGCTATGACCCAGCCCACAAGTGCCAACTCCTGCCCCACTAATGCCACCTCCCGCCCCACAAGTGCCACCACCCTCCCCACAACTTCAACCTCCTTCCCCAAAACATCCACCTCCCGCCCCACAGCTGTCAGCATCTGTCCCACAACTTCCACCTCACGCCCCACAAGTGCCACCTCCTGCCCCACAAGTGCCACAACCCGCCCCACAAGTTCCACCTCCCGCCCCACAAGTTCCACCTCCCGCCCCACAAGTTCCACCTCCTGCCCCACAACTTCCACATCCTGCCCCACAAGTGCCACCTCCCGACCCACATAATCCACGTCCTGCTCCAAAATTGCCACATCCTGCCCCACAAGTGCCACCTCCAGCCCCACCAGTTCCACCGCCCGCCCCACAAGTACCACCTCCTGACCCAGAAGTGCCACTACGTGACCCACAATTGCCACCTCCCGTCTCACAATTGCAACTCTCGCCCAACAAGTGCCACCTCCTGCCCTACAATTGCCACCACCCCCCCAACAAGTGCCACCTCCCGCCCCACAAGTACCACATCCCACCCCACAAGTGCAACCTCCTGCCCCACAAGTGCCAACTCTCGCCCCACAAGTGCCAATTCCTGCCCCACAACATCCACCTCACGCTCCAAAAGTGCCACCTCCTGCCCCACAAGTGCTACTTCCTGCCTTACAAGTGCCACTTCCCGCTGCACAAGTGACACCTCCAGCCCCACAGCTGCCACAACCCGCCCCACAACTTCCACATCCCGCCTCACAACTGCAAGCTCCTGCCCCACAATTGCCACCTCCTACCACACAAGTGCCAACTCCTGCCCCACAAGTGCCACATCCCGCCCCACAAGTGCTACCTCCTGCCTTACAAGTGCCCATTCCTGCTTCACAAGTGCCAGCTCATGCTTCACAAATGCCAGCTCATGCCCCACATCATCACCTTCCTGCCCCACAAGTGCCACCTCCCGCCAAACAACTGACACCACCTGCCCCACAAGTGCCACCTCCCACCAAACAACTGACACCTCCTGCCCCACAAGTGTCACCTCCTGCCCAACAAGTTCCACCTCTTGACCTACAAGTGCCACCTCCTGCCCCATAAGTTTCACCTCTCGCCCAACAAATGCCACCACCTCCCCCAAAAGCGCCACCTCCTGCCCCACAGGTGCCACTTCCTGCCCCACAATATCCACCTCCCACGCACAAGTGCAACCTACCGCCCCACAACTTCCACCTCCTGCCCCACAAGTGCCAACACCTGCCCCACAAGTGCCACCTCCTGCCCCACAAGTGCCACCTCCCGCCCCACAAGTGCCACCTGTCACCCTGCAAGTCCAGCTCCTCTCGCCCCACAAGTGCCAGCTCATGCTTCACAAGTGCCAGCTCCTGCCCCACATCATCAACTTCCTGCCCCACAAGTGCCACCTCCAACCCCACAAAGACAGCCTCCTGCCCCACAAGTGCCACCTCCTGCCCCACAAGTGCCAATTCCTGCCCCACAATTGCAAGCTCATGCCCCACAAGTGCCAGCACCTGCCCCACAAGTGCCACCTCTTGCTCAACAGGTGCCACCTCCTGCCCCACAAATGCCAAATCCTGCCCTGCAACTTCCACCTCCTGCCCCACAAGTGCCAATTCCTGCCCCACAAGTTCCAGCTCATGCTTCACAAGTGCCAGCTCCTGCCCCACATCATCCACTTCCTGCTCACATGTGCCACCTCCTGTCCGACAAAGACCACCTCCTGCCCCACATCATCCACCCCCTGCCCCACAAGTGCCACCTCCTGCCCCACATCATCCACCCCCTGCCCCACAAGTGCCACCTCCTGCCCCACAACGACCACCCCCTGCACCAAAAGTGCCAATTCCTGCCCCACAAGTGCCAGCACCTGCCCAACAAGAGCCACTTCCTGCCCCACAAGTACCTCTTCCCTCACAACAAGTTCCAATTTCCGCCCCACAAGTGCCACTACCTGCCCCACAAATGCAACCTCCTGCCCCACAAGTGCCACCTTTCGCCCCACAAATGCCACCTCCCGCTCCACAACTTCCACCTCCTGCCCCACAAGTGCCAGCTGCTGCTCCACATCATCCAACTCCCGCCCCACAAGTGCCATGTCCAGCCCCACAACATCTGTCTCCTGCCCCAAAAGTGTCAACTCCTGCCCCATAAGTTCCATATCCTGCCCCACAAGTGCCACCTCCCACCCCACAAGTGCCACCTCCTGCCCCACAAGTTCCAACTCTCGTCTAACAAGTGCCACCTCCTGCCCAACATTTACCACCTCCCGCTCCACAAGTGCCATTTCTTACCCCACATGTTCCAACTCCTGCCCCACAGGTGCCATTTCCTGCCCCACAAGTACCACCTCCTGTCCCACATTTACCAACTCCTGCCCCACAAGTGCCATTTCCTGCCCCACATCTGTTGCATACCACCCCACAAATTCCACCTCCCGCCACACAAGTGCCACCTCCCGCTTCACAACTTCCACATCCTGCCCTACAAGTGCCACCTCCCGCCATAAAATGCCACCTCCCGTCCCTCTATCACCACCTCCTGCCCCACAAGTTACACCCCCACCCCACAGATACCACCACCTGCCCCACAAGTACCACCTCCTGCAAACAAATGCCATTTCTTAAACCACAGGTCCAAACTCCCGCCCCACAAGTGCCACCTCCTGTCCCACAAGTGCAACCTCCCGCCCTACAACTTCCACATCCCGCCCCACAACTTCCAACTCCTGGCCCACAAGTGCGACCTCCTGCCCCACAATTTCCACCTCCTACCCCACAAGTGCCACAACCTGCTCCACAATTTCAACGTCCTGCCTTACAAGTGCCACATTCTGCCCCACAAGTGTAGGCTCCTGCTCCACAAGTGCCACCTCCCGAACCACAACCTCAACCTCTGGCCCCACAAGTCCCACCTCCTGCCCCACAAGTGCCACCTCCTGCCCCACAAGTGCCAATTCCTGCCCCCCAAGTGCCAGCTCATGCTCCACAAGTGCCAGCTCCTGCCCCTCATCATCCACCTCCTGCCCCACAAGTGCCACCTCCTGACCCACAACATCAATCTCCAGCCCCACAAGAGCCGCCTCCTGCCCGACAAGTTACACCTGCTACAAGTTCCACAAGTGCCACCTCCCTGCTCACGAGTGCCACATCCCGCCCCACATGTACCACCTCCTGCATCACAACTTCCACCTCCCGCCCCACATGTACCACCTCCTGCATCACAACTTCCACCTCCCGCCCCACATGTACCACCTCCTGCATCACAACTTCCACCTCCCGCCCCACATGTACCACCTCCTGCATCACAACTTACACCTCCCGCCCCACATGTACCACCTTTTGTATCACAACTTCAACCTCCCGCCCCACATGTACCACCTCCTGCCCTACAAGTGCCACCTCAGGCCCCACAAGTGCCCCCTCCCGCTCCACAAGTGCCACGTCCTGCCCCACAAGTGCCATCTCCCGCCCCACAACATGGCCAAATCCTGCCACGCAACATCCACCTCCTGCCCCACATCATCCACCTCCCACCCCACAAGTGCCACCTCCTGTGGCACAAGTGCCAATTCCAGCCCTAAAAGTGCCAGCTCATGCTTCACAATTGCCAGCTCCTGCCCCACATCATCCACCTCCTGCCCCACAAGTGCCACCTCCTATCCCACATGTGCCAACTCCTGCCCCACAAGTGCCATTTCCTGCACCACATTTGCCACCTCCTGCCCCACAAGTGCCACCTCCCAACCCACAAGATTAACCTCCGGACACACAAGTGCCATCTCCCGCCCCACAAGTGCCATCTCCCGCCCCACAAGTGCCAAATCCTGACGTGCAACTTCCACCTCCTGCTCCACAAGTGCCATCTCCTGCCCCACAAGTGCCACCTCCCGCCACACAAGTGCCACCTCCCGCCCCTCTATAGCCACCTCCTGCCCCACAAGTTACACCTCCTGCCCCACAAGTTACACCTCTTGCCCCACAACGTCGACCCCCGCCCCACATGTGCCTCCACCTGACCCACAAGTGCCAACTCCTGCCCCACAAGTGCCATTTCCTGCACCACATTTGTCGCGTCCTGCCCCACATGTGCCGGCTCCTGCCCCACAAGTGCTACCTCTCGCCCCACAACCTCAACCTCCAGCCACACAAGTGCCACCTCCCGCCCCACTACTTCCACGTCACACCCCAAATCTTCTTACCTTCCACCCCACAAGTGCCACCTCCTGCCCCAAACCTTCAATCTACTGCCCCACAACTGCCACTTCCCACTCAGCAATTGCCACCCCCCGCCCCACAAGTGCCTCCTCCCACCCCACAAGTGCCAACCCTTACCCCACAAGTGTCACCTCCTGCCCCAAAACTTCCATCTCCCACTCCACAAGTGCCACCTACTGCACAACAATCACCATCTCCTGCCCCATAAGTGCCATCTCCTGCCCCACAAGTGCCACTTCCTGCCCCACAAGTGCCACCTCCTGCCCCACAAGTGCCACCTCCTGCCCCACAAGTGCCACCACCCTCCTCAAAATGCCAACTCCCGCCCCACAAGTGCCACGTCCAGCCCCACAACTTCCACCTCCTGCCCCAAAAGTGTCAACTCCTGCCCCATAAGTTCCATATCCCGCCCCACAAGTGCCACTACCTGCCCCACTAGTGCCATCTCCATTTCCACATGTGCCACCTCCCGCACCACAACTTCCACGTAACGCCCCATAAGTTCCACCTCCTGCCCAACAAGTGCCACCTCTCGTCCCACAAGGACCACCTCCTGCCCCACAAGTGCCACCTCTTGCCCCACAAGTGCCAAATACTTCCCCACAACTTCCACCTTCTGCCGCACTAGTGCCAACTCCAATTCCACAAGTGCCACCTCCCACACCACAAGTGCCATTTCCTGCCCTACAACTTCCACCTCCAGCCCCACAAGAGCCAGTTCCAGCCCCCCAAATGCCACCTCCTGCCCCACAACTTCAACATCCCGCCATACAAGTGCCACCTCCTGCCCAACGTGTGCCACATCCTGCCCCACAAGTTCCAAATCCTGCCCCGCAACTTTTACCTCCTGCTCCACAAGTGCCAACTCCTGCCCCACATCATCCACCTCCTGCCCCACAAGTGCCACCTCCAGCCCCACAAGTGCCACATCCCTCCCCACAAGTGCCACCTCCTGCCCCACAAGTGCCACCTCCCGCCCCACAACTTCCACCCCCTCCCCTCAAGTTACATCTCCTGCCCCACAAGTGCCAACACCTGACCCACAAGTGCCACCTCCTGCCCCACAACTTTACATTCCGCCCCACAATTTCCACCTCCTGTCTTACAAGTTCCACTTCCTGCCCCACAAGTGCCAGCTCAGGCTTCACAAGTGCCAGCTCCTGCACCACATCATCCACTTCCCGCCCCACAAGTGCCACCTCCTGCCCAACAATTGCCATTTCTTACCCCACAGGTTCCAACTTATGTCCCACAGGTGCCATTTCCTGCCCCACAAGTACCACCTCCTGTCCCACATGTGCCAACTCCTGCCCCACAAGTGCCATTTCCTGCCCAACAACTTCCACCTCCCGCCCCAGAAGTGCCAGTTCCTGTCCCACAAGTGCCACCTACCACGCCACAAATTCCACCTCCTGCCCCACAATGACCACCTCCTGCCCCACAATGACCACCTCCTGCCCCACATCATCCACCTCCTGCCCCACATCATCCACCTCCTGCCCTACAAGTGCCAATTCCTGCCCTACAAGTGCCAGCTCATTCCCCTGAAGTGCCAGCTCCTGCCCCACAAGTGCCACATTTTGCCACACCACTGCCACCTCCCCCCCCAAATAATCCACCTCCTGCCCCACAAGTGTCACTGACCGCCCAACTTACTCCTCCTGACCCACAAGTGCAACCTCCTGCCCCACAACTTCAACATCCCGCCACACAAGTGCCGACTCCTGCCCAACGTGTGCCACATCCTGCCCCACAAGTGCCAACTCCTGCCCCACATCGTCCACCTCCAACCAGCAAGTGCACCTCCTGCCCCACAAGTGCCAATTCCTGCCCCACATGTGCCAGCTCATGCCCCACAAGTGCCAGGTCCTGTCCCACATCATCCACCTTCTGCCCCACAAGTGCCACCTCCTGCCCCACAACGACCACCTCCTGCCCCACATCATCCACCCCCTGCACCACAAGTGCCAATTCATGCCCTACAAGTGCCAGCTCACTCCCCTGAAGTGTCAGCTCCTGCCCCACTATGCCACCTCCTGTCCCACAAGTTCCATTATCTGCCCCACAACTTCTACCTCACGGCCCACAAGAGCCAGTTCCAGCCCCACAAATGCCACCTCCCGCCCCACAACTTCAACATCCCGCCACACAAGTGCCACCTCCTGCCCCACAAGTGCCACATCCTGCCAACAAGTGCCAAATCCTGTTCTGCAACTTCCAACTCCTGCTCCACAAGTGCCACCTCCTGCCCCACATCATCTACCTCCCACCCCACAAGTGCCACCTCCTGCCCCTCAAGTTACATCTCCCGCCCCACAAGTGCCACCTCCTGCCTCAAAACTTCCAACTCCCACCACAACAATTTCCACCTCCTGTCTTACAAGTTCCACTTCCGCCCCACAAGTGCCACCTCCAGCCCCATAAGTGCCTCATCATGCCCCACAACATCCACCTGTGCCCTACAAATTTCCGGCTCCACATCATCCAACTCCAGCCCCACAAGCGCCACCTCCTGCACAAAAAGATCCACCTCAAGCCCCACAGGTGCCACCTCCTGCCCCACAACTTCCACCTCCCGCCCCACAATTGCCACCTCCTGCCCCATAAGTGCCACCTCCCGCCCAACAATTGTGGCCACATGACAAACAAGTTCCACTTCCGCCCCACAAGTGCCACCTCCTGCCCAACAAGTGCCATTTCTTACCCCACAGGTTCCAAATCCTACCCCACTGGTGCCATTTCCTGCCCCACAAGTGCCGTTTCCCCCCCCACATGTGCCAACTCCTGCCTTACAAGTTTCACCTCCCACCCCACAAATTCCACCTCCCACCCCACAAGTTCCACCTCCTGCCCCAAAAGTGCCAATTCCTGCTTCACAAGTGCCAGCTCATGCTTCACAAATGCCAGCTCATGCCCCACATCATCAACTTCCTGCCCCACAAGTGCCACCTCTAACCCCACAAAGACAGCCTCCTGCCCCACATCATCCACCTCCTGCCCCACAAGTGCCAATTCCTGCCCCACAAGTGCCAGCTCATGCCCCACAAGTGCCACCTCTTGCCCCACAAGTGCCACCTCCTGCCCCACAAGTGCCACCTCCTACCCCACATCATCCACCTCCTCCCCCAAAAGTGACAATACCTGTTCCACAAGTGCCACCTCCCGCCCCACAACTTCAACATCCCGCCACACAAGTGCCGACTCCTGGCAACGTGTGCCACATCCTGCCCCACAAGTGCCAGCTCCTGCCCCACATGTTCCACCTACCACCCCACAAATTCCACCTCAATCCCCACAAGTGCCAACTCCCAACCCACAAATGCCAAATCCTGCAATGCAACTTCCACCTCCTGCTCCACAAGTGCCACCTCCTGCCCCACATCGTCCACATCCCACCCAACAAGTGCCACCACCTGCCCCACAAGTGCCAATTCCTGCCACACATGTGCCAGCTCATGCTTCACAAGTGCCAGCTCCTGCACTACATCATCCACTTCCTGCTCACAAGTGCCACCTCCTGACCGACAAAGACATCCTCCTGCTCCACAAGTGCCAATTCCTGCCCCACAAGTGCCAGCTCATTCCCCTGAAGTGCCACATTTGTCCACACCACTGCCTCCTCCCCCCCAAATAATCCACCTCCCGCCCCACAAGTGTCACTGACTGACCAATTTCCTCCTCCTGACCCACAAGTGCCAGCTCCTGCCCCACAAGAGCCACTTCCTGCCCCACAAGTACCTCTTCCCTCCCAACAAGTTCCAATTTCCGCCCAACAAGTACCACCTCCTTCTGCACAAGTTCCACCTCCTGCCCTAAAAGCTCCATTTCCTGCCCCACAAGTGCCACCTCCCGCCCCACAAGTGCCACCTCCTGCCCTACAACTTCCACCTCCTGGCCCACAAGTGCCACCTCCCGCCCTACAACTGCCAAACCCTGCCCCAAAACTTCCACCTCCTGCCCAACAACTTCCAACTCGTGCCCCACAATTGCCACCTCCTGCCACACAAATGCCACCTTCTGCCTCAAAATGCCACCTCCTGCCCAACAACTCCAACCTCCCGCCCCACAAGTACCACCTCCTGCTCCACAAGTTCCACCTCCTGCCCCATAAGTTCCACCTTACGCCCCACAAGTGCCATCTCCTGCCCCAAAAGCTCAATTTCCTGCCCAATGTATTCCTATGGGTACCTATGGGTTTCAATGTGGTCCCTATGTGCCTCTATGGGGTCTCTTATGGGTCTCAGCGAGGTCCCTATGTGTCTCCATGGGTCTCACTGTCCCCCACTGAAATCCATGGGGTCCCTCTGTGTCCCAATGTCCCCCTATTTGTCCCAGTGTCAGCCTATGGGTCACAATGTGTCCCTATGTGTCCCAATGTCCCTCCTATGTGTTGCTAAGTGTCTCCATGGGGTCTCTTATGAGTATCTCTGGGCCAAAATATCTACCTATTGGTATCCATAGGTTACATTACGTCCCTATGTGCCTCTATGGGGTCTCTTAAGGGTTACAGCGAAGTCCCTATGTGTCTCTATGGGTCTCACTGTCCCCCACTATGTTCCATGGGGTCCCTATGTGTCCCAATATACCCCTATGGGTCCCAGTGTCTCCCTATGGGTCACTATTTGTTCCTAAGTGCCGAATGTCCCCCCTATGTGTCCCAATGGCCCACTTTGGGGTTTCTATGGGGACTCTTATTGGTATCTCTGGGCCCAAATGTCTTCCTATGTGTATCTATGGGTTTCAATGAGGTCCCTATGTGCCTCTATGGGGTCTCTTATGGGTATCAGTGGAGCCCCTATGTGTCTCTACGGGTCTCACTGTTCCCCACTGTAATCCATGGGGTCACTCTGTGTCCCAATGTCCACACTATGGGTTGCTATGTACCTCTATGGGGTCTCTATGTGGTCTCTTATGGGTATTTCTGGGCCCAAATGTCTTCCTATGGGTATCTATGGGTTTCAATGTGGTCCCTATGTGCCTCTATGGGTCTCACTGTCCCCCACCTTAATCCATGGGGTCTCTATGTGTCCCAATGTCCCCCTATGGGTCCCAGTGTCTCCCTATGGGTCACTTTGTGTCCCTATGTGTCCCAATGTCCCCCCTATGGGTTGCTATGTGCCTCTTTGGGTTCTCTATGGGGCTCTATGGGGTGCCTATGGAGCTCTATGGAGTACTATGGGGCGTTCTGAGGTTTCTATGGGGTGTCTATGGAACGCTATGGTGTGTCTATGTGGCAAAATGAGTTTTTATGGGTGGCTATGGGAGATCTATGGGGCACAATGGGTTACCTATGGGGCTCTATGGGATGTCTATGGGGCTCTATGGCGTGGCTATATGTCCTTATGTGGTGTCTATGTGGCACTATGTTGTGCTATGGGGTGCTGTGAGGCACTATGTGGTGCTATGGGGCTCTATGGAGCAGTATAGGGTGTCTATGGGTCCCTATGGGGTGCAATGGGGCGTTGTGGGGCACAAGGGAGTGTGTATGAGGCTCCATGGGCTGCTATGGGGCACTGTGGAGTAGCTATGGGATGATTTGGGGTCTCTTTGTGCCCCTATGGGGCGCTATGGGTCACTATGTGGTGTCTATGGGGCCCTATGGGGTGGGTATGCGGTGCTGTAGGGTGGCTATGGGGTGCTTTGGGGTATCCTTGGGTTCCTATGGGGCACTATGGGTGACTATGGGGTGCTATGGTTTGCTATGGGGCTCTATGCGGAAGAATGGGGTCTCTATGGGGCGCTATGAGGTCCCTATGGGGCTCTATGGGGAGTCTATGGGGTGTCTTTGGGGATCTATGGGTTGTCTGTGGGGCTCTATGGGGTCTGCATGGGGTCTGTATGGGGTTCAGTGGGTCTCTATGGGGCTCTATGGGGTGTCTACAGGCACTATGGGGTGTCTATGTGGTTCAATTGGGCTCTATGGTGTGGCTGTAGGGCCTTATATGGTGTCTATGGGGCACTGTGGGCTGCTATGGGGTGCTGTGGGGAACTATAGGGTGTCTATGGAGCTCTATGGAGCAGTATGCTGTGTCTATGGGTCCCTATGGGGTGCAATGGGGTGCTGTGGGGCACAATGGAGTGTCTATGAGGCTCCATGGGCTGCTATGGGGTACTATGGAGTAGCTATGGGGTGCTATGGGGTCTCTTTGGGCCCCTATGGGGCTCTATGGGGTATCTTTGTGTTCCTATGGGGCGCTATGGGTGACTATGGGGTCGCTATGGGTTTCTTTGAGGCACTATGGGTCTCAATGGGGTCTCTATGGGTCTCAATTTATCCTTATGGCTCCCAATGACTGTCTATGGGTCTCTATGTGTCCCTATGGGTCCCAGTGTCTCTCTATGTGTCCCTATGGGTCCCAGTGTCTCTCTATGGGTCCCAATGTCTTCCTCTGGATCTCTATGGGTCCCTATGGGTCCCAGTGTCTCTCTATGTCCCCCTGTCTAGGTGGTAACTATACAGATGGTAACAAAGATGGTAACAAATGTACAGAGGTTCTAAGCGAGAGAGAAACTCACCAGTGGTGATGCCTTCGCTGAGGAAGCTGGGGCGGTCTTCACTGCAGAGCGATGTCCAAGAGATGCTGCCTCACAGAATCACAGAATTCTCAAGGTTGGAAAAGGGCTGCCAGCTTTTGTAGGAGAATAGCATGGGAGACAGTTGTGAAGGCTTTGCTGAAGTCCAAGTAGAGCACATCAACAGCCTTTCTTTCTTTCCTTCATCCATCAGATGGGTCACAGGATCGTAGAAGGAGATCAGATTGGTCAAGCAGGAGCTGCCCTTCACGAACCCATGCTGGCTAGGTCTGATCTCCTGCTCATCCCACACCTGCCGCATCTGTCATCTCCCTCAAGACAATTCGTTCCATTCCCTTCCCTGGCACCGAGGTCAGGCTAACAGGCCTGGAGTTGCCCGGATCCTCCTGACAACCTTGCTTGGAAATGGGAGTCACGTTGGCAAGCCTCCAGTCTTCTGGGACCTCACCCGGTAACAGGGAGCTCGGAAAGATAATGGAAAGCGGCTCGAGTGAGGGTCAGCCCTTAAATGAGGTCTCAGAGGAGGTGGAGTCGAGCTCCAGCCCTCCCGGGAGCACAGCTCCATTACTCTCACCTGTGCTCCCGCAGCTGACCCCACACTTGCCTCAGCTGATTAATCAGAGGTTCAGGCTGTGATTACCAATCTCCCACACAGCCCCTGTGGGTCCCAATGTTTCCCTATGGATCTCTGGGTGTCCCTATAGGAATCTATGGGGTTATTATGCCTCTAAATGGGTCCCTATATGTCTCTATGTCTCTCTATGGGGTCCCTATGTGTCCCAATGTCCCCACTATGGTTTGCTATGTGCCTCTATGGGGTCTTTTATGGGTAACTATCGTCCCAAATGTATTCCTAAGGGTATCTATGGGTTTCAATGTGGTCCCTATGTGCCTCTATGGGGTCTCTTATGGGTCTCAACGAAGTCCCTATGTGTCTCTATGGGTCTCACTGTCCACCACTGTAACCCATGTGGTCCCTATGTGTCCCAATATCCCCATATGGGTCCCAGTGTCTCCCTATGGGTCACTATGTGTCCCTATGTGTCCCAATGTCCCCCCTATGGGTTGCTATGTGCCTCAATGGGCTCTCTTATGGATAGCTCTGGGCCCAAATGTCTCCCTGTGGGTATCTATGGGTTACATTAGGTCCCTATGTGCCTCTATGGGGTCTCTTATGGGTCTCAGCGGGTTCCCTATGTGTCTCTATGGGTCTCACTGTCCCCCACTGTAATCCATGGGGTCCTTATGTGTCCCATTGTCCCCCTATGGGATCCAGTGTCTCCTCATGGGTCACGGTGTGTCCCTATGTGTCCCTATGTCCCCCCTATGGGTTTCTATGTTCCTCTATGGGGTCTCTTATGGGTCTCAGCAGGGTCCCTATGTGTCTCGATGGATCTGACTGTCCCCCACTTTAATCCATGGGGTCACTATGTGTCCCAATGTCCCCCTATGGGTCCCAGTGTCTCCCTATGTGTACCTATGTGTCCCAATGTCCCCCTATGGGTCACTATGTGTCTTAATGTCCCCCCTATGGGTTGCTATGTGCTTGTATGTGGTTTCTTATGGGTATCTCTGGGCCCAAATATCTTCCTATAGCTATCTATGGGTTTCAATGTGGTCCCTATGTGCCTCTATGGGGTCTCTTATGGGTCTCAGCGGGGTTTCTATGTGTCTCTATGGGTCTGGCTGTCCCCCACTGTAGTCCAAGGGGTCCCTATGTGTCCCAATGTCCCCATATGGGTCCCAGTGTCTCCCTATGGGTCAGAATGTTTCCCTACGTGTCCCAATGTCCCCCCTATGGGTTGCTATGTGCCTCTATGGGGTCTCTGTGGGGTCTCTTATGGATATCTCTGGGCCCAAATGTCTTCCTAGAAGTATCTATGAGTTTCAATGTGGTCCCTAGGTGCCTCTATGGGGTCTCTTATGGGTCTCAGCGGGGTCCTTATGTATCTCTATGGGTCTCACTGTCCCCCACTGTAATTCATTGGGTCCCTATGTGTCCCAATGTCCCCCTATGGGTCCCAGTGTCTTCCTACGGGTCACAATGTGTACCTATGTGTCCCAATGTCCCCCCTATGGGTTGCTATGTGCCCCTATGGGGTCTCTATGGGGTCTCTTATGGTTATCTCTGGGCCCAAATGTCTTCCTTTGGGTATCTATAAGTTTCAAAGTCGTCCTATGTGTCCCTATGGGTCTTAATGGCTCCTAATGTGTCCCTATGAGTCTATATGTGGTCTCACTGTCCCAGTGGGTCTCTATGTGTTCCTATGTGTCTATATGGAGTCTCTATCTGGTTTCTATGGGTCTTGGTGTCCCTCTATGTGTCACTTTGTGCCTCTATGGGGTCTCCATGGGTTTCTATGGGGTCTCTATGTCTCTCTTTGGGTCCCTATTGGTCCCAATAGGTCCCTATGAGTCTCTATGATGTCTCCCTTTGTCCCCATATGGGTCCCAGTGTGACCCACATGTGCCCACAGCAGCTCCTGCCCCATAGACCTGACCCACATGTTCCCCACAGCAGCTCCTGCCCCATAGATCTGACCCACAGCATCTCCTGCCACATAGATCTGACCCAAATCAGCCCCACAGCATCTCCGGCCCCATAGATCTGACCCACATGTGCCCCACAGCAGCTCCAAACTCATAGATCTGACTCACATCAGTCCAACAGCAGATTTTGCACCATAGATATGTCCCTCATATTCCCCACAGCAACTCCTGCCCCATAGATCTGACCTACATCATCCCCTCTGCAGCTCCTGCCCCATAGGTCTGACCCACATGTGCCCCACAGCAGCTCCTGCCATATAGATCTAACCACCATCAGCCCCAAAGCAGCTCCTGCCCCATAGATCTGACCCAAGTCAGCCCCACAGCAGCTCCTGCCTTATAGATATGACCCCCATCAGCCCCACAACAGCTTCTACCCCATAGATCTGACCCACATGTGCTCCACTGCAGCTCCAGTCCCGTAGATCTGAACCACAGCAGCCCATGCCCCATAGATCTGACCCTCATCAGCAACACAGCAGCTCCTGACCCATACATCTGACCCAAATCTGCCCCACACCATCTCCTGCCCCATAGATCTAACTCACATGTGCCCCGCAGCAGCTCCTGCCCATAGATCTGACCCACAGCAGCTCCTGCCCTATAGATCTGATTCAAATCTGCCCCACAGCAGCTCCTGCTCCATAGATCTGACCCACATGTGCCCCAGAGCAGCTCTGCCCCATTGATTTGACCCACATCAGCCCCACAGGAGATCCTGCCCAATAGATCTGACCCACATCAGCCCCACAGCAGATTTTGCCCCATAGATATGTGCCACGTCTGCCCCACAGCAGCTCCTGCGACATAGATCTTACCCAGATCTGCTCCACAGCAGCTGCTGCCCCAAAGATCTGACCAACATCAGCCCCACAGCAGCTCCTGCCCCATAGATCTGACCCACATCTGCCCCACAGCAGCTCCTGCCCCATAGATCTGACCCACATCTGACCCACAGCAGCTCCTGCCCCATACATCTTACCCAGATCTGCCCCACAGCAGCTCCTACCCGAAGATCTGACCCACATCATCTCGACAGCAGCTCCTGCCCCATAGATCTGACCCACATGTGCCCCACAGCAGCTCCTAACACATAGATCTGACCCACATGTGCCCCAGAGCTGCTCCTGCCCCATAGATCTGAACCACAGCAGCTCCTGTCTCATAGATCTTACCCACATCAGCCCCACAGCAGATTTTGCCCCATAGTTATGTCCCACATCTGCCCAACAGCAACTCCTGCCCCATAGATCTGACCCACATGCGCCCCACAGCAGCTCCTGCCCCATAGGTCTGACCTACATGCGCCTCACAGCAGCTCCTGCCCCATAGATCTAACCACCATCAGCCCCAAAGCAGCTCCTGCCCCATAGATTTGACCCACATCAGCCACACAGCATCTCCCGCCCCATAGATGTGACCCACATCTGCACCACAGCAGCTCCTCCCCATAGATCTAACACCCATCAGCCTCACAGCAGCTCCTGCCCCATAGATATGCCCTACATCTGCCCCACATCAGCTCCTGCAACATAGATCTGACACACATCTGCAACACAGCAGCTCCTGCTCCAGAAATCTGACCAACATCAGGCCCACATTTGTTCCTGCCCCATAGATCTGACCCACAGCAGCCCCTGCCTCATAGATCTGACCCACAAGTGCCCCACAGCAGCTCCAGCCCAATAGACCTGACCCACATCTGCCCCAAAGCATCTCCTGCCCCATAGATCTTTCCTACATCAGCCCCACAGCACCTCCGGCCCAATAGATCTGATCCACATGTGCCCCACAGCAGCTCCTGCCCCATAGATCTGACCCACATCAACCATGTTGATAAAAATGAAAACATACAACATGGGTTGTATCAACCATGTAATCCATGGTGTCCCTATGTGTCCCAGTGTCACCCTATGGGTCCCAGTGTCTCCCTATGGGTCACTATGTGTCCCTATGTGTCCCAATGTCCCCCCTATGGGTTGCTATGTGCCTCTATGGGTTCTCTATGGGGCTCTATGGGGTGCCTATGGAGCTCTATGGGGCGTTCTGAGGTTTCTATGGGGTGTCTATGGAACGCTATAGTGTGTCTATTTGGTAAATTAGTTTCTATGGGTGGCTATGGGAGCTCTATGGGGCACAATGGGTTGCCTACGGGGCTCTATGGGATGTCTGTGGGGCTCTATGGCGCGGCTATATGTCCTTATGTGGTGTCTATGTGGCACTATGTTGTGCTATGGGGTGCTGTGAGGCACTATGGGGTGCTATGGGACTCTATGGAGCAGTATAGGGTGTCTATGGGTCTCTATGGGGTGCAATGGGGCGCTGTGGGGCACAAGAGAGTGTCTATGAGGCTCCATGGGCTGCTATGGGGCACTATGGAGTAGCTATGGGGTGCTATGGGGTCTCTTTGGGCCCCTATGGGTCACTATGTGGTGTCTATGGGGCTCTATGGAGCGGCTATGCGGTGCTGTAGGGTGGCTATGGGGTGCTTTGGGGTATCCTTGGGTTCCTATGGGGCGCTATGGGTGACTATGTGGTGCTATGGTTTGCTATGGGGCTCTATGCGGAAGAATGGGGTCTCTATGGGGCGCTATGAGGTCCCTATGGGGCTCTATGGGGAGTCTATGGGGTGTCTTTGGGGATCTATGGGTTGTCTGTGGGGCTCTATGGGGTCTGCCTGGGGTCTGTATGGGGTTCAGTGAGTTTCTATGGGGCTCTATGGGGTGTCTACAGGCACTATGGGGCGTCTATGTGGTTCAATTGGGCTCTATGGTGTGGCTGTAGGGCCTTATGTGGTGTCTATGGGGCACTGTGGGCTGCTATGGGGTGCTGTGGGGAACTATGGGGTGTCTATGGGGCTCTATGGAGCAGTATGCTGTGTCTATGGGTCCCTATGGGGTGCAATGGGGTGCTGTGGGGCACAATGGAGTGTCTATGAGGCTCCATGGGCTGCTATGGGGCACTATGGAGTAGCTCTGGGGTGCTCTGGGGTCTCTTTGGGCCCCTATGGGTCACTATGGGGTGTCTATGGGGCTCCATGGGGTATCTTTGTGTTCCTATGGGGCGCTATGGGTGACTATGGGGTCGCTATGGGTTTCTTTGAGGAAGTGCCAATTCCTGCCCAACGTGTGATATCTCCTGCACCACAAGTTCCAAGACTTGCCCCACAAGTTCCACCTACCATCCCACAAGTGCCACCTCCTGCCCCACTAGTGCCACCTCCCGCCCCACAAGTGCCAACTCCACCCCACAAGTGCAACCTCCCACCCCACAAGTACCAAATCCTGCCCCACAACTTCTACCTCCTGCCCCAGAAGTGCCATCTCCTGCCCCACATGTGTCACCTCCTGCCCCACATCATCCACCTCCAAACTAATAAATGCCACCTCCTGCACAACAAGTGCCATTTCCTGCCCCACAAGTGCCATTTCCCCCCCATGTGCCAACTCCTGCCTTACAAGTTTCACCTCCCACCCCACAAATTCCACCTCCCACCCCACAAGTTCCACCTCCTGCCCCAAAAGTGCCAATTCCTGCTTCACAAGTGCCAGCTCATGCTTCACAAATGCCAGCTCATGCCCCACATCATCAACTTCCTGCCCCACAAGTGCCACCTCTAACCCCACAAAGACAGCCTCCTGCCCCAAATCATCCACCTCCTGCCCCACAAGTGCCAATTCCTGCCCCACAAGTGCCAGCTCATGCCTCACAAGTGCCACCTCCTACCCCACAAAGACCACCTCTTGCCCCACATCATCCACCTCCTGCCCCACAAGTGACAATACCTGTTCCACAAGTGCCACCTCCCGCCCCACAACTTCAACATCCCGCCACACAAGTGCCGACTCCTGGCAACGTGTGCCACATCCTGCCCCACAAGTGCCAGCTCCTGCCCCACATGTTCCACCTACCACCCCACAAATTCCACCTCATGCCCCACAAGTGCCAAATCCCAACCCACAAATGCCAAATCCTGCAATGCAACTTCCACCTCCTGCTCCACAAGTGCAACCTCCTGCCCCACATCGTCCACCTCCCACCCAACAAGTGCCACCACCTGCCCCACAAGTGCCAATTCCTGCCCCACATGTGCCAGCTCATGCTTCACAAGTGCCAGCTCCTGCACTACATCATCCACTTCCTGCTCACAAGTGCCACCTCCTGACCGACAAAGACATCCTCCTGCTCCACAAGTGCCAATTCCTGCCCCACAAGTGCCAGTTCATGCCCCACAAGTGCCACATTATTCCACACCACTGCCTCCTCCCCCCCAAATAATCCACCTCCTACCCCACAAGTGTCACTGACTGACCAACTTCCTCCTCCTGACCCACAAGTGCCACCTCCTGACCCGCAACATCAATCTCCAGCCCCACAAGAGCCGCCTCCTGCCCGACAAGTTACACCTGCTACAAGTTCCACAAGTGCCACCTCCCTGCTCACGAGTGCCACATCCCGCCCCACATGTTCCACCTCCTGCATCACAACTTCCACCTCCCGCCCCACATGTACCACCTCCTGCATCACAACTTCCACCTCCCGCCCCACATGTACCACCTCCTGCATCACAACTTCCACCTCCCGCCCCACATGTACCACCTCCTGCATCACAACTTCCACCTCCCGCCCCACAAATGCCACCTCCTGCCCTACAAGTGCCACCTCAGGCCCCACAATTGCCCCCTCCCGCTCCACAAGTGCCACGTCCTGCCCCACAACTGCCACCTCCTGCCCCTCTATGGTCACCTCCTGCCCCACAAGTTACACCTCTTGCCCCACAACGTCGACCCTCGCCCCACATGTGCCACCACCTGACCCACAAGTGCCAACTCGTGCGCCACAAGTGCCACCTCCCGCCCCACAAGTGCCACCTCCCACCCCACAAGTGCCACCTCCCGCCCCACTACTTCCACGTCACACCCCAAATCTTCTTACCTTCCACCCCACAAGTGCCACCTCCTGCCACAAACCTACAACCTACTGCCCCACAACTGCCACTTCCCACCCAGCAATTGCCACCCCCCGCCCCACAAGTGCCTCCTCCCACCCCACAAGTGCCAACCCTTACCCCACAAGTGCCAACTCCTGCC
This sequence comes from Coturnix japonica, assembly GCF_054131305.1. Lineage (NCBI taxonomy): Eukaryota > Metazoa > Chordata > Aves > Galliformes > Phasianidae > Coturnix > Coturnix japonica. The sequence continues at coordinate 921,461 of NC_140687.1, read as the reverse complement.
CCACATCATCCACCAACCGCCCCACAAGTGCCACCTCCTGCCCCACAGCTTCCATCTCCCACTCCACAAGTGCCACCTACTGCACAACAAATACCATCTCATGCCCCATAAGTGCCACCTCCTGCCCCACAACCGCTACCTCCTGCGTCATATCATTCACCTCCCGCCCCACAATTTCCACCTCCTGCTCAACTAGTGCCACGTGCTGCCCCACAAGTTCCATTTCCCGCCCCACAAGTGCCACCTCCCGCCCCACAAGTGCCGCCTCCAGCCACACAAGTGCTAAATCGTGCCGCACAACTTCCACCTCCCGCCCCACAACTGCCACCTCCCGCCTTAAAAGTGCCACCTCCCGACCCACAAGTGCCTCCTCCTTTCCCACAGTTGTCACCTCCCGCTCCACAAGTTACACCTCACCCCCCACAAGTTCTACCACCCACCCCACAAGTGCCACCTGCAGCCCCAGAAGTGTCAAATCCTGCCTCACAACTTCCACATCCAGCCCCACAAGTGCCACCTCCCACCCCACAACTTCCACTTCCCGCCCAACAACAGCCTCCTCCTGCCCCACAAGTGCCTCCTCCTGCCACACAAGTGCCACCTCCTGCCCCACAAGTGCCACTTCCTGCCCCACAAGTGCTACCTACTTCCCCACAAGTGCCACCGCCTGCCCCACATCATCCACCTCCTGCCTCACAAATGCCTCCTCCTGACCCACAATTGCCACCTGCCGCCCCACAAGTTCCACCTCCCGCCCCACAAGTTCCACCTCCCGCACCACAAGTGCCACCTCCCGCCCCACAAGTGCCAACTTCTGCCCCACAAGTGCCAGCTCCTGCCCCTCAAGTGTCACCTCTTCCCCACAAGTGCCACCTTCTGCTCCACAATTGCCACTTCCTGCTGCACAAGTGATACCTCCAGCCCCACAACTGCCACCACCCGCCCCACAACTTCCACCTCCCGCCTCACAAGTGCAACCTCCAGGCCCACAAGTGCCACCTCCTGTTCCACAAGAATTAACTCCTGCCCCACAAGTGCCACCTCCTGCCTTTCAAGAGCCACTTCTTGCCCCACAAGTAACATTTCCTGCCCCAAAAGTGCCAACCTCTGCCCAACAAGTGCTATGACTCAGCACACAAGTGCCAACTCCTGCCCCACTAATGCCACCTCCCGCCCCACAAGTGCCACCACCCTCCCCACAAGTGCCACATCCCGCCCCACAAATCCAACTGCTGACCCACAAGTTCCACCTCCCGCCCCACAAGTGCCACCTCCCGCCCCACAAGTGCCACCTCCAGCCCCACCAGTTCCACCGCCCACCCCACAAGTACCACCTCCTGACCCACAAGTGCCACTACGTGACCCACAATTGCCACCTCCCGTCTCACAATTGCAACTCTCGCCCAACAAGTGCCACCTCCTGCCCCACAATTGCCACCACCCCCACAACAAGTGCCACCTCCCGCCCCACAAGTACCACATCCCACCCCACAAGTGCAACCTCCTGCCCCACAAGTGCCAACTCTCGCCCCACAAGTGCCAACTCCTGCCCCACAACATCCACCTCACGCTCCAAAAGTGCCACCTCCTGCCCCACAAGTGCTACTTCCTGCCTTACAAGTGCCACTTCCCGCTGCACAAGTGACACCTCCAGCCCCACAGCTGCCACAACCCGCCCCACAACTTCCACATCCCGCCTCACAACTGCAAGCTCCTGCCCCACAATTGCCACCTCCTACCACACAAGTGCCAACTCCTGCCCCACAAGTGCCACCTCATGTCCCTCAATTTTCACCTTATGCCCCAAAAGTGCCACCTCCCGCCCAACAAGTGCAACATCTCGCCCCACTAGTGCCACGTCCCGGCCCAAAATTGCTACCTCCTGCCCCACATCATCCACCTCCTGTTCCACAAATGTCACCTCCTGACCCACAACTTCCACCTCCTGCCCCACAAGTGCCACCTTCTGCCTCACAAGTGCCACCCCTTGCCCCACAAGTGCCACATCCCACCGCACAATTTCCACCTCTTGTTACACAAGTCCCACCTCCCGCCCAACAACAGCCTCCTCCTGCCCCACAAGTGCCACCTCCTGCCCCACAAGTGCCACCTCCTGCCCCACAAGTGCCACGTCCTTCCCAATTGCCACGTCCTGTCCCACAAGTGCCACCTCCTGCCGTACAAGTGCCACCCTCTGCCCCACAATTGCCACTTCTTGCCCCACAATTGCCAATTCTTGCCCCACAACTTCAACCTCCCACCCCATAACTTCCACCACCCGTCCCACAGCTTCCACATCCTGCCCCACAAGTGCCCGATCCTGCCCCAGAAGTACCACCACCTGACCCACAAGTGCCAACTCCTGCCCCACAAGTGCCACCTCGCATCCCGCAAGTGCCACATCCCGCCCCACAAGTTCCACCTCCTGCCTTACAAGTGCCAATTCCTGCTTCACAAGTGCCAGCTCATGCTTCACAAATGCCAGCTCCAGCCCCACATCATCAACTTCCTGCCCCACAAGTGCCACCTCCAACCCCACAAAGACAGCCTCCTGCCCCACATCATCCACCTCCTGCCCCACAAGTGCCAATTCCTGCCCCACAATTGCCAGCTCATGCCCCACAAGTGCCAGCACCTGCCCCACAAGTGCCACCTCTTGCCCAACAGGTGCCACCTCCTTCCCCACAAATGCCAAATCCTGCCCTGCAACTTCCAACTCCTGCCCCACAAGTGCCAACTCCTGCCCCACATCATCCACCAACCGCCCCACAAGTGCCACCTCCTGCCCCACAACTTCCATCTCCCACTCCACAAGTGCCTCCTACTGCACAACAAATACCATCTCATGCCCCATAAGTGCCACCTCCTGCCCCAGAACCGCTACCTCCTGCCTCATATCATTCACCTCCCGCCCCACAATTTCCACCTCCTGCTCAACTAGTGCCACGTGCTGCCCCACAAGTTCCATTTCCCGCCCCACAAGTGCCACCTCCCGCCCCACAAGTGCCGCCTCCAGCCACACAAGTGCTAAATCGTGCCGCACAACTTCCACCTCCCGCCCCACAACTGCCACCTCCCGCCTTAAAAGTGCCACCTCCCGACCCACAAGTGCCTCCTCCTGTCCCACAGTTGTCACCTCCCGCTCCACAAGTTACACCTCACCCCCCACAAGTTCTACCACCCACCCCACAAGTGCCACCTGCAGCCCCAGAAGTGTCAAATCCTGCCACACAACTTCCACATCCAGCCCCACAAGTGCCACCTCCCACCCCACAACTTCCACTTCCCGCCCAACAACAGCCTCCTCCTGCCACACAAGTGCCACTTCCTGCCCCACAAGTGCCACTTCCTGCCCCACAATTGCCACCACCCCCCCAACAAGTGCCACCTCCCGCCCTACAACTTCCATCTCCTGGCCCACAAGTGCCACCTCCTGCCTCAAAAGAGCCACCTCCTGCCTCACAAGTGCCACAACCCGCCCCACAAATCCAACTCCTGACCCACAAGTTCCACCTCCCGCCCCACAAGTTCCACCTCCCGCACCACAAGTGCCACCTCCCGACCCACATGTACCAACTTCTGCCCCTCAAGTGTCACCTCTTCCCCACAAGTGCCACCTTCTGCTCCACAAGTGCCACTTCCTGCCGCACAAGTGATACCTCCAGCCCCACAACTGCCACCACCCGCCCCACAACTTCCACCTCCTGCCTCGCAAGTGCAACATCCAGGCCCACAAGTGCCACCTCCTGTTCCACAAGAATTAACTCCTGCCCCACAAGTGCCACCTCCTGCCCTTCAAGAGCCACTTCTTGCCCCACAAGTAACATTTCCTGCCCCACAAGTGCCAACTCCTGCCCAACAAGTGCTATGATCCAGCCCACAAGTGCCAACTCCTGCCCCACTAGTGCCACCTCCCGCCCCACAAGTGCCACCACCCTCCCCACAACTTCAACCTCCTTCCCCAAAACATCCACCTCCCGCCCCACAGGAGTCATCATCTGCCCCACAACTGCCACATCCCGCCCCACAAGTGCCACACACTGCCCCACAACTGCCACATCCCGCCCCACAAGTGCCACCCCTTGCCCCACAAGTGCCACATCCCACCGCACAATTTCCACCTCTTGTTACACAAGTCCCACCTCCCGCCCAACAACAGCCTCCTCCTGCCCCACAAGTGCCACCTCCTGCCCCACAAGTGCCACCTCGCATCCCACAAGTGCCACCTCCCGACCCACAAGTGCCACCTCCCGCCCCACAAGAGCCACCTCCTGGCTCACAAGTTCCACCTCCTTCCTGAAAAGAGCCAACTCCCTCCCCAGAACTTCCACGTAACGCCCCATAAGTTCCACCTCCTGCCCAACAACTGCCACCTCTCGTCCCACAAGGACCACCTCCTGCCCCACAAGTGCCACCTCCTGCCCCACAAGTGCCACCTCCTGCCCGACAAGTGCCACCACCCTCCCCAAAATGCCAACTCCCGCCCCACAAGTGCCACGTCCAGCCCCACAACTTCCACCTCCTGCCCCAAAAGTGTCAACTCCTGCCCCATAAGTTCCATATCCCGCCCCACAAGTGCCACTACCTGCCCCACTAGTGCCATCTCCATTTCCACAGGTGCCACCTCCCGCCCCACAACTTCCACGTAACGCCCCATAAGTTCCACCTCCTGCCCAACAAGTGCCAAATACTTCCCCACAACTTCCACCTTCTGCCGCACTAGTGCCAACTCCAATTCCACAAGTGCCACCTCCCACACCACAAGTGTCACCACCTGACAAACAAGTGCCATTTTCTTGCCCCACAAGTGCCACCTCCTGCCCCACAAGTGCCATTTCCTGCCCTACAACTTCCACCTCCTGCCCCACAAGAGCCAATTCCAGCCCCACAAATGCCACCTCCCGCCCCACAACTTCAACATCCCGCCACACAAGTGCCAACTCCTGCCCAACGTGTGCCACATCCTGCCCCACAAGTGCCAAATCCTGCCCCGCAACTTTTACCTCCTGCTCCACAAGTGCCAACTCCTGCCCCACAAGTGCCACCTCCTGCCCCACAAGTGCCACCTCCAGCCCCACTAGTGCCAACTCCTGCCCCACAAGTGCCACATCCCTCCCCACAAGTGCCAGCTCCTGCCCCACAAGGGCCACCTACCACGCCACAAATTCGACCTCTTGCCCCACAAGTTCCACCTCCCACCCCACAAGTGCCAAATCCTGCCACGCAACGTCCACATCCTGCTCCACAAGTGCCACCTCCTGCCCCACATCATCCACCTCCCATCCAACAAGTGCCACCACCTGCCGCACAACTGCCAATTCCTGCCCCACAAGTGCCAGCACATGCTTCACAAGCGCCAGCTCCAGCCTAACATCATCCACCTCCTGCCCCACAAGTGCCACATCCCGCCCCACAAGAGCCACTTCCTTCCCCACAAGTACCCCATCCCACACCACAAGTTCCAACTCCTGCCATACAAGTGCCTCCTCCTTCCCCACAAGTGCCACCTCCTGCTTCACAACTTCCACCTCCCGACCCACAAGTGCCACCTCCTGCCCCACAACTTCCATCTTGCGACCCACAAGTGCGAACTCCCGCCAAACAACTGACACCTCCTGCCTCAGAAGTGCCAACTCCTGCCCCACATGTGCCACCTCTCGCCCCACTAGTGCCACCTCCCGACCCACAAGTGCCACCTCCTGCCATGCAAGTGCCAGCTCCTGCCCCACATGTGCCACCTCTCGCCCCACTAGTGCCACCTCCCTCTCCACAAATTCAGCCTCCCGCCCACAAGGGCCAACTCCCGCCCCACAAGTGCCAACTCTAGCCCCACAAGTGCCAACTCCTGCCGCACAACTGCCAATTCCAGCCCCACAAGTGCCAGCTCATGCTTCACAAGTGCCAGCTCCTGCCCCTCATCATCCACCTCCTGCCCAAGTGCCACCTCCTGCCCAAAACCTGCCACCTCCCTCCCCACAATGCCACCTCCTGCCATATTAGTGCAGCCTCCTCCCCCACAAGTGCCACCTCCTGCCCCACAAGTGCAACCTCCTGCCCCACAAATGCCACCTTTCGCCTACAAGTGCCACCTCCCGCTCCACAACTTCCACCTCCCACTCCACAACTTCCACCTCCTGCCCCGGTAGTGCCACCTCCCGACCCACAAGTGCCACCTCCCGCCCCACAAGAGCCACCTCCTGGCTCAAAAGAGCCACCTCCCGCCCCACAACTTCCACGTAACGCCCCATAAGTTCCACCTCCTGCCCAACAAGTGCCACCTCTCGTCCCACAAGGACCACCTCCTGCCCCACAAGTGCCACCTCCTGCCCCACAAGTGCCACCTCCTGCCCAACAAGTGCCACCACCCTCCCCAAAATGCCAACTCCCGCCCCACATGTGCCACGTCCAGCCCCACAACTTCTACCTCCTGCCCCAAAAGTGTCAACTCCTGCCCCATAAGTTCCATATCCCGCCCCACAAGTGCCACTACCTGCCCCACTAGTGCCATCTCCATTTCCACAGGTGCCACCTCCCGCCCCACAACTTCTACGTAACGCCCCATAAGTTCCACCTCCTGCCCAACAAGTGCCACCTCTCGTCCCACAAGGACCACCTCCTGCCCCACAAGTGCCACCTCTTGCCCCACAAGTGCCAAATACTTCCCCACAACTTCCACCTTCTGCCGCACTAGTGCCAACTCCAATTCCACAAGTGCCACCTCCAACACCACAAGTGCCACCACCTGACCCACAAGTGCCAACTCCTGCCCCACAAGTGCCAACTCCTGCCCCACAAGTGCCACCTCCTGCCCCACAAGTGCCATTTCCTGCCCTACAACTTCCACCTCCTGCCCCACAAGAGCCAGTTCCAGCCCCACAAATGCCACCTCCCACCCCACAACTTCAACATCCCGCCATACAAGTGCCAACTCCTGCCCCACAAGTGCCAAATCCTGCCCCGCAACTTTTACCTCCTGCTCCACAAGTGCCAACTCCTGCCCCACATCATCCACCTCCTGCCCCACAAGTGCCACCTCCAGCCCCACAAGTGCCAACTCCTGCCCCACAAGTGCCACATCCCTCCCCACAAGTGCCAGCTCCTGCCCCACAAGTGCCATCTCCCACCCCACAAGTACCGAATCCTGCCCCACAACTTCCACCTCCTGCCCCAGAAGTGCCATCTCCTGTCGCACAAGTTCCACCTTCTGCCCAACAAGTGTAACCTCCAGCCCCATAAGTGCCAAATCCTGCCCCACAACATCCACCTGTGCCCTACAAATACCATTTCCGGCTCCACATCATCCAAATCCTGCCCCAAAAGTGCCACCTCCTGCCCAACAAGTGCCACCTCCTGCCCCACAAGTGCCACCTCCTGCCCCACAAGTGCCACCTCCCGACCCACAAGTGCCACCTCCTGCCGTGCAAGTGCCAGCTCCTGCCCCGAAAGTGCCAGCTCCTGCTCCACATGTGCCACCTCTCGCCCCACAAGTTCCAGCTCCCGCCCCGTAAGTGCCACCTCCCTCTCCACAAATTCCACCTCCCGCCCACAAGTGCCACATCGCTCCCCACAAGTGCCACCTCCTGCCCCACTAGTGCCACCTCCCGCCCCACAAGTGCCACATCGCTCCCCACAAGTGCCACCTCCTGCCCCACTAGTGCCACCTCCCGCCCCACAAGTGCCAACTCCAGCCCCACAAGTGCCTCCTCCTGCCCTACAACTTCTCATCCCGCCCCACAACTTCCACCTCCTGCCCCACAAGAGCCAGTTCCAGCCCCACAAATGCCACCTCTCACCCCACAACTTCAACATCCCGCCATACAAGTGCCAACTCCTGCCCCACAAGTGCCACATCCTGCCCCACAAGTGCCAAATCCTGCCCCGCAACTTTTACCTCCTGCTCCACAAGTGCCAACTCCTGCCCCACATCATCCACCTCCTGCCCCACAAGTGCCACCTCCAGCCCCACAAGTGCCAACTCCTGCCCCACAAGTGCCACATCCCTCCCCACAAGTGCCAGCTCCTGCCCCACAAGTGCCACCTACCATGCCACAAATTCGACCTCCTGCCCCACAAGTTCCACCTCCCATCCCACAAGTGCCAAATCCTGCCACGCAACGTCCACATCCTGCTCCACAAGTGCCACCTCCTGCCCCACATCATCCACCTCCCATCCAACAAGTGCCACCACCTGCCCCACAAGTGCCAATTCCTGCCCCACAAGTGCCAGCTCATGCTTCACAAGTGCCAGCTCCTGCACATCATCATCCACCTCCTGCCCCACAAGTGCCACCTCCCGCCCAACAATTGTGGCCACATGACAAACAAGTGAAAAATCCCACCCCACAAGTGCCACTACATGCCCAACAGGTGCCACCTCCCACCCCACAACTTCAGCCTCCCGCCACAGAAGTGCCAACTCCTGCCCAACGTGTGATATCTCCTGCACATCAAGTTCCAAGTCTTGCCCCACAAGTTCCACCTACCATCCCACAAGTGCCACCTCCAGCCCCACAAGTGCCATCTCCCACCCCACAAGTACCAAATCCTGCCCCACAACTTCCACCTCCTGCCCCAGAAGTGCCATCTCCTGTCGCACAAGTTCCACCTTCTGCCCCACAAGTGTAACCTCCAGCCCCATAAGTGCCAAATCCTGCCCCACAACATCCACCTGTGCCCTAAAAATACCATTTCCGGATCCACATCATCCAACTCCTGCCCCACAAGTGCCACCTCCTGCCCCACAAGTGCCACCTCCTGCCCCACAAGTGCCACCTCCCGACCCACAAGTGCCACCTCCTGCCGTGCAAGTGCCAGCTCCTGCCCCGAAAGTGCCAGCTCCTGCTCCACATGTGCCACCTCTCGCCCCACAAGTTCCAGCTCCCGCCCCGTAAGTGCCACCTCCCTCTCCACAAATTCCACCTCCTGCCCACAAGTGCCACATCGCTCCCCACAAGTGCCACCTCCTGCCCCACTAGAGCCACCTCCCGCCCCACAAGTGCCAACTCCAGCCCCACAAGTGCCAACTCCTGCCCTACAACTTCCACATCCCGCCCCACAACTTCCTACTCCTGGCCCACAAGTGCGACCTCCTGCCCCACCATTACCACCTCCTGCCCCACAATTTCCACCTCCTGCCCCACAAGTGCCACAACCTGCTCCACAATTTCAACGTCCTGCCTTACAAGTGCCACATTCTGCCCCACAAGTGTAGGCTCCTGCTCCACAAGTGCCACCTCCCGAACCACAACCTCAACCTCTGGCCCCACAAGTCCCACCTCCCGCCCCACAAGTGCCACATCCCGCCCCACAAGTGCCACCACCCGCCCCACAAGTGCCACCTTCTGTTCCACAACTTCCACCTCCTGCCCCACAAGTTATAACTCCTGCCCCACAAGTGTTGCATTTTGCCCCACAAGTGCCACCTCCCGCCTCACAAGTGCCACCTCCCGACCCACAAGTGCCAACTCCTGCCCCGCAACTTCCATCTCCTGCTCCACAAGTGCCACCTCGAACCGCACAATTGCCACCTCCTTCCTCATATCAACCACCTCCCATCCAACAAGTGCCACCTCCTGCCCCACAAGTGCCAATTCCTGCCCCACAAGTGCCAGCTCATGCTTCACAAGTGCCAGCTCCTGCCCATCATCATCCACCTCCTGCCCCACAAGTGCCACCTCCTGACCCACAACATCAATCTCCAGCCCCACAAGAGCCGCCTCCTGCCCGACAAGTTACACCTGCTACAAGTTCCACAAGTGCCACCTCCCTGCTCACGAGTGCCACATCCCGCCCCACATGTACCACCTCCTGCATCACAACTTCCACCTCCCGCCCCACATGTACCACCTCCTGCATCACAACTTCCACCTCCCGCCCCACATGTACCACCTCCTGCATCACAACTTCCACCTCCCGCCCCACATGTACCACCTCCTGCATCACACCTTCCACCTCCCGCCCCACATGTACCACCTCCTGCATCACAACTTCCACCTCCCGCCCCACATGTACCACCTCCTGCATCACAACTTCCACCTCCTGTCCCACATGTACCACCTCCTGTATCACAACTTCCACCTCCTGCCCCACATGTACCACCTCTTGCATCACAACATACACCTCCCGCCCCACATGTACCACCTCCTGCATCACAACTTCCACCTCCCGCCCCACAAATGCCACCTCCTGCCCTTCAAGTGCCACCTCAGGCCCCACAAGTGCCCCCTCCCGCTCCACAAGTGCCACGTCCTGCCCCACAAGTGCCATCTCCCGCCCCACAAGGGCCAAATCCTGCCATGCAACATCCACCTCCTGCCCCACATCAACCACCTCCCACCCCACAAGTGCAACCTCCTGTGGCACAAGTGCCAATTCCAGCCCTAAAAGTGCCAGCTCATGCTTCACAATTGCCAGCTCCTGCCCCACAACTTCCACAACCTGCCCCACAAGTGCCACCTCCCATCACTCAACTTCCAACTCCCGCCCCACAAGTGCCACCTCCCGCCCTACAACTTCCACATCCCGCCCAACAACTTCCAACTCCTGGCCCACAAGTGCGACCTCCTGCCCCACCATTACCACCTCCTGCCCCACAATTTCCACCTCCTGCCCCACAAGTGCCACAACCTGCTCCACAATTTCAACGTCCTGCCTTACAAGTGCCACATTCTGCCCCACAAGTGTAGGCTCCTGCTCCACAAGTGCCACCTCCCGAACCACAACCTCAACCTCTGGCCCCACAAGTCCCACCTCCCGCCCCACAAGTGCCACATCCCGCCCCACAAGTGCCACCACCCGCCCCACAAGTGCCACCTTCTGTTCCACAACTTCCACCTCCTGCCTTACAAGTTATAACTCCTGCCCCACAAGTGTTGCATTTTGCCCCACAAGTGCCACCTCCCGCCTCACAAGTGCCACCTCCCGACCCACAAGTGCCAACTCCTGCCCCGCAACTTCCATCTCCTGCTCCACAAGTGCCACCTCGAACCGCACAATTGCCACCTCCTTCCCCATATCAACCACCTCCCATCCAACAAGTGCCACCTCCTGCCCCACAAGTGCCAATTCCTGCCCCACAAGTGCCAGCTCCTGCCCCTCATCATCCACCTCCTGCCCCACAAGTGCCACCTCCTGACCCACAACATCAATCTCCAGCCCCACAAGAGCCGCCTCCTGCCCGACAAGTTACACCTGCTACAAGTTCCACAAGTGCCACCTCCCTGCTCACGAGTGCCACCCCCCGCCCCACATGTACCACCTCCTGCATCACAACTTCCACCTCCCGCCCCACATGTACCACCTCCTGCATCACAACTTCCACCTCCCGTCCGACATGTACCACCTCCTGCATCACAACTTCCACCTCCCGCCCCACATGTACCACCTCCTGCATCACAACTTCCACCTCCTGCCCCACATGTACCACCTCTTGCATCACAACTTACACCTCCCGCCCCACATGTACCACCTCCTGCATCACAACTTCCACCTCCCGCCCCACAAATGCCACCTCCTGCCCTTCAAGTGCCACCTCAGGCCCCACAAGTGCCCCCTCCCGCTCCACAAGTGCCACGTCCTGCCCCACAAGTGCCATCTCCCGCCCCACAAGGGCCAAATCCTGCCACGCAACATCCACCTCCTGCCCCACATCATCCACCTCCCACCCCACAAGTGCCACCTCCTGTGGCACAAGTGCCAATTCCAGCCCTAAAAGTGCCAGCTCATGCTTCACAATTGCCAGCTCCTGCCCCACATCATCCACCTCCTGCCCCACAAGTGCCACCTCCTATCCCACATGTGCCAACTCCTGCCCCACAAGTGCCATTTCCTGCACCACATTTGCCACCTCCTGCCCCACAAGTGCCACCTCCCAACCCACAAGTTTAACCTCCGGACAAACAAGTGCCATCTCCCGCCCCACAAGTGCCATCTCCCGCCCCACAAGTGCCAAATCCTGACGTGCGACTTCCACCTCCTGCTCCACAAGTGCCATCTCCTGCCCCACAAGTGCCACCTCCCGCCACACAAGTGCCACCTCCCGCCCCTCTATAGCCACCTCCTGCCCCACAAGTTACACCTCTTGCCCCACAACGTCGACCCCCGCCCCACATGTGCCACCACCTGACCCACAAGTGCCAACTCCTGCCCCACAAGTGCCATTTCCTGCACCACATTTGTCGCGTCCTGCCCCACAAGTGCCGGCTCCTGCCCCACAAGTGCTACCTCTCGCCCCACAACCTCAACCTCCAGCCACACAAGTGCCACCTCCCGCCCCACTACTTCCACGTCACACCCCAAATCTTCTTACCTTCCACCCCACAAGTGCCACCTCCTGCCCCAAACCTTCAACCTACTGCCCCACAACTGCCACTTCCCACCCAGCAATTGCCACCCCCCGCCCCACAAGTGCCTCATCCCACCCCACAAGTGCCAACCCTTACCCCACAAGTGCCAACTCCTGCCCCACATCATCCACCAACCGCCCCACAAGTGTCACCTCCTGCCCCACAACTTCCATCTCCCACTCCACAAGTGCCACCTACTGCACAACAAATACCATCTCATGCCCCATAAGTGCCACCTCCTGCCCCACAACCGCTACCTCCTGCCTCATATCATTCACCTCCCGCCCCACAATTTCCACCTCCTGCTCAACTAGTGCCACGTGCTGCCCCACAAGTTCCATTTCCCGCCCCACAAGTGCCACCTCCCGCCCCACAAGTGCCGCCTCCAGCCACACAAGTGCTAAATCGTGCCGCACAACTTCCACCTCCCGCCCCACAACTGCCACCTCCCGCCTTAAAAGTGCCACCTCCCGACCCACAAGTGCCTCCTCCTGTCCCACAGTTGTCACCTCCCGCTCCACAAGTTACACCTCACCCCCCACAAGATCTACCACCCACCCCACAAGTGCCACCTGCAGCCCCAGAAGTGTCAAATCCTGCCACACAACTTCCACATCCAGCCCCACAAGTGCCACCTCCCACCCCACAACTTCCACTTCCCGCCCAACAACGGCCTCCTCCTACCCCACAAGTGCCTCCTCCTGCCCCACAAGTGCCACTTCCTGCCCCACAAGTGCCACCTCCTGCCCCACAACGACCACCTCCTGCCCCACATCATCCACCCCCTGCACCACAAGTGCCAATTCATGCCCTACAAGTGCCAGCTCACTCCCCTGAAGTGCCAGCTCCTGCCCCACTATGCCACCTCCTGTCCCACATGTGCTAACTCCTGCCCCACAAGTGCCATTTTCAGCCCCACAACTTCTACCTCACGGCCCACAAGAGCCAGTTCCAGCCCCACAAATGCCACCTCCCGCCCCACAACTTCAACATCCCGCCACACAAGTGCCACCTCCTGCCCCACAAGTGCCAAATCCTGTTCTGCAACTTCCAACTCCTGCTCCACAAGTGCCACCTCCTGCCCCACATCATCTACCTCCCACCCCACAAGTGCCACCTCCTGCCCCACAAGTTACATCTCCCGCCCCACAAGTGCCACCTCCTGCCTCAAAACTTCCAACTCCCACTACAACAATTTCCACCTCCTGTCTTACAAGTTCCACTTCCGCCCCACAAGTGCCACCTCCAGCCCCATAAGTGCCTAATCATGCCCCACAACATCCACCTGTGCCCTACAAATTTCCGGCTCCACATCATCCAACTCCAGCCCCACAAGCGCCACCTCCTGCACAAAAAGATCCACCTCAAGCCCCACAGGTGCCACCTCCTGCCCCACAACTTCCACCTCCCGCCCCACAATTGTCACCTCCTGCCCCATAAGTGCCACCTCCCGCGCAACAATTGTGGCCACATGACAAACAAGTTCCACTTCCGCCCCACAAGTGCCACCTCCTTCCCAACAAGTGCCATTTCTTACCCCACAGGTTCCAAATCCTACCCCACTGGTGCCATTTCCTGCCCCACAAGTGCCATTTCCCCCCCCACATGTGCCAACTCCTGCCTTACAAGTTTCACCTCCCACCCCACAAATTCCACCTCCCACCCCACAAGTTCCACCTCCTGCCCCAAAAGTGCCAATTCCTGCTTCACAAGTGCCAGCTCATGCTTCACAAATGCCAGCTCATGCCCCACATCATCAACTTCCTGCCCCACAAGTGCCACCTCTAACCCCACAAAGACAGCCTCCTGCACCACATCATCCACCTCTCACCCAACAAGTGCCACCACCTGCCCCACAAGTGCCAATTCCTGCCCCACAAGTGCCACCTCCTGCCCCAAAAGTGCCAGCTCCTGCACTACGTCATCCACTTCCTGCCCCACAAGTGCCACCTCCTGACCGACAAAGACATCCTCCTGCCCCATAAGTGCCAATTCCTGCCCCACAAGTGCCAGTTCATGCCCCACAAGTGCCACATATGTCCACACCACTGCCTCCTCCCCCCCAAATAATCCACCTCCTGCCCCACAAGTGTCACTGACTGACCAACTTCCTCCTCCTGACCCACAAGTGCCAGCTCCTGCCCCACAAGTGCCAGCTCCTGCCCCACAAGAGCCACTTCCTGCCCCACAAGTACCTCTTCCCTCCCAACAAGTTCCAATTTCCGCCCAACAAGTACCACCTCCTTCTGCTTAAGTTCCACCTCCTGCCCTAAACGCTCCATTTCCTGCCCCAGAAGTGCCACCTCCCACCCCACAAGTGCCACCTCCTGCCCTACAACTTCCACCTCCTGGCCCACAAGTGCCACCTCCCGCCCTACAACTGCCAAACCCTGCCCCAAAACTTCCACCTCCTGCCCAACAATTTCCAACTCGTGCCCCACAATTGCCACCTCCTGCCACACAAATGCCACCTTCTGCCTCAAAATGCCACCTCCTGCCCAACAACTCCAACCTCCCGCCCCACAAGTGCCACCTCCTGCTCCACAAGTTCCACCTCCTGCCCCATAAGTTCCACCTTACGCCCCACAAGTGCCATCTCCTGCCCCAAAAGCTCAATTTCCTGCCCCATCAGTGCCACCTCCCGCCCCACAAGTGCCACCTCCTGCCCCAGAAGTGCCAATTTCTGCCCCACAAGTGCCACTTCCCGCCTTACAAATGCCACCTCCTGCCCCTCAACTTTCACCTCCTGCCCACAAGTGCAACCTCCCTGCCCACGAGTGACACAATCTGCCCAAGTGCCACCTCCTCATGCCAGCTCATGCTTCACAAATGCCAGCTCATGCCCCACATCATCAACTTCCTGTCCCACAAGTGCCACCTCCAACCCCACAAAGACAGCCTCCTGCCCCACATCATCCACCTCCTGCCCCACAAGTGCCAATTCCTGCCCCACAAGTGCCACCTCCTGCCCCACAAGTGCCAATTCCTGCCCCCCAAGTGCCAGCTCATGCTCCACAAGTGCCAGCTCCTGCCCCTCATCATCCACCTCCTGCCCCACAAGTGCCACCTCCTGACCCACAACATCAATCTCCAGCCCCACAAGAGCCGCCTCCTGCCCAAGAAGTTACACCTGCTACAAGTTCCACAAGTGCCACCTCCCTGCTCACGAGTGCCACATCCCGCCCCACATGTACCACCTCCTGCATCACAACTTCCACCTCCCGCCCCACATGTACCACCTCCTGCATCACAACTTCCACCTCCCGCCCCACAAGTTCCACCTCCTCCCCACAAGTTCCACCTCCCGCCCCACAAGTGCCACCTCCCGCCCCACAACTTCCACGTCACACCCCAAATCTTCTTGCCTTCCACCCCACAAGTGCCACCTCCTGCCCCAAACCTTCAACCTACTGCCCCACAACTGCCACTTCCCACCCAGCAATTGCCACCCCCCGCCCCACAAGTGCCTCCTCCCACCCCACAAGTGCCAACCCTTACCCCACAAGTGCCAACTCCGTCCCCACATCATCCACCAACCGCCCCACAAGTGTCACCTCCTGCCCCACAACTTCCATCTCCCACTCCACAAGTGCCACCTACTGCACAACGAATACCATCTCCTGCCCCATAAGTGCCACCTCCTGCCCCACAACCGCTACATCCTGCCTCATATCATTCACCTCCCGACCCACAATTTCCACCTCCTGCTCAACTAGTGCCACGTGCTGCCCCACAAGTTCCATTTCCCGCCCCACAAGTGCCACCTCCCGCCCCACAAGTGCCGCCTCCAGCCACACAAGTGCTAAATCGTGCCGCACAACTTCCCCCTCCCGCCCCACAAATGCCACCTCCCGCCTTAAAAGTGCCACCTCCCGACCCACAAGTGCCTCCTCCTGTCCCACAGTTGTCACCTCACGCTCCACAAGTTACACCTCACCCCCCACAAGTTCTACCACCCACCCCACAAGTGCCACCTGCAGCCCCAGAAGTGTCAAATCCTGCCACACAACTTCCACATCCAGCCCCACAAGTGCCACGTCCCGCCCCACAACTTCCACTTCCCGCCCAACAACAGCCTCCTCCTGCCCCACAAGTGCCTCCTCCTGCCCCACAAGTGCTACCTACTTCCCCACAAGTGCCACCGCCTGCCCCACATCATCCACCTCCTGCCTCACAAATGCCTCCTCCTGACCCACAATTGCCACCTGCCGCCCCACAACTTCCACCACACGCCCCACAAGTGCCACAACCCGCCCCACAAATGCAATTCCTGACCCACAAGTTCCACCTCCCGCCCCACAAGTTCCACCTCCCGCACCACAAGTGCCACCTCCCGACCCACATGTGCCAACTTCTGCCCCACAAGTGCCAGCTCCTGCCCCTCAAGTGTCACCTCTTCCCCACAAGTGCCACCTTCTGCTCCACAAGTGCCACTTCCTGCCGCACAAGTGATACCTCCAGCCCCACAACTGCCACCACCCGCCCCACAAGTGCCACCCCTTGCCCCACAAGTGCCACATCCCACAGCACAATTTCCACCTCTTGTTACACAAGTCCCACCTCCTGCCCAACAACAGCCTCCTCCTGCCCCACAAGTGCCACCTCCTGCCCCACAAGTGCCACCTCGCATCCCACAAGTGCCACCTCCCGACCCACAAGTGCCACGACCCGCCCCACAAGAGCCACCTCCTGGCTCACAAGTTCCACCTCCTGCCTCAAAAGAGCCACCTCCCGCCCCAGAACTTCCACGTAACGCCCCATAAGTTCCACCTCCTGCCCAACAAGTGCCACCTCTCGTCCCACAAGGACCACCTCCTGCCCCACAAGTGCCACCTCTTGCCCCACAAGTGCCAAATACTTCCCCACAACTTCCACCTTCTGTCGCACTAGTGCCAACTCCAATTCCACAAGTGCCACCTCCCACACCACAAGTGCCACCACCTGACCCACAAGTGCCATTTTCTTGCCCCACAAGTGCCACCTCCTGCCCCACAAGTGCCATTTCCTGCCCTACAACTTCCACCTCCTGCCCCACAAGAGCCAGTTCCAGCCCCACAAATGCCACCTCCCGCCCCACAACTTCAACATCCCGCCACACAAGTGCCAACTCCTGCCCAACGTGTGCCACATCCTGCCCCACAAGTGCCAAATCCTGCCCCGCAACTTTTACCTCCTGCTCCACAAGTGCCAACTCCTGCCCCACATCATCCACCTCCTGCCCCACAAGTGCCACCTCCAGCCCCACAAGTGCCAACTCCTGCCCCACAAGTGCCACATCCCTCCCCACAAGTGCCAGCTCCTGCCCCACAAGTGCCACCTACCACGCCACAAATTCGACCTCCTGCCCCACAAGTTCCACCTCCCACCCCACAAGTGCCAAATCCTGCCACGCAACGTCCACATCCTGCTCCACAAGTGCCACCTCCTGCCCCACATCATCCACCTCCCATCCAACAAGTGCCACCACCTGCCCCACAAGTGCCAACTTCTGCCCCACAAGTGCCAGCTCATGCTTCACAAGTGCCAGCTCCTGCCCCTCATCATCCACCTCCTGCCCCACAAGTGCCACCTCCCGCCCAACAATTGTGGCCACATGACAAACAAGTGAAAAATCCCACCCCACAAGTGCCACTACATGCCCAACAGGTGCCACCTCCCACCCCACAACTTCAGCCTCCCGCCACAGAAGTGCCAACTCCTGCCCAACGTGTGATATCTCCTGCACCACAAGTTCCAAGTCTTGCCCCACAAGTTCCACCTACCATCCCACAAGTGCCACCTCCAGCCCCACAAGTGCCATCTCCCACCCCACAAGTACCAAATCCTGCCCCACAACTTCCACCTCCTGCCCCAGAAGTGCCATCTCCTGTCGCACAAGTTCCACCTTCTGCCCCACAAGTGTAACCTCCAGCCCCATAAGTGCCAAATCCTGCCCCACAACATCCACCTGTGCCCTACAAATACCATTTCCGGCTCCACATCATCCAACTCCTGCCCAACAAGTGCCACCTCCTGCCCAACAAGTGCCAACTCCTGCCCCACAAGTGCCACCTCCTGCCCCACAAGTGCCACCTCCCGACCCACAAGTGCCACCTCCTGCCGTGCAAGTGCCAGCTCCTGCCGTGCAAGTGCCAGCTCCTGCTCCACATGTGCCACCTCTTGCCCCACAAGTTCCAGCTCCCGCCCCATAAGTGCCACCTCCCTCTCCACAAATTCCACCTCCCGCCCACAAGTGCCACATCGCTCCCCACAAGTGCCACCTCCTGCCCCACTAGTGCCACCTCCCGCCCCACAAGTGCCAACTCCCACCCCACAAGTGCAACCTCCCACCCCACAAGTACCAAATCCTGCCCCACAACTTCCACCTCCTGCCCCAGAAGTTCCATCTCCTGCCCCACATGTGTCACCTCCTGCCGCACATCATCCACCTCCAAACCCATAAGTGCCACCTCCTGCACAACAAGTGCCAATTCCTGCCCCACAAGTGCCAGCACATGCTTCACAAGCGCCAGCTCCAGCCTAACATCATCCACCTCCTGCCCCACAAGTGCCACATCCCGCCCCACAAGAGCCACTTCCTTCCCCACAAGTACCCCATCCCACACCACAAGTTCCAATTCCTGCCATACAAGTGCCTCCTCCTTCCCCACAAGTGCCACCTCCTGCTTCACAACTTCCACCTCCCGACCCACAAGTGCCACCTCCTGCCCCACAACTTCCACCTTGCGACCCACAAGTGCGAACTCCCGCCAAACAACTGACACCTCCTGCCTCACAAGTGCCAACTCCTGCCCAACAAGTGCCACCTCCTGCCCCACTAGTGCCACCTCCCGACCCACAAGTGCCACCTCCTGCCCCGCCAGTTCCACCTCCTGCCATGCAAGTGCCAGCTCCTGCCCCACATGTGCCACCTCTCGCCCCACTAGTGCCACCTCCCGCCCCATAAGTGCCACCTCCCTCTCCACAAATTCAGCCTCCCCTCCCACAAGTGCCACATCGCTCCCCACAAGTGCCAACTCCCGCCCCACAAGTGCCAACTCTAGCCCCACAAGTGCCAACTCCTGCCGCACAACTGCCAATTCCAGCCCCACAAGTGCCAGCTCATGCTTCACAAGTGCCAGCTCCTGCCCCTCATCATCCACCTCCTGCCCAAGTGCCAGCTCCTGCCACCTTCCTCCCCACAATGCCACCTCCTGCCATATTAGTGCAGCCTCCTCCCCCACAAGTGCCAACTCCCGCCCCACAAGTGCCACCTCCTTCCAAACAAGTGCCACATCCCGCCCCAAAAGTGCCACTTCATGCCCCTTTATCGCCACCTCCTGCCCCAGAAGTTCCACTTCCTGCACCACAAGTTACACCTACAGCCCCACAATTTCCACCTCCTGTTTTACAAGTTCCACTTCCGCCCCACAAGTGCCACCTCCTGCCCAACAAGTGCCAGTTCATGCCCTACAAGTGCAAGGTCCTGTCCTTCAACTTCCACCTCCTGCCCCACAAGTGCCACCTCCTGCCCCACAACGACCACCTCCTGCCCCACATCATCCACCTCCTGCCCCACAAGTTCCAATTCCTGCCCTACAAGTGCCAGCTCATTCCCCTGAAGTGCCAGCTCCTGCCCCACAAGTGCCACATTTTGCCACACCACTGCCACCTCCCTTCCCAACTAATCCACCTCCTGCCCCACAAGTGTCACTGACCGCCCAACTTCATCCTCCTGACCCACAAGTGCAACCTCCTGCCCCACAAGTGCCAGCTCCTGCCCGACAAGAACCACTTCCTGCCCCACAAGTACCTCTTCCCTCCCAACAAGTTCCAATTTCCGCCCCACAAGTGCCACCTCCTGCCCCACAAGTGCAACCTCCTGCCCCACAATTGCCACCTCCTGCCCCACAAGTGCCACCTCCTGCCCCACAAGTGCCACCTCCCGCCCCACATCATCCACGTCCCGCCCCACAATGGCCACCTCCTGCCCCAAAAGTGCCACATCCCGCCCAACAATTGTGGCCACATGACAAAAAAGTTCCACTTCCACCCCACAAGTGCCACCTCCTGCCCCAAAAGTGCCAATTCCTGCTTCACAAGTGCCAGCTCATGCTTCACAAATGCCAGCTCATGCCCCACATCATCACCTTCCTGCCCCACAAGTGCCAATTCCTGCCCCACAAGTGCCAGCTCATGCCCCACAAGTGCCACCTCTTGCCCCACAGGTGCCACCTCCTACCCCACAAGTGCCACCTCCTGCCCCACATCATCCACCTCCTCCCCCACAAGTGACAATACCTGTTCCACAAGTGCCACCTCCCGCCCCACAACTTCAACATCCCGCCACACAAGTGCCGACTCCTGGCAACGTGTGCCACATCCTGCCCCACAAGTGCCAGCACCTGCCCCACATGTTCCACCTACCACCCCACAAATTCCACCTCATGCCCCACAAGTGCCAACTCCCAACCCACAAATGCCAAATCCTGCAATGCAACTTCCACCTCCTGCTCCACAAGTGCCACCTCCTGCCCCACATCGTCCACCTCCCACCCAACAATTGCCACCACCTGCCCCACAAGTGCCAATTCCTGCCCCACAAGTGCCAGTTCATGCCCCACAAGTGCCACATTTGTCCACACCACTGCCACCTCCCCCCCCAAATAATCCACCTCCTGCCCCACAAGTGTCACTGACTGACAAACTTCCTCCTCCTGACCCACAAGTGCCAGCTCCTGCCCCACAAGAGCCACTTCCTGCCCCACAAGTACCTCTTCCCTCCCAGCAAGTTCCAATTTCCGCCCCAAAAGTGCCACCTCCTGCCCCACAAGTGCAACCTCCTGCCCCACATCGTCCACCTCCTACCCAACAAGTGCCACCACCTGCCCCACAAGTGCCAGCTCATGCTTCACAAGTGCCAGCTCCTGCACTACGTCATCCACTTCCTGCTCACAAGTGCCACCTCCTGACCGACAAAGAAATCCTCCTGCCCCACAAGTGCCAATTCCTGCCCCACAAGTGCCAGTTCATGCCCCACAAGTGCCACATTTGTCCACACCACTGCCTCCTCCCCCCCACATAATCCACCACCTACCCCACAATTGTCACTGACTGACCAACTTCCTCCTCCTGACTCACAAGTGCCAGCTCCTGCCCCACAAGTGCCAGCTCCTGCCCCACAAGTGCCAGCTCCTGCCCCACAAGAGCCACTTCCTGCCCCACAAGTACCTCTTCCCTCCCAACAAGTTCCAATTTCCGCCCAACAAGTACCACCTCCTTCTGCACAAGTTCCACCTCCTGCCCTAAAAGCTCCATTTCCTGCCCCAGAAGTGCCACCTCCCGCCCCACAAGTGCCACCTCCTGCCCTACAACTTCCACCTCCTGGCCCACAAGTGCCACCTCCCGCCCTACAACTGCCAAACCCTGCCCCAAAACTTCCACCTCCTGCCCAACAATTTCCAACTCGTGCCCCACAATTGCCACCTCCTGCCACACAAATGCCACCTTCTGCCTCAAAATGCCACCTCCTGCCCAACAACTCCAACCTCCCGCCCCACAAGTACCACCTCCTGCTCCACAAGTTCCACCTCCTGCCCCATAAGTTCCACCTTACGCCCCACAAGTGCCATCTCCTGCCCCAAAAGCTCAATTTCCTGCCCCATCAGTGCCACCTCCCGCACCACAAGTGCCACCTCCTGCCCCGGAAGTGCCAATTTCTGCCCCACAAGTGCCACTTCCCGCCTTACAAATGCCACCTCCTGCCCCACAACTTTCACCTCCTGCCCCACAAGTGCAACCTCCCTGCCCACGAGTGACACAATCTGCCCAAGTGCCACCTCCTCATGCCAGCTCATGCTTCACAAATGCCAGCTCCAGCCCCACATCATCAACTTCCTGTCCCACAAGTGCCACCTCCAACCCCACAAAGACAGCCTCCTGCCCCACATCATCAACCTCCTGCCCCACAAGTGCCAATTCCTGCCCCACAAGTGCCACCTCCTGCCCCACAAGTGCCAATTCCTGCCCCACTAGTGCCAGCTCATGCTCCACAAGTGTTAGCTCCTGCCCCTCATCATCCACCTCCTGCCCCACAAGTGCCACCTCCTGACCCACAACATCAATCTCCAGCCCCACAAGAGCCGCCTCCTGCCCGACAAGTTACACCTGCTACAAGTTCCACAAGTGCCACCTCCCTGCTCACGAGTGCCACCTCCCGCCCCACATGTACCACCTCCTGCATCACAACTTCCACCTCCTGCCCCACATGTACCACCTCCTGCATCACAACTTCCACCTCCCGCCCCACATGTACCACCTCCTGCATCACAACTTCCACCTCCCGCCCCACATGTACCACCTCCTGCATCACAACTTACACCTCCCGCCCCACATGTACCACCTCCTGCATCACAACTTCCACCTCCCGCCCCACATGTACCACCTCCTGCATCACAACTTACACCTCCCGCCCCAATGTACCACCTCCTGCATCACAACTTACACCTCCCGCCCCAAGAATGCCACATCCTGCCCCACAAGTGCCACCTCCCGCCCCACAAGTGCCACCTCCCACCCCACAAATTCCACCTCCCACGCACAAGTGCCACATCCTGCCCCACAAGTGCCACCTCCCGCCCCACAAGTGCCACCTCCCACCCCACAAATTCCACCTCCCACGCACAAGTGCCACATCCTGCCCCACAAGTGTCACCTCCCGCCCCACAAGTTCCACCTCCTCCCCACAAGTGCCACCTCCCTGCCCACAATTGCCACCTCCCGCCCCACAAGTTCCACCTCCTCCCCAGAAGTGCCACCTCCCGCCCCACATGTACCACCTCCCTCTCCACAAAGTCCACCTCCCACGCACAAGTGCCACATCCTGCCCCACAAGTGCCACCTCATGCCTCACAAGTGCCACCCCCCCCACAAGTGCCACCACCTGACCCACAAGTGCCACCTCCTGCCCCACAAGTTCCACCTCCTCCCCACAAGTGCCACCTCCTGCCCCACAAGCGCCACCTCCCTCTCCACAAACTCCACCTCCCACGCACAAGTGCCACCTCCTGCCTCACAACTGTGAACGTCTGCCACAAGTGGCACCTCCCGCCCCTCTATAGCCATCTCCTGCCCCACAAGTTACACCTCTTGCCCCACAAGTTACACCTCTTGCCCCACAACGTCGACCCTTGCCCCACATGTGTCACCACCTGACCAACAAGTGCCAACTCCTGCCCCACAAATGCCATTTCCTGCACCACATTCGCCGCGTCCTGCCCCACAAGTGCTGGCTCCTGCCCCACAAGTGCTACCTCTCGCCCCACAACTTCAACCTCCAGCAAGACAAGTGCCAACTCCTGCCCAACAAGTGCCACCTCCAGCCACACAAGTGCCACCTCCCGCCCCACTACTTCCACGTCACACCCCAAATCTTCTTACCTTCCACACCACAAGTGCCACCTCCTGCCCCAAACCTTCAACCTACTGTTCCACAACTGCCACTTCCCACCCAGCAATTGCCACCCCCCGCCCCACAAGTGCCTCCTCCCACCCCACAAGTGCCAACCCTTACCCCACAAGTGCTAACTCCTGCCCCACATCATCCACCAACCGCCCCACAATTGCCACCTCCTGCCCCACAACTTCCATCTCCCACTCCACAAGTGCCACCCTACTGCACAACAAATACCATCTCCTGCCCCACAAGTGCCACCTCCCACCCCACAACTTCCACTTCCCGCCCAACAACGGCCTCCTCCTGCCCCACAAGTGCCTCCTCCTGCCCCACAAGTGCCTCCTCCTGCCCCACAAGTGCCACCTCCTGCCCCACAAGTGCCACCTACTTCCCCACAAGTGCCACCTCCTGCCGCACAAGTGCCACCTCCTGCCCCACATCATCCACCTCCTGCCTCACAAATTCCTCCTCCTAACCCACAATTGCCACCTGCCGCCCCACAAGTTCCACCTCACGCCCCACAAGTGCCACCTCCCGACCCACATGTGCCAACTTCTGCCCCACAAGTGCCAGCTCCTGCCCCTCAAGTGTCACCTCTTCCCCACAAGTGCCACCTTCTGCTCCACAAGTGCCACTTCCTGCCGCACAAGTGATACTTCCAGCCCCACAACTGCCACCACCCGCCCCACAACTTCCACCTCCCGCCTCACAAGTGCAACCTCCAGGCCCACAAGTGCCACCTCCAGATCCACAAGAATTAACTCCTGCCCCACAAGTGCCACCTCCTGCCCTTCAAGAGCCACTTCTTGCCCCACAAGTAACATTTCCTGCCCCACAAGTGCCAACCCCTGCCCAATAAGTGCTATGACCCAGCCCAAAAGTGCCAACTCCTGCCCCACTAGTGCCACCTCCCGCCCCACAAGTGCCACCACCCTCCCCACAACTTCAACCTCCTTCCCCAAAACATCCACCTCCCGCCCCACAGGTGTCATCATCTGCTCCACAAGTGCCACCTCCCGCCCCTCAAGTGCCACACACTGCCCCACAAGTGCTACTTCCTGCCTTACAAGTGCCACTTCCCGCTGCACAAGTGACACCTCCAGCCCCACAGCTGCCACAACCCGCCCCACAACTTCCACATCCCGCCTCACAACTGCAAGCTCCTGCCCCACAATTGCCACCTCCTACCACACAAGTGCCAACTCCTGCCCCACAAGTGCCACCTCATGTCCCTCAATTTTCACCTTATGCCCCAAAAGTGCCACCTCCCGCCCAACAAGTGCAACATCTCGCCCCACTAGTGCCACGTCCCGGCCCAAAATTGCTACCTCCTGCCCCACATCATCCACCTCCTGTTCCACAAATGTCACCTCCTGACCCACAACTTCCACCTCCTGCCCCACAAGTGCCACCTTCTGCCTCACAAGTGCCACCCCTTGCCCCACAAGTGCCACATCCCACCGCACAATTTCCACCTCTTGTTACACAAGTCCCACCTCCCGCCCAACAACAGCCTCCTCCTGCCCCACAAGTGCCACCTCCTGCCCCACAAGTGCCACCTCCCACCCCACAAGTGCCACGTCCTTCCCAATTGCCACGTCCTGTCCCACAAGTGCCACCTCCTGCCGTACAAGTGCCACCCTCTGCCCCACAACTGCCACTTCTTGCCCAACAATTGCCAATTCTTGCCCCACAACTTCCACCTCCCACCCCATAACTTCCACCTCCCGTCCCACAGCTTCCACATCCTGCCCCACAAGTGCCCGATCCTGCCCCAGAAGTACCACCACCTGACCCACAAGTGCCAACTCCTGCCCCACAAGTGCCACATTCCGCCCCACATGTGCTACCTCCTGCCTTACAAGTGCCCATTCCTGCTTCACAAGTGCCAGCTCATGCTTCACAAATGCCAGCTCATGCCCCACATCATCACCTTCCTGCCCCACAAGTGCCACCTCCAACCCCACAAAGACAGCCTCCTGCCCCACATCATCCACCTCCTGCCCCACAAGTGCCAGCTCATGCCCCACAAGTGCCAGCTCATGCCCCACAAGTGCCAGCTCCTGCCCCACAAGTGCCAGCTCTTGCCTCACAGGTGCCACCTCCTGTCCCACAAAGTCCACCTCTTGCCCCACAAGTGCAAACTCCTGCCCCACAAGTGCCACCTCCCGCCAAACAACTGACACCACCTGCCCCACAAGTGCCACCTCCCACCAAACAACTGACACCTCCTGCCCCACAAGTGCCACCTCCTGCCCCACAATTGCCACCTTTCACCCTGCAAGTCCAGCTCCTCTCGCCCCACAAGTGCCAGCTCATGCTTCACAAGTGCCAGCTCCTGCCCCACATCATCAAATTCCTGCCCCACAAGTGCCACCTCCAACCCCACAAAGACAGCCTCCTTCCCCACAAGTGCCACCTCCTGCCCCACAAGTGCCAATTCCTGCCCCACAATTGCCAGCTCATGCCCCACAAGTGCCAGCACCTGCCCCACAAGTGCCACCTCTTGCTCAACAGGTGCCACCTCCTGCCCCACAAATGCCAAATCCTGCCCTGCAACTTCCAACTCCTGCCCCACAAGTGCCAATTCCTGCCCCACAAGTTCCAGCTCATGCTTCACAAGTGCCAGCTCCTGCCCCACATCATCCACTTCCTGCTCACATGTGCCACCTCCTGTCCGACAAAGACCACCTCCTGCCCCACATCATCCACCCCCTGCCCCACAACGACCACCCCCTGCACCAAAAGTGCCAATTCCTGCCCCACAAGTGCCAGCACCTGCCAAACAAGAGCCACTTCCTGCCCCACAAGTACCTCTTCCCTCACAACAAGTTCCAATTTCCGCCCCACAAGTGCCACTACCTGCCCCACAAATGCAACCTCCTGCCCCACAAGTGCCACCTTTCGCCCCACAAATGCCACCTCCCGCTCCACAACTTCCACCTCCTGCCCCACAAGTGCCACCTCCCGACCCACAAGTGCCACCTCACGCCCAACATCTACCACCTCCCACCCCACAACTTCCATCTCCTGGCCCACAAGTGCCACTTCCTGCCTCAAAAGAGCCACCTCCCGCCTCACAACTTCCACGTAACGTCCCATAAGTTCCACCTCCTGCCCCACAAGTGCCAGCTGCTGTTCCACATCATCCAACTCCCGCCCCACAAGTGCCATATCCAGCCCCACAACATCTGCCTCCTGCCCCAAAAGTGTCAACTCCTGCCCAATAAGTTCCATATCCCGCCCCACAAGTGCCACCTCCCACCCCACAAGTGCCACCTCCTGCCCCACAAGTTCCAACTCTCGTCTAACAAGTGCCACCTCCTGCCCAACATTTACCACCTCCCGCTCCACAAGTGCCACCTCCTGCCCAACAAGTGCCATTTCTTACCCCACATGTTCCAACTCCTGCCCCACAGGTGCCATTTCCTGCCCCACAAGTACCACCTCCTGTCCCACATTTACCAACTCCTGCCCCACAAGTGCCATTTCCTGCCCCACATCTGTTGCATACCACCCCACAAATTCCACCTCCCGCCACACAAGTGCCACCTCCCGCTTCACAACTTCCACATCCTGCCCTACAAGTGCCACCTCCCGCCATAAAATGCCACCTCCCGTCCCTCTATCACCACCTCCTGCCCCACAAGTTACACCCCCACACCACAGGTACCACCACCTGCCCCACAAGTACCAACTCCTGCAAACAAATGCCATTTCTTAAACCACAGGTCCAAACTCCTGCCCCACAAGTGCCACCTCCTGTCTCACAAGTGCAACCTCCCGCCCCACAACTTCCACAACCTGCCCCACAAGTGCCACCTCCCGTCACTCAACTTCCAACTCCCGCCCCACAAGTGCCACCTCCCGCCCTACAACTTCCACCTCCCGCACCACAACTTCCACATCCCGCCCCACAACTTCATTCTCCCGCCCCACAACTTCCAACTCCTGGCCCACAAGTGCGACCTCCTGCCCCACCATTACCACCTCCTGCCCCACAATTTCCACCTCCTGCCCCACAAGTGCCACAACCTGCTCCACAATTTCAACGTCCTGCCTTACAAGTGCCACATTCTGCCCCACAAGTGTAGGCTCCTGCTCCACAAGTGCCACCTCCCGAACCACAACCTCAACCTCTGGCCCCACAAGTCCCACCTCCCGCCCCACAAGTGACACATCCCGCCCCACAAGTGCCACCACCCGCCCCACAAGTGCCACCTTCTGTTCCACAACTTTCACCTCCTGCCCCACAAGTTATAACTCCTGCCCCACAAGTGTTGCATTTTGCCCCACAAGTGCCACCTCCCGACCCACAAGTGCCAACTCCTGCCCCGCAACTTCCATCTCCTGCTCCACAAGTGCCACCTTGAACCGCACAATTGCCACCTCCTTCCCCATATCAACCACCTCCCATCCAACAAGTGCCACCTCCTGCCCCACAAGTGCCAATTCCTGCCCCACAAGTGCCAGCTCATGCTTCACAAGTGCCAGCTCCAGCCCCTCATCATCCTCCTCCTGCTCCACAAGTGCCACCTCCTGCCCCACAATGACCACCTCCTGCCCCACATCATCCACCCCCTGCGCCACAAGTGCCAATTCCTGCCCTACAAGTGCCAGCTCATTCCCCTGAAGTGCCACCTCCTGCCCCACAAGTGTCACTGACCGCCCAACTTCCTCCTCCTGACACACAACTGCAACCTCCTGCCCCACAAGTGCCACCTCCTGCCCCACAAGTGCCACCTCCTGCCCAAGAAGTGCCACCACCCTCCCCAAAATGCCAACTCCCGCCCCACAAGTGCCACGTCCAGCCCCACAACTTCCACCTCCTGCCCCAAAAGTGTCAACTCCTGCCCCATAAGTTCCATATCCCACCCCACAAGTGCCACTACCTGCCCCACTAGTGCCATCTCCATTTCCATAGGTGCCACCTCCCGCCCCACAACTTCCACGTAACGCCCCATAAGTTCCACCTCCTGCCCAACAAGTGCCACCTCTCGTCCCACAAGGACCACCTCCTGCCCCACAAGTGCCACCTCCTGCCCCACAAGTGCCACCTCCTGCCCAACAAGTGCCACCACCCTCCCCAAAATGCCAACTCCCGCCCCACAAGTGCCACGTCCAGCCCCACAACTTCCACCTCCTGCCCCAAAAACAAAAACTTATGGGGCAGGAGTGTCAACTCCTGCCCCATAAGTTCCATATCCCACCCCACAAGTGCCACTACCTGCCCAACTAGTGCCATCTCCATTTCCATAGGTGCCACCTCCCGCCCCACAACTTCCACGTAACGCCCCATAAGTTCCAACTCCTGCCCAACAAGTGCCACCTCTCGTCCCACAAGGACCACCTCCTGCCCCACAAGTGCCACCTCCTGCCCCACAAGTGCCACCTCCTGCCCCACAAGTGCCACCTCTTGCCCCACAAGTGCCAAATACTTCCCCACAACTTCCACCTTCTGCCGCACTAGTGCCAATTCCAATTCCACAAGTGCCACCTCCCACACCACAAGTGCCACCACCTGACCCACAAGTGCCAACTCCTGCCCCACAAGTGCCATTTCTTGCCCCACAAGTGCCATTTCCTGCCCTACAACTTTCACCTCCTGCCCCACAAGAGCCAGTTCCAGCCCCACAAATGCCACCTCCTGCCCCACAACTTCAACATCCCGCCATACAAGTGCCACCTCCTGCCCAACATGTGCCACATCCTGCCCCACAAGTGCCAAATCCTGCCCCGCAACTTTTACCTCCTGCTCCACAAGTGCCAACTCCTGCCCCACATCATCCACCTCCTGCCCCACAAGTGCCACCTCCAGCCCCACAAGTGCCACATCCCTCCCCACAAGTGCCACCTCCTGCTCCACAACTTCCACCCCCTCCCCTCAAGTTACATCTCCTGCCCCACAAGTGCCAACACCTGACCCACAAGTGCCACCTCCTGCCCCACAACTTTACATTCCGCCCCACAATTTCCACCTCCTGCCTCACAACTTCCACCTCCTGCCCCACAAGTGCCAGCTCAGGCTTCACAAGTGCCAGCTCCTGCACCACATCATCCACTTCCCGCCCCACAAGTGCCACCTCCTGCCCAACAATTGCCATTTCTTACCCCACAGGTTCCAACTCCTGTCCCACATGTGCCAACTCCTGCCCCACAAGTGCCATTTCCTGCCCCACAACTTCCACCTCCCGCCCCAGAAGTGCCAGTTCCTGTCCCACAAGTGCCACCTACCACGCCACAAATTCCACCTCCTGCCCCACATCATCCACCTCCTGCCCCACAATGACCACCTCCTGCCCCACAAGTGCCAATTCCTGCCCTTCAAGTGCCAGCTCATTCCCCTGAAGTGCCAGCTCCTGCCCCACAAGTGCCACATTTTGCCACACCACTGCCACCTCCCCCCTCAAATAATCCACCTCCTGCCCCACAAGTATCACTGACCGCAACTTCCTCCTCCTGACCCACAAGTGCAACCTCCTGCCCCACAACTTCAACATCCCGCCACACAAGTGCCGACTCCTGCCCAACGTGTGCCACATCCTGCCCCACAAGTGCCAACTCCTGCCCCACATCGTCCACCTCCCACCCAGCAAGTGCCACCTCCTGCCCCACAAGTGCCAAATCCTGCCCTACATGTGCCAGCTCATGCCCCACAAGTGCCAGGTCCTGTCCCACATCATCCACCTTCTGCCCCACAAGTGCCACCTCCTGCCCCACATCGACCACCTCCTGCCCCACATCATCCACCCCCTGCACCACAAGTGCCAATTCATGCCCTACAAGTGCCAGCTCACTCCCCTGAAGTGCCAGCTCCTGCCCCACTATGCCACCTCCTGTCCCACATGTGCTAACTCCTGCCCCACAAGTGCCATTTTCAGCCCCACAACTTCTACCTCACGGCCCACAAGAGCCAGTTCCAGCCCCACAAATGCCACCTCCCGCCCCACAACTTCAACATCCCGCCACACAAGTGCCACCTCCTGCCCCACAAGTGCCAAATCCTGTTCTGCAACTTCCAACTCCTGCTCCACAAGTGCCACCTCCTGCCCCACATCATCTACCTCCCACCCCACAAGTGCCACCTCCTGCCCCACAAGTTACATCTCCCGCCCCACAAGTGCCACCTCCTGCCTCAAAACTTCCAACTCCCACCACAACAATTTCCACCTCCTGTCTTACAAGTTCCACTTCCGCCCCACAAGTGCCACCTCCAGCCCCATAAGTGCCTAATCATGCCCCACAACATCCACCTGTGCCCTACAAATTTCCGGCTCCACATCATCCAACTCCAGCCCCACAAGCGCCACCTCCTGCACAAAAAGATCCACCTCAAGCCCCACAGGTGCCACCTCCCGCCCCACAACTTCCACCTCCCGCCCCACAATTGTCACCTCCTTCCCCACAAGTGCCACCTCCCGCCCAACAATTGTGGCCACATGACAAACAAGTTCCACTTCCGCCCCACAAGTGTCACCTCCTGCCCAACAAGTGCCATTTCTTACCCCACAGGTTCCAAATCCTACCCCACTGGTGCCATTTCCTGCCCCACAAGTGCCACCTCCTGCCCCACATCATCCACCTCCTGCCCCACAAGTGCCAATTCCTGCCCTACAAGTGCCAGATCATTCCCCTGAAGTGCCAGCTCCTGCCCCACAAGTGCCACATTTTGCCACACCACTGCCACCTCCCCCCCAAAATAATCCACCTCCTGCCCCACAAGTGTCACTGACCGCCCAACTTCCTCCTCCTGACGCACAAGTGCAACCTCCTGCCCCACAAGTGCCAGCTCCTGCCCGACAAGAGCCACTTCCTGCCCCACAAGTACCTCTTCCCTCCCAACAAGTTCCAATTTCCGCCCCACAAGTGCCACCTCCTGCCTCAAAAGAGCCACCTCCCGCCCCACAACTTCCACGTAACGCCCCATAAGTTCCACCTCCCGCCCAACAAGTGCCACCTCTCGTCCCAGAAGGACCACCTCCTGCCCCACAAGTGCCAACTCCTGCCCCACAAGTGCCACCTCCTGCTCCACAAGTTCCACCTCTTGCCCCACAAGTGCCAAATACTTCCCCACAACTTCCACCTTCTGCCCCACTAGTGCCAACTCCAATTCCACAAGTGCCACCTCCAGCCCTACAACTGCCACTTCCTGCCCCACAAGTGTCACCTCCAACCCCACAAAGACAGCCTCCTGCCCCACATCATCCACCTCCTGCCCCACAAGTGCCAATTCCTGCCCCACAATTGCCAGCTCATGCCCCACAAGTGCCAGCACCTGCCCCACAAGTGCCACCTCTTGCCCAACAGGTGCCACCTCCTGCCCCACAAATGCCAAATCCTGCCCTGCAACTTCCACCTCCTGCCCCACAACTTCCAGCTCCTGCCCCACATCATCCACCAACCGCCCCACAAGTGTCACCTCCTGCCCCACAACTTCCATCTCCCACTCCACAAGTGCCACCTCCTGCACAACAAATACCATCTCCTGCCCCATAAGTGCCACCTCCCGCCCCACAACTGCCACCTCCCGCCTTTAAAGTGCCACCTCCCGACCCACAAGTGCCTCCTCCTGTCCCACAGTTGTCACCTCCCGCTCCACAAGTTACACCTCACCCCCCACAAGTTCTACCACCCACCCCACAAGTGCCACCTGCCGCCCCACAACTTCCACCTCACGCCCCACAAGTGCCACCTCCCGCCCCACAAGTGCCACAACCCGCCCCACAAATCCAACTCCTGACCCACAAGTGCCACCTCCCGCACCACATGTTCCACCTCCTGCCCCACAAGTTCCACCTCCTGCCCCACAAGTGCCACTTCCCGACCCACATGTGCCAACTTCTGCCCCACAAGTGCCAGCTCCTGCCCCTCAAGTGTCACCTCTTCCCCACAAGTGCCACCTTCTGCTCCACAAGTGCCACTTCCTGCCGCACAAGTGATACCTCCAGCCCCACAACTGCCACCACCCGCCCCGCAACTTCCACCTCCCGCCTCACAAGTGCAACCTCCAGGCCCACAAGTGCCACCTCCTGTTCCACAAGAATTAACTCCTGCCCCACAAGTGCCACCTCCTGCCCTTCAAGAGCCACTTCTTGCCCCACAAGTAACATTTCCTGCCCCACAAGTGCCAACCCCTGCCCAACAAGTGCTATGACCCAGCCCACAAGTGCCACACACTGCCCCACAAGTGCCGCCCCCAGCCCCGCAACTGCCACCCCTTGCCCCACAATTTCCACCTCCCACCCCACAATTTTTACCTCCCGCCCCACAAGTGCCATCTCCTGCCCCACAGGTGCCACCTACTGTTCCACATCATCCACCTCCTTCCCCACATCATCCACCTCCTGCCCCACAAATGCCACCTCCTGCCCTACAAGTGCCACCTCAGGCCCCACAAGTGCCCCCTCCCGCTCCACAAGTGCCACGTCCTGCCCCACAAGGGCCAAATCCTGCCACGCAACATCCACCTCCTGCCCCACATCATCCACCTCCTGCCCCACAATTGCCACCTCCTAACCCACATGTGCCAACTCCTGCCCCACAAGTGCCATTTCCTGCACCACATTTCCCACCTCCTGCCCCACAAGTGCCACCTCCTTCCCCACATGTGCCACCTCCCACCACACAAGTTTAACCTGCAGACACACAAGTGCCATCTCCCGCCCCACAAGTGCCATCTCCCGCCCCACAATTGCCAAATCCTGACGTGCAACTTCCACCTCCTGCTCCACAAGTGCCATCTCCTGCCCAACAAGTGCCACCTCCCGCCACACAAGTGCCACCTCCCGCCCCTCTATAGCCACCTCCTGCCCCACAAGTTACACCTCTTGCCCCACAAGTTCCACCTCTTGCCCCACAACGTCGACCCCCGCCCCACATGTGCCACCACCTGACCCACAAGTGCCAACTCCTGACCCACAAGTGCCGGCTCCTGCCCCACAAGTGCTACCTCTCGCCCCACAACTTCAACCTCCAGCCACACAAGTGCCAACTCCTGCCCAACAAGTGCCACCTCCCGCCCCACAAGTGCCACCTCCCGCCCCACTACTTCCACGTCACACCCCAAATCTTCTTACCTTCCACCCCACAAGTGCCACCTCCTGCCCCAAACCTTCAACCTACTGCCCCACAACTGCCACTTCCCACCCAGCAATTGCCACCCCCCGCCACACAAGTGCCTCCTCCCACCCCACAAGTGCCAACCCTTACCCCACAAGTGCCAACTCCTGCCCCACATCATCCACCAACCGCCCCACAAGTGCCACCTCCTGCACCACAAGTGCCACCTCCCGACCCACAACTTCCAGCTCCCGGCCCACAATTGCCACCTCCTGCCCCACAACTTCCATCTCCCACTCCACAAGTGCCACCTACTGCACAACAAATACCATCTCCTGCCCCATAAGTGCCATCTCCTGCCCCACAGGTGCCACCTACTGTTCCACATCATCCACCTCCTTCCCCACATCATCCACCTCCTGTTCCACAAATGTCACCTCCTGACCCACAACTTCCACATCCTGCCCCACAAGTGCCACCTCTTGCCCCACATAATCCACGTCCTGCTCCAAAATTGCCACCTCCTGCCCCACAAGTGCCACCTCCCACCCCACAAGTGCCACCTCCAGCCCCACCAGTTCCACCGCCCGCCCCACAAGTACCACCTCCTGACCCAGAAGTGCCACTACGTGACCCACAATTGCCACCTCCCGTCTCACAATTGCAACTCTCGCCCAACAAGTGCCACCTCCTGCCCCACAATTGCCACCACCCCCCCAACATGTGCCACCTCCCGCCCCACAAGTACCACATCCCACCCCACAAGTGCAACCTCCTGCCCCACAAGTGCCAACTCTCACCCCACAAGTGCCAATTCCTGCCCCACAACATCCACCTCACGCTCCAAAAGTGCCACCTCCTGCCCCACAAGTGCTACTTCCTGCCTTACAAGTGCCACTTCCCGCTGCACAAGTGACACCTCCAGCCCCACAGCTGCCACAACCCGCCCCACAACTTCCACATCCCGCCTCACAACTGCAAGCTCCTGCCCCACAATTGCCACCTCCTACCACACAAGTGCCAACTCCTGCCCCACAAGTGCCACCTCATGTCCCTCAATTTTCACCTTATGCCCCAAAAGTGCCACCTCCCGCCCAACAAGTGCAACATCTCGCCCCACTAGTGCCACGTCCCGGCCCAAAATTGCTACCTCCTGCCCCACATCATCCACCTCCTGTTCCACAAATGTCACCTCCTGACCCACAACTTCCACCTCCTGCCCCACAAGTGCCACCTTCTGCCCCACAAGTGCCACCTCCCACCCCACAAGTGCCACGTCCTTCCCAATTGCCACGTCCTGTCCCACAAGTGCCACCTCCTGCCGTACAAGTGCCACCCTCTGCCCCACAATTGCCACTTCTTGCCCCACAATTGCCAATTCTTGCCCCACAACTTCCACCCCCCACCCCATAACTTCCACCTCCCGTCCCACAGCTTCCACATCCTGCCCCACAAGTGCCCGATCCTGCCCCAGAGGTACCACCACCTGACCCACAAGTGCCAACTCCTGCCCCACAAGTGCCACATCCCGCCACACAAGTGCTACCTCCTGCCTTACAAGTGCCCATTCCTGCTTCACAAGTGCCAGCTCATGCTTCACAAATGCCAGCTCCTGCCCCACATCATCACCTTCCTGCCCCACAAGTGCCACCTCCAACCCCACAAAGACAGCCTCCTGCCACACATCATCCACCTCCTGCCCCACAAGTGCCAATTCCTGCCCCACAAGTGCCAGCTCCTGCCCCAGAAGTGCCAGCTCTTGCCTCACAGGTGCCACAACCTGCCCCACAAGTACCACCTCGCATCCCTCAAGTGCCACATCCCGCCCCACAAGTTCCACCTCCTGCCTTACAAGTGCCAATTCCTGCCCTACAAGTGCCAGCTCATTCCCCTGAAGTGCCAGCTCCTGCCCCACAAGTTCCACATTTTGCCACAAGTGTCACTGACCGCCCAACTTCCTCCTCCTGACACACAAGTGCAACCTCCTGCCCCACAAGTGCCAGCTCCTGCCCGACAAGAGCCACTTCCTGCCCCACAAGTACCTCTTCCCTCCCAACAAGTTCCAATTTCTGCCCCACAAGTGCCACCTCCTGCCCCACAAGTGCCACCTTTCGCCCCACAAGTGCCACCTCCCGCTCCACAACTTCCACCTCCCACTCCACAACTTCCACCTCCTGCCCCAGTAGTGCCACCTCCCGACCCACAAGTGCCACCTCCCACCCCACAAGAGCCACCTCCCGCCCTACAACTTCCATCTCCTGGCTCACAAGTTCCACCTCCTGCCTCAAAAGAGCCACCTCCTGCCCCACAACTTCCACTTAACGCCCCATAAGTTCCACCTCCTGCCCAACAAGTGCCACCTCTCGTCCCACAAGGACCACCTCCTGCCCTACAAGTGCCACCTCCTGCCTTACAAGTGCCACCTCCTGCCCAACAAGTGCCTCCTCCTGCCCAACAAGTGCCACCTCTCGTCCCACAAGTGCCACCTCCTTTGCCCAACAAGTGCCACCACCCTCCTCAAAATGCCAACTCCCGCCCCACAAGTGCCACGTCCAGCCCCACAACTTCCACCTCCTGCCCCAAAAGTGTGAACTCCTGCCCCATAAGTTCCATATCCCGCCCCACAAGTGCCACTACCTGCCCCACTAGTGCCATCTCCATTTCCACAGGTGCCACCTCCCGCCCCACAACTTCCACGTAATGCCCCATAAGTTCCACCTCCTGCCCAACAAGTGCCACCTCTCGTCCCACAAGTTCCACCTCCTGCCCAACAAGTGCCAAATACTTCCCCACAACTTCCACCTTCTGCCGCACTAGTGCCAACTCCAATTCCACAAGTGCCACCTCCCACACCACAAGTGCCACCACCTGACCCACAAGTGCCAACTCCTGCCCCACAAGTGCCATTTCTTGCCCCACAAGTGCCACCTCCTGCCCCACAAGTGCCATTTCCTGCCCTACAACTTCCACCTCCTGCCCCACAAGAGCCAGTTCCAGCCCCACAAATGCCACCTCCCGCCCCACAACTTCAACATCCCGCCATACAAGTTCCATTTCCTGCCCAACGTGTGCCACATCCTGCCCCACAAGTGCCAAATCCTGCCCCGCAACTTTTACCTCCTGCTCCACAAGTGCCAACTCCTGCCCCATATCATCCACCTCCTGCCCCACAAGTGCCACCTCCTGCCCCACAAGTGCCAAATCCTGCCCCACAAGTGCCACATCCCTCCCCACAAGTGCCAGCTCCTGCCCCACAAGTGCCACCTACCACGCCACAAATTCGACCTCCTGCCCCACATGTTCCACCTCCCACCACACAAGTGCCAAATCCTGCCACGCAACGTCCACATCCTGCTCCACAAGTGCCACCTCCTGCCCCACATCATCCACCTCCCATCCAACAAGTGCCACCACCTGCCCCACAAGTGCCAATTCCTGCCCCACAGGTGCCATCTCATGCTTCACAAGTGCCAGCTCCTGCCCCTCATCATCCACCTCCTGCCCCACAAGTACCACCTCCCGCCCAACAATTGTGGCCACATGACAAACAAGTGAAAAATCCCACCCCACAAGTGCCACTACATGCCAAACAGGTGCCACCTCCCACCCCACAACTTCAGCCTCCCGCCACAGAAGTGCCAACTCCTGCCCAACGTGTGATATCTCCTGCACCACAAGTTCCAAGACTTGCCCCACAAGTTCCACCTACCATCCCACAAGTGCCACCTCCTGCCCCACATGTGCCACCTCCCGACCCACAAGTGCCACCTCCCGACCCACAAGTGCCAGCTCCTGCCCTGAAAGTGCCAGCTCCTGCCCCGAAAGTGCCAGCTCCTGCTCCACATGTGCCACCTCTTGCCCCACAAGTTCCAGCTCCCGCCCCATAAGTGCCACCTCCCTCTCCACAAATTCCACCTCCCGCCCACAAGTGCCACATCGCTCCCCACAAGTGCCACCTCCTGCCCCACTAGTGCCACCTCCCGCCCCACAAGTGCCAACTCCCGCCCCACAAGTGCAACCTCCCACCCCACAAGTACCAAATCCTGCCCCACAACTTCCACCTCCTGCCCCAGAAGTGCCATCTCCTGCCCCACATGTGTCACCTCCTGCCGCACATCATCCACGTCCAAACCCATAAGTGCCACCTCCTGCACAACAAGTGCCAATTCCTGCCCCACAAGTGCCAGCACATGCTTCACAAGCGCCAGCTCCAGCCTAACATCATCCACCTCCTGCCCCACAAGTGCCACATCGCGCCCCACAAGAGCCACTTCCTTCCCCACAAGTACCCCATCCCACACCACAAGTTCCAATTCCTGCCATACAAGTGCCTCCTCCTTCCCCACAAGTGCCACCTCCTGCTTCACAACTTCCACCTCCTGACCCACAAGTGCCACCTCCTGCCCCACAACTTCCACCTTGCGACCCACAAGTGCGAACTCCCGCCAAACAACTGACACCTCCTGCCTCACAAGTGCCAACTCCTGCCCAACAAGTGCCACCTCCTGCCCCACAAGTGCCACCTCCCGACCCACAAGTGCCACCTCCTGCCCCGCCAGTTCCACCTCCTGCCATGCAAGTGCCACCTCCCGCCCCATAAGTGCCACCTCCCTCTCCACAAATTCAGCCTCCCGCCCACAAGTGCCACCTCCCGCCCCACAAGTGCCAACTCCCGCCCCACAAGTGCCAACTCCTGCCGCACAACTGCCAATTCCAGCCCCACAAGTGCCAGCTCATGCTTCACAAGTGCTAGCTCCTGCCCCTCATCATCCACCTCCTGCCCCACAAGTGCCAACTCCTGCCCAAAACCTGCCACCTCCCTCCCCACAATGCCACCTCCTGCCATATTAGTGCAGCCTCCTCCCCCACAAGTGCCAACTCCCGCCCCACAAGTGCCACCTCCTTCCAAACAAGTGCCACATCCCGCCCCAAAAGTGCCACTTCCTGCCTTTCTACCGCCACCTCCTGCCCCAGAAGTTCCACTTCCTGCACCACAAGTTACACCTACAGCCCCACAATTTCCACCTCCTGTTT
Source organism: Coturnix japonica (assembly GCF_054131305.1). Classification (NCBI taxonomy): domain Eukaryota; kingdom Metazoa; phylum Chordata; class Aves; order Galliformes; family Phasianidae; genus Coturnix; species Coturnix japonica. The sequence continues at coordinate 882,590 of NC_140687.1, read as the reverse complement.
TACAAGTTCCACTTCCGCCCCACAAGTGCCACCTCCTGCCCAACAAGTGCCAGTTCATGCCCCACAAGTGCAAGGTCCTGTCCTTCAACTTTAACCTCCTGCCCCACAAGTGCCACCTCCTGCCCCACAACGACCACCTCCTGCCCCACATCATCCACCTCCTTCCGACAAGTTCCAATTCCTGCCCTACAAGTGCCAGCTCATTCCCCTGAAGTGCCAGCTCCTGCCCCACAAGTGCCACATTTTGCCACACCACTGCCACCTCCCTTCCCAAATAATCCACCTCCTGCCCCACAAGTGTCACTGACCGCCCAACTTCCTCCTCCTGACACACAAGTGCAACCTCCTGCCCCACAAGTGCCAGCTCCTGCCCGACAAGAGCCACTTCCTGCCCCACAAGTACCTCTTCCCTCCCAAAAAGTTCCAATTTCCGCCTCACAAGTGCCACCTCCTGCCCCACAAGTGCAACCTCCTGCCCCACAAGTGCCACCTCCTGCCCCACAACGACCACCTCCTGCCCCACATCATCCACCTCCCGCCCCACAATTGCCACCTCCTGCCCCACAAGTGCCACCTCCCGCCCAACAATTGTGGCCACATGACAAACAAGTTCCACTTCCGCCCCACAATTGCCACCTCCTGCCCAACAAGTGCCATTTCTTACCCCACAGGTTCCAAATCCTACCCCACTGGTGCCATTTCCTGCCCCACAAGTGCCATTTCCCCCCCCACAAGTGCCAACTTCTGCCTTACAAGTTTCACCTCCCACCCCACAAATTCCACCTCCCACCCCACAAGTTCCACCTCCTGCCCCAAAAGTGCCAATTCCTGCTTCACAAGTGCCAGCTCATGCTTCACAAATGCCAGCTCATGCCCCACATCATCAACTTCCTGCCCCACAAGTGCCAGCTCATGCCCCACAAGTGCCACCTCTTGCCCCACAGGTGCCACATCCTGCCCCACATCATCCACCTCCTCCCCCAAAAGTGACAATACCTGTTCCACAAGTGCCACCTCCCGCCCCACAACTTCAACATCCCGCCACACAAGTGCCGACTCCTGGCAACGTGTGCCACATCCTGCCCCACAAGTGCCAGCTCCTGCCCCACATGTTCCACCTACCACCCCACAAATTCCACCTCATGCCCCACAAGTGCCAACTCCCAACCCACAAATGCCAAATCCTGCAATGCAACTTCCACCTCCTGCTCCACAAGTGCCACCTCCTGCCCCACATTGTCCACCTCCCACCCAACAAGTGCCACCACCTGCCCCACAAGTGCCAATTCCTGCCCCACATGTGCCAGCTCCTGCCGCACAACTGACAATTCCTGCTCCAAAAGTGCCAGCTCATGCTTCACAATTGCCAGCACCTGCCCCACATCATCCACCATCTGCCCCACAAGTGCCACCTCCTGACCGACAAAGACATCCTCCTGCCCCATAAGTGCCAATTTCTGCCCAACAAGTGCCAGCTCATTCCCCTGAAGTGCCACATTTGTCCACACCACTGCCTCCTCCCCCCGAAATAATCCACCTCCTGCCCCACAAGTGTCACTGACTGACCAACTTCCTCCTCCTGACCCACAAGTGCAACCTCCTGCCCCACAAGTGCCACATCCTGCCCTACAAGAGCCACTTCCTGCCCCACAAGTACCTCTTCCCTCCCAACAAGTTCCAATTTCCACCCCACAAGTGCCACCTCCTGCCCCAAAAGTGCAACCTCCTGCCCCACATCGTCCACCTCCCACCCATCAAGTGCCACCACATGCCCCACAAGTGCCAATTCATGCCCCACAAGTGCCACATTTGTCCACACCACTGCCACCTCCCCCCCCAAATAATCCACCTCCTGACCCACAAGTGACACTGACTGACCAACTTCCTCCTCCTGACCCACAAGTGCCAGCTCCTGCCCCACAAGTGCCAGCTCCTGCCCCACAAGAACCACTTCCTGCCCCACAAGTACCTCTTCCCTCCCAACAAGTTCCAGTTTCCGCCCAACAAGTACCACCTCCTTCTGCACAAGTTCCACCTCCTGCCCTAAAAGCTCCATTTCCTGCCCCAGAAGTGCCACCTCCCGCCCCACAAGTGCCACCTCCTGCCCTACAACTTCCACCTCCTGGCCCACAAGAGCCACCTCCCGCCCTACAACTGCCAAACCCTGCCCCAAAACTTCCACCTCCTGCCCAACAATTTCCAACTTGTGCCCCACAATTGCCACCTCCTGCCACACAAATGCCACCTTCTGCCTCAAAATGCCACCTCCTGCCCAACAACTCCAACCTCCCGCCCCACAAGTACCACCTCCTGCTCCACAAGTTCCACCTCCTGCCCCATAAGTTCCACCTTACGCCCCACAAGTGCCATCTCCTGCCCCAAAAGCTCAAATTCCTGCCCGATCAGTGCCACCTCCTGCACCACAAGTGCCACCTCCTGCCCCATAAGTGCCAATTTCTGCCCCACAAGTGCCAATTCCCGCCTTACAAACGCCACCTCCTGCCCCACAACTTTCACCTCCTGCCCCTCAAGTGCAACCTCCCTGCCCACCAGTGACACAGTCTGCCCAAGTGCCACCTCCTGCCTCACAACTTCCATCTCCCGCCCCACAAGTGCCACCTCCTGTCTCACAAGTGCAACCTCCCGCCCCACAACTTCCACAACCTGCCCCACAAGTGCCACCTCCCGTCACTCAACTTCCAACTCCCGCCCCAAAAGTGCCACCTCCCGCCCTACAACTTCCACCTCCCGCACCACAACTTCCACCTCCTGCCTCACAAGTTACACATCCCGCCCCACAACTTCATTCTCCCGCCCCACAACTTCCAACTCCTGGCCCACAAGTGCGACCTCCTGCCCCACCATTACCACCTCCTGCCCCACAATTTCCACCTCCTGCCCCACAAGTGCCACAACCTGCTCCACAATTTCAACGTCCTGCCTTACAAGTGCCACATTCTGCCCCACAAGTGTAGGCTCCTGCTCCACAAGTGCCACCTCCCGAACCACAACCTCAACCTCTGGCCCCACAAGTCCCACCTCCCGCCCCACAAGTGCCACATCCCGCCCCACAAGTGCCACCTTCTGTTCCACAACTTCCACCTCCTGCCCCATAAGTTATAACTCCTGCCCCACAAGTGTTGCATTTTGCCACACAAGTGCCACCTCCCGACCCACAAGTGCCAATTCCAGCCCCACATCATTCACCTCCCGCCCCACAAGTGCCACCTCCTGCCCCACAAGTGCCACCTCCCGCCCCACAAGCGCCACCTCCTGTCTCACAAGTGCAACCTCCCGCCCCACAACTTCCACAACCTGCCCCACAAGTGCCACCTCCCGTCACTCAACTTCCAACTCCCGCCCCACAAGTGCCACCTCCCGCCCTACAACTTCCACCTCCCGCACCACAACTTCCACATCCTGCCTCACAAGTTCCACATTCTCCCGCCCCACAACTTCCAACTCCTGGCCCACTAGTGCGACCTCCTGCCCCACCATTACCACCTTCTGCCCCACAATTTCCACCTCCTGCCCCACAAGTGCCACAACCTGCTCCACAATTTCAACGTCCTGCCTTACAAGTGCCACATTCTGCCCCACAAGTGTAGGCTCCTGCTCCACAAGTGCCACCTCCCGAACCACAACCTCAACCTCTGGCCCCACAAGTCCCACCTCCCGCCCCACAAGTGCCACCACCCGCCCCACAAGTGCCACCACCCGCCCCACATCATTCACCTCCTGCCCCACAAGTGCCACCTCCTGCCCCACAAGTGCCAACTTCTGCCCCGCAACTTCCATCTCCTGCTCCACAAGTGCCACCTCGAACCGCACAATTGCCACCTCCTTCCCCATATCAACCACCTCCCATCCAACAAGTGCCACCTCCTGCCCCACAAGTGCCAATTCCTGCCCCACAAGTGCCAGCTCATGCTTCACAAGTGCCAGCTCCTGCCCCTCATCATCCACCTCCTGCCCCACAAGTGCCACCTCCAGACCCACAACATCAATCCCCAGCCCCACAAGAGCAGCCTCCTGCCCGACAAGTTACACCTGCTACAAGTTCCTCAAGTGCCACCTCCCTGCTCACGAGTGCCACATCCCGCCCCACATGTACCACCTCCTGCATCACAACTTCCACCTCCCGCCCCACATGTACCACCTCCTGCATCACAACTTCCACCTCCCGCCCCACATGTACCACCTCCTGCATCACAACTTACACCTCCCGCCCCACAACTTCCACATCCCGCCCCACAAGTGCCACCTCCCGCCCCACAACTTCCACTTCCTGCCCAACAACAGCCTCCTCCTGCCCCACAAGTGCCACCTCCTGCCCCACAAGTGCCACTTCCTGCCCCACAAATGCTACCTACTTCCCCTCAAGTGCCACCTCCTGCCCCACATCATCCACCTCCTGCCCCACGTCATCCACCTCCTGCCTCACAAATGCCTCCTCCTGACCCACAATTGCCACCTCCCGCCCCACAACTTCCACCTCACGCCCCACAAGTGCCACAACCTGCCCCACAAATCCAACTCCTGACCCACAAGTTCCACCTCCCACCCCACATGTGCCACCTCCCGACCCACATGTGCCAACTTCTGCCCCACAAGTGCCAGCTCCTGCCCCTCAAGTGTCACCTCTTCCCCACAAGTGCCACCTTCTGCTCCACAAGTGCCACTTCCTGCCGCACAAGTGATACCTCCAGCCCCACAACTGCCACCACCCGCCCCACAACTTCCACCTCCCGCCTCACAAGTGCAACCTCCAGGCCCACAAGTGCCACCTCCAGATCCACAAGAATTAACTCCTGCCCCACAAGTGCCACCTCCTGCCCTTCAAGAGCCACTTCTTGCCCCACAAGTAACATTTCCTGCCCCACAAGTGCCAACCCCTGCCCAACAAGTGCTATGACCCAGCCCACAAGTGCCAACTCCTGCCCCACTAGTGCCACCTCCCGCCCCACAAGTGCCACCACCCTCCCCACAACTTCAACCTCCTTCCCCAAAACATCCACCTCCCGCCCCACAGGTGTCATCATCTGCCCCACAACTGCCACATCCCTCCCCACAAGTGCCACCTCCTGCACCACAAGTACCACCTCCCGCCCCTCAAGTGCCACACACTGCCCCACAAGTGCCGCCCCCAGCCCCGCAACTGCCACCCCTTGCCCCACAATTTCCACCTCCCGCCCCACAAGTGCCATCTCCTGCCCCACAAGTGCCACCTACTGTTCCACATCATCCACCTCCTTCCCCACATCATCCACCTCCTGTTCCACAAATGTCACCTCCTGACCCACAACTTCCACATCCTGCCCCACAAGTGCCACCTCCTGCCCCACATAATACACGTCCTGCTCCAAAATTGCCACCTCCTGCCCCACAAGTGCCACCTCCCACCCCACAAGTGCCACCTCCAGCCCCACCAGTTCCACCTCCCGCCCCACAAGTACCACCTCCTGACCCACAAGTGCCACTACGTGACCCACAATTGCCACCTCCCGTCTCACAATTGCAACTCTCGCCCAACAAGTGCCACCTCCTGCCCCACAATTGCCACCACCCCCCCAACAAGTGCCACCTCCCGCCCCACAAGTACCACATCCCACCCCACAAGTGCAACCTCCTGCCCCACAAGTGCCAACTCTCGCCCCACAAGTGCCAATTCCTGCCCCACAACATCCACCTCACGCTCCAAAAGTGCCACCTCCTGCCCCACAAATGCCACTTCCTGCCTTACAAGTGCCACTTCCCGCTGCACAAGTGACACCTCCAGCCCCACAGCTGCCACAACCCGCCCCACAACTTCCACCTCCCGCCTCACAAGTGCAAGCTCCTGCCCCACAATTGCCACCTCCTACCACACAAGTGCCACTTCCCGCCTTACAAATGCCACCTCCTGCCCCACAACTTTCACCTCCTGCCCCACAAGTGCAACCTCCCTGCCCACGAGTGACACAATCTGCCCAAGTGCCACCTCCTGCCTCACAACTTCCACCTCCCGCCCCACAAGTGCCACCTCCTGTCTCACAAGTGCAACCTCCCGCCCCACAACTTCCACAACCTGCCCCACAAGTGCCACCTCCCGTCACTCAACTTCCAACTCCCGCCCCACAAGTGCCACCTCCCGCCCTACAACTTCCACATCCCGCCCCACAACTTCCAACTCCTGGCCCACAAGTGCGACCTCCTGCCCCACCATTACCACCTCCTGCTCCACAATTTCCACCTCCTGCCCCACAAGTGCCACAACCTGCTCCACAATTTCAACGTCCTGCCTTACAAGTGCCACATTCTGCCCCACAAGTGTAGGCTCCTGCTCCACAAGTCCCACCTCCCGCCCCACAAGTGCCTCCTCCCACCCCACAAGTGCCAACCCTTACCCCACAAGTGCCAACTCCTGCCCCACATCATCCACCAACCGCCCCACAAGTGCCACCTCCTGCACCACAAGTGCCACCTCCTGACCCACAACTTCCAGCTCCCGGCCCACAATTGCCACCTCCTGCCCCACAACTTCCATCTCCCACTCCACAAGTGCCACCTACTGCACAACAAATACCATCTCCTGCCACATAAGTGCCATCTCCTGCCCCACAGGTGCCACCTACTGTTCCACATCATCTACCTCCTTCCCCACATCATCCACCTCCTGTTCCACAAATGTCACCTCCTGACCCACAACTTCCACATCCTGCCCCACAAGTGCCACCTCTTGCCCCACATAATCCACGTCCTGCTCCAAAATTGCCACCTCCTGCCCCACAAGTGCCACCTCCCACTCCACAAGTGCCACCTCCAGCCCCACCAGTTCCACCGCCCGCCCCACAAGTACCACCTCCTGACCCACAAGTGCCACTACGTGACCCACAATTGCCACCTCCCGTCTCACAATTGCAACTCTCGCCCAACAAGTGCCACCTCCCGCCCCACAAGTACCACATCCCACCCCACAAGTGCAACCTCCTGCCCCACAAGTGCCAACTCCCGCCCCACAAGTGCCAACTCCTGCCCCACAACATCCACCTCACGCTCCAAAAGTGCCACCTCCTGCCCCACAAGTGCTACTTCCTGCCTTACAAGTGCCACTTCCCGCTGCACAAGTGACACCTCCAGCCCCACAGCTGCCACAACCCGCCCCACAACTTCCACATCCCGCCTCACAACTGCAAGCTCCTGCCCCACAATTGCCACCTCCTACCACACAAGTGCCAACTCCTGCCCCACAAGTGCCACCTCATGTCCCTCAATTTTCAACTTATGCCCCAAAAGTGCCACCTCCCGCCCAACAAGTGCAACATCTCGCCCCACTAGTGCCACGTCCCGGCCCAAAATTGCTACCTCCTGCCCCACATCATCCACCTCCTGTTCCACAAATGTCACCTCCTGACCCACAACTTCCACCTCCTGCCCCACAAGTACCACCTTCTGACTCACAAGTGCCACCCCTTGCCCCACAAGTGCCACATCCCACCGCACAATTTCCACCTCTTGTTACACAAGTCCCACCTCCCGCCCAACAACAGCCTCCTCCTGCCCCACAAGTGCCACCTCCTGCCCCACAAGTGCCACCTCCTGCCCCACAAGTGCCACGTCCTTCCCAATTGCCACGTCCTGTCCCACAAGTGCCACCTCCTGCCGTACAAGTGCCACCCTCTGCCCCACAATTGCCACTTCTTGCCCCACAATTGCCAATTCTTGCCCTACAACTTCCACCTCCCACCCCATAACTTCCACCTCCTGTCCCACAGCTTCCACATCCTGCCCCACAAGTGCCCGATCCTGCCCCAGAAGTACCACCACCTGACCCACAAGTCCCAATTCCTTCCCCACAAGTGCCACCTCGCATCCCGCAAGTGCCACATCCCGCCCCACAAGTTCCACCTCCTGCCCCACAAGTGCCAATTCCTGCCCCACAAGTGCCAGCTCATGCCCCACAAGTGCCACCTCCTGCCCCACAAGTGCCACCCCCTGCCTCACAAGTGCCAACTCCTGCCCCACATGTTCCACCTACCACCCCACAAATTCCAACTCCTGCCCCACAAGTGCCAGCTCCTGCCCGACAAGAGCCACTTCCTGCCCCACAAGTACCTCTTCCCTCCCAACAAGTTCCAATTTCCGCCCCACAAGTGCCACTTCCTGCCCCACAAGTGCAACCTCCTGCCCCACAAATGCCACCTTTCGCCTACAAGTGCCACCTCCCGCTCCACAACTTCCACCTCCCACTCCACAACTTCCACCTCCTGCCCCGGTAGTGCCACCTCCCGACCCACAAGTGCCACCTCCCGCCCCACAAGAGCCACCTCCTGGCTCAAAAGAGCCACCTCCCGCCCCACAACTTCCACGTAACGCCCCATAAGTTCCACCTCCTGCCCAACAAGTGCCACCTCTCGTCCCACAAGGACCACCTCCTGCCCCACAAGTGCCACCTCCTGCCCCACAAGTGCCACCTCCTGCCCAACAAGTGCCACCACCCTCCCCAAAATGCCAACTCCCGCCCCACAAGAGCCACGTCCAGCCCCACAACTTCCACCTCCTGCCCCAAAAGTGTCAACTCCTGCCCCATAAGTTCCATATCCTGCCCCACAAGTGCCACTACCTGCCCCACTAGTGCCATCTCCATTTCCACAGGTGCCACCTCCCGCCCCACAACTTCCACGTAAGGCCCCATAAGTTCCACCTCCTGCCCAACAAGTGCCACCTCTCGTCCCACAAGGACCACCTCCTGCCCCACAAGTTCCACCTCTTGCCCCACAAGTGCCAAATACTTCCCCACAACTTCCACCTTCTGTCGCACTAGTGCCAACTCCAATTCCACAAGTGCCAGCTCCCACACCACAAGTGCCACCACCTGACCCACAAGTGCCAACTCCTGCCCCACAAGTGCCATTTCTTGCCCCACAAGTGCCACCTCCTGCCCCACAAGTGTTATTTCCTGCCCTACAACTTCCACCTCCTGCCCCACAAGAGCCAGTTCCAGCCCCACAAAGGCCACCTCCCGCCCCACAACTTCAACAACCCGCCATACAAGTGCCACCTCCTGCCCAACGTGTGCCACATCCTGCCCCACAAGTTCCAAATCCTGCCCCACAAGTGCAACCTCCTGCCCCACAAGTGCCAACTCCCACCACACAAGTGCCAAATCCTGCCACGCAATGTCCACCTCCTGCTCCACAAGTGCCACCTCGAACCGCACAATTGCCATCTCCTTCCCCATATCAACCACCTCCCATCCAACAAGTGCCACCTCCTGCCGCACAAGTGCCACATCATAACATTATGTGCAGTGTGGATCATTAGAAGCTTCATACTCCAGTTCCATGGAATAACAACGTTCCAAATACTCATCTCTCAGAAGAAAACTACATATCCCAGAGGACTTCGCGGCCAAAGTTAGTCATGGGAGGAGGACATATGTATAATCTCCTCCCAGGCTGGAGCTCTCTTTTTTGGGCTGGGGACCCTACAGGGCAGCTGCCCCCTGTCATTCGCAAAGGTAAATCTAGGTAACCTGTGACAGATTTTGGTGGAGATGGCGGGCATAAGCTGCTGCTTTTTAGCTTTTAGAACAAATCTCTCTTTGCTCTCAGAGAGCTTCGTTAGGGATGTGATATCTTTTCATAGCTGCTCACTGAGAACGTGACCTTGAAAGTCCAGGCAAACTGTCAAAATTCAGGGGTAGCTGTAAACTCTGAGCATTGTTATCTTGCTTTTGTAAAGAAAACAAAGGGATTTCTTTCTCTCCCAGAGCACAGCTAGCTAGCTCTGACTTTTACAGTGCCTGCCAGCTACTGCCAGCTATGAGTCTGCTCTTTATTTTAGGAGCACTGCATAGGGGATTCAAAGCCATCATGTTCTTTGAAACTTACTGGCCCTTCTTAATTTATTGATTTCTTGTTATAGAATATATGCATTATACAACCAAGTAAGGGCCTGGTACTTCTACGCAATGTGGTATGATGTGAATTTTGACACTTGCATCCCAGATGAAATAGTTAATTTTACAATGACTAATTTCACAATTGCTAATTTCACAGCAGCTAGTTTTACAAACACCACGATGTTCAATCCGGTTTCCAGGCTGCCTTATCAGATTGCCGCACAGTTTTTGAAAACCGAGTTAGTGTTCATCCTTGTGTTCATACTCATGTTCATGTTATCAGTATCAATATATATGAATGTACTCCTCTCCATTCGTTCTATGCGGAAGTCCCCTCCAAAACCAGAAAATGCTGACTGGCAGGGAATATGGAAAGGTTTAGGAAAAATCTTAGAAGCGTGGGGACCCGCAGTGTCATGGGATTTCACTCTTGAACACCTGAGGGACCCTGAGAAATTGAGTATTTGAGTCAGAGATCTAAGGAGGTAAACCACACTTGGGGTTTGGCTTATGCTTACCGTGCTCTATATACTACTACCCTGGAGAGGGAGAGTTTCCGATCTGAGGTTCAAGCCTCAAAAAAAAAAAAAATCCCCAAGTCAACTCTGATCAGTCACAGGAGGCACCAGTAACAATATCAGTTGCCCCTGTGGAAGGAAGAAATGGAAACAGGTGTCCTTGTGTCTAGGATGAGAAGAAGGAGAAGCAGAGGAGGAGGCAGCAGAAGATCCAGGTAGGGGGTCTGGATTGGCACTGAGAAATGCAAAAAAAAAAACCAAAAAAAAAACAAAAAAAAAAAACCTAAGAGGCATGAAGAAGAGAGTGATGAGGAGGAAATCTCTATTACCATTCATCAATCTCTGAAGATGGATGAATTCCAAGGCTCAAGAAAGGAGTTTACATGGCATCAAAATGAAGGTCTCTTGCCTGATTGATTTGCTGCTGGGACAACGGGGCCAACAGCCTGTCTCTAGCTGGTAATGAATCTCACCAACTAGGAAGCATTGCCAGAGACCCAGCTATCGACAGAGAGATTAGCAGATGTTTGGATGGAGCTGGCACCCTCTGGACTGTTAACAGCCGTGAGGGAAATGTAACCCTTCAAGGATGCTTTGAAGCCTCAGACTATTAAGTGGGATACCATCGAAAAAGGTATCCAGTACCTGAGGGAAATGACCGTGGTGGAAATGTTGTATGACCCTGATCCACAAGACCGTGATCCTGAGAGAGTGAGGACCAAGCCTAGCATGTGGCAGAAACTCACAAGTACAGCACCAGAAAGATATGCACACACACTGGCAACGACATTTGGAAGATCTGAGGAACAAGAGAGAAGACCCCGAGTTTTTGAACTGATTATGACACTTCAAAACTATGAAGAGCAGCTCCCCCCAGTACGCACCGCAGTTTCTGCCATCTCACGAGTAGAAGACTGATAGATGAAATGCACAAGAAACTATTTCCATTGACTAATTGTGATGGTCGAGTAGTAGTATCAGAAACGACTGATGAAGGTCAGTCTCCATACGGGTCACCAGGTCTAGTGAAGGACCTGATCAAAATATTCCAATCCTACTCTTCACCTGTATCATCAAAAGTTTCAGCTATTAGACGCACGTGCTTTCCAGCTCAAGCAAGGAACAACAGTAAGATTGCACAGCGTGTTTCCATGTGGTGCTACCTACGGGACCACAGAGAAGACATGAGGAAGTGGCACGACCAGCCTACTCCTGTACTACGAGCACGGGTGAGAGAACTACAAAACAGACCAACCACCAGTGGAGTTGCTCCATTCATCACAGGTAACCCATAGAGGGGCCCTGCCCTCAGTCTTGGCGGGGAGAGGGATAATAAGAGTTTATTGGACTGTGTGGATTAAATGGTCTGGCCCAACAGAACCACAGAACCACTGCTGGATACCGGTGCAAAGTGCACTCTAATGCCCTCGAATCACAAAGGGACAGAATCAATCAAACAGAATCAATGGAGTGACTGGGGGCTCTCAAGAATTGACTGTGTTGGAGGCCGAAATAAGCCTCACTGGTAAAGACTGGCAAAAACATCCTATTGTGACTGGCCCAGTGGCTCCGTGTGTCCACAAGTGCCACCTCCCGCCCCATAAGTGCCAAATCCTGCCCTTCAACTTCCACCTCCTGCTCCACAAGTGCCACCTCCTGCCCCACAATGACCACCTCCTGCCCCACATCATCCACCCCCTGCGCCACAAGTGCCAATTCCTGCCCTACAAGTGCCAGCTCATTCCCCTGAAGTGCCAGCTCCTGCCCCACAAGTGTCACTGACCGCCCAACTTCCTCCTCCTGACACACAACTGCAACCTCCTGCCCCACAAGTGCCACCTCCCGCCCTACAACTTCCACCTCCCGCTCCACAACTTCCACCTCCTGCCCCACAAGTGCCACCTCCTGCCCTACAACTTCCATCTCCTGCCCCACAAGTGCCACCTCCTGCCCAACAAGTGCCACCACCCTCCCCAAAATGCCAACTCCCGCCCCACAAGTGCCACGTCCAGCCCCACAACTTCCACCTCCTGCCCCAAAAGTGTCAACTCCTGCCCCATAAGTTCCATATCCCACCCCACAAGTGCCACTACCTGCCCCACTAGTGCCATCTCCATTTCCATAGGTGCCACCTCCCGCCCCACAACTTCCACATAACGCCCCATAAGTTCCACCTCCTGCCCAACAAGTGCCACCTCTCGTCCCACAAGGACCACCTCCTGCCCCACAAGTGCCACCTCTTGCCCCACAAGTGCCAAATACTTCCCCACAACTTCCACCTTCTGCCGCACTAGTGCCAATTCCAATTCCACAAGTGCCACCTCCCACACCACAAGTGCCACCACCTGACCCACAAGTGCCAACTCCTGCCCCACAAGTGCCATTTCTTGCCCCACAAGTGCCACCTCCTGCCCCACAAGTGCCATTTCCTGCCCTACAACTTCCACCTCCTGCCCCACAAGAGCCAGTTCCAGCCCCACAAATGCCACCTCCTGCCCCACAACTTCAACATCCCGCCATACAAGTGCCACCTCCTGCCCAACGTGTGCCACATCCTGCCCCACAAGTGCCAAATCCTGCCCCACAAGTGCCAAATCCTGCCCCGCAACTTTTACCTCCTGCTCCACAAGTGCCAACTCCTGCCCCATATCATCCACCTCCTGCCCCACAAGTGCCACATCCCTCCCCACAAGTGCCACCTTCTGCCCCACAAGTGCCACCTCCCGCCCCACAACTTCCACCCCCTCACCTCAAGTTACATCTCCTGCCCCACAAGTGCCAACACCTGACCCACAAGTGCCACCTCCTGCCCCACAACTTTACATTCCGCCCCACAATTTCCACCTCCTGTCTTACAAGTTCCACTTCATGCCCCACAAGTGCCAGCTCAGGCTTCACAAGTGCCAGCTCCTGCACCACATCATCCACTTCCCGCCCCACAAGTTCCACCTCCTGCCCAACAATTGCCATTTCTTACCCCACAGGTTCCAACTCCTGCCCCACAGGTGCCATTTCCTGCCCCACAAGTACCACCTCCTGTCCCACATGTGCCAACTCCTGCCCCACAAGTGCCATTTCCTGCCCCACAACTTCCACCTCCCGCCCCAGAAGTGCCAGTTCCTGTCCAAAAGTGCCACCTACCACGCCACAAATTCCACCTCCTGCCCCACAAGTTCCACCTCCTGCCCCACAATGACCACCTCCTGCCCCACATCATCCACCTCCTGCCCCACATCATCCACCTCCTGCCCCACAAGTGCCAATTCCTGCCCTACAAGTGCCAGCTCATTCCCCTGAAGTGCCAGCTCCTGCCCCACAAGCGCCACATTTTGCCACACCACTGCCACCTCCCCCCCCAAATAATCCACCTCCTGCCCCACAAGTGTCACTGACCGCCCAACTTCCTCCTCCTGACCCACAAATGCCACCTCCCGCCCCACAACTTCAACATCCCGCCACACAAGTGCCGACTCCTGCCCAACAAGTGCCAAATCCTGTTCTGCAACTTCCAACTCCTGCTCCACAAGTGCCACCTTCTGCCCCACATCATGTACCTCCCGCCCCACAAGTGCCACCTCCTGCCCCTCAAGTTACATCTCCCGCCCCACAAGTGCCACCTCCTGCCTCACAACTTCCAACTCCCACCACAACAATTTCCACCTCCTGTCTCACAAGTGCAACCTCCCGCCCCACAACTTCCACAACCTGCCCCATAAGTGCCTAATCATGCCCCACAACATCCACCTGTGCCCTACAAATTTCCGGCTCCACATCATCCAACTCCAGCCCCACAAGCGCCACCTCCTGCACAAAAAGATCCACCTCAAGCCCCACAGGTGCCACCTCCCGCCCCACAACTTCCACCTCCCGCCCCACAATTGCCACCTCCTGCCCCATAAGTGCCACCTCCCGCCCAACAATTGTGGCCACATGACAAACAAGTTCCACTTCCGCCCCACAACTGCCACCTCCTGCCCAACAAGTGCCATTTCTTACCCCACAGGTTCCAAATCCTACCCCACTGGTGCCATTTCCTGCCCCACAAGTGCCATTTCCCCCCCCACATGTGCCAACTCCTGCCTTACAAGTTTCACCTCCCACCCCACAAATTCCACCTCCCACCCCACAAGTTCCACCTCCTGCCCCAAAAGTGCCAATTCCTGCTTCACAAGTGCCAGCTCATGCTTCACAAATGCCAGCTCATGCCCCACATCATCAACTTCCTGCCCCACAAGTGCCAGCTCTAACCCCACAAAGACAGCCTCCTGCCCCACATCATCCACCTCCTGCCCCACAAGTGCCAATTCCTGCCCCACAAGTGCCACCACCTGCCCCACAAGTGCCAATTCCTGCCCCACAAGTGCCAGCTCACGCTCCACAAGTGCCAGCTCCTGCCCCTCATCATCCACCTCCTGCCCCACAAGTGCCACCTCCTGACCCACAACATCAATCTCCAGCCCCACAAGAGCCGCCTCCTGCCCGACAAGTTACACCTGCTACAAGTTCCACAAGTGCCACCTCCCTGCTCACGAGTGCCACATCCCGCCCCACATGTACCACCTCCTGCATCACAACTTCCACCTCCCGCCCCACAAGTGCCACCTCCTGCATCACAACTTCCACCTCCCGCCCCACATGTACCACCTCCTGCATCACAACTTCCACCTCCCGCCCCACATGTACCACCTCCTGCATCACAACTTCCACCTCCCGCCCCACATGTACCACCTCCTGCATCACAACTTCCACCTCCCGCCCCACATGTACCACCTCCTGCATCACAACTTCCACCTCCCGCCCCACATGTACCACCTCCTGCATCACAACTTCAACCTCCCGCCCCACATGTACCACCTCCTGCATCACAACTTCCACCTCCCGCCCCACAAGTTCCACCTCCTCCCCACAAGTGCCACCTCCCGCCCCACAACTTCCACTTCCCGCCCAACAACAGCCTCCTCCTGCCCCACAAGTGCCACCTCCTGCCCCACAAGTGCTACCTACTTCCCCTCAAGTGCCACCTCCTGCCCCACATCATCCACCTCCTGCCCCACGTCATCCACCTCCTGCCTCACAAATGCCTCCTCCTGACCCACAATTGCCACCTCCCGCCCCACAACTTCCATCTCACGCCCCACAAGTGCCACAACCCGCCCCACAAATCAAACTCCTGACCCACAAGTTCCACCTCCCACCCCACATGTGCCACCTCCCGACCCACATGTGCCAACTTCTGCCCCACAAGTGCCAGCTCCTGCCCCTCAAGTGTCACCTCTTCCCCACAAGTGCCACCTTCTGCTCCACAAGTGCCACTTCCTGCCGCACAAGTGATACCTCCAGCCCCACAACTGCCACCACCCGCCCCACAACTTCCACCTCCCGCCTCACAAGTGCAACCTCCAGGCCCACAAGTGCCACCTCCAGATCCACAAGAATTAACTCCTGCCCCACAAGTGCCACCTCCTGCCCTTCAAGAGCCACTTCTTGCCCCACAAGTAACATTTCCTGCCCCACAAGTGCCAACCCCTGCCCAACAAGTGCTATGACCCAGCCCAAAAGTGCCAACTCCTGCCCCACTAGTGCCACCTCCCGCCCCACAAGTGCCACCACCCTCCCCACAACTTCAACCTCCTTCCCCAAACCATCCACCTCCCGCCCCACAGGTGTCATCATCTGCCCCACAACTGCCACATCCCGCCCCACAAGTGCCACCTCCAGCCCCATAAGTGCCTAATCATGCCCCACAACATCCACCTGTGCCCTACAAATTTCCGGCTCCACATCATCCAACTCCAGCCCCACAAGCGCCACCTCCTGCACAAAAAGATCCACCTCAAGCCCCACAGGTGCCACCTCCCGCCCCACAACATCCACCTCCCGCCCCACAATTGTCACCTCCTGCCCCATAAGTGCCACCTCCCACCCAACAAGTGCCACCACCTGCCCCACAAGATCCAATTCCTGCCCCACATCTGCCAGCTCATGCTTCACAAGTGCCAGCTCCTGCACTACGTCATCCACTTCCTGCTCACAAGTGCTACCTCCTGACCGACAAAGACATCCTCCTGCCCCACAAGTGCCAATTCCTGCCCCACAAGTGCCACCACCTGCCCCACAAGTGCCACCACCTGCCCCACAAGTGCCACATTATTCCACACCACTGCCACCTCCACCCCCAAATAATCCACCTCCTGCCCCACAAGTGACACTGACTGACCAACTTCCTCCTCCTGACCCACAAGTGCCAGCTCCTGCCCCACAGGTGCCAGCTCCTGCCCCACAAGAGCCACTTCCTGCCCCACAAGTACCTCTTCCCTCCCAACAAGTTCCAATTTCCGCCCAACAAGTACCACCTCCTTCTGTTCCACCTCCTGCCCTAAAAGCTCCATTTCCTGCCCCAGAAGTACCACCTCCCGCCCCACAAGTGCCACCTCCTGCCCTACAACTTCCACCTCCTGGCCCACAAGTGCCACCTCCTGCCCTACAACTTCCACCTCCCGCCCCACAAGTGCCACCTCCTGCCCTACAACTTCCACCTCCTGGCCCACAAGTGCCACCTCCTGCCCTACAACTTCCACCTCCCGCCCCACAAGTGCCACCTCCCGCCCTACAACTGCCAAACCCTGCCCCAAAACTTCCACCTCCTGCCCAACAATTTCCAACTCGTGCCCCACAATTGCCACCTCCTGCCACACAAATGCCACCTTCTGCCTCAAAATGCCACCTCCTGCCCAACAACTCCAACCTCCCGCCCCACAAGTACCACCTCCTGCTCCACAAGTTCCACCTCCTGCCCCATAAGTTCCACCTTACGCCCCACAAGTGCCATCTCCTGCCCCAAAAGCTCAATTTCCTGCCACATCAGTGCCACCACCCGCACCACAAGTGCCACCTCCTGCCCCAGAAGTGCCAATTTCTGCCCCACAAGTGCCACTTCCCGCCTTACAAATGCCACCTCCTGCCCCACAACTTTCACCTCCTGCCCCACAAGTGCCACCTCCCGCTCCACTTCTTCCATGTCACAACCCAAATCTTCTTACCTTCCACCCCACAAGTGCCACCTCCTGCCCCAAACCTTCAACCTACTGCCCCACAACTGCCACTTCCCACCCAGCAATTGCCACCCCCCGCCCCACAAGTGCCTCATCCCACCCCACAAGTGCCAACCCTTACCACACAAGTGCCAACTCCTGCCCCACATCATCCACCAACCGCCCCACAAGTGTCATCTCCTGCCCCACAACTTCCATCTCCCACTCCACAAGTGCCACCTACTGCACAACAAATACCATCTCCTGCCCCATAAGTGCCACCTCCTTCCCCACAACCGCTACCTCCTGCCTCATATCATTCACCTCCCGCCCCACAATTTCCACCTCCTGCTCAACTAGTGCCACGTGCTGCCCCACAAGTTCCATTTCCCGCCCCACAAGTGCCACCTCCCGCCCCACAAGTGCCGCCTCCAGCCACACAAGTGCTAAATCGTGCCGCACAACTTCCACCTCCCGCCCCACAACTGCCACCTCCCGCCTTAAAAGTGCCACCTCCCGACCCACAAGTGCCTCCTCCTGTCCCACAGTTGTCACCTCCCGCTCCACAAGTTACACCTCACCCCCCACAAGTTCTACCACCCACCCCACAAGTGCCACCTGCAGCCCAAGAAGTGTCAAATCCAGCCACACAACTTCCACATCCAGCCCCACAAGTGCCACCTCCCGCCCCACAACTTCCACTTCCCGCCCAACAACGGCCTCCTCCTGCCCCACAAGTGCCTCCTCCTGCCCCACAAGTGCCACTTCCTGCCCCACAAGTGCCACCTCCTGCCCCACAAGTGCCACTTCCTGCCCCACAAGTGCCTCCTCCTGCCCCACAAGTGCCTCCTCCTGCCCCACAAGTGCCTCCTCCTGCCCCATAAGTGCCTCCTCCTGCCCCACAAGTGCCTCCTCCTGCCACACAAGTGCCACCTCCTGCCCCACAAGTGCCACTTCCTGCCCCACAAGTGCTACCTACTTCCCCACAAGTGCCACCTCCTGCCCCACATCATCCACCTCCTGCCTCACAAATGCCTCCTCCTGACCTACAATTGCGACCTGCCGCCCCACAACTTCCACCTCACGCCCCACAAGTGCCACGTCCCGCCCCACAAGTGCCACAACCCGCCCCACAAATCCAACTCCTGACCCACAAGTTCCACCTCCCGCCCCACAAGTTCCACCTCCCGCACCACAAGTGCCACCTCCCGACCCACATGTGCCAACTTCTGCCCCACAAGTGCCAGCTCCTGCCCCTCAAGTGTCACCTCTTCCCCACAAGTGCCACCTTCTGCTCCACAAGTGCCACTTCCTGCCGCACAAGTGATACCTCCAGCCCCACAACTGCCACCACCCGCCCCACAACTTCCACCTCCCACCTCACAAGTGCAACCTCCAGGCCCACAAGTGCCACCTCCAGATCCACAAGAATTAACTCCTGCCCCACAAGTGCCACCTCCTGCCCTTCAAGAGCCACTTCTTGCCCCACAAGTAACATTTCCTGCCCCACAAGTGCCAACCCCTGCCCAACAAGTGCTATGACCCAGCCCAAAAGTGCCAACTCCTGCCCCACTAGTGCCACCTCCAGCCCCACAAGTGCCACCACCCTCCCACAACTTCAACCTCCTTCCCCAAAACATCCACCTCCCGCCCCACAGGTGTCATCATCTGCCCCACAACTGCCACATCCCGCCCCACAAGTGCCACCTCCTGCCCCACAAGTACCACCTCCCGCCCCTCAAGTTCCACCTCCTGCCCCACAAGTGCCAATTCCTGCCCCACAAGTGCCAGCTCATGCCCCACAAGTGCCACCTCCTGCCCCACAAGTACCTCTTCCCTCCCAACAAGTTCCAATTTCCGCCCCACAAGTGCCACCTCCTGCCCCACAAATGCAACCTCCTGCCCCACAAGTGCCACATTTCACCCCACAAATGCCACCTCCCGCTCCACAACTTCCACCTCCTGCCCCACAAGTGCCAGCTGCTGCTCCACATCATCCAACTCCCGCCCCACAAGTGCCATGTCCAGCCCCACAACATCTGCCTCCTGCCCCAAAAGTGTCAACTCCTGCCCCATAAGTTCCATATCCCGCCCCACAAGTGCCACCTCCCACCCCACAAGTGCCACCTCCTGCCCCACAAGTTCCAACTCTCGTCTAACAAGTGCCACCTCCTGCCCAACAAGTGCCATTTCTTACCCCACATGTTCCAACTCCTGCCCCACAGGTGCCATTTCCTGCCCCACAAGTACCACCTCCTGTCCCACATTTACCAACTCCTGACCCACAAGTGCCATTTCCTGCCCCACATCTGTTGCATACCACCCCACAAATTCCACCTCCCGCCACACAAGTGCCACCTCCCGCTTCACAACTTCCACATCCTGCCCTACAAGTGCCACCTCCCCCCATAAAATGCCACCTCCCGTCCCTCTATCACCACCTCCTGCCCCACAAGTTACACCCCCACCCCACAGGTACCACCACCTGCCCCACAAGTACCACCTCCTGCAAACAAATGCCATTTCTTAAACCACAGTTCCAAACTCCTGCCCCACAAGTGCCACCTCCTGTCTCACAAGTGCAACCTCCCGCCCCACAACTTCCACAACCTGCCCCACAAGTGCCACCTCCCGTCACTCAACTTCCAACTCCCGCCCCACAAGTGCCACCTCCCGCCCTACAACTTCCACCTCCCGCACCACAACTTCCACCTCCTGCCTCACAAGTTACACATCCCGCCCCACAACTTCATTCTCCCGCCCCACAACTTCCAACTCCTGGCCCACAAGTGCGACCTCCTGCCCCACCATTACCACCTCCTGCCCCACAATTTCAGCCTCCTGCCCCACAAGTGCCACAACCTGCTCCACAATTTCAACGTCCTGCCTTACAAGTGCCACATTCTGCCCCACAAGTGTAGGCTCCTGCTCCACAAGTGCCACCTCCCGAACCACAACCTCAACCTCTGGCCCCACAAGTCCCACCTCCCGCCCCACAAGTGCCACATCCCGCCCCACAAGTGCCACCACCCGCCCCACAAGTGCCACCTTCTGTTCCACAACTTCCACCTCCTGCCCCACAAGTTATAACTCCTGCCCCACAAGTGTTGCATTTTGCCCCACAAGTGCCACCTCCCGCCTCACAAGTGCCACCTCCCGACCCACAAGTGCCAACTCCTGCCCCGCAACTTCCATCTCCTGCTCCACAAGTGCCACCTCGAACCGCACAATTGCCACCTCCTTCCCCATATCAACCACCTCCCATCCAACAAGTGCCACCTCCTGCCCCACAAGTGCCAATTCCTGCCCCACAAGTGCCAGCTCATGCTTCACAAGTGCCAGCTCCTGCCCCTCATCATCCACCTCCTGCCCCACAAGTGCCACCTCCCTGCTCACGAGTGCCACATCCCGCCCCACATGTACCACCTCCTGCATCACAACTTCCACCTCCCGCCCCACATGTACCACCTCCTGCATCACAACTTCCACATCCCGCCCCACATGTACCACCTCCTGCATCACAACTTCCACCTCCCGCCCCACAAGTTCCACCTCCTCCCCACACGTGCCACCTCCCGCCCCACAAGCGCCACCTCCCTCTCCACAAACTCCACCTCCCACGCACAAGTGCCACATCCTGCCCCACAAGTGTCACCTCCTGCCCCACAAGTGCCACCTTCCGCCCCACAAGTGCCACCTCACACCCCAACAGTGTCAACTTCCGCCCCACAAGTGACACCTCACGCCCCACAACTTCCACATCCCGCACCACAAGTGCCACCACCTGACCCACAAGTGCCAACTCCTGCCCCACTAATGCAACTACCTGCCCCACAAGTGCCAACTCGCGCCCCACAAGTGCCAACTCCTGCCCCACAAGTTCTACCTCCTGCCTTACAAGTGCCACCCCCTGCCTCAAAACATCCACCTCCCGCCCCACAAATGCCACCTCCTGCCATACAAGTGCCACCTCAGGCCCCACAAGCGCCCCCTCCCGCTCCACAAGTGCCACGTCCTGCCCCACAAGTGCCATCTCCCGCCCCACAAGGGCCAAATCCTGCCACGCAACTTCCACCTCCTGCCCCACATCATCCACCTCCCACCCCACAAGTGCCACCTCCTGTGGCACAAGTGCCAATTCCAGCCCTAAAAGTGCCAGCTCATGCTTCACAATTGCCAGCTCCTGCCCCACGTCATCCACCTCCTGCCCCACAAGTGCCACCTCCTATCCCACATGTGCCAACTCCTGCCCCACAAGTGCCATTTCCTGCACCATATTTGCCACCTCCTGCCCCACAAGTGCCACCTCCTTCCCCACAAGTGCCACCTCCCGCCCCACAAGTTTAACCTCCAGACACACAAGTGCCACGTCCTGCCCCACAAGTGCCATCTCCCGCCCCACAAGTGCCAAATCCTGACGCGGAACTTCCAACTCCTGCTCCACAAGTGCCATCTCCTGCCCCACAAGTGCCACCTCCCGCCCCTCTATGGCCACCTCCTGCCCCACAAGTTACACCTCTTGCCCCACAACGTCGACCCCCGCCCCACATGTGCCACCACCTGACCCACAAGTGCCAACTCCTGCCCCACAAGTGTTACCTCTCGCCCCACAGCTTCAACCTCCAGCCACACAAGTGCCAACTCCTGCCCAACAAGTGCCACCTCCAGCCCCACAAGTGCCACCTCCCGCCCCACTACATCCACGTCACACCCCAAATCTTCTTACCTTCCACCCCACAAGTGCCACCTCCTGCCCCAGACCTTCAACCTACTGCCCCACAACTGCCACTTCCCACCCAGCAATTGCCACCCCCCGCCCCACAAGTGCCTCCTCTCGCCCCACAAGTGCCAACCCTTACCCCACAAGTGCCAACTCCTGCCCCACATCATCCACCAACTGCCCCACAAGTGCCACCTCCTGAACCACGAGTGCCACCTCCTGACCCACAACTTCCAGCTCCTGCCCCAATAGTGCCAGCTCCCGGCCCACAATTGCCACCTCCTGACCCACAACTTCCATCTCCCACTCCACAAGTGCCACCTACTGCACAACAAATACCATCTCCTGCCCCATAAGTGCCATCTCCTGCCCCACAGGTGCCACCTACTGTTCCACATCATCCACCTCCTTCCCCACATCATCCACCTCTTCTTCCACAAATGTCACCTCCTGACACACAACTTCCACCTCCTGCCCCACAAGTGCCACCTCCTGCCCCACAAGTGCCACCTACTTCCCCACAAGTGCCACCTCCTGCCCCACATCATCCACCTCCTGCACCACATCATCCACATCCTGCCTCACAAATGCTTCCTCCTGACCCACAATTGCCACCTGCCGCCCCACAACTTCCACCTCACGCCCCACAAGTGCCACCTCCCGACCCACATGTGCCACAACCCGCCCCACAAATCCAACTCCTGACCCACAAGTGCCACCTCCCGACCCACATGTGCCAACTTCTGCCCCACAAGTGCCAGCTCCTGCCCCTCAAGTGTCACCTCTTCCCCACAAGTGCCACCTTCTGCTCCACAAGTGCCACTTCCTGCCGCACAAGTGATACCTCCAGCCTCACAACTGCCACCACCCGCCCCACAACTTCCACCTCCCGCGTCACAAGTGCAACCTCCAGGCCCACAAGTGCCACCTCCAGATCCACAAGAATTAACTCCTGCCCCACAAGTGCCACCTCCTGCCCTTCAAGAGCCACTTCTTGCCCCACAAGTAACATTTCCTGCCCCACAAGTGCCAACCCCTGCCCAACAAGTGCTATGACCCAGCCCACAAGTGCCAACTCCTGCCCCACTAGTGCCACCTCCCGCCCCACAAGTGCCACCACCCTCCCCACAACTTCAACCTCCTTCCCCAAAACATCCACCTCCCGCCCCACAGGCGTCATCATCTGCCCCACAACTGCCACATCCCGCCACACAAGTGCCACCTCCTGCCCCACATGTGCCACCTCCCGCCCCTCAAGTGCCACACACTGCCCCACAAGTGCCGCCCCCAGCCCCGCAACTGCCACCCCTTGCCCCACAATTTCCACCTCCCACCCCACAATTTCCACCTCCCGCCCCACAAGTGCCATCTCCTGCCCCACAGGTGCCACCTACTGTTCCACATCACCCACCTCCTTCCCCACATCATCCACCTCCTGTTCCACAAATGTCACCTCCTGACCCACAACTTCCACATCCTGCCCCACAAGTGCCAACTCCTGCCCCACATAATCCACGTCCTGCTCCAAAATTGCCACCTCCTGCCCCACAAGTGCCACCTCCCACCCAACAAGTGCCACCTCCAGCCCCACCAGTTCCACCGCCCGCCCCACAAGTACCACCTCCTGACCCACAAGTGCCACTACGTGACCCACAATTGCCACCTCCCGTCTCACAATTGCAACTCTCGCCCAACAAGTGCCACCTCCTGCCCCACAATTGCCACCACCCCCCAACAAGTGCCACCTCCCGCCCCACAAGTACCACATCCCACCCCACAAGTGCAACCTCCTGCCCCACAAGTGCCAACTCTCGCCCCACAAGTGCCAACTCCTGCCCCACAACATCCACCTCACGCTCCAAAAGTGCCACCTCCTGCCCCACAAGTGCTACTTCCTGCCTTACAAGTGCCACTTCCCGCTGCACAAGTGACACCTCCAGCCCCACAGCTGCCACAACCCGCCCCACAACTTCCACATCCCGCCTCACAACTGCAAGCTCCTGCCCCACAATTGCCACCTCCTACCACACAAGTGCCAACTCCTGCCCCACAAGTGCCACCTCATGTCCCTCAATTTTCACCTTATGCCCCAAAAGTGCCACCTCCCGCCCAACAAGTGCAACATCTCGCCCCACTAGTGCCACGTCCCGGCCCAAAATTGCTACCTCCTGCCCCACATCATCCACCTCCTGTTCCACAAATGTCACCTCCTGACCCACAACTTCCACATCCTGCCCCACAAGTGCCACCCTCTGCCCCACAATTGCCACCTCCTGCCCCACAATTGCCACTTCTTGCCCCACAACTTCAACCTCCCACCCCATAACATCCACCTCCCGTCCCACAGCTTCCACATCCTGCCCCACAAGTGCCCGATCCTGCCCCAGAAGTACCAACACCTGACCCACAAGTGCCAACTCCAGCCCCACAAGTGCCACCTCCCACCCCACAAGTTCCACCTCCTGCCTTACAAGTGCCCATTCCTGCTTCACAAGTGCCAGCTCATGCTTCACAAATGCCAGCTCATGCCCCACATCATCACCTTCCTGCCCCACAAGTGCCACCTCCAACCCCACAAAGACAGCCTCCTGCCCCACATCATCCACCTCCTGCCCCACAAGTGCCAATTCCTGCCCCACAAGTGCCAGCTCCTGCCCCACAAGTGCCAGCTCTTGCCTCACAGGTGCCACCTCCTGCCCCACAAAGTCCACCTCCTGCCCCACAAGTGCCAACTCCTGCCCCACAAGTGCCACCTCCCACCAAACAACTGACACCTCCTGCCCCACAAGTGTCACCTCCTGCCCAACAAGTTCCACCTCTTGACCTACAAGTGCCACCTCCTGCCCCATAAGTTTCACCTCTCGCTCAACAAATGCCACCACCTCCCCCAAAAGCGCCACCTCCTGCCCCACAGGTGCCATTTCCTGCCCCACAACATCCACCTCCCACGCACAAGTGCAACCTACCGCCCCATAACTTCCACCTTCTGCCCCACAAGTGCCAACACCTGCCCCACAAGTGCCACCTCCTGCCCCACAAGTGCCACCTCCCGCCCCACAACTGCCACCTGTCACCATGCAAGTCCAGCTCCTCTCGAGCCACAAGTGCCAGCTCATGCTTCACAAGTGCCAGCTCCTGCCCCACATCATCCACCTCCTGCCCCACAAGTGCCAATTCCTGCTCCACATCATCCACCTCCTGCCCCACAAGTGCCAATTCCTACCCCACAAGTGCCAGATCATGCCCCACAAGTGCCAACTCCTGCCCCACATGTTCCACCTACCACCCCACAAATTCCAACTCTTGCCCCACAAGTGCCAGCTCCTGCCCGACAGGAGCCACTTCCTGCCCCACAAGTACCTCTTCCCTCCCAAAAAGTTCCAATTTCCGCCCCACAAGTGCCACCTCCTGCCCCACAAATGCAACCTCCTGCCCCACAAATGCCACCTTTCACCCCACAAATGCCACCTCCCGCTCCACAACTTCCACCTCCTGCCCCACAAGTGCCAGCTGCTGCTCCACATCATCCAACTCCCGCCCCACAAGTGCCATGTCCAGCCCCACAACATCTGCCTCCTGCCCCAAAAGTGTCAACTCCTGCCCCATAAGTTCCATATCCCGCCCCACAAGTGCCACCTCCCACCCCACAAGTGCCACCTCCTGCCCCACAAGTTCCAACTCTCGTCTAACAAGTGCCACCTCCTGCCCAACATTTACCACCTCCCGCTCCACAAGTGCCACCTCCTGCCCAACAAGTGCCATTTCTTACCCCACAGGTTCCAAATCCTACCCCACTGGTGCCATTTCCTGCCCCACAAGTGCCATTTCCCCCCCCACATGTGCCAACTCCTGCCTTACAAGTTTCACCTCCCACCCCACAAATTCCACCTCCCACCCCACAAGTTCCACCTCCTGCCCCAAAAGTGCCAATTCCTGCTTCACAAGTGCCAGCTCATGCTTCACAAATGCCAGCTCATGCCCCACATCATCAACTTCCTGCCCCACAAGTGCCACCTCTAACCCCACAAAGACAGCCTCCTGCCCCACATCATCCACCTCCTGCCCCACAAGTGCCAATTCCTGCCCCACAAGTGCCAGCTCATGCCCCACAAGTGCCACCTCCTACCCCACAAAGACCACCTCCTGCCCCACATCATCCACCTCCAAACCCATAAGTGCCACCTCCTGCACAACAAGTGCCATTTCCTGCCCCACAAGTGCCATTTCCCCCCCCACATGTGCCAACTCCTGCCTTACAAGTTTCACCTACCACCCCACAAATTCCACCTCCCACCCCACAAGTTCCACCTCCTGCCCCAAAAGTGCCAATTCCGGCTTCACAAATGCCAGCTCATGCTTCACAAATGCCAGCTCATGCCCCACAACATCAACTTCCTGCCCCACAAGTGCCAGCTCATGCCCCACAGGTGCCACCTCTTACCCCACAGGTGCCACCTCCTGCCCCACGTCATCCACCTCCTGCCCCACAAGTGACAATACCTGTTCCACAAGTGCCACCTCCCGCCCCACAACTTCAACATCCCGCCACACAAGTGCCGACTCCTGGCAACGTGTGCCACATCCTGCCCCACAAGTGCCAGCTCCTGCCCCACATGTTCCACCTACCACCCCACAAATTCCACCTCATGCCCCACAAGTGCCAACTCCCAACCCACAAATGCCAAATCCTGCAATGCAACTTCCACCTCCTGCCCCACAAGTGCCAGCTCCTGCCCCACATGTTCCACCTACCATCCCACAAATTCCACCTCATGCCCCACAAGTGCCAACTCCCAACCCACAAATGCCAAATCCTGCAATGCAACTTCCACCTCCTGCTCCACAAGTGCCACCTCCTGCCCCACATCGTCCACCTCCCACCCAACAATTGACACCACCTGCCCCACAAGTGCCAATTCCTGCCCCACAAGTGCCAGTTCATGCCCCACAAGTGCCACATTTGTCCACACCACTGCCACCTCCCCCCTCAAATAATCCACCTCCTGCCCCACAAGTGTCACTGACTGACCAACTTCCTCCTCCTGCCCCACAAGTGCAACCTCCTGACCCACAAGTGCCAGCTCCTGCCCCACAAGAGCCACTTCCTGCCCCACAAGTACCTCTTCCCTCCCAACAAGCTCCAAGTTCCGCCCCACAAGTGCCACCTCCTGCCCCACATCATCCACCTCCCGCCCCACAATTGCCACCTCCCGCCCCAAAAGTGCCACCTCCTGCCCCACAAGTGCAACCTCCTGCCCCACAAGTGCAACCTCTTGCCCCACATCGTCCACCTCCCACCCAACAAGTGCCAATTCCTGCCCCACAAGTGCCAGCTCATTCCCCACAAGTGCCACATTTGTCCACACCACTGCCTCCTCCCCACCAAATAATCCACCTCCTGCCCCACAAGTGTCACTGACTGACCAACTTCCTCCTCCCGACCCACAAGTGCCAGCTCCTGCCCCACAAGAGCCACTTCCTGCCCCACAAGTACCTCTTCCCTCCCAACAAGTTCCAATTTCCGCCCCACAAGTGCCACCTCCTGCCCCACATCATCCACCTCCCGCCCCACAATTGCCACCTCCTGCCCCACAAGTGCCACCTCCTGCCCCACAAGTGCAACCTCCTGCCCCACAAGTGCAACCTCCTGCCCCACATCGTCCACCTCCCACACAACAAGTGCCACCACCTGCCCCACAAGTGCCAATTCCTGCCCCACAAGTGCCAGCTCATGCTTCACAAGTGCCAGCTCCTGCCCCACAAGAGCCACTTCCTGCCCCACAAGTACCTCTTCCCTCCCAACAAGTTCCAATTTCCGCCCAACAAGTACCATCTCCTTCTGCACAAGTTCCACCTCCTGCCCTAAAAGCTCCATTTCCTGCCCCAGAAGTGCCACCTCCCGCCCCACAAGTGCCACCTCCTGCCCTACAACTTCCACCTCCTGGCCCACAAGTGCCACCTCCCGCCCTACAACTGCCAAACCCTGCCCCAAAACTTCCACCTCCTGCCCAACAATTTCCAACTCGTGCCCCACAATTGCCACCTCCTGCCACACAAATGCCACCTTCTGCCTCAAAATGCCACCTCCTGCCCAACAACTCCAACCTCCCGCCCCACAAGTACCACCTCCTGCTCCACAAGTTCCACCTCCTGCCCCATAAGTTCCACCTTACGCCCCACAAGTGCCATCTCCTGCCCCAAAAGCTCAAATTCCTGCCCGATCAGTGCCACCTCCCGCACCACAAGTGCCACCTCCTGCCCCATAAGTGCCAATTTCTGCCCCACAAGTGCCACTTCCCGCCTTACAAATGCCACCTCCTGCCCCACAACTTTCACCTCCTGCCCCACAAGTGCAAGCTCCCTGCCCACGAGTGACACAATCTGCCCAAGTGCCACCTCCTGCCTCACAACTTCCACCTCCCGCCCCACAAGTGCCACCTCCCGCCCCACAAGTACCACCTCCTGCTCCACAAGTTCCACCTCCTGCCCCATAAGTTCCACCTTACGCCCCACAAGTGCCATCTCCTGCCCCAATAGCTCAATTTCCTGCCCAATCAGTGCCACCTCCCGCACCACAAGTGCCACCTCCTGCCGCACAAGTGCCAATTCCTGCCCCACAAGTGCCACCTCCTGCCCCACAAGTGACAATACCTGTTAGACAAGTGCAACCTCCAGCCCCACAACTTCAACATTCCGCCACACAAGTGCCGACACCTGGCAACGTGTGCCACATCCTGCCCCACAAGTGTCAACTCCTGCCCCACATCGTCCACCTCCCATCCAACAAGTGCCACCTCCTGCCCCACAAGTGCCAATTCCTGCCCCCCAAGTGCCAGCTCATGCTCCACAAGTGCCAGCTCCTGCCCCTCATCATCCACCTCCTGCCCCACAAGTGCCACCTCCTGACCCACAACATCAATCTCCAGCCCCACAAGAGCCGCCTCCTGCCCGACAAATTACACCTGCTACAAGTTCCACAAGTGCCACCTCCCTGCTCACGAGTGCCACATCCCGCCCCACATGTACCACCTACTGCATCACAACTTCCACCTCCCGCCCCACATGTACCACCTCCTGCATCACAACTTCCACCTCCCGCCCCACATGTACCACCTCCTGCATCACAACTTCCACCTTCCGCCCCACATGTACCACCTCCTGCATCACAACTTCCACCTCCCGCCCCACATGTACCACCTCCTGCATCACAACTTCCACCTCCTGCATAACAACTTCCACCTCCCGCCCCACAAGTTCCACCTCCTCCCCACAAGTGCCACCTCCCGCCCCACAAGCGCCACCTCCCTCTCCACAAACTCCACCTCCCACGCACAAGTGCCAATTCCTGCCCCACAAGTGCCAGCTCATGCATCACAAGTGCCAGCTCCTGCACTACGTCATCCACTTCCTGCTCACAAGTGCCACTTCCTGAACGACAAAGACATCCTTCTGCCCCACAAGTGCCAATTCCTGCCCCACAAGTGCCAGTTCATACCCCACAAGTGCCACATTTGTCCACACCACTGCCTCCTCCCCCCCAAATAATCCACCTCCTGCCCCACAAGTGTCACTGACTGACCAACTTCCTCCTCCTGACCCACAAGTGCCAGCTCCTGCCCCACAAGTGCCAGCTCCTGCCCCACAAGAGCCACTTCCTGCCCCACAAGTACCTCTTCCCTCCCAACAAGTTCCAATTTCCGCCCAACAAGTACCACCTCCTTCTGCACAAGTTCCACCTCCTGCCCTAAAAGCTCCATTTCCTGCCCCACAAGTGCCACCTCCCGCCCCACAAGTGCCACCTCCTGCCCTACAACTTCCACCTCCTGGCCCACAAGTGCCACCTCCCGCGCTACAACTGCCCAACCCTGCCCCAAAACTTCCACCTCCTGCCCAACAATTTCCAACTCGTGCCCCACAATTGCCACCTCCTGCCACACAAATGCCACCTTCTGCCTCAAAATGCCACCTCCTGCCCAACAACTCCAACCTCCCGCCCCACAAGTACCACCTCCTGCTCCACAAGTTCCACCTCCTGCCCCATAAGTTCCACCTTACGCCCCACAAGTGCCATCTGCTGCCCCAAAAGCTCAATTTCCTGCCCCATCAGTGCCACCTCCCGCACCACAAGTGCCACCTCCTGCCCCATAAGTGCCAATTTCTGCCCCACAAGTGCCAGTTCCCGCCTTACAAATGCCACCTCCTGCCCCACAAATTTCACCTCCTGCCCCACAAGTGCCACCTCCTGCCCCATAAGTGCCAATTTCTGCCCCACAAGTGCCACTTCCCGCCTTACAAATTCCACTTCCTGCCCCACAACTTTCACCTCCTGCCCCACAAGTGCAACCTCCCAGCCCACGAGTGACACAATCTGCGCAAGTGCCACCTCCTGCCTCACAACTTCCACCTCCCGCCCCACAAGTGCCACCTCCTGTCTCACAAGTGCAACCCCCCGCCCCACAACTTCCACAACCTGCCCCACAAGGGCCACCTCCCGTCACTCAACTTCCAACTCCCGCCCCACAAGTGCCACCTCCCGCCCTACAACTTCCACCTCCCACACCACAACTTCCACCTCCTGCCTCACAAGTTCCACATCCCGCCCCACAACTTCCAAATCCTGGCCCACTAATGCGACCTCCTGCCCCACCATTACCACCTCCTGCCCCACAATTTTCACCTCCTGCCCCACAAGTGCCACAACCTGCTCCACAATTTCAACGTCCTGCCTTACAAGTGCCACATTCTGCCCCACAAGTGTAGGCTCCTGCTCCACAAGTGCCACCTCCCGAACCACAACCTCAACCTCTGGCCCCACAAGTCCCACCTCCAGCCCCACAAGTGCCACATCCCGCCCCACAAGTGCCACCACCCGCCCCACAAGTGCCACCTTCTGTTCCACAACTTCCACCTCCTGCCCCGCAACTTCCATCTCCTGCTCCACAAGTGCCACCTCGAACCGCACAATTGCCACCTCCTTCCCCATATCAACCACCTCCCATCCAACAAGTGCCACCTCCTGCCCCAGAAGTGCCAATTCCTGCCCCACAAGTGCCAGCTCATGCTTCACAAGTGCCAGCTCCAGCCCCTCATCATCCACCTCCTGCCCCACAAGTGCCACCTCCTGCCCCACATCATCCACCCCCTGCGCCACAAGTGCCAATTCCTGCCCTACAAGTGCCAGCTCATTCCCCTGGAGTGCCACCTCCTGCCCCACAAGTGTCACTGACCGCCCAACTTCCTCCTCCTGACACACAACTGCAACCTCCTGCCCCACAAGTGCCACCTCCCGCCCTACAAGTTCCACCTCCCGCTCCACAACTTCTACCTCCTGCCCCACAAGTGCCACCTCCCGCCCTACAACTTCCATCTCCTGGCTCACAAGTTCCACCTCCTGCCTAAAAAGAGCCACGACCTGCCCCACAACTTCCACGTAACGTCCCATAAGTTCCACCTACTGCCCCACAAGTGCCAACTCCTGCCCCACAAGTTCCAAATACTTCCCCACAACTTCCACCTTCTGCCGCACTAGTGCCAATTCCAATTCCACAAGTGCCACCTCCCACACCACAAGTGCCACCACTTGACCCACAAGTGCCAACTCCTGCCCCACAAGTGCCATTTCTTGCCCCACAAGTGCCACCTCCTGCCCCACAAGTGCCATTTCCTGCCCTACAACTTCCACCTCCTGCCCCACAAGAGCCAGTTCCAGCCCCACAAATGCCACCTCCTGCCCCACAACTTCAACATCCCACCATACAAGTGCCACCTCCTGCCCAACGTGTGCCACATCCTGCCCCACAAGTGCCAAATCCTGCCCCGCAACTTTTACCTCCTGCTCCACAAGTGCCAACTCCTGCCCCACATCATCCACCTCCTGCCCCACAAGTGCCACCTCCAGCCCCACAAGTGCCACATCCCTCCCCACAAGTGCCACCTCCTGCCTCACAAGTGCCACCTCCCGCCCCACAACTTCCACCCCCTCCCCACAAGTGCCACCTCCTGCCCCACAAGTGCCACCTCCCGCCCCACAACTTCCACCCCCTCCCCTCAAGTTACATCTCCTGCCCCACAAGTGCCAACACCTGACCCACAAGTGTCACCTCCTGCCCCACAACTTTACATTCCACCCCACAATTTCCACCTCCTGTCTTACAAGTTCCACTTCCTGCCCCACAAGTGCCAGCTCAGGCTTCACAAGTGCCAGCTCCTGCACCACATCATCCACTTCCCGCCCCACAAGTGCCACCTCCTGCCCAACAATTGCCATGTCTTACCCCACAGGTTCCAACTCCTGCCCCACAGGTGCCATTTCCTGCCCCACAAGTACCACCTCCTGTCTCACATGTGCCAACTCCTGCCCCACAAGTGCCATTTCCTGCCCCACAACTTCCACCTCCCGCCCCACAAATTCCAACTCCTGCCCCACAAGTTCCACCTCCTGCCCCACATCATCCACCTCCTGCCCCACATCATCCACCTCCTGCCCCACATCATCCACCTCCTGCCCCACATCATCCACCTCCTGCCCTACAAGTGCCAGCTCATTCCCCTGAAGTGCCAGCTCCTGCCCAACAAGTGCAACATTTTGCCACACCACTGCCACCTCCCCCCCCAAATAATCCACCTCCTGCCCCACAAGTGCCAGCTCATGCCCCACAAGTGCCACCTCTTGCCCCACAAGTGCCACCTCCTGCCCCACAATTGCCACCTCCTGCCCCACATCATCCACCTCCTCCCCCAAAAGTGACAATACCTGTTCCACACGTGCCACCTCCCGCCCCACAACTTCAACATCCCGCCACACAAGTGCCGACTCCTGGCAACGTGTGCCACATCGTGCCCCACAAGTGCCACCTACTGCCCCACATGTTCCACCTACCACCCCACAAATTCCACCTCATGCCCCACAAGTGCCAACTCCCAACCCACAAATGCCAAATCCTGCAATGCAACTTCCACCTCCTGCTCCACAAGTGCCACCTCCTGCCCCACATCGTCCACCTCCCACCCAACAAGTGCCACCACCTGCCCCACAAGTGCCAATTCCTGCCCCACAAGTGCCAGCTCATGCTTCACAAGTGCCAGCTCCTGCACTACATCATCCACTTCCTGCTCACAAGTGCCACCTCCTGACCGACAAAGACATCCTCCTGCCCCACAAGTGCCAATTTCTGCCCCACAAGTGCCAGGTCATGCCCCACAAGTGCCACATTATTCCACACCACTGCCTCCTCCCCCCCAAATAATCCACCTCCTGCCCCACAAGTGTCACTGACTGACCAACTTCCTCCTCCTGTCCCACAAGTGCCAGCTCCTGCCCCACAAGAGCCACTTCCTGCTCCACAAGTACCTCTTCCCTCCCAACAAGTTCCAATTTCCGCCCCACAAGTGCCACCTCCTGCCCCACATCATCCACCTCCCGCCCCACAATTGCCACCTCCCGCCCCAAAAGTGCCACCTCCTGCCCCACAAGTGCAACCTCCTGCCCCACAAGTGCAACCTCCTGCCCCACATCGTCCACCTCCCACCCAACAAGTGCCACCACCTGCCCCACAAGTGCCAATTCCTGCCCCACAAGTGCCAGTTCATGCCCCACAAGTGCCAGCTCCTGCACTACGTCATCCACTTCCTGCCCCACAAGTGCCACCTCCTGATCCACAAAGACATCCTCCTGCCCCATAAGTGCCAATTTCTGCCCCACAAGTGCCAGCTCATTCCCCTGAAGTGCCACATTTGTCCACACCACTGCCTCCTCCCCCCCAAATAATCCACCTCCTGCCCCACAAGTGTCACTGACTGACCAACTTCCTCCTCCTGACCCACAAGTGCCAGCTCCTGCCCCACAAGTGCCAGCTCCTGCCCCACAAGAGCCACTTCCTGTCCCACAAGTACCTCTTCCCTCCCAACAAGTTCCAATTTCCGCCCAACAAGTACCACCTCCTTCTGCACAAGTTCCACCTCCTGCCCTAAAAGCTCCATTTCCTGCCCCAGAAGTGCCACCTTCCGCCCCACAAGTGCCACCTCCTGCCCTACAACTTCCACCTCCCGCCCCACAAGTGCCACCTCCCGCCCTACAACTGCCAAACCCTGCCCCAAAACTTCCACCTCCTGCCCAACAATTTCCAACTCGTGCCCCAAAATTGCCACCTCCTGCCACACAAATGCCACCTTCTGCCTCAAAATGCCACCTCCTGCCCAACAACTCCAACCTCCCACCCCATACGTTCCACCTCCTGCCCAGCAACTCCAACCTCCCGCCCCACAAGTACCACCTCCTGCTCCTCAAGTTCCACCTCCTGCCACATAAGTTCCACCTTACGCCCCACAAGTGCCATCTCCTGCCCCAAAAGCTCAATTTCCTGCCCCATCAGTGCCACCTCCCGCACCACAAGTGCCACCTCCTGCCCCAGAAGTGCCAATTTCTGCCCCACAAGTGCCACTTCCCGCCTTACAAATTCCACCTCCCACCCCACAAGTTCCACCTCCTGCCCCAAAAGTGCCAATTCCTGCTTCACAAGTGCCAGCTCATGCTTCACAAATGCCAGCTCATGCCCCACATCATCAACTTCCTGCCCCACAAGTGCCACCTCTAACCCCACAAAGACAACCTCCTGCCCCACATCATCCACCTCCTGCCCCACAAGTGCCAATTCCTGCCCCACAAGTGCCAGCTCATGCCCCACAAGTGCCACCTCCTACCCCACAAAGACCACCTCCTGCCCCACATCATCCACCTCCTCCCCCACAAGTGACAATACCTGTTAGACAAGTGCAACCTCCAGCCCCACAACTTCAACATCCCACCACACAAGTGCCGACTCCTGGCAACGTGTGCCACATCCTGCCCCACAAGTGTCAACTCCTGCCCCACATCGTCCACCTCCCATCCAACAAGTGCCACCTCCTGCCCCACAAGTGCCAATTCCTGCCCCGCAAGTGCCAGCTCATGCTCCACAAGTGCCAGCTCCTGCCCCACATCATCCACCTCCTGCCCCACAAGTGCCACCTCCAGCCCCACAAGTGCCACATCCCTCCCCACAAGTGCCACCTCCTGCCTCACAAGTGCCACCTCCCGCCCCACAACTTCCACCCCCTCCCCACAAGTGCCACCTCCTGCCCCACAAGTGCCACCTCCCGCCCCACAACTTCCACCCCCTCCCCTCAAGTTACATCTCCTGCCCCACAAGTGCCAACACCTGACCCACAAGTGTCACCTCCTGCCCCACAACTTTACATTCCACCCCACAATTTCCACCTCCTGTCTTACAAGTTCCACTTCCTGCCCCACAAGTGCCAGCTCAGGCTTCACAAGTGCCAGCTCCTGCACCACATCATCCACTTCCCGCCCCACAAGTGCCACCTCCTGCCCAACAATTGCCATGTCTTACCCCACAGGTTCCAACTCCTGCCCCACAGGTGCCATTTCCTGCCCCACAAGTACCACCTCCTGTCTCACATGTGCCAACTCCTGCCCCACAAGTGCCATTTCCTGCCCCACAACTTCCACCTCCCGCCCCACAAATTCCAACTCCTGCCCCACAAGTTCCACCTCCTGCCCCACATCATCCACCTCCTGCCCCACATCATCCACCTCCTGCCCCACATCATCCACCTCCTGCCCCACATCATCCACCTCCTGCCCTACAAGTGCCAGCTCATTCCCCTGAAGTGCCAGCTCCTGCCCAACAAGTGCAACATTTTGCCACACCACTGCCACCTCCCCCCCCAAATAATCCACCTCCTGCCCCACAAGTGCCAGCTCATGCCCCACAAGTGCCACCTCTTGCCCCACAAGTGCCACCTCCTGCCCCACAATTGCCACCTCCTGCCCCACATCATCCACCTCCTCCCCCAAAAGTGACAATACCTGTTCCACACGTGCCACCTCCCGCCCCACAACTTCAACATCCCGCCACACAAGTGCCGACTCCTGGCAACGTGTGCCACATCGTGCCCCACAAGTGCCACCTACTGCCCCACATGTTCCACCTACCACCCCACAAATTCCACCTCATGCCCCACAAGTGCCAACTCCCAACCCACAAATGCCAAATCCTGCAATGCAACTTCCACCTCCTGCTCCACAAGTGCCACCTCCTGCCCCACATCGTCCACCTCCCACCCAACAAGTGCCACCACCTGCCCCACAAGTGCCAATTCCTGCCCCACAAGTGCCAGCTCATGCTTCACAAGTGCCAGCTCCTGCACTACATCATCCACTTCCTGCTCACAAGTGCCACCTCCTGACCGACAAAGACATCCTCCTGCCCCACAAGTGCCAATTTCTGCCCCACAAGTGCCAGGTCATGCCCCACAAGTGCCACATTATTCCACACCACTGCCTCCTCCCCCCCAAATAATCCACCTCCTGCCCCACAAGTGTCACTGACTGACCAACTTCCTCCTCCTGTCCCACAAGTGCCAGCTCCTGCCCCACAAGAGCCACTTCCTGCTCCACAAGTACCTCTTCCCTCCCAACAAGTTCCAATTTCCGCCCCACAAGTGCCACCTCCTGCCCCACATCATCCACCTCCCGCCCCACAATTGCCACCTCCCGCCCCAAAAGTGCCACCTCCTGCCCCACAAGTGCAACCTCCTGCCCCACAAGTGCAACCTCCTGCCCCACATCGTCCACCTCCCACCCAACAAGTGCCACCACCTGCCCCACAAGTGCCAATTCCTGCCCCACAAGTGCCAGTTCATGCCCCACAAGTGCCAGCTCCTGCACTACGTCATCCACTTCCTGCCCCACAAGTGCCACCTCCTGATCCACAAAGACATCCTCCTGCCCCATAAGTGCCAATTTCTGCCCCACAAGTGCCAGCTCATTCCCCTGAAGTGCCACATTTGTCCACACCACTGCCTCCTCCCCCCCAAATAATCCACCTCCTGCCCCACAAGTGTCACTGACTGACCAACTTCCTCCTCCTGACCCACAAGTGCCAGCTCCTGCCCCACAAGTGCCAGCTCCTGCCCCACAAGAGCCACTTCCTGTCCCACAAGTACCTCTTCCCTCCCAACAAGTTCCAATTTCCGCCCAACAAGTACCACCTCCTTCTGCACAAGTTCCACCTCCTGCCCTAAAAGCTCCATTTCCTGCCCCAGAAGTGCCACCTTCCGCCCCACAAGTGCCACCTCCTGCCCTACAACTTCCACCTCCCGCCCCACAAGTGCCACCTCCCGCCCTACAACTGCCAAACCCTGCCCCAAAACTTCCACCTCCTGCCCAACAATTTCCAACTCGTGCCCCAAAATTGCCACCTCCTGCCACACAAATGCCACCTTCTGCCTCAAAATGCCACCTCCTGCCCAACAACTCCAACCTCCCACCCCATACGTTCCACCTCCTGCCCAGCAACTCCAACCTCCCGCCCCACAAGTACCACCTCCTGCTCCTCAAGTTCCACCTCCTGCCACATAAGTTCCACCTTACGCCCCACAAGTGCCATCTCCTGCCCCAAAAGCTCAATTTCCTGCCCCATCAGTGCCACCTCCCGCACCACAAGTGCCACCTCCTGCCCCAGAAGTGCCAATTTCTGCCCCACAAGTGCCACTTCCCGCCTTACAAATTCCACCTCCCACCCCACAAGTTCCACCTCCTGCCCCAAAAGTGCCAATTCCTGCTTCACAAGTGCCAGCTCATGCTTCACAAATGCCAGCTCATGCCCCACATCATCAACTTCCTGCCCCACAAGTGCCACCTCTAACCCCACAAAGACAACCTCCTGCCCCACATCATCCACCTCCTGCCCCACAAGTGCCAATTCCTGCCCCACAAGTGCCAGCTCATGCCCCACAAGTGCCACCTCCTACCCCACAAAGACCACCTCCTGCCCCACATCATCCACCTCCTCCCCCACAAGTGACAATACCTGTTAGACAAGTGCAACCTCCAGCCCCACAACTTCAACATCCCACCACACAAGTGCCGACTCCTGGCAACGTGTGCCACATCCTGCCCCACAAGTGTCAACTCCTGCCCCACATCGTCCACCTCCCATCCAACAAGTGCCACCTCCTGCCCCACAAGTGCCAATTCCTGCCCCGCAAGTGCCAGCTCATGCTCCACAAGTGCCAGCTCCTGCCCCTCATCATCCACCTCCTGCCCCACAAGTGCCACCTCCTGACCCACAACATCAATCTCCAGCCCCACAAGAGCCGCCTCCTGCCCGACAAGTTACACCTGCTACAAGTTCCACAAGTGCCACCTCCCTGCTCACGAGTGCCACCTCCCGCCCCACATGTACCACCTCCTGCATCACAACTTCCACCTCCCGCCCCACATGTACCACCTCCTGCATCACAACTTCCACCTCCCGCCCCACATGTACCACCTCCTGCATCACAACTTCCACCTCCCGCCCCACAAGTTCCACCTCCTGCATCACAACTTCCACCTCCCGCCCCACATGTACCACCTCCTGCATCACAACTTCCACCTCCCGCCCCACATGTACCACCTCCTGCATCACAACTTCCACCTCCCGCCCCACATGTACCACCTCCTGCATCACAACTTCCACCTCCCGCCCCACAAGTTCCACCTCCTGCATCACAACTTCCACCTCCCGCCCCACATGTACCACCTCCTGCATCACAACTTCCACCTCCCGCCCCACAAATGCCACCTTCTGCCCTACAAGTGCTACCTCAGGACCCACAAGTGCCCCCTCCCGCTCCACAAGTGCCACGTCCTGCCCCACAAGTGCCACCTCCCGCCCCTCTATGGCCACCTCCTGCCCCACAAGTTACACCTCTTGCCCCACAACGTCGACCCCCGCCCCACATGTGCCACCACCTGACCCACAAGTGCCAACTCCTGCCCCACAAGTGCCATTTCCTGCACCACATTTGTCGCGTCCTGCCCCACAATTGCCGGCTCCTGCCCCACAACTTCAACCTCCAGTCACACAAGTGCCAACTCCTGCCCAACAAGTGCCACCTCCCGCCCCACAAGTGCCACCTCCCGCCCCACTACTTCCACGTCACACCCCAAATCTTCTTACCTTCCACCCCACAAGTGCCACCTCCTGCCCCAAACCTTCAACCTACTGCCCCACAACTGCCACTTCCCACCCAGCAATTGCCACCCCCCGCCCCACAAGTGCCTCCTCCCACCCCACAAGTGCCAACCCTTACCCCACAAGTGCTAACTCCTGCCCCACATCATCCACCAACCGCCCCACAAGTGTCACCTCCTGCCCCACAACTTCCAACTCCCACTCCACAAGTGCCACCTACTGCACAACAAATACCATCTCCTGCCCCACAAGTGCCACCTCCCACCCCACAAAGACAGCCTCCTGCCCCACATCATCCACCTCCTGCCCCACAAGTGCCAATTCCTGCCCCACAAGTGCCAGCTCATGCCCCACAAGTGCCAGCTCCTGCCCCACAACAGCCTCCTCCTGCCCCACAAGTGCCACCTCGCATCCCACAAGTGCCACATCCCGCCCCACAAGTTCCACCTCCTGCCCCACAAGTGCCACCTCCTGCCACACAAGTGTCAACTCATGCTCCACAAATGCCACCTCCTGCTCCACAAGTTCCACCTCTTGCCCCACAAGTGCCACCTCTTGCCCCACAAGTGCCAAATACTTCCCCACAACTTCCACCTCCTGCCCCACTAGTGCCAACTCCAATTCCACAAGTGCCACCTCCAGCCCTACAACTGCCACTTACAGCCCCACAAGTGCCACCTCCCGCCCAGCAACTTCAAAATCCCACCACACAAGTGCCAACTCCTGCCCGTGTGCCACATCCTGCCCCACAAGTGCCAACTCCTGCCGCACAACTGACAATTCCTGCCCCACAAGTGCCAGCTCATGCTGCACAAGTGCCAGCTCCTGACCAACAAAGACATCCTCCTGCCCCATAAGTGCCAATTTCTGCCCCACAAGTGCCAGCTCATTCCCCTGAAGTGCCACATTTGTCCACACCACTGCCTCCTCCCCCCCAAATAATCCACCTCCTGCCCCACAAGTGTCACTGACTGACCAACTTCCTCCTCCTGACCCACAAGTGCAACCTCCCTGCCCACGAGTGACACAATCTGCCCAAGTGCCACCTCCCGCCCCACAACTTCCACCTCCCGCCCCACAATTGTCACCTCCTGCCCCATAAGTGCCACCTCCCGCCCAACAATTGTGGCCACATGACAAACAAGTTCCACTTCCGCCCCACAAGTGCAACCTCCTGCCCAACAACTGCCATTTCTTACCCCACAGGTTCCAAATCCTACCCCACTGGTGCCATTTCCTGCCCCACAAGTGCCATTTCCCCCCCCACATGTGCCAACTCCTGCCTTACAAGTTTCACCTCCCACCCCACAAATTCCACCTCCCACCCCACAAGTTCCACGTCCTGCCCCAAAAGTGCCAATTCCTGCTTCACAAGTGCCAGCTCATGCTTCACAAATGCCAGCTCATGCCCCACATCATCAACTTCCTGCCCCACAAGTGCCAGCTCATGCCCCACAAGTGCCACCTCTTGCCCCACAGGTGCCACCTCCTGCCCCACATCATCCACCTCCTCCCCCACAAGTGACAATACCTGTTCCACAAGTGCCACCTCCCGCCCCACAACTTCAACATCCCGCCACACAAGTGCCGACTCCTGGCAACGTGTGCCACATCCTGCCCCACAAGTGCCAGCTCCTGCCGCACAACTGACAATTCCTGCCCCAAAAGTGCCAGCTCATGCTTCACAATTGCCAGCTCCTGCCCCACATCATCCACCTTCTGCCCCACAAGTGCCACCTCCTGACCGACAAAGACATCCTCCTGCCCCATAAGTGCCAATTTCTGCCCCACAAGTGCCAGCTCATTCCCCTGAAGTGCCACATTTGTCCACACCACTGCCTCCTCCCCCCCAAATAATCCACCTCCTGACCCACAAGTGTCACTGACTGACCAACTTCCTCCTCCTGACCCACAAGTGCAACCTCCTGCCTCACAAGTGCCAGCTCCTGCCCTACAAGAGCAACTTCCTGCCCCACAAGTACCTCTTCCCTCCAAACAAGTTCCAATTTCCACCCCACAAGTGCCACCTCCTGCCCCAAAAGTGCAACCTCCTGCCCCACATCGTCCACCTCCCACCCAACAAGTGCCACCACCTGCCCCACAAGTGCCAATTCCTGCCCCACAAGTGCCACATTTGTCCACACCACTGCCACCTCCCCCCCCAAATAATCCACCTCCTGACCCACAAGTGTCACTGACTGACCAACTTCCTCCTCCTGACCCACAAGTGCCAGCTCCTGCCCCACAAGTGCCAGCTCCTGCCCCACAAGAGCCACTTCCTGCCCCACAAGTACCTCTTCCCTCCCAACAAGTTCCAATTTCCGCCCAACAAGTACCACCTCCTTCTGCACAAGTTCCACCTCCTGCCATAAAAGCTCCATTTCCTGCCCCAGAAGTGCCACCTCCCGCCCCACAAGTGCCACCTCCTGCCCTACAACTTCCACCTCCTGGCCCACAAGTGCCACCTCCCGCCCTACAACTGCCAAACCCTGCCCCAAAACTTCCACCTCCTGCCCAACAATTTCCAACTCGTGCCCCACAAATGCCACCTTCTGCCTCAAAATGCCACCTCCTGCCCAACAACTCCAACCTCCCGCCCCACAAGTACAACCTCCTGCTCCACAAGTTCCACCTCCTGCCCCATATGTTCCACCTTACGCCCCACAAGTGCCATCTCCTGCCCCAAAAGCTCAATTTCCTGCCCCATCAGTGCCACCTCCCGCACCACAAGTGCCACCTCCTGCCCCAGAAGTGCCAATTTCTGCCCCACAAGTGCCACTTCCCGCCTTACAAATGCCACCTCCTGCCCCACAACTTTCACCTCCTGCCCCACAAGTGCAACCTCCCTGCCCACGAGTGACACAATCTGCCCAAGTGCCACATCCTCCTCACAACTTCCACCTCCCGCCCCACAAGTGCCACCTCCTGTCTCACAAGTGCAACCTCCCGCCCCACAACTTCCACAACCTGCCCCACAAGTGCCACCTCCCGTCACTCAACTTCCAACTCCCGCCCCACAAGTGCCACCTCCCGCCCTACAACTTCCACATCCCGCCCCACAACTTCCACCTCCTGCCTCACAAGTTCCACATCCTGCCCCACAACTTCATTCTCCCGCCCCACAACTTCCAACTCCTGGCCCACAAGTGCGACCTCCTGCCCCACCATTACCACCTCCTGCCCCACAATTTCCACAACCTGCTCCACAATTTCAACGTCCTGCCTTACAAGTGCCACATTCTGCCCCACAAGTGTAGGCTCCTGCTCCACAAGTGCCACCTCCCGAACCACAACCTCAACCTCTGGCCCCACAAGTCCCACCTCCTGCCCCACAAGTGCCACATCCCGCCCCACAAGTGCCACCTTCTGTTCCACAACTTCCAGCTCCTGCCCCACAAGTTATAACTCCTGCCCCACAAGTGTTGCATTTTGCCCCACAAGTGCCACCTCCTGCCCCAAAAGTGCCAATTTCTGCCCCACAAGTGCCACTTCCCGCCTTACAAATTCCACCCCCCACCCCACAAGTTCCACCTCCTGCCCCAAAAGTGCCAATTCCTGCTTCACAAGTGCCAGCTCATGCTTCAAAAATGCCAGCTCATGCCCCACATCAACTTCCTGCCCCACAAGTGCCACCTCTAACCCCACAAAGACAGCCTCCTGCCCCACATCATCCACCTCCTCCCCCACAAGTGACAATACCTGTTAGACAAGTGCAACCTCCAGCCCCACAACTTCAACATCCCGCCACACAAGTGCCGACTCCTGGCAACGTGTGCCACATCCTGCCCCACAAGTGTCAACTCCTGCCCCACATCGTCCACCTCCCATCCAACAAGTGCCACCTCCTGCCCCACAAGTGCCAATTCCTGCCCCCCAAGTGCCAGCTCATGCTCCACAAGTGCCAGCTCCTGCCCCTCATCATCCACCTCCTGCCCCACAAGTGCCACCTCCTGACCCACAACATCAATCTCCAGCCCCACAAGAGCCGCCTCCTGCCCGACAAGTTACACCTGCTACAAGTTCCACAAGTGCCACCTCCCTGCTCACGAGTGCCACATCCCGCCCCACATGTACCACCTCCTGCATCACAACTTCCACCTCCCGCCCCACAAGTTCCACCTCCTGCATCACAACTTCCACCTCCCGCCCCACATGTACCACCTCCTGCATCACAACTTCCACCTCCCGCCCCACATGTACCACCTCCTGCATCACAACTTACACCTCCCGCCCCACATGTACCACCTCCTGCATCACAACTTACACCTCCCGCCCCACATGTACCACCTCCTGCATCACAACTTACACCTCCCGCCCCAAGAATGCCACATCCTGCCCCACAAGTGCCACCTCGTGCCTCACAAGTGCCACCCCCCCAAGTGCCACCTCCCGCCCCACAAGTGCCACCTCCCATGCACAAGTGCCACATCCTGCCCCACAAGTGTCACCTCCTGCCCACAAGTGCCACCTTCCGCCCCACAAGTGCCACCTCACACCCCAACAGTGTCAACTTCCGCCCCACAAGTGCCACCTCACGCCCCACAACTTCCACATCCCGCCCCACAAGTGCCACCACCTGACCCACAATTGCCACCACCTGACCCACTAATGCAACTATGTGCCCCACAAGTGCCAACTCCTGCCCCACAAGTTCTACCTCCTGCCTTACAAGTGCCACCCCCTGCCTCACAACTTCCACCTCCCGCCCCACAAATGCCACCTCCTGCCCTACAAGTGCCACCTCAGGCCCCACAAGTGCCCCCTCCCGCTCCACAAGTGCCACGTCCTGCCCCACAAGTGCCATCTCCCGCCCCACAAGTGCCAATTCCAGCCCTAAAAGTGCCAGCTCATGCTTCACAATTGCCAGCTCCTGCCCCACATCATCCACCTCCTGCCCCCCAAGTGCCACCTCCTAACCCACAAGTGCCACCTCCTGCCCCACAAGTGCAACCTCCTGCCCCACAATTGCCACCTCCTGCCCCACAAGTGCCACCTCCCGCCCCACAAGTGCCATCTCCCGCCCCACAAGTGCCAAATCCTGACGTGCAACTTCCACCTCCTGCCCCACAAGTGCCACCTCCCGCCCCTTTATAGCCACCTCCTGCCCCACAAGTTACACCTCTTGCCCCACAAGTTCCACCTCTTGCCCCACAACGTCGACCCCCGCCCCACATGTGCCACCACCTGACCCACAAGTGCCAACTCCTGCCCCACAAGTGCCGGCTCCTGCCCCACAAGTGCTACCTCTCGCCCCACAACTTCAACCTCCAGCCACACAAGTGCCAACTCCTGCCC
This sequence comes from Coturnix japonica, assembly GCF_054131305.1. Taxonomy (NCBI): domain Eukaryota; kingdom Metazoa; phylum Chordata; class Aves; order Galliformes; family Phasianidae; genus Coturnix; species Coturnix japonica. The sequence continues at coordinate 838,122 of NC_140687.1, read as the reverse complement.
AACAAGTGCCACCTCCCGCCCCACAAGTGCCACCTCCCGCCCCACTACTTCCACGTCACACCCCAAATCTTCTTACCTTCCACCCCACAAGTGCCACCTCCTGCCCCAAACCTTCAAGCTACTGCCCCACAACTGCCACTTCCCACCCAGCAATTGCCACCCCCCGCCACACAAGTGCCTCCTCCCACCCCACAAGTGCCAACCCTTACCCCACAAGTGCTAACTCCTGCCCCACATCATCCACCAACCGCCCCACAAGTGCCACCTCCTGCACCACAAGTGCCACCTCCCGACCCACAACTTCCAGCTCCCGGCCCACAATTGCCACCTCCTGCCCCACAACTTCCATCTCCCACTCCACAAGTGCCACCTACTGCACAACAAATACCATCTCCTGCCCCATAAGTGCCATCTCCTGCCCCACAGGTGCCACCTACTGTTCCACATCATCCACCTCCTTCCCCACATCATCCACCTCCTGTTCCACAAATGTCACCTCCTGACCCACAACTTCCACATCCTGCCCCACAAGTGCCACCTCCTGCCCCACATAATCCACGTCCTGCTCCAAAATTGCCACCTCCTGCCCCACAAGTGCCACCTCCCACCCCACAAGTGCCACCTCCAGCCCCACCAGTTCCACCGCCCGCCCCACAAGTACCACCTCCTGACCCACAAGTGCCACTACGTGACCCACAATTGCCACCTCCCGTCTCACAATTGCAACTCTCGCCCAACAAGTGCCACCTCCTGCCCCACAATTGCCACCAACCCCCCAACAAGTGCCACCTCCCGCCCCACAAGTACCACATCCCACCCCACAAGTGCAACCTCCTGCCCCACAAGTGCCAACTCTCGCCCCACAAGTGCCAATTCCTGCCCCACAACATCCACCTCACGCTCCAAATGTGCCACCTCCTGCCCCACAAGTGCTACTTCCTGCCTTACAAGTGCCACTTCCCGCTGCACAAGTGACACCTCCAGCCCCACAGCTGCCACAGCCCGCCCCACAACTTCCACATCCCGCCTCACAACTGCAAGCTCCTGCCCCACAATTGCCACCTCCTACCACACAAGTGCCAACTCCTGCCCCACAAGTGCCACCTCATGTCCCTCAATTTTCACCTTATGCCCCAAAAGTGCCACCTCCCGCCCAACAAGTGCAACATCTCGCCCCACTAGTGCCACGTCCCGGCCCAAAATTGCTACCTCCTGCCCCACATCATCCACCTCCTGTTCCACAAATGTCACCTCCTGACCCACAACTTCCACCTCCTGCCCCACAAGTGCCACCTTCTGCCTCACAAGTGCCACCCCTTGCCCCACAAGTGCCACATCCCACCGCACAATTTCCACCTCTTGTTACACAAGTCCCACCTCCCGCCCAACAACAGCCTCCTCCTGCCCCACAAGTGCCAACTCCTGCCCCACAAGTGCCACCTCCCACCCCACAAGTGCCACGTCCTTCCCAATTGCCACGTCCTGTCCCACAAGTGCCACCTCCTGCCGTACAAGTGCCACCCTCTGCCCCACAATTGCCACTTCTTGCCCCACAATTGCCAATTCTTGCCCCACAACTTCCACCTCCCACCCCATAACTTCCACCTCCGTCCCACAGCTTCCACATCCTGCCCCACAAGTGCCCGATCCTGCCCCAGAAGTACCACCACCTGACCCACAAGTGCCAACTCCTGCCCCACAAGTGCCACATCCCGCCCCACAAGTGCTACCTCCTGCCTTACAAGTGCCCATTCCTGCTTCAAAAGTGCCAGCTCATGCTTCACAAATGCCAGCTCATGCCCCACATCATCACCTTCCTGCCCCACAAGTGCCACCTCCAACCCCACAAAGACAGCCTCCTGCCCCACATCATCCACCTCCTGCCCCACAAGTGCCAATTCCTGCCCCACAAGTGCCAGCTCATGCCCCACAAGTGCCAGCTCCTGCCCCACAAGTGCCAGCTCTTGCCTCACAGGTGCCACCTCCTGTCCCACAAAGTCCACCTCTTGCCCCACAAGTGCCAACTCCTGCCCCACAAGTGCCACCTCCCGCCAAACAACTGACACCACCTGCCCCACAAGTGCCACCTCCCACCAAACAACTGACACCTCCTGCCCCACAAGTGTCACCTCCTGCCCAACAAGTTCCACATCTTGACCTACAAGTGCCACCTCCTGCCCCATAAGTTTCACCTCTCGCCCAACAAATGCCACCACCTCCCCCAAAAGCGCCACCTCCTGCCCCACAGGTGCCATTTCCTGCCCCACAACATCCACCTCCCATGCACAAGTGCAACCTACTGCCCCACAACTTCCACCTCCTGCCCCACAAGTGCCACCTCCTGCCCCACAAGTGCCACCTGTCACCCTGCAAGTCCAGCTCCTCTCGCCCCACAAGTGCCAGCTCATGCTTCACAAGTGCCAGCTCCTGCCCCACATCATCAAATTCCTACCCCACAAGTGCCACCTCCAACCCCACAAAGACAGCCTCCTGCCCCACATCATCCACCTCCTGCCCCACAAGTGCCAATTCCTGCCCCACAATTGCCAGCTCATGCCCTTCAAGTGCCAGCACCTGCCCCACAAGTGCCACCTCTTGCTCAACAGGTGCCACCTCCCGCCCCACAAATGCCAAATCCTGCCCTGCAACTTCCACCTCCTGCCCCACAAGTGCCAATTCCTGCCCCACAAGTTCCAGCTCATGCTTCACAAGTGCCAGCTCCTGCCCCACATCATCCACTTCCTGCTCACATGTGCCACCTCCTGTCCGACAAAGACCACCTCCTGCCCCACATCATCCACCCCCTGCCCCACAATTGCCACCTCCTGCCCCACATCATCCACCCCCTGCCCCACAAGTGCCACCTCCTGCCCCACAACGACCACCCCCTGCACCAAAAGTGCCAATTCCTGCCCCACAAGTGCCAGCACCTTCCCAACAAGAGCCACTTCCTGCCCCACAAGTACCTCTTCCCTCACAACAAGTTCCAATTTCCGCCCCACAAGTGCCACTACCTGCCCCACAAATGCAACCTCCTGCCCCACAAGTGCCACCTTTCGCCCCACAAATGCCACCTCCCGCTCCACAACTTCCACCTCCTGCCCCACAAGTGCCACCTCCCGACCCACAAGTGCCACCTCATGCCCAACATCTACCACCTCCCACCCCACAACTTCCATCTCCTGGCCCACAAGTGCCACTTCCTGCCTCAAAAGAGCCACCTCCCGCCTCACAACTTCCACGTAATGTCCCATAAGTTCCACCTCCTGCCCCACAAGTTCCAGCTGCTGCTCCACATCATCCAACTCCCGCCCCACAAGTGCCATGTCCAGCCCCACAACATCTGCCTCCTGCCCCAAAAGTGTCAACTCCTGCCCCATAAGTTCCATATCCCGCCCCACAATTGCCACCTCCCACCCCACAAGTGCCACCTCCTGCCCCACAAGTTCCAACTCTCGTCTAACAAGTGCCACCTCCTGCCCAACATTTACCACCTCCCGCTCCACAAGTGCCACCTCCTGCCCAACAAGTGCCATTTCTTACCCCCACATGTTCCAACTCCTGCCCCACAGGTGCCATTTCCTGCCCCACAAGTACCACCTCCTGTCCCACATTTACCAACTCCTGCCCCACAAGTGCCATTTCCTGCCCCACATCTGTTGCATACCACCCCACAAATTCCACCTCCCGCCACACAAGTGCCACCTCCCGCTTCACAACTTCCACATCCTGCCCTACAAGTGCCACCTCCCGCCATAAAATGCCACCTCCCGTCCCTCTATCACCACCTCCTGCCCCACAAGTTACACCCCCACCCCACAGGTACCACCACCTGCCCCACAAGTACCACCTCCTGCAAACAAATGCCATTTCTTAAACCACAGGTCCAAACTCCTGCCCCACAAGTGCCACCTCCTGTCTCACAAGTGCAACCTCCCGCCCCACAACTTCCACAACCTGCCCCACAAGTGCCACCTCCCGTCACTCAACTTCCAACTCCCGCCCCACAAGTGCCACCTCCCGCCCTACAACTTCCACCTCCCGCACCACAACTTCCACCTCCTGCCTCACAAGTTCCACATCCCGCCCCGCAACTTCATTCTCCCGCCCCACAACTTCCAACTCCTGGCCCACAAGTGCGACCTCCTGCCCCACCATTACCACCTCCTGCCCCACAATTTCCACCTCCTGCCCCACAAGTGCCACAACCTGCTCCACAATTTCAACGTCCTGCCTTACAAGTGCCACATTCTGCCCCACAAGTGTAGGCTCCTGCTCCACAAGTGCCACCTCCCGAACCACAACCTCAACCTCTGGCCCCACAAGTCCCACCTCCCGCCCCACAAGTGCCACCTCCTGCCCCACATCATCCACCCCCTGCCCCACAAGTGCCACCTCCTGCCCCACAACGACCACCCCCTGCACCAAAAGTGCCAATTCCTGCCCCACAAGTGCCAGCACCTTCCCAACAAGAGCCACTTCCTGCCCCACAAGTACCTCTTCCCTCACAACAAGTTCCAATTTCCGCCCCACAAGTGCCACTACCTGCCCCACAAATGCAACCTCCTGCCCCACAAGTGCCACCTTTCGCCCCACAAATGCCACCTCCCGCTCCACAACTTCCACCTCCTGCCCCACAAGTGCCACCTCCCGACCCACAAGTGCCACCTCATGCCCAACATCTACCACCTCCCACCCCACAACTTCCATCTCCTGGCCCACAAGTGCCACTTCCTGCCTCAAAAGAGCCACCTCCCGCCTCACAACTTCCACGTAACGTCCCATAAGTTCCACCTCCTGCCCCACAAGTTCCAGCTGCTGCTCCACATCATCTAACTCCCGCCCCACAAGTGCCATGTCCAGCCCCACAACATCTGCCTCCTGCCCCAAAAGTGTCAACTCCTGCCCCATAAGTTCCATATCCCGCCCCACAATTGCCACCTCCCACCCCACAAGTGCCACCTCCTGCCCCACAAGTTCCAACTCTCGTCTAACAAGTGCCACCTCCTGCCCAACATTTACCACCTCCCGCTCCACAAGTGCCACCTCCTGCCCAACAAGTGCCATTTCTTACCCCACATGTTCCAACTCCTGCCCCACAGGTGCCATTTCCTGCCCCACAAGTACCACCTCCTGTCCCACATTTACCAACTCCTGCCCCACAAGTGCCATTTCCTGCCCCACATCTGTTGCATACCACCCCACAAATTCCACCTCCCGCTTCACAACTTCCACATCCTGCCCTACAAGTGCCACCTCCCGCCATAAAATGCCACCTCCCGTCCCTCTATCACCACCTCCTGCCCCACAAGTTACACCCCCACCCCACAGGTACCACCACCTGCCCCACAAGTACCACCTCCTGCAAACAAATGCCATTTCTTAAACCACAGGTCCAAACTCCTGCCCCACAAGTGCCACCTCCTGTCTCACAAGTGCAACCTCCCGCCCCACAACTTCCACAACCTGCCCCACAAGTGCCACCTCCCGTCACTCAACTTCCAACTCCCGCCCCACAAGTGCCACCTCCCGCCCTACAACTTCCACCTCCCGCACCACAACTTCCACCTCCTGCCTCACAAGTTCCACATCCCGCCCCACAACTTCATTCTCCCGCCCCACAACTTCCAACTCCTGGCCCACAAGTGCGACCTCCTGCCCCACCATTACCACCTCCTGCCCCACAATTTCCACCTCCTGCCCCACAAGTGCCACAACCTGCTCCACAATTTCAACGTCCTGCCTTACAAGTGCCACATTCTGCCCCACAAGTGTAGGCTCCTCCTCCACAAGTGCCACCTCCCGAACCACAACCTCAACCTCTGGCCCCACAAGTCCCACCTCCCGCCCCACAAGTGCCACATCCCGCCCCACAAGTGCCACCACCCGCCCCACAAGTGCCACCTTCTGTTCCACAACTTCCACCTCCTGCCCCACAAGTTATAACTCCTGCCCCACAAGTGTTGCATTTTGCCCCACAAGTGCCACCTCCCGCCTCACAAGTGCCACCTCCCGACCCACAAGTGCCAACTCCTGCCCCGCAACTTCCATCTCCTGCTCCACAAGTGCCACCTCGAACCGCACAATTGCCACCTCCTTCCCCATATCAACCACCTCCCATCCAACAAGTGCCACCTCCTGCCCCACAAGTGCCAGTTCATGCCCCACAAGTGCCAGCTCATGCTTCACAAGTGCCAGCTCCAGCCCCTCATCATCCACCTCCTGCTCCACAAGTGCCACCTCCTGCCCCACAATGACCACCTCCTGCCCCACATCATCCACCCCCTGCGCCACAAGTGCCAATTCCTGCCCTACAAGGGCCAGCTCATTCCCCTGAAGTGCCACCTCCTGCCCCAGAAGTGACACTGACCGCCCAACTTCCTCCTCCTGACACACAACTGCAACCTCCTGCCCCACAAGTGCCACCTTCTGCCCCACAAGTGCCACCTCCTGCCCCACAAGTGCCACCACCCTCCCCAAAATGCCAACTCCCGCCCCACAAGTGCCACGTCCAGCCCCACAACTTCCACCTCCTGCCCCAAAAGTATCAACTCCTGCCCCATAAGTTCCATATCCCACCCCACAAGTGCCACTACCTGCCCCACTAGTGCCATCTCCATTTCCATAGGTGCCACCTCCCGCCCCACAACTTCCACGTAACGCCCCATAAGTTCCACCTCCTGCCCAACAAGTGCCACCTCTCGGCCCACAAGGACCACCTCCTGCCCCACAAGTGCCACCTCCTGCCCCACAAGTGCCACCTCCTGCCCCACAAGTGCCAAATACTTCCCCACAACTTCCACCTTCTGCCGCACTAGTGCCAATTCCAATTCCACAAGTGCCACCTCCCACACCACAAGTGCCACCACCTGACCCACAAGTGCCAACTCCTGCCCCACAAGTGCCATTTCTTGCCCCACAAGTGCCACCTCCTGCCCACAAGTGCCATTTCCTGCCCTACAACTTCCACCTCCTGCCCCACAAGAGCCAGTTCCAGCCCCACAAATGCCACCTCCTGCCCCACAACTTCAACATCCCGCCATACAAGTGCCACCTCCTGCCCAATGTGTGCCACATCCTGCCCCACAAGTGCCAAATCCTGCCCCGCAACTTTTACCTCCTGCTCCACAAGTGCCAACTCCTGCCCCACATCATCCACCTCCTGCCCCACAAGTGCCACCTCCAGCCCCACAAGTGCCACATCCCTCCCCACAAGTGCCACCTCCTGCCCCACAAGTGCCACCTCCCGCCCCACAACTTCCACCCCCTCCCCTCAAGTTACATCTCCTGCCCCACAAGTGCCAACACCTGACCCACAAGTGCCACCTCCTGCCCCACAACTTTACATTCCGCCCCACAATTTCCACCTCCTGTCTTACAAGTTCCACTTCCTGCCCCACAAGTGCCAGCTCAGGCTTCACAAGTGCCAGCTCCTGCACCACATCATCCACTTCCCGCCCCACAAGTGCCACCTCCTGCCCAACAATTGACATTTCTTACCCCACAGGTTCCAACTCCTGCCCCACAGGTGCCATTTCCTGCCCAACAAGTACCACCTCCTGTCCCACATGTGCCAACTCCTGCCCCACAAGTGCCATTTCCTGCCCCACAACTTCCACCTCCCGCCCCAGAAGTGCCAGTTCCTGTCCCACAAGTGCCACCTACCACGCCACAAATTCCACCTCCTGCCCCGCCATGACCACCTCCTGCCCCACATCATCCACCTTCTGCCCCACAAGTGCCACCTCCTGCCCCACAAGTGCCAATTCCTGCCCTACAAGTGCCAGCTCATTCCCCTGAAGTGCCAGCTCCTGCCCCACAAGTGCCACATTTTGCCACACCACTGCCACCTCCCCCCCCAAATAATCCACCTTCTGCCCCACAAGTGTCACTGACCGCCCAACTTCCTCCTCCTGACCCACAAGTGCAACCTCCTGCCCCACAACTTCAACATCCCGCCACACAAGTGCCGACTCCTGCCCAACATGTGCCACATCCTGCCCCACAAGTGCCAACTCCTGCCCCACATCGTCCACCTCCCACCCAGCAAGTGCCACCTCCTGCCCCACAAGTGCCAAATCCTGCCCTACATGTGCCAGCTCATGCCCCACAAGTGCCAGTTCCTGTCCCACATCATCCACCTTCTGCCCCACAAGTGCCACCTCCTGCCCCACAACGACCACCTCCTGCCCCACATCATCCACCCCCTGCACCACAAGTGCCAATTCATGCCCTACAAGTGCCAGCTCACTCCCCTGAAGTGCCAGCTCCTGCCCCACTATGCCACCTCCTGTCCCACATGTGCTAACTCCTGCCCCACAAGTGCCATTTTCAGCCCCACAACTTCTACCTCACGGCCCACAAGAGCCAGTTCCAGCCCCACAAATGCCACCTCCCGCCCCACAACTTCAACATCCCGCCACAGAAGTGCCACCTCCTGCCCCACAAGTGCCAAATCCTGTTCTGCATCTTCCAACTCCTGCTCCACAAGTGCCACCTCCTGCCCCACATCATCTACCTCCCACCCCACAAGTGCCACCTCCTGCCCCTCAAGTTACATCTCCCGCCCCACAAGTGCCACCTCCTGCCTCAAAACTTCCAACTCCCACCACAACAATTTCCACCTCCTGTCTTACAAGTTCCACTTCCGCCCCACAAGTGCCACCTCCAGCCCCATAAGTGCCCCACAACATCCACCTGTGCCCTACAAATTTCCGGCTCCACATCATCCAACTCCAGCCCCACAAGCGCCACCTCCTGCACAAAAAGATCCACCTCAAGCCCCACAGGTGCCACCTCCCGCCCCACAACTTCCACCTCCCGCCCCACAATTGCCACCTCCTGCCCCATAAGTGCCACATCCCGCCCAACAATTGTGGCCACATGAAAAACAAGTTCCACTTCCGCCCCACAACTGCCACCTCCTGCCCAACAAGTGCCATTTCTTACCCCACAGGTTCCAAATCCTACCCCACTGGTGCCATTTCCTGCCCCACAAGTGCCATTTCCCCCCCCACATGTGCCAACTCCTGCCTTACAAGTTTCACCTCCCACCCCACAAATTCCACCTCCCACCCCACAAGTTCCACCTCCTGCCCCACAAGTGCCAATTCCTGCTTCACAAGTGCCAGCTCATGCTTCACAAATGCCAGCTCATGCCCCACATCATCAACTTCCTGCCCCACAAGTGCCACCTCTAACCCCACAAAGACAGCCTCAAGCCCCACATCATCCACCTCCTGCCCCATAAGTGCCAATTCCTGCCCCACAAGTGCCAGCTCATGCCCCACAAGTGCCACCTCCTGCCCCACAAGTGCCACCTCCTGCCCCACATCATCCACCTCCTCCCCCAAAAGTGACAATACCTTTTCCACAAGTGCCACCTCCCGCCCCACAACTTCAACATCCCGCCACACAAGTGCCGACTCCTGGCAACGTGTGCCACATCCTGCCCCACAAGTGCCAGCTCCTGCCCCACATGTTCCACCTACCATCCCACAAATTCCACCTCATGCCCCACAAGTGCCAACTCCCAACCCACAAATGCCAAATCCTGCAATGCAACTTCCACCTCCTGCTCCACAAGTGCCACCTCCTGCCCCACATCGTCCACCTCCCACCCAACAAGTGCCACCACCTGCCCCACAAGTGCCAATTCCTGCCCCACATGTGCCAGCTCATGCTTCACAAGTGCCAGCTCCTGCACTACATCATCCACTTCCTGCTCACAAGTGCCACCTCCTGACCGACAAAGACATCCTCCTGCCCCATAAGTGCCAATTTCTGCCCCACAAGTGCCAGCTCATTCCCCTGAAGTGCCACATTATTCCACACCACTGCCTCCTCCCCCCCAAATAATCCACCTCCTGCCCCACAAGTGTCACTGACTGACCAACTTCCTCCTCCTGACCCACAAGTGCCAGCTCCTGCCCCACAAGTGCCAGCTCCTGCCCGACAAGAGCCACTTCCTGCCCCACAAGTACCTCTTCCCTCCCAACAAGTTCCAATTTCCGCCCAACAAGTACCACCTCCTTCTGCACAAGTTCCACCTCCTGCCCTAAAAGCTCCATTTCCTGCCCCAGAAGTGCCACCTCCCGCCCCACAAGTGCCACCTCCTGCCCTACAACTTCCACCTCCTGGCCCACAAGTGCCACCTCCCGCCCTACAACTGCCAAACCCTGCCCCAAAACTTCCACCTCCTGCCCAACAATTTCCAACTCGTGCCCCACAATTGCCACCTCCTGCCACACAAATGCCACCTTCTGCCTCAAAATGCCACCTCCTGCCCAACAACTCCAACCTCCCGCCCCACAAGTACCACCTCCTGCTCCACAAGTTCCACCTCCTGCCCCATAAGTTCCACCTTACACCCCACAAGTGCCATCTCCTGCCCCAAAAGCTCAATTTCCTGCCCAATGTATTCCTATGGGTACCTATGGGTTTCAAAGTGGTCCCTATGTGCCTCTATGGGGTCTCTTATGGGTCTCAGCGAGGTCCCTATGTGTCTCTACGGGTCTCACTGTCCCCCACTGAAATCCATGGGGTCCCTATGTGTCCCAATGTCCCCCTATTGGTCCCAGTGTCAGCCTATGGTTCACAATGTGTCCCTATGTGTCCCAATGTCCCTCCTATGTGTTGCTAAGTGTCTCCATGGGGTCTCTTATGAGTATCTCTGGGCCAAAATATCTACCTATTGGTATCCATAGGTTACATTACGTCCCTATGTGCCTCTATGGGGTCTCTTATGGGTATCAGTGGAGCCCCTATGTGTCTCTACGGGTCTCAGTGTTCCCCACTGTAATCCATGGGGTCCCTCTGTGTCCAAATGTCCACACTATGGGTTGCTAAGTACCTCTATGGGGTCTCTATGTGGTCTCTTATGGGTATCTCTGGGCCCAAATGTATTCCTATGGGTATCTATGGGTTTCAATGTGGTCCCTATGTGCCTCTATGGGTCTCACTGTCCCCCACCTTAATCCATGGGGTCTCTATGTGTCCCAATGTCCCCCTATGGGTCCCAGTGTCTCCCTATGGGTCACTATGTGTCCCTGTGTGTCCCAATATCCCCCCTATGGGTAGCTATGTGCCTCTATGGGGTCTCTTATTTGTATCTATGGGCTTAAATGTCCTCCTATAAGTATCTATGGGTTTCAATGTGGTCCCTATGTGCCTCTATGGGGTCTCTTATGGGTCTCAGCGAGGTCCCTATGTGTCTCTACGGGTCTCACTGTCCCCCACTGAAATCCATGGGGTCCCTATGTGTCCCAATGTCCCCCTATTGGTCCCAGTGTCAGCCTATGGTTCACAATGTGTCCCTATGTGTCCCAATGTCCCTCCTATGTGTTGCTAAGTGTCTCCATGGGGTCTCTTATGAGTATCTCTGGGCCAAAATATCTACCTATTGGTATCCATAGGTTACATTACGTCCCTATGTGCCTCTATGGGGTCTCTTATGGGTATCAGTGGAGCCCCTATGTGTCTCTACGGGTCTCAGTGTTCCCCACTGTAATCCATGGGGTCCCTCTGTGTCCAAATGTCCACACTATGGGTTGCTAAGTACCTCTATGGGGTCTCTATGTGGTCTCTTATGGGTATCTCTGGGCCCAAATGTATTCCTATGGGTATCTATGGGTTTCAATGTGGTCCCTATGTGCCTCTATGGGTCTCACTGTCCCCCACCTTAATCCATGGGGTCTCTATGTGTCCCAATGTCCCCCTATGGGTCCCAGTGTCTCCCTATGGGTCACTATGTGTCCCTGTGTGTCCCAATATCCCCCCTATGGGTAGCTATGTGCCTCTATGGGGTCTCTTATTTGTATCTATGGGCTTAAATGTCCTCCTATAAGTATCTATGGGTTTCAATGTGGTCCCTATGTGCCTCTATGGTGTCTCTTATGGGTCTCAGCAGAGTCTCTATGTGTCTCTACGGGTATCACTGTCCCCCACTGTAATCCATGGTGTCCCTATGTGTCCCAATGTCACCCTATGGGTCCCAGTGTCTCCCTAAGGGTCACTATGTGTCCATATGTGTCCCAATATCCCCCCTATGGGTTGCTATGTGCCTCTATGGGTTCTCTATGGGGCTCTATGGGGTGCCTATGGAGCTCTATGGGGTTCTATGGGGCGTTCTGAGGTTTCTATGGGGTGTCTATGGAACGCTATGGTGTGTCTATGTGGCAAAATGAGTTTCTATGGGTGGCTGTGGGAGCTCTATGGGGCACAGTGGGTTGCCTACAGGACTCTATGGGATGTCTATGGGGATCTATGGCGCGGCTATATGTCCCTATGTGGTGTCTATGTGGCACTATGTTTTGCTATGGGGTGCTGTGAGGCACTATGGGGTGCTATGGGGCTCTATGGAGCAGTATAGGGTGTCTATGGGTCCCTATGGGGTGCAATGGGGCGCTGTGGGGCACAAGGGAGTGTCTATGAGGCTCCATGGGCTGCTATGGGGCACTGTGGAGTAGCTATGGGATCATTTGGGGTCTCTTTGTGCCCCTATGGGGCGCTATGGGTCACTATGTGGTGTCTATGGGGCTCTATGGGGTGGCTATGCGGTGCTGTAGGGTGGCTATGGGGTGCTTTGGTGTATCCTTGGGTTCCTATGGGGCGCTATGGGTGACTATGGGGTGCTATGGTTTGCTATGGGGCTCTATGCGAAAGAATGGGGTCTCTATGGGGCTCTATGAGGTCCCTATGGGGCTCTATGGTGAGTATATGGGGTGTTTTTGGAGATCTATGGGTTGTCTGTGGGGCTCTATGGGATCTGCATGGGGTCTGTATGGGGTTCAGTGGGTCTCTATGGGGCTCTATGGGGTGTCTACAGGCACTATGGGGCGATATGGGTTGTCTATGTGGTTCAATTGGGCTCTATGGTGTGGCTGTAGGGCCTTATGTGGTGTCTATGGGGCACTGTTGGCTGCTATGGGGTGCTTTGGGGAACTATGGGATGAAATGGGGTGCTGTGGGGCACAATGGAGTGTCTATGAGGCTCCATGGGCTGCTATGGGGCACTATGGAGTAGCTATGGGGTGCTATGGTGTGATTTGGGCCGCTATGGGTCACTATGGGTAACTATGTGGTGTCTATGGGGCTCTATGGGGTGGCTATGCGGTGCTGTAGGGTGGCTATGGGGTGCTTTGGGGTATCCTTGGGTTCCTATGGGGCGCTATGGGTGACTATGTGGTGCTATGGTTTGCTATGGGGCTCTATGCGGAAGAATGGGGTCTCTATGGGGCGCTATGAGGTCCCTATGGGGCTCTATGTGGAGTCTCTGGGGTGTCTTTGGGGATCTATGGGTTGTCTGTGGGGCTCTATGGGGTCTGCATGGGGTCTGTATGGGGTTCAGTGGGTCTCTATGGGGTGTCTACAGGCACTATGGGGCGATATGGGGTGTCTATGTTGTTCAATTGGGCTCTATGGTGTGGCTGTAGGGCCTTATGTGGTGTCTATGGGGCACTGTGGGCTGCTATGGGGTGCTGTGGTGAACTATGGGGTGTCTATGGGGCTCTATGGAGCAGTATGCTGTGTCTATGGGTCCCTATGGGGTGCAATGGGGTGCTCTGGGGCACAATGGAGTGTCTATGAGGCTCCATGGGCTGCTATGGGGCACTATGGAGTAGCTATGGGGTGCTATGGGGTCTCTTAGGGCCCCTATGGGTCACTATGGGGTGCCTATGGGGCTCTATGGGGTATCTTTGTGTTCCTATGGGGCGCTATGGGTGACTATGGGGTCGCTATGGGTTTCTTTGAGGCACTATGGGTCTCAATGGGGTCTCTATGGGTCTCAATTTATCCTTATGGCTCCCAATGACTGTCTATGGGTCTCTATGTGTCCCTATGGGTCCCAGTGTCTCTCTATGTGTCCCTATGGGTCCCAGTGTCTCTCTATGGGTCCCAATGTCTTCCTCTGGATCTCTATGGGTCCCTATGGGTCCCAGTGTCTCTCTATGTCCCCCTGTCTAGGTGGTAACTATACAGATGGTAACAAAGATGGTAACAAATGTACAGAGGTTCTAAGCGAGAGAGAAACTCACCAGTGGTGATGCCTTCGCTGAGGAAGCTGGGGCGGTCTTCACTGCAGAGCGATGTCCAAGAGATGCTGCCTCACAGAATCACAGAATTCTCAAGGTTGGAAAAGGGCTGCCAGCTTTTGTAGGAGAATAGCATGGGAGACAGTTGTGAAGGCTTTGCTGAAGTCCAAGTAGAGCACATCAACAGCCTTTCTTTCTTTCCTTCATCCATCAGATGGGTCACAGGATCGTAGAAGGAGATCAGATTGGTCAAGCAGGAGCTGCCCTTCACGAACCCATGCTGGCTAGGTCTGATCTCCTGCTCATCCCACACCTGCCGCATCTGTCATCTCCCTCAAGACAATTCGTTCCATTCCCTTCCCTGGCACCGAGGTCAGGCTAACAGGCCTGGAGTTGCCCGGATCCTCCTGACAACCTTGCTTGGAAATGGGAGTCACGTTGGCAAGCCTCCAGTCTTCTGGGACCTCACCCGGTAACAGGGAGCTCGGAAAGATAATGGAAAGCGGCTCGAGTGAGGGTCAGCCCTTAAATGAGGTCTCAGAGGAGGTGGAGTCGAGCTCCAGCCCTCCCGGGAGCACAGCTCCATTACTCTCACCTGTGCTCCCGCAGCTGACCCCACACTTGCCTCAGCTGATTAATCAGAGGTTCAGGCTGTGATTACCAATCTCCCACACAGCCCCTGTGGGTCCCAATGTTTCCCTATGGATCTCTGGGTGTCCCTATAGGACTCTATGGGGTTATTATGCCTCTAAATGGGTCCCTATGTGTCTCTATGTCTCTCTATGGGGTCCCTATGTGTCCCAATGTCCCCCTATGGATCTCTATGTATCCATATGGGTCCCAGTGACTCCCTTTGGGTCACTAATGAGTCACTATGTGTCCCAAAGTCTCCCCTATGGGTTGCTATGTGCCTCTGTGGGGTCTCTTATGGCTATCTCTGGACCCAAATGTATTCCTATGGGTACCTATGGGTTTCAATGTGGTCCCTATGTGCCTCTATGGGGTCTCTTATGGGTCTCAGCAGTGTCCCTATGTGTCTCTATGGGTCTCACTGTCCCCCACTGTAATCCATGGGATCCCTATGTGTCCCAATGTCCCCCTATGGGTCACTATGTGTACCTATGTGTCCCAATGTCCCCCCTATGGGTTGCTATGTGCCACTATGGGGTCTCTATGGGGTCTCATAGATATCTCTGGGCCCAAATGTCTTCCTATTGGTATCTATGGGTTTCAATGCAGTCCCTATGTGCCTCTATGGGGTCTCTTATGGGTCTCAGCGAGGTCCCTATGTGTCTCTATGGGTCTCACTGTCCCCCACTGAAATCCATGTGGTCCCTATGTGTCCCAGTGTCCCCCTATTGGTCCCAGTGTCAGCCTATGGGTCACAATGTGTCCCTATGTGTCCCAATGTCCCTCCTATGTGTTGCTAAGTGTCTCCATGGGGTCTCTTATGAGTATCTCTGGGCCAAAATATCTACCTATTGGTATCCATAGGTTACATTACGTCCCTATGTGCCTCTATGGGGTCTGTTAAGGGTTACAGCGGAGTCCCTATGTGTCTCTATGGGTCTCACTATACCCCACTATGTTCCATGGGGTCCCTATGTGTCCCAATATACCCCTATGGGTCCCAGTGTCTCCCTATGGATCACTATGTGTTCCTAAGTGCCGAATGTCCCCCCTGTGTGTCCCAATGGCTGCCTTTGGGGTTTCTATGGGGTCTATTATTGGTATCTCTGGGCCCAAATGTCTTCCTATGGGTATCTATGGGTTTCAATGTGGTCCCTATGTGCCTCTATGGGTCTCACTGTCCCCCACCTTAATCCATGGGATCTCTATGTGTCCCAATGTCCCCCTATGGATCCCAGTGTCTCCCTATGGGTCACTATGTGTCCCTATGTGTCTCAGTATACCCCCTATGTGTAGCTATGTGCCTCTATGGGGTCTCTTATTTGTATCTATGGGCTTAAATGTCCTCCTATAGGTATCTATGGGTTTCAATGTGGTCCCTATGTGCCTCTATGGGGTCTCTTATGGGTCTCAGCAGAGTCTCTATGTGTCTCTACGGGTATCACTGTCCCCCACTGTAATCCATGGTGTCCCTATGTGTCCCAATGTCACCCTATGGGTCCCAGTGTCTCCCTATGGGTCACCATGTTTCCCTATGTGTCCCAATGTCCCCCCTATGGGTTGCTATGTGCCTCTATGGGTTCTCTATGGGGCTCTATGGGGTGCCTATGGAGCTCTATGGGGTTCTATGGGGCGTTCTGAGGTTTCTATGGGGTATCTATGGAACGCTATGGTGTGTCTATGTGGCAAAATGAGTTTCTATGGGTGGCTATAGGAGCTCTATGGGGCACAATGGGTTGCCTACAGGACTCTATGGGATGTCTATGGGGCTCTATGGCGCGGCTATATGTCCTTATGTGGTGTCTATGTGGCACTATGTTGTGCTATGGGGTGCTGTGAGGCACTATGGTATGCTATGGGGCTCTATGGAGCAGTATAGGGTGTCTATGGGTCCCTATGTGGTGCAATGGGGCGCTGTGGGGCACAAGGGAGTATCTATGAGGCTCCATGGGCTGCTATGGGGCACTGTGGAGTAGCTATGGGATGATTTGGGGTCTCTTTGTGCCCCTATGGGGCGCTATGGGTCACTATGTGGTGTCTATGGGGCTCTATGGGGTGGCTATGCGGTGCTGTAGGGTGGCTATGGGGTGCTTTGGGGTATCCTTGGGTTCCTATGGGGTGCTATGGGTGACTATGGGGTGCTATGGTTTGCTATGGGGCTCTATGCGGAAAAATGGGGTCTCTATGGGGCGCTATGAGGTCCCTATGGGGCTCTATGTGGAGTCTATGTGGTGTCTTTGGGGATCTATGGGTTTTCTGTGGGGCTCTATGGGGTCTGCATGGGGTCTGTATGGGGTTCAGTGGGTCTCTATGGGGCTCTATGGGGTGTCTACAGGCACTATGGGGCGATATGGGGTGTCTATGTGGTTCAATTGGGCTCTATGGTGTGGCTGTAGGGCCTTATGTGGTGTCTATGGGGCACTGTGGGCTGCTATGGGGTGCTGTGGGGAACTATGCGGTGTCTATGGGGCTCTATGGAGCAGTATGCTGTGTCTATGGGTCCCTATGGGGTGCAATGGGGTGCTGTGGGGCACAATGGAGTGTCTATGAGGCTCCATGGGCTGCTATGGGGCACTATGGAGTAGCTATGGGGTGCTCTGTGGTCTCTTTGGGCCCCTATGGGTCACTATGTGGTGTCTATGGGGCTCTATGGGGTGGCTATGCGGTGCTGTAGGGTGGCTATGGGGTGCTTTGGGGTATCCTTGGGTTCCTATGGGGCGCTATGAATGACTATGTGGTGCTATGGTTTGCTATGGGGCTCTATGCGGAAGAATGGGGTCTCTATGGGGCGCTATGAGGTCCCTATGGGGCTCTATGGGGAGTCTATGGGGTGTCTTTGGGGATCTATGGGTTGTCTGTGGGGCTCTATGGGGTCTGCATGGGGTCTGTATGGGGTTCAGTGGGTCTCTATGGGGCTCTATGGGGTGTCTACAGGCACTATGGGGCGATATGGGGTGTCTATGTGGTTCAATTGGGCTCTATGGTGTGGCTGTAGGGCCTTATGTGGTGTCTATGGGGCACTGTGGGCTGCTATGGGGTGCTGTGGGGAACTATGCGGTGTCTATGGGGCTCTATGGAGCAGTATGCTGTGTCTATGGGTCCCTATGGGGTGCAATGGGGTGCTGTGGGGCACAATGGAGTGTCTATGAGGCTCCATGGGCTGCAATGGGGCACTATGGAGTAGCTATGGGGTGCTCTGGGGTCTCTTTGGGCCCCTATGGGTCACTATGGGTCACTATGTGGTGTCTATGGGGCTCTATGGGGTGGCTATGCGGTGCTGTAGGGTGGCTATGGGGTGCTTTGGGGTATCCTTGGGTTCCTATGGGGCGCTATGGGTGACTATGTGGTGCTATGGTTTGCTATGGGGCTCTATGCGGAAGAATGGGGTCTCTATGGGGCGCTATGAGGTCCCTATGGGGCGCTATGGGGAGTCTATGGGGTGTCTTTGGGGATCTATGGGTTGTCTGTGGGGCTCTATGGGGTCTGCATGGGGTCTGTATGGGGTTCAGTGGGTCTCTATGGGGTGTCTATGTTGTTCAATTGGGCTCTATGGTGTGGCTGTAGGGCCTTATGTGGTGTCTATGGGGCACTGTGGGCTGCTATGTGGTGCTGTGGGGAACTATGGGGTGTCTATGGGGCTCTATGGAGCAGTATGCTGTGTCTATGGGTCCCTATGGGGTGCAATGGGGTGCTGTGGGGCACAATGGAGTGTCTATGAGGCTCCATGGGCTGCTATGGGGCACTATGGAGTAGCTATGGGGTGCTATGGGGTCTCTTTGGGCCTCTATGGGTCACTATGGGTCACTATGTGGTGTCTATGGGGCTCTATGTGGTGGCTATGCGGTGCTGTAGGGTGGCTATGGGGTGCTTTGGGGTATCCTTGTGTTCCTATGGGGCGCTATGGGTGACTATGGGGTGCTATGGTTTGCTATGGGGCTCTATGCGGAAGAATGTGGTCTCTATGGGGCGCTATGGGGTCCTTATGGGGCTCTATGGGGAGTCTATGGGGTGTCTTTGGGGATCTATGGGTTGTCTGTAGGGCTCTATGGGGTCTGCATGGGGTCTGTATGGGGTTCAGTGGGTCTCTATGGGGTGTCTATGTTGTTCAATTGGGCTCTATGGTGTGGCTGTAGGGCCTTATGTGGTGTCTATGGGGCACTTTGGGCTGCTATGGGGTGCTGTGGGGAACTATGCGGTGTCTATGGGGCTCTATGGAGCAGTATGCTGTGTCTATGGGTCCCTATGGGGTGCAATGGGGTGCTGTGGGGCACAATGGAGTGTCTATGAGGCTCCATGGGCTGCTATGGGGCACTATGAAGTAGCTATGGGGTGCTCTGGGGTCTCTTTGGGCCCCTATGGGTCACTATGGGTCACTATGTGGTGTCTATGGGGCTCTATGGGGTGGCTATGCGGTGCTGTAGGGTGGCTATGGGGTGCTTTGGGGTATCCTTGGGTTCCTATGGGGCGCTATGGGTGACTATGTGGTGCTATGGTTTGCTATGGGGCTCTATGCGGAAGAATGGGGTCTCTATGGGGCGCTATGAGGTCCCTATGCGGCTCTATGGGGAGTCTATGTGGTGTCTTTGGGGATCTATGGGCTGTCTGTGGGGCTCTATGGGGTCTGCATGGGGTCTGTATGGGGTTCAGTGGGTCTCTATGGGGCTCTATGGGGTGTCTACAGGCACTATGGGGTGTCTATGTGGTTCAATTGGGCTCTATGGTGTGGCTGTAGGGCCTTATGTGGTGTCTATGGGGCACTGTGGGCTGCTATGGGGTGCTGTGGGGAACTATGGGGTGTCTATGGGGCTCTATGGAGCAGTATGCTGTGTCTATGGGTCCCTATGGGGTGCAATGGGGTGCTGTGGGGCACAATGGAGTGTCTATGAGGCTCCATGGGCTGCTATGGGGCACTATGGAGTAGCTATGGGGTGCTCTGGGGTCTCTTTGGGCCCCTATGGGTCACTATGTGTCACTATGTGGTGTGTATGGGGCTCTATGGGGTGGCTATGCGGTGCTGTAGGGTGGCTATTGGGTGCTTTGGGGTATCCTTGGGTTCCTATGGGGCGCTATGGGTGACTATGGGGTGCTATGGTTTGCCATGGGGTTCTATGCGGAAGAATGGGGTCTCTATGGGGCGCTATGAGGTCCCTATGGGGCTCTATGGGGAGTCTATGGGCTGTCTTTGGGGATCTATGGGTTGTCTGTAGGGCTCTATGGGGTCTGCCTGGGGTCTGTATGGGGTTCAGTGGGTCTCTATGGGGCTCTATGCGGTGTCTACAGGCACTATGGGGCGATATGGGGTGTCTATGTGGTTCAATTGGGCTCTATGGTGTGGCTGTAGGGCCTTATGTGGTGTCTATGGGGCACTATGGGCTGCTATGGGGTGCTTTGGGGAACTATGGGGTGTCTATGGGGCTCTATGGAGCAGTATGCTGTGTCTATGGGTCCCAATGGGATGCAATGGGGTGCTGTGGGGCACAATGGAGTGTCTATGAGGCTCCATGGGCTGCTATGGGGCACTATGGAGTAGTTATGGGGTGCTCTGTGGTCTCTTTGGGCCCCTATGTGTCACTATGGGGTGTCTATGGGGCTCTATGCGGTATCTTTGTGTTCCTATGGTTCCCTATGGGGCGCTATATGTCACTATGTGGTGTCTATGGGGCTCTATGTGGTGGCTATGCGGTGCTATAGGGTGGCTATGTGGGTGCTTTGGGGTATCCTTGTGTTCCTATGGGGCGCTATGGGTGACTATGGGGTGCTATGGTTTGCTATGGGGCTCTATGCGGAAGAATGGGGTCTCTATGGGGCGCTATGAGGTCCCTATGGGGCTCTATGGGGAGTCTATGGGGTGTCTTTGGGGATCTATGGGTTGTCTGTGGGGCTCTATGGGGTCTGCATGGGGTCTGTATGGGGTTCAGTGGGTCTCTATGGGGCTCTATGGGGTGTCTACAGGCACTATGGGGCGATATGGGGTGTCTATGTGGTTCAATTGGGCACTATGGTGTGGCTGTAGAACCTTATGTGGTGTCTATGGGGCACTGTGGGCTGCTATGGGGTGCTGTGGGGAACTATGGGGTGTCTATGGGGCTCTATGGAGCAGTATGCTGTGTCTATGGGTCCCTATGGGGTGCAATGGGGTGCTGTGGGGCACAATGGAGTGTCTATGAGGCTCCATGGGCTGCTATGGGGCACTATGGAGTAGCTGTGGGGTGCTCTGGGGTCTCTTTGGGCCCCTATGGGTCACTATGGGGTGTCTATGGGGCTCTATGGGGTATCTTTGTGTTCCTATGGGGCGCTATGGGTGACTATGGGGTCGCTATGAGTTTCTTTGAGGCACAATGGGTCTCAATGGGGTCTCTATGGGTCTCAATTTATCCTTATGTCTCCCAATGACTGTCTATGGGTCTCTATGTGTCCCTATGGGTCCCAGTGTCTCTCTATGGGTCCCTATGTGTCCCAGTGTCTCTCTATGGGTCCCAATGTCTTCCTCTGGATCTCTATGTGTCCCTATGGGTCCCAGTGTCTCTCTATGGGTCCCAATGTCTTCCTCTGGATCTCTATGGGTCCCTAGGGGTCCCAGTGTCTCTCTATGTCCCCCTGTCTAGGTGGTAACTATACAGATGGTAACAAAGATGGTAACAAATGTACAGAGGTTCTAAGCGAGAGAGAAACTCACCAGTGGTGATGCCTTCGCTGAGGAAGCTGGGGCGGTCTTCACTGCAGAGCGATGTCCAAGAGATGCTGCCTCACAGAATCACAGAATTCTCAAGGTTGGAAAAGGGCTGCCAGCTTTTGTAGGAGAATAGCATGGGAGACAGTTGTGAAGGCTTTGCTGAAGTCCAAGTAGAGCACATCAACAGCCTTTCTTTCTTTCCTTCATCCATCAGATGGGTCACAGGATCGTAGAAGGAGATCAGATTGGTCAAGCAGGAGCTGCCCTTCACGAACCCATGCTGGCTAGGTCTGATCTCCTGCTCATCCCACACCTGCCGCATCTGTCATCTCCCTCAAGACAATTCGTTCCATTCCCTTCCCTGGCACCGAGGTCAGGCTAACAGGCCTGGAGTTGCCCGGATCCTCCTGACAACCTTGCTTGGAAATGGGAGTCACGTTGGCAAGCCTCCAGTCTTCTGGGACCTCACCCGGTAACAGGGAGCTCGGAAAGATAATGGAAAGCGGCTCGAGTGAGGGTCAGCCCTTAAATGAGGTCTCAGAGGAGGTGGAGTCGAGCTCCAGCCCTCCCGGGAGCACAGCTCCATTACTCTCACCTGTGCTCCCGCAGCTGACCCCACACTTGCCTCAGCTGATTAATCAGAGGTTCAGGCTGTGATTACCAATCTTCCACACGGCCCCTGTGGGTCCCAATGTTTCCCTATGGATCTCTGGGTGTCCCTATAGGACTCTATGGGGTTATTATGCCTCTAAATGGGTCCCTATATGTCTCTATGTCTCTCTATGGGGTCCCTATGTGTCCCAATGTCCCCACTATGGTTTGCTATGTGCCTCTATGGGGTCTTTTATGGGTAACTATCGTCCCAAATGTATTCTTAAGGGTATCTATGGGTTTCAATGTGGTCCCTATGTGCCTCTATGGGGTCTCTTATGGGTCTCAACGAAGTCCCTATGTGTCTCTATGGGTCTCACTGTCCACCACTGTAATCCATGTGGTCCCTATGTGTCCCAATATCCCCATATGGGTCCCAGTGTCTCCCTATGGGTCACTATGTGTCCCTATGTGTCCCAATGTCCCCCCTATGTGTTGCTATGTGCCTCAATGGGCTCTCTTATGGATAGCTCTGGGCCCAAATGTCTCCCTGTGGGTATCTATGGGTTACATTAGGTCCCTATGTGCCTCTACGGGGTCTCTTATGGGTCTCAGCGGGTTCCCTATGTGTCTCTATGGGTCTCACTGTCCCCCACTGTAATCCATGGGGTCCTTATGTGTCCCATTGTCCCCCTATGGGATCCATTGTCTCCTTATGGGTCACGGTGTGTCCCTATGTGTCCCTATGTCCCCCCTATGGGTTGCTATGTTCCTCTATGGGGTCTCTTATGGGTCTCAGCAGGGTCCCTATGTGTCTCGATGGATCTGACTGTCCCCCACTTTAATCCATGGTGTCCCTATGTGTCCCAATGTCCTCCTATGGGTCCCAGTGTCTCCCTATGTGTACCTATGTGTCCCAATGTCCCCTTATGGGTCACTATGTGTCCCAATGTCCCCCCTATGGGTTGCTATGTGCTTGTATGTGGTTTCTTATGGGTATCTCTGGGCCCAAATATCTTCCTATAGCTATCTATGGGTTTCAATGTGGTCCCTATGTGCCTCTATGGGGTCTCTTATGGGTCTCAGCGGGGTTTCTATGTGTCTCTATGGGTCTGGCTGTCCCCCACTGTAGTCCAAGGGGTCCCTATGTGTCCCAATGTCCCCATATGGGTCCCAGTGTCTCCCTGTGGGTCAGAATGTTTCCCTACGTGTCCCAATGTCCCCCCTATGGGTTGCTATGTGCCTCTATGGGGTCTCTGTGGGGTCTCTTATGGATATCTCTGGGCCCAAATGTCTTCCTACAAGTATCTATGAGTTTCAATGTGGTCCCTAGGTGCCTCTATGGGGTCTCTTATGGGTCTCAGCGGGGTCCTTATGTATCTCTATGGGTCTCACTGTCCCTCACTGTAATTCATTGGGTCCCTATGTGTCCCAATGTCCCCCTATGGGTCCCAGTGTCTTCCTACGGGTCACAATGTGTACCTATGTGTCCCAATGTCCCCCCTATGGGTTGCTATGTGCCCCTATGGGGTCTCTATGGGGTCTCTTATGGTTATCTCTGGGCCCAAATGTCTTCCTTTGGGTATCTATAAGTTTCAAAGTCGTCCTATGTGTCCCTATGGGTCTTAATGGCTCCTAATGTGTCCCTATGAGTCTATATGTGGTCTCACTGTCCCAGTGGGTCTCTATGTGTTCCTATGTGTCTATATGGAGTCTCTATCTGGTTTCTATGGGTCTTGGTGTCCCTCTATGTGTCACTTTGTGCCTCTATGGGGTCTCCATGGGTTTCTATGGGGTCTCTATGTCTCTCTTTGGGTCCCTATTGGTCCCAATAGGTCCCTATGAGTCTCTATGATGTCTCCCTTTGTCCCCATATGGGTCCCAGTGTGACCCACATGTGCCCACAGCAGCTCCTGCCCCATAGACCTGACCCACATGTTCCCCACAGCAGCTCCTGCCCCATAGATCTGACCCACAGCATCTCCTGCCCCATAGATCTGACCCACATGTGCCCCACAGCAGCTCCAAACTCATAGATCTGACTCACATCAGTTCAACAGCAGATTTTGCACCATAGATATGTCCCTCATATTCCCCACAGCAACTCCTGCCCCATAGATCTGACCTACATCATCCCCTCTGCAGCTCCTGCCCCATAGGTCTGACCCACATGTGCCCCACAGCAGCTCCTGCCATATAGATCTAACCACCATCAGCCCCAAAGCAGCTCCTGCCCCATAGATCGGACCCACATCAGCCCCACAGCAGCTCCTGCCTTATAGATATGACCCCCATCAGCCCCACAACAGCTTCTACCCCATAGATCTGACCCACATGTGCTCCACTGCAGCTCCAGTCCCGTAGATCTGAACCACAGCAGCCCATGCCCCATAGATCTGACCCTCATCAGCAACACAGCAGCTCCTGACCCATACATCTGACCCAAATCTGCCCCACACCATCTCCTGCCCCATAGATCTAACTCACATGTGCCCCGCAGCAGCTCCTGCCCATAGATCTGACCCACAGCAGCTCCTGCCCTATAGATCTGATTCAAATCTGCCCCACAGCAGCTCCTGCTCCATAGATCTGACCCACATGTGCCCCAGAGCAGCTCTGCCCCATTGATTTGACCCACATCAGCCCCACAGGAGATCCTGCCCCATAGATCTGACCCACATCAGCCCCACAGCAGATTTTGCCCCATAGATATGTGCCACGTCTGCCCCACAGCAGCTCCTGCGACATAGATCTTACCCAGATCTGCTCCACAGCAGCTGCTGCCCCAAAGATCTGACCCACATCAGCCCCACAGCAGCTCCTGCCCCATAGATCTGACCCACATCTGCCCCACAGCAGCTCCTGCCCCATAGACCCTACCAACATGTGCAGCACAGCAGCTCCTGCCCATAGATCTGACCCACATCTGCCCCACAGCAGCTCCTGCCTCATACATCTGACCCACACGCGCCCCACAGCAGCTCCTGCCCCATAGGTCTGACCCACATGCGCCTCACAGCAGCTCCTGCCCCATAGATCTAACCACCATCAGCCCCAAAGCAGCTCCTGCCCCATAGATTTGACCCACATCAGCCACACAGCAGCACCCGCCCCATAGATGTGACCCACATCTGCACCACAGCAGCTCCTCCCCATAGATCTAACACCCATCAGCCTCACAGCAGCTCCTGCCCCATAGATATGCCCTACATCTGCCCCACATCAGCTCCTGCAACATAGATCTGACCCAAATCTGCAACACAGCAGCTCCTGCTCCATAAATCTGACCAACATCAGGCCCACATTTGTTCCTGCCCCATAGATCTGACCCACAGCAGCCCCTGCCTCATAGATCTGAACCACAAGTGCCCCACAGCAGCTCCAGCCCAATAGACCTGACCCACATCTGCCCCAAAGC
The DNA here is from genome assembly GCF_054131305.1 of Coturnix japonica. Taxonomy (NCBI): domain Eukaryota; kingdom Metazoa; phylum Chordata; class Aves; order Galliformes; family Phasianidae; genus Coturnix; species Coturnix japonica. The sequence continues at coordinate 812,777 of NC_140687.1, read as the reverse complement.
ATCTCCTGCCCCATAGATCTTTCCCACATCAGCCCCACAGCACCTCCGGCCCAATAGATCTGACCCACATGTGCCCCACAGCAGCTCCTGCCCCATAGATCTGACCCACATCAACCATGTTGATAAACATGAAAACATACAACATGGGTTGTATCAACCATGTAATCCATGGTGTCCCTATGTGTCCCAATGTCACCCTATGGGTCCCAGTGTCTCCCTATGGGTCACTATGTGTCCCAATGTCCCCCCTATGGGTTGCTATGTGCCTCTATGGGTTCTCTATGGGGCTCTATGGGGTGCCTATGGAGCTCTATGGGGCGTTCTGAGGTTTCTATGGGGTGTCTGTGGAACGCTATAGTGTGTCTATTTGGTAAATTAGTTTCTATGGGTGGCTATGGGAGCTCTATGGGGCACAATGGGTTGCCTACGGGGCTCTATGGGATGTCTGTGGGGCTCTATGGCGCGGCTATATGTCCTTATGTGGTGTCTATGTGGCACTATGTTGTGCTATGGGGTGCTGTGAGGCACTATGGGGTGCTATGGGGCTCTATGGAGCAGTATAGGGTGTCTATGGGTCTCTATGGGGTGCAATGGGGCGCTGTGGGGCACAAGAGAGTGTCTATGAGGCTCCATGGGCTGCTATGGGGCACTGTGGAGTAGCTATGGGATGATTTGGGGTCTCTTTGTACCCCTAAGGGTCACTATGGGTCACTATGTGGTGTCTATGGGGCTCTATGGGGTGGCTATGCGGTGCTGTAGGGTGGCTATGGGGTGCTTTGGGGTATCCTTGGGTTCCTATGGGGCGCTATGGGTGACTATGGTCTGCTATGGTTTGCTATGGGGCTCTATGCGGACGAATGGGGTCTCTATGGGGCGCTATGAGGTCCCTATGGGGCTCTATGGGGAGTCTATGGGGTGCCTTTGGGGATCTATGGGTTGTCTGTGGGGCTCTATGGGGTCTGCATGGGGTCTGTATGGGGTTCAGTGAGTTTCTATGGGGCTCTATGGGGTGTCTACAGGCACTATGGGGCGATATGGGGTGTCTATTTGGTTCAATTGGGCTCTATGGTGTGGCTGTAGGGCCTTATGTGGTGTCTATGGGGCACTGTGGGCTGCTATGGGGTGCTGTGGGGAACTATGGGGTGTCTATGGGGCTCTATGGAGCAGTATGCTGTGTCTATGGGTCCCTATGGGGTGCAATGGGGTGCTGTGGGGCACAATGGAGTGTCTATGAGGCTCCATGGGCTGCTATGGGGCACTATGGAGTAGCTATGGGGTGCTATGGGGTCTCTTTGGGCCCCTATGTGTCACCATGGGGCTCTATGGGGTATCTTTGTGTTCCTATGGGGCGCTATGGGTGACTATGGGTTGGCTATGGTTTTCTTTGAGGCACTATGGGTCGCTATGGGGTCTCTATGGGTCTCAATTTATCCTTATGGCTCCCAATGACTGTCTATGGGTCTCTATGTGTCCCTATGGGTCCCAGTGTCTCTCTATGTGTCCCTATGGGTCCCAGTGTCTCTCTATGGGTCCCAATGTCTTCCTCTGGATCTCTATGGGTCCCTATGGGTCCCAGCGTCTCTCTATGTCCCCCTGTCTAGGTGGTAACTATACAGATGGTAACAAAGATGGTAACAAATGTACAGAGGTTCTAAGCGAGAGAGAAACTCACCAGTGGTGATGCCTTCGCTGAGGAAGCTGGGGCGGTCTTCACTGCAGAGCGATGTCCAAGAGATGCTGCCTCACAGAATCACAGAATTCTCAAGGTTGGAAAAGGGCTGCCAGCTTTTGTAGGAGAATAGCATGGGAGACAGTTGTGAAGGCTTTGCTGAAGTCCAAGTAGAGCACATCAACAGCCTTTCTTTCTTTCCTTCATCCATCAGATGGGTCACAGGATCGTAGAAGGAGATCAGATTGGTCAAGCAGGAGCTGCCCTTCACGAACCCATGCTGGCTAGGTCTGATCTCCTGCTCATCCCACACCTGCCGCATCTGTCATCTCCCTCAAGACAATTCGTTCCATTCCCTTCCCTGGCACCGAGGTCAGGCTAACAGGCCTGGAGTTGCCCGCATCCTCCTGACAACCTTGCTTGGAAATGGGAGTCACGTTGGCAAGCCTCCAGTCTTCTGGGACCTCACCCGGTAACAGGGAGCTCGGAAAGATAATGGAAAGCGGCTCGAGTGAGGGTCAGCCCTTAAATGAGGTCTCAGAGGAGGTGGAGTCGAGCTCCAGCCCTCCCGGGAGCACAGCTCCATTACTCTCACCTGTGCTCCCGCAGCTGACCCCACACTTGCCTCAGCTGATTAATCAGAGGTTCAGGCTGTGATTACCAATCTCCCACACAGCCCCTGTGGGTCCCAATGTTTCCCTACGGGTCACTATGTGTTCCTAAGTGCCGAATGTCCCCCCTATGTGTCCCATTGGCCCCCTTTGGGGTTTCTATGGGGACTCTTATTGGTATCTCTGGGCCCAAATGTCTTCCTATGTGTATCTATGGGTTTCAATGAGGTCCCTATGTGCCTCTATGGGGTCTCTTATGGGTATCAGTGGAGCCCCTATGTGTCTCTACGGGTCTCACTGTTCCCCACTGTAATCCATGGTGTCCCTATGTGTCCCAATGTCAACCTATGGGTTGCTATGTACATCTATGGGGTGTCTATGTGGTCTCTTATGGGTATCTCTGGGCCCAAATGTCTTCCTATGTGCATCTATGGGTTTCAATGTGGTCCCGATGTGCCTCTATGGGGTCTCTATGGGTCTCAGCAATGTCCCTATGTGTCTCTATGGGTCTCACTGTCCCCCACTGTAATCCATGGTGTCCCTATGTGTCCCAATGTCAACCTATGGGTCCCAGTGTCCCCCTATGGGTCACTATGTGTCCCTATGTGTCCCAATGTCCCCCCTATGGGTTGCTATGTGCCACTATGGGGTCTCTATGGGGTCTCATGGATATCTCTGGGCCCAAATGTCTTCCTATGGGTATCTATGTGTTTCAATGCAGTCCCTATGTGCCTCTATGGGGTCTCTTATGGGTCTCAGCGAGGTCCCTATGTGTCTCTATGGGTCTCACTGTCCCCCACTGAAATCCATGGGGTCCCTCTGTGTCCCAATGTCCCCCTATTTGTCCCAGTGTCAGCCTATGGGTCACAATGTGTCCCTATGTGTCCCAATGTCCCTCCTATGTGTTGCTAAGTGTCTCCATGGGGTCTCTTATGAGTATCTCTGGGCCAAAATATCTACCTATTGGTATCCATAGGTTACATTACGTCCCTATGTGCCTCTATGGGGTCTCTTAAGGGTTACAGCGGAGTCCCTATGTGTCTCTATGGGTCTCACTGTCCCCAACTATGTTCCATGGGGTCCCTATGTGTCCCAATATACCCCTATGGGTCCCAGTGTCTCCCTATGGGTCACTATGTGTCCCTATGTGTCCCAATATCCCCCCTATGGGTAGCTATGTGCCTCTATGGGGTCTCTTATTCGTATCTATGGGCTTAAATGTTCTCCTATGGGTATCTATGGGTTTCAGTGTGGTCCCTATGTGCCTCTATGGGGTCTCTTATGGGTCTCAGCAGAGTCTCTGTGTGTCTCTACGGGTATCACTGTCCCCCACTGTAATCCATGGTGTCCCTATGTGTCCCAATGTCACCTTATGGGTCCCAGTGTCTCCCTAAGGGTCACTATGTGTCCATATGTGTCCCAATGTCCCCCCTATGGGTTGCTATGTGCCTCTATGGGTTCTCTATGGGGCTCTATGGGGTGCCTATGGAGCTCTATGGGGTTCTATGGGGTGTTCTGAGGTTTCTATGGGGTGTCTATGGAACGCTATAGTGTGTCTATGTGGCAAAATGAGTTTCTATGGGTGGCTATGGGAGCTCTATGGGGCACAATGGGTTGCCTACGGGGCTCTATGGGATGTCTATGGGGCTCTATGGTGCGGCTATATGTCCTTATGTGGTGTCTATGTGGCACTATGTTGTGCTATGGGGTGCTGTGAAGCACTATGGGGTGCTATGGGGCTCTATGGAGCAGTATGCTGTGTCTATGGGTCCCTATGTGGTGCAATGGGGCGCTGTGGGGCACAAGGGAGTGTCTATGAGGCTCCATGGGCTGCTATGGGGCACTGTGGAGTAGCTATGGGATGATTTGGGGTCTCTTTGTGCCCCTATGGGGCGCTATGTGTCACTATGTGGTGTCTATGGGGCTCTATGGGGTGGCTATGCGGTGCTGTAGGGTGGCTATGGGGTGCTTTGGGGTATCCTTGGGTTCCTATGGGGCGCTATGGGTGACTATGGGGTGCTATGGTTTGCTATGGGGCTCTATGCGGAAGAATGGGGTCTCCAAGGGGCGCTATGGGGTCCCTATGGGGCTCTATGGGGAGTCTATGGGGTGTCTTTGGGGATCTATGGGTTGTCTGTGGGGCTCTATGGGGTCTGCATGGGGTCTGTATGGGGTTCAGTGGGTCTCTATGGGGCTCTATGGGGTGTCTACAGGCACTATGGGGCGATATGGGGTGTCTATGTGGTTCAATTGGGCTCTATGGTGTGGCTGTATGGCCTTATGTGGTGTCTATGGGGCACTGTGGGCTACTATGGGGTGCTGTGGGGAACTATGGGGTGTCTATGGGGATCTATGGAGCAGTATGCTGTGTCTATGGGTCCCTATGGGGTGCAATGGGGTGCTGTGGGGCACAATGGAGTGTCTATGAGGCTCCATGGGCTGCTATGGGGCACTATGGAGTAGCTATGGGGTGCTATGGGGTCTCTTTGGGCCCCTATGTGTCACTATGGGGTGTCTCTGGGGCTCCATGGGGTATCATTGTGTTCCTATGGGGCGCTATGGATGACTATGGGGTCGCTATGGGTTTCTTTGAGGAAGTACCAACTCCTGCCCAACGTGTGATATCCCCTGCACCACAAGTTCCAAGACTTGCCCCACAAGTTCCACCTACCATCCCACAAGTGCCACCTCCTGCCCCACATGTGCCACCTCCCGACCCACAAGTGCCACCTCCTGCCCCGAAAGTGCCAGCTCCTGCCCCGAAAGTGCCAGCTCCTGCTCCACATGTGCCACCTCTCGCCCCACAAGTTCCAGCTCCCGCCCCATAAGTGCCACCTCCCTCTCCACAAATTCCACCTCCCGCCCACAAGTGCCACATCGCTCCCCACAAGTGCCACCTCCTGCCCCACTAGTGCCACCTCCCGCCCCACAAGTGCCAACTCCAGCCCCACAAGTGCAACCTCCTGCCCCACAAGTACCAAATCCTGCCCCACAACTTCCACCTCCTGCCCCAGAAGTGCCATCTCCTGCCCCACATGTGTCACCTCCTGCCCCACATCATCCACCTCCAAACCCATAAGTGCCACCTCCTGCACAACAAGTGCCATTTCCTGCCCCACAAGTGCCATTTCCCCCCCCACATGTGCCAACTCCTGCCATACAAGTTTCACCTCCCACCCCACAAATTCCACCTCCCACCCCACAAGTTCCACCTCCTGCCCCAAAAGTGCCAATTCCTGCTTCACAAGTGCCAGCTCATGCTTCACAAATGCCAGCTCATGCCCCACATCATCAACTTCCTACCCCACAAGTGCCACCTCTAACCCCACAAAGACAGCCTCCTGCCCCACATCATCCACCTCCTGCCCCACAAGTGCCAATTTCTTCCCCACAAGTGCCACCTCTTACCCCACAGGTGCCACCTCCTACCCCACAAAGACCACCTCCTGCCCCACATCATCCACCTCCTCCCCCAAAAGTGACAATACCTGTTCCACAAGTGCCACCTCCAGCCTCACAACTTCAACATCCCGCCACACAAGTGCCGACTCCTGGCAACGTGTGCCACATCCTGCCCCACAAGTGTCAACTCCTGCCCCACATCGTCCACCTCCCATCCAACAAGTGCCACCTCCTGCCCCACAAGTGCCAGCTCATGCTCCACAAGTGCCAGCTCCTGCCCCTCATCATCCACCTCCTGCCCCACAAGTGCCACCTCCTGACCCACATCAATCTCCAGCCGCACAAGAGCCGCCTCCTGCCCAGCAAGTTACACCTGCTACAAGTTCCACAAGTGCCACCTCCCTGCTCACGAGTGCCACATCCCGCCCCACATGTACCACCTCCTGCATCACAACTTCCACCTCCCGCCCCACATGTACCACCTCCTGCATCACAACTTCCACCTCCCGCCCCACATGTACCACCTCCTGCATCACAACTTCCACCTCCCGCCCCACATGTACCACCTCCTGCATCACAACTTCCACCTCCCGCCCCACATGTACCACCTCCTGCATCACAACTTCCACCTCCCGCCCCACATGTACCACCTCCTGCATCACAACTTCCACCTCCCGCCCCACATGTACCACCTCCTGCATCACAACTTCCACTTCCCGCCCCACATGTACCACCTCCTGCATCACAACTTCCACCTCCCGCCCCACAAATGCCACCTCCTGCCCTACAAGTGCCACCTCAGGCCCCACAAGTGCCACAAGCGCCCCAGGAATGCCACATCCTGCCCCACAAGTGCCACCTCCCGCCCCTCTATGGCCACCTCCTGCCCCACAAGTTACACCTCTTGCCCCACAACGTTGACCCCAGCCCCACATGTGCCACCACCTGCCCCACAAGTGCCATTTCCTGCACCACATTTGTCGCGTCCTGCCGCACAATTGCCGGCTCCTGCCACACAAGTGCCAACTCCTGCCCCACAAGTGCCACCTCCCGCCCCACAAGTGCCACCTCCCGCCCCACTACTTCCATGTCACACCCCAAATCTTCTTACCTTCCACCCCACAAGTGCCACCTCCTGCCCCAAACCTTCAACCTACTGCCCCACAACTGCCACTTCCCACCCAGCAATTGCCACCCCCCGCCCCACAAGTGCCAACCCTTACCCCACAAGTCCTAACTCCTGCCCCACATCATCCACCAACCGCTCCACAAGTGTCACCTCCTGCCCCACAACTTCCAACTCCCACTCCACAAGTGCCACCTACTGCACAACAAATACCATCTCATGCCCCATAAGTGCCACCTCCTGCCCCACAACCGCTACCTCATATCATTCACCTCCCGCCCCACAATTTCCACCTCCTGCTCAACTAGTGCCACGTGCTGCCCCACAAGTTCCATCTCCCGCCCCACAACTGCCACCTCCCGCCTTAAAAGTGCCACCTCCCGACCCACAAGTGCCTCCTCCTGTCCCACAGTTGTCACCTCCCGCTCCACAAGTTACACCTCACCCCCCACAAGTTCTACCACCCACCCCACAAGTGCCACCTGCAGCCCCAGAAGTGTCAAATCCTGCCACACAACTTCCACATCCAGCCCCACAAGTGCCACCTCCCACCCCACAACTTCCACTTCCCGCCCAACAACAGCCTCCTCCTGCCCCACAAGTGCCTCCTCCTGCCACACAATTGCCACCTCCTGCCCCACAAGTGCCACTTCCTGCCCCACAAGTGCTACCTACTTCCCCACAAGTGCCACCTCCTGCCCCACATCATCCAACTCCTGCCTCACAAATGCCTCCTCCTGACCCACAATTGCCACCTGCCGCCCCACAACTTCCACCTCACGCCCCACAAGTGCCACGTCCCTCCCCACAAGTGCCACAACCCGCCCCACAAATCCAACTCCTGACCCACAAGTTCCACCTCCCGCCCCACAAGTTCCACCTCCCGCACCACAAGTGCCACCTCCCGACCCACATGTGCCAACTTCTGCCCCACAAGTGCCAGCTCCTGCCCCTCAAGTGTCACCTCTTCCCCACAAGTGCCACCTTCTGCTCCACAAGTGCCACTTCCTGCCGCACAAGTGATACCTCCAGCCCCACAACTGCCACCACCCGCCCCACAACTTCCACCTCCCGCCTCACAAGTGCAACCTCCAGGCCCACAAGTGCCACCTCCAGATCCACAAGAATTAACTCCTGCCCCACAAGTGCCACCTCCTGCCCTTCAAGAGCCACTTCTTGCCCCACAAGTAACATTTCCTGCCCCACAAGTGCCAACCCCTGCCCAACAAGTGCTATGACCCAGCCAACAAGTGCCAACTCCTGCCCCACTAGTGCCACCTCCCGCCCCACAAGTGCCACCACCCTCCCCACAACTTCAACCTCCTTCCCCAAAACATCCACCTCCCGCCCCACAGGTGTCATCATCTGCCCCACAACATCCACCTCACGCTCCAAAAGTGCCACCTCCTGCCCCACAAGTGCTACTTCCTGCCTTACAAGTGCCACTTCCCGCTGCACAAGTGACACCTCCAGCCCCACAGCTGCCACAACCCGCCCCACAACTTCCACATCCCGCCTCACAACGGCAAGCTCCTGCCCCACAATTGCCACCTCCTACCACACAAGTGCCAACTCCTGCCCCACAAGTGCCACCTCATGTCCCTCAATTTTCACCTTATGCCCCAAAAGTGCCACCTCCCGCCCAACAAGTGCAACATCTCGCCCCACTAGTGCCACGTCCCGGCCCAAAATTGCTACCTCCTGCCCCACATCATCCACCTCCTGTTCCACAAATGTCACCTCCTGACCCACAACTTCCACCTCCTGCCCCACAAGTGCCACCTTCTGCCTCACAAGTGCCACCCCTTGCCCCACAAGTGCCACCTCCCACCCCACAAGTGCCACGTCCTTCCCAATTGCCACGTCCTGTCCCACATGTGCCAATTCTTGCCCCACAACTTCCACCTCCCACCCCATAACTTCCACCTCCCGTCCCACATCTTCCACATCCTGCCCCACAAGTGCCCGATCCTGCCCCAGAAGTACCACCACCTGACCCACAAGTGCCAACTCCTGCCCCACAAGTGCCACCTCGCATCCCGCAAGTGCCACATCCTGCCCCACAAGTTCCACCTCCTGCCTTACAAGTGCCCATTCCTGCTTCACAAGTGCCAGCTCATGCTTCACAAATGCCAGCTCCAGCCCCACATCATCAACTTCCTGCCCCACAAGTGCCACCTCTAACCCCACAAAGACAGCCTCCTGCCCCACATCATCCACCTCCTGCCCCACAAGTGCCAATTCCTGCCCCACAAGTGCCAGCTCATGCCCCACAAGTGCCAACTCCTGCCCCACAAGTTCCACCTCGCATCCCACAAGTGCCACATCCCGCCCCACAAGTTCCACCTCCTGCCTTACAAGTGCCAATTCCTGCCCTACAAGTGCCAGCTCATTCCCCTGAAGTGCCATCTCCTGCCCCACAAGTTCCACATTTTGCCACACCACTGCCACCTCTTCCCCCAAATAATCCACGTCCTGCCCCACAAGTGTCACTGACCGCCCAACTTCCTCCTCCTGACACACAAGTGCAACCTCCTGCCCTACAAGTGCCAGCTCCTGCCCGACAAGAGCCACTTCCTGCCCCACAAGTACCTCTTCCCTCCCAACAAGTTCCAATTTCTGCCCCACAAGTGCCACCTCCTGCCCCACAAGTGCCACCTCCTGCCCCACAAGTGCCACCTCCTGCCCCACAAATGCCACCTTTCGCCCCAAAAGTGCCACCTCCCGCTCCACAACTTCCACCTCCCACTCCCCAACATCCACCTCCTGCCCTACAAGTGCCACCTCCCGACCCACAAGTGCCACCTCCCGCCCCACAAGAGCCACCACCTGCCCCACAAGTGCCACCTCCTGCCCCACAAGTGCCACCTTTCGCCCCACAAGTGCCACCTCCCGCCCTACAACTTCCATCTCCTGGCTCACAAGTTCCAACTCCTGCCTCAAAAGAGCCACCTCCCGCCCCACAACTTCCACGTAACGCCCCATAAGTTCCATTTCCTGCCCAACAAGTGCCACCTCTCGTCCCACAAGGACCACCTCCTGCCCCACAAGTGCCACCTCTCGTCCCACAAGTGCCACCTCCTGCCCAACAAGTGCCACCACGCTCCTCAAAATGCCAACTCCCGCCCCACAAGTGCCACGTCCAGCCCCACAACTTCCACCTCCTGCCCCAAAAGTGTCAACTCCTGCCCCATAAGTTCCATATCCCGCCCCACAAGTGCCACTACCTGCCCCACTAGTGCCATCTACATTTCCACAGGTGCCACCACCCGCCCCACAACTTCCACGTAACGCCCCATAAGTTCCACCTCCTGCCCAACAAGTGCCACCTCTCGTCCCACAAGGACCACCTCCTACCCCACAAGTGCCACCTCTTGCCCCACAAGTGCCAAATACTTCCCCACAACTTCCACCTTCTGCCGCACTAGTGCCAACTCCAATTCCACAAGTGCCACCTCCCACACCACAAGTGCCACCACCTGACCCACAAGTGCCAACTCCTGCCCCACAAGTGCCATTTCTTGCCCCACAAGTGCCACCTCCTGCCCCACAAGTGCCATTTCCTGCCCTACAACTTCCACCTCCTGCCCCACAAGAGCCAGTTCCAGCCCCCCAAATGCCACCTCCTGCCCCACAACTTCAACATCCCGCCATACAAGTGCCACCTCCTGCCCAACGTGTGCCACATCCTGCCCCACAAGTGCCAAATCCTGCCCCGCAACTTTTACCTCCTGCTCCACAAGTGCCAACTCCTGCCCCATATCATCCAACTCCTGCCCCACAAGTGCCACCTCCTGCCCAACACGTGCCAACTCCTGCCCCACAAGTGCCACCTCCTGCCCCACAAGTGCCACCTCCCGACCCACAAGTGCCACCTCCTGCCGTGCAAGTGCCAGCTCCTGCCCCGAATGTGCCAGCTCCTGCTCCACATGTGCCACCTCTCGCCCCACAATTTCCAGCTCCCGCCCCATAAGTGCCACCTCCCTCTCCACAAATTCCACCTCCCGCCCACAAGTGCCACATCGCTCCCCACAAGTGCCACCTCCTGCCCCACTAGTGCCACCTCCCGCCCCACAAGTGCCAACTCCAGCCCCACAAGTGCAACCTCCCACCCCACAAGTACCAAATCCTGCCCCACAACTTCCACCTCCTGCCCCAGAAGTGCCATCTCCTGCCACACATGTGTCACCTCCTGCCCCACATCATCCACCTGCAAACCCATAAGTGCCACCTCCTGCCCCGCCAGTTCCACCTCCTGCCATGCAAGTGCCAGCTCCTGCCCCACATGTGCCACCTCTCGCCCCACTAGTGCCACCTCCCGCCCCGTAAGTGCCACCTCCCTCTCCACAAATTCAGCCTCCCGCCCACAACTGCCACATCGCTCCCCACAAGTGCCACCTCCCGCCCCACAAGTTCTAACTCCCGCCCCACAAGTGCCAACTCCCGCCCCACAAGTGCCAACTCCTGCCCCACAAGTGCCAACTCCCGCCCCACAAGTGCCAACTCCTGCCGCACAACTGCCAATTCCAGCCCCACAAGTGCCAGCTCATGCTTCACAAGTGCCAGCTCCTGCCCCTCATCATCCACCTCCTGCCCCACAAGTGCCCCCTCCTGCCCAAAACCTGCCACCTCCCTCCCCACAATGCCACCTCCTGCCCCACAAGTGCCACCTCCTTCCAAACAAGTGCCACATCCCGCCCCAAAAGTGCCACTTCCTGCCCCTCTATCGCCACCTCCTGCCCCAGAAGTTCCACTTCCTGCACCACAAGTTACACCTACAGCCCCACAATTTCCACCTCCTGTTTTACAAGTTCCACTTCCACCCCACAAGTGCCACCTCCTGCCCAACAAGTGCCAGTTCATGCCCCACAAGTGCAAGGTCCTGTCCTTCAACTTCCACATCCTGCCCCACAAGTGCCACCTCCTGCCCCACAACGACCACCTCCTGCCCCACATCATCCACCTCCTTCCCCACAAGTTCCAATTCCTGCCCTACAAGTGCCAGCTCATTCCCCTGAAGTGCCAGCTCCTGCCCCACAAGTGCCACATTTTGCCACACCACTGCCACCTCCCTTCCCAAATAATCCACCTCCTGCCCCACAAGTGTCACTGACCGCAACTTCCTCCTCCTGACCCACAAGTGTCACTGACCGCCCAACTTCATCCTCCTGACCCACAAGTGCAACCTCCTGCCCCACAAGTGCCAGCTCCTGCCCGACAAGAGCCACTTCCTGCCCCACAAGTACCTCTTCCCTCCCAACAAGTTCCAATTTCCGCCTCACAAGTGCCACCTCCTGCCCCACAAGTGCAACCTCCTGCCCCACAAATGCCACCTTTCGCCCCACAAATGCCACCTCCCGCTCCACAACTTCCACCTCCTGCCCCACAAGTGCCACCTCCTGCCCCACAAGTGTCAACTCATGCTCCACAAATGCCACCTCCTGCTCCACAAGTTCCACCTCTTGCCCCACAAGTGCCAAATACTTCCCCACAACTTCCACCTTCTGCCCCACTAGTGCCAACTCCAATTCCACAAGTGCCACCTCCAGCCCTACAACTGCCACTTCCAGCCCCACAAGTGCCACCTCCCGCCCAACAACTTCAACATCCCACCACACAAGTGCCAACTCCTGCCCGTGTGCCACATCCTGCCCCACAAGTGCCAACTCCTGCCGCACAACTGACAATTCCTGACCCAAAAGTGACAGCTCATGCTTCACAATTGCCAGCTCCTGCCCCACATCATCCACCTTCTGCCCCACAAGTGCCACATCCCGCCCCACAAGTGCCACCTCCTGCCAAACTAGTGCAACCTCCTGCCCCACAAGTGCCTTATCTCGCCAGACAATTTACAGCTCCTGCCCCACAAGTGCTACATCCTGCACCACAACTTCAACCTCCTGCCCCACAAGTGCCACGTTCTGCCCCACAAGTGTAGGCTCCTGCCCCACAACTGCCAATTCCTGCCCCACATGTGCCAGCTCATGCTTCACAAGTGCCAGCTCCTGCACCACATCATCCACTTCCTGCCCACAAGTGCCAATTCCTGCCCCACAAGTGCCAGTTCATGCCCCACAAGTGCCAGCTCCTGCCCCACAAGTGCCAGCTCCTGCCCCACAAGTGCCACATCCTGCCCCACAAGAGCCACCTCCTGCCCCACAAGTGCCACCTCCCGCCAAACAACTGACACCTCCTGCCCCACAAGTGCCACCTCCTGCCCTACAAGTGCCACCTTCCGTTCCACAACTTCCACCTCCAGCCCCACAAGTTATAACTCCTGCCCCACAAGTGTTGCATTTTGCCCCACAAGTGCCACCTCCCGCTCCACAAGTGCCACCTCCCGACCCACAAGTGCCAACTCCTGCCCCGCAACTTCCATCTCCTGCCCCACAAGTGCCAATTCCTGCCCCACAAGTGCCACCTCCCGTCACTCAACTTCCAACTCCCGCCCCACAAGTCCCACCTCCCGCCCTACAACTTCCACATCCTGCCCCACATGTACCACCTCCTGCATCACAACTTCCACATCCCGCCCCACATGTACCACCTCCTGCATCACAACTTCCACCTCCTGCATCACAACTTCCACCTCCCGCCCCACATGTACCACCTCCTGCATCACAACTTCCACCTCCCGCCCCACAAGTTCTACCTCCTCCCCACAAGTGCCACCTCCCGCCCCACAATCGCCACCTCCCTCTCCACAAACTCCACCTCCCACGCACAAGTGCCACATCCTGCCCCACAAGTGTCACCTCCTGCCCCACAAGTGCCACCTTCCGCCCCACAAGTGCCACCTCACACCCCAACAGTGTCAACTTCCGCCCCACAAGTGACACCTCACGCCCCACAACTTCCACATCCCGCCTCACAAGTGCCACCACCTGACCCACAAGTGCCAACTCCTGCCCCACTAATGCAACTACCTGCCCCACAAGTGCCAACTCGCGCCCCACAAGTGCCAACTCCTGCCCCACAAGTTCTACCTCCTGCCTTACAAGTGCCACCCCCTGCCTCACAGCTTCCACCTCCCGCCCCACAAATGCCACCTCCTGCCCTACAAGTGCCACCTCAGGCCCCACAAGTGCCCCCTCCCGCTCCACAAGTGCCACGTCCTGCCCCACAAGTGCCATCTCCCGCCCCACAAGGGCCAAATCCTGCCACGCAACATCCACCTCCTGCCCCACATCATCCACCTCCCACCCCACAAGTGCCACCTTTTGTGGCACAAGTGCCAATTCCAGCCCTAAAAGTGCCAGCTCATGCTTCACAATTGCCAGCTCCTGCCCCACATCATCCACCTCCTGCCCCACAAGTGCCACCTCCTATCCCACATGTGCCAACTCCTGCCCCACAAGTGACATTTCCTGCACCACATTTGCCACCTCCTGCCCCACAAGTGCCACCTCCCACCCCACAAGTTTAACCTCCAGACACACAAGTGCCACGTCCTGCCCCACAAGTGCCATCTCCCGCCCCACAAGTGCCAAATCCTGACGCGGAACTTCCACCTCCTGCTCCACAAGTGCCATCTCCTGCCCCACAATTGCCACCTCCCGCCCCTCTATGGCCACCTCCTGCCCCACAAGTTACACCTCTTGCCCCACAACGTCGACCCCCGCCCCAAATGTGCCACCACCTGACCCACAAGTGCCAACTCCTGCCCCACAAGTGTTACCTCTCGCCCCACAGCTTCAACCTCCAGCCACACAAGTGCCAACTCCTGCCCAACAAGTGCCACCTCCCGCCCCACAAGTGCCACCTCCCGCCCCACTACTTCCACGTCACACCCCAAATCTTCTTACCTTCCACCCCACAAGTGCCACCTCCTGCCCCAAACCTTCAAGCTACTGCCCCACAACTGCCACTTCCCACCCAGCAATTGCCACCCCCCGCCCCACAAGTGCCTCCTCCCACCCACAAGTGCCAACCCTTACCCCACAAGTGCCAACTCCTGCCCCACATCATCCACCAACTGCCCCACAAGTGCCACCTCCTGCACCACAAGTGCCACCTCCTGACCCACAACTTCCAGCTCCTGCCCCAATAGTGCCAGCTCCCGGCCCACAATTGCCACCTCCTGCCCCACAACTTCCATCTCCCACTCCACAAGTGCCACCTACAGCACAACAAATACCATCTCCTGCCCCATAAGTGCCATCTCCTGCCTCACAGGTGCCACCTACTGTTCCACATCATCCACCTCCTTCCCCACATCATCCACCTCCTGTTCCACAAATGTCACCTCCTGACCCACAACTTCCACCTCCTGCCCCACAAGTGCCACGTTCTGCCCCACAAGTGCCTCCTCCTGCCCCACAAGTGCCTCCTCCTGCCACACAAGTGCCACCTCCTGCCCCACAAGTGCCACCTACTTCCCCACAAGTGCCACCTCCTGCCCCACATCATCCACCTCCTGCCTCACAAATGCCTCCTCCTGACCCACAATTGCCACCTGCCGCCCCACAACTTCAACCTCACGCCCCACAAGTGTCACCTCCCGACCCACATGCGCCACAACCCGCCCCACAAATCCAACTCCCGCCCCACAAGTGCCACCTCCAGCCCCACCAGTTCCACCGCCCGCCCCACAAGTACCACCTCCTGACCCACAAGTGCCACCACCCCCCCAACAAGTGCCACCTCCCGCCCCACAAGTACCACATCCCACCCCACAAGTGCAACCTCCTGCCCCACAAGTGCCAACTCTCGCCCCACAAGTGCCAACTCCTGCCCCACAACATCCACCTCACGCTCCAAAAGTGCCACCTCCTGCCCCACAAGTGCTACTTCCTGCCTTACAAGTGCCACTTCCCGCTGCACAAGTGACACCTCCAGCCCCACAGCTGCCACAACCCGCCCCACAACTTCCACATCCCGCCTCACAACTGCAAGCTCCTGCCCCACAATTGCCACCTCCTACCACACAAGTGCCAACTCCTGCCCCACAAGTGCCACCTCATGTCCCTCAATTTTCACCTTATGCCCCAAAAGTGCCACCTCCTGCCCAACAAGTGCAACATCTCGCCCCACTAGTGCCACGTCCCGGCCCAAAATTGCTACCTCCTGCCCCACATCATCCACCTCCTGTTCCACAAATGTCACCTCCTGACCCACAACTTCCACCTCCTGCCCCACAAGTGCCACCTTCTGCCTCACAAGTGCCACCCCTTGCCCCACAAGTGCCACATCCCACCGCACAATTTCCACCTCTTGTTACACAAGTCCCACCTCCCGCCCAACAACAGCCTCCTCCTGCCCCACAAGTGCCACCTCCTGCCCCACAAGTGCCACCTCCTGCCCCACAAGTGCCACCTCTCATCACACAAGTGCCACCTCCTGCCCCACAAGTGCCACCTTTCGCCCCACAAGTGCCACCTCCCGCCCTACAACTTCCATCTCCTGGCTCACAAGTTCCACCTCCTGCCTCAAAAGAGCCACCTCCCGCCCCACAACTTCCACGTAACGCCCCATAAGTTCCACCTCCTGCCCAACAAGTGCCACCTCTCGTCCCACAAGGACCACCTCCTGCCCCACAAGTGCCACCTCCTGCCTTACAAGTGCCACCTCCTGCCCAACAAGTGCCACCTCCTGCCCAACAAGTGCCACCTCTCGTCCCACAAGTGCCACCTCCTGCCCAACAAGTGCCACCACCCTCCCCAAAATGCCAACTCCCGCCCCACAAGTGCCACGTCCAGCCCCACAACTTCCACCTCCTGCCCCAAATGTGTCAACTCCTGCCCCATAAATTCCATATCCCGCCCCACAAGTGCCACTACCTGCCCCACTAGTGCCATCTCCATTTCCACAGGTGCCACCTCCCGCCCCACAACTTCCACGTAACGCCCCATAAGTTCCACCTCCTGCCCAACAAGTGCCACCTCTCGTCCCACAAGGACCACCTCCTGCCCCACAAGTGCCACCTCTTGCCCCACAAGTGCCAAATACTTCCCCACAACTTCCACCTTCTGCCGCACTAGTGCCAACTCCAATTCCACAAGTGCCACCTCCCACACCACAAGAGCCACCACCTGACCCACAAGTGCCAACTCCTGCCCCACAAGTGCCATTTAATGCCCTACAACTTCCACCTCCTGCCCCACAAGAGCCAGTTCCAGCCCCACAAATGCCACCTCCCGCCCCACAACTTCAACATCCCGCCATACAAGTGCCAACTCCTGCCCAACGTGTGCCACATCCTGCCCCACAAGTGCCAAATCCTGCCCCGCAACTTTTACCTCCTGCTCCACAAGTGCGAACTCCTGCCCCACATCATCCACCTCCTGCCCCACAAGTGCCACCTCCAGCCCCACAAGTGCCAACTCCTGCCCCACAAGTGCCAACTCCTGCCCCACAAGTGCCACATCCCTCCCCACAAGTGCCAGCTCCTGCCCCACAAGTGCCACCTACCACGCCACAAATTCGACCTCCTGCCCCACAAGTTCCACCTCCCACCCCACAAGTGCCAAATCCTGCCACGCAACGTCCACATCCTGCTCCACAAGTGCCACCTCCTGCCCCACATCATCCACCTCCCATCCAACAAGTGCCACCACCTGCCCCACAAGTGCCAATTCCTGCCCCACAAGTGCCAGCTCATGCTTCACAAGTGCCAGCTCCTGCCCCTCATCATCCACCTCCTGCCCCACAAGTGCCACCTCCCGCCCAACAATTGTGGCCACATGACAAACAAGTTTAAAATCCCACTACACAAGTGCCACTACATGCCCAACAGGTGCCACCTCCCACCCCAGAACTTCAGCCTCTTGCCACAGAAGTGCCAACTCCTGCCCAACGTGTGATATCTCCTGCACCACAAGTTCCAAGTCTTGCCCCACAAGTTCCACCTACCATCCCACAAGTGCCACCTCCAGCCCCACAAGTGCCATCTCCCACCCCACAAGTACCAAATCCTGCCCCACAACTTCCACCTCCTGCCCCAGAAGTGCCATCTCCTGTCGCACAAGTTCCACCTTCTGCACCACAAGTGTAACCTCCAGCCCCATAAGTGCCAAATCCTGCCCCACAACATCCACCTGTGCACTACAAATACCATTTCCGGCTCCACATCATCCAACTCCTGCCCCACAAGTGCCACCTCCTGCCCAACAAGTGCCAACTCCTGCCCCACAAGTGCCACCTCCTGCCCCACAAGTGCCACCTCCTGCCGTGCAAGTGCCAGCTCCTGCCCTGAAAGTGCCAGCTCCTGCTCCACAAGTGCCACCTCCCGAACCACAACCTCAGCCTCTGGCCCCACAAGTCCCACCTCCCGCCCCACAAGTGCCACATCCGGCCCCACAAGTGCCACCACCCGCCCCACAAGTGCCACCTTCTGTTCCACAACTTCCACCTCCTGCCCCACAAGTTATAACTCCTGCCCCACAAGTGTTGCATTTTGCCCCACAAGTGCCACCTCCCGCCTCACAAGTGCCAACTCCTGCCCCGCAACTTCCATCTCCTGCTCCACAAGTGCCACCTCGAACCGCACAATTTCCACCTCCTTCCCCATATCACCCACCTCCCATCCAACAAGTGCCACCTCCTGCCCCACAAGTGCCAATTCCTGCCCCACACGTGCCAGCTCATGCTTCACAAGTGCCAGCTCCTGCCCCTCATCATCCACCTCCTGCCCCACAAGTGCCACCTCCTGACCCACAACATCAATCTCCAGCCCCACAAGAGCCGCCTCCTGCCCGACAAGTTACACCTGCTACAAGTTCCACAAGTGCCACCTCCCTGCTCACGAGTGCCACATCCCGCCCCACATGTACCACCTCCTGCATCACAACTTCCACCTCCCGCCCCACATGTACCACCTCCTGCATCACAAATTCCACCTCCCGCCCCACATGTACCACCTCCTGCATCACAACTTCCACCTCCCGTCCCACATGTACCACCTCCTGCATCACAACTTACACCTCCCGCCCCACATGTACCACCTCCTGCATCACAACTTACACCTCCCGACCCACAAGTTCCACCTCCCGCCCCACAAGTTCCACCTCCTCCCCACAAGTTCCACCTCCTGCTCCACAATTGCCATCTCCTGCCCCACAAGTGCCACCTACCGCCACACAAGTGCCACCTCCCGCCCCTCTATAGCCACCTCCTGCCCCACAAGTTACATTTCTTGCCCCACAAGTTACACCTCTTGCCCCACAACGTCGACCCCCGCCCCACATGTGCCACCACCTGACCCACAAGTGCCAACTCCTGCCCCACAAGTGTCATTTCCTGCACCACATTTGCCGCGTCCAGCCCCACAATTGCCGGCTCCTGCCCCACAAGTGCTACCTCTCGCCCCACAACCTCAACCTCAAGCCACACAAGTGCCACATCCTGCCCCAAACCTTCAAGCTACAGCCCCACAACTGCCACTTCCCACCCAGCAATTGCCACCCCCCGCCACACAAGTGCCTCCTCCCATCCCACAAGTGCCAACCCTTACCCCACAAGTGCCAACTCCTGCCCCACATCATCCACCAACTGCCCCACAAGTGCCACCTCCTGCACCACAAGTGCCACCTCCTGACCCACAACTTCCAGCTCCGTCCCCAATAGTGCCAGCTCCCGGCCCACAATTGCCACCTCCTGCCCCACAAATTCCATCTCCCACTCCACAAGTGCCACCTACTGCACAACAAATACCATCTCCTGCCCCATAAGTGCCATCTCCTGCCCCACAGGTGCCACCTACTGTTCCACATCATCCACCTCCTTCCCCACATCATCCACCTCCTGTTCCACAAATGTCACCTCCTGACCCACAACTTCCACATCCTGCCCCACAAGTGCCACCTCTTGCCCCACATAATCCACGTCCTGCTCCAAAATTGCCACCTCCTGCCCCACAAGTGCCACCTCCCACCCCACAAGTGCCACCTCCAGCCCCACCAGTTCCACCGCCCGCCCCACAAGTACCACCTCCTGACCCACAAGTGCCACTACGTGACCCACAATTGCCACCTCCCGTCTCACAATTGCAACTCTCGCACAACAAGTGCCACCTCCTGCCCCACAATTGCCACCACCCCCCCAACAAGTGCCACCTCCCGCCCCACAAGTACCACATCCCACCCCACAAGTGCAACCTCCTGCCCCACAAGTGCCAACTCCTGCCCCACAAGTGCCACCTCATGTCCCTCAATTTTCACCTTATGCCCCAAAAGTGCCACCTCCCGCCCAACAAGTGCAACATCTCGCCCCACTAGTGCCACGTCCCGGCCCAAAATTGCTACCTCCTGCCCCACATCATCCACCTCCTGTTCCACAAATGTCACCTCCTGACCCACAACTTCCACCTCCTGCCCCACAAGTGCCACCTTCTGCCTCACAAGTGCCACCCCTTGCCCCACAAGTGCCACATCCCACCGCACAATTTCCACCTCTTGTTACACAAGTCCCACCTCCCGCCCAACAACAGCCTCCTCTTGCCCCACAAGTGCCACCTCCTGCCCCACAAGTGCCACCTCCCACCCCACAATTGCCACGTCCTTCCCAATTGCCACGTCCTGTCCCACAAGTGCCACCTCCTGCCGTACAAGTGCCACCCTCTGCCCCACAACTGCCACTTCTTCCCCCCAATTGCCAATTCTTGCCCCACAACTTCCACCTCCCACCCCATAACTTCCACCTCCCGTCCCACAGCTTCCACATCCTGCCCCACAAGTGCCCGATCCTGCCCCAGAAGTACCACCTCCTGACCCACAAGTGCCAATTCCTGCTTCACAAGTGCCAGCTCATGCTTCACAAATGCCAGCTCCTGCCCCACATCATCAAATTCCTGCCCCACAAGTGCCACCTCCAACCCCACAAAGGCAGCCTCCTGCCCCACATCATCCACCTCCTGCCCCACAAGTGCCAATTCCTGCCTCACAAGTGCCAGCTCATGCCCCACAGGTGCCAGCTCCTGCCCCACAAGTGCCAGCTCATGCCTCACAGGTGCCAATTCCTGCCCCACAAGTGCCAGCTCCTGCCCCACAAGTGCCAGCTCCTGCCCCACAAGTGCCAGCTCCTGCCCCACAGGTGCCAGGTCTTGCCTCACAGGTGCCACCTCCTGCCCCACAAAGTCCATCTCCTGCCCCACAAGTGCCAACTCCTGCCCCACAAGTGCCACCTCCCGCCAAACAACTGACACCACCTGCCCCACAAGTGCCACCTCCCACCAAACAACTGACACCTCCTGCCCCACAAGTGTCACCTCCTGCCCAACAAGTTCCACCTCTTGACCTACAAGTGTCACCTCCTGCTCCATAAGTTTCACCTCTCGCCCAACAAATGCCACCACCTCCCCCAAAAGCGCCACCTCCTGCCCCACAGGTGCCATTTCCTGCTCCACAACATCCACCTCCCACACACAAGTGCAACCTACCGCCCCACAACTTCCACCTCCTGCCCCACAAGTGCCACCTCCTGCCCCACAAGTGCCACCTCCCGCCCCACAAGTGCCACCTGTCACCCTGCAAGTCCAGCTCCTCTCGAGCCACAAGTGCCAGCTCATGCTTCACAAGTGCCAGCTCCTGCCCCACATCATCAACTTCCTGCCCCACAAGTGCCACCTCCAACCGCTCAAAGACAGCCTCCTGCCCCACATCATCCACCTCCTGCCCCACAAGTGCCAATTCCTGCCCCACAAGTGCCAGCTCATGCCCCACAAGTGCCACCTCCTGCCCCACAAGTGCCAACTCCTGCCCCACATGTTCCACCTACCACCCCACAAATTCCAACTCCTGTCCCACAAGTGCCAGCTCCTGCCCCACAAGAGCCACTTCCTGCCCCACAAGTACCTCTTCCCTCCCAACAAGTTCCAACTCCCGCCCCACAAGTGCCACGTCCAGCCCCACAACTTCCACCTCCTGCCCCAAAAGTTTCAACTCCTGCCCCATAAGTTCCATATCCCACCCCACAAGTGCCACTACCTGCCCTACTAGTGCCATCTCCATTTCCATAGGTGCCACCTCCCGCCCCACAACTTCCACGTAACGCCCCATAAGTTCCACCTCCTGCCCAACAAGTGCCACCTCTCGTCCCACAAGGACCACCTCCTGCCCCACAAGTGCCACCTCTTGCCCCACAAGTGCCAAATACTTCCCCACAACTTCCACCTTCTGCCGCACTAGTGCCAACTCCAATTCCACAAGTGCCACCTCCCACACCACAAGTGCCACCACCTGACCCACAAGTGCCAACTCCTGCCCCACAAGTGCCATTTCTTGCCCCACAAGTGCCACCTCCTGCCCCACAAGTGCCATTTCCTGCCCTACAACTTCCACCTCCTGCCCCACAAGAGCCAGTTCCAGCCCCCCAAATGCCACCTCCTGCCCCACAACTTCAACATCCCGCCATACAAGTGCCAACTCCTGCCCAACGTGTGCCACATCCTGCCCCACAAGTGCCAAATCCTGCCCCGCAACTTTTACCTCCTGCTCCACAAGTGCCAACTCCTGCCCCATATCATCCACCTCCTGCCCCACAAGTGCCACCTCCTGCCCCACAAGTGCCACCTCCCGCCCCACAACTTCCACCCCCTCCCCTCAAGTTACATCTCCTGCCCCACAAGTGCCAACACCTGACCCACAAGTGCCACCTCCTGCCCCACAAGTTTACATTCCGCCCCACAATTTCCACCTCCTGTCTTACAACTTCCACTTCCTGCCCCACAAGTGCCAGCTCAGGCTTCACAAGTGCCAGCTCCTGCACCACATCATCCACTTCCCGCCCCACAAGTGCCACCTCCTGCCCAACAATTGCCATTTCTTACCCCACAGGTTCCAACTCCTGCCCCACAGGTGCCATTTCCTGCCCCACAAGTACCACCTCCTGTCCCACATGTGCCAACTCCTGCCCCACAAGTGCCATTTCCTGCCCCACAACTTCCACCTCCTGCCCCAGAAGTGCCAGTTCCTGTCCCACAAGTGCCACCTACCACGCCACAAATTCCACCTCCTGCCCCACAAGTTCCACCTCCTGCCCCACAATGACCACCTCCTGCCCCACATCATCCACCTCCTGCCCCACAAGTGCCAATTCCTGCCCTACAAGTGCCAGCTCATTCCCCTGAAGTGCCACCTCCTGCCCCACAAGTGCCACATTTTGCCACACCACTGCCACCTCCCCCCCCAAATAATCCACCTTCTGCCCCACAAGTGTCACTGACCGCCCAACTTCCTCCTCCTGACCCACAAGTGCAACCTCCTGCCCCACAACTTCAACATCCCGCCACACAAGTGCCGACTCCTGCCCAACGTGTGCCACATCCTGCCCCACAAGTGCCAACTCCTGCCCCACATCGTCCACCTCCCACCCAGCAAGTGCCACCTCCTGCCCCACAAGTGCCAAATCCTGCCCTACATGTGCCAGCTCATGCCCCACAAGTGCCAGGTCCTGTCCCACATCATCCACCTTCTCCCCCACAAGTGCCATCTCCTGCCCCACAACGACCACCTCCTGCCCCACATCATCCACCCCCTGCACCACAAGTGCCAATTCATGCCCTACAAGTGCCAGCTCACTCCCCTGAAGTGCCAGCTCCTGCCCCACTATGCCACCTCCTGTCCCACATGTGCTAACTCCTGCCCCACAAGTGCCATTTTCAGCCCCACAACTTCTACCTCACGGCCCACAAGAGCCAGTTCCAGCCCCACAAATGCCACCTCCCGCCCCACAACTTCAACATCCCGCCACACAAGTGCCACCTCCTGCCCCACAAGTGCCAAATCCTGTTCTGCAACTTCCAACTCCTGCTCCACAAGTGCCACCTCCTGCCCCACATCATCTACCTCCCACCCCACAAGTGCCACCTCCTGCCCCTCAAGTTACATCTCCCGCCCCACAAGTGCCACCTTTTGCCTCAAAACTTCCAACTCCCACCACAACAATTTCCACCTCCTGTCTTACAAGTTCCACTTCCGCCCCACAAGTGCCACCTCCAGCCCCATAAGTGCCTAATCATGCCCCACAACATCCACCTGTGCCCTACAAATTTCCGGCTCCGCATCATCCAACTCCAGCCCCACAAGCGCCACCTCCTGCACAAAAAGATCCACCTCAAGCCCCACAGGTGCCACCTCCCGCCCCACAACTAACACCTCCCGCCCCACAATTGTCACCTCCTGCCCCATAAGTGCCACCTCCCGCCCAACAATTGTGGCCACATGACAAACAAGTTCCACTTCCGCCCCACAAGTGCCACCTCCTGCCCAACAAGTGCCATTTCTTACCCCACAGGTTCCAAATCCTACCCCACTGGTGCCATTTCCTGCCCCACAAGTGCCATTTCCCCCCCCACATGTGCCAACTCCTGCCTTACAAGTTTCACCTCCCACCCCACAAATTCCACCTCCCACCCCACAAGTTTCACCTCCTGCCCCAAAAGTGCCAATTCCTGCTTCACAAGTGCCAGCTCATGCTTCACAAATGCCAGCTCATGCCCCACATCATCAACTTCCTGCCCCACAAGTGCCACCTCTAACCCCACAAAGACAGCCTCCTGCCCCACATCATCCACCTCCTGCCCCACAAGGGCCAATTCCTGCCCCACAAGTGCCAGCTCATGCCCCACAAGTGCCACCTCCTGCCCCACAAGTGCCACCTCCTGCCCCACATCATCCACCTCCTCCCCCAAAAGTGACAATACCTGTTCCACAAGTGCCACCTCCCGCCCCACAACTTCAACATCCCGCCACACAAGTGCCGACTCCTGGCAACGTGTGCCACATCCTGCCCCACAAGTGCCAGCTCCTGCCCCACATGTTCCACCTACCACCCCACAAATTCCACCTCATGCCCCACAAGTGCCAGCTCCTGCCCCACATGTTCCACCTACCATCCCACAAATTCCACCTCATGCCCCACAAGTGCCAACTCCCAACCCACAAATGCCAAATCCTGCAATGCAACTTCCACCTCCTGCTCCACAAGTGCCACCTCCTGCCCCACATCGTCCACCTCCCACCCAACAAGTGCCACCACCTGCCCCACAAGTGCCAATTCCTGCCCCACATGTGCCAGCTCATGCTTCACAAGTGCCAGCTCCTGCACTACATCATCCACTTCCTGCTCACAAGTGCCACCTCCTGACCGACAAAGACATCCTCCTGCCCCATAAGTGCCAATTTCTGCCCCACAAGTGCCAGCTCATTCACCTGAAGTGCCACATTTGTCCACACCACTGCCTCCTCCCCCCCAAATAATCCACCTCCTGCCCCACAAGTGTCACTGACTGACCAACTTCCTCCTCCTGCCCCACAAGTGCCACCTCCTGCCCCACAAGTGCCAGCTCCTGCCCCACAAGAGCCACTTCCTGCCCCACAAGTACCTCTTCCCTCCCAACAAGTTCCAATTTCCGCCCAACAAGTACCACCTCCTTCTGCACAAGTTCCACCTCCTGCCCTAAAAGCTCCATTTCCTGTCCCAGAAGTGCCACCTCCTGCCCCACAAGTGCCACCTCCTGCCCTACAACTTCCACCTCCTCGCCCACAAGTGCCACCTCCCGCCCTACAACTGCCAAACCCTGCCCCAAAACTTCCACCTCCTGCCCAACAATTTCCAACTCGTGCCCCACAATTGCCACCTCCTGCCACACAAATGCCACCTTCTGCCTCAAAATGCCACCTCCTGCCCAACAACTCCAACCTCCCGCCCCATAAGTACCACCTCCTGCTCCACAAGTTCCACCTCCTGCCCCATAAGTTCCACCTTACGCCCCACAAGTGCCATCTCCTGCCCCAAAAGCTCAATTTCCTGCCCAATGTATTCCTATGGGTACCTATGGGTTTCAATGTGGTCCCTATGTGCCTCTATGGGGTCTCTTATGGGTCTCAGCGGGGTCCTTATGTATCTCTATGGGTTTCACTGTCCCCTACTGTAATTCATTGGGTCCCTATGTGTCCCAATGTCCCCCTATGGGTCCCAGTGTCTTCCTACGGGTCACAATGTGTACCTATGTGTCCCAATGTCCCCCC
Source organism: Coturnix japonica (assembly GCF_054131305.1). Lineage (NCBI taxonomy): Eukaryota > Metazoa > Chordata > Aves > Galliformes > Phasianidae > Coturnix > Coturnix japonica. The sequence goes on along the minus strand of NC_140687.1, from coordinate 787,004 downwards.
TATGGGTTGCTATGTGCCCCTATGGGGTCTCTATGGAGTCTCTTATGGTTATCTCTGGGCCCAAATGTCTTCCTTTGGGTATCTATAAGTTTCAAAGTCGTCCTATGTGTCCCTATGGGTCTTAATGGCTCCTAATGTGTCCCTATGAGTCTATATGTGGTCTCACTGTCCCAGTGGGTCTCTATGTGTTCCTATGTGTCTATATGGAGTCTCTATCTGGTTTCTATGGGTCCCTATGAGTCTCTATGATGTCTCCCTTTGTCCCCATATGGGTCCCAGTGTGACCCACATGTGCCCACAGCAGCTCCTGCCCCATACACCTGACCCACATGTTCCCCACAGCATCTCCTGCCACATAGATCTGACCCAAATCAGCCCCACAGAATCTCCGGCCCCATAGATCTGACCCACATGTGCCCCACAGCAGCTCCAAACTCATAAATCTGACCCACATCAGTCCAACAGCAGATTTTGCACCATAGATATGTCCCTCATATTCCCCACAGCAACTCCTGCCCCATAGATCTGACCTACATCATCCCCTCTGCAGCTCCTGCCCCATAGGTCTGACCCCCATCTGCCCCACAGCAGCTCCTGCCTCATACATCTGACTCACAGCATCTCCTGCCCCATAGAACTGGCCCACATCAGCCACAGCAGCTCCTGACCTATAGATCTGAACCACATCTGCTCCACAGCATCTCCTGCCTTATAGATCTGACCCCCATCTGCCCCACAGCAGCTCCTGCCTCATACATCTGACTCACAGCATCTCCTGCCCCATAGAACTGGCCCACATCAGCCAAAGCAGCTCTTGACCTATAGATCTGACCCACATCTGCCCCACAGCAGCTCCTGCCCCATAGATCTGACCCACATCTGCCACACAGCAGCCTTTGCCCCATAGATCTGACCCACATCTGCCCCACAGCATCTCCTGCCCCATAGATCTGACCCACATCTGCCCCACAGCATCTCCTGCCCCATAGATCTGACCCACATCTGCCCCACAGCAGCTCCTGCCCCATACATCTTACCCAGATCTGCCCCACAGCAGCTCCTACCCAAAGATCTGACACACATCTGCCCCACTGCTGCTCCTACACTTCAGATCTGACCTACATCATCTCCACTGCAGCTCCTGCCCCATAGATCTGACCCACATCTGCCCCACAGCATCTCCTGCCCCATAGATCTGACCCCCATCTGCCCCACAGCAGCTCCTGCCTCATACATCTGACTCACAGCATCTCCTGTCTCATAGATCTTACCCACATCAGCCCCACAGCAGATTTTGCCCCATAGTTATGTCCCACATCTGACCCACAGCAGCTCCTGCCCCATAGATCTGACCCACATCTGCCACACAGCAGCTCCTGCCCCATAGATCTGACCCACATGTGCCCCACAGCAGCTCCTACCACATAGATCTGACCCACATGTGCCCCAGAGCTGCTCCTGCCCCATAGATCTGAACCACAGCAGCTCCTGTCTCATAGATCTTACCCACATCAGCCCCACAGCAGATTTTGCCCCATAGTTATGTCCCACATCTGCCCAACAGCAACTCCTGCCCCATAGATCTGACCCACATGCGCCCCACAGCAGCTCCTGCCCCATAGGTCTGACCCACATGCGCCTCACAGCAGCTCCTGCCCCATAGATCTAATCACCATCAGCCCCAAAGCAGCTCCTGCCCCATAGATTTGACCCACATCAGCCACACAGCATCTCCCGCCCCATAGATGTGACCCACATCTGCACCACAGCAGCTCCTCCCAATAGATCTAACACCCATCAGCCTCACAGCAGCTCCTGCCCCATAGATATGCCCTACATCTGCCCCACATCAGCTCCTGCAACATAGATCTGACCCACATCTGCAACACAGCAGCTCCTGCTCCATAAATCTGACCAACATCAGGCCCACATTTGTTCCTGCCCCATAGATCTGACCCACAGCAGCCCCTGCCTCATAGATCTGACCCACAAGTGCCCCACAGCAGCTCCAGCCCAATAGACCTGACCCACATCTGCCCCAAAGCATCTCCTGCCCCATAGATCTTTCCTACATCAGCCCCACAGCACCTCCGGCCCAATAGATCTGACCCACATGTGCCCCACAGCAGCTCCTGCCCCATAGATCTGACCCACATCAACCATGTTGATAAACATGAAAACATACAACATGGGTTGTATCAACCATGTAATCCATGGTGTCCCTATGTGTCCCAATGTCACCCTATGGGTCCCAGTGTCTCCCTATGGGTCACTATGTGTCCCTATGTGTCCCAATGTCCCCCCTATGGGTTGCTATGTGCCTCTACGGGTTCTCTATGGGGCTCTATGGGGTGCCTATGGAGCTCTATGGGGCGTTCTGAGGTTTCTATGGGGTGTCTATGGAACGCTATAGTGTGTCTATTTGGTAAATTAGTTTCTATGGGTGGCTATGGGAGCTCTATGGGGCACAATGGGTTGCCTACGGGGCTCTATGGGATGTCTGTGGGGCTCTATGGCGCGGCTATATGTCCTTATGTGGTGTCTATGTGGCACTATGTTGTGCTATGGGGTGCTGTGAGGCACTATGGGGTGCTATGGGGCTCTATGGAGCAGTATAGGGTGTCTATGGGTCTCAATGGGGTGCAATGGGGCGCTGTGGGGCACAAGGGAGTGTCTATGAGGCTCCATGGGCTGCTATGGGGCACTGTGGAGTAGCTATGGGATGATTTGGGGTCTCCTTGGGCCCCTATGGGTCACTATGTGGTGTCTATGGGGCTCTATGGGGTGGCTATGCGGTGCTGTAGGGTGGCTATGGGGTGCTTTGGTGTATCCTTGGGTTCCTACGGGGCGCTATGGGTGACTATGGGGTGCTATGGTTTGCTATGGGGCTCTATGCGGAAGAATGGGGTCTCCAAGGGGCGCTATGGGGTCCCTATGGGGCTCTATGGGGAGTCTATGGGGAGTCTATGGGGATCTATGGGTTGTCTGTGGGGCTCTATGGGGTCTGCATGGGGTCTGTATGGGGTTCAGTGGGTCTCTATGGGGCTCTATGGGGTGCCTACAGGCACTTTGGGGCGATATGGGGTGTCTATGTGGTTCAATTGGGCTCTATGGTGTGGCTGTAGGGCCTTATGTGGTGTCTATGGGGCACTGTGGGCTACTATGGGGTGCTGTGGGGAACTATGGGGTGTCTATGGGGCTCTATGGAGCAGTATGCTGTGTCTATGGGTCCCTATGGGGTGCAATGGGGTGCTGTGGGGCACAATGGAGTGTCTATGAGGCTCCATGGGCTGCTATGGGGCACTATGGAGTAGCTATGGGGTGCTCTGGGGTCTCTTTGGGCCCCTATGGGTCACTATGGGGCTCTATGGTGTATCTTTGTGTTCCTATGGGGTGCTATGGGTGACTATGGGGTCGCTATGGGTTTCTTTGAGGCACTATGGGTCTCAATGGGGTCTCTATGGGTCTCAATTTATCCTTATGGCTCCCAATGACTGTCTATGGGTCTCTATGTGTCCCTATGGGTCCCAGTGTCTCTCTATGTGTCCCTATGGGTCCCAGTGTCTCTCTATGGGTCCCAATGTCTTCCTCTGGATCTCTATGGGTCCCTAGGGGTCCCAGTGTCTCTCTATGTCCCCCTGTCTAGGTGGTAACTATACAGATGGTAACAAAGATGGTAACAAATGTACAGAGGTTCTAAGCGAGAGAGAAACTCACCAGTGGTGATGCCTTCGCTGAGGAAGCTGGGGCGGTCTTCACTGCAGAGCGATGTCCAAGAGATGCTGCCTCACAGAATCACAGAATTCTCAAGGTTGGAAAAGGGCTGCCAGCTTTTGTAGGAGAATAGCATGGGAGACAGTTGTGAAGGCTTTGCTGAAGTCCAAGTAGAGCACATCAACAGCCTTTCTTTCTTTCCTTCATCCATCAGATGGGTCACAGGATCGTAGAAGGAGATCAGATTGGTCAAGCAGGAGCTGCCCTTCACGAACCCATGCTGGCTAGGTCTGATCTCCTGCTCATCCCACACCTGCCGCATCTGTCATCTCCCTCAAGACAATTCGTTCCATTCCCTTCCCTGGCACCGAGGTCAGGCTAACAGGCCTGGAGTTGCCCGGATCCTCCTGACAACCTTGCTTGGAAATGGGAGTCACGTTGGCAAGCCTCCAGTCTTCTGGGACCTCACCCGGTAACAGGGAGCTCGGAAAGATAATGGAAAGCGGCTCGAGTGAGGCTCAGCCCTTAAATGAGGTCTCAGAGGAGGTGGAGTCGAGCTCCAGCCCTCCCGGGAGCACAGCTCCATTACTCTCACCTGTGCTCCCGCAGCTGACCCCACACTTGCCTCAGCTGATTAATCAGAGGTTCAGGCTGTGATTACCAATCTCCCATACAGCCCCTATGGGTCCCAGTGTCTCCCTGTGGATCACTATGTGTTCCTAAGTGCCGAATGTCCCCCCTATGTGTCCCAATGGCTTCCTTTGGGGTTTCTATGGGGACTCTTATTGGTATCTCTGGGCCCAAATGTCTTCCTATGGGTATCTATGGGTTTCAATGAGGTCCCTATGTGCCTCTATGGGGTCTCTTATGGGTATCAGTGGAGCCCCTATGTGTCTCTACGGGTCTCACTGTTCCCCACTGTAATCCATGGGGTCCCTCTGTGTCCCAATATCCACACTATGGGTTGCTATGTACCTCTATGGGGTGTATATGTGGTCTCTTATGGGTATCTCTGGGCCCAAATGTCTTCCTATGTGCATCTATGGGTTTCAATGTGGTCCCGATGTGCCTCTATGGGGTCTCTATGGGTCTCAGTAATGTCCCTATGTGTCTCTATGGGTCTCACTGTCCCCCACTGTAATCCATGGGATCCCTATGTGTCCCAATGTCCCCCTATGGGTCCCAGTGTCTCCCTATGGGTCACTATGTGTCCCTATGTGTCCTAATATCCCCCCTATGGGTAGCTATGTGCCTCTATGGGGTCTCTTATTTGTATCTATGGGCTTAAATGTCCTCCTATGGGTATCTATGGGTTTCACTGTGGTCCCTATGTGCCTCTATGGGGTCACTTATGGGTCTCAGCAGAGTCTCTATGTGTCTCTACGGGTATCACTGTCCCCCACTGTAATCCATGGTGTCCCTATGTGTCCCAATGTCCCCCCTATGGGTTGCTATGTGCCACTATGGGGTCTCTATGGGGTCTCTATGGGGTCTCATGGATATCTCTGGGCCCAAATGTCTTCCTATGGGTATCTATGTGTTGCAATGCAGTCCCTATGTGCCTCTATGGGGTCTCTTATGGGTCTCAGCGAGGTCCCTATGTGTCTCTATGGGTCTCACTGTCCCCCACTGAAATCCATGGGGTCCCTCTGTGTCCCAATGTCCCCCTATTTGTCCCCGTGTCAGCCTATGGGTCACAATGTGTCCCTATGTGTCCCAATGTCCCTCCTATGTGTTGCTAAGTGTCTCCATGGGGTCTCTTATGAGTATCTCTGGGCCAAAATATCTACCTATTGGTATCCAAAGGTTACATTACGTCCCTATGTGCCTCTATGGGGTCTCTTAAGGGTTACAGCGGAGTCCCTATGTGTCTCTATGGGTCTCACTGTCCCCAACTATGTTCCATGGGGTCCCTATGTGTCCCAATATACCCCTATGGGTCCCAGTGTCTCCCTATGGGTCACTATGTGTCCCGATGTGTCCCAATATCCCCCCTATGGGTAGCTATGTGCCTCTATGGGGTCTCTTATTCGTATCTATGGGCTTAAATGTTCTCCTATGGGTATCTATGAGTTTCAGTGTGGTCCCTATGTGCCTCTATGGGGTCTCTTATAGGTCTCAGCAGAGTCTCTGTGGGTCTCTACGGGTATCACTGTCCCCCACTGTAATCCATGGTGTCCCTATGTGTCCCAATGTTACCTTATGGGTCCCAGTGTCTCCCTAAGGGTCACTATGTGTCCATATGTGTCCCAATGTCCCCCCTATGGGTTGCTATGTGCCTCTATGGGTTCTCTATGGGGCTCTATGGGGTGCCTATGGAGCTCTATGGGGTTCTATGGGGCGTTCTGAGGTTTCTATGGGGTGTCTATGGAACGCTATGGTGTGTCTATGTGGCAAAATGAGTTTCTATGGGTGGCTATGGGAGCTCTATGGGGCACAATGGGTTGCCTACGGGGCTCTATGGGATGTCTATGGGGCTCTATGGTGCGGCTATATGTCCTTATGCGGTGTCTATGTGGCACTATGTTGTGCTATGGGGTGCTGTGAAGCACTATGGGGTGCTATGGGGCTCTATGGAGCAGTATAGGGTGTCTATGGGTCCCTATGGGGTGCAATGGGGCGCTGTGGGGCACAAGGGAGTGTCTATGAGGCTCCATGGGCTGCTACGGGGCACTGTGGAGTAGCTATGGGATGATTTGGGGTCTCTTTGTGCCCCTATGGGGCGCTATGTGTCACTATGTGGTGTCTATGGGGCTCTATGGGGTGGCTATGCGGTGCTGTAGGGTGGCTATGGGGTGCTTTGGGGTATCCTTGGGTTCCTATGGGGCGCTATGGGTGACTATGGGGTGCTATGGTTTGCTATGGGGCTCTATGAGGAAGAATGGGGTTTCTATGGGGTGCTATGGGGTCCCTGTGGGGCTCTATGGGGAGTCTATGGGGTGTCTTTGGGGATCTATGGATTGTCTGTGGGGCTCTATGGGGTCTGCATGGGGTCTGTATGGGGTTCAGTGGGTCTCTATGGGGCGATATGGGGTGTCTACAGGCACTATGGGGCGATATGGGGTGTCTATGTGGTTCAATTGGGCTCTATGGTGTGGCTGTATGGCCTTATGTGGTGTCTATGGGGCACTGTGGGCTGCTATGGGGTGCTGTGGGGAACTATGGGGTGTCTATGGGGCTCTATGGAGCAGTATGCTGTGTCTATGGGTCCCTATGGGGTGCAATGGGGTGCTGTGGGGCACAATGGAAAGTCTATGAGGCTCCATGGGCTGCTATGGGGCACTATGGAGTAGCTATGGGGTGCTATGGGGTCTCTTTGGGCCCCTATGGGTCACTATGGGGTGTCTATGGGGCTCCATGGGGTATCTTTGTGTTCCTATGGGGCGCTATGGGTGACTATGGCGTCGCTATGGGTTTCTTTGAGGAAGTGCCAACTCCTGCCCAACGTGTGATATCTCCTGCACCACAAGTTCCAAGACTTGCCCCACAGGTTCCACCTACCATCCCACAAGTGCCACCTCCTGCCCCACAAGTGCCACCTCCCGACCCACAAGTGCCACCTCCTGCCGTGCAAGTGCCAGCTCCTGCCCCGAAAGTGCCAGCTCCTGCTCCACATGTGCCACCTCTTGCCCCACAAGTTCCAGCTCCCGCCCCATAAGTGCCACCTCCCTCTCCACAAATTCCACCTCCCGCCCACAAGTGCCACATCGCTCCCCACAAGTGCCACCTCCTGCCCCACTAGTGCCACCTCCTGCCCCACAAGTGCAACCTCCCACCCCACAAGTACCAAATCCTGCCCCACAACTTCCACCTCCTGCCCCAGAAGTGCCATCTCCTGCCCCACGTGTCACCTCCTGCCCCACATCATCCACCTCCAAACCCATAAGTGCCACCTCCTGCACAACAAGTGCCATTTCCTGCCCCACAAGTGCCATTTCCCCCCCCACATGTGCCAACTCCTGCCTTACAAGTTTCACCTCCCACCCCACAAATTCCACCTCCCACCCCACAAGTGCCACCTCCTGCCCCACATCATCCACCTCCTGCCCCACAAGTGACAATACCTGTTCCACAAGTGCCACCTCCCGCCCCACAACTTCAACATCCCGCCACACAAGTGCCGACTCCTGGCAACATGTGCCACATCCTGCCCCACAAGTGCCAGCTCCTGCCCCACATGTTCCACCTACCATCCCACAAATTCAACCTCATGCCCCACAAGTGCCAACTCCCAACCCACAAATGCCAAATCCTGCAATGCAACTTCCACCTCCTGCTCCACAAGTGCCACCTCCTGCCCCACATCGTCCACCTCCCACCCAACAAGTGCCACCACCTGCCCCACAAGTGCCAATTCCTGCCCCACAAGTGCCAGTTCATGCCCCACAAGTGCCACATTATTCCACACCACTGCCTTCTCCCCCCCAAATAATCCACCTCCTGCCCCACAAGTGTCAATGACTGACCAACTTCCTCCTCCTGCCCCACAAGTGCCAGCTCCTGCCCCACAAGTGCCAGCTCCTGCCCGACAAGAGCCACTTCCTGCCCCACAAGTACCTCTTCCCTCCCAACAATTTCCAATTTCCACCAAACAAGTACCACCTCCTTCTGCACAAGTTCCACCTCCCGCCCCACAAGTTCCACCTCCTGCCTTAAAAGCTCCATTTCCTGCCCCAGAAGTGCCACCTCCCGCCCCACAAGTGCCACCTCCCGCCCTACAACTGCCAAACCCTGCCCCAAAACTTCCACCTCCTGCCCAACAATTTCCAACTCGTGCCCCACAATTGCCACCTCCTGCCACACAAATGCCACCTTCTGCCTCAAAATGCCACCTCCTGCCCAACAACTCCAACCTCCCGCCCCACAAGTACCACCTCCTGCTCCACAAGTTCCACCTCCTGCCCCATAAGTGCCAATTTCTGCCCCACAAGTGCCACTTCCCGCCTTACAAATGCCACCTCCTGCCCCACAACTTTCACCTCCTGCCCCACAAGTGCAACCTCCCTGCCCACGAGTGACACAATCTGCCCAAGTGCCACCTCCTGCCTCACAACTTCCACCTCCCGCCCCACAAGTGCCACCTCCTGTCTCACAAGTGCAACCTCCCGCCCCACAACTTCCACAACCTGCCCCACAAGTGCCACCTCCCGTCACTCAACTTCCAACTCCCGACAAACAAGTGCCACCTCCCGACCCACAAGTGCCAACTCCTGCCCCGCAACTTCCATCTCCTGCTCCACAAGTGCCACCTCGAACCGCACAATTGCCACCTCCTGCCCCACATCGTCCACCTCCCATCCAACAAGTGCCACCTCCTGCCCCACAAGTGCCAATTCCTGCCCCACAAGTGCCAGCTCATGCTTCACAAGTGCCAACTCCTGCCCCTCATCATCCACCTCCTGCCCCACAAGTGCCACCTCCTGACCCACAACATCAATCTCCAGCCCCACAAGAGCCGCCTCCTGCCCGACAAGTCACACCTGCTACAAGTTCCACAAGTGCCACCTCCCTGCTCACGAGTGCCACATCCCGCCCCACATGTACCACCTCCTGCATCACAACTTCCACCTCCCGCCCCACATGTACCACCTCCTGCATCACAACTTCCACCTCCTCCCCACAAGTGCCACCTCCCGCCCCACAAGTTCCACTTCCTACCCACAAGTGCCACCTCCCTCTCCACAAACTCCACCTCCCACGCACAAGTGCCACATCCTGCCCCACAAGTGTAACCTCCTGCCCACAAGTGCCACCTTCTGCCCCACAAGTGCCACCTCACACCCCAACAGTGTCAACTTCCGCCCCACAAGTGCCACCTCACGCCCCACAACTTCCACATCCCGCCCCACAAATGCCACCTCCTGCCCTACAAGTGCCACCTCAGGCCCCACAAGTGCCCCCTCCCGCTCCACAAGTGCCACGTCCTGCCCCACAAGTGCCATCTCCCGCCCCACAAGGGCCAAATCCTGCCACGCAACATCCACCTCCTGCCCCACATCATCCACCTCCCACCCCACAAGTGCCACCTCCTGTGGCACAAGTGCCAATTCCAGCCCTAAAAGTGCCAGCTCATGCTTCACAATTGCCAGCTCCTGCCCCACATCATCCACCTCCTGCCCCACAAGTGCCACCTCCTGTCCCACATGTGCCAACTCCTGCCCCACAAGTGCCATTTCCTGCACCACATTTGCCACCTCCTGCCCCACAAGTGCCACCTCCCACCCCACAAGTTTAACCTCCGGACACACAAGTGCCATCTCCTGCCCCACAAGTGCCACCTCCCGCCACACAAGTGCCACCTCCCGCCACTCTATAGCCACCTCCTGCCCCACAAGTTACACCTCTTGCCCCACAAGTTACACCTCTTGCCCCACAACGTCGACCCCCGCCCCACATGTGCCACCACCTGACCCACAAGTACCAAGTCCTGCCCCACAAGTGCCATTTCCTGCACCACATTTGCCGCGTTCTGCCCCACAAGTGCCAGCTCCTGGCCCACAAGTGCTACCTCTCGCCCCACAACCTCAACCTCCAGCCACACAAGTGCCACCTCCCGCCCCACAAGTGCCACCTCCCGCCCCACTACTTCCACGTCACACCCCAAATTTTCTTACCTTCCACCCCACAAGTGCCACCTCCTGCCCCAAACCTTCAACCTTCTGCCCCACAACTGACACTTCCCACCCAGCAATTGCCACCCCCCGACACACAAGTGCCTCCCCCCACCCCACAAGTGCCAACCCTTACCCCACAAGTGCCAACTCCTGCCCCACATCATCCACCAACCGCCCCACAAGTGTCACCTCCTGCACCACAAGTGCCACCTCCCGACCCACAACTTCCAGCTCCCGCCCCAGTAGTGCCAGCTCCCGGCCCACAATTGCCACCTCCTGCCCCACAACTTCCACTTCCCGCCCAACAACGGCCTCCTCCTGCCCCACATGTGCCTCCTCCTGCCACACAAGTGCCACCTCCTGCCCCACAAGTGCTACCTACTTCCTCACAATGCCACCTCCTGCCGCACAAGTGCCACCTCCTGCCGTACATCATCCACCTCCCAACCCACAAGTGCCTCCTCCTGACCCACAATTGCCTCCTTCCGCCCCACAACTTCCACCTCACCCACCACAAGTTCTACCACCCACCCCACAAGTGCCACCTGCAGCCCCAGAAGTGTCAAATCCTGCCACACAACTTCCACATCCAGCCCCACAAGTGCCACCTCCCACCCCACAACTTCCACTTCCCGCCCAACAACAGCCTCCTCCTGCCCCACAAGTGCCACCTCCTGCCACACAAGTGCCACCTCCTGCCCCACAAGTGCCACTTCCTGCCCCACAAGTGCTACCTACTTCCCCACAAGGGCCACCTCCTGCCCCACATCATCCACCTCCTGCCTCACAAATGCCTCCTCCTGACCCACAATTGCCAGCACATGCCCCACAACTTCCACCTCACGCCCCACAAGTGCCACCTCCCGACCCACATATGCCACAACCCGCCCCACAAATCCAACTCCTGACCCACAAGTGCCACCTCCCGACCCACATGTGCCAACTTCTGCCCCACAAGTGCCAGCTCCTGCCCCTCAAGTGTCACCTCTTCCCCACAAGTGCCACCTTCTGCTCCACAAGTGCCACTTCCTGCCGCACAAGTGATACCTCCAGCCCCACAACTGCCACCACCCGCCCCACAACTTCCACCTCCCGCCTCACAAGTGCAACCTCCAGGCCCACAAGTGCCACCTCCAGATCCACAAGAATTAACTCCTGCCCCACAAGTGCCACCTCCTGCCCTTCAAGAGCCACTTCTTGCCCCACAAGTAACATTTCCTGCCCCACAAGTGCCAACCCCTGCCCAACCAGTGCTATGACCCAGCCCACAAGTGCCAACTCCTGCCCCACTAGTGCCACCTCCCGCCCCTCAAGTGCCACACACTGCCCCACAAGTGCCGCCCCCAGCCCCGAAACTGCCACCCCTTGCCCTACAATTTCCACCTCCCACCCCACAATTTTTACCTCCCGTCCCACAAGTGCCATCTCCTGCCCCACAGGTGCCACCTACTGTTCCACATCATCCACCTCCTTCCCCACATCATCCACCTTCTGTTCCACAAGTGCCACCTCCTGCCCCACATAATCCACGTCCTGCTCCAAAATTGCCACCTCCTGCCCCACAAGTGCCACCTCCCACCCAACAAGTGCCACCTCCAGCCCCACAAGTACCACATCCCACCCCACTAGTGCTACCTCCTGCCCCACATCATCCACCTCCTGCCTCACAAATGCCTCCTCCTGACCCACAATTGCCACCTGCCGCCCCACAACTTCCACCTCCTGCCCCACAAGTGCCACCTTCTGCCTCACAAGTGCCACCCCTTGCCCCACAAGTGCCACATCCCACCGCACAATTTCCACCTCTTGTTACACAAGTCCCACCTCCCGCCCAACAACAGCCTCCTCCTGCCCCACAAGTGCCACCTCCTGCCCCACAAGTGCAACCTCCTGCCCCACAAATGCCACCTTTCTCCCCACAAGTGCCACCTCCTGCCCCACAAGTGCAACCTCCTGCCCCACAAATGCCACCTTTCGCCCCACAAATGCCACCTCCTGCTCCACAACTTCCACCTCCTGCCCCACAAGTGCCACCTCCCACCCCACAAGTGCCACCTCCCGCCCTACAACTTCCATCTCCTGGCCCACAAGTGCCACCTCCTGCCTCAAAAGAGCCACCTCCCGCCCCACAACTTCCACGTAACGCCCCATAAGTTCCACCTCCTGCCACACAAGTGCCACCTCCCGCCCCACAAGTGTCAACTCATGGTCCACAAATGCCACCTCCTGCCCCACAAGTCCCACCTCTTGCCCCACAAGTGCCAAATACTTCCCCACAACTTCCACCTTCTGCCCCACTAGTGCCAACTCCAATTCCACAAGTGCCATTTCCAGCCCTACAACTGCCACTTCCAGCCCCACAAGTGCCACCTCCTGCCCAACAAGTGCCAGTTCATGCCCCACAAGTGCAAGGTCGTGTCCCACATCATCCATCTTCTGTCCCATGAGTGCCACCTCCTGCCCCACAACGACCACCCCCTGCCCCACAAGTGCCACCTCCTGCCCCACAACGACCACCCCCTGCACCACAAGTGCCAATTCCTGCCCTACAAGTGCCAGCTCATTCCCCTGAAGTGCCAGCTCCTGCCCCACAAGTGCCACATTTGTCCACATCACTGCCTCCTCCCCCCCAAATAATCCACCTCCTGCCCCACAAGTGTCACTGACCGCCCAACTTCATCCTCCTGACACACAAGTGCAGCCTCCTGCCACACAAGTGCCAGCTCCTGCCCGACAAGAGCCACTTCCTGCCCCACAAGTACCTCTTCCCTCCCAACAAGTTCCAATTTCCACACCACAAGTGCCACCTCCTGCCCCACAAGTGCAACCTCCTGCCCCACATCGTCCACCTCCCACCCAACAAGTGCCACCACCTGCCCCACAAGTGCCAATTCCTGCCCCACAAGTGCCACCCCCCCACACAAGTGCCACCTCTCGCCCCACAAGTTCCACCTCCTCCCCACAAGTGCCACCTCCTGCCCCACAAGCGCCACCTCCCTCTCCACAAACTCGACCTCCCACGCACAAGTGCCACCTCCTGCCTCACAACTTACACCTCCCGCCCCAAGAATGCCACATCCTGCCCCACAAGTGCCACATCCTGCCCCACAAGTGCCACCTCCCGCCCCACAAGTGCCACCTCCCGCCCCACAAACTCCACCTCCCACGCACAAGTGCCACCTTCCGCCCCACAAGTGCCACCTCACACCCCAACAGTGTCAACTTCCACCCCACAAGTGCCACCTCACACCCCACAACTTCCACATCCCGCCCCACAAGTGCCACCACCTGACCCACAAGTGCCACCACCTGACCCACTAATGCAACTACCTGCCCCACAAGTGCCAACTCGTGCCCCACAAGTGCCAACTCCTGCCCCACAAGTTCTACCTCCTGCCTTACAAGTGCCACCCACTGCCTTACAACTTCAACCTCCCGCCCCACAAATGCCACCTCCTGCCCTACAAGTGCCACCTCAGGCCCCACAAGTGCCCCCTCCCGCTCCACAAGTGCCACGTCCTGCCCCACAAGTGCCATCTCCCGCCCCACAAGGGCCAAATCCTGCCACGCAACATCCACCTCCTGCCCCACATCATCCACCTCCCACCCCACAAGTGCCACCTCCTGTGGCACAAGTGCCAATTCCAGCCCTAAAAGTGCCAGCTCATGCTTCACAATTGCCAGCTCCTGCCCCACATCATCCACCTCCTGCCCCACAAGTGCCACCTCCTATCCCACATGTGCCAACTCCTGCCCCACAAGTGCCATTTCCTGCACCACATTTGCCACCTCCTGCCCCACAAGTGCCACCTCCCACACCACAAGTTTAACCTCCGGACACACAAGTGCCATCTCCCGCCCCACAAGTGCCATCTCCCGCCCCACAAGTGCCAAATCCTGACGTGCAACTTCCACCTCCTGCTCCACAATTGCCATCTCCTGCCCCACAAGTGCCACCTCCCGCCCCTCTATAGCCACCTCCTGCCCCACAAGTTACACCTCTTGCCCCACAATGTCGACCCCCGCCGCACATGTGCCACCACCTGACCCACAAGTGCCAACACCTGCCCCACAAGTGCCATTTCCTGCACCACATTTGCCGCGTTCTGCCCCACAAGTGCCGGCTCCTGGCCCACAAGTGCTACCTCTCGCCCCACAACCTCAACCTCCAGCCACACAAGTGCCACCTCTCGCCCCACAAGTGCCACCTCCCGCCCCACTACTTCCACGTCACACCCCAAATCTTCATACCTTACACCCCACAAGTGCCACCTCCTGCCCCAAACCTTCAACCTACTGCACCACAACTGACACTTCCCACCCAGCAATTGCCACCCCCCGACCCACAAGTTCCTCCACCCACCCCACAAGTGCCAACCCTTACCCCACAAGTGCCAACTCCTGCCCCACATCATCCACCAACCGCCCCACAAGGGTCACCTCCTGCACCACAAGTGCCACCTCCCGACCCACAACTTCCAGCTCCCGCCCCAATAGTGCCAGCTCCCGGCCCACAATTGCCACCTCCTGCCCCACAACTTCCATCTCCCACTCCACAAGTGCCACCTACTGCACAACAAATACCAACTCCTGCCCCATAAGTGCCATCTCCTGCCCCACAACCGCTACCTCCTGCCTCATATCATTCACCTCCCGCCCCACAGTTTCCACCTCCTGCTCAACTAGTGCCACGTGCTGCCCCACAAGTTCCATTTCCCGCCCCACAAGTGCCACATCTTGCCCCACATAATCCACGTCCTGCTCCAAAATTGCCACCTCCTGCCCCACAAGTGCCACCTCCCACCCCACAAGTGCCACGTCCTTCCCATTTGCCACGTCCTGTCCCACAAGTGCCACCTCCTGCCGTACAAGTGCCACCCTCTGCCCCACAATTGCCACTTCTTGCCCCACAATTGCCAATTCTTGCCCCACAACTTCCACCTCCCACCCCATAACTTCCACCTCCCGTCCCACAGCTTCCACATCCTGCCCCACAAGTGCCCGATCCTGCCCCAGAAGTACCACCACCTGACCCACAAGTGCCAACTCCTGCCCCACAAGTGCCAATTCCTGCTTCACAAGTGCCAGCTCATGCTTCACAAATGCCAGCTCATGCCCCACATCATCAACTTCCTGCCCCACAAGTGTCACCTCCAACCCCAAAAAGACAGCCTCCTGCCCCACATCATCCACCTCCTGCCCCACAAATTCCAACTCCTGCCCTGCAAGTGCCACCTCCCACCCCACAAATGCCACCTCCTGCCCTGCAACTTCCACCTCCTGCTCCACAAGTGCCATCTCCTGCCCCACATCGTCCACCTCCCACCCAACAAGTGCCACCTCCTGCCCCACAAGTGCCAATTCCTGCCCCACAAGTGCCAGTTCATGCCCCACATCATCCACCTTCTGCCCCACAAGTGCCACCTCCCACCAAACAACTGACACCTCCTGCCCCACAAGTGTCACCTCCTGCCCAACTAGTTCCACCTCTTGACCTACAAGTGTCACCTCCTGCCCCATAAGTTTCACCTCTCGCCCAACAAATGCCACCACCTCCCCCAAAAGCGCCACCTCCTGCCCCACAGGTGCCAGTTCCTGCCCCACAACATCCACCTCCCACGCACAAGTGCAACCTACCGCCCCACAACTTCCACCTCCTGCCCCACAAGTGCCACCTCCCACCCTACAAGTGCCACCTCCTACCCCACAAGTGCCATTTCCCCCCCCACATGTGCCAACTCCTGCCTTACAAGTTTCACCTACCACCCCACAAATTCCACCTCCCACCCCACAAGTTCCACCTCCTGCCCCAAAAGTGCCAATTCCTGCTTCACAAGTGCCAGCTCATGCTTCACAAATGCCAGCTCATGCCCCACATCATCAACTTCCTGCCCCACAAGTGCCACCTCTAACCCCACAAAGACAGCCTCCTGCCCCACATCATCCACCTCCTGCCCCACAAGTGCCAATTCCTGCCCCACAAGTGCCAGCTCATGCCCCACAACTGCCACCTCCTACCCCACAAAGACCACCTCCTGCCCCACATCATCCACCTCCTCCCCCACAAGTGACAATACCTGTTAGACAAGTGCAACCTCCAGCCCCACAACTTCAATATCCCGCCACACAAGTGCCGACTCCTGGCAACGTGTGCCACATCCTGCCCCACAAGTGTCAACTCCTGCCCCACATCGTCCACCTCCCATCCAACAAGTGCCACCTCCTGCCCCACAAGTGCCAATTCCTACCCCGCAACTTCCATCTCCTGCTCCACAAGTGCCACCTCGAACCGCACAATTGCCACCTCCTTCCCCATATCAACCACCTCCCATCCAACAAGTGCCACCTCCTGCCCCACAAGTGCCAATTCCTGCCCCACAAGTGCCAGCTCCTGCCCCTCATCATCCACCTCCTGCCCCACAAGTGCCACCTCCTGACCCACAACATCAATCTCCAGCCCCACAAGTGCCACCTCCTGACCCACAACATCAATCTCCAGCCCCACAAGAGCCGCCTCCTGCCCGACAAGTTACACCTGCTACAAGTTCCACAAGTGCCACCTCCCTGCTCACGAGTGCCACATCCCGCCCCACATGTACCACCTCCTGCATCACAACTTCCACCTCCCGCCCCACATGTACCACCTCCTGCATCACAACTTCCACCTCCCGCCCCACATGTACCACCTCCTGCATCACAACTTCCACCTCCCGCCCCACAAGTTCCACCTCCTCCCCACAAGTGCCACATCCCGCCCCACATGTACCACCTCCTGCATCACAACTTCCACCTCCCGCCCCACATGTACCACCTCCTGCATCACAACTTCCACCTCCCGCCCCACAAGTTCCACCTCCTCCCCACAAGTGCCACCTCCCGCCCCACATGTACCACCTCCTGCATCACAATTTCCACCTCCCGCCCCACATGTACCACCTCCTGCATCACAATTTCCACCTCCCGCCCCACATGTACCACCTCCTGCATCACAACTTACACCTCCCGCCCCAAGAATGCCACATCCGGCCCCACAAGTGCCACCTCCCGCCCCACAAGTGCCACCTCCCACGCACAAGTGCCACATCCTGCCCCACAAGTGCCACCTCACACCCCAACAGTGTCAACTTCCGCCCCACAAGTGCCACCTCACGCCCCACAACTTCCACATCCCGCCCCACAAGTGCCACCACCTTACCCACAAGTGCCACCACCTGACCCACTAATGCAACTACCTGCCCCACAAGTGCCAACTCGTGCCCCACAAGTGCCAACTCCTGCCCCACAAGTTCTACCTCCTGCCTTACAAGTGCCACCCCCTGCCTCACAGCTTCAACCTCCCGCCCCACAAATGCCACCTCCTGCCCCAGAAATGCCACCTCCTGCCCTACAAGTGCCACCTCAGGCCCCACAAGTGCCCCCTCCCGCTCCACAAGTGCAACGTCCTGACCCACAAGGGCCAAATCCTGCCACGCAACATCCACCTCCTGCCCCACATCATCCACCTCCCACCCCACAAGTACCAATTCCAGCCCTAAAAGTGCCAGCTCATGCTTCACAATTGCCAGCTCCTGCCCCACATCATCCACCTCCTGCCCCACAAGTGTCACCTCCTAACCCACATGTGCCAACTCCTGCCCCACAAGTGCCATTTCCTGCACCACATTTGCCACCTCCTGCCCCACAAGTGCCACCTCCTTCCCCACAAGTGCCACCACCCAGCCCACAAGTTTAACCTCCAGACACACAAGTGCCATCTCCCGCCCCACAAGTGCCATCTCCCGCCCCACAAGTGCCAAATCCTGACGTGCAACTTCCACCTCCTGCTCCACAAGTGCCATCTCCTGCCCCACAAGTGCCACCTCCCGCCACACAAGTGCCACCTCCCGCCCCTCTATAGCCACCTCCTGCCCCACAAGTTACACCTCTTGCCCCACAATGTCGACCCCCGCCCCACATGTGCCACCACCTGACCCACAAGTTCCAACTCCTGCCCCACAAGTGCCGGCTCCTGCCCCACAAGTGTTACCTCTCGCCCCACAACTTCAACCTCCAGCCACACAAGTGCCAACTCCTGCCCAACAAGTGCCACCTCCCGCCCCACAAGTGCCACCTCCCGCCCCACTACTTCCACGTCACACCCCAAATCTTCTTACATTCCACCCCAGAAGTGCCACCTCCTGCCCCAAACCTTCAACCTACTGCCCCACAACTGACACTTCCCACCCAGCAATTGCCACCCCCCGCCATACAATGCCTCCTCCCACCCCACAAGTGCCAACCCTTACCCCACAAGTGCCAACTCCTGCCCCACATCATCCACCAACCGCCCCACAAGTGCCACCTCCTGCACCACAAGTGCCACCTCCCGACCCACAACTTCCAGCTCCCGCCCCAATAGTGCCAGCTCCCGGCCCACAATTGCCACCTCCTGCCCCACAACTTCCATCTCCCACTCCACAAGTGCCACCTACTGCACAACAAATACCATCTCCTGCCCCATATGTGCCATCTCCTGCCCCACAGGTGCCACCTACTGTTCCACATCATCCACCTCCTTCCCCACATCATCCACCTCCTGTTCCACAAATGTCACCTCCTGACCCACAACTTCCACATCCTGCCCCACAAGTGCCACCTCTTGCCCCACATAATCCACGTCCTGCTCCAAAATTGCCACCTCCTGCCCCACAAGTGCCACCTCCCACCCCACAAGTGCCACCTCCAGCCCCACCAGTTCCACCGCCCGCCCCACAAGTACCACCTCCTGACCCACAAGTGCCACTACGTGACCCACAATTGCC
Source organism: Coturnix japonica (assembly GCF_054131305.1). Lineage (NCBI taxonomy): Eukaryota > Metazoa > Chordata > Aves > Galliformes > Phasianidae > Coturnix > Coturnix japonica. Next base: position 767,875 of record NC_140687.1, on the reverse strand, counting down.
ACCTCCCGTCTCATAATTGCAACTCTCGCCCAACAAGTGCCACCTCCTGCCCCACAATTGCCACCACCCCCCCAACAAGTGCCACCTCCCGCCCCACAAGTACCACATCCCACCCCACAAGTGCAACCTCCTGCCCCACAAGTGCCAACTCTCGCCCCACAAGTGCCAACTCCTGCCCCACAACATCCACCTCACGCTCCAAAAGTGCCACCTCCTGCCCCACAAGTGCTACTTCCTGCCTTACAAGTGCCACTTCCCGCTGCACAAGTGACACCTCCAGCCCCACAGCTGCCACAACCCGCCCCACAACTTCCACATCCCGCCTCACAACTGCAAGCTCCTGCCCCACAATTGCCACCTCCTACCACACAAGTGCCAACTCCTGCCCCACAAGTGCCACCTCATGTCCCTCAAGTTCCACCTTATGCCCCAAAAGTGCCACCTCCCGCCGAACAAGTGCAACATCTCGCCCCACTAGTGCCACGTCCCGGCCCAAAATTGCTACCTCCTGCCCCACATCATCCACCTCCTGTTCCACAAATGTCACCTCCTGACCCACAACTTCCACCTCCTGCCCCACAAGTGCCACCTTCTGCCTCACAAGTGCCACCCCTTGCCCCACAAGTGCCCGATCCTGCCCCAGAAGTACCACCACCTGACCCACAAGTGCCAACTCCTGCCCCACAAGTGCCACCTCGCATCCCGCAAGTGCCACATCCCGCCCCACAAGTTCCACCTCCTGCCTTACAAGTGCCCATTCCTGCTTCACAAGTGCCAGCTCATGTTTCACAAATGCCAGCTCCTGCCCCACATCATCAACTTCCTGCCCCACAAGTGTCACCTCCAACCCCACAAAGACAGCCTCCTGCCCCACATCATCCACCTCCTGCCCCACAAGTGCCAATTCCTGCCCCACAAGTGCCAGCTCATGCCCCACAAGTGCCAGCTCCTGCCCCACAAGTGCCAGCGCCTGCCCCACAACAGCCTCCTCCTGCCCACAAGTGCCACCTCGCATCCCACAAGTGCCACATCCCGCCCCACAAGTTCCACCTCCTGCCTTACAAGTGCCAATTCCTGCCCTACAAGTGCCAGCTCATTCCCCTGAAGTGCCAGCTCCTGCCCCACAAGTGCCACATTTTGCCACACCACTGCCACCTCCCTTCCCAAATAATCCACCTCCTGCCCCACAAGTGTCACTGACCGCCCAACTTCATCTTCCTGACCCACAAGTGCAACTTCCTGCCCTACAAGTGCCAGCTCCTGCCCGACAAGAGCCACTTCCTGCCCCACAAGTGCCACCTCCCGCCCTACAACTTCCATCTCCTGGCCCACAAGTGCCACCTCCTGCCCCACAAGTGCCACCTCCTGCCCCACAAGTGCCACCTCCTGCCCCACAACTTCCACCTCCCGCCCCACAATTGCCACCTCCTGCCCCATAAGTGCCACCTCCCGCCCAACAATTGTGGCCACATGACAAACAAGTTCCACTTCCGCCCCACAAGTGCCACCTCCTGCCTAACAAGTGCCATTTCTTACCCCACAGGTTCCAAATCCTACCCCACTGGTGCCATTTCCTGCCCCACAAGTGCCATTTCCCCCCCCACATGTGCCAACTCCTGCCTTACAAGTTTCACCTACCACCCCACAAATTCCACCTTCTGCCCCACAAGTTCCACCTCCTGCCCCAAAAGTGCCAATTCCTGCTTCACAAGTGCCAGCTCATGCTTCACAAATGCCAGCTCATGCCCCACATCATCAACTTCCTGCCACACAAGTGCCAGCTCATGCCCCACAAGTGCCACCTCTTGCCCCACAGGTGCCACCTCCTGCCCCACAAGTGCCACCTCCTGCCCCACATCATCCACCTCCTCCCCCACAAGTGACAATACCTGTTCCACAAGTGCCACCTCCAGCCCCACAACTTCAACATCCCGCCACACAAGTGCCAACTCCTGCCCGTGTGCCACATCCTGCCCCACAAGTGCCAGCTCCTGCCGCACAACTGACAATTCCTGCCCCAAAAGTGCCAGCTCATGCTTCACAATTGCCAGCTCCTGCCCCACATCATCCACCTTCTGCCCCACAAGTGCCACCTCCTGACCGACAAGGACATCCTCCTGCCCCATAGGTGCCAATTTCTGCCGCACAAGTGCCAGCTCATTCCCCTGAAGTGCCACATTTGTCCACACCACTGCCTCCTCCCCCCCAAATAATCCACCTCCTGCCCCACAAGTGTCACTGACTGACCAACTTCCTCCTCCTGCCCCACAAGTGCCAGCTCCTGACCCACAAATGCCACTTCCTGCCCCACAAGTACCTCTTCCCTCCCAACAAGTTCCCATTTCCGCCCAACAAGTACCACCTCCTTCTGCACAAGTTCCACCTCCTGCCCTAAAAGCTCCATTTCCTGCCCCAGAAGTGCCACCTCCCGCCCCACAAGTACCAAATCCTGCCCCACAACTTCCACCTCCTGCCCCAGAAGTGCCATCTCCTGCCCCACATGTGTCACCTCCTGCCCCACATCATCCACCTCCAAACCCATAAGTGCCACCTCCTGCACAAGTGCCACCTCCTGCCCCACATCGTCCACCTCCCACCCAACAAGTGCCACCACCTGCCCCACAAGTGCCAATTCCTGCCCCACAAGTGCCAGCTCATGCTTCACAAGTGCCAGCTCCTGCACTACATCATCCACTTCCTGCTCACAAGTGCCACCTCCTGACCGACAAAGACATCCTCCTGCTCCACAAGTGCCAATTCCTGCCCCACAAGTGCCAGTTCATGCCCCACAAGTGCCACATTATTCCACACCACTGCCTCCTCCCCCCCAAATAATCCACCTCCTGCCCCACAAGTGTCACTGACTGACCAACTTCCTCCTCCTGACCCACAAGTGCCACCTCCTGACCCACAAGTGCCAGCTCCTGCCCGACAAGAGGCACTTCCTGCCCCACAAGTACCTCTTCCCTCCCAACAAGTTCCAATTTCCACCAAACAAGTGCCACCTCCTTCCCCACAAGTGCCACCTCCCACCCCACAAGTTTAACCTCCAGACACACAAGTGCCACGTCCTGCCCCACAAGTGCCATCTCCCGCCCCACAAGTGCCAAATCCTGACGCGGAACTTCCACCTCCTGCTCCACAAGTGCCATCTCCTGCCCCACAAGTGCCACCTCCCGCCCCTCTATGGCCACCTCCTGCCCCACAAGTCACACCTCTTGCCCCACAAGTTACACCTCTTGCCCCACAACGTCGACCCCCGCCCCACATGTGCCACCACCTGACCCACAAGTGCCAACTCCTGCCCCACAAGTGTTACCTCTCGCCCCACAGCTTCAACCTCCAGCCACACAAGTGCCAACTCCTGCCCAACAAGTGCCACCTCCCGCCCCACAAGTGCCACCTCCCGCCCCACTACTTCCACGTCACACCCCAAATCTTCTTACCTTCCACCCCACAAGTGCCACCTCCTGCCCCAAACCTTCAACCTACTGCCCCACAACTGCCACTTCCCACCCAGCAATTGCCACCCCCCGCCCCACAAGTGCCTCCTCCCACCCACAAGTGCCAACCCTTACCCCACAAGTGCCAACTCCTGCCCCACATCATCCACCAACTGCCCCACAAGTGCCACCTCCTGCACCACAAGTGCCACCTCCTGACCCACAACTTCCAGCTCCTGCCCCAATAGTGCCAGCTCCCGGCCCACAATTGCCACCTCCTGCCCCACAACTTCCATCTCCCACTCCACAAGTGCCACCTACTGCACAACAAATACCATCTCCTGCCCCATAAGTGCCATCTCCTGCCCCACAGGTGCCACCTACTGTTCCACATCATCCACCTCCTTCCCCACATCATCCACCTCCTGTTCCACAAATGTCACCTCCTGACCCACAACTTCCACCTCCTGCCCCACAAGTGCCACATTCTGCCCCACAAGTGCCTCCTCCTGCCACACAAGTGCCTCCTCCTGCCACACAAGTGCCACCTCCTGCCCCACAAGTGCCATCTACTTCCCCACAAGTGCCACCTCCTGCCCCACATCATCCACCTCCTGCCCCACATCATCCAACTCCTGCCCCACATCATCCACCTCCTGCCTCACAAATGCCTCCTCCTGACCCACAATTGCCACCTGCCGCCCCACAACTTCCACCTCACGCCCCACAAGTGCCACCTCCCGACCCACATGTGCCACAACCCGCCCCACATATCCAACTCCTGCCCCACAAGTGCCACCTCCCGACCCACATGTGCCAACTTCTGCCCCACAAGTGCCACCTCCTGCCCCACAAGTACCACCTCCCGCCCCTCAAGTGCCACACACTGCCCCACAAGTGCCGCCCCCAGCCCCGCAACTGCCACCCCTTGCCCCACAATTTCCACCTCCCGCCCCACAAGTGCCATCTCCTGCCCCACAGGTGCCACCTACTGTTCCACATCAACCACCTCCTTCCCCACATCATCCACCTCCTGTTCCACAAATGTCACCTCCTGACCCACAACTTCCACATCCTGCCCCACAAGTGCCACCTCGTGCCCCACACAATCCACGTCCTGCTCCAAAATTGCCACCTCCTGACACACAAGTGCCACCTCCCACCCCACAAGTGCCACCTCCAGCCCCACCAGTTCCACCACCCGCCCCACAAGTACCACCTCCTGACCCAGAAGTGCCACTACGTGACCCACAATTGCCACCTCCCGTCTCACAATTGCAACTCTCGCCCAACAAGTGCCACCTCCTGCCCCACAATTGCCACCACCCCCCCAACAAGTGCCACCTCCCGCCCCACAAGTACCACATCCCACCCCACAAGTGCAACCTCCTGCCCCACAAGTGCCACCTCTCGACCCACATGTGCCACAACCTGCCCCACAAATCCAACTCCCGACCCACAAGTTCCACCTCCCGCACCACAAGTGCCACCTCCCGACCCACATGTGCCAACTTCTGCCCCACAAGTGCCAGCTCCTGCCCCTCAAGTGTCACCTCTTCCCCACAAGTGCCACCTTCTGCTCCACAAGTGCCACTTCCTGCCGCACAAGTGATACCTCCAGCCCCACAACTGCCACCACCCGCCCCACAACTTCCACCTCCCGCCTCACAAGTGCAACCTCCAGGCCCACAAGTGCCACCTCCAGATCCACAAGAATTAACTCCTGCCCCACAAGTGCCACCTCCTGCCCTTCAAGAGCCACTTCTTGCCCCACAAGTAACATTTCCTGCCCCACAACTGCCAACCCCTGCCCAACAAGTGCTATGACCCAGCCCACAAGTGCCAACTCCTGCCCCACTAGTGCCACCTCCCGCCCCACAAGTGCCACCACCCTCCCCACAACTTCAACCTCCTTCCCCAAAACATCCACCTCCCGCCCCACAGGTGTCATCATCTGCCCCACAACTGCCACATCCCGCCCCACAAGTGCCACCTCCTGCCCCACAAGTACCACCTCCCACCCCTCAAGTGCCACACACTGCCCCACAAGTGCCGCCCCCAGCCCCACAGCTGCCACAACCCGCCCCACAACTTCCACATCCCGCCTCACAACTGCAAGCTCCTGCCCCACATTTGCCACCTCCTACCACACAAGTGCCAACTCCTGCCCCACAAGTGCCACCTCATGTCCCTCAATTTTCACCTTATGCCCCAAAAGTGCCACCTCCCGCCCAACAAGTGCAACATCTCGCCCCACTAGTGCCACGTCCCGGCCCAAAATTGCTACCTCCTGCCCCACATCATCCACCTCCTGTTCCACAAATGTCACCTCCTGACCCACAACTTCCACCTCCTGCCCCACAAGTGCCACCTTCTGCCTCACAAGTGCCACCCCCTGACCCACAACTTCCACATCCCACCGCACAATTTCCACCTCTTGTTACACAAGTCTCACCTCCTTCCCAACAACAGCCTCCTCCTGCCCCACAAGTGCCACCTCCTGCCCCACAAGTGCCACCTCCCACCCCACAAGTGCCACGTCCTTCCCAATTGCCACGTCCTGTCCCACAAGTGCCACCTCCTGCCGTACAAGTGCCACCCTCTGCCCCACAATTGCCACTTCTTGCCCCACAATTGCCAATTCTTGCCCCACAACTTCCACCTCCCACCCCATAACTTCCACCTCCCGTCCCACAGCTTCCACATCCTGCCCCACAAGTGCCCGATCCTGCCCCAGAAGTACCACCACCTGACCCACAAGTGCCAACTCCTGCCCCACAAGTGCCACCTCGCATCCCGCAAGTGCCACATCCCGCCCCACAAGTTCCACCTCCTGCCCCCCAAGTGCCCATTCCTGCTTCACAAGTGCCAGCTCATGCCCCACAAGTGCCACCTCCTGCCCCACAAGTGCCACCTCCTGCCCCACAAGTGCCAACTCCTGCCCCACATGTTCCACCTACGACCCCACAAATTCCAACCCCTGCCCCACAAGTGCCACCTCCCACCCCACAAATGCCACCTCCTGCCCTGCAACTTCCACCTCCTGCTCCACAAGTGCCATCTCCTGCCCCACATTGTCCACCTCCCATCCAACAAGTGCCACCTCCTGCCCCACAAGTTGCAATTCCTGCCCCACAAATGCCAGTTCATGCCCCACAAGTGCCAGTTCATGCCCCACATCATCCAACTTCTGCCCCACAAGTGCCACCTTCTGCCCCACATCATCCACCCCCTGCCCCACAAGTGCCACCTCCTGCCCCACATCATCCACCCCCTGCACCACAAATGCCAGCTCATTCCCCTGAAGTGCCAGTTCTTGCCCCACAAGTGCCTGCTCCTGCCCAACAAGAACCACTTCCTGCCCCACAAGTACCTCTTCCCTCCCAACAAGTTCCAATTTCCACCCTGCAAGTGCCACCTCCTGCCCCAAGTGCAACCTCCTGCCCCACAAATGCCACCTTTCGCCCCACAAATGCAACCTCCCGCTCCACAAATTCCACCTCCTGCCCCACAAGTGCCACCTCCCGACCCACAAGTGCCACCTCACGCCCAACATCTACCACCGCCCACCCCACAAGTGCCACCTCCCGCCCTACAACTTCCATCTCCTGGCGCACAAGTGCCACCTCCTGCCTCAAAAGAGCCACCTCCCGCCCCACAACTTCCACGTAACGCCCCATAAGTTCCACCTCCTGCCCCACAAGTGCCATCTCCCGCCCCACAAGTGTCAACTCATGCTCCACAAATGCCACCTCCTGCTCCACAAGTTCCACATCTTGCCCCACAAGTGCCAAATACTTCCCCACAACTTCCACCTTCTGCCTTACTAGTGCCAACTCCAATTCCACAAGTGCCACCTCCAGCCCTACAACTGCCACTTCCAGCCCCACAAGTGCCACCTCCCGCCCAACAACTTCAACATCCCACCACACAAGTGCCAACTCCCGCCCGTGTGCCACATCCTGCCCCACAAGTGCCAACTCCTGCCGCACAACTTACAATTCCTGACCCAAAAGTGACAGCTCATGCTTCACAATTGCCAGCTCCTGCCCCACATCATCCACCTTCTTCCCCACAAGTGCCACCTCCCGACCCACAAGTGCCACATCACGCCAAACATCTACCACCTCCCACCCCACAACTTCCATCTCCAGGCCCACAAGTGCCACTTCCTGCCTCAAAAGAGCCACCTTCCGCCTCACAACTTCCACGTAACGTCCCATAAGTTCCACCTCCTGCCCCACAAGTGCCAGCTGCTGCTCCACATCATCCAACTCCCGCCCCACAAGTGCCATGTCCAGCCCCACAACATCTGCCTCCTGCCCCAAAATTGTCAACTCCTGCCCCATAAGTTCCATATCCCGCCCCACAAGTGCCACCTCCCACCCCACAAGTGCCACCTCCTGCCCCACAAGTTCCAACTCTCGTCTAACAAGTGCCACCTCCTGCCCAACATTTACCACCTCCCGCTCCACAAGTGCCACCTCCTGCCCAACAAGTGCCATTTCTTACCCCACATGTTCCAACTCCTGCCCCACAGGTGCCATTTCCTGCCGCACAAGTACCACCTCCTGTCCCACATTTACCAACTCCTGCCCCACAAGTGCCATTTCCTGCCCCACATCTGTTGCATACCACCCCACAAATTCCACCTCCCGCCTCACAAGTGCCACCTCCCGCTTCACACGTTCCACCTCCTGCCGCACAAGTGTCACCTCCTGCCCAACAAGTTCCAACTCTTGACCTACAAGTGCCACATCCTGCCCCATAAGTTTCACCTCTCGCCCAACAAATGCCACCACCTCCCCCAAAAGCACCACCTCCTGCCCCACAGGTGCCATTTCGTGCCCCACAACATCCACCTCCCACGCACAAGTGCAACCTCCTGCCCCACAAGTGCCAGCTCCTGCCCGACAAGAGCCACTTCCTGCCCCACAAGTACCTCTTCCCTCCCAACAAGTTCCAATTTCCGCCCCAAAAGTGCCACCTCCTGCCCCACAAGTGCAACCTCCTGCCCCACAAATGCCACCTTTCGCCCCACAAATGCCACCTCCCGCTCCACAACTTCCACCTCCTGCCCCACAAGTGCCACTTCCCGACCCACAAGTGCCACCTCACGCCCAACATCTACCACCTCCCACCCAACAAGTGCCACCTCCCGCCCTACAACTTCCATCTCCTGGCCCACAAGTGCCACCTCCTGCCTCAAAAGAGCCACCTCCCGCCCCACAACTTCCACGTAACGCCCCATAAGTTCCACCTCCCGCCCAACAAGTGCCACCTCTCGTCCCACAAGGACCACCTCCTGCCCAACAAGTGCCACCTCTTGCCCCACAAGTGTCAACTCATGCTCCACAAATTCCACCTCCTGCTCCACAAGTTCCACCTCTTGCCCCACAAGTGCCAAATACTTCCCCACAGCTTCCACCTTCTGCCCCACTAGTGCCAACTCCAATTCCACAAGTGCCACCTCCCGCCCAACAGCTTCAACATCCAACCACACAAGTGCCAACTCCTGCCCGTGTGCCACATCCTGCCCCTCAAGTGCCAACTCCTGCCCGTGTGCCACATCCTGCCCCACAAGTGCCAATTCCTGCCGCACATGTGCCAGCTCATGCTTCACAAGTGCCAGCTCCTGCCCCACAAGTGCCAGCTCCTGCCCCACAAGTGCCAGCTCCTGCCCCACAAGTGTCAACTCATGCTCCACAAATGCCACCTCCTGCTCCACAAATGCCACCTCCTGCCCCACAAGTGCCAAATACTTCCCCACAACTTCCACCTTCTGCCCCACTAGTGCCAACTCCAATTCCACAAGTGCCACCTCCAGCCCTACAACTGCCACTTCCAGCCCCACAAGTGCCACCTCCCGCCCAACAACTTCAACATCCCACCACACAAGTGCCAACTCCTGCGCAACGTGTGCCACATCCTGCCCCACAAGTGCCAACTCCTGCCGCACAACTGAAAATTCCTGCCCCAAAAGTGCCAGCTCATGCCTCACAATTGCCAGCTCCTGCCCCACATCATCCACCTTCTGCCCCACAAGTGCCACCTCTTGCCCCACAATTGCCACCTCTAACCCCACAAAGACAGCCTCCTGCCCCACATCATCCACCTCCTGCCCCACAAGTGACAATACCTGTTCCACAAGTGCCACCTCCCGCCCCACAACTTCAACATCCCGCCACACAAGTGCCGACTCCTGGCAACGTGTGCCACATCCTGCCCCACAAGTGCCAGCTCCTGCCCCACATGTTCCACCTACCATCCCACAAATTCCACCTCATGCCCCACAAGTGCCAACTCCCAACCCACAAATGCCAAATCCTGCAATGCAACTTCCACCTCCTGCTCCACAAGTGCCACCTCCTGCCCCACATCGTCCAGCTCCCACCCAACAAGTGCCACCACCTGCCCCACAAGTGCCAATTCCTGCCCCACAAGTGCCAGCTCATGCTTCACAAGCGCCAGCTCCTGCACTACATCATCCACTTCCTGCTCACAAGTGCCACCTCCTGCCCCAAACCTTCAACCTACTGCCCCACAACTGTCGCTTCCCACCCAGCAATTGCCACCCCCCGCCCCACAAGTGCCTCCTCCCGCCCCACAAGTGCCAACCCTTACCCCACAAGTGCTAACTCCTGCCCCACATCATCCACCAAACGCCCCACAAGTGTCACCTCCTGCCCCACAACTTCCATCTCCCACTCCACAAGTGCCACCTACTGCACAACAAATACCATCTCCTGCCCCACAAGTGCCACCTCCCACCCCACAACTTCCACTTCCCGCCCAACAACGGCCTCCTCCAGCCCCACAAGTGCCTCCTCCTGCCCCACAAGTGCCTCCTCCTGCCCCACAAGTGCCTCCTCCTGCCCCACAAGTGCCACCTCCTGCCGCACAAGTGCCACCTCCTGCCCCACATCATCCACCGCCTGCCTCACAAATGCCTCCTCCTGACCCACAATTGCCACCTGCCGCCCCACAACTTCCACCTCACGCCCCACAAGTGCCACCTCCCGACCCACATGTGCCAACTTCTGCCCCACAAGTGCCAGCTCCTGCCCCTCAAGTGTCACCTCTTCCCCACAATTGCCACCTTCTGCTCCACAAGTGCCACTTCCTGCCGCACAAGTGATACCTCCAGCCCCACAACTGCCACCACCCGCCCCACAACTTCCACCTCCCGCCTCACAAGTGCAACCTCCAGGCCCACAAGTGCCACCTCCTGTTCCACAAGAATTAACTCCTGCCCCACAAGTGCCACCTCCTGCCCTTCAAGAGCCACTTCTTGCCCCACAAGTAACATTTCCTGCCCCACAAGTGCCAACCCCTGCCCAACAAGTGCTATGACCCAGCCAAAAAGTGCCAACTCCTGCCCCACTAGTGCCACCTCCCGCCCCACAAGTGCCACCACCCTCCCCACAACTTCAACCTCCTTCCCCAAAACATCCACCTCCCGCCCCACAGGTGTCATCATCTGCCCCACAACTGCCACATCCCGCCCCACAAGTTCCACCTCCCGCCCCACAAGTGCCACCTCCCGACCCACATAATCCACGTCCTGCTCCAAAATTGCCACCTCCTGCCCCACAAGTGCCACCTCCAGCCCCACCAGTTCCACCGCCCGCCCCACAAGTACCACCTCCTGACCCACAAGTGCCACTACGTGACCCACAATTGCCACCTCCCGTCTCACAATTGCAACTCTCGCCCAACAAGTGCCACCTCCTGCCCCACAATTGCCACCACCCCCCCAACAAGTGCCACCTCCCGCCCCACAAGTACCACATCCCACCCCACAAGTGCAACCTCCTGCCCCACAAGTGCCAACTCTCGCCCCACAAGTGCCAACTCCTGCCCCACAACATCCACCTCACGCTCCAAAAGTGCCACCTCCTGCCCCACAAGTGCTACTTCCTGCCTTACAAGTGCCACTTCCCGCTGCACAAGTGACACCTCCAGCCCCACAGCTGCCACAACCCGCCCCACAACTTCCACATCCCGCCTCACAACTGCAAGCTCCTGCCCCACAATTGCCACCTCCTACCACACAAGTGCCAACTCCTGCCCCACAAGTGCCACCTCATGTCCCTCAATTTTCACCTTATGCCCCAAAAGTGCCACCTCCCGCCCAACAAGTGCAACATCTCGCCCCACTAGTGCCACGTCCCGGCCCAAAATTGCTACCTCCTGCCCCACATCATCCACCTCCTGTTCCACAAATGTCACCTCCTGACCCACAACTTCCACCTCCTGCCCCACAAGTGCCACCTTCTGCCTCACAAGTGCCACCCCTTGCCCCACAAGTGCCACATCCCACCGCACAATTTCCACCTCTTGTTACACAAGTCCCACCACCCGCCCAACAACAGCCTCCTCCTGCCCCACAAGTGCCACCTCCTTCCCCACAAGTGCCACCTCCCACCCCACAAATGCCACATCCTGCCCTGCAACTTCCACCTCCTGCTCCACAAGTGCCATCTCCTGCCCCACATCGTCCACCTCCCACCCAACAAGTGCCACCTCCTGCCCCACAAGTGCCAATTCCTGCCCCACAAATGCCAGTTCATGCCCCACAAGTTCCAGTTCATGCCCCACATCATCCACCTTCTGCCCCACAAGTGCCACCTCCTGCCCCACAACGACCACCTCCTGCCCCACAAAGACCACCTCCTGCCCCACAAGTGCCAACTCCTGCCCCACATGTTCCACCTACCACCCCACAAATTCCAACTCCTGCCCCACAAGTGCCACCTCCCACCCCACAAATGCCACCTCCTGCCCTGCAACTTCCACCTCCCGCTCCACAAGTGCCACCTCCTGCCCCACAATTGCCACCACCCCCCCAACAAGTGCCACCTCCCGCCCCACAAGTACCACATCCCACCCCACAAGTGCAACCTCCTGCCCCACAAGTGCCAACTCCCGCCCCACAAGTGCCAACTCCTGCCCCACAACATCCACCTCACGCTCCAAAAGTGCCACCTCCTGCCCCACAAGTGCTACTTCCTGCCTTACAAGTGCCACTTCCCGCTGCACAAGTGACACCTCCAGCCCCACAGCTGCCACAACCCGCCCCACAACTTCCACATCCCGCCTCACAACTGCAAGCTCCTGCCCCACAATTGCCACCTCCTACCACACAAGTGCCAACTCCTGCCCCACAAGTGCCACCTCATGTCCCTCAATTTTCACCTTATGCCCCAAAAGTGCCACCTCCCGCCCAACAAGTGCAACATCTCGCCCCACTAGTGCCACGTCCCGGCCCAAAATTGCTACCTCCTGCCCCACATCATCCACCTCCTGTTCCACAAATGTCACCTCCTGACCCACAACTTCCACCTCCTGCCCCACAAGTGCCACCTTCTGCCTCACAAGTGCCACCCCTTGCCCCACAAGTGCCACATCCCACCGCACAATTTCCACCTCTTGTTACACAAGTCCCACCACCCGCCCAACAACAGCCTCCTCCTGCCCCACAAGTGCCACCTCCTGCCCCACAAGTGCCACCTCCCACCCCACAAGTGCCACATCCTTCCCAATTGCCACGTCCTGTCCCACAAGTGCCACCTCCTGCCGTACAAGTGCCACCCTCTGCCCCACAATTGCCACTTCTTGCCCCACAATTGCCAATTCTTGCCCCACAACTTCAACCTCCCACCCCATAACTTCCACCTCCCGTCCCACATCTTCCATATCCTGCCCCACAAGTGCCCGATCCTGCCCCAGAAGTACCACCACCTGACCCACAAGTGCCAACTCCTGCCCCACAAGTGCCACCTCGCATCCCGCAAGTGCCACATCCCGCCCCACAAGTTCCACCTCCTGCCCCACAAGTGCCAGTTCCTGCCCCACAAGTGCCAGCTCATGCCCCACAAGTGCCACCTCCTGCCCCACAAGTGCCACCTCCTGCCTCACAAGTGCCAACTCCTGCCCCACATGTTCCACATACCACCCCACAAATTCCAACTCCTGCCCCACAAGTGCCAGCTCCTGCCCGACAAGAGCCACTTCCTGCCCCACAAGTACCTCTTCCCTCCCAACAAGTTCCAATTTCCGCCCCACAAGTGCCACCTCCTGCCCCACAAATGCAACCTCCTGCCCCACAAGTGCCACATTTCACCCCACAAATGCCACCTCCCGCTCCACAACTTCCACCTCCTGCCCCACAAGTGCCAGCTGCTGCTCCACATCATCCAACTCCCGCCCCACAAGTGCCATGTCCAGCCCCACAACATCTGCCTCCTGCCCCAAAAGTGTCAACTCCTGCCCCATAAGTTTCATATCCCGCCCCACAAGTGCCACCTCCCACCCCACAAGTGCCACCTCCTGCCCCACAAGTTCCAACTCTCGTCTAACAAGTGCCACCTCCTGCCCAACATTTACCACCTCCCGCTCCACAAGTGCCACCTCCTGCCCAACAAGTGCCATTTCTTACCCCACATGTTCCAACTCCTGCCCCACAGGTGCCATTTCCTGCCCCACAAGTACCACCTCCTGTCCCACATTTACCAACTCCTGCCCCACAAGTGCCATATCCTGCCCCACATCTGTTGCATACCACCCCACAAATTCCACCTCCCGCCACACAAGTGCCACCTCCCGCTTCACAACTTCCACATCCTGCCCTACAAGTGCCACCTCCCGCCATAAAATGCCACCTCCCGTCCCTCTATCACTACCTCCTGCCCCACAAGTTACACCCCCACCCCACAGATACCACCACCTGCCCCACAAGTACCACCTCCTGCAAACAAATGCCATTTCTTAAACCACAGGTCCAAACTCCTGCCCCACAAGTGCCACCTCCTGTCCCACATGTGCCACCTCCTGCCCCACAAGTGCCACCTCCCGACCGACAAATGCCACCTCCCGCCAAACAACTGACACCTCCTGCCCCACAAGTGTCACCTCCTGCCCAACAAGTTCCACCTCTTGACCTACAAGTGCCACCTCCTGCCCCATAAGTTTCACCTCTCGCCCAACAAATGCCACCACCTCCCCCAAAAGCGCCACCTCCTGCCCCACAGGTGCCACTTCCTGCCCCACAATATCCACCTCCCACGCACAAGTGCAACCTACCGCCCCACAACTTCCACCTCCTGCCCCACAAGTGCCACCTCCTGCCCCACAAGTGCCACCTCCTGCCCGACAAGAGCCACTTCCTGCCCCACAAGTACCTCTTCCCTCCCAACAAGTTCCAATTTCCGCCCTGCAAGTGCCACCTCCTGCCCCACAAGTGCAACCTCCTGCCCCACAAGTGCCACCTCCTGCCCGACAAGAGCCACTTCCTGCCCCACAAGTACCTCTTCCCTCCCAACAAGTTCCAATTTCCGCCCTGCAAGTGCTACCTCCTGCCCCACAAGTGCAACCTCCTGCCCCACAAATGCCACCTTTCGCCCCACAAATGCCACCTCCTGCTCCACAACTTCCACCTCCTGCCCCACAAGTGCCACCTCCCGCCCTACAACTTCCATCTCCTGGTCCACAAGTGCCACCTCCTGCCTCAAAAGAGCCACCTCCCGCCCCACAACTTCCACGTAACGCCCCATAAGTTCCACCTCCCGCCCAACAAGTGCCACCTCTCGTCCCAGAAGGACCACCTCCTGCCCCACAAGTGCCACCTCCTGCCCCACAAGTGTCAACTCATGCTCCACAAATGCCACCTCCTGCTCCACAAGTTCCACCTCTTGCCCCACAAGTGCCAAATACTTCCCCACAACTTCCACCTTCTGCCCCACTAGTGACAACTCCAATTCCACAAGTGCCACCTCCAGCCCTACAACTGCCACTTCCAGCCCCACAAGTGCCACCTCCCGCCCAACAACTTCAACATCCCACCACACAAGTGCCAACTTCTGCCCGTGTGCCACATCCTGCCCCACAAGTGCCAACTCCTGCCCGTGTGCCACATCCTGCCCCACAAGTGCCAACTCCTGCCGGACAACTGACAATTCCTGCCCCAAAAGTGACAGCTCATGCTTCACAATTGCCAGCTCCTGCCCCACATCATCCACCTCCTGCTCCACAAGTGACACCTCTCGCCCCACAAGTGCCACATCCCGCCCCACAAGTGCCACCTCCTGCCAAACTAGTGCAACCTCCTGCCCCACAGGTGCCTTATCTCGCCAGACAATTTACAGCTCCTGCCCCACAAGTGCTACATCCTGCACCACAACTTCAACCTCCTGCCCCACAAGTGCCACGTTCTGCCCCACAAGTGTAGGCTCCTGCCCCACAACTGCCAATTCCTGCCCCACATGTGCCAGCTCATGCTTCACAAGTGCCAGCTCCTGCACCACATCATCCACTTCCTGCCCACAAGTGCCAATTCCTGCCCCACAAGTGCCAGTTCATGCCCCACAAGTGCCAGCTCCTGCCCCACAAGTGCCACATCCTGCCCCACAAGTGCCACCTCCCGCCAAACAACTGACACCTCCTGCCCCACAAGTGCCACCTCCTGCCCCACAAGTGCCACCTTCTGTTCCACAACTTCCACCTCCTGCCCCACAAGTTATAACTCCTGCCCCACAAGTGTTGCATTTTGCCCCACAAGTGCCACCTCCCGACCCACAAGTGCCAACTCCTGCCCCGCAACTTCCATCTCCTGCTCCACAAGTGCCACCTCGAACCGCACAATTGCCACCTCCTTCCCCATATCAACCACCTCCCATCCAACAAGTGCCACCTCCTGCCCCACAAGTGCCAATTCCTGCCCCACAAGTGCCAGCTCATGCTTCACAATTGCCAGCTCCTGCCCCACATCATCCACCTCCTGCCCCACAAGTGCCACCTCCTATCCCACATGTGCCAACTCCTGCCCCACAAGTGCCATTTCCTGCACCACATTTGCCACCTCCTGCCCCACAAATGCCACCTCCTTCCCCACAAGTGCCACCTCCCACCCCACAAGTTTAACCTCCAGACACACAAGTGCCATCTCCCGCCCCACAAGTGCCACCACCTTCCCCATAAGTGCCACCTCCCGCCCCACAATTTTAACCTCCAGACACACAAGTGCCACGTCCTGCCCCACAAGTGCCATCTCCCGCCCCACAAGTGCCAAATCCTGACGCGGAACTTCCATCTCCTGCTCCACAAGTGCCATCTCCTGCCCCACAAGTGCCACCTCCCGCCCCTCTATGGCCACCTCCTGCCCCACAAGTTACACCTCTTGCCCCACAAGTTACACCTCTTGCCCCACAACGTCGACCCCCGCCCCACATGTGCCACCACCTGACCCACAAGTGCCAACTCCTGCCCCACAAGTGTTACCTCTCGCCCCACAGCTTCAACCTCCAGCCACACAAGTGCCAACTCCTGCCCAACAAGTGCCACCTCCTGCCCCACAAGTGCCACCTCCCACCCCACTACTTCCACGTCACACCCCAAATCTTCTTACCTTCCACCCCACAAGTGCCACCTCCTGCCCCAAGCCTTCAAGCTACTGCCCCACAACTGCCACTTCCCACCCAGCAATTGCCACCCCCCGCCCCACAAGTGCCTCCTCCCACCCCACAAGTGCCAACCCTTACCCCACAAGTGCTAACTCCTGCCCCACATCATCCACCAACCGCCCCACAAGTGTCACATCCTGCCCCACAACTTCCATCTCCCACTCCACAAGTGCCACCTACTGCACAACAAATACCATCTCCTGCCCCATAAGTGCCACCTCCTGCCCCACAACCGCTACCTCCTGCCTCATATCATTCACCTCCCGCCCCACAATTTCCACCTCCTGCTCAACTAGTGCCACGTGCTGCCCCACAAGTTCCATTTCCCGCCCCACAAGTGCCACCTCCCGCCCCACAAGTGCTAAATCTTGCCGCACAACTTCCACCTCCCGCCCCACAACTGCCACCTCCCGCCTTAAAAGTGCCACCTCCCGACCCACAAGTGCCTCCTCCTGTCCCACAGTTGTCACCTCCCGCTCCACAAGTTACACCTCACCCCCCACAAGTTCTACCACCCACCCCACAAGTGCCACCTGCAGCCCCAGAAGTGTCAAATCCTGCCACACAACTTCCACATCCAGCCCCACAAGTGCCACCTCCCACCCCACAACTTCCACTTCCCGCCCAACAACAGCCTCCTCCTGCCCCACAAGTGCCTCCTCCTGCCACACAAGTGCCACTTCCTGCCCCACAATTGCTACCTACTTCCCCACAAGTGCCACCTCCTGCCCCACATCATCCACCTCCTCCCTCACTAATGCCTCCTCCTGACCCACAATTGCAACCTGCCACCCCACAACTTCCACCTCACGCCCCACAAGTGCCACCTCCCGCCCCACAAGTGCCACAACCCGCCCCACAAATCCAACTCCTGACCCACAAGTGCCACCTCCCGCCCCACAAGTTCCACCTCCCGCCCCTCAAGTGTTACACACTGCCCCACAACTGCCGCCCCCAGCCCCGCAACTGCCACCCCTTGCCCCACAATTTCCACCTCCCACCCCACAATTTTTACCTCCTGCCCCACAAGTGCCATCTCCTGCCCCACAGGTGCCACCTACTGTTCCACATCATCCACCTCCTTCCCCACATCATCCACCTCCTGTTCCACAAATGTCACCTCCTGACCCACAACTTCCACATCCTGCCCCACAAGTGCCACCTCCTGCCCCACAAGTGCCACCTCCCACCCCACAAGTGCCACCTCCAGCCCCACCAGTTCCACCTCCTGACCCACAAGTGCCACTACGTGACCCACAATTGCCACCTCCCGTCTCACAATTGCAACTCTCGCCCAACAAGTGCCACCTCCTGCCCCACAATTGCCACCACCCCCCCAACAAGTGCCACCTCCCGCCCCACAAGTACCACATCCCACCCCACAAGTGCAACCTCCTGCCCCACAAGTGCCACCTCCTGCCCCACATCATCCACCTCCTGCCTCACAAATGCCTCCTCCTGACCCACAATTGCCACCTGCCGCCCCACAACTTCCACCTCACGCCCCACAAGTGCCACCTCCCGCCCCACAAGTGCCACAACCCGCCCCACAAATCCAACTCCTGACCAACAAGTTCCACCTCCCGCCCCACAAGTTCCACCTCCCACACCACAAGTGCCACCTCCCGACCCACATGTGCCAACTTCTGCCCCACAAGTGCCTCCTCCTGCCCCTCAAGTGTCACCTCTTCCCCACAAGTGCCACCTTCTGCTCCACAAGTGCCACTTCCTGCCGCACAAGTGATACCTCCAGCCCCACAACTGCCACCACCCGCCCCACAACTTCCACCTCCCGCCTCACAAGTGCAACCTCCAGGCCCACAAGTGCCACCTCCTGTTCCACAAGAATTAACTCCTGCCCCACAAGTGCCACCTCCTGCCTTGCAAGAGCCACTTCTTGCCCCACAAGTAACATTTCCTGCCCCACTAGTGCCACCTCCTGCCCCACTAGTACCACCTCCCGCCCCGCAACTGCCACCCCTTGCCCCACAATTTCCACCTCCCACCCCACAATTTTTACCTCCCGCCCCACAAGTGCCATCTCCTGCCCCACAGGTGCCATTTCCTGCCCCACAACATCCACCTCCCACGCACAAGTGCAACCTACCGCCCCACAACTTCCACCTCCTGCCCCACAAGTGCCAACACCTGCCCCACAAGTGCCACCTCCTGCCCCACAAGTGCCACCTCCTGCCCCACAAGTGCCACCTCCCGCCCTGCAAGTCCAGCTCCTCTCGCCCCACAAGTGCCAGCTCATGCTTCACAAGTGCCAGCTCCTGCCCCACATCATCAACTTCCTGCCCCACAAGTGCCACCTCCAACCCCACAAAGACAGCCTCCTTCCCCACAAGTGCCACCTCCTGCCCCACAAGTGCCAATTCCTGCCCCTCAATTGCCAGCTCATGCCCCACAAGTGCCAGCACCTGCCCCACAAGTGCCACCTCTTGCCCAACAGGTGCCACCTCTCGCCCCTTAAGTGCCACACACTGCCCCACAAGTGCCGCCCCCAGCCCCGCAACTGCCACCCCTTGCCCCACAATTTCCACCTCCCACCCCACAATTTTTACCTCCCGCCCCACAAGTGCCATCTCCTGCCCCACAGGTGCCACCTACTGTTCCACATCATCCACCTCCTTCCCCACATCATCCACCTCCTGTTCCACAAATGCCACCTCCTGCCCTACAAGTGCCACCTCAGGCCCCACAAGTGCCCCCTCCCGCTCCACAAGTGCCACGTCCTGCCGCACAAGGGCCAAATCCTGCCACGCAACATCCACCTCCTGCCCCACATCATCCACCTCCCACCCCACAAGTGCCAATTCCAGCCCTAAAAGTGCCAGCTCATGCTTCACAATTGCCAGCTCCTGCCCCGCATCATCCACCTCCTGCCCCACAAGTGCCACCTCCTAACCCACATGTGCCACCTCCTGCCCCACAAGTGCCATTTCCTGCACCACATTTGCCACCTCCTGCCCCACAAGTGCCACCTCCCACCCCACAAGTTTAACCTCCAGACACACAAGTGCCATCTCCTGCCCCACAAGTGCCAAATCCTGACGTGCAACTTCCACCTCCTGCTCCACAAGTGCCATCTCGTGCCCCACAAGTGCCACCTCCCGCCACACAAGTGCCACCTCCCGCCCATCTATAGCCACCTCCTGCCCCACAAGTTTCATTTCTTGCCCCACAAGTTCCACCTCTTGCCCCACAACGTCTACCCCTGCCCCACATGTGCCACCACCTGACCCACAAGTGCCAACTCCTGCCCCACAAGTGCCGGCTCCTGCCCCACAAGTGCTACCTCTCGCCCCACAACTTCAACCTCCAGCCACACAAGTGCCAACTCCTGCCAAACAAGTGCCACCTCCCGCCCCACAAGTGCCACCTCCTGCCCCAAACCTTCAACCAACTGCCCCACAACTACCACTTCCCACCCAGCAATTGCCACCCCCCGCCCCACAAGTGCCTCCTCCCACCCCACAAGTGCCAACCCGTACCCCACAAGTGCTAACTCCTGCCCCACATCATCCACCAACCCAACCGCCCCACAAGTGCCACCTCCTGCACCACAAATCCAACTCCTGACCCACAAGTGCCACATCCCGACCCACATGTGCCAACTTCTGCCCCACAAGTGCCAGCTCCTGCCCCTCAAGTGTCACCTCTTCCCCACAACTTCAACCTACCTACACAAATGCCACCTTCTGCCTCAAAATGTCACCTCCTGACCCACAACTTCCACCTCCTGCCCCACAAGTGCCACCTTCTGCCTCACAAGTGCCACCCCTTGCCCCACAAGTGCCACATCGCACCGCACAATTTCCACCTCTTGTTACACAAGTCCCACCTCCTGCCCAACAACAGCCTCCTCCTGCCCCACAAGTGCCGCCTCCTGCCCCACAAGTGCCACCTCCCACCCCACAAGTGCCACGTCCTTCCCAATTGCCACGTCCTGTCCCACAAGTGCCACCTCCTGCCGTACAAGTGCCACCCTCTGCCCCACAATTGCCACTTCTTGCCCCACAATTGCCAATTCTTGCCCCACAACTTCCACCTCCCACCCCATAACTTCCACCTCCCGTCCCACAGCTTCCACATCCTGCCCCACAAGTGCCCGATCCTGCCCCAGAAGTACCACCACCTGACCCACAAGTGCCAACTCCTGCCCCACAAGTGCCACCTCGCATCCCGCAAGTGCCACATCCCGCCCCACAAGTTCCACCTCCTGCCTTACAAGTGCCAATTCCTGCCCCACAAGTGCCAGCTCATGCCCCACAAGTGCCACCTCCTGCCCCACAAGTGCCACCTCCCACCCCACAAGTGCCAACCCTTACCCCACAAGTGCCAACTCCTGCCCCACATCATCCACCAACCGCCCAACAAGTGTCACCTCCTGCCCCACAACTTCCATCTCCCACTCCACAAGTGCCACCTACTGCACAACAAATACCATCTCCTGCCCCATAAGTGCCACCTCCTGCCCCACAACCGCTACCTCCTGCCTCATATCATTCACCTCCCGCCCCACAAGTGCCACCTCCTGCTCAACTAGTGCCACGTGCTGCCCCACAAGTTCCATTTCCCGCCCCACAAGTGCCACCTCCCGCCCCACAAGTGCCGCCTCCAGCCACACAAGTGCTAAATCGTGCCGCACAACTTCCACCTCCCGCCCCACAACTGCCACCTCCCGCCTTAAAAGTGCCACCTCCCGACCCACAAGTGCCTCCTCCTGTCCCACAGTTGTCACCTCCCGCTCCACAAGTTACACCTCACCCCCCACAAGTTCTACCACCCACCCCACAAGTGCCACCTGCAGCCCCAGAAGTGTCAAATCCTGCCACACAACTTCCACATCCAGCCCCACAAGTGCCACCTCCCACCCCACAACTTCCACTTCCCGCCCAACAACAGCCTCCTCCTGCCCCACAAGTGCCTCCTCCTGCCACACAAGTGCCTCCTCCTGCCACACAAGTGCCACTTCCTGCCCCACAAGTGCCACCTCCTGCCCCACATCATCCACCTCCTGCCTCACAAATGCCTCCTCCTGACCCACAATTGCCACCTGCCGCCCCACAACTTCCACCTCACGCCCCACAAGTGCCACCTCCCGCCCCACAAGTGCCACAACCCGCCCCACAAATCCAACTCCTGACCCACAAGTGCCACCTCCCGCCCCACAAGTTCCATTTCCCGCCCCACAAGTGCCGCCTCCAGCCACACAAGTGCTAAATCGTGCCGCACAACTTCCACCTCCCGCCCCACAACTGCCACCTCCCGCCTTAAAAGTGCCACCTCCCGACCCACAAGTGCCTCCTCCTGTCCCACAGTTGTCACCTCCCGCTCCACAAGTTACACCTCACCCCCAACAAGTTCTACCACCCACACCACAAGTGCCACCTGCAGCCCCAGAAGTGTCAAATCCTGCCACACAACTTCCACATCCAGCCCCACAAGTGCCACCTCCCACCCCACAACTTCCACTTCCCGCCCAACAACGGCCTCCTCCTGCCCCACAGGTGCCTCCTCCTGCCCCACAAGTGCCACCTCCTGCCCCACAAGTGCCACCGCCCACCCCACAAGTACCACCTCCTGACCCAGAAGTGCCACTACGTGACCCACAATTGCCACCACCCCCCCAACAAGTGCCACCTCCCGCCCTACAACTTATATCTCCTGGCCCACAAGTGCCACCTCCTGCCTCAAAAGAGCCACCTCCCGCCCCACAAGTGCCACCTCCTGCCCCACATCATCCACCTCCTGCCTCACAAATACCTCCTCCTGACCCACAATTGCCACCTCCTACCACACAAGTGCCAACTCCTGCCCCACAAGTGCCACCTCATGTCCCTCAATTTTCACCTTATGCCCCAAAAGTGCCACCTCCCGCACAACAAGTGCAACATCTCGCCCCACTAGTGCCACGTCCCGGCCCAAAATTGCTACCTCCTGCCCCACATCATCCACCTCCTGTTCCACAAATGTCACCTCCTGACCCACAACTTCCACCTCCTGCCTCACAAGTGCCACCCCTTGCCCCACAAGTGCCACCCCTTGCCCCACAAGTGCCACATCCCACCGCACAATTTCCACCTCTTGTTACACAAGTCCCACCTCCCGCCCAACAACAGCCTCCTCCTGCCCCACAAGTGCCACCTCCTGCCCCACAAGTGCCACCTCCTGCCCCACAAGTGCCACGTCCTTCCCAATTGCCACGTCCTGTCCCACAAGTGCCACCTCCTGCCGTACAAGTGCCACCCTCTGCCCCACAATTGCCACTTCTTGCCCCACAATTGCCAATTCTTGCCCCACAACTTCAACCTCCCACCCCATAACTTCCACCTCCCGTCCCACAGCTTCCACATCCTGCCCCACAAGTGCCCGATCCTGCCCCAGAAGTACCACCACCTGACCCACAAGTGCCAACTCCTGCCCCACAAGTGCCACCTCGCATCCCGCAAGTGCCACATCCCGCCCCACAAGTTCCACCTCCTGCCTTACAAGTGCCCATTCCTGCTTCACAAGTGCCAGCTCATGTTTCACAAATGCCAGCTCCTGCCCCACATCATCAACTTCCTGCCCCACAAGTGTCACCTCCAACCCCACAAAGACAGCCTCCTGCCCCACATCATTCACCTCCTGCCCCACAAGTGCCAATTCCTGCCCCACAAGTGCCAGCTCATGCCCCACAAGTGCCAGCTCCTGCCCCACAACAGCCTCCTCCTGCCCCACAAGTGCCACCTCGCATCCCACAAGTGCCACATCCCGCCCCACAAGTTCCACCTCCTGCCCCACAAGTGCCACCTCCTGCCCCACAAGTGTCAACTCATGCTCCACAAATGCCACCTCCTGCTCCACAAGTGCCACCTCTTGCCCCACAAGTGCCACCTCTTGCCCCACAAGTGCCAAATACTTCCCCACAACTTCCACCTCCTGCCCCACTAGTGCCAACTCCAATTCCACAAGTGCCACCTCCAGCCCTATAACTGCCACTTACAGCCCCACAAGTGCCACCTCCCGCCCAGCAACTTCAAAATCCCACCACACAAGTGCCAACTCCTGCCCGTGTGCCACATCCTGCCCCACAAGTGCCAACTCCTGCCGCACAACTGACAATTCCTGCCCCAAAAGTGCCAGCTCATGCTTCACAATTGCCAGCTCCTGCCCCACATCATCCACCTTCTGCCCCACAAGTGCCACCTCCTGACCAACAAAGACATCCTCCTGCCCCATAAGTGCCAATTTCTTCCCCACAAGTGCCAGCTCATTCCCCTGAAGTGCCACATTTGTCCACACCACTGCCTCCTCCCCCCCAAATAATCCACCTCCTGCCCCACAAGTGTCACTGACTGACCAACTTCCTCCTCCTGACCCACAAGTGCAACCTCCCTGCCCACGAGTGACACAATCTGCCCAAGTGCCACCTCCTGCCTCACAACTTCCACCTCCCGCCCCACAAGTGCCACCTCCTGTCTCACAAGTGCAACCTCCCGCCCCACAACTTCCACAACCTGCCCCACAAGTGCCACCTCCCGTCACTCAACTTCCAACTCCCGCCCCACAAGTGCCACCTCCCGGCCTACAACTTCCACATCCCGCCCCACAACTTCCAACTCCTGGCCCACAAGTGCGACCTCCTGCCCCACCATTACCACCTCCTGCCCCACAATTTCCACCTCCTGCCCCACAAGTGCCACAACCTGCTCCACAATTTCAACGTCCTGCCTTACAAGTGCCACATTCTGCCCCACAAGTGTAGGCTCCTGCTCCACAAGTGCCACCTCCCGAACCACAACCTCAACCTCTGGCCCCACAAGTCCCACCTCCCGCCCCACAAGTGCCACATCCCGCCCCACAAGTGCCACCACCCGCCCCACAAGTGCCACCTTCTGTTCCACAACTTCCACCTCCTGCCCCACAAGTTATAACTCCTGCCCCACAAGTGTTGCATTTTGCCCCACAAGTGCCACCTCCCGCCTCACAAGTGCCACCTCCCGACCCACAAGTGCCAATTCCTGCCCCACATCATTCACCTCCTGCCCCACAAGTGCCACCTCCCGAACCACAAGTGCCAACTCCTGCCCCGCAACTTCCATCTCCTGCTCCACAAGTGCCACCTCGAACCGCACAATTGCCACCTCCTTCCCCATATCAACCACCTCCCATCCAACAAGTGCCACCTCCTGCCCCACAAGTGCCAATTCCTGCCCCACAAGTGCCAGCTCATGCTTCACAAGTGCCAGCTCCTGCCCCTCATCATCCACCTCCTGCCCCACAAGTGCCACCTCCTGACCCACAACATCAATCTCCAGCCCCACAAGAGCCGCCTCCTGCCCGACAAGTTACACCTGCTACAAGTTCCACAAGTGCCACCTCCCTGCTCACGAGTGCCACATCCCGCCCCACATGTACCACCTACTGCATCACAACTTACACCTCCCGCCCCACATGTACCACCTCCTGCATCACAACTTCCACCTCCTGCCCCACATGTACCACCTCCTTCATCACAACTTACACCTCCCGCCCCACATGTACCACCTCCTGCATCACAACTTACACCTCCCGCCCCAAGAATGCCACATCCTGCCCCACAAGTGCCACCTCCCGCCCCACAAGTGCCACCTCCCGCCCCACAAATTCCACCTCCCACGCACAAGTGCCACATCCTGCCCCACAAGTGTCACCTCCCGCCCCACAAGTTCCACCTCCTCCCCACAAGTGCCACCTCCCTGCCCACAATTGCCACCTCCCGCCCCACAAGTTCCACCTCCTCCCCAGAAGTGCCACCTCCCGCCCCACAAGCGCCACCTCCCTCTCCACAAACTCCACCTCCCACGCACAAGTGCCACATCGTGCCCCACAAGTTACACCTCATGCCTCACAAGTGTCACCCCCCCCCACAAGTGCCACCACCTGACCCACAAGTGCCACCTCCTGCCCCACAAGTGCCACCTCCTGCCCCACAAGCGCCACCTCCCTCTCCACAAACTCCACCTCCCACGCACAAGTGCCACCTCCTGCCTCACAACTGTGAATGTCTGCCACAAGTGCCACCTCCCGCCCCTCTATAGCCATCTCCTGCCCCACAAGTTACACCTCTTGCCCCACAAGTTACACCTCTTGCCCCACAACGTCGACCCTTGCCCCACATGTGTCACCACCTGACCAACAATTGCCAACTCCTGCCCCACAAGTGCCATTTCCTGCACCACATTCGCCGCGTCCTGCCCCACAAGTGCTGGCTCCTGCCCCACAAGTGCTACCTCTCGCCCCACAATTTCAACCTCCAGACACACAAGTGCCAACTCCTGCCCAACAAGTGCCACCTCCCGCCCCACAAGTGCCACCTCCCGCCCCACTACTTCCACGTCACACCCCAAATCTTCTTACCTTCCACCCCACAAGTGCCACCTCCTGCCCCAAACCTTCAACCTACTGCCCCACAACTGCCGCTTCCCACCCAGCAATTGCCACCCCCCGCCACACAAGTGCCTCCTCCCGCCCCACAAGTGCCAACCCTTACCCCACAAGTGCTAACTCCTGCCCCACATCATCCACCAACCGCCCCACAAGTGTCACCTCCTGCCCCACAACTTCCATCTCCCACTCCACAAGTGCCACCTACTGCACAACAAATACCACCTCCTGCCCCACAAGTGCCACCTCCCACCCCACAACTTCCACTTCACGCCCAACAACGGCCTCCTCCAGCCCCACAAGTGCCTCCTCCTGCCCCACAAGTGCCTCCTCCTGCCCCACAAGTGCCTCCTCCTGCCCCACAAGTGCCACCTCCTGCCCCACAAGTGCCACCTCCTGCCCCACAACTGCTACCTACTTCCCCACAAGTGCCACCTCCTGCCGCACAAGTGCCACCTCCTGCCCCACATCATCCACCTCCTGCCTCACAAATGCCTCCTCCTGACCCACAATTGCCACCTGCCGCCCCACAACTTCCACCTCACGCCCCACAAGTGCCACTTCCCGACCCACATGTGCCACAACCCGCCCCACAAATCCAACTCCTGACCCACAAGTGCCACCTCCCGACCCACATGTGCCAACTTCTGCCCCACAAGTGCCAGCTCCTGCCCCTCAAGTGTCACCTCCTCCCCACAAGTGCCACCTTCTGCTCCACAAGTGCCACTTCCTGCCGCACAAGTGATACCTCCAGCCCCACAACTGCCACCACCCGCCCCACAACTTCCACCTCCCACCTCACAAGTGCAACCTCCAGGCCCACAAGTGCCACCTCCAGATCCACAAGAATTAACTCCTGCCCCACAAGTGCCACCTCCTGCCCTTCAAGAGCCACTTCTTGCCCCACAAGTAACATTTCCTGCCCCACAAGTGCCAACCTCTGCCCAACAAGTGCTATGACCCAGCCCAAAAGTGCCAACTCCTGCCCCACTAGTGCCACCTCCCACCCCACAAGTGCCTCCACCCTCCCCACAACTTCAACCTCCTTCCCCAAAACATCCACCTCCCGCCCCACAGGTGTCATCATCTGCCCCACAAGTGCCACCTCCCGCCCCTCAAGTGCCACACACTGCCCCACAAGTGCTACTTCCTGCCTTACAAGTACCACTTCCCGCTGCACAAGTGACACCTCCAGCCCCACAGCTGCCACAACCCGCCCCACAACTTCCACATCCCGCCTCACAACTGCAAGCTCCTGCCCCACAATTGCCACCTCCTACCACACAAGTGCCAACTCCTGCCCCACAGGTGCCACCTCATGTCCCTCAATTTTCACCTTATGCCTCAAAAGTGCCACCTCCCGCCCAACAATTGCAACATCTCGCCCCACTAGTGCCACGTCCCGGCCCAAAATTGCTACCTCCTGCCCCACATCATCCACCTCCTGTTCCACAAATGTCACCTCCTGACCCACAACTTCCACCTCCTGCCCCACAAGTGCCACCTTCTGCCTCACAAGTGCCACCCCTTGCCCCACAAGTGCCACATCCCACCGCACAATTTCCACCTCTTGTTACACAAGTCCCACCTCCCGCCCAACAACAGCCTCCTCTTGCCCCAAAAGTGCCACCTCCTGCCCCACAAGTGCCACCTCCCACCCCACAATTGCCACGTCCTTCCCAATTGCCACGTCCTGTCCCACAAGTGCCACCTCCTGCCGTACAAGTGCCACCCTCTGCCCCACAACTGCCACTTCTTCCCCCCAATTGCCAATTCTTGCCCCACAACTTCCACCTCCCACCCCATAACTTCCACCTCCCGTCCCACAGCTTCCACATCCTGCCCCACAAGTGCCCGATCCTGCCCCAGAAGTACCACCACCTGACCCACAAGTGCCAATTCCTGCTTCACAAGTGCCAGCTCATGCTTCACAAATGCCAGCTCCTGCCCCACATCATCAACTTCCTGCCCCACAAGTGCCACCTCCAACCCCACAAAGACAGCCTCCTGCCCCACATCAACCACCTCCTGCCCCACAAGTGCCAATTCCTGCCTTACAAGTGCCAGCTCATGCCCCACAAGTGCCAGCTCCTGCCCCACAAGTGCCAGCTCCTGCCCCACAGGTGCCAGCTCTTGCCTCACAGGTGCCACCTCCTGCCCCACAAAGTCCATCTCCTGCCCCACAAGTGCCAACTCCTGCCCCACAAGTGCCACCTCCCTCCAAACAACTGACACCACCTGCCCCACAAGTGCCACCTCCCACCAAACAACTGACACCTCCTGCCCCACAAGTGTCACCTCCTGCCCAACAAGTTCCACCTCTTGACCTACAAGTGCCACCTCCTGCCCCATAAGTTTCACCTCTCGCCCAACAAATGCCACCACCTCCCCCAAAAGCGCCACCTCCTGCCCCACAGGTGCCATTTCCTGCCCCACAACATCCACCTCCCACGCACAAGTGCAACCTACCGCCCCACAACTTCCACCTCCTGCCCCACAAGTGCCACCTCCCGCCCCACAAGTGCCACCTGTCACCCTGCAAGTCCAGCTCCTCTCGAGCCACAAGTGCCAGCTCATGCTTCACAAGTGCCAGCTCCTGCCCCACATCATCAACTTCCTGCCCCACAAGTGCCACCTCCAACCGCTCAAAGACAGCCTCCTGCCCCACATCATCCACCTCCTGCCCCACAAGTGCCAATTCCTGCCCCACAAGTGCCAGCTCATGCCCCACAAGTGCCACCTCCTGCCCCACAAGTGCCAACTCCTGCCCCACATGTTCCACCTACCACCCCACAAATTCCAACTCCTGTCCCACAAGTGCCAGCTCCTGCCCGACAAGAGCCACTTCCTGCCCCACAAGTACCTCTTCCCTCCCAACAAGTTCCAATTTCCGCCCCACAAGTGCCACCTCCTGCCCCAGAAATGCAACCTCCTGCCCCACAAGTGCCACCTTTCGCCCCACAAATTCCACCTCCCGCTCCACAACTTCCACCTCCTGCCCCACAAGTGCCACCTCCCGACCCACAAGTGCCACCTCACGCCCAACATCTACCACATCCCACCCCACAACTTCCATCTCCAGGCCCACAAGTGCCACTTCCTGCCTCAAAAGAGCCACCTTCCGCCTCACAACTTCCACGTAACGTCCAACAACTTCCACCTCCTGCCCCACAAGTGCCAGCTGCAGCTCCACATCATCCAAATCCCGCCCCACAAGTGCCATGTCCAGCCCCACAACATCTGTCTCCTGCCCCAAAAGTGTCAACTCCTGCCCCATAAGTACCATATCCCGCCCCACAAGTTCCACCTCCCACCCCACAAGTGCCACCTCCTGCCCCACAATTTCCAACTGTCGTCTAACAAGTGCCACCTCCTGCCCAACAAGTGCCATTTCTTACCCCACAGGTTCCAAATCCTACCCCACTGGTACCATTTCCTGCCCCACAAGTGCCATTTCCCCCCCCACATGTGCCAACTCCTGCCTTACAAGTTTCACCTACCACCCCACAAGTTCCACCTCCTGCCCCAAAAGTGCCAATTCCTGCTTCACAAGTGCCAGCTCATGCTTCACAAATGCCAGCTCATGCCCCACATCATCAACTTCCTGCCCCACAAGTGCCACCTCTAACCCCACAAAGACAGCCTCCTGCCCCACATCATCCACCTCCTGCCCCACAAGGGCCAATTCCTGCCCCACAAGTGCCAGCTCATGCCCCACAAGTGCCACCTCTTGCCCCACAAGTGCCACCTCCTCCCCCAAAAGTGACAATACCTGTTCCACAAGTGCCACCTCCCGCCCCACAACTTCAACATCCCGCCACACAAGTGCCGACTCCTGGCAACGTGTGCCACATCCTGCCCCACAAGTGCCAGCTCCTGCCCCACATGTTCCACCTACCACCCCACAAATTCCACCTCATGCCCCACAAGTGCCAACTCCCAACCCACAAATGCCAAATCCTGCAATGCAACTTCCACCTCCTGCTCCACAAGTGCCACCTCCTGCCCCACATCGTCCACCTCCCACCCAACAAGTGCCACCACCTGCCCCACAAGTGCCACATTATTCCACACCACTGCCACCTCCCCCCCCAAATAATCCACCTCCTGCCCCACAAGTGTCACTGACTGACCAACTTCCTCCTCCTGACCCACAAGTGCCAGCTCCTGCCCCACAAGTGCCAGCTCCTGCCCCACAAGAGCCACTTCCTGCCCCACAAGTACCTCTTCCCTCCCAACAAGTTCCAATTTCCGCCCAACAAGTACCACCTCCTTCTGCACAAGTTCCACCTCCTGCCCTAAAAGCTCCATTTCCTGCCCCAGAAATGCCACCTCCCGCCCCACAAGTGCCACCTCCTGCCCTACAACTTCCACCTCCTGGCCCACAAGTGCCACCTCCCGCCCTACAACTGCCAAACCCTGCCCCAAAACTTCCACCTCCTGCCCAACAATTTCCAACTCGTGCCCCACAATTGCCACCTCCTGCCACACAAATGCCACCTTCTGCCTCAAAATGCCACCTCCTGCCCAACAACTCCAACCTCCCGCCCCACAAGTACCACCTCCTGCTCGACAAGTTCCACCTCCTGCCCCATAAGTTCCACCTTACGCCCCACAAGTGCCATCTCCTGCCCCAAAAGCTCAATTTCCTGCCCCATCAGTGCCACCTCCCGCACCACAAGTGCCACCTCCTGCCCCAGAAGTGCCAATTTCTGCCCCACAAGTGCCATTTCCTGCACCACATTTGCCACCTCCTGCCCCACAAGTGCCACCTCCCAACCCACAAGTTTAACCTCCGGACACACAAGTGCCATCTCCCGCCCCACAAGTGCCATCTCCCGCCCCACAAGTGCCATCTCCCGCCCCACAAGTGCCAAATCCTGACGTGCAACTTCCACCTCCTGCTCCACAAGTGCCATCTCCTGCCCCACAAGTGCCACCTCCCGCCACACAAGTGCCACCTCCCGCCCCTCTATAGCCACCTCCTGCCCCACAAGTTACACCTCTTGCCCCACAACGTCGACCCCCGCCCCACATGTGCCACCACCTGACCCACAAGTGCCAACTCCTGCCCCACAAGTGCCATTTCCTGCACCACATTTGTCGCGTCCTGCCCCACAAGTGCCGGCTCCTGCCCCACAAGTGCTACCTCTCGCCCCACAACCTCAACCTCCAGCCACACAAGTGCCACCTCCCGCCCTACTACTTCCACGTCACACCCCAAATCTTCTTACCTTCCACCCCACAAGTGCCACCTCCTGCCCCAAACCTTCAACCTACTGCCCCACAACTGCCACTTCCCACCCAGCAATTGCCACCCCCCACCCCACAAGTGCCTCATCCCACCCCACAAGTGCCAACCCTTACCCCACAAGTGCCAACTCCTGCCCCACATCATCCACCAACCGCCCCACAAGTGTCACCTCCTGCCCCACAACTTCCATCTCCCACTCCACAAGTGCCACCTACTGCACAACAAATACCATCTCATGCCCCATAAATGCCATCTCCTGCCCCACAACCGCTACCTCCTGCCTCATATCATTCACCTCCCGCCCCACAATTTCCACCTCCTGCTCAACTAGTGCCACGTGCTGCCCCACAAGTTCCATTTCCCACCCCACAAGTGCCACCTCCCGCCCCACAAGTGCCGCCTCCAGCCACACAAGTGCTAAATCGTGCCGCACAACTTCCACCTCCCGCCCCACAACTGCCACCTCCCGCCTTAAAAGTGCCACCTCCCGACCCACAAGTGCCTCCTCGTGTCCCACAGTTGTCACCTCCCGCTCCACAAGTTACACCTCACCCCCCACAAGTTCTACCACCCACCCCACAAGTGCCACCTGCAGCCCCAGAAGTGTCAAATCCTGCCACACAACTTCCACATCCAGCCCCACAAGTGCCACCTCCCACCCCACAACTTCCACTTCCCGCCCAACAACGGCCTCCTCCTGCCCCACAAGTGCCTCCTCCTGCCCCACAAGTGCCACCTCCTGCCCCAGAAGTGCCAATTTCTGCCCCACAAGTGCCACTTCCCGCCTTACAAATGCCACCTCCTGCCCCACAACTTTCACCTCCTGCCCCACAAGTGCAACCTCCCTGCCCACGAGTGACACAATCTGCCCAAGTGCCACCTCCTGCCTCACAACTTCCACCTCCCGCCCCACAAGTGCCACCTCCTGTCTCACAAGTGCAACCTCCCACCCACAACTTCCACAACCTGCCCCACAAGTGCCACCTCCCGTCACTCAACTTCCAACTCCCGCCCCACAAGTGCCACCTCCCGCCCTACAACTTCCACATCCCGCCCCACAACTTCCAACTCCTGGCCCACAAGTGCGACCTCCTGCCCCACCATTACCACCTCCTGCCCCACAATTTCCACCTCCTGCCCCACAAGTGCCACAACCTGCTCCACAATTTCAACGTCCTGCCTTACAAGTGCCACATTCTGCCCCACAAGTGTAGGCTCCTGCTCCACAAGTGCCACCTCCCGAACCACAACCTCAACCTCTGGCCCCACAAGTCCCACCTCCCGCCCCACAAGTGCCACATCCCGCCCCACAAGTGCCACCACCCGCCCCACAAGTGCCACCTTCTGTTCCACAACTTCCACCTCCTGCCTTACAAGTTATAACTCCTGCCCCACAAGTGTTGCATTTTGCCCCACAAGTGCCACCTCCCGCCTCACAAGTGCCACCTCCCGACCCACAAGTGCCACCTCCCGAGCCACAAGTGCCAACTCCTGCCCCTCAACTTCCATCTCCTGCTCCACAAGTGCCACCTCGAACCGCACAATTGCCACCTCCTTCCCCATATCAATCTCCTCCCATCCAACAAGTGCCACCTCCTGCCCCACAAGTGCCAATTCCTGCCCCCCAAGTGCCAGCTCATGCTTCACAAGTGCCAGATCCTGCCCCTCATCATCCACCTCCTGCCCCACAAGTGCCACCTCCTGACCCACAACATCAATCTCCAGCCCCACAAGAGCCGCCTCCTGCCCGACAAGTTACACCTGCTACAAGTTCCACAAGTGCCACCTCCCTGCTCACGAGTGCCACATCCCGCCCCACATGTACCACCTCCTGCATCACAACTTCCACCTCCCGCCCCACATGTACCACCTCCTGCATCACAACTTCCACCTCCCGCCCCACATGTACCACCTCCTGCATCACAACTTCCACCTCCCGCCCCACATGTACCACCTCCTGCATCACAACTTCCACCTCCCGCCCCACATGTACCACCTCCTGCATCACAACTTACACCTCCCAACCCAAGAATGCCACATCCTGCCCCACAAGTGCCACCTCGTGCCTCACAAGTGCCACCTCCCACGCACAAGTGCCACATCCTGCCACACAAGTGTCACCTCCTGCCCACAAGTGCCACCTTCCGCCCCACAAGTGCCACCTCACACCCCAACAGTGTCAACTTCCGCCCCACAAGTGCCACCTCATGCCCCACAACTTCCACATCCCGCCCCACAAGTGCCACCACCTGACCCACAAGTGCCACCACCTGACCCACTAATGCAACTACCTACCCCACAAGTGCCAACTCGCGCCCCACAAGTGCCAACTCCTGCCCCACAAGTTCTACCTCCTGCCTTACAAGTGCCACCCCCTGCCTCACAGCTTCCACCTCCCGCCCCACAAATGCCACCTCCTGCCCTACAAGTGCCACCTCAGGCCCCATAAGTGCCCCCTCCCGCTCCACAAGTGCCACGTCCTGCCCCACAAGGGCCAAATCCTGCCACGCAACATCCACCTCCTGCCACACATCATCCACCTCCCACCCCACAAGTGCCAATTCCAGCCCTAAAAGTGCCAGCTCATGCTTCACAATTGCCAGCTCCTGCCCCACATCATCCACCTCCTGCCCCACAAGTGCCACCTCCAAACCCACATGTGCCAACTCCTGCCCCACAAGTGCAATTTCCTGCACCACATTTGCCACCTCGTGCCCCACAAGTGCCACCTCCTTCCCCACAAGTGCCACCTCCCACCCCACAAGTTTAACCTCCAGACACACAAGTGCCATCTCCCGCCCCACAAGTGCCATCTCCCGCCCCACAAGTGCCATCTCCCGCCCAACAAGTGCCATCTCCCGCCCCACAAGTGCCACCTCCCGCCCCTCTATAGCCACCTCCTGCCCCACAAGTTACACCTCTTGCCCCACAAGTTCCACCTCTTGCCCCACAACGTCGACCCCCGCCCCACATGTGCCACCACCTGACCCACAAGTGCCAACTCCTGCCCCACAAGTGCCGGCTCCTGCCCCACAAGTGCTACCTCTCGCCCCACAACTTCAACCTCCAGCCACACAAGTGCCAACTCCTGCCCAACAAGTGCCACCTCCCGCCCCACAAGTGCCACCTCCCGCCCCACTACTTCCACGTCACACCCCAAATCTTCTTACCTTCCACCCCACAAGTGCCACCTCCTGCCCCAAACCTTCAACCTACTGCCCCACAACTGCCACTTCCCACCCAGCAATTGCCACCCCCCGCCACACAAGTGCCTCCTCCCACCCCACAAGTTCCAACCCTTACCCCACAAGTTCCAACTCCTGCCCCACATCATCCACCAACCGCCCCACAAGTGCCACCTCCTGCACCACAAGTGCCACCTCCCGACCCACAACTTCCAGCTCCCGGCCCACAATTGCCACCTCCTGCCCCACAACTTCCTTCTCCCACTCCACAAGTGCCACCTACTGCACAACAAATACCATCTCCTGCCCCATAAGTGCCAACTCCTGCCCCACAGGTGCCACCTACTGTTCCACATCATCCACCTCCTTCCCCACATCATCCACCTCCTGTTCCACAAATGTCACCTCCTGACCCACAACTTCCACATCCTGCCCCACAAGTGCCACCTTCTGCCTCACAAGTGCCACCCCTTGCCCCACAAGTGCCACATCCCACCGCACAATTTCCACCTCTTGTTACACAAGTCCCACCTCCCGCACAACAACAGCCTCCTCCTGCCCCACAAGTGCCACCTCCTGCCCCACAAGTGCCACATCCCGCCCCACAAGTGCTACCTCCTGCCTTACAAGTGCCCATTCCTGCCTTACAAGTGCCAGCTCATGCTTCACAAATGCCAGCTCATGCCCCACATCATCACCTTCCTGCCCCACAAGTGCCACCTCCAACCCCACAAAGACAGCCTCCTGCCCCACATCATTCACCTCCTGCCCCACAAATGCCAATTCCTGCCCCACAAGTGCCAGCTCATTCCCCTGAAGTGCCAGCTTCTGCCCCACAAGTGTCACTGACTGCCCAACTTCCTCCTCCTGACACACAACTGCAAACTCCTGCCCCACAAGTGCCACCTCCCGCCCTACAACTTCCACCTCCCGCTCCACAACTTCCACCTCCTGCCCCACAAGTGCCACCTCCCGCCCTACAACTTCCATCTCCTGGCTCACAAGTTCCACCTCCTGCCTAAAAAGAGCCATGTCCTGCCCCACAACTTCCACGTAACGTCCCATAAGTGCCACCTCCTGCCCCACAAGTGCCAACTCCTGCCCCACAAGTGCCACCTCCTGCCCAACAAGTGCCACCACCCTCCCCAAAATGCCAACTCCCGCCCCACAAGTGCCACGTCCAGCCCCACAACTTCCACCTCCTGCCCCATAAGTTCCATATCCCACCCCACAAGTGCCACTACCTGCCCCACTAGTGCCATCTCCATTTCCATAGGTGCCACCTCCCGCCCCACAACTTCCACGTAACGCCCCATAAGTTCCACCTCCTGCCCAACAAGTGCCACCTCTCGTCCCACAAGGACCACCTCCTGCCCCACAAGTGCCACCTCTTGCCCCACAAGTGCCAAATACTTCCCCACAACTTCCACCTTCTGCCGCACTAGTGCCAATTCCAATTCCACAAGTGCCACCTCCCACACCACAAGTGCCACCACCTGACCCACAAGTGCCAACTCCTGCCCCACAAGTGCCATTTCTTGCCCCACAAGTGCCACCTCCTGCCCCACAAGTGCCATTTCCTGCCCTACAACTTCCACCTCCTGCCCCACAAGAGCCAGTTCCAGCCCCACAAATGCCACCTCCTGCCCCACAACTTCAACATCCCGCCATACAAGTGCCAACTCCTGCCCAACGTGTGCCACATCCTGCCCCACAAGTGCCAAATCCTGCCCCGCAACTTTTACCTCCTGCTCCACAAGTGCCAACTCCTGCCCCACATCATCCACCTCCTGCCCCACAAGTGCCACCTCCAGCCCCACAAGTGCCACACCCCTCCCCACAAGTGCCACCTCCTGCCCCTCAACTTCCACCCCCTCCCCTCAAGTTGCATCTCCTGCCCCACAAGTGCCAACACCTGACCCACAAGTGCCACCTCCTGCCCCACAACTTTACATTCCGCCCCACAATTTCCACCTCCTGCCTCACAACTTCCACCTCCTGCCCCACAAGTGCCAGCTCAGGCTTCACAAGTGCCAGCTCCTGCACCACATCATCCACTTCCCGCCCCACAAGTGCCACCTCCTGCCCAACAATTGCCATTTCTTACCCCACAGGTTCCACCTCCTGTCCCACATGTGCCAACTCCTGCCCCACAAGTGCCATTTCCTGCCCCACAACTTCCACCTCCCGCCCCAGAAGTGCCAGTTCCTGTCCCACAAGTGCCACCTACCACGCCACAAATTCCACCTCCTGCCCCACAAGTTCCACCTCCTGCCCCACAATGACCACCTCCTGCCCCACATCATCCACCTCCTGCCCCACAATGACCACCTCCTGCCCCACATCATCCACCTCCTGCCCCACAATGACCACCTCCTGCCCCACATCATCCACCTCATGCCCCACATTTCCAATTCCTGCCCTACAAGTGCCAGCTCATTCCCCTGAA
Source organism: Coturnix japonica (assembly GCF_054131305.1). Classification (NCBI taxonomy): domain Eukaryota; kingdom Metazoa; phylum Chordata; class Aves; order Galliformes; family Phasianidae; genus Coturnix; species Coturnix japonica. Next base: position 730,667 of record NC_140687.1, on the reverse strand, counting down.
GTGCCAGCTCCTGCCCCACAAGTGCCACATTTTGCCACACCACTGCCACCTCCCCCCCCAAATAATCCACCTCCTGCCCCACAAGTGTCACTGACCGCAACTTCCTCCTCCTGACCCACAAGTGCAACCTCCTGCCACACAACTTCAACATCCCGCCACACAAGTGCCGACTCCTGCCCAACGTGTGCCACATCCTGCCCCACAAGTGCCAACTCCTGCCCCACATCGTCCACCTCCCACCCAGCAAGTGCCACCTCCTGCCCCACAAGTGCCAAATCCTGCCCTACATGTGCCAGCTCATGCCCCACAAGTGCCAGGTCCTGTCCCACATCATCCACCTCCTGCCCCACAACGACCACCTCCTGCCCCACATCATCCACCCCCTGCACCACAAGTGCCAATTCATGCCCTACAAGTGCCAGCTCACTCCCCTGAAGTGCCAGCTCCTGCCCCACTATGCCCCCTCCTGTCCTACATGTGCTAACTCCTGCCCCACAAGTGCCATTTTCAGCCCCACAACTTCTACCTCACGGCCCACAAGAGCCAGTTCCAGCCCCACAAATGCCACCTCCCGCCCCACAACTTCAACATCCCGCCACACAAGTGCCACCTCCTGCCCCGCAAGTGCCAAATCCTGTTCTGCAACTTCCAACTCCTGCTCCACAAGTGCCACCTCCTGCCCCACATCATCTACCTCCCACCCCACAAGTGCCACCTCCTGCCCCACAAGTTACATCTCCCGCCCCACAAGTGCCACCTCCTGCCCCTCAAGTTACATCTCCTGCCCCACAAGTGCCACCTCCTGCCTCAAAACTTCCAACTCCCACCACAACAGTTTCCACTTCCTGTCGCACAAGTTCCACTTCCGCCCCACAAGTGCCACCTCCAGCCCCATAAGTGCCTAATCATGCCCCACAACATCCACCTGTGCCCTACAAATTTCCGGCTCCACATCATCCAACTCCAGCCCCACAAGCGCCACCTCCTGCACAAAAAGATCCACCTCAAGCCCCACAGGTGCCACCTCCCGCCCCACAACTTCCACCTCCCGCCCCACAATTGTCACCTCCTGTCCCATAAGTGCCACCTCCCGCCCAACAATTGTGGCCACATGACATACAAGTTCCACTTCCGCCCCACAAGTGCCACCTCCTGCCCAACAAGTGCCATTTCTTACCCCACAGGTTCCAAATCCTACCCCACTGGTGCCATTTCCTGCCCCACAAGTGCCATTTCCCCCCCCACATGTGCCAACTCCTGCCTTACAAGTTTCACCTCCCACCCCACAAATTCCATCTCCCACCCCACAAGTTCCACCTCCTGCCCCAAAAGTGCCAATTCCTGCTACACAAGTGCCAGCTCATGCTTCACAAATGCCAGCTCATGCCCCACATCATCAACTTCCTGCCCCACAAGTGCCACCTCTAACCCCACAAAGACAGCCTCCTGCCCCACATCATCCACCTCCTGCCCCACAAGTGCCAATTCCTGCCCCACAAGTGCCACCTCTTGCCCCACAAGTGCCACCTCCTGCCCCACAAGTGCCACCTCCTGCCCCACATCATCCACCTCCTCCCCAACAAGTGACAATACCTGTTCCACAAGTGCCACCTCCCGCCCCACAACTTCAACATCCCGCCACACAAGTGCCGACTCCTGGCAACGTGTGCCACATCCTGCCCCACAAGTGCCAGCTCCTGCCCCACATGTTCCACCTACCACCCCACAAATTCCACCTCATGCCCCACAAGTGCCAACTCCCAACCCACAAATGCCAAATCCTGCAATGCAACTTCCACCTCCTGCTCCACAAGTGCCACCTCCTGCCCCACATCGTCCACCTCCCACCCAACAATTGCCACCACCTGCCCCACAAGTGCCAATTCCTGCCCCACATGTGCCAGCTCATGCTTCACAAGTGCCAGCTCCTGCACTACATCATCCACTTCCTGCTCACAAGTGCCACCTCCTGACCGACAAAGACATCCTTCTGCCCCACAAGTGCCAATTCCTGCCCCACAAGTGCCAGTTCATGCCCCACAAGTGCCACATTTGTCCACACCACTGCCTCCTCCCCCCCAAATAATCCACCTCCTGCCCCACAAGTGTCACTGACTGACCAACTTCCTCCTCCTGACCCACAATTGCCACCGCCTGCCCCACAAGTGCCAGCTCCTGCCCCACAAGAGCCACTTCCTGCCCCACAAGTACCTCTTCCCTCCCAACAATTTCCAATTTCCACCAAACAAATACCACCTCCTTCTGCACAAGTTCCACCTCCTGCCCTAAAAGCTCCATTTCCTGCCCCAGAAGTGCCACCTCCCGCCCCACAAGTACCACCTCCTGCTCCACAAGTTCCACCTCCTGCCCCATAAGTTCCACCTTACGCCCCACAAGTGCCATCTCCTGCCCCAAAAGCTCAATTTCCTGCCCAATGTATTCCTATGGGTACCTATGGGTTTCAATGCGGTCCCTATGTGCCTCTATGGGGTCTCTTATGGGTCTCAGCGAGGTCCCTATGTGTCTCTATGGGTCTCACTGTCACCCACTGAAATCCATGGGGTCCCTATGTGTCCCAATGTCCCCCTATTGGTCCCAGTGTCAGCCTATGGGTCACAATGTGTCCCTATGTGTCCCAATGTCCCTCCTATGTGTTGCTAAGTGTCTCCATGGGGTCTCTTATGAGTATCTCTGGGCCAAAATATCTACCTATTGGTATCCATAGGTTACATTACGTCCCTATGTGCCTCTATGGGGTCTCTTAAGGGTTACAGCGGAGTCCCTATGTGTCTCTATGGGTCTCATTGTCCCCCACTATGTTCCATGGGGTCCCTCTGTGTCCCAATGTCCACACTATGGGTTGCTATGTACCTCTATGGGGTCTCTATGTGGTCTCTTATGGGTATCTCTGGGCCCAAATGTCTTCCTATGGGTATCTATGGGTTTCAATGTGGTCCCTATGTGCCTCTATGGGTCTCACTGTCCCCCACCTCAATCCATGGGGTCTCTATGTGTCCCAATGTCCCCCTATGGGTCCCAGTGTCTCCCTATGGGTCACTATGTGTCCCTATGTGTCCCAATGTCCCCTCTATGGGTTGCTATGTGCCTCTATGGGTTCTCTATGGGGCTCTATGGGGTGCCTATGGAGCTCTATGGGGTTCTATGGGTCGTTCTGAGGTTTCTATGGGGTGTCTATAGAACGCTATGGTGTGTCTATGTGGCAAAATGAGTTTCTATGGGTGGCTATGGGAGCTCTATGGGGCAAAATGGGTCACCTACGGGGCTCTATGGGATGTCTATGGGGCTCTATGGTGCGGCTATATGTCCTTATGTGGTGTCTATGTGGCACTATGTTTTGCTATGGGGTGCTGTGAGGCACTATCGGGTGCTATGGGGCTCTATGGAGCAGTATAGGGTGTCTATGGGTTCCTATGGGGTGCAATGGGGCGCTGTGGGGCAAAAGGGAGTGTCTATGAGGCTCCATGGGCTGCTATGGGGCACTGTGGAGTAGCTATGGGATGATTTGGGGTCTCTTTGTGCCCCTATGGGGCGATATGGGTCAATATGTGGTGTCTATGGGGCTCTATGGGGTGGCTATGCGGTGCTGTAGGGTGGCTATGGGGTGCTTTGGGGTATCCTTGGGTTCCTGTGGGGCGCTATGGGTGACTATGGGGTGCTATGGTTTGCTATGGGGCTCTATGCAGAAGAATGTGGTCTCTATGGGGCGCTATGAGGTCCCTATGGGGCTCTATGTGGAGTCTCTGGGGAGTCTTTGGGGATCTATGGGTTGTCTGTGGGGCTCTATCGGGTCTGCATGGGGTCTGTATGGGGTTCAGTGGGTCTCTATGGGGCTCTATGGGGTGTCTACAGGCACTATGGGGCGATATGGGGTGTCTATGTGGTTCAATTGGGCTCTATGGTGTTGCTGTATGGCCTTATGTGGTGTCTATAGGGCACTGTGGGTTGCTATGGGGTGCTGTGGGGAACTACGGGGTGTCTATGGGGCTCTATGGAGCAGTATGCTGTGTCTATGGGTCCCTATGGGGTGCAATGGGGTGCTGTGGGGCACAAGGGAATACCTATGAGGCTCCATGGGCTGCTATGGGGCACTATGGAGTAGCTATGGGGTGCTGTGGGGCCTCTTTGGGCCCTTATGGGCCACTATGTGGTGTCTATGGGGCTCTATGGGGTGGCTATGCGGTGCTGTAGGGTGGCTATGGGGTGCTTTGGTGTATCCTTGGGTTCCTATGGGGCGCTATGGGTGACTATGGGGTGCTATGGTTTGCTATGGGGCTCTATGCGAAAGAATGGGGTCTCTATGGGGCGCTATGAGGTCCCTATGGGGCTCTATGGGGAGTCTATGGGGTGTTTTTGGAGATCCATAAGTTGTCTGTGGGGCTCTATGGGATCTGCATGGGGTCTGTATGGGGTTCAGTGGGTCTCTATGGGGCTCTATGGGGTGTCTACAGGCACTATGGGGCGATATGGGGTGTCTATGTGGTTCAATTGGGCTCTATGGTGTGGCTGTAGGGCCTTATGTGGTGTCTATGGGGCACTGTGGGCTGCTATGGGGTGCTTTGGGGAACTATGGGATGAAATGGGGTGCTGTGGGGCACAATGAAGTGTCTATGAGGCTCCATGGGCTGCTATGGGGCACTATGGAGTAGCTGTGGGGTGCTATGGGGTGATTTGGGCTGCTATGGGTCACTATGGGTAACTATGTGGTGTCTATGGGGCTCTATGGGGTGGCTATGCGGTGCTGTAGGGTGGCTATGGGGTGCTTTGATGGATCCTTGGGATCCTATGGGGCGCTATGGGTGACTATGGGGTTCTATGGTTTGCTATGGGGCTCTATGCGGAAGAATGGGGTCGCTATGGGCCGCTATGAGGTCCCTATGGGGCTCTATGGGGAGTCTATGGGGTGTCTTTGGGGATCTATGGGTTGTCTGTGGGGCTCTATGGGGTCTGCATGGGGTTCAGTGGGTCTCTATGGGGCTCTATGGGGTGTCTACAGGCACTATGGGGAGATATGGGGTGTCTATTTGGTTCAATTGGGCTCTATGTTGTGGCTGTAGGGCCTTATGTGGTGTCTATGGGGCACTGTGGGCTGCTATGGGGTGCTGTGGGGAACTATGGGGTGTCTATGGGGCTCTATGGAGCAGTATGCTGTGTCTATGGGTCCCTATGGGGTGCAATGGGGTGCTGTGGGGCACAATGGAGTGTCTATGAGGCTCCATGGGCTGCTATGGGGCACTATGGAGTAGCTATGGGGTGCTATGGGGTCTCTTTGGGCCCCTATGGGTCACTATGGGGTGTCTATGGGGCTCTATGGGGTATCTTTGTGTTCCTATGGGGCGCTATGGGTGACTATGGGGTCGCTATGGGTTTCTTTGAGGCACTATGTGTCTCAATGGGGTCTCTATGGGTCTCAATTTATCCTTATGGCTCCCAATGACTGTCTATGGGTCTCTATGTGTCCCTATGGGTCCCAGTGTCTCTCTATGTGTCCCTATGGGTCCCAGTGTCTCTCTATGTGTCCCTATGGGTCCCAGTGTCTCTCTATGGGTCCCAATGTCTTCCTCTGGATCTCTATGGGTCCCTAGGGGTCCCAGTGTCTCTCTATGTCCCCCTGTCTAGGTGGTAACTATACAGATGGTAACAAAGATGGTATAAATATACAGAGGTTCTAAGCGAGAGAGAAACTCACCAGTGGTGATGCCTTCGCTGAGGAAGCTGGGGCGGTCTTCACTGCAGAGCGATGTCCAAGAGATGCTGCCTCACAGAATCACAGAATTCTCAAGGTTGGAAAAGGGCTGCCAGCTTTTGTAGGAGAATAGCATGGGAGACAGTTGTGAAGGCTTTGCTGAAGTCCAAGTAGAGCACATCAACAGCCTTTCTTTCTTTCCTTCATCCATCAGATGGGTCACAGGATCGTAGAAGGAGATCAGATTGGTCAAGCAGGAGCTGCCCTTCACGAACCCATGCTGGCTAGGTCTGATCTCCTGCTCATCCCACACCTGCCGCATCTGTCATCTCCCTCAAGACAATTCGTTCCATTCCCTTCCCTGGCACCGAGGTCAGGCTAACAGGCCTGGAGTTGCCCGGATCCTCCTGACAACCTTGCTTGGAAATGGGAGTCACGTTGGCAAGCCTCCAGTCTTCTGGGACCTCACCCGGTAACAGGGAGCTCGGAAAGATAATGGAAAGCGGCTCGAGTGAGGGTCAGCCCTTAAATGAGGTCTCAGAGGAGGTGGAGTCGAGCTCCAGCCCTCCCGGGAGCACAGCTCCATTACTCTCACCTGTGCTCCCGCAGCTGACCCCACACTTGCCTCAGCTGATTAATCAGAGGTTCAGGCTGTGATTACCAATCTCCCATACAGCCCCTATGGGTCCCAATGTTTCCCTATGGGTCTCTAGCTGTTTCTATAGGTCTCTATGGGGTTATTATGCCTCTAAATGGGTCCCTATGTGTCTCTATGTCTCTCTATGGGGTCCCTATGTGTCCCAATGTCCCCACTATGGTTTGCTATGTGCCTCTATGGGGTCTCTATGGGGTCTTTTATGGGTAACTATCGTCCCAAATGTATTCCTAAGGGTATCTATGGGTTTCAATGTGGTCCCTATGTGCCTCTATGGGGTCTCTTATGGGTCTCAACGAAGTCCCTATGTGTCTCTATGGGTCTCACTGTCCACCACTGTAATCCATGTGGTCCCTATGTGTCCCAATATCCCCATATGGGTCCCAGTGTCTCCCTATGGGTCACTATGTGTCCCAATGTCCCCCCTATGGGTTGCTATGTGCCTCAATGGGCTCTCTTATGGATAGCTCTGGGCCCAAATGTCTCCCTGTGGGTATCTATGGGTTACATTAGGTCCCTATGTGCCTCTATGGGGTCTCTTATGGGTCTCAGCGGGTTCCCTATGTGTCTCTATGGGTCTCACTGTCCCCCACTGTAATCCATGGGGTCCTTATGTGTCCCATTGTCCCCCTATGGGATCCAGTGTCTCCTCATGGGTCACGGTGTGTCCCTATGTGTCCCTATGTCCCCCCTATGGGTTGCTATGTTCCTCTATGGGGTCTCTTATGGGTCTCAGCAGGGTCCCTATGTGTCTCGATGGATCTGACTGTCCCCCACTTTAATCCATGGGTTCACTATGTGTCCCAATGTCCCCCTATGGGTCCCAGTGTCTCCCTATGTGTACCTATGTGTCCCAATGTCCCCCTATGGGTCACTATCTGTCCCAATGTCCCCCCTATGGGTTGCTATGTGCTTGTATGTGGTTTCTTATGGGTATCTCTGGGCCCAAATATCTTCCTATAGCTATCTATGGGTTTCAATGTGGTCCCTATGTGCCTCTATGGGGTCTCTTATGGGTCTCAGCGGGGTTTCTATGTGTCTCTATGGGTCTGGCTGTCCCCCACTGTAGTCCAGGGGTCCCTATGTGTCCCAATGTCCCCATATGGGTCCCAGTGTCTCCCTATGGGTCACAATGTTTCCCTACGTGTCCCAATGTCCCCCCTATGGGTTGCTATGTGCCCCTATGGGGTCTCTATGGGGTCTCTTATGGTTTTCTCTGGGCCCAAATGTCTTCCTTTGGGTATCTATAATTTTCAAAGTCGTCCTATGTGTCCCTATGGGTCTTAATGGCTCCTAATGTGTCCCTATGAGTCTATATGTGGTCTCACTGTCCCAGTGGGTCTCTATGTGTTCCTATGTGTCTATATGGAGTCTCTATCTGGTTTCTATGGGTCTTGGTGTCCCTCTATGTGTCACTTTGTGCCTCTATGGGGTCTCCATGGGTTTCTATGGGGTCTCTATGTCTCTCTTTGGGTCCCTATTGGTCCCAATAGGTCCCTATGAGTCTCTATGATGTCTCCCTTTGTCCCCATATGGGTCCCAGTGTGACCCACATGTGCCCACAGCAGCTCCTGCCCCATAGACCTGACCCACATGTTCCCCACAGCAGCTCCTGCCCCATAGATCTGACCCACAGCATCTCCTGCCCCATAGATCTGACCCAAATCAGCCCCACAGCATCTCCTGCCCCATAGATCTGACCCACATGTGCCCCACAGCAGCTCCAAACTCATAGATCTGACTCACATCAGTCCAACAGCAGATTTTGCACCATAGATATGTCCCTCATATTCCCCACAGCAACTCCTGCCCCATAGATCTGACCTACATCATCCCCTCTGCAGCTCCTGCCCCATAGGTCTGACCCACATGTGCCCCACAGCAGCTCCTGCCATATAGATCTAACCACCATCAGCCCCAAAGCAGCTCCTGCCCCATAGATCTGACCCAAGTCAGCCCCACAGCAGCTCCTGCCTTATAGATATGACCCCCATCAGCCCCACAACAGCTTCTACCCCATAGATCTGACCCACATGTGCTCCACTGCAGCTCCAGTCCCGTAGATCTGAACCACAGCAGCCCATGCCCCATAGATCTGACCCTCATCAGCAACACAGCAGCTCCTGACCCATACATCTGACCCAAATCTGCCCCACACCATCTCCTGCCCCATAGATCTAACTCACATGTGCCCCGCAGCAGCTCCTGCCCATAGATCTGACCCACAGCAGCTCCTGCCCTATAGATCTGATTCAAATCTGCCCCACAGCAGCTCCTGCTCCATAGATCTGACCCACATGTGCCCCAGAGCAGCTCTGCCCCATTGATTTGACCCACATCAGCCCCACAGGAGATCCTGCCCCATAGATCTGACCCACATCAGCCCCACAGCAGATTTTTCCCCATAGATATGTGCCACGTCTGCCCCACAGCAGCTCCTGCGACATAGATCTTACCCAGATCTGCTCCACAGCAGCTGCTGCCCCAATGATCTGACCAACATCAGCCCCACAGCAGCTCCTGCCCATAGATCTGACCCACATCTGCCCCACAGCAGCTCCTGCCCAATAGACCCTACCAACATGTGCAGCACAGCATCTCCTGCCCCATAGATCTGACCCCCATCTGCCCCACAGCAGATCCTGCCTCATATATCTGACTCACAGCATCTCCTGCCCCATAGAACTGGCCCACATCAGCCACAGCAGCTCCTGACCTATAGATCTGACCCACATCTGCTCCACAGCAGCTCCTGCCCCATAGATCTGACCCCCATCTGCCCCACAGCAGCTCCTGCCTCATACATCTGACTCACAGCATCTCCTGCCCCATAGATCTGACCCACATCTGACCCACAGCAGCTCCTGCCCCATAGATCTGACCCACATCTGCCACACAGCAGCCTTTGCCCCATAGATCTGACCCACATCTGCCCCACAGCATCTCCTGCCCCATAGATCTGACCCACATCTGCCCCACAGCAGCTCCTGCCCCATAGATCTGACCCACATCTGACCCACAGCAGCTCCTGCCCCATACATCTTACCCAGATCTGCCCCACAGCAGCTCCTACCCAAAGATCTGACCCACATCATCTCGACAGCAGCTCCTAACACATAGATCTGACCCACATGTGCCCCAGAGCTGCTCCTGCCCCATAGATCTGAACCACAGCAGCTCCTGTCTCATAGATCCTACCCGCATCAGCCCCACAGCAGATTTTGCCCCATAGTTATGTCCCACATCTGCCCAACAGCAACTCCTGCCCCATAGATCTGACCCACATGCGCCCCACAGCAGCTCCTGCCCCATAGGTCTGACCCACATGCGCCTCACAGCAGCTCCTGCCCCATAGATCTAACCACCATCAGCCCCAAAGCAGCTCCTGCCCCATAGATTTGACCCACATCAGCCACACAGCATCTCCCGCCCCATAGATGTGACCCACATCTGCACCACAGCAGCTCCTCCCCATAGATCTAACACCCATCAGCCTCACAGCAGCTCCTGCCCCATAGATATGCCCTACATCTGCCCCACATCAGCTCCTGCAACATAGATCTGACCCACATCTGCAACACAGCAGCTCCTGCTCCATAAATCTGACCAACATCAGGCCCACATTTGTTCCTGCCCCATAGATCTGACCCACAGCAGCCCCTGCCTCATAGATCTGACCCACAAGTGCCCCACAGCAGCTCCAGCCCAATAGACCTGACCCACATCTGCCCCAAAGCATCTCCTGCCCCATAGATCTTTCCTACATCAGCCCCACAGCACCTCCGGCCCAATAGATCTGACCCACATGTGCCCCACAGCAGCTCCTGCCCCATAGATCTGACCCACATCAACCATGTTGATAAACATGAAAACATACAACATGGGTTGTATCAACCATGTAATCCATGGTGTCCCTATGTGTCCCAATGTCACCCTATGGGTCCCAGTGTCTCCCTATGGGTCACTATGTGTCCCTATGTGTCCCAATGTCCCCCCTATGGGTTGCTATGTGCCTCTATGGGTTCTCTATGGGGCTCTATGGGGTGCCTATGGAGCTCTATGGGGCGTTCTGAGGTTTCTATGGGGTGTCTATGGAACGCTATAGTGTGTCTATTTGGTAAATTAGTTTCTATGGGTGGCTATGGGAGCTCTATGGGGCACAATGGGTTGCCTACGGGGCTCTATGGGATGTCTGTGGGGCTCTATGGCGCGGCTATATGTCCTTATGTGGTGTCTATGTGGCACTATGTTGTGCTATGGGGTGCTGTGAGGCACTATGGGGTGCTATGGGGCTCTATGGAGCAGTATAGGGTGTCTATGGGTCCCTATGTGGTGCAATGGGGCGCTGTGGGGAACTATGGGGTGTCTATGGGGCTCTATGGAGCAGTATGCTGTGTCTATGGGTCTCTATGGGGTGCAATGGGGCGCTGTGGGGCACAAGAGAGTGTCTATGAGGCTCCATGGGCTGCTATGGGGCACTATGGAGTAGCTATGGGGTGCTATGGGGTCTCTTTGGGCCCCTATGGGTCACTATGTGGTGTCTATGGGGCTCTATGGGGTATCTTTGTGTTCCTATGGGGCGCTATGGGTGACTATGGGGTCGCTATGGGTTTCTTTGAGGCACTATGGGTCTCAATGGGGTCTCTATGGGTCTCAATTTATCCTTATGGCTCCCAATGACTGTCTATGGGTCTCTATGTGTCCCTATGGGTCCCAGTGTCTCTCTATGTGTCCCTATGGGTCCCAGTGTCTCTCTATGGGTCCCAATGTCTTCCTCTGGATCTCTATGGGTCCCTAGGGGTCCCAGTGTCTCTCTATGTCCCCCTGTCTAGGTGGTAACTATACAGATGGTAACAAAGATGGTATAAATATACAGAGGTTCTAAGCGAGAGAGAAACTCACCAGTGGTGATGCCTTCGCTGAGGAAGCTGGGGCGGTCTTCACTGCAGAGCGATGTCCAAGAGATGCTGCCTCACAGAATCACAGAATTCTCAAGGTTGGAAAAGGGCTGCCAGCTTTTGTAGGAGAATAGCATGGGAGACAGTTGTGAAGGCTTTGCTGAAGTCCAAGTAGAGCACATCAACAGCCTTTCTTTCTTTCCTTCATCCATCAGATGGGTCACAGGATCGTAGAAGGAGATCAGATTGGTCAAGCAGGAGCTGCCCTTCACGAACCCATGCTGGCTAGGTCTGATCTCCTGCTCATCCCACACCTGCCGCATCTGTCATCTCCCTCAAGACAATTCGTTCCATTCCCTTCCCTGGCACCGAGGTCAGGCTAACAGGCCTGGAGTTGCCCGGATCCTCCTGACAACCTTGCTTGGAAATGGGAGTCACGTTGGCAAGCCTCCAGTCTTCTGGGACCTCACCCGGTAACAGGGAGCTCGGAAAGATAATGGAAAGCGGCTCGAGTGAGGGTCAGCCCTTAAATGAGGTCTCAGAGGAGGTGGAGTCGAGCTCCAGCCCTCCCGGGAGCACAGCTCCATTACTCTCACCTGTGCTCCCGCAGCTGACCCCACACTTGCCTCAGCTGATTAATCAGAGGTTCAGGCTGTGATTACCAATCTCCCACACAGCCCCTGTGGGTCCCAATGTTTCCCTATGGATCTCTGGGTGTCCCTATAGGACTCTATGGGGTTATTATGCCTCTAAATGGGTCCCTATATGTCTCTATGTCTCTCTATGGGGTCCCTATGTGTCCCAATGTCCCCACTATGGTTTGCTATGTGCCTCTATGGGGTCTCTATGGGGTCTTTTATGGGTAACTATCGTCCCAAATGTATTCCTAAGGGTATCTATGGGTTTCAATGTGGTCCCTATGTGCCTCTATGGGGTCTCTTATGGGTCTCAACGAAGTCCCTATGTGTCTCTATGGGTCTCACTGTCCACCACTGTAATCCATGTGGTCCCTATGTGTCCCAATATCCCCATATGGGTCCCAGTGTCTCCCTATGGGTCACTATGTGTCCCTATGTGTCCCAATGTCCCCCCTATGGGTTGCTATGTGCCTCAATGGGCTCTCTTATGGATAGCTCTGGGCCCAAATGTCTCCCTGTGGGTATCTATGGGTTACATTAGGTCCCTATGTGCCTCTATGGGGTCTCTTATGGGTCTCAGCGGGTTCCCTATGTGTCTCTATGGGTCTCACTGTCCCCCACTGTAATCCATGGGGTCCTTATGTGTCCCATTGTCCCCCTATGGGATCCAGTGTCTCCTCATGGGTCACGGTGTGTCCCTATGTGTCCCTATGTCCCCCCTATGGGTTGCTATGTTCCTCTATGGGGTCTCTTATGGGTCTCAGCAGGGTCCCTATGTGTCTCGATGGATCTGACTGTCCCCCACTTTAATCCATGGGGTCACTATGTGTCCCAATGTCCCCCTATGGGTCCCAGTGTCTCCCTATGTGTACCTATGTGTCCCAATGTCCCCCTATGGGTCACTATGTGTCCCAATGTCCCCCCTATGGGTTGCTATGTGCTTGTATGTGGTTTCTTATGGGTATCTCTGGGCCCAAATATCTTCCTATAGCTATCTATGGGTTTCAATGTGGTCCCTATGTGCCTCTATGGGGTCTCTTATGGGTCTCAGCGGGGTTTCTATGTGTCTCTATGGGTCTGGCTGTCCCCCACTGTAGTCCAAGGGGTCCCTATGTGTCCCAATGTCCCCATATGGGTCCCAGTGTCTCCCTATGGGTCAGAATGTTTCCCTACGTGTCCCAATGTCCCCCCTATGGGTTGCTATGTGCCTCTATGGGGTCTCTGTGGGGTCTCTTATGGATATCTCTGGGCCCAAATGTCTTCCTACAAGTATCTATGAGTTTCAATGTGGTCCCTAGGTGCCTCTATGGGGTCTCTTATGGGTCTCAGCGGGGTCCTTATGTATCTCTATGGGTCTCACTGTCCCCCACTGTAATTCATTGGGTCCCTATGTGTCCCAATGTCCCCCTATGGGTCCCAGTGTCTTCCTACGGGTCACAATGTGTACCTATGTGTCCCAATGTCCCCCCTATGGGTTGCTATGTGCCCCTATGGGGTCTCTATGGGGTCTCTTATGGTTATCTCTGGGCCCAAATGTCTTCCTTTGGGTATCTATAAGTTTCAAAGTCGTCCTATGTGTCCCTATGGGTCTTAATGGCTCCTAATGTGTCCCTATGAGTCTATATGTGGTCTCACTGTCCAGTAGGGTCTCTATGTGTTCCTATGTGTCTATATGGAGTCTCTATCTGGTTTCTATGGGTCTTGGTGTCCCTCTATGTGTCACTTTGTGCCTCTATGGGGTCTCCATGGGTTTCTATGGGGTCTCTATGTCTCTCTTTGGGTCCCTATTGGTCCCAATAGGTCCCTATGAGTCTCTATGATGTCTCCCTTTGTCCCCATATGGGTCCCATTGTGACCCACATGTGCCCACAGCAGCTCCTGCCCCATAGACCAGACCCACATGTTCCCCACAGCAGCTCCTGCCCCATAGATCTGACCCACAGCATCTCCTGCCCCATAGATCTGACCCAAATCAGCCCCACAGCATCTCCTGCCCCATAGATCTGACCCACATGTGCCCCACAGCAGCTCCAAACTCATAGATCTGACTCACATCAGTCCAACAGCAGATTTTGCACCATAGATATGTCCCTCATATTCCCCACAGCAACTCCTGCCCCATAGATCTGACCTACATCATCCCCTCTGCAGCTCCTGCCCCATAGGTCTGACCCACATGTGCCCCACAGCAGCTCCTGCCATATAGATCTAACCACCATCAGCCCCAAAGCAGCTCCTGCCCCATAGATCTGACCCAAGTCAGCCCCACAGCAGCTCCTGCCATATAGATCTAACCACCATCAGCCCCAAAGCAGCTCCTGCCCCATAGATCTGACCCAAGTCAGCCCCACAGCAGCTCCTGCCTTATAGATATGACCCCCATCAGCCCCACAACAGCTTCTACCCCATAGATCTGACCCACATGTGCTCCACTGCAGCTCCAGTCCCGTAGATCTGAACCACAGCAGCCCATGCCCCATAGATCTGACTCTCATCAGCAACACAGCAGCTCCTGACCCATACATCTGACCCAAATCTGCCCCACACCATCTCCTGCCCCATAGATCTAACTCACATGTGCCCCGCAGCAGCTCCTGCCCATAGATCTGACCCACAGCAGCTCCTGCCCTATAGATCTGATTCAAATCTGCCCCACAGCAGCTCCTGCTCCATAGATCTGACCCACATGTGCCCCAGAGCAGCTCTGCCCCATTGATTTGACCCACATCAGCCCCACAGGAGATCCTGCCCCATAGATCTGACCCACATCAGCCCCACAGCAGATTTTTCCCCATAGATATGTGCCACGTCTGCCCCACAGCAGCTCCTGCGACATAGATCTTACCCAGATCTGCTCCACAGCAGCTGCTGCCCCAATGATCTGACCAACATCAGCCCCACAGCAGCTCCTGCCCCATAGATCTGACCCACATCTGCCCCACAGCAGCTCCTGCCCCATAGACCCTACCAACATGTGCAGCACAGCAGCTCCTGCCCATAGATCTGACCCCCATCAGCCCCACAGCAGCTCCTGCCCCATAGATCTGACCCACATCTGCTCCACAGCATCTCCTGCCCCATAGATCTGACCCCCATATGCCCCACAGCAGCTCCTGCCTCATACATCTGACTCACAGCATCTCCTGCCCCATAGAACTGGCCCACATCAGCCACAGCAGCTCCTGACCTATAGATCTGACCCACATCTGACCCACAGCAGCTCCTGCCCCAAAGATCTGACCAACATCAGCCCCACAGCAGCTCCTGCCCCATAGATCTGACCCACATCTGCCCCACAGCAGCTCCTGCCCCATAGATCTGACCCACATCTGCTCCACAGCATCTCCTGCCCCATAGATCTGACCCCCATCTGCCCCACAGCAGCTCCTGCCTCATACATCTGACTCACAGCATCTCCTGCCCAATAGAACTGGCCCACATCAGCCACAGCAGCTCCTGCCCCATAGATCTGACCCACATCTGCCACACAGCAGCCTTTGCCCCATAGATCTGACCCACATCTGCCCCACGGAATCTCCTGCCCCATAGATCTGACCCACATCTGACCCACAGCAGCTCCTGCCCCATACATCTTACCCAGATCTGCCCCACAGCAGCTCCTACCCAAAGATCTGACCCACATCATCTTGACAGCAGCTCCTGCCCCATAGATCTGACCCACATGTGCCCCACAGCAGCTCCTAACACATAGATCTGACCCACATGTGCCCCAGAGCTGCTCCTGCCCCATAGATCTGAACCACAGCAGCTCCTGTCTCATAGATCTTACCCACATCAGCCCCACAGCAGATTTTGCCCCATAGTTATGTCCCACATCTGCCCAACAGCAACTCCTGCCCCATAGATCTGACCCACATGCGCCCCACAGCAGCTCCTGCCCCATAGGTCTGACACACATGCGCCTCACAGCAGCTCCTGCCCCATAGATCTAACCACCATCAGCCCCAAAGCAGCTCCTGCCCCATAGATCTAACCACCATCAGCCCCAAAGCAGCTCCTGCCCCATAGATTTGACCCACATCAGCCTCACAGCAGCTCCTGCCCCATAGATATGCCCTACATCTGCCCCACATCAGCTCCTGCAACATAGATCTGACCCACATCTGCAACACAGCAGCACCTGCTCCATAAATCTGACCAACATCAGGCCCACATTTGTTCCTGCCCCATAGATCTGACCCACAGCAGCCCCTGCCTCATAGATCTGACCCACAAGTGCCCCACAGCAGCTCCAGCCCAATAGACCTGACCCACATCTGCCCCAAAGCATCTCCTGCCCCATAGATCTTTCCTACATCAGCCCCACAGCACCTCCGGCCCAATAGATCTGACCCACATGTGCCCCACAGCAGCTCCTGCCCCATAGATCTGACCCACATCAACCATGTTGATAAACATGAAAACATACAACATGGGTTGTATCAACCATGTAATCCATGGTGTCCCTATGTGTCCCAATGTCACCCTATGGGTCCCAGTGTCTCCCTATGTGTCCCTATGTGTCCCAATGTCCCCCCTATGGGTTGCTATGTGCCTCTATGGGTTCTCTATGGGGCTCTATGGGGTGCCTATGGAGCTCTATGGGGCGTTCTGAGGTTTCTATGGGGTGTCTATGGAACGCTATAGTGTGTCTATTTGGTAAACTAGTTTCTATGGGTGGCTATGGGAGCTCTATGGGGCACAATGGGTTGCCTACGGGGCTCTATGGGATGTCTGTGGGGCTCTATGGCGCGGCTATATGTCCTAATGTGGTGTCTATGTGGCACTATGTTGTGCTATGGGGTGCTGTGAGGCACTATGGGGTGCTATGGGGCTCTATGGAGCAGAATAGTGTCTATGGGTCTCTATGGGGTGCAATGGGGCGCTGTGGGGCACAAGAGAGTGTCTATGAGGCTCCATGGGCTGCTATGGGGCACTATGGAGTAGCTATGGGGTGCTATGGGGTCTCTTTGGGCCCCTATGGGTCACTATGGGTCACTATGTGGTGTCTATGGGGCTCTATGGGGTGGCTATGCGGTGCTGTAGGGTGGCTATGGGGTGCTTTGGGGTATCCTTGGGTTCCTATGGGGCGCTATGGGTGACTATGGGGTGCTATGGTTTGCTATGGGGCTCTATGCGGAAGAATGGGGTCTCTATGGGGCGCTATGAGGTCCCTATGGGGCTCTATGGTGTGTCTTTGGGGATCTATGGGTTGTCTGTGGGGCTCTATGGGGTCTGCATGGGGTCTGTATGGGGTTCAGTGAGTTTCTATGGGGCTCTATGGGGTGTCTACAGGCAGTATGGGGCGATATGGGGTGTCTACAGGCACTATGGGGCGATATGGGGTGTCTATTTGGTTCAATTGGGCTCTATGGTGTGGCTGTAGGGCCTTATGTGGTGTCTATGGGGCACTGTGGGCTGCTATGGGGTGCTGTGGGGAACTATGAGGTGTCTATGGGGCTCTATGGAGAAGTATGCTGTGTCTATGGGTCCCTATGGGGTGCAATGGGGTGCTGTGGGGCACAATGGAGTGTCTATGTGGCTCCATGGGCTGCTATGGGGCACTATGGAGTAGCTATGGGGTGCTCTGGGGTCTCTTTGGGCCCCTATGGGTCACTATGGGGTGTCTATGGGGCTCCATGGGGTATCTTTGTGTTCCTATGGGGCGCTATGGGTGACTATGGGGTCGCTATGGGTTTCTTTGAGGAAGTACCAACTCCTGCCCAACGTGTGATATCTCCTGCAGCACAAGTTCCAAGACTTGCCCCACAAGTTCCACCTACCATCCCACAAGTGCCACCTCCTGCCCCACATGTGCCACCTCCCGACCCACAAGTGCCACCTCCTGCCGTGCAAGTGCCAGCTCCTGCCCCGAAAGTGCCAGCTCCTGCTCCACATGTGCCACCTCTCGCCCCACAATTTCCAGCTCCCTCCCCATAAGTGCCACCTCCCTCTCCACAAATTCCACCTCCCGCCCACAAGTGCCACATCGCTCCCCACAAGTGCCACCTCCCGCCCCACAAGTGCCAACTCCCGCCCCACAAGTGCAACCTCCCACCCCACAAGTACCAAATCCTGCCCCACAACTTCCACCTCCTGCCCCACATCATCCACCTCCAAACCCAAAAGTGCCACCTCCTGCACAACAAGTGCCATTTCCTGCCCCACAAGTGCCATTTCCCCCCCCACATGTGCCAACTCCTGCCTTACAAGTTTCACCTCCCACCCCACAAATTCCACCTCCCACCCCACAAGTTCCACCTCCTGCCCCACAAGTGCCAATTCCTGCTTCACAAGTGCCAGCTCATGCTTCACAAATGCCAGCTCATGCCCCACATCATCAACTTCCTGCCCCACAAGTGCCACCTCTAACCCCACAAAGACAGCCTCCTGCCCCACATCATCCACCTCCTGCCCCACAAGTGACAATACCTGTTCCACAAGTGCAACCTCCTGCCCCACATCGTCCACCTCCCACCCAACAAGTGCCACCACCTGCCCCACAAGTGCCAATTCCTGCCCCACATGTGCCAGCTCATGCTTCACAAGTGCCAGCTCCTGCACTACATCATTCACTTCCTGCTCACAAGTGCCACCTCCTGACCGACAAAGACATCCTCCTGCCCCATAAGTGCCAATTCCTGCCCCACAAGTGCCAGTTCATGCCCCACAAGTGCCACATTATTCCACACCACTGCCTCCTCCCCCCCAAATAATCCACCTCCTACCCCACAAGTGTCACTGACTGACCAACTTCCTCCTCCTGACCCACAAGTGCCACCTCCTGACCCACAAGTGCCAGCTCCTGCCCGACAAGAGCCACTTCCTGCCCCACAAGTACCTCTTCCCTCCCAACAATTTGCAATTTCCACCAAACAAGTACCACCTCCTTCTGCACAAGTTCCACCTCCCGCCCCACAAGTTCCACCTCCTGCCCTAAAAGCTCCATTTCCTGCCCCAGAAGTGCCACCTCCCGCCCCACAAGTGCCACCTCCCGCCCTACAACTGCCAAACCCTGCCCCAAAACTTCCACCTCCTGCCCAACAATTTCCAACTCGTGCCCCACAATTGCCACCTCCTGCCACACAAATGCCACCTTCTGCCTCAAAATGCCACCTCCTGCCCAACAACTCTAACCTCCCGCCCCACAAGTACCACCTCCTGCTCCACAAGTTCCACCTCCTGCCCCATAAGTTCCACCTTACGCCCCACAAGTGCCATCTCCTGCCCCAAAAGCTCAATTTCCTGCCCCATCAGTGCCACCTCCCGCACCACAAGTGCCACCTCCTGCCCCAGAAGTGCCAATTTCTGCCCCACAAGTGCCACTTCCTGCCTTACAAATGCCACCTCCTGCCCCACAACTTTCACCTCCTGCCCCACAAGTGCAACCTCCCTGCCCACGAGTGACGCAATCTGCCCAAGTGCCACCTCCTGCCTCACAACTTCCACCTCCCGCCCCACAAGTGCCACCTCCTGTCTCACAAGTGCAACCTCCCGCCCCACAACTTCCACAACCTGCCCCACAAGTGCCACCTCCCGTCACTCAACTTCCAACTCCCGCCCCACAAGTGCCACCTCCCGCCCTACAACTTCCACCTCCCGCACCACAACATCCACCTCCTGCCTCACAAGTTCCACATCCCGCCCCACAACTTCATTCTCCCGCCCCACAACTTCCAACTCCTGGCCCACAAGTGCGACCTCCTGCCCCACCATTACCACCTCCTGCCTCACAGTTTCCACCTCCTGCCCCACAAGTGCCACAACCTGCTCCACAATTTCAATGTCCTGCCTTACAAGTGCCACATTCTGCCCCACAAGTGCCACATCCCGCCCACAAGTGCCACCACCCACCCCACAAGTGCCACCTTCTGTTCCACAACTTCCACCTCCTGCCCCACAAGTTATAACTCCTGCCCCACAAGTGTTGCATTTTGCCCCACAAGTGCCACCTCCCGCCTCACAAGTGCCACCTCCCGACCCACAAGTGCCAACTCCTGCCCCGCAACTTCCATCTCCTGCTCCACAAGTGCCACCTCGAACCGCACAATTGCCACCTCCTTGCCCATATCAACCACCTCCCATACAACAAGTGCCACCTCCTGCCCCACAAGTGCCACCTCCTGCCCTACAACTTCCACCTCCTGGCCCACAAGTGCCACCTCCTGCCCTACAACTTCCACCTCCTGGCCCACAAGTGCCACCTCCCGCCCTACAACTGCCAAACCCTGCCCCAAAACTTCCACCTCCTGCCCAACAATTTCCAACTCGTGCCCCACAATTGCCACCTCCTGCCACACAAATGCCACCTTCTGCCTCAAAATGCCACCTCTTGCCCAACAACTCCAACCTCCCGCCCCACAAGTACCACCTCCTGCTCCACAAGTTCCACCTCCTGCCCCATAAGTTCCACCTTACGCCCCACAAGTGCCATCTCCTGCCCCAAAAGCTCAATTTCCTGCCCCATCAGTACCACCACCTGCACCACAAGTGCCACCTCCTGCCCCATAAGTGCAAATTTCTGCCCCACAAGTGCCACTTCCCGCCTTACAAATTCCACCTCCCACCCCACATTACCACCTCCTGCCCCAAAAGTGCCAATTCCTGCTTCACAAGTGCCAGCTCATGCTTCACAAATGCCAGCTCATGCCCCACATCATCAACTTCCTGCCCCACAAGTGCCACCTCTAACCCCACAAAGACAGCCTCCTGCCCCACATCATCCACCTCCTGCCCCACAAGTGCCAATTCCTGCCCCGCAAGTGCCAGCTCATGCCCCATTAGTGCCACCTCCTACCCCACAAAGACCACCTCCTTCCCCACATCATCCACCTCCTCCCCCACAAGTGACAATACCTGTTAGACAAGTGCAACCTCCAGCCCCACAACTTCAACATCCCGCCACACAAGTGCCGACTCCTGGCAACGTGTGCCACATCCTGCCCCACAAGCGTCAACTCCTGCCCCACATCGTCCACCTCCCATCCAACAAGTGCCACCTCCTGCCCCACAAGTGCCAATTCCTGCCCCACAAGTGCCAGCTAATGCTCCACAAGTGCCAGCTCCTGCCCCTCATCATCCAACTCCTGCCCCACAAGTGCCACCTCCTGACCCACAACATCAATCTCCAGCCCCACAAGAGCCGCCTCCTGCCCGACAAGTTACACCTGCAACAAGTTCCACAAGTGCCACCTCCCTGCTCACGAGTGCCACATCCCGCCCCACATGTACCACCTCCTGCATCACAACTTCCACCTCCCGGCCCACATGTACCACCTCCTGCATCACAACTTCCACCTCCCGCCCCACATGTACCACCTCCTGCATCACAACTTCCACCTCCCGCCCCACATGTACCACCTCCTGCATCACAACTTCCACCTCCCGCCCCACATGTACCACCTCCTGCATCACAACTTCAACCTCCCGCCCCACATGTACCACCTCCTGCATCACAACTTACACCTCCCGCCCCACATGTACCACCTCCTGCATCACAACTTCCACCTCCCGCCCCACATGTACCACCTCCTGCATCACAACTTCCACCTCCTGCCCTACAAGTGCCACCTCAGGCCCCACAAGTGCCCCCTCCCGCTCCACAAGTGCCACGTCCTGCCCCACAAGTGCCACCTCCCGCCCCTCTATGGCCACCTCTTGCCCCACAAGTTACAACACCTGCCCCACAACGTCGACCCCCGCCCCACATGTGCCACCACCTGACCCACAAGTGCCAACTCCTGCCCCACAAGTGCCATTTCCTGCACCACATTTGTCGCGTCCTTCCGCACAATTGCCGGCTCCCGCCCCACAAGTGCCACCTCCCGCCCCACAAGTGCCACCTCCCGCCCCACTACTTCCACGTCACACCCCAAATCTTCTTACCTTCCACCCCACAAGTGCCACCTCCTGCCCCAAACCTTCAACCTACTGCCCCACAACTGCCACTTCCCACCCAGCAATTGCCACCCCCCGCCCCACAAGTACCTCCTCCCACCCCACAAGTGCTAACCCTTACCCCACAAGTGCTAACTCCTGCCCCACATCATCCACCAACCGCCCCACAAGTGTCACCTCCTGCCCCACAACTTCCATCTCCCACTCCACAAGTGCCACCTACTGCACAACAAATACCATCTCCTGCCCCATAAGTGCCACCTCCCGCCCCACAACTGCCACCTCCCGCCTTAAAAGTGCCACCTCCCGACCCACAAGTGCCTCCTCCTGTCCCACAGTTGTCACCTCCCGCTCCACAAGTTACACCTCACCCCCCACAAGTTCTACCACCCACCCCACAAGTGCCACCTGCAGCCCCAGAAGTGTCAAATCCTGCCACACAACTTCCACATCCAGCCCCATAAGTGCCACCTCCCGCCCCACAACTTCCACTTCCCGCCCAACAACGGCCTCCTCCTGCCACACAAGTGCCTCCTCCTGCCACACAAGTGGTACCTACTTCCCCACAAGTGCCTCCTCCTGCCCCACAAGTGCCTCCTCCTGCCCCACAAGTGCCTCCTCCTGCCACACAAGTGCCACCTCCTGCCCCACAAGTGCCACTTCCTGCCCCACAAGTGCTACCTACTTCCCCACAAGTGCCACCTCCTGCCCCACATCATCCACCTCCTGCCTCACAAATGCCTCCTCCTGACCCACAATTGCCACCTGCCGCCCCACAACTTCCACCTCACGCCCCACAAGTGCCACCTCCCGCCCCACAAGTGCCACAACCCGCCCCACAAATCCAACTCCTAACCCACAAGTTCCACCTCCCGCCCCACAAGTTCCACCTCCCGCACCACAAGTGCCACCTCCCGACCCACATGTGCCAACTTCTGCCCCACAAGTGCCAGCTCCTGCCCCTCAAGTGTCACCTCTTCCCCACAAGTGCCACCTTCTGCTCCACAAGTGCCACTTCCTGCCGCACAAGTGATACCTCCAGCCCCACAACTGCCACCACCCGCCCCACAACTTCCACCTCCCGCCTCACAAGTGCAACCTCCAGGCCCACAAGTGCCACCTCCTGTTCCACAAGAATTAACTCCTGCCCCACAAGTGCCACCTCACGCCCCACAAGTGCCACAACCCGCCCCACAAATCCAACTGCTGACCCACAAGTTCCACCTCCCGCCCCACAAGTTCCACCTCCCGCCCCACAAGTTCCACCTCCCGCCCCACAAGTTCCACCTCCCGCCCCACATAATCCACGTCCTGCTCCAAAATTGCCACCTCCCGCCCCACAGCTGTCAGCCTCTGCCCCACAACTTCCACCTCACGCCCCACAAGTGCCACCTCCCGCCCCACAAGTGCCACAACCCGCCCCACAAATCCAACTGCTGACCCACAAGTTCCACCTCCCGCCCCACATGTTCCACCTCCCGCCCCACAAGTTCCACCTCCCGCCCCACAAGTGCCACCTCCCGCCCCACATAATCCACGTCCTGCTCCAAAATTGCCACCTCCTGCCCCACCAGTGCCACCTCCAGCCCCACCAGTTCCACCGCCCGCCCCACAAGTACCACCTCCTGACCCACAAGTGCCACTACGTGACCCACAATTGCCACCTCCCGTCTCACAATTGCAACTCTCGCCCAACAAGTGCCACCTCCTGCCCCACAATTGCCACCACCCCCCCAAACAAGTGCCACCTCCCGCCACACAAGTACCACATCCCACCCCACAAGTGCAACCTCCTGCCCCACAAGTGCCAACTCTCGCCCCACAATTGCCAATTCTTGCCCCACAACTTCCACCTCCCACCCCATATCTTCCACCTCCCGTCCCACAGCTTCCACATCCTGCCCCACAAGTGCCCGATCCTGCCCCAGAAGTACCACCACCTGACCCACAAGTGCCAACTCCTGCCCCACAAGTGCCACCTCGCATCCCGCAAGTGCCACATCCCGCCCGACAAGTTCCACCTCCGGCCTTACAAGTGCCCATTCCTGCTTCACAAGTGCCAGCTCATGCTTCACAAATGCCAGCTCCTGCCCCACATCATCAACTTCCTGCCCCACAAGTGTCACCTCCAACCCCACAAAGACAGCCTCCTGCCCCACATCATCCACCTCCTGCCCCACAAGTGCCAATTCCTGCCCCACAAGTGCCAGCTCATGCCCCACAAGTGCCACCTCGCATCCCGCAAGTGCCACATCCCGCCCCACAAGTTCCACCTCCTGCTTTACAAGTGCCAATTCTTGCCCTACAAGTGCCAGCTCATTCCCCTGAAGTGCCAGCTCCTGCCCCACAAGTGCCACATTTTGCCACACCACTGCCACCTCCCTTCCCAAATAATCCACCTCCTGCCCCACAAGTGTCACTGATCGCCCAACTTCCTCCTCCTGACACACAAGTGCAACCTCCTGTCCCACAAGTGCC
The DNA here is from genome assembly GCF_054131305.1 of Coturnix japonica. Lineage (NCBI taxonomy): Eukaryota > Metazoa > Chordata > Aves > Galliformes > Phasianidae > Coturnix > Coturnix japonica. Next base: position 706,397 of record NC_140687.1, on the reverse strand, counting down.
AGCTCCTGCCCGACAAGAGCCACTTCCTGCCCCACAAGTGCCAATTCCTGCTTCACAAGTGCCAGCTCATGCTTCACAAATGCCAGCTCATGCCCCACATCATCAACTTCCTGCCCCACAAGTGCCACCTCCAACCCCACAAAGACAGCCTCCTGCCCCACATCATCCACCTCCTACCACACAAGTGCCAACTCCTGCCCCACAAGTGCCACCTCATGTCCCTCAATTTTCACCTTATGCCCCAAAAGTGCCACCTCCCGCCCAACAAGTGCAACATCTCGCCCCACTAGTGCCACGTCCCGGCCCAAAATTGCTACCTCCTGCCCCACATCATCCACCTCCTGTTCCACAAATGTCACCTCCTGACCCACAACTTCCACCTCCTGCCCCACAAGTGCCACCCCTTGCCCCACAAGTGCCACATCCCACCGCACAATTTCCACCTCTTGTTACACAAGTCCCACCTCCCGCCCAACAACAGCCTCCTCCTGCCCCACAAGTGCCACCTCCTGCCCCACAAGTGCCACCTCCCACCCCACAAGTGCCACGTCCTTCCCAATTGCCACGTCCTGTCCCACAAGTGCCACCTCCTGCCGTACAAGTGCCACCCTCTGCCCCACAATTGCCACTTCTTCCCCACAATTGCCAATTCTTGCCCCACAACTTCCACCTCCCACCCCATAACTTCCACCTCCCGTCCCACAGCTTCCACATCCTGCCCCACAAGTGCCCGATCCTGCCCCAGAAGTACCACCACCTGACCCACAAGTGCCAACTCCTGCCCCACAAGTGCCACCTCGCATCCCGCAAGTGCCACATCCCGCCCCACAAGTTCCACCTCCTGCCCCACAAGTGCCAATTCCTGCCCCACAAGTGCCAGCTCATGCCCCACAAGTGCCACCTCTTGCCCCACAAGTGCCACCTCCTGCCTCACAAGTGCCAACTCCTGCCCCACATGTTCCACCAACCACCCCACAAATTCCAACTCCTGCCCCACAAGTGCCAGCTCCTGCCCGACAAGAGCCACTTCCTGCCCCACAAGTACCTCTTCCCTCCCAACAAGTTCCAATTTCCGCCCCACAAGTGCCACCTCCAGCCCCACAAATGCAACCTCCTGCCCCACAAGTGCCACATTTCACCCCACAAATGCCACCTCCCGCTCCACAACTTCCACCTCCTGCCCCACAAGTGCCAGCTGCTGCTCCACATCATCCAACTCCCGCCCCACAAGTGCCATGTCCAGCCCCACAACATCTGCCTCCTGCCCCAAAAGTGTCAACTCCTGCCCCATAAGTTCCATATCCCGCCCCACAAGTGCCACCTCCCACCCCACAAGTGCCACCTCCTGCCCCACAAGTTCCAACTCTCGTCTAACAAGTGTTACCTCCTGCCCAACATTTACCACCTCCCGCTCCACAAGTGCCACCTCCTGCCCAACAAGTGCCATTTCTTACCCCACATGTTCCAACTCCTGCCCCACAGGTGCCATTTCCTGCCCCACAAGTACCACCTCCTGTCCCACATTTACCAACTCCTGCCCCACAAGTGCCATTTCCTGCCCCACATCTGTTGCATACCACCCCACAAATTCCACCTCCCGCCACACAAGTGCCACCTCCCGCTTCACAACTTCCACATCCTGCCCTACAAGTGCCACCTCCCGCCATAAAATGCCACCTCCCGTCCCTCTATCACCACCTCCTGCCCCACAAGTTACACCCCCACCCCACAGGTACCACCACCTGCCCCACAAGTACCACCTCCTGCAAACAAATGCCATTTCTTAAACCACAGGTCCAAACTCCTGCCCCACAAGTGCCACCTCCTGTCCCACATGTGCCACCTCCTGCCCCACAAGTGCCACCTCCCGACCGACAAATGCCACGTCCTGCCAAACAACTGACACCTCCTGCCCCACAAGTGTCACCTCCTGCCCAACAAGTTCCACCTCTTGACATACAAGTGCCACCTCCTGCACCATAAGTTTCACCTCTCGCCCAACAAATGCCACCACCTCCCCCAAAAGCGCCACCTCCTGCCCCACAAGTGCCACTTCCTGCCCCACAATATCCACCTCCCACGCACAAGTGCAACCTACCGCCCCACAACTTCCACCTCCTGCCCCAAAAGTGCCACCTATTGCCTGACAAGAGCCACTTCCTACCCCACAAGTACCTCTTCCCTCCCAACAAGTTCCAATTTCCGCCCTGCAAGTGCCACCTCCTGCCCCACAAGTGCAACCTCCTGCCCCACAAATGCCACCTTTCGCCCCACAAATGCCACCTCCCGCTCCACAACTTCCACCTCCTGCCCCACAAGTGCCACCTCCTGCCCCACAAGTGCCACCTCCTGCCTTACAAGTGTCAACTCATGCTCCACAAATGCCACCTCCTGCTCTACAAGTTCCACCTCTTGCCCCACAAGTGCCAAATACTTCCCCACAACTTCCACCTTCTGCCCCACTAGTGCCAACTCCAATTCCACAAGTGCCACCTCCAGCCCTACAACTGCCACTTCCAGCCCCACAAGTGCCACCTCCCGCCCAACAACTTCAACATCCCTCCACACAAGTGCCAACTCCTGCCCGTGTGCCACATCCTACCCCACAAGTGCCAACTCCTGCCGCACAACTGACAATTCCTGCCCCAAAAGTGACAGCTCATGCTTCACAATTCCCAGCTCCTGCCCCACATCATCCACCTTCTGCCCCACAAGTGCCACCTCCTTCCAAACTAGTGCAACCTCCTGCCCCACAAGTGCCATATCTCGCCAGACAATTTAGAGCTCCTGCCCCACAAGTGCCAATTCCTGCCCCACATGTGCCAGCTCATGCTTCACAAGTGCCAGCTCTTGCCCCACAAGTGCCACTTCCTTCACCACAGGTACCCCATCCCACCCCACAAGTTTCAATTCCTGCCATACAAGTGCCACCTCCTTCCCCACAAGTGCCACCTCCTGCCCCACAAGTGCCGCCTCCCGCCAAACAACTGACACCTCCTGCCCCACAAGTGCCACCTCCCGCCAAACAACTGACACCTTCTGCCCCACAAGTGTCACCTCCTGCCCAACAAGTTCCACCTCTTGACCTACAAGTGCCACCTCCTGCCCCATAAGTTTCACCTCTCGCCCAACAAATGCCACCACCTCCCCCAAAAGCGCCACCTCCTGCCCCACAGGTGCCATTTCCTGCCCCACAACATCCACCTCCCACGCACAAGTGCAACCTACCGCCCCACAACTTCCACCTCCTGCCCCACAAGTGCCAACACCTGCCCCACAAGTGCCACCTCCTGCCCCGCCAGTGCCACCTGTCACCCTGCATGTCCAGCTCCTGCCCAACAAGTGCCAGCTCATGCTTCACAAGTGCCAGCTCCTGCCCCACAAGTGCCACGTCCTTCCCAATTGCCACGTCCTGTCCAACAAGTGCCACCTCCTGCCGAACAAGTGCCACCCTCTGCCCCACAATTGCCACTTCTTGCCCCACAATTGCCAATTCTTGCCCCACAACTTCCACCTCCCACCCCATAACTTCCACCTCCCGTCCCACAGCTTCCACATCCTGCCCCACAAGTGCCCGATCCTGCCCCAGAAGTACCACCACCTGACCCACAAGTGCCAACTCCTGCCCCACAAGTGCCACCTCGCATCCCGCAAGTGCCACATCCCGCCCCACAAGTTCCACCTCCTGCCTTACAAGTGCCAATTCCTGCTTCAGAAGTGTCAGCTCATGCTTCACATATGCCAGCTCCAGCCCCACATCATCAACTTCCTGCCCCACAAGTGCCACCTCCAACCCCACAAAGACAGCCTCCTGCCCCACATCATCCACCTCCTGCCCCACAAGTGCCAATTCCTGCCCCACAAGTGCCAGCACCTGCCCCACAAGTGCCACCTCTTGCCCAACAGGTGCCACCTCCTGCCCCACAAATGCCAAATCCTGCCCTGCAACTTCCAACTCCTGCCCCACAAGTGCCAACTCCTGCCCCACATCATCCACCAACCGCCCCACAAGTGTCACCTCCTGCCCCACAACTTCCATCTCCCACTCCACAAGTGCCACCTACTGCACAACAAATACCATCTCATGCCCCATAAGTGCCACCTCCTGCCCCACAACCGCTACCTCCTGCCTCATATCATTCACCTCCCGCCCCACAATTTCCACCTCCTGCTCAACTAGTGCCACATGCTGCCCCACAAGTTCCATTTCCCGCCCCACAACTGCCACCTCCCGCCTTAAAATTGCCACCTCCCGACCCACAAGTGCCTCCTCCTTTCCCACAGTTGTCACCTCCCGCTCCACAAGTTACACCTCACCCCCCACAAGTTCTACCACCCACCCCACAAGTGCCACCTGCAGCCCCAGAAGTGCCACCTCCTGCCACACAACTTCCACATCCAGCCCCACAAGTGCCACCTCCCACCCCACAACTTCCACTTCCCGCCCAACAACAGCCTCCTCCTGCCCCACAAGTGCCTCCTCCTGCCCCACAAGTGCCACTTCCTGCCCCACAATTGCCACCACCCCCCCAACAAGTGCCACCTCCCGCCCTACAACTTCCATCTCCTGGCCGACAAGTGCCACCTCCTGCCTCAAAAGAGCCACCTCCCGCCCCACAACTTCCACCACACGCCCCACAAGTGCCACAACCCGCCCCACAAATCCAACTCCTGACCCACAAGTTCCACCTCCCGCCCCACAAGTTCCACCTCCCGCACCACAAGTGCCACCTCCCGACCCACATGTGCCAACTTCTGCCCCACAAGTGCCAGCTCCTGCCCCTCAAGTGTCACCTCTTCCCCACAAGTGCCACCTTCTGCTCCACAAGTGCCACTTCCTGCCGCACAAGTGATACCTCCAGCCCCACAACTGCCACCACCCGCCCCACAACTTCCACCTCCCGCCTCACAAGTGCAACCTCCAGGCCCACAAGTGCCACCTCCTGTTCCACAAGAATTAACTCCTGCCCCACAAGTGCCACCTCCTGCCCTTCAAGAGCCACTTCTTGCCCCACAAGTAACATTTCCTGCCCCACAAGTGCCAACCCCTGCCCAACAAGTGCTATGACCCAGCCCACAAGTGCCAACTCCTGCCCCACTAGTGCCACCTCCCGCCCCACAAGTGCCACCACCCTCCCCACAACTTCAACCTCCTTCCCCAAAACATCCACCTCCCGCCCCACAGGTGTCATCATCTGCCCCACAACTGCCACATCCCGCCCCACAAGTGCCACCTCCTGCCCCACAAGTGCCACCTCCCGCCCCTCAAGTGCCACACACTGCCCCACAACTGCCACATCCCGCCCCACAAGTGCCACCCCTTGCCCCACAAGTGCCACATCCCACAGCACAATTTCCACCTCTTGTTACACAAGTCCCACCTCCCGCCCTACAACAGCCTCCTCCTGCCCCACAAGTGCCACCTCCTGCCCCACAAGTGCCACCTCGCATCCCACAAGTGCCACCTCCCGACCCACAAGTGCCACCTCATGCCCCACAAGAGCCACCTCCTGGCTCACAAGTTCCACCTCCTGCCTCAAAAGAGCCACCTCCCGCACCAGAACTTCCACGTAACACCCCATAAGTTCCACCTCCTGCCCAGCAAGTGCCACCTCTCGTCCCACAAGGACCACCTCCTGCCCCACAAGTGCCACCTCCTGCCCAACAAGTGCCACCACCCTCCCCAAAATGCCAACTCCCGCCCCACAAGTGCCACGTCCAGCCCCACAACTTCCACCTCCTGCCCCAAAAGTGTCAACTCCTGCCCCATAAGTTCCATATCCCGCCCCACAAGTGCCACTACCTGCCCCACTAGTGCCATCTCCATTTCCACAGGTGCCACCTCCCGCCCCACAACTTCCACGTAACGCCCCATAAGTTCCACCTCCTGCCCAACAAGTGCCAAATACTTCCCCACAACTTCTACCTTCTGCCGCACTAGTGCCAACTACTATTCCACAAGTGCCACCTCCCACACCACAAGTGCCACCACCTGACCCACAAGTGCCTCCTCCTGTCCCACAAGTGCCATTTCCTGCCCTACAACTTCCACCTCCTGCCCCACAAGAGCCAGTTCCAGCCCCACAAATGCCACCTCCTGCCCCACAACTTCAACATCCCGCCACACAAGTGCCAACTCCTGCCCAACGTGTGCCACATCCTGCCCCACAAGTGCCAAATCCTGCCCCGCAACTTTTACCTCCTGCTCCACAAGTGCCAACTCCTGCCCCACATCATCCACCTCCTGCCCCACAAGTGCCAACTCCTGCCCCACAAGTGCCACATCCCTCCCCACAAGTGCCAGCTCCTGCCCCACAAGTGCCACCTACCACGCCACAAATTCGACCTCCTGCCCCACAAGTTCCACCTCCCACCCCACAAGTGCCAAATCCTGCCACGCAACGTCCACATCCTGCTCCACAAGTGCCACCTCCTGCCCCACATCATCCACCTCCCATCCAACAAGTGCCACCACCTGCCCCACAAGTGCCAATTCCTGCCCCACAAGTGCCAGCTCATGCTTCACAAGTGCCAGCTCCTGCCCCTCATCATCCACCTCCTGCCCCACAAGTGCCACCTCCCGCCCAACAATTGTGGCCACATGACAAACAAGTGAAAAATCCCACCCCACAAGTGCCACTACATGCCCAACAGGTGCCACCTCCCACCCCACAACTTCAGCATCCCGCCACAGAAGTGCCAACTCCTGCCCAACGTGTGATATCTCCTGCACCACAAGTTCCAAGTCTTGCCCCACAAGTTCCACCTACCATCCCACAAGTGCCACCTTCAGCCCCACAAGTGCCATCTCCCACCCCACAAGTACCAAATCCTGCCCCACAACTTCCACCTCCTGCCCCAGAAGTGCCATCTCCTGTCGCACAAGTTCCACCTTCTGCCCCACAAGTGTAACCTCCAGCCCCATAAGTGCCAAATCCTGCCCCACAACATCCACCTGTGCCCTACAAATACCATTTCCGGCTCCACATCATCCAACTCCTGCCCCACAAGTGCCACCTCCTGCCCAACAAGTGCCACCTCCTGCCCCACAAGTGCCACCTCCCGACCCACAAGTGCCACCTCCTGCCGTGCAAGTGCCAGCTCCTGCCCTGAAAGTGCCAGCTCCTGCTCCACATGTGCCACCTCTTGCCTCACAAGTTCCAGCTCCCGCCCCATAAGTGCCACCTCCCTCTCCACAAATTCCACCTCCCGCCCACAAGTGCCACATCGCTCCCCACAAGTGCCACCTCCCGCCCCACAAGTGCCACCTCCGGACCCACAAGTGCCACCTACTGCCGTGCAAGTGCCAGCTCCTGCCCCGAAAGTGCCAGCTCCTGCTCCACATGTGCCACCTCTCGCCCCACAAGTTCCAGCTCCCGCCCCATAAGTGCCACCTCCCTCTTCACAAATTCAGCCTCCCGCCCACAAGTGCCACATCGCTCCCCACAAGTGCCACCTCCCGCCCCACAATTTCTAACTCCCGCCCCACAAGTGCCAACTCCCGCCCCACAAGTGCCAACTCCCGCCCCACAAGTGCCAACTCCTGCTGCACAACTGCCAATTCCAGCCCCACAAGTGCCAGCTCATGCTTCACAAGTGCCAGCTCCTGCCCCTCATCATCCACCTCCTGCCCCACAAGTGCCACCTCCTGCCCAAAACCTGCCACCTCCCTCCCCACAATGCCACCTCCTGCCATATTAGTGCAGCCTCCTGCCCCACAAGTGCCAACTCCCGCCCCAAATGTGCCACTTCCTGCCCCTCTATCGCCACCTCCTGCCCCAGAAGTTCCACTTCCTGCCCCACAAGTGCCACCTCCTGCCCAACAAGTGCCAGTTCATGCCCCACAAGTGCAAGGTCCTGTCCTTCAACTTCCACCTCCTGCCCCACAAGTGCCACCTCCTGCCCCACAACGACCACCTCCTGCCCCACATCATCCACCCCCTTCCCCACAAGTTCCAATTCCTGCCCTACAAGTGCCAGCTCATTCCCCTGAAGTGCCAGCTCCTGCCCCACAAGTGCCACATTTGTCCACACCACTGCCACCTCCCTTCCCAAATAATCCACCTCCTGCCCCACAAGTGTCACTGACTGACCAACTTCATCCTCCTGACCCACAAGTGCAACCTCCTGCCTCACAAGTGCCAGCTCCTGCCCTACAAGAGCCACTTCCTGCACCACAAGTACCTCTTCCCTCCCAACAAGTTCCAATTTCCACCCCACAAGTGCCACCTCCTGCCCCACAAGTGCAACATCCTGCCCCACATCGTCCACCTCCCACCCAACAAGTGCCACCACCTGCCCCACAAGTGCCAATTCCTGCCCCACAAGTGCCACATTTGTCCACACCACTGCCACCTCCCTTCCCAAATAATCCACCTCCTGCCCCACAAGTGTCACTGACTGACCAACTTCATCCTCCTGCTCCACAAGTTCCACCTCCTGCCCCATAAGTTCCACCTTACGCCCCACAAGTGCCATCTCCTGCCCCAAAAGCTCAATTTCCTGCCCCATCAGTGCCACCTCCCGCACCACAAGTGCCACCTCCTGCCCCATAAGTGCCAATTTCTGCCCCACAAGTGCCACTTCCCGCCTTACAAATGCCACCTCCTGCCCCACAACTTTCACCTCCTGCCCCACAAGTGCAACCTCCCTGCCCACCAGTGACACAATCTGCCCAAGTGGCACCACCTGCCTCACAACTTCCACCTCCCGCCCCACAAGTGCCACCTCCTGTCTCACAAGTGCAACCTCCCGCCCCACAACTTCCACAACCTGCCCCACAAGTGCCACCTCCCGTCACTCAACTTCCAACTCCCGCCCCACAAGTGCCACCTCCCGCCCTACAACTTCCACATCCCGCCCCACAACTTCCAACTAATGGCCCACAAATGCGACCTCCTGCCCCACCATTACCACCTCCTGCCCCACAATTTCCACCTCCTGCCCCACAAGTGCCACAACCTGCTCCACAATTTCAACGTCCTGCCTTACAAGTGCCACATTCTGCCCCACAAGTGTAGGCTCCTGCTCCACAAGTGCCACCTCCCGAACCACAACCTCAACCTCTGGCCCCACAAGTCCCACCTCCCGCCCCACAAGTGCCACATCCCGCCCCACAACTTCCACGTAACGCCCCATAAGTTCCACCTCCTGCCCAACAAGTGCCACCTCTCGTCCCACAAGGACCACCTCCTGCCCCACAAGGACCACCTCCTGCCCCACAAGTGCCACCTCTTGCCCCACAAGTGCCAAATACTTCCCCACAACTTCCACCTTCTGCCGCACTAGTGCCAACTCCAATTCCACAAGTGCCACCTCCCACACCACAAGTGCCACCACCTGACCCACAAGTGCCAACTCCTGCCCCACAAGTGCCATTTCTTGCCCCACAAGTGCCACCTCCTGCCCCACAAGTGCCATTTCCTGCCCTACAACTTCCACCTCCTGCCCCACAAGAGCCAGTTCCAGCCCCCCAAATGCCACCTCCTGCCCCACAACTTCAACATCCCGCCACACAAGTGCCACCTCCTGCCCAACGTGTGCCACATCCTGCCCCACAAGTGCCAAATCCTGCCCCGCAACTTTTACCTCCTGCTCCACAAGTGCCAACTCCTGCCCCACATCATCCACTTCCTGCCCCACAAGTGCCACCTCCAGCCCCACAAGTGCCACATCCCTCCCCACAAGTGCCACCTCCTGCCCCACAAGTGCCACCTCCCGCCCCACAACTTCCACCCCCTCCCCTCAAGTTACATCTCCTGCCCCACAAGTGCCAACACCTGACCCACAAGTGCCACCTCCTGCCCCACAACTTTACATTCCGCCCCACAATTTCCATCTCCTGTCTTACAAGTTCCACTTCCTGCCCCACAAGTGCCAGCTCAGGCTTCACAAGTGCCAGCTCCTGCACCACATCATCCACTTCCCGCCCCACAAGTGCCACCTCCTGCCCAACAATTGACATTTCTTACCCCACAGGTTCCAACTCCTGTCCCACATGTGCCAACTCCTGCCCCACAAGTGCCATTTCCTGCCCCACAACTTCCACCTCCCGCCCCAGAAGTGCCACTTCCTGTCCCACAAGTGCCACCTACCACGCCACAAATTCTACCTCCTGCCCCACAAGTTCCACCTCCTGCCCCACAATGACCACCTCTTGCCCCACATCATCCACCTCCTGCCCCACAAGTGCCAATTCCTGCCCTACAAGTGCCAGCTCATTCCCCTGAAGTGCCAGCTCCTGCCCCACAAGTGCCACATTTTGCCACACCACTGCCACCTCCCCCCCCAAATAACCCACCTCCTTCCCCACAAGTGTCACTGACCGCAACTTCCTCCTCCTGACCCACAAGTGCAACCTCCTGCCCCACAACTTCAACATCCCGCCACACAAGTGCCGACTCCTGCCCAACGTGTGCCACATCCTGCCCCACAAGTGCCAACTCCTGCCCCACATCGTCCACCTCCCACCCAGCAAGTGCCACCTCCTGCCCCACAAGTGCCAATTCCTGCCCCACATGTGCCAGCTCATGCCCCACAAGTGCCAGGTCCTGTCCCACATCATCCACCTCCTGCCCCACAAGTGCCACCTCCTGCCCCACAACGACCACCTCCTGCCCCACATCATCCATCCCCTGCACCACAAGTGCCAATTCATGCCCTATAAGTGCCAGCTCACTCCCCTGAAGTGCCAGCTCCTGCCCCACTATGCCACCTCCTGTCCCACATGTGCTAACTCCTGCCCCACAAGTGCCATTATCTGCCCCACAACTTCTACCTCACGGCCCACAAGAGCCAGTTCCAGCCCCACAAATGCCACCTCCCGCCCCACAACTTCAACATCCCGCCACACAAGTGCTACCTCCTGCCCCACAAGTGCCAAATCCTGTTCTGCAACTTCCAACTCCTGCTCCACAAGTGCCACCTCCTGCCCCACATCATCTACCTCCCACCCCACAAGTGCCACCTCCTGCCCCACAAGTGCCAAATCCTGTTCTGCAACTTCCAACTCCTGCTCCACAAGTGCCACCTCCTGCCCCACATCATCTACCTCCCACCCCACAAGTGCCACCTCCTGCCCCACAAGTGCCAGCTCATGCCACACAAGTGCCACCTCTTGCCCCACAAGTGCCACCTCCTGCCCCACAAGTGCCACCTCCTGCCCCACATCATCCACCTCATCCCCCAAAAGTGACAATACCTGTTCCACAAGTGCCACCTCCCGCCCCACAACTTCAACATCCCGCCACACAAGTGCCGACTCCTGGCAACGTGTGCCACATCCTGCCCCACAAGTGCCAGCTCCTGCCGCACAACTGACAATTCCTGCCCCACATGTGCCAGCTCATGCTTCACAATTGCCAGCTCCTGCCCCACATCATCCACCTTCTGCCCCACAAGTGCCACCTCCTGACCGACAAAGACATCCTCCTGCCCCATAAGTGCCAATTTCTGACCCACAAGTGCCAGCTCATTCCCCTGAAGTGCCACATTTGTCCACACCACTGCCTCCTCCCCCCCAAATAATCCACCTCCTCCCCCACAAGTGTCACTGACTGACCAACTTCCTCCTCCTGACCCACAAGTGCAACCTCCTGCCTCACAAGTGCCAGCTCCTGCCCTACAAGAGCCACTTCCTGCCCCACAAGTACCTCTTCCCTCCCAACAAGTTCCAATTTCCACCCAACAAGTGCCACCTCCTGCCCCAAAAGTGCAACCTCCTGCCCCACATCGTCCACCTCCCACCCAACAAGTGCCACCACCTGCCCCACAAGTGCCAATTCCTGCCCCACAAGTGCCACATTTGTCCACACCACTGCCACCTCCCCCCCCAAATAATCCACCTCCTGACCCACAAGTGTCACTGACTGACCAACTTCCTCCTCCTGACCCACAAGTGCCAGCTCCTGCCCCACAAGTGCCAGCTCCTGCCCCAAAAGAGCCACTTCCTGCCCCACAAGTACCTCTTCCCTCCCAACAAGTTCCAATTTCCGCCCAACAAGTACCACCTCCTTCTGCACAAGTTCCACCTCCTGCCCTAAAAGCTCCATTTCCTGCCCCAGAAGTGCCACCTCCCGCCCCACAAGTGCCACCTCCTGCCCTACAACTTCCACCTCCTGGCCCACAAGTGCCACCTCCCGCCCTACAACTGCCAAACCCTGCCCCAAAACTTCCACCTCCTGCCCAACAATTTCCAACTCGTGCCCCACAATTGCCACCTCCTGCCACACAAATGCCACCTTCTGCCCAACAACTCCAACCTCCCGCCCCACAAGTACCACCTCCTGCTCCACAAGTTCCACCTCCTGCCCCATAAGTTCCACCTTACGCCCCACAAGTGCCATCTCCTGCCCCAAAAGCTCAATTTCCTGCCCCATCAGTGCCACCTCCCGCACCACAAGTGCCACCTCCTGCCCCACAAGTGCCAACTCCTGCCCCACAAGTGCCAGCTCATGCCCCAAAAGTGCCACCTCCCGCCCAACAAGTGCAACATCTCGCCCCACTAGTGCCACGTCCCGGCCCAAAATTGCTACCTCCTGCCCCACATCATCCACCTCCTGTTCCACAAATGTCACCTCCTGACCCACAACTTCCACCTCCTGCCCCACAAGTGCCACCTTCTGCCTCACAAGTGCCACCCCTTGCCCCACAAGTGCCACATCCCACCGCACAATTTCCACCTCTTGTTACACAAGTCCCACCTCCCGCCCAACAACAGCCTCCTCCTGCCCCACAAGTGCCACCTCCTGCCCCACAAGATCCACCTCCCACCCCACAAGTGCCACGTCCTTCCCAATTGCCACGTCCTGTCCCACAAGTGCCACCTCCTGCCGTACAAGTGCCACCCTCTGCCCCACAACTGCCACTTCTTGCCCCACAATTGCCAATTCTTGCCCCACAACTTCCACCTCCCACCCCATAACTTCCACCTCCCGTCCCACAGCTTCCACATCTTGCCCCACAAGTGCCCGATCCTGCCCCAGAAGTACCACCACCTGACCCACAAGTGCCAACTCCTGCCCCACAAGTGCCACCTCGCATCCCGCAAGTGCCACATCCCGCCCCACAAGTTCCACCTCCTGCCTTACAAGTGCCCATTCCTGCTTCACAAGTGCCAGCTCATGTTTCACAAATGCCAGCTCCTGCCCCACATCATCAACTTCCTGCCCCACAAGTGTCACCTCCAACCCCACAAAGACAGCCTCCTGCCCCACATCATCCACCTCCTGCCCCACAAGTGCCAATTCCTGCCCCACAAGTGCCAGCTCATGCCCCACAAGTGCCACCTCCTGCCCCACAAGTGCCACTTCCTGCCCCACATGTTCCACCTACCACCCCACAAATTCCAACTCCTGCCCCACAAGTGCCAGCTCCTGCCCGACAAGAGCCACTTCCTGCCCCACAAGTACCTCTTCCCTCACAACAAGTTCCAATTTCCGCCCCACAGGTGCCACTACCTGCCCCACAAATGCAACCTCCTGCCCCACAAGAGCCACCTTTCGCCCCACAAATGCCACCTCCCGCTCCACAACTTCCACCTCCTGCCCCACAAGTGCCACCTCCCGACCCACAAGTGCCACCTCACGCCCAACATCTACCACCTCCCACCCAACAAGTGCCACCTCCCGCCCTACAACTTTTATCTCCTGGCCCACAAGTTCCACTTCCTGCCTCAAAAGAGCCACCTCCTGCCTCACAACTTCCACGTAACGTCCCATAAGTTCCAACTCCTGCCCCAGAAGTGCCAGCTGCTGCTCCACATCATCCAACTCCCGCCCCACAAGTGCCATGTCCAGCCCCACAACATCTGCCTCCTGCCCCAAAAGTGTCAACTCCTGCCCCATAAGTTCCATATCCCGCCCCACAAGTGCCACCTCCCACCCCACAAGTGCCACCTCCTGCCCCACAAGTTCCAACTCTCGTCTAACAAGTGCCACCTCCTGCCCAACATTTACCACCTCCCGCTCCACAAGTGCCACCTCCTGCCCAACAAGTGCCATTTCTTACCCCACATGTTCCAACTCCTGCCCCACAGGTGCCATTTCCTGCCCCACAAGTACCACCTCCTGTCCCACATTTACCAACTCCTGCCCCACAAGTGCCATTTCCTGCCCCACATCTGTTGCATACCACCCCACAAATTCCACCTCCCGCCACACAAGTGCCACCTCCCGCTTCACAACTTCCACATCCTGCCCTACAAGTGCCACCTCCCGCCATAAAATGCCACCTCCCGTCCCTCTATCACCACCTCCTGCCCCACAAGTTACACCCCCACCCCACAGGTACCACCACCTGTCCCACAAGTACCACCTCCTGCAAACAAATGCCATTTCTTAAACCACAGGTCCAAACTCCTGCCCCACAAGTGCCACCTCTCGACCGACAAATGCCACCTCCCACCAAACAACTGACACCTCCTGCCCCACAAGTGTCACCTCCTGCCCAACAAGTTCCACCTCTTGACCTACAAGTGCCACCTCCTGCCCCATAAGTTTCACCTCTCGCCCAACAAATGCCACCACCTCCCCCAAAAGCGCCACCTCCTGCCCCACAGGTGCCACTTCCTGCCCCACAATATCCACCTCCCACGCACAAGTGCAACCTACCGCCCCACAACTTCCACCTCCTGCCCCACAAGTGCCACCTCCTGCCCCACAACTTCCACCTCCTGCCCCACAAGTGCCACCTCCCGACCCACAAGTGCCACCTCCTGCCCGACAAGAGCCACTTCCTGCCCCACAAGTACCTCTTCCCTCCCAACAAGTTCCAATTTCCGCCCTGCAAGTGCAACCTCCTGCCCCACAAATGCCACCTTTCGCCCCACAAATGCCACCTCCCGCTCCACAACTTCCACCTCCTGCCCCACAAGTGCCACCTCCCGACCCACAAGTGCCACCTCACGCCCAACATCTACCACCTCCCACCCAACAAGTGCCACCTCCCGCCCTACAACTTCCATCTCCTGGTCCACAAGTGCCACCTCCTGCCTCAAAAGAGCCACCTCCCGCCCCACAACTTCCACGTAACGCCCCATAAGTTCCACCTCCCGCCCAACAAGTGCCACCTCTCGTCCCACAAGGACCACCTCCTGCCCCACAAGTGCCACCTCCTGCCCCACAAGTGTCAACTCATGCTCCACAAATGCCACTTCCTGCTCCACAAGTTCCACCTCTTGCCCCACAAGTGCCAAATACTTCCCCACAACTTCCACCTTCTGCCCCACTAGTGCCAACTCCAATTCCACAAGTGCCACCTCCAGCCCTACAACTGCCACTTCCAGCCCCACAAGTGCCACCTCCCGCCCAGTAACTTCAACATCCCACCACACAAGTGCCAACTGCTGCCCGTGTGCCACATCCTGCCCCACAAGTGCCAACTCCTGCCGCAAAACTGACAATTCCTGACCCAAAAGTGACAGCTCATGCTTCACAATCGCCAGCTCCTGCCCCACATCATCCACCTTCTGCCCCACAAGTGCCACCTCTCGCCCCACAAGTGCCACATCCCGCCCCACAAGTGCCACCTCCTGCCAAACTAGTGCAACCTCCTGCCCCACAAGTGCCTTATCTCGCCAGACAATTTACAGCTCCTGCCCCACAAGTGCTACATCCTGCACCACAACTTCAACCTCCTGCCCCACAAGTGCCACGTTCTGCCCCACAAGTGTAGGCTCCTGCCCCACAACTGCCAATTCCTGCCCCACATGTGCCAGCTCATGCCCCACAAGTGCCAGCTCCTGCCCCACAAGTGCCACATCCTGCCCCACAAGAGCCACCTCCTGCCACACAAGTGCCACCTCCAGCCAAACAACTGACACCTCCTGCCCCACAAGTGCCACCTCCTGCCCTACAAGTGCCACCTTCTGTTCCACAACTTCCACCTCCTGCCCCACAAGTTATAACTCCTGCCCCACAAGTGTTGCATTTTGCCCCACAAGTGCCACCTCCCGCCTCACAAGTGCCACCTCCCGACCCACAAGTGCCAATTCCTGCCCCACATCATTCACCTCCTGCCCCACAAGTGCCACCTCCCGACCCACAAGTGCCAACTCCTGCCCCGCAACTTCCATCTCCTGCTCCACAAGTGCCACCTCGAACCGCACAATTGCCACCTCCTTCCCCATATCAACCACCTCCCATCCAACAAGTGCCACCTCCTGCCCCACAAGTGCCAATTCCTGCCCCACAAGTGCCAGCTCATGCTTCACAAGTGCCAGCTCCTGCCCCTCATCATCCACCTCCTGCCCCACAAGTGCCACCTCCCTGCTCACGAGTGCCACATCCCGCCCCAAAACTACCACCTCCTGCATCACAACTTCCACCTCCCGCCCCACATATACCACCTCCTGCATCACAACTTCCACCTCCCGCCCCACATGTACCACCTCCTGCATCACAACTTCCACCTCCCGCCCCATATGTACCACCTCCTGCATCACAACTTCCACCTCCCGCCCCACATGTACCACCTCCTGCATCACAACTTCCACCTCCCGCCCCACATGTACCACCTCCTGCATCACAACTTACACCTCCCGCCCCACATGTACCACCTCCTGCATCACAACTTCCACCTCCCGCCCCACAAGTTCCACCTCCTCCCCACAAGTGCCACCTCCCGCCCCACAAGCGCCACCTCCCTCTCCACAAACTCCACCTCCCACGCACAAGTGCCACATCCTGCCCCACAAGTGTCACCTACTGCCCCACAAGTGCCACCTTCCGCCCCACAAGTGCCACCTCACACCCCAACAAGTGTCAACTTCCGCCCCACAAGTGACACCTCACGCCCCACAACTTCCACATCCCGCACCACAAGTGCCACCACCTGACCCACAAGTGCCAACTCCTGCCCCACTAATGCAACTACCTGCCCCACAAGTGCCAACTCGCGCCCCACAAGTGCCACCTCCTGCCCCACAAGTTCTACCTCCTGCCTTACAAGTGCCACCCCCTGCCTCACAGCTTCCACCTCCCGCCCCACAAATGCCACCTCCTGCCCTACAAGTGCCACCTCAGGCCCCACAAGTGCCCCCTCCCGCTCCACAAGTGCCACGTCCTGCCCCACAAGTGCCATCTCCCGCCCCACAAGGGCCAAATCCTGCCACGCAACTTCCACCTCCTGCCCCACAAGTTCCACCTCCCACCCCACAAGTGCCACCTCCTGTGGCACAAGTGCCAATTCCAGCCCTAAAAGTACCAGCTCATGCTTCACAATTGCCAGCTCCTGCCCCACATCATCCACCTCCTGCCCCACAAGTGCCACCTCCTATCCCACATGTGCCAACTCCTGCCCCACAAGTGCCATTTCCTGCACCATATTTGCCACCTCCTGCCCCACAAGTGCCACCTCCCGCCCCACAAGTTTAACCTCCAGACACACAAGTGCCACGTCCTGCCCCACAAGTGCCATCTCCCGCCCCACAAGTGCCAAATCCTGACGCGGAACTTCAACCTCCTGCTCCACAAGTGCCATCTCCTGCCCCACAAGTGCCACCTCCCGCCCCTCTATGGCCACCTCCTGCCCCACAAGTTACACCTCTTGCCCCACAACGTCGACCCCCGCCCCACATGTGCCACCACCAGACCCACAAGTGCCAACTCCTGCCCCACAAGTGTTACCTCTCGCCCCACAGCTTCAACCTCCAGCCACACAAGTGCCAACTCCTGCCCAACAAGTGCCACCTACCGCCCCACAAGTGCCACCTCCCGCCCCACTACTTCCACGTCACACCCCAAATCTTCTTACCTTCCACCCCACAAGTGCCACCTCCTGCCCCAAACCTTCAAGCTACTGCCCCACAACTGCCACTTCCCACCCAGCAATTGCCACCCCCCGCCCCACAAGTGCCTGCTCCCACCCACAAGTGCCAACCCTTACCCCACAAGTGCCAACTCCTGCCCCACATCATCCACCAACTGCCCCACAAGTGCCACCTCCTGCACCACAAGTGCCACCTCCTGACCCACAACTTCCAGCTCCTGCCCCAATAGTGCCAGCTCCCGGCCCACAATTGCCACCTCCTGCCCCACAACTTCCATCTCCCACTCCACAATTGCCACCTACTGCACAACAAATACCATCTCCTGCCCCATAAGTGCCATCTCCTGCCCCACAGTAGGTGCCACCTACTGTTCCACATCATCCACCTCCTTCCCCACATCATCCACCTCCTGTTCCACAAATGTCACCTCCTGACCCACAACTTCCACCTCCTGCCCCACAAGTGCCACGTTCTGCCCCACAAGTGCCTCCTCCTGCCACACAAGTGCCTCCTCCTGCCACACAAGTGCCACCTCCTGCCCCACATCATCCACCTCCTGCCCCACATCATCCACCTCCTGCCCCACATCATCCACATCCTGCCTCACAAATGGCTCCGCCTGACCCAGAAGTGCCACCTGCCGCCCCACAAGTGCCACCTCACGCCCCACAACTTCCACCTCACGCCCCACAACTTCCACCTCACGCCCCACAAGTGCCTCCTCCCGACCCACATGTGCCACAACCCGCCCCACAAATCCAACTCCTGCCCCACAAGTGCCACCTCCCGACCCACATGTGCCAACTTCTGCCCCACAAGTGCCAGCTCCTGCCCCTCAAGTGTCACCTCTTCCCCACAAGTGCCACCTTCTGCTCCACAAGTGCCACTTCCTGCCGCACAAGTGATACCTCCAGCCCCACAACTGCCACCACCCGCCCCACAACTTCCACCTCCCGCCTCACAAGTGCAACCTCCAGGCCCACAAGTGCCACCTCCTGTTCCACAAGAATTAACTCCTGCCCCACAAGTGCCACCTCCTGCCCTTCAAGAGCCACTTCTTGCCCCACAAGTAACATTTCCTGCCCCACAAGTGCCAACCCCTGCCCAACAAGTGCTATGACCCAGCCCACAAGTGCCAACTCCTGCCCCACTAGTGCCACCTCCCGCCCCACAAGTGCCACCACCCTCCCCACAACTTCAACCTCCTTCCCCAAAACATCCACCTCCCGCCCCACAGGTGTCATCATCTGCCCCACAACTGCCACCTCCCGCCCCTCAAGTGCCACACACTGCCCCACAAGTGCCGCCCCCAGCCCCGCAACTGCCACCCCTTGCCCCACAATTTCCACCTCCCACCCCACAATTTTTACCTCCCGCCCCACAGGTGCCATTTCCTACCCCACAACATCCACCTCCCACGCACAAGTGCAACCTACCGCCCCACAACTTCCACCTCCTGCCCCACAAGTGCCAACACCTGCCCCAGAAGTGCCACCTCCTGCCCCACAAGTGCCACCTCCTGCCCCACAAGTGCCACCTGTCACCCTGCAAGTCCAGCTTCTCTCGCCCCACAAGTGCCAGCTCATGCTTCACAAGTGCCAGCTCCTGCCCCTCATCATCCACCTCCTGCCCCACAAGTGCCACCTCCCGCCCAACAATTGTGGCAACATGACAAACAAGTGAAAAATCCCACCCCACAAGTGCCACTACATGCCCAACAGGTGCCACCTCCCACCCCACAACTTCAGCCTCCCGCCACAGAAGTGCCAACTCCTGCCCAACGTGTGATATCTCCTGCACCACAAGTTCCAAGTCTTGCCCCACAAGTTCCACCTACCATCCCACAAGTGCCACCTCCAGCCCCACAAGTGCCATCTCCCACCCCACAAGTACCAAATCCTGCCCCACAACTTCCACCTCCTGCCCCAGAAGTGCCATCTCCTGTCGCACAAGTTCCACCTTCTGCCCCACAAGTGTAACCTCCAGCCCCATAAGTGCCAAATCCTGCCCCACAACATCCACCTGTGCCCTACAAATACCATTTCCGGCTCCACATCATCCAACTCCTGCCCCACAAGTGCCACCTCCTGCCCCACAAGTGCCACCTCCCAACCCACAAGTGCCACCTCCTGCCGTGCAAGTGCCACCTCCTGCCCCACAAGTGCCAGCTCCTGCTCCACATGTGCCACCTCTCGCCCCACAAGTTCCAGCTCCCGCCCCGTAAGTGCCACCTCCCTCTCCACAAATTCCACCTCCCGCCCACAAGTGCCACATCGCTCCCCACTAGTGCCACCTCCCGCCCCACAAGTGCAACCTCCCACCCCACAAGTACCAAATCCTGCCCCACAACTTCCACCTCCTGCCCCAGAAGTGCCATATCCTGCCCCACATGTGTCACCTCCTGCTGCACATCATCCACCTCCAAACCCATAAGTGCCACCTCCTGCACAACAAGTGCCAATTCCTGCCCCACAAGTGCCAGCACATGCTTCACAAGCGCCAGCTCCAGCCTAACATCATCCACCTCCTGCCCCACAAGTGCCACATCCCGCCCCACAAGAGCCACTTCCTTCCCCACAAGTACCCCATCCCACACCACATGTTCCAATTCCTGCCATACAAGTGCCTCCTCCTTCCCCACAAGTGCCACCTCCTGCTTCACAACTTCCACCTCCCGACCCACAAGTGCCACCTCCTGCCCCACAACTTCCACCTTGCGACCCACAAGTGCGAACTCCCGCCAAACAACTGACACCTCCTGCCTCACAAGTGCCAACTCCTGCCCCACATGTGCCACCTCTCGCCCCACTAGTGCCACCTCCCGCCCCATAAGTGCCACCTCCCTCTCCACAAATTCAGCCTCCCGCCCACAAGTGCCACATCGCTCCCCACAAGTGCCACCTCCCGCCCCACAAGTGCCAACTCCCGCCCAACAAGTGCCAACTCCTGCCGCACAACTGCCAATTCCAGCCCCACAAGTGCCAGCTCATGCTTCACAAGTGCCAGCTCCTGCCCCTCATCATCCACCTCCTGCCCAAGTGCCCCCTCCTGCCCAAAACCTGCCACCTCCCTCCCCACAATGCCACCTCCTGCCATATTAGTGCAGCCTCCTGCCCCACAAGTGCCAACTCCCGCCCCACAAGTGCCACCTCCTTCCAAACAAGTGTTACCTCCCGCCCCAAAAGTGCCACTTCCTGCCTTTCTACCGCCACCTCCTGCCCCAGAAGTTCCACTTCCTGCACCACAAGTTACACCTACCGCCCCACAATTTCCACCTCCTGTTTTACAAGTTCCACTTCCGCCCCACAAGTGCCACCTCCTGCCCAACAAGTGCCAGTTCATGCCCCACAAGTGCAAGGTCCTGTCCTTCAACTTCCACCTCCTGCCCCACAAGTGCCACCTCCT
The DNA here is from genome assembly GCF_054131305.1 of Coturnix japonica. Lineage (NCBI taxonomy): Eukaryota > Metazoa > Chordata > Aves > Galliformes > Phasianidae > Coturnix > Coturnix japonica. Next base: position 685,225 of record NC_140687.1, on the reverse strand, counting down.
GCCCCACAACGACCACCTCCTGCCCCACAACTTCCACCTCCCGCCCCACAATTGCCACCTCCTGCCCCACAAGTGCCACATCCCGCCCAACAATTGTGGCCACATGACAAACAAGTTCCACTTCCGCCCCACAAGTGCCACCTCCTGCCCCAAAAGTGCCAATTCCTGCTTCACAAGTGCCAGCTCATGCCCCACATCATCAACTTCCTGCCCCACAAGTGCCACCTCTAACCCCACAAATACAGCCTCCTGCCCTACATCATCCACCTCCTGCCCCACAAGTGCCAATTCCTGCCCCACAAGTGCCAATTCCTGCCCCACAAGTGCCACCTCTTCCCCACAGGTGCCACCTCCTACCCCACAAAGACCACCTCCTGCCCCACATCATCCACCTCCTCCCCCACTAGTGACAATACCTGTTCCACAAGTGCCACCTCCCGCCCCACAACTTCAACATCCCGCCACACAAGTGCCGACTCCTGGCAACGTGTGCCACATCCTGCCCCACAAGTGCCAGCACCTGCCCCACATGTTCCACCTACCACCCGACAAAATCCACCTCATGCCCCACAATTGCCAACTCCCAACCCACAAATGCCAAATCCTGCAATGCAACTTCCACCTCCTGCTCCACAAGTGCCACCTCCTGCCCCACATCGTCCACCTCCCACCCAACAAGTGCCACCACCTGCCCCACAAGTGCCAATTCCTGCCCCACATGTGCCAGCTCATGCTTCACAAGTGCCAGCTCCTGCACTACATCATCCACTTCCTGCTCACAAGTGCCACCTCCTGACCGACAAAGACATCCTCCTGCCCCACAAGTGCCAATTCCTGCCTCACAAGTGCCAGTTCATGCCCCACAAGTGCCACATTTGTCCACACCACTGCCACCTCCCCCCCCAAATAATCCACCTCCTGCCCCACAAGTGTCACTGACTGACCAACTTCCTCCTCCTGACCCACAAGTGCCAGCTCCTGCCCCACAAGAGCCACTTCCTGCCCCACAAGTACCTCTTCCCTCCCAACAAGTTCCAATTTCCGCCCCACAAGTGCCACCTCCTGCCCCACATCATCCAACTCCCGCCCCACAATTGCCACCTCCCGCCCCAAAAGTGCCACCTCCTGCCCCACAAGTGCCACCTCCTGCCCCACAAGTGCAACCTCCTGCCCCACAAGTGCAACCTCCTGCCCCACATCGTCCACCTCCCACCCAACAAGTGCCACCACCTGCCCCACAAGTGCCAATTCCTGCCCCACAAGTGCCAGCTCATGCTTCACAAGTGCCAGCTCCTGCACTACATCATCCACTTCCTGCTCACAAGTGCCACCTCGTGACCGACAAAGACATCCTTCTGCCCCACAAGTGCGAATTCCTGCCCCACAAGTGCCAGTTCATGCCCCACAAGTGCCACATTTGTCCACACCACTGCCTCCTCCCCCCCAAATAATCCACCTCCTGCCCCACAAGTGTCACTGACTGACCAACTTCCTCCTCCTGACCCACAAGTGCCACCTCCTGCCCCACAAGTGCCAGCTCCTGTCCCACAAGAGCCACTTCCTGCCCCACAAGTACCTCTTCCCTCCCAACAAGTTCCAATTTCCGCCCAACAAGTACCACCTCCTTCTGCACAAGTTCCACCTCCTGCCCTAAAAGCTCCATTTCCTGCCCCAGAAGTGCCACCTCCCACCCCACAAGTGCCACCTCCTGCCCTACAACTTCCACCTCCTGGCCCACAAGTGCCACCTCCCGCCCTACAACTGCCAAACCCTGCCCCAAAACTTCCACCTCCTGCCCAACAATTTCCAACTCCTGCCCCACAATTGCCACCTCCTGCCACACAAATGCCACCTTCTGCCTCAAAATGCCACCTCCTGCCCAACAACTCCAACCTCCCGCCCCACAAGTGCCACCTCCTGCTCCACAAGTTCCACCTCCTGCCCCATAAGTTCCACCTTACGCCCCACAAGTGCCATCTCCTGCCCCAAAAGCTCAATTTCCTGCCCCATCAGTGCCACCTCCCGTACCACAAGTGCCACCTCCTGCCCCAGAAGTGCCAATTTCTGCCCCACAAGTGCCACTTCCCGCCTTACAAATGCCACCTCCTGCCCCACAACTTTCACCTCCTGCCCCACAAGTGCAACCTCCCTGCCCACGAGTGACACAATCTGCCCCACAAGTGCCTCCTCCCGTCACTCAACTTCCAACTCCCGCCCCACAAGTGCCACCTCCCGCCCTACAACTTCCACCTCCCGCACCACAACTTCCACCTCCTGCCTCACAAGTTCCACATCCCGCCCCACAACTTCATTCTCCCGCCCCACAAATTCCAACTCCTGGCCCACAAGTGCGACCTCCTGCCCCACCATTACCACCTCCTGCCCCACAATTTCCACCTCCTGCCCCACAAGTGTCACTACCTGCTCCACAATTTCAATGTCCTGCCTTACAAGTGCCACATTCTGCCCCACAAGTGTAGGCTCCTGCTCCACAAGTGCCACCTCCCGAACCACAACCTCAACCTCTGGCCCCACAAGTCCCACCTCCCGCCCCACAAGTGCCACCTCCTGCCCCATAAGTGCCAATTTCTGCCCCACAAGTGCCACTTCCCGCCTTACAAATTCCACCCCCCACCCCACAAGTTCCAACTCCTGCCCCAAAAGTGCCAATTCCTGCTTCACAAGTGCCAGCTCATGCTTCACAAATGCCAGCTCATGCCCCACATCAACTTCCTGCCCCACAAGTGCCAACTCTAACCCCACAAAGACAGCCTCCTGCCCCACATCATCCACCTCCTGCCCCACAAGTGCCAATTCCTGACCCACAAGTGCCAGATCATGCCCCACAAGTGCCACCTCCTACCCCACAAAGACCACCTCCTGCCCCACATCATCCACCTCCTCCCCCACAAGTGACAATACCTGTTAGACAAGTGCAACCTCCAGCCCCACAACTTCAACATCCCGCCACACAAGTGCCGACTCCTGGCAACGTGTGCCACATCCTGCCCCACAAGTGTCAACTCCTGCCCCACATGTTCCACCTACCATATCACAAATTCCACCTCCTGCCCCACAAGTGCCAATTCCTGCCCCCCAAGTGCCAGCTCATGCTCCACAAGTGCCAGCTCCTGCCCCTCATCATCCACCTCCTGCCCCACAAGTGCCACCTCCTGACCCACAACATCAATCTCTAGCCCCACAAGAGCCGCCTCCTGCCCGACAAGTTACACCTGCTACAAGTTCCACAAGTGCCACCTCCCTGCTCACGAGTGCCACATCCCGCCCCAAATGTACCACCTCCTGCATCACAACTTCCACCTCCCGCCCCACATGTACCACCTCCTGCATAACAACTTCCACCTCCCGCCCCACATGTACCACCTCCTGCATCACAACTTCCACCTCCCGCCCCACATGTAACACCTCCTGCATCACAACTTCCACCTCCCGCCCCACATGTACCACCTCCTGCATCACAACTTCCACCTCCCGCCCCACATGTACCACCTCCTGCATCACAACTTCCACCTCCCGCCCTAAAAGTGTCAGCTCATGCTTCACAATTGCCAGCTCCTGCCCCACATCATCCACCTCCTGCCCCACAAGTGCCACCTCCTAACCCACATGTGCCAACTCCTGCCCCACAAGTGCCATTTCCTGCACCACATTTGCCACCTCCTGCCCCACAAGTGCCACCTCCTTCCCCACAAGTGCCACCTCCCACCCCATAAGTTTAACCTCCAGACACACAAGTGCCATCTCCCGCCCCACAAGTGCCATCTCCCGCCCCACAAGTGCCAAATCCTGACGTGCAACTTCCACCTCCTGCCCCACAAGTGCCGGCTCCTGCCCCACAAGTGCCGGCTCCTGCCCCACAACTTCAGCCTCCAGCCACACAAGTGCCAACTCCTGCCCAACAAGTGCCACCTCCCGCCCCACAAGTGCCACCTCCCGCCCCACTACTTCCACGTCACACCCCAAATCTTCTTACCTTCCACCCCACAAGTGCCACCTCCTGCCCCAAACCTTCAACCTACTGCCCCACAACTGCCACTTCCCACCCAGCAATTGCCACCCCCCGCCACACAAGTGCCTCCACCCACCCCACAAGTGCCAACCCTTACCCCACAACTGCCAACTCCTGCCCCACATCATCCACCAAACGCCCCACAAGTGCCACCTCCTGCACCACAAGTGCCACCTCCCGACCCACAACTTCCAGCTCCCGCCCCAATAGTGCCAGCTCCCGGCCCACAATTGCCACCTCCTGCCCAACAACTTCCATCTCCCACTCCACAAGTTCCACCTACTGCACAACAAATACCATCTCCTGCCCCATAAGTGCCATCTCCTGCCCCACAGGTGCCACCTACTGTTCCACATCATCCACCTCCTTCCCCACATCATCCACCTCCTGTTCCACAAATGTCACCTCCTGACCCACAACTTCCACCTCCTGCCCCACAAGTGCCACCTTCTGCCTCACAAGTGCCACCCCTTGCCCCACAAGTGCCACCTCCTGCCCCACAAGTGCCACCTCCTGCCCCACAAGTGCCACGTCCTTCCCAATTGCCATGTCCTGTCCCACAAGTGCCACCCTCTGCCCCACAATTGCCACTTCTTGCCCCACAATTGCCAATTCTTGCCCCACAACTTCCACCTCCCACCCCATAACTTCCACCTCCTGTCCCACAGCTTCCACATCCTGCCCCACAAGTGCCCGATCCTGCCCCAGAAGTACCACCACCTGACCCACAAGTGCCACCTCGCATCCCGCAAGTGCCACATCCCACCCCACAAGTTCCACCTCCTGCCTTACAAGTGCCCATTCCTGCTTCACAAGTGCCAGCTCATGCTTCACAAATGCCAGCTCATGCCCCACATCATCACCTTCCTGCCCCACAAGTGCCACCTCCAACCCCACAAAGACAGCCTCCTGCCCCACATCATCCACCTCCTGCCCCACAAGTGCCAATTCCTGCCCCACAAGTGCCAGCTCATGCCCCACAAGTGTCAGCTCCTGCCCCACAAGTGCCAGCTCTTGCCTCACAGGTGCCACCTCCTGCCCCACAAAGTCCACCTCCTGCCCCACAAGTGCCAACTCCTGCCCCACAAGTGCCACCTCCCGCCAAACAACTGACACCACCTGCCCCACAAGTGCCACCTCCCGCCAAACAACTGACACCACCTGCCCCACAAGTGCCACCTCCCACCAAACAACTGACACCTCCTGCCCCACAAGTGTCACCTCCTGCCCAACAAGTTCCACCTCTTGACCTACAAGTGCCACCTCCTGCCCCATAAGTTTCACCTCGCGCCCAACAAATGCCACCACCTCCCCCAAAAGCGCCACCTCCTGCCCCACAGGTGCCATTTCCTGCCCCACAACATCCACCTCCCACGCACAAATGCAACCTACCGCCCCACAACTTCCACCTCCTGCCCCACAAGTGCCACCTCCTGCCCCATAAGTGCCTAATCATGCCCCACAACATCCACCTGTGCCCTACAAATTTCCGGCTCCACATCATCCAACTCCAGCCCCACAAGCGCCACCTCCTGCACAAAAAGATCCACCTCAAGCCCCACAGGTGCCACCTCCCGCCCCACAACTTCCACCTCCCGCCCCACAATTGTCACCTCCTGCCCCATAAGTGCCACCTCCCGCCCAACAATTGTGGCCACATGACAAACAAGTTCCACTTCCGCCCCACAAGTGCCACCTCCTGCCCAACATGTGCCATTTCTTACCCCACAGGTTCCAAATCCTACCCCACTGGTGCCATTTCCTGCCCCACAAGTGCCATTTCCCCCCCCACATGTGCCAACTCCTGCCTTACAAGTTTCACCTCCCACCCCACAAGTTCCACCTCCTGCCCCAAAAGTGCCAATTCCTGCTTCACAAGTGCCAGCTCATGCTTCACAAGTGCCAGCTCATGCCCCACATCATCAACTTCCTGCCCCACAAGTGCCACCTCTAACCCCACAAAGACAGCCTCCTGCCCCACATCATCCACCTCCTGCCACACAAGTGCCAATTCCTGCCCCACAAGTGCCAGCTCATGCCCCACAAGTGCCACCTCCTGCCCCACAAGTGCCACCTCCTGCCCCACATCATCCACCTCCTCCCCCAAATGTGACAATACCTGTTCCACAAGTGCCACCTCCCGCCCCACAACTTCAACATCCCGCCACACAAGTGCCGACTCCTGGCAACGTGTGCCACATCCTGCCCCACAAGTGCCAGCTCCTGCCCCACATGTTCCACCTACCATCCCACAAATTCCACCTCATGCCCCACAAGTGCCAACTCCCAACCCACAAATGCCAAATCCTGCAATGCCACTTCCACCTCCTGCTCCACAAGTGCCACCTCCTGCCCCACATCGTCCACCTCCCACCCAACAAGTGCCACCACCTGCCCCACAAGTGCCAATTCCTGCCCCACATGTGCCAGCTCATGCTTCACAAGTGCCAGCTCCTGCCCCACATCATCCACTTCCTGCTCACAAGTGCCACCTCCTGACCGACAAAGACATCCTCCTGCTCCACAAGTGCCAATTCCTGCCCCACAAGTGCCAGCTCATTCCCCTGAAGTGCCACATTTGTCCACACCACTGCCTCCTCCCCCCCAAATAATCCACCTCCTGCCCCACAAGTGTCACTGACTGACCAACTTCCTCCTCCTGCCCCACAAGTGCCAGCTCCTGCCCCACAAGTGCCAGCTCCTGCCCCACAAGTGCCAGCTCCTGCCCCACAAGTGCCAGCTCCTGCCCCACAAGTACCTCTTCCCTCCCAACAAGTTCCAATTTCCGCCCAACAAGTACCACCTCCTTCTGCACAAGTTCCACCTCCTGCCCTAAAAGCTCCATTTCCTGCCCCAGAAGTGCCACCTCTCGCCCCACAAGTGCCACTTCCTGCCCTACAACTTCCACCTCCTGGCCCACAAGTGCCACCTCCCGCCCTACATCTGCCAAACCCTGCCTCAAATCTTCCACCTCCTGCCCAACAATTTCCAACTCGTGCCCCACAATTGCCACCTCCTGCCACACAAATGCCACCTTCTGCCTCAAAATGCCACCTCCTGCCCAACAACTCCAACCTCCCGCCCCACAAGTACCACCTCCTGCTCCACAAGTTCCACCTCCTGCCCCATAAGTTCCACCTTACGCCCCACAAGTGCCATCTCCTGCCCCAAAAGCTCAATTTCCTGCCCAATGTATTCCTATGGGTACCTATGGGTTTCAATGTGGTCCCTATGTGCCTCTATGGGGTCTCTTATGGGTCTCACCGAGGTCCCTATGTGTCTCTATGGGTCTCACTGTCCCCCACTGAAATCCATGGGGTCCCTCTGTGTCCCAATGTCCCCCTATTTGTCCCAGTGTCAGCCTATGGGTCACAATGTGTCCCTATGTGTCCCAATGTCCCTCCTATGTGTTGCTAAGTGTCTCCATGGGGTCTCTTATGAGTATCTCTGGGCCAAAATATCTACCTATTGGTATCCATAGGTTACATTACGTCCCTATGTGCCTATATGGGGTCTCTTAAGGGTTATAGCGAAGTCCCTATGTGTCTCTATGGGTCTCACTGTCCCCCACTATGTTCCATGGGGTCCCTATGTGTCCCAATATACCCCTATGGGTCCCAGTGTCTCCCTATGGGTCACTATTTGTTCCTAAGTGCCGAATGTCCCCCCTATGTGTCCCAATGGCCCACTTTGGGGTTTCTATGGGGACTCTTATTGGTATCTCTGGGCCCAAATGTCTTCCTATGGGTATCTATGGGTTTCAATGAGGTCCCTATGTGCCTCTATGGGGTCTCTTATGGGTATCAGTGGAGCCCCTATGTGTCTCTACGGGTCTCAGTGTTCCCCACTGTAATCCATGGGGTCCCTCTGTGTCCCAATGTCCACACTATGGGTTGCTATGTACCTCTATGGGGTCTCTATGTGGTCTCTTATGGGTATTTCTGGGCCCAAATGTCTTCCTATGGGTATCTATGGGTTTCAATGTAGTCCCTATGTGCCTCTATGGGTCTCACTGTCCCCCACCTTAATCCATGGGGTCTCTATGTGTCCCAATGTCCCCCTATGGGTCCCAGTGTCTCCCTATGGGTCACTTTGTGTCCCTATGTGTCCCAATGTCCCCCCTATGGGTTGCTATGTGCCTCTTTGGGTTCTCTATGGGGCTCTATGGGGTGCCTATGGAGCTCTATGGAGTACTATGGGGCGTTCTGAGGTTTCTATGGGGTGTCTATGGAACGCTATGGTGTGTCTATGTGGCAAAATGAGTTTCTATGGGTGGCTATGGGAGATCTATGGGGCACAATTGGTTACCTATGGGGCTCTATGGGATGTCTATGGGGCTCTATGGCGTGGCTATATGTCCTTATGTGGTGTCTATGTGGCACTATGTTGTGCTATGGGGTGCTGTGAAGCACTATGGGGTGCTATGGGGCTCTATGGAGCAGTATAGGGTGTCTATGGGTCCCTATGGGGTGCAATGGGGCGTTGTGGGGCACAAGGGAGTGTCTATGAGGCTCCATGGGCTGCTATGGGGCACTGTGGAGTAGCTATGGGATGATTTGGGGTCTCTTTGTGCCCCTATGGGGCGCTATGGGTCACTATGTGGTGTCTATGGGGCTCTATGGGGTGGCTATGCGGTGCTGTAGGGTGGCTATGGGGTGCTTTGGGGTATCCTTGGGTTCCTATGGGGCACTATGGGTGACTATGGGGTGCTATGGTTTGCTATGGGGCTCTATGCGGAAGAATGGGGTCTCTATGGGGCGCTATGAGGTCCCTATGGGGCTCTATGGGGAGTCTATGGGGTGTCTTTGGGGATCTATGGGTTGTCTGTGGGGCTCTATGGGGTCTGCATGGGGTCTGTATGGGGTTCAGTGGGTCTCTATGGGGCTCTATGGGGTGTCTACAGGCACTATGGGGCGATATGGGGTGTCTATGTGGTTCAATTGGGCTCTATGGTGTCGCTGTAGGGCCTTATGTGGTGTCTATGGGGCACTGTGGGCTGCTATGGGGTGCTGTGGGGAACTATGGGGTGTCTATGGGGCTCTATGGAGCAGTATGCTGTGTCTATGGGTCCCTATGGGGTGCAATGGGGTGCTGTGGGGCACAATGGAGTGTCTATGAGGCTCCATGGGCTGCTATGGGGCACTATGGAGTAGCTATGGGGTGCTATGGGGTCTCTTTGGGCCCCTATGGGGCTCTATGGGGTATCTTTGTGTTCCTATGGGGCGCTATGGGTGACTATGGGGTCGCTATGGGTTTCTTTGAGGCACTATGGGTCTCAATGGGGTCTCTATTGGTCTCAATTTATCCTTATGGCTCCCAATGACTGTCTATGGGTCTCTATGTGTCCCTATGGGTCCCAGTGTCTCTCTATGTGTCCCTATGGGTCCCAGTGTCTCTCTATGGGTCCCAATGTCTTCCTCTGGATCTCTATGGGTCCCTATGGGTCCCAGTGTCTCTCTATGTCCCCCTGTCTAGGTGGTAACTATACAGATGGTAACAAAGATGGTAACAAATGTACAGAGGTTCTAAGCGAGAGAGAAACTCACCAGTGGTGATGCCTTCGCTGAGGAAGCTGGGGCGGTCTTCACTGCAGAGCGATGTCCAAGAGATGCTGCCTCACAGAATCACAGAATTCTCAAGGTTGGAAAAGGGCTGCCAGCTTTTGTAGGAGAATAGCATGGGAGACAGTTGTGAAGGCTTTGCTGAAGTCCAAGTAGAGCACATCAACAGCCTTTCTTTCTTTCCTTCATCCATCAGATGGGTCACAGGATCGTAGAAGGAGATCAGATTGGTCAAGCAGGAGCTGCCCTTCACAAACCCATGCTGGCTAGGTCTGATCTCCTGCTCATCCCACACCTGCCGCATCTGTCATCTCCCTCAAGACAATTCGTTCCATTCCCTTCCCTGGCACCGAGGTCAGGCTAACAGGCCTGGAGTTGCCCGGATCCTCCTGACAACCTTGCTTGGAAATGGGAGTCACGTTGGCAAGCCTCCAGTCTTCTGGGACCTCACCCGGTAACAGGGAGCTCGGAAAGATAATGGAAAGCGGCTCGAGTGAGGGTCAGCCCTTAAATGAGGTCTCAGAGGAGGTGGAGTCGAGCTCCAGCCCTCCCGGGAGCACAGCTCCATTACTCTCACCTGTGCTCCCGCAGCTGACCCCACACTTGCCTCAGCTGATTAATCAGAGGTTCAGGCTGTGATTACCAATCTCCCACACAGCCCCTATGGGTCCCAGTATCTCCCTATGGGTCACTATGTGTTCCTAAGTGCCGAATGTCCCCCCTATGTGCCCCATTGGCCCCCTTTGGGGTTTCTATGGGGACTCTTATTGGTATCTCTGGGCCCAAATGTCTTCCTATGTGTATCTATGGGTTTCAATGAGGTCCCTATGTGCCTCTATGGGGTCTCTTATGGGTATCAGTGGAGCCCCTATGTGTCTCTACGGGTCTCACTGTTCCCCACTGTAATCCATGGGGTCCCTCTGTGTCCCAATGTCCACACTATGGGTTGCTATGTACCTCTATGGGGTCTCTATGGGTCTAGGCGAGGTCCCTATGTGTCTCTATGGGTCTCACTGTCCCCCACTGAAATCCATGGGGTCCCTCTGTGTCCCAATGTCCCCCTATTTGTCCCAGTGTCAGCCTATGGGTCACAATGTGTCCCTATGTGTCCCAATGTCCCTCCTATGTGTTGCTAAGTGTCTCCATGGGGTCTCTTATGAGTATCTCTGGGCCAAAATATCTACCTATTGGTATCCATAGGTTACATTACGTCCCTATGTGCCTCTATGGGGTCTCTTAAGGGTTACAGCGGAGTCCCTATGTGTCTCTATGGGTCTCATTGTCCCCCACTATGTTCCATGGGGTCCCTCTGTGTCCCAATATACCCCTATGGGTCCCAGTGTCTCCCTATGGGTCACTATGTGTCCCTATGTGTCCCAATATCCCCCCTATGGGAAGCTATGTGCCTCTATGGGGTCTCTTATTCGTATCTATGGGCTTAAATGTTCTCCTATGGGTATCTATGGGTTTCAGTGTGGTCCCTATGTGCCTCTATGGGGTCTCTTATGGGTCTCAGCAGAGTCTCTGTGTGTCTCTACGGGTATCACTGTCCCCCACTGTAATCCATGGTGTCCCTATGTGTCCCAATGTCACCCTATGTGTCCCAGTGTCTCCCTATGGGTCACTATGTGTCCCTATGTGTCCCAATGTCCCCCCTATGGGTTGCTATGTGCCTCTTTGGGTTCTCTATGGGGCTCTATGGGGTGCCTATGGAGCTCTATGGGGTTCTATGGGGCGTTCTGAGGTTTCTATGGGGTGTCTATGGAACGCTATGGTGTGTCTATGTGGCAAAATGAGTTTCTATGGGTGGCTATGGGAGCTCTATGGGGCACAATGGGTTGCCTACGGGGCTCTATGGGATGTCTATGGGGCTCTATGGTGCGGCTATATGTCCTTATGTGGTGTCTATGTGGCACTATGTTGTGCTATGGGGTGCTGTGAAGCACTATGGGGTGCTATGGGGCTCTATGGAGCAGTATAGGGTGTCTATGGGTCCCTATGTGGTGCAATGGGGCGTTGTGGGGCACAAGGGAGTGTCTATGAGGCTCCATGGGCTGCTATGGGGCACTGTGGAGTAGCTATGGGATGATTTGGGGTCTCTTTGTGCCCCTATGGGGCGTTATGTGTCACTATGTGGTGTCTATGGGGCTCTATGGGGTGGCTATGCGGTGCTGTAGGGTGGCTATGGGGTGCTTTGGGGTATCCTTGGGTTCCTATGGGGCGCTATGGGTGACTATGGGGTGCTATGGTTTGCTATGGGGCTCTATGCGGAAGAATGGGGTCTCTATGGGGCGCTATGGGGTCCCTATGGGGCTCTATGGGGAGTCTATGGGGTGTCTTTGGGGATCTATGGGTTGTCTGTGGGGCTCTATGGGGTCTGCATGGGGTCTGTATGGGGTTCAGTGGGTCTCTATGGGGCTCTATGGGGTATCTACAGGCACTATGGGGCGATATGGGGTGTCTATGTGGTTCAATTGGGCTCTATGTTGTGGCTGTAGGGCCTTATGTGGTGTCTATGGGGCACTGTGGGCTGCTATGGGGTGCTGTGGGGAACTATGGGGTGTCTATGGGGCTCTATGGAGCAGTATGCTGTGTCTATGGGTCCCTATGGGGTGCAATGGGGTGCTGTGGGGCACAATGGAGTGTCTATGAGGCTCCATGGGCTGCTATGGGGCACTATGGAGTAGCTATGGGGTGCTATGGGGTCTCTTTGGGCCCCTATGGGTCACTATGGGGTGTCTATGGGGCTCCATGGGGTATCTTTGTGTTCCTATGGGGCGCTATGGGTGACTATGGGGTCGCTATGGGTTTCTTTGAGGAAGTGCCAACTCCTGCCCAACGTGTGATATCTCCTGCACCACAAGTTCCAAGACTTGCCCCACAAGTTCCACCTACCATCCCACAAGTGCCACCTCCTGCCCCACTAGTGCCACCTCCCGCCCCACAAGTGCCAACTCCACCCCACAAGTGCAACCTCCCACCCCACAAGTACCAAATCCTGCCCCACAACTTCCACCTCCTGCCCCAGAAGTGTCATCTCCTGCCCCACATGTGTCACCTCCTGCCCCACATCATCCACCTCCAAACCCATAAATGCCACCTCCTGCACAACAAGTGCCATTTCCTGCCCCACAAGTGCCATTTCCCCCCCCACATGTGCCAACTCCTGCCTTACAAGTTTCACCTCCCACCCCACAAATTCCACCTCCCACCCCACAAGTTCAACCTCCTGCCCCACAAGTGCCAATTCCTGCTTCACAAGTGCCAGCTCATGCTTCACAAATGCCAGCTCATGCCCCACATCATCAACTTCCTGCCCCACAAGTGCCACCTCTAACCCCACAAAGACAGCCTCCTGCCCCAAATCATCCACCTCCTGCCCCACAAGTGACAATACCTGCCCCACAAGTGCCAGCTCATGCCTCACAAGTGCCACCTCCTACCCCACAAAGACCACCTCTTGCCCCACATCATCCACCTCCTGCCCCACAAGTGATAATACCTGTTCCACAAGTGCCACCTCCCGCCCCACAACTTCAACATCCCGCCACACAAGTGCCGACTCCTGGCAACGTGTGCCACATCCTGCCCCACAAGTGCCAGCTCCTGCCCCACATGTTCCACCTACCACCCCACAAATTCCACCTCATGCCCCACAAGTGCCAACTCCCAACCCACAAATGCCAAATCCTGCAATGCAACTTCCACCTCCTGCTCCACAAGTGCCACCTCCTGCCCCACATCGTCCACCTCCCACCCAACAAGTGCCACCACCTGCCCCACAAGTGCCAATTCCTGCCCCACATGTGCCAGCTCATGCTTCACAAGTGCCAGCTCCTGCACTACGTCACCACTTCCTGCTCACAAGTGCCACCTCCTGACCGACAAAGACATCCTCCTGCTCCACAAGTGCCAATTCCTGCCCCACAAGTGCCAGTTCATGCCCCACAAGTGCCACATTTGTCCACACCACTGCCTCCTCCCCCCCAAATAATCCACCTCCTACCCCACAAGTGTCACTGACTGACCAACTTCCTCCTCCTGACCCACAAGTGCCACCTCCTGACCCACAACATCAATCTCCAGCCCCACAAGAGCCGCCTCCTGCCCGACAAGTTACACCTGCTACAAGTTCCACAAGTGCCACCTCCCTGCTCACGAGTGCCACATCCCGCCCCACATGTACCACCTCCTGCATCACAACTTCCACCTCCCGCCCCACATGTACCACCTCCTGCATCACAACTTCCACCTCCCGCCCCACATGTACCACCTCCTGCATCACAACTTACACCTCCCGCCCCACATGTACCACCTCCTGCATCACAACTTCCACATCCCGCCCCACATGTACCACCTCCTGCATCACAACTTCCACCTCCCGCCCCACATGTACCACCTCCTGCATCACAACTTCCACCTCCCGCCCCACATGTACCACCTCCTGCATCACAACTTCCACCTCCCGCCCCACATGTACCACCTCCTGCATCACAACTTCCACCTCCTGCCCCACATGTACCACCTCCTGCATCACAACTTCCACCTCCTGCCCCACATGTACCACCTCCTGCATCACAACTTCCACCTCCCGCCCCACAAGTTCCACCTCCTCCCCACAAGTGCCACCTCCTTCCCCCAAAGTGCCAAATCCTGACGCGCAACTTCTACCTCCTGCTCCACAATTGCCATCTCCTTCCCCACAAGAGCCACCTCCCGCCCCTCTATAGCCACCTCCTGCCCCACAAGTTACATTTCTTGCCCCACAATTTACACCTCTTGCCCCACAACATCGACCCCCGCCCCACATGTGCCACCACCTGACCCACAAGTGCCAACTCCTGCCCCACAAGTGTCATTTCCTGCACCACATTTGCCGCGTCCTGCCCCACAATTGCCGGCTCCTGCCCCACAAGTGCTACCTCTCGCCCCACAACCTCATCCTCCAGCCACACAAGTGCCACCTCCGGCCCCAAACCTTCAACCTACTGCCCCACAACTGCCACTTCCCACCCAGCAATTGCCACCCCCCGCCCCACAAGTGCCTCCTCCCACCCCACAAGTGCCAACCCTTACCCCACAAGTGCCAACTCCTGCCCCACATCATCCACCAACCGCCCCACATGTGCCACCTCCTGCACCACAAGTGCCACCTCCCGACCCACAACTTCCAGCTCCCGGCCCACAATTGCCACCTCCTGCCCCACAACTTCCATCTCCCACTCCACAAGTGCCACCTACTGCACAACAAATACCATCTCCTGCCCCATATGTGCCATCTCCTGCCCCACAGGTGCCACCTACTGTTCCACATCATCCACCTCCTTCCCCACATCATCCACCTCCTGTTCCACAAATGTCACCTCCTGACCCACAACTTCCACATCCTGCCCCACAAGTGCCACCTCCTGCCCCACATAATCCACGTCCTTCTCCAAAATTGCCACCTCCCACCCCACAAGTGCCACCTCCAGCCCCACCAGTTCCACCGCCCGCCCCACAAGTACCACCTCCTGACCCAGAAGTGCCACTACGTGACCCACAATTGCCACCTCCCGTCTCACAATTGCAACTCTCGCCCAACAAGTGCCACCTCCTGCCCCACAATTGCCACCACCCCCCCAACAAGTACCACATCCCACCCCACAAGTGCAACCTCCTGCCCCACAAGTGCCAACTCTCGCCCCACAAGTGCCAATTCCTGCCCCACAACATCCACCTCACGCTCCAAAAGTGCCACCTCCTGCCCCACAAGTGCTACTTCCTGCCTTACAAGTGCCACTTCCCGCTGCACAAGTGACACCTCCAGCCCCACAGCTGCCACAACTCGCCCCACAACTTCCACATCACGCCTCACAACTGCAAGCTCCTGCCCCACAATTGCCACCTCCTACCACACAAGTGCCAACTCCTGCCCCACAAGTGCCACCTCATGTCCCTCAATTTTCACCTTATGCCCCAAAAGTGCCACCTCCCGCCCAACAAGTGCAACATCTCGCCCCACTAGTGCCACGTCCCGGCCCAAAATTGCTACCTCCTGCCCCACATCATCCACCTCCTGTTCCACAAATGTCACCTCCTGACCCACAACTTCCACCTCCTGCCCCACAAGTGCCACCTCCTGCCCCACAAGTGCCACGTCCTTCCCAATTGCCACGTCCTGTCCCACAAGTGCCACCTCCTGCCGTACAAGTGCCACCCTCTGCCCCACAATTGCCACTTCTTGCCCCACAATTGCCAATTCTTGCCCCACAACTTCCACCTCCCACCCCATAACTTCCACCTCCCGTCCCACAGCTTCCACATCCTGCCCCACAAGTGCCCGATCCTGCCCCAGAAGTACCACCACCTGACCCACAAGTGCCAACTCCTGCCCCACAAGTGCCACCTCGCATCCCGCAAGTGCCACATCCCGCCCCACAAGTTCCACCTCCTGCCTTACAAGTGCCAATTCCTGCCCTACAAGTGCCAGCTCATTCCCCTGAAGTGCCAGCTCCTGCCCCACAAGTGCCACATTTTGCCACACCACTGCCACCTCCCCCCCAAATAATTCACCTCCTGCCCCACAAGTGTCACTGACCGCCCAACTTCCTCCTCCTGACACACAAGTGCCACCTCCTGCCCCACAAGTGCAACCTCCTGCCCGACAAGAGCCACTTCCTGCCCCACAAGTGCCACCTCCAGCCTTACAAGTGCCAATTCCTGCTTCACAAATGCCAGCTCATGCTTCACAAGTACCAGCTCCTGCCCCACATCATCCACCTTCTGCCCCACAAGTGCCACCTCCTGACCGACAAAGACATCCTCCTGCCACATAAGTGCCAATTTCTGCCTCACAAGTGCCAGCTCATTCCCCTGAAGTGCCACATTTGTCCACACCACTGCCTCCTCCCCCCCAAATAATCCACCTCCTGCCCCACAAGTGTCACTGACTGACCAACTTCCTCCTCCTGACCCACAAGTGCCAGCTCCTGCCCTACAAGAGCCACTTCCTGCCCCACAAGTACCTCTTCCCTCCCAACAATTTCCAATTTCCACCCCACAAGTGCCACCTCCTGCCCCAAAAGTGCAACCTCCTGCCCCACATCGTCCACCTCCCACCCAACAAGTGCCAATTCCTGCCCCACAAGTGCCAATTCCTGCCCCACAAGTGCCACATTTGTCCACACCACTGCCACCTCCCCCCCCAAATAATCCACCTCCTGACCCACAGGTGTCACTGACTGACCAACTTCCTCCTCCTGACCCACAAGGACCAGCTCCTGCCCCACAAGTGCCAGCTCCTGCCCCACAAGAGCCACTTCCTGCCCCACAAGAGCCACTTCCCTCCCAACAAGTTCCAATTTCCGCCCAACAAGTACCACCTCCTTCTGCACAAGTTCCACCTCCTGCCCTAAAAGCTCCATTTCCTGCCCCAGAAGTGCCACCTCCCGCCCCACAAGTGCCACCTCCTGCCCTACAACTTCCACCTCCTGGCCCACAAGTGCCACCTCCCGCCCTACAACTGCCAAACCCTGCCCCAAAACTTCCACCTCCTGCCCAACAATTTCCAACTCGTGCCCCACAATTGCCACCTCCTGCCACACAAATGCCACCTTCTGCCACACAAATGCCACCTTCTGCCCAACAACTCCAACCTCCCGCCCCACAAGTACCACCTCCTGCTCCACAAGTTCCACCTCCTGCCCCATAAGTTCCACCTTACGCCCCACAAGTGCCACCTCCCGTCACTCAACTTCCACCTCCCGCCCCACATTTACCACCTCCTGCATCACAACTTCCACCTCCCGCCCCACATGTACCACCTCCTGCATCACAACTTCCACCTCCCGCCCCAAGAATGCCACATCCTGCCCCACAAGTGCCACCTCAGGCCTCACAAGTGCCACCCCCCCCCACAAGTGCCACCTCCCGCCCCACAAGTGCCACCTCCCACGCACAAGTGCCACTACCTGCCCCACAAGTGCCAACTCGTGCCCCACAAGTGCCAACTCCTGCCCCACAAGTTCTATGTGCCTCTGTGGGGTCTCTTATGGGTATCTCTGGACCCAAATGTATTCCTATGGGTACCTATGGGTTTCAATGTGGTCCCTATGTGCCTCTATGGGGTCTCTATGGGTCTCAGCAGTGTCCCTATGTGTCTCTATGGGTCTCACTGTCCCCCACTATGTTCCATGGTGTCCCTATGTGTCCCAATATACCCCTATGGGTCCCAGTGTCTCCCTATGGGTCACTATGTGTCCCTATGTGTCCCAATATCCCCCCTATGGGTAGCTATGTGCCTCTATGGGGTCTCTTATTTGTATCTATGGGCTTAAATGTCCTCCTATGGGTATCTATGGGTTTCAGTGTGGTCCCTATGTGCCTCTATGGTGTCTCTTATGGGTCTCAGCAGAGTCTCTATGTGTCTCTACGGGTATCACTGTCCCCCACTGTAATCCATGGTGTCCCTATGTGTCCCAATGTCACCCTATGGGTCCCAGTGTCTCCCTAAGGGTCACTATGTGTCCATATGTGTCCCAATATCCCCCCTATGGGTTGCTATGTGCCTCTATGGGTTCTCTATGGGGCTCTATGGGGTGCCTATGGAGCTCTAAGGGGTTCTATGGGGCGTTCTGACGTTTCTATGGGGTGTCTATGGAACGCTATGGTGTGTCTATGTGGCAAAATGAGTTTCTATGGGTGGCTATGGGAGCTCTATGGGGCACAATGGGTTGCCTACGGGGCTCTATGGGATGTCTATGGGGCTCTATGGTGCGGCTATATGTCCTTATGTGGTGTCTATGTGGCACTATGTTGTGCTATGGGGTGCTGTGAAGCACTATGGGGTGCTATGGGGCTCTATGGAGCAGTATAGGGTGTCTATGGGTCTCTATGTGCCAGCTCCTGCCCCACATTTGCCACCTCTCGCCCCACTAGTGCCACCTCCCACCCCATAAGTGCCACCTCCCTCTAAACAAATTCAGCCTCCCACCCACAAGTGCCACATCGCTCCCCACAAGTGCCACCTCCCGCCCCAAAAGTTCTAACTCCCGCCCCACAAATGCCAACTCCCGCCCCACAAGTGCCACTTCCCGCCACACAAGTGCCACCTCCCGCCCCTCTATAGCCACCTCCTGCCCCGCAAGTTTCATCTCTTGCCCCACACCTTCCATCTCCCACTCCACAAATGCCACCTACTGCACAACAAATACCATCTCCTGCCCCATAAGTGCCACCTCCTGCCCCACAACCGCTACCTCCTGCCTCATATCATTCACCTCCCGCCCCACAATTTCCACCTCCTGCTCAACTAGTGCCACGTGCTGCCCCACAAGATCCAATTCCCGCCTCACAAGTGCCACCTCCCGACCCACAAGTGCCTCCTCCTGTCCCACAGTTGTCACCTCCCGCTCCACAAGTTACACCTCACCCCCCACAAGTTCTACCACCCACCCCACAAGTGCCACCTGCAGCCCCAGAAGTGTCAAATCCTGCCACACAACTTCCACATCCAGCCCCACAAGTGCCACCTCCCACCCCACAACTTCCACTTCCCACCCGACAACAGCCTCCTCCTGCCCCACAAGTGCCTCCTCCTGCCCCACAAGTGCCTCCTCCTGCCCCACAAGTGCCACTTCCTGCCCCACAAGTGCTACCTACTTCCCCACAAGTGCCACCTCCTGCCCCACATCATCCACCTCCTGCCTCACAAATGCCTCCTCCTGACCCACAATTGCCACCTGCCGCCCCACAACTTCCACCTCACGCCCCACAAGTGCCACCTCCCGCCCCACAAGTGCCACAACCCGCCCCACAAATCCAACTCCTGACCCACAAGTGCCACCTCCCGCACCACAAGTGCCACCTCCCGCACCACAAGTGCCACCTCCCGACCCACAAGTGCCACCTCCCGACCCACATGTACCATCTTCTGCCCCACAAGTGCCAGCTCCTGCCCCTCAAGTGTCACCTCTTCCCCACAAGTGCCACCTTCTGCTCCACAAGTGCCACTTCCTGCCGCACAAGTGATACCTCCAGCCCCACAACTGCCACCACCCGCCCCACAACTTCCACCTCCCGCCTCACAAGTGCAACCTCCAGGCCCACAAGTGCCACCTCCAGATCCACAAGAATTAACTCCTGCCCCACAAGTGCCACCTCCTGCCCTTCAAGAGCCACTTCTTGCCCCACAAGTAACATTTCCTGCCCCACAAGTGCCAACCTCTGCCCAACATGTGCTATGACCCAGCCCACAAGTGCCAACTCCTGCCCCACTAGTGCCACCTCCCGCCCCACAAGTGCCACCACCCTCCCCACAACTTCAACCTCCTTCCCCAAAACATCCACCTCCCGCCCCACAGGTGTCATCATCTGCCCCACAACTGCCACATCCCGCCCCACAAGTGCCACCTCCTGCCCCACAACTGCCACATCCCGCCCCACAAGTGCCACCCCTTGCCCCACAAGTGCCACATCCCACCGCACAATTTCCACCTCTTGTTACACAAGTCCCACCTCCCGCCCAACAACAGCCTCCTCCTGCCCCACAAGTGCCACCTCCTGCCCCACAAGTGCCACCTCCCACCCCACAAGTGGCACGTCCTGCCTTACAAGTGCCAATTCCTGCCCTACATGTGCCAGCTCATTCCCCTGAAGTGCCAGCTCCTGCCCCACAAGTGCCACAGTTTGCCACACCACTGCCACCTCCCCCCCAAAATAATCCACCTCCTGCCCCACAAGTGTCACTGACCGCCCAACTTCCTCCTCTAGACGCACACGTGCAACCTCCTGCCCCACAAGTGCCAACTCCTGCCCGACAAGAGCCACTTCCTGCCCCACAAGTACCTCTTCCCTCCCAACAAGTTCCAATTTCCGCCCCACAAATGCCACCTCCCACTCCACAACTTCCACCTCCTGTCCCACAAGTGCCACCTCCCGCCCTACAACTTCCATCTCATGCCCACAAGTGCCACCTCCTGCCTCAAAAGAGCCACCTCCCGCCCCACAACTTCCACGTAACGCCCCATAAGTTCCACCTCCCGCCCAACAAGTGCCACCTCTCGTCCCACAAGGACCACCTCCTGCCCCACAAGTGCCACCTCCTGCCCCACAAGTGTCAACTCATGCTCCACAAATGCCAC
Source organism: Coturnix japonica (assembly GCF_054131305.1). Classification (NCBI taxonomy): domain Eukaryota; kingdom Metazoa; phylum Chordata; class Aves; order Galliformes; family Phasianidae; genus Coturnix; species Coturnix japonica. The sequence goes on along the minus strand of NC_140687.1, from coordinate 664,511 downwards.
CTCCTGCCCCACAAGTTCCACCTCTTGCCCCACAAGTGCCAAATACTTCCCCACAACTTCCACCTTCTGCCCCACTAGTGCCAACTCCAATTCCACAAGTGCCACCTCCAGCCCTACAACTGCCACTTCCAGCCCCACAAGTGCCACCTCCCGCCCAACAACTTCAACATCCCACCACACAAGTGCCAACTCCTGCCCGTGTGCCACATCCTGCCCCACAAGTGCCAACTCCTGCCGCACAACTGACAATTCCTGCCCCAAAAGTGACAGCTCATGCTTCACAATATCCAGCTCCTGCCCCACATCATCCACCTTCTGCCCCACAAGTGCCACCTCTCGCCCCACAAGTGCCACATCCCGCCCCACAAGTGCCACCTCCTGCCAAACTAGTGCAACCTCCTGCCCCACAAGTGCCTTATCTCGCCAGACAATTTACAGCTCCTGCCCCACAAGTGCTACATCCTGCACCACAACTTCAACCTCCTGCCCCACAAGTGCCACGTTCTGCCCCACAAGTGTAGGCTCCTGCCCCACAACTGCCAATTCCTGCCCCACATGTGCCAGCTCATGCTTCACAAGTGCCAGCTCCTGCACTACATCATCCACTTCCTGCCCACAAGTGCCAATTCCTGCCCCACAAGTGCCAGTTCATGCCCCACAAGTGCCAGCTCCTGCCCCACAAGTGCCACATCCTGCCCCACAAGTGCCACCTCCTGCCACACAAGTGCCACCTCCCGCCAAACAACTGACACCTCCTGCCCCACAAGTGCCACCTCCTGCCCTACAAGTGCCACCTTCTGTTCCACAACTTCCACCTCCTGCCCCACAAGTGTTGCATTTTGCCCCACAAGTGCCACCTCCCGCTCCACAAGTGCCACCTCCCGACCCACAAGTGCCAATTCCTGCCCCACATCATTCACCTCCTGCCCCACAAGTGCCAATTCCTGCCCCACAAGTGCCAGCTCATGCTTCACAAGTGCCAGCTCCTGCCCCTCATCATCCACCTCCTGCCCCACATGTGCCACCTCCCTGCTCACGAGTGCCACATCCCGCCCCACATGTACCACCTCCTGCATCATAACTTCCACCTCCCGCCCCACAAGTTCCACCTCCTCCCCACAAGTGCCACCTCCCGCCCCACAAGCGCCACCTCCCTCTCCACAAACTCCACCTCCCACGCACAAGTGCCACATCCTGCCCCACAAGTGTCACCTCCTGCCCCACAAGTGCCACCTTCCGCCCCACAAGTGCCACCTCACACCCCAACAGTGTCAACTTCCGCCCCACAAGTGAAACCTCACGCCCCACAACTTCCACATCCCGCCCCACAAGTGCCACCACCTGACCCACAAGTGCCAACTCCTGCCCCACTAATGCAACTACCTGCCCCACAAGTGCCAACTCGTGCCCCACAAGTGCCAACTCCTGCCCCACAAGTGCCAACTCCTGCCTTACAAGTGCCACACCCTGCTTCACAGCTTCCACCTCCCGCCCCACAAATGCGACCTCCTGCCCTACAAGTGCCACCTCAGGCCCCACAAGTGCCCCCACCCGCTCCACAAGTGCCACGTCCTGCCCCACAAGTGCCATCTCCCGCCCCACAAGGGCCAAATCCTGCCACGCAACTTCCACCTCCTGCCCCACATCATCCACCTCCCACCCCACAAGTGCCACCTCCTATCCCACATGTGCCAACTCCTGCCCCACAAGTGCCATTTCCTGCACCACATTTGCCACCTCCTTCCCCACAAGTGCCACCTCCTTCCCCACAAGTGCCACCTCCCACCCCACAAGTTTAACCTCCAGACACACAAGTGCCATCTCCCGCCCAACAAGTGCCACCTCCTTCCCCACAAGTGCCACCTCCCGCCCCACAAGTTTAACCTCCAGACACACAAGTGCCACGTCCTGCCCCACAAGTGCCATCTCCCGCCCCACAAGTGCCAAATCCTGACGCGGAACTTCCACCTCCTGCTCCACAAGTGCCATCTCCTGCCCCACCAGTGCCACCTCCCGCCCCTCTATGGCCACCTCCTGCCCCACAAGTTACACCTCTTGCCCCACAAGTTACACCTCTTGCCCCACAACATCGACCCCCGCCCCACATGTGCCACCACCTGACCCACAAGTGCCAACTCCTGCCCCACAAGTGTTACCTCTCGCCCCACAGCTTCAACCTCCAGCCACACAAGTGCCAACTCCTGCCCAACAAGTGCCACCTCCCGCCCCACAAGTGCCACCTCCCGCCCCACTACTTCCACGTCACACCCCAAATCTTCTTACCTTCCACCCCACAAGTGCCACCTCCTGCCCCAAACCTTCAAGCTACTGCCCCACAACTGCCACTTCCCACCCAGCAATTGCCACCCCCCGCCCCACAAGTGCCTCCTCCCACCCACAAGTGCCAACCCTTACCCCACAAGTGCCAACTCCTGCCCTACATCATCCACCAACTGCCCCACATGTGCCACCTCCTGCACCACAAGTGCCACCTCCTGACCCACAACTTCCAGCTCCTGCCCCAATAGTGCCAGCTCCCGGCCCACAATTCCCACCTCCTGCCCCACAACTTCCATCTCCCACTCCACAAGTGCCACCTATTGCACAACAAATACCATCTCCTGCCCCATAAGTGCCATCTCCTGCCCCACAGGTGCCACCTACTGTTCCACATCATACACCTCCTTCCCCACATCATCCACATCCTGTTCCACAAATGTCACCTCCTGACCCACAACTTCCACCTCCTGCCCCACAAGTGCCACCCTCTGCTTCACAATTGCCACCTCCTGCCCCACAATTGCCACTTCTTGCCCCACAACTTCAACCTCCCACCCCATAACTTCCACCTCCCGTCCTACAGCTTCCACATCCTGCCCCACAAGTGCCCGATCCTGCCCCAGAAGTACCACCACCTGACCCACAAGTGCCAACTCCTGCCCCACAAGTGCCACCTCGCATCCCGCAAGTGCCACATCCCGCCCCACAAGTTCCACCTCCTGCCTTACAAGTGCCAATTCCTGCCCTACAAGTGCCAGCTCATTCCCCTGAAGTGCCAGCTCCTGCCCCACAAGTGCCACAGTTTGCCACACCACTGCCACCTCCCCCCCCAAATAATCCACCTCCTGCCCCACAAGTGTCACTGACCGCCCAGCTTCCTCCTCCTGACACACAAGTGCAACCTCCTGCCCCACAAGTGCCAATTCCTGCTTCACAAGTGCCAGGTCATGCTTCACAAATGCCAGCTCCTGCCCCACATCATCAACTTCCTGCCCCACAAGTGTCACCTCCAACCCCACAAAGACAGCCTCCTGCCCCACATCATCCACCTCCTGCCCCACAAGTGCCAATTCCTGCCCCATAAGTGCCAGCTCATGCCCCACAAGTGTCAGCTCCTGCCCCACAAGTGCCAGCTCTTGCCTCACAGGTGCCACCTCCTGCCCCACAAGTTCCACCTCCTGCCCCACAAGTGCCAACTCCTGCCCCACAAGTGCCACCTCCCGCCAAACAACTGACACCACCTGCCCCACAAGTGCCACCTCCCACCAAACAACTGACACCTCCTGCCCCACAAGTGTCACCTCCTGCCCAACAAGTTCCACATCTTGACCTACAAGTGTCACCTCCTGCCCCATAAGTTTCACCTCTCGCCCAACAAATGCCACCACCTCCCCCAAAAGCGCCACCTCCTGCCCCACAGGTGCCATTTCCTGCCCCACAACATCCACCTCCCACGCACAAGTGCAACCTACTGCCCCACAACTTCTACCTCCTGCCCCACAAGTGCCAACACCTGCCCCACAAGTGACAATACCTGTTCCACAAGTGCCACCTCCCGCCCCACAACTTCAACATCCCGCCACACAAGTGCCGACTCCTGGCAACGTGTGCCACATCCTGCCCCACAAGTGCCAGCACCTGCCCCACATGTTCCACCTACCACCCCACAAATTCCACCTCATGCCCCACAAGTGCCAACTCCCAACCCACAAATGCCAAATCCTGCAATGCAACTTCCACCTCCTGCTCCACAAGTGCCACCTCCTGCCCCACATCGTCCACCTCCCACCCAACAAGTGCCACCACCTGCCCCACAAGTGCCAATTCCTGCCCCACATGTGCCAGCTCATGCTTCACAAGTGCCAGCTCCTGCACTACATCATCCAATTCCTGCTCACAAGTGCCACCTCCTGACCGACAAAGACATCCTCCTGCTCCACAAGTGCCAATTTCTGCCCCACAAGTGCCAGCTCATTCCCCTGAAGTGCCACATTTGTCCACACCACTGCCTCCTCCCCCCCAAATAATCCACCTCCTGCCCCACAAGTGTCACTGACTGACCAACTTCCTCCTCCTGACCCACAAGTGCCAGCTCCTGCCCCACAAGTGCCAGCTCCTGCCCCACAAGAGCCACTTCCTGCCCCACAAGTACCTCTTCCCTCCCAACAAGTTCCAATTTCCGCCCAACAAGTACCACCTCCTTCTGCACAAGTTCCACCTCCTGCCCTAAAAGCTCCATTTTCTGCCCCAGAAGTGCCACCTTCCGCCCCACAAGTGCCACCTCCTGCCCTACAACTTCCACCTCCTGGCCCACAAGTGCCACCTCCCGCCCTACAACTGCCAAACCCTGCCCCAAAACTTCCACCTCCTGCCCAACAATTTCCAACTCGTGCCCCACAATTGCCACCTCCTGCCACACAAATGCCACCTTCTGCCTCAAAATGCCACCTCCTGCCAAACAACTGCAACCTCCCGCCCCACAAGTGCCACCTCCTGCTCCACAAGTTCCACCTCCTGCCCCATAAGTTCCACCTTACGCCCCACAAGTGCCATCTCCTGCCCCAAAAGCTCAATTTCCTGCCCAATGTATTCCTAAGGGTACCTATGGGATTCAATGTGGTCCCTATGTGCCTCTATGGGGTCTCTTATGGGTCTCAGCGAGGTCCCTATGTGTCTCTACGGGTCTCACTGGCCCCCACTGAAATCCATGGGGTCCCTATGTGTCCCAATGTCACCCTATTGGTCCCAGTGTCAGCCTATGGGTCACAATGTGTCCCAATGTCCCTCCTATGTGTTGCTAAGTGTCTCCATGGGGTCTCTTATGAGTATCTCTGGGCCAAAATATCTACCTATTGGTATCCATAGGTTACATTACGTCCCTATGTGCCTCTATGGGGTCTCTTATGGGTATCAGTGGAGCCCCTATGTGTCTCTACGGGTCTCAGTGTTCCCCACTGTAATCCATGGGGTCCCTCTGTGTCCAAATGTCCACACTATGGGTTGCTATGTACCTCTATGGGGTCTCTATGTGGTCTCTTATGGGTATCTCTGGGCCCAAATGTATTCCTATGTGTATCTATGGGTTTCAGTGTGGTCCCTATGTGCGTCTATGGGTCTCACTGTCCCCCACCTTAATCCATGGGGTCTCTATGTGTCCCAATGTCCCCCTATGGGTCCCAGTGTCTCCCTATGGGTCACTATGTGTCCCTATGTGTCCCAATATCCCCCCTATGGGTAGCTATGTGCCTCTATGGGGTCTCTTATTTGTATCTATGGGCTTAAATGTCCTCCTATGGGTATCTATGGGTTTCAATGTGGTCCCTATGTGCCTCTATGGTGTCTCTTATGGGTCTCAGCAGAGTCTCTATGTGTCTCTACGGGTATCACTGTCCCCCACTGTAATCCATGGTGTCCCTATGTGTCCCAATGTCACCCTATGGGTCCCAGTGTCTCCCTAAGGGTCACTATGTGTCCATATGTGTCCCAATATCCCCCCTATGGGTTGCTATATGCCTCTATGGGTTCTCTATGGGGCTCTATGGGGTGCCTATGGAGCTCTATGGGGTTCTATGGGGCGTTCTGAAGTTTCAATGGGCTGTCTATGGAACGCTATGGTGTGTCTATGTGGCAAAATGAGTTTCTATGGGTGGCTATGGGAGCTCTATGGGGCACAATGGGTTGCCTACGGGGCTCTATGGGATGTCTGTGGGGCTCTATGGTGCGGCTATATGTCCTTATGTGGTGTCTATGTGGCACTATGTTGTGCTATAGGGTGCTGTGAGGCACTATGGGGTGCTATGGGGCTCTATGGAGCAGTATAGGGTGTCTATGGGTCCCTATGGGGTGCAAAGGGGCGCTCTGGGGCACAATGGAGTGTCTATGAGGCTCCATGGGCTGCTATGGGGCACTGTGGAGTAGCTATGGGGTGCTATGGGGTCTCTTTGGGCCCCTATGGGGCGATATGGGTCAATATGTGGTGTCTATGGGGCTCTATGGGGTGGCTATGCGGTGCTGTAGGGTGGCTATGGGGTGCTTTGGGGTATCCTTGGGTTCCTATGGGGCGCTATGGGTGACTATGGGGTGCTATGGTTTGCTATGGGGCTCTATGCAGAAGAATGGGGTCTCTATGGGTGACTATGTGGTCCCTATGGGGCTCTATGTGGAGTCTCTGGGGTGTCTTTGGGGATCTATGGGTTGTCTGTGGGGCTCTATGGGGTCTGCATGGGGTCTGTATGGGGTTCAGTGGGTCTCTATGGGGCTCTATGGGGTGTCTACAGGCACTATGGGGCGATATGGGGTGTCTATGTGGTTCAATTGGGCTCTATGGTGTGGCTGTAGGGCCTTATGTGGTGTCTATAGGGCACTGTGGGTTGCTATGGGGTGCTGTGGGGAACTACGGGGTGTCTATGGGGCTCTATGGAGCAGTATGCTGTGTCTATGGGTCCCTATGGGGTGCAATGGGGTGCTGTGGGACACAATGGAGTGCCTATGAGGCTCCATGGGCTGCTATGGGGCACTATGGAGTAGCTATGGGGTGCTGTGGGGCCTCTTTGGGCCCCTATGGGCCACTATGTGGTGTCTATGGGTCACTATGGGGTGTCTATGGGGCTCTATGCGGTATCTTTGTGTTCCTATGGGTCCCTATGGGGCGCTATATGTCAGTATGTGGTGTCTATGGGGCTCTATGTGGTGGCTATGCGGTGCTGTAGGGTGGCTATGTGGGTGCTTTGGGGTATCCTTGTGTTCCTATGGGGCGCTATGGGTGACTATGGGGTGCTATGGTTTGCTATGGGGCTCTATGCGAAAGAATGGGGTCTCTATGGGGCGCTATGAGGTCCCTATGGGGCTCTATGGGGAGTCTATGGGGTGTCTTTGGGGATCTATGGGTTGTCTGTGGGGCTCTATGGGATCTGCATGGGGTCTGTATGGGGTTCAGTGGGTCTCTATGGGGCTCTATGGGGTGTCTACAGGCACTATGGGGCGATATGGGGTGTCTATGTGGTTCAATTGGGCTCTATGGTGTGGCTGTAGGGCCTTATGTGGTGTCTATGGGGCACTGTGGGCTGCTATGGGGTGCTTTGGGGAACTATGGGATGAAATGGGGTGCTGTGGGGCACAATGAATTGTCTATGAGGCTCCATGGGCTGCTATGGGGCACTATGGAGTAGCTATGGGGTGCTATGGGGTCTCTTTGGGCCCCTATGGGTCACTATGGGGTGTCTATGGGGCTCTATGGGGTATCTTTGTGTTCCTATGGGGCGCTATGGGTGACTATGGGGTCGCTATGGGTTTCTTTGAGGCACAATGTGTTTCGCTATGGGGTCTCTATGGGTCTCAATTTATCCTTATGGCTCCCAATGACTGTCTATGGGTCTCTATGTGTCCCTATGGGTCCCAGTGTCTCTCTATGGGTCCCAATGTCTTCCTCTGGATCTCTATGGGTCCCTATGGGTCCCAGTGTCTCTCTATGTCCCCCTGTCTAGGTGGTAACTATACAGATGGTAACAAAGATGGTAACAAATGTACAGAGGTTCTAAGCGAGAGAGAAACTCACCAGTGGTGATGCCTTCGCTGAGGAAGCTGGGGCGGTCTTCACTGCAGAGCGATGTCCAAGAGATGCTGCCTCACAGAATCACAGAATTCTCAAGGTTGGAAAAGGGCTGCCAGCTTTTGTAGGAGAATAGCATGGGAGACAGTTGTGAAGGCTTTGCTGAAGTCCAAGTAGAGCACATCAACAGCCTTTCTTTCTTTCCTTCATCCATCAGATGGGTCACAGGATCGTAGAAGGAGATCAGATTGGTCAAGCAGGAGCTGCCCTTCACGAACCCATGCTGGCTAGGTCTGATCTCCTGCTCATCCCACACCTGCCGCATCTGTCATCTCCCTCAAGACAATTCGTTCCATTCCCTTCCCTGGCACCGAGGTCAGGCTAACAGGCCTGGAGTTGCCCGGATCCTCCTGACAACCTTGCTTGGAAATGGGAGTCACGTTGGCAAGCCTCCAGTCTTCTGGGACCTCACCCGGTAACAGGGAGCTCGGAAAGATAATGGAAAGCGGCTCGAGTGAGGGTCAGCCCTTAAATGAGGTCTCAGAGGAGGTGGAGTCGAGCTCCAGCCCTCCCGGGAGCACAGCTCCATTACTCTCACCTGTGCTCCCGCAGCTGACCCCACACTTGCCTCAGCTGATTAATCAGAGGTTCAGGCTGTGATTACCAATCTCCCATACAGCCCCTATGGGTCCCAATGTTTCCCTATGGGTCTCTAGCTGTCCCTATAGGTCTCTATGGGGTTATTATGCTTCTAAATGGGTCCCTATGTGTCTCTATGTCTCTCTATGGGGTCCCTATGTGTCCCAATGTCCCCCTATGGATCTCTATGTATCCATATGGGTCCCAGTGACTCCCTTTGGGTCACTAATGAGTCACTATGTGTCCCAACGTCTCCCCTATGGGTTGCTATGTGCCTCTGTGGGGTCTCTTATGGCTATCTCTGGACCCAAATGTATTCCTATGGGTACCTATGGGTTTCAATGTGGTCCCTATGTGCCTCTATGGGGTCTCTATGGGTCTCAGCAGTGTCCCTATGTGTCTCTATGGGTCTCACTGTAACCCACTGTAATCCATGGGATCCCTATGTGTCCCAATGTCCCCCTATGGGTCCCAGTGTCTCCCTATGGGTCACTATGTGTCCCAATATCCCCCCTATGGGTAGCTATGTGCCTCTATGGGGTCTCTTATTTGTATCTATGGGCTTAAATGTCCTCCTATGGGTATCTATGGGTTTCACTGTGGTCCCTATGTGCCTCTATGGGGTCTCTTATGGGTCTCAGCAGAGTCTCTATGTGTCTCTACGGGTATCACTGTCCCCCACTGTAATCCATGGTGTCCCTATGTGTCCCAATGTCCCCCCTATGGGTTGCTATGTGCCACTATGGGGTCTCTATGGGGTCTCTATGGGGTCTCATGGATATCTCTGGGCCCAAATGTCTTCCTATGGGTATCTATGTGTTTCAATGCAGTCCCTATGTGCCTCTATGGGGTCTCTTATGGGTCTCAGCGAGGTCCCTATGTGTCTCTATGGGTCTCACTGTCCCCCACTGAAATCCATGGGGTCCCTCTGTGTCCCAATGTCCCCCTATTTGTCCCCGTGTCAGCCTATGGGTCACAATGTGTCCCTATGTGTCCCAATGTCCCTCCTATGTGTTGCTAAGTGTCTCCATGGGGTCTCTTATGAGTATCTCTGGGCCAAAATATCTACCTATTGGTATCCATAGGTTTCATTACGTCCCTATGTGCCTCTATGGGGTCTCTTATGGGTATCAGTGGAGCCCCTATGTGTCTCTATGGGTATCACTGTCCCCCACTGTAATCCATGGTGTCCCTATGTGTCCCAATATACCCCTATGGGTCCCAGTGTCTCCCTAAGGGTCACTATGTGTCCATATGTCCCCACTATGGGTTGCTATGTGCCTCTATGGGTTCTCTATGGGGCTCTATGGGGTGCCTATGGAGCTCTATGGGGTTCTATGGGGTGTTCTGAGGTTTCTATGGGGTGTCTATGGAACGCTATGGTGTGTCTATTTGGTAAATTATATTCTATGGGTGGCTATGGGAGCTCTATGGGGCACAATGGGTTGCCTACGGGGCTCTATGGGATGTCTATGGGGCTCTATGGTGCGGCTATATGTCCTTATGTGGTGTCTATGTGGCACTATGTTGTGCTATGGGGTGCTGTGAGGCACTATGGGGTGCTATGGGGCTCTATGGAGCAGTATAGGGTGTCTATGGGTCCCTATGGGGTGCAATGGGGCGCTGTGGGGCACAAGGGAGTGTCTATGAGGCTCCATGGGCTGCTATGGGGCACTGTGGAGTAGCTATGGGATGATTTGGGGTCTCTTTGTGCCCCTATGGGGCGATATGGATCACTATGTGGTGTCTATGGGGCTCTATGGGGTGGCTATGCGGTGCTGTAGGGTGGCTATGGGGTGCTTTGGGGTATCCTTGGGTTCCTATGGGGCGCTATGGGTGACTATGGGGTGCTATGGTTTGCTATGGGGCTCTATGCGGAAGAATGGGGTCTCTATGGGGCGCTATGGGGTCCCTATGGGGCTCTATGGGGAGTCTATGGGGATCTATGGGTTGTCTGTGGGGCTCTATGGGGTCTGCATGGGGTCTGTATGGGGTTCAGTGGGTCTCTATGGGGCTCTATGGGGTGTCTACAGGCACTATGGGGCGATATGGGGTGTCTATGTGGTTCAATTGGGCTCTATGGTGTGGCTGTATGGCCTTATGTGGTGTCTATGGGGCACTGTGGGCTGCTATGGGGTGCTGTGGGGAACTATGGGGTGTCTATGGGGCTCTATGGAGCAGTATGCTGTGTCTATGGGTCCCTATGGGGTGCAATGGGGTGCTGTGGGGCACAATGGAGTGTCTATGAGGCTCCATGGGCTGCTATGGGGCACTATGGAGTAGCTATGGGGTGCTATGGGGTCTCTTTGGGCCCCTATGGTTCACTATGGGGTGTCTATGGGGCTCTATGGGGTATCTTTGTGTTCCTATGGGGCGCTGTCACGGAGTTCTCTCTAGAGCTCACTCCGGGACAGGGGCACAAAACCCGGGGCAGCAGGAACAAAAGCCCCCTCCCCCCCTTTTCTCTAGCGGCAGGGTACGGCAGAGTGCGGCGTGGCCCGGCGCGGCCCGGCCACGTGCGTTTAGGGAGACGGGGAAGGGAAGGGAGATTGCGATTAGGTCTAACAAAAAAATGAGGGAGGAAAAAGGTGATCTGAGAACGAATGGCAGTTTAATAACCCAATAACACTAAACAACAACAAGAGAGTCTCAACAAAGAGAATACCAAGTCCCAAATCTCACCGATGGAGCTGTGGAAGGCAGGAAGCTCTGACCACGTTGTCTCCTCGCAGGGAGCCGGTCCAGCAACGCCGTCCCCTTCCTCACTTCCCTTCCGGTGCCCCTCCCCACATGCTCATTAAGGCAGTTCACAGAAAAAAAAACTTGTCCCCTTTACTCCCATTATGAAGCATGGTGTTCTGATGTGGAATACCAACACCAACCAAATTGCAAAACCATAACATTCCACCCCTTATTACACATCATCACATCATGCCTAACTTTTATCAACATATAAAACAGAACATTAGTTAACATGCATTACATATGTACATACAGATATATATATATATATATATATATATATATATATATATATATATACACATGGAATCACAGGCTGCACTCCCCCAGCATCAAATTTCCCTGTGGCACACACTGAACATCCCCATCCTTCTGCATCACCCACCAGGTGCACCCAGGTCCCTGTGCAAAGACAGTTCCACGGAGGGGCCTCCCCTTTCCAGAGGCTGGAAGGACCTAAACCGCTTTTCCCAGCATATTCTTTACATGCACCACAGGAACCTTGTCTCCCTCCACGGTACGCAGGGAGTTGGACTGTGTAGGGCCGTCTCGGTTGGCTGATCCTCGGGTGTTTACCAGCCAGGTGGCTTCTGCTAGATGTTTCTCCCAGTTCTTAAATGTTCCACCACCCATTGCTTTCAGCGTGGTTTTCAGCAAACCATTGTGGCGCTCGATCTTACCAGCGGCTGGTGCATGATAGGGGATGTGATAGATCCATTCGATGCCATGTTCTTTGGCCCAAGTGCTCACCAGTGAATTTTTGAAATGAGTCCCATTGTCTGATTCGATCCTCTCTGGGGTGCCATGTTGCCACAGGATTTGTGTCTCTAGGCCTAATATGGTGTTTCTGGCAGTGGCATGGGGTACCGCATATGTCTCCAGTGCTGGGTACTGTGTGAGCAGAGCTCTCTGCCCCAGAAGCCAAGTCACTGCTGTGCAGAGCTCAGCCTCGGGCTGAATGTGCTCCTGAGTTTGTCCCAGTGCAAGGACAACCTTCTCATTGCCCTTTAGGAGCACCTCTGGTGCTGATGGGTGCTCTGCTCTCAGCAGCCACTGGATGCACGGCTCCAGGCGCGTGTGTGCTTTGTCACCTTGAGCTGTTTGCTCTGATCGCATCTCACCCTAGGGAGCCGGGATTTCCCTTTGGTCTCGGTGTCACTTCGAGACCAGTAGCAACACTAGGGGTCAGAGGAGAGCTGCTGAATGTGTGAGCACAGCTGCTAATTGAGAAGGAGGTCTCACTCGTGTGACTTCGAAACCCGAATTAATGAGCTTACCTTCACCCTCCTGACTAATGCAGACCTCATGCAGCCCTGGGCCTGCCCTTCTCCAGCCTCCTGCCTCGTTTTGCCTACTCATAGGAAAAGATTTAGCACAGCTCAGAGCCCCAGGCGGCGCTTGGAATGCCAGCAGGAAAGAGCTGCTGGTGTCCACAAAGCTCAGGACTGCAGCAGTGGGGCTGCTGGACCTCAGTGTTCTGAACACTTTGATGTGGAAGTGATTGGCAGATGCTGTGGCCGGAGGGATGAGGTGCCTGCAGGGCGTCCCTTGGAAGAAGATTTGGTGAGGATGGATCCTCTGAGCCAGCATCGGGCACACGGTGCTGGGTGCAAATGCCAGTGCTGCCCCCTGTCATCCTTTTGGTTTTAAAAGGAGTACAGCTCCGTTTCCAAACGTTGCCAACCACAGGCTGGCTGGCAGCTTGAAGGAACTGCCATGAAATAGGTCTAATGAAACGTTCCTCGCAGAGCTTCACGATGGAGAAAGTGCAGTTTGTCCTCAGCTGAGCTGAGGTCCGATGAGCTGAGTTTCCTGGCTCAGAGCAGAGGCCGTGAGCATCACGTCTCACAGTCTGTCACCTGGGCAGAGCCGTTAGGCAGGGGCTGCTAGTGGGGAGATGCCAAGGTTTTCCATGAAGATGATTGCTCAGATATGCCTGAGTTCAGATGGAGGGGCCCATTGCCCTACCAGGAAGTGGAAGATGCTTGGGGGTGAGGCAGCTCGTGCTTTCCCATGCCTGTAGGACCTTACCGTGCTGTGCCTTTCCACATACCTACCCCACCTTCTTTCTTTCCCATGCAGGGGGCATCATTAATCCAGTGGGTGGCCACCGATGAACTGCTTTTCACTGCCTAAAAAGGTATATGTTGGACAGAACAGGTGTGGGGGCTGCTGGCTTTTTATGTGCTATTCTCATAGATCTCCCCAGGCTGGCGTGGGGAATTGGGGTGCATGGCAGGGATGGCTCCTTCTGGGCTGCTTTCCTGTCCTTGCCTTCTGATGTCCAGGTGCTGGAGCAGGCTGGCTCCATTGCCCTGGAGAGGAGCTGTGGGTGGTGGGAGGCAGCGCTTGGGAAGGAGTCGGTGCCTCCACGCCACGGAGGAACTCCCCAGCCCAACTCTCTCAGGCACATTCTTCTTCCTACAGTCCAGAGCTGTAAGATGTGGAACTTGGTGACGGGTCAGGAAATTGCTTCCCTCAAGGGTCACCCAAATAATGTCGTTTCCATCAAGTACTGCAGCCACACGGGGTTGGTGTTCACCGTGTCCACGTTGTACATCAAAGTGTGGGACATCCGGGACTCAGCACGCTGCATCCGCACCCTGACGTATGTAGTGGGAAGAGTGGCTGTGGGGGACTGTGGGCAGCTCTGGCTTTGCAGAAGATGGTGTGAGGAACTCCTGGGGTCCCACAGGATGGAAACAGAGCCCAGCTGTTTTAGGATCAGTGCCTACAGCTGTAGGAAACAGGGAGGCTTAGGGAGATCTTGGAATGGAATCTGTGGGGACCCTCTGCAGCAAAGGCTCAAAGGAAAGGACCTGGAAGAGCTTTTCAGCCCATCCTGGGGGTGGCCAAGAGCACCAGCAAGAAGGGATGGGGATTTTCTTTTTTGCTTCAACTAATATGCCACAGGAAGACGACCACATTAACCCAGCTGTATTTGTTGTTGTTGTTTATCTACAGCATGAAGCATTTCACTTGGAAAGCCTCTGCTGCCACTCATCGTACAACAGACTTAAAGCACAGCACTTGGCACCTAGCAATGCTGTGAAGGGTTGGAAAGGCAGCGCACCATTGTGCTGAGGGCCAAGAGACGGTTCAGACAACAGAAGCATTTGTCCACATTTCTGACATGAAGGCTGTCGCCTCCCGATCCGGCGACAAATCAAGGCTGCTGTGTGAAAGTACCGTGCCTCCGCACACGGGAACAGACGGGACTCACACACAGCGTGTAACACCGAATGTACCAGCTTAATGCCATGCCACAAACCTCCCCAATGCCCAACAGGGGGGACCAGTCAATGCTGCTCATCAGCCATCAACCCCGGATGCTGGAGAAGGCAGACCATGTTGTGGTGCTGGAGCATGACACCATGGCTGAGATGGGGACACCCACCGAACTGAGGACCCGCGGTGGACCCTACAGCCGGCTGCTGCAGCATTGAGGACCACAGGGCAGCTGGAGTGGGATGCGATGGGACATGGGGAGCTGTGGCTGTCTCCGCTCCCCGCTGCAGGATGGGAAGAGTGGGATGCTCTGGGATTTGTATGGAATAAAGTGGAGATGTTTTGTAGAGGAGCAGGTTGGGATGTGGGGTGTGGGCAGCTCAGCCTCAGTGCATGGTTGGTTATGGAAGCTGGGTGTCTGCCCTCAGAATGTGGCTGTGGCAGCACTGTGGGTTATGGGGGGGAAGCACAGCTCAGCCCAATACTGGATGAACTTTCCAGTCATGTCTTCATGCCAAAGCGGTGCAGATAGCACAGGGAGTGCAAAGACTGTAACTGAACTGCCAGCCTCACCTGGCTGTGGTGCTGAGCATGCTGGGCTGCCTGGCCCTGCTCTCAGCAGCACTGTGTCCTCCCTCCCAGCCCCCATAATTCCACCTATACAGTTATGTCTGTTAGAGAGATTCACACTGCGTGGAATGTGCCACGGCCAATAGCAACTGAAGGCTTCAGAGCCAAATAAGTGAGAGGAGGCCGTGCTGGAGCTCATCTCTTCCATGGAGCTCATAACAGCAGCACAGCAGTAACCCTGGTGGCAGCAGCACCAGGATGTTGTTGGAGCAGCACTCCTGGCTCCCCTCCTGCTCCCTCCAAGAGCTGCAGGCAGACGTACAGCACTGCTGTCCTGTGCCAGGTTTATTTAAAAACACAGCTGAGAGCCGCTGGCACAAACAGAGGAGCCTGACTACGTTCATACAATATCTTAAATAGAAGGCAAATACAAAAGGAAAGGATAAAATATTTACAGTAACAATGGCAGACACGACATGGGCACAGTCCCACCCAGAGGCAGCAGAAAACCACTCAATACCCTGCTGAAGCTCAGAGTCACCACGGCGTCCTCCAGCAGGGCCAGGGCTGCACTGTGCCCACAGCAGGGCTGGGATGGCTGCACTCTGAACTGAGACAAGCGAAGCGCACACGTGTTGGCTTCCAGAAATCATCAGCACAGCATCGCGCCCTGCCAGCAAACAGCACTGGAAGTCCAGAAAAAGGGAAAGGGGGGAATAACGCAGCTGCGGCGTGCAGCTCCCGCTTCTCACACTGCTGCTGCATCACTGCTGATAACTGGAAGGCAGGGGGCACCCCCCATCATTGGTGGCACATTTGGTCCAAAACACCAGAATAATTCTGCTCCCTTCCACCCCCACGTTGTCATTAAGTTGCCTTAAAGGATTCAAGTCAAAAACAAAAGCATACACCAACAAAACTCAAGAGCTGGCAGAACTCCAAGCTAGACATAGGGACTACCCAAGAAATGGGAGCACTGAAGAAGCTTCCAGCTGCACCCAACGCTGAGCATGGCCAAGGGAGGAGGAAGGAAGGAGCTTGAGGTTGAAGCCTTCGGAGCGTCACTGGATCAGGAGATCAATTGCCAGGCACTGCAGCACACAGATGGACGTCCTTCTGGGCTGTCACAGAACTGCTTTGTCCTCTTGCTGCTGAAAGGAGCCAACCAGGAGCAGGGAATGGATGCACAGGGCCTCAACTCTGACCCGCAGGAAAACTCAGGACAATGGAATGTAGTCTGCCAATCTTTTACCAGTTCAGCTGTGCTTTAAGACTCATTGTGAAGCCTTTTAAAATATTTATTTATATATATATATATATACTATAAGACTACTCAGTTATACTGTCAATCATCTCGGAAAGTTCAAGATGGAGTTCATCCACATCCTTCTCCAGCTCCAAGTCATATTGTCCTTCCATTTCCTCTAAGAATTCCGAGATGAACATTTCAAGGTCATCTTCTTCTACAGCCTTGGTGAGCAGGCTGACCTCCGGCAGGGCTGGAGCAGCAGTCTGGAAAGAAGGAAGACAAAGTCAATGATTGCTCAGGAGATCCTTCCTCTGCAGCGCTTCTCCTTCAGCACTGCTGAGCCTTAACCCAACATGGGGGCCAAGGGGCTCCTGAAGGACGTTAACAGTAAGCCTGACCAGGACAGCACTGACGCTTCCTCCCCTCCTTACCAAAGCTGCTATTTTAGCTTTTTTAGCTGGAGGCTCCTCTTCTTCAGTGCTACTCAGAGGATTCACAGCTGCCACAGCAGAGGGAGAGATCTCAGCAGCCTTCCTCTTCCTTGCTCTCTTTATGGGGCTGCTGGCTTTGCCATCCCAAGGCTTCTCACACACGTTGCCCTTGGCTACAGGAAGAAGAGAGAGCTGGTACAATTGTGCCTTGAGAGGAGTCCAGGTTGTCCTGTCATTCCCACAGCTCTTCTCCACAGTTAAATACATCCGGCCAGCAAAATTACATTGCTCTTTCCACAAATCTCAGCAATATCTTCCACAGTAAGTGCTTCATACCAACAGTCCAACCAAAGGAACAAAGAAACTGCACAGCTACACCATATTATAACCCAGACAAGGGAAACAGCCATACAGCAGGAGAAAGCAATACATGGTCCCTCTAGAGAAAGGAAAAAGCAGGAGCTACAGACAAGAGTGTGCAACCAGATGCTGTGCAAGCCACAACAGACCCACAAAATACATCCAGGTGTTTATCACACAGGTAAGTCTGCAGCTCAGTGCCACTGTCTGTCCCTCGTTCTCAAGCTGAAATCTGGCTGGAAGGAACACAAGTGAACTAAGAAAATAAGCATTTCCCTTTCTAGCACTAAGCAAAGGCACGCACCCACCATGAGCACTCAGGTCCCTTTACTTCCGAGGACCACCTCACACTCAACACTCATTCATAGTTCTCTGCTCCTGAGGTTGGGCTGATGGTTTCCCTGGCAATGCTGTTGCCCACCGTGCTGAGATTTCACTTAGGCCTTTGCAAGCTGATAAGCTGACCATGAAGGGTGGATTCAGGACTGCTAAGCTCTGCACTTTTACCTTTGACTGTTTCTTTAGCAGCAGCCGGCACAGCAGCCACTTCCTTCTTCAGCTTCTTTGGTTGTCTCAGCTGCAGCTTCTCCTTTATTGCCCCCTCAAGGCTCTTTGCTTGAGCTCTAGAATTTGGTGTACTCTGATCCCAGGGCTAAAAAGAAATAAAGTAAGTGCAAAATCAGAACAAACACCAGGGGGAGTGTATGAAGGAAATCAGATTGGAGATATTGCAAAAACGGCTGCACCTGGAACAGTACATTCCTGTCACTTGGGTCACTGACCCTTTCATAAATGCCTGCATATAACAAGATCCATGCTTTGCTGTGAAAACACTGTTTCAAACGTGTGCAATTAACAAAGCAAGCTCGTTTAAATCAGCGCAGTACTGGAGTTGTTACCTACCACATTCTATTTGAGCAACAGAAAGTCATTCCTGTTCCCCTACACAACATCCACCCACAGTCTGATTTCCCTGAACACGAAGCCGTCGTGGCCTTTTTGTATCCAGTGCCCCCCACGTTAACCTCACCTGTTGTACCTGGTGCCAGCAGGGTTACTGCCTCACTGCCAGATACAATCAGATCAATTCTGAGTTTGAGGAGTGCAAAGCTGACTGGGAAAGCCATTGAAAGTATCAGGATTGTGAAACATGGCTGCAGCTCTTCACCAAAGGCAGGAAGGTAGGAATGCACTCATGATGGTGGCACACGGTGAGCAGTGAGACATGAGAACATGTGAAGAAATTGTGTCAATGTGTCCATCTACAGAAGGGACTCACCTCTGAGGGTGCAGAGACAGCTTTGGGAGCAGCCCTGCTCCATCCCACAGTCTTTTTCTCTTCTCTTCCAGGTGCTTTAAAACACGGAAAAAGAAAATCATTTGGTCAACAGCAAGCATAGAAAGAAACCTGAGTGCCAGTGTTTCCTCCATGTGCTTATTTCCTCACATTCAATAACAAAGCACAGACAGAGGTGGCATCACGCAGTCCATACAGTATCCAAGCTCTTCCCTCCTTCACATGCTGTCTCATCACAAAGCCTTTCACCTCCCCAATGAATAATTCACCCCCTGACCTTTCTGACAGAGGTTGGCCCCCATGTTGAGGAGTCAATCCATGCTTTTCAAATACATTTACATATCGAACTAAGCAACACACGCCAAAGATGAAGGCAACCTTGGCATCAACACACAGAACATGCCACACCAAAAACATGGCAGAAAAAAAAAATGTACAAGAGAAACTGAATTACAAAACCTCACAGCGAATGAATTTTCCAGAATGAAGCAGGCAGACACCACGGATTCAATGGAAAAACACATGGATGGACATCCTGGCACTTCCTGCCTTTGCATGTTGTAAGAAACAGCCCAGGCAATTCTAAGCAAACTCCATTTGCTTGACAGGGGAAGCACTTCGGCAGAGCAGACAGTGAAGCACCTCCTTACCTGCTGGCTTTGCGACCTGCTGCATCCGCAGGGCTTTCTCCTGCTTGATTTCTTCCAAGGTTTTAACATGCACTTCTTCCAATCTCTTGATTTTACGCCGTGGCTCTTCCAGTTTCACGTTACCCGGCCCAGGTGGAGGGAAAATTCTCTTGTTCTTGCATTTACCCTCAGCTCTCTTGTAAGTAAGAAGCTCTTCTACTTTTTGCTTCTCTTCCTCCAGTCCTTTGTGTTTCCTTTCAGCCAGGGCTTCCGAGTAGGTTTTGATGTGAACTGCAGGGGAAGGCCTCACCCTGGAGCTGGGATCCTCCACCTTACAGCACCCTTCTGCCTGGGGGGCAGCTGGGGTTTCTCCTCGCTGATTTGCTCTCTCAAGACGGATCTCTTCCAGAGTTTTCACATGGATCTCCCCTGCTGGCTTGGCACCCTTCTCTGCCATCATCAAGAAAGGAGAAGCATAATGATTAAATGAGAGTCCAACAAGAGCTTAAGTTTGCAGATTTGTCATAATATTACAGAATATGAGTGTTCCCAACAGCTCATCACAGGACAGCTTCACTCTGCAGTTTTCTCTCCTAAGCCATCTCTCCTATATTTTGAAAACCAGTCCGATTTTTCCCTTTCAAATTAACATTTAGGGCTCTGTGGAAGTGGTCTAAATTCATGAGAAGGAAAAAGGGGAAAGCAGGTGTAATACCTAGTTATTATCTATCTGAGCACAAGTATGTCCCTGTCTCTCCTTCAGAGACTTCATGCCTTGAACTACAGAACGGAACAAACCAGGGATGCTGCATAAATGCCAGCTCTGTGCTCACGTTTCAAAACGGGGCAGGGAAAGGAACTTCAAATCCCAGTGATGAAGACTTCAGCAAGCACGCAAAGAGAACGCTCCCAGGAAAGAACAAGCAGAAAGCCTAGAGAATCTGTGCAGCAAACACCAATGAACATTTACCTCTCCTTGGTGCTCTGTCAATCTTGATCTTCTTCCCCAGCCTTTCTGCGAGGCTGCGTTTCAGCGGAAGGCCACTGACATCAGCTACAGAGAGAAAACAACAACATTCCTAAGATAATTCCTTTGGAGAAAGATTTTTACAGCAGTCAACCACAAACTTTGGTTTCTCCAAGTGTATGTTCTCAAATTCACCTTTCAGCTGCTACACTTGTGTGCCACTTGGAGTCATCACAGACCCACGACACACTTTCCTCCCTCCTGCTTCAGCAGTGCCCTCCCATTTGCGTGGAGGCAGCCAAACAGCAGCTCACAAGCAGCCCTTACCTACAGAGGATTCCTGTTTTCCAGGTTTATCAGCAATATTCAGTCGAATCACAGGCACCTCCCCTAAAACGAAGAAAAACAAAGTGCTTATTTGACAGAAACCAACAGAATTACTGACCTGTGAGCTCATTTCCCACCCAAAACAAAGACACCACTTTGACAGCCCTGACAGAAAATAATATTGCAACTGTAATGCACTCAGGGTAAGTCCCAATTGTAATTTATCCATTCCACTTAGGAGCCACCAAATGGAAACAAAGGTACTCATCATTACCCTGCTTTGCAGACAGCGTCACAGTTCTGACCAGTGTCCGCACATTCTCCTTCTTCGGCACAGGAACAGTCTGAGATTGGAGCTGATGAGCAGGAGCTCCTGAAGGCCCTTCTGATCCAAGTGAACAAACAGACAGTGTTTACAACAGGAAAAAGAAAAGCCACTGCCAACAACAAAAACAAACCTGACAGAACTGTCACAAAGACCAAAGCGCATTTGTTACTCACTACTGTCCAATGTGCAACAACCACTGCACAGCTCTATTCCCCAACACAGTGCCAGCTATCTGAGTATTATCAGAAGGATAACAAAGTAGGGCATATGAACTCACCACTTTGTTGTTCGGTTTTATCCTTTTGTTTCTTCAGTCTGATTTCTTCAAGTGTTTTTATTCCAAAATTCAGACTGTCATCTGGGAACACAGAGCAGTGAATGAGACTGAGGGACAGAGGCACACGCTGAGGACCACAGCTCTGCAAACTGCCTCCTGCTCAGAAGCATGCAGAACAAACCCTGTCGGCTCTCCCCACAGCTAAGAGCACCATGGACCTGATGTCTGTCTGCTGCCCTCCTTTCATCCTTCTGGATATTAAAAGTAGGCTTTATCCCTTACTTTATCCCATCCACATGACATTAGATTCCTCTCTCAGCAAATGTGGCTTTCACCACTGGTTGAAAAGATGCACATACAGGCACTTAAACTCCATGCTGTGGCCTCGTCGTGCTCTAATGCTCTAAACAAAGGAGTTTACCTTCCTAATCTGAAAGGCACATGAAGTTACGAGGTAGGAACAAGATCATGGAAATAGCCGAGTCCATTCAGCAACCCTATGTTCTGTTGTGTTTGTACAATAAATTGCTTTAGAGTTAATTGGCAAGTGCTTCTGATTAATCCTGGAATACCTTGTTTTGTATCAGCATTAGATTTCCTAATGGAAATGATCCGCAATCCATGATGGTTTTCTTTAGCTGGTTGCTGGACAGGTGTTTTTATTTCTTCTCCCTCCTTAGAAAGCTGGTCTGTACAAGGAAAGAAAAAATCAGCCTCTTCAGTTACGCGGTAGGAATTCAATCAGATTTCCCACATTTATGTAGCTCATACAATGACACTTCAGCCCACAGTTAATATTCTTAAGTACAAATTGAAGTGACTACAGATGGGTTCTTTATTTAAACAGCTACACTTACCTGGTAAACCCATAGAAGCAGCCTAAGTGAATAGAGTAACTACTAGAGAACCAGGAAATCAACCACACTCACCATCACCTTTGTCATCATGTGCAGAATTGATGACAACGGGAGGATGTGTCGGGCTTGGGACATTCTCTGACTTTTCCACTTCCATCACTTCCAATGACTGTGGAAAGGGATCGGAGTGCACAGAAAGCTTGCTCTGCTGCACTGTTATCTCAGCTGCCCTCGGATCGTCACCTGCAGACTCTGGTGGACTCGGCAGAGTAGCTAAAGGAAGAAAAGGATCAATTTAAAACTTTGATCCTAACCTTACAACCACTGCACAAAGATGGCAGGCAAGGCTGAAAACCCACACAGATAAATGCTGAGTCTCCAGTTGCCCATCCAACTGGCTACTGGGTGAACAAAGAAATCCCCCCCTACACAACATTCACCCAGTAAAAGCTTAAATTCAGGAAAACAACCTGCAAGGCAAAGGCCACAGGAGCAAAAAGAAGCTGAGCATGCAAGAAAAAACTGAAATATCAGAAGCACACAAAGTTGAGCTGTGCTCCTATCTATCATCTTCCCAGCTTTCTTCTCTTCATTCAATCAGTCTCTCAGGAGCAGTTGTTTCAAAACATTGCCCTCCTCAACACTGGTCAAACTCTAGTAGCATCACCCTGACTCAGCACGGAGCCCCTGGGCTGCACGGCTGCAAGCCCTCCAATGGAGCCCCTCCTTCAACACCACGAGTGACAGCAGTGAGTAACCCCAACACATTTGTCTGACCGCTGCAGGTCTTCAAGCTCACCCACCTGGACAACCTCAGCAAAGACAGCGATCTTCAAAGCCTTGCAGTTCACTTCTCCTGTAGGCTGAACCAACACTGAATCCGTCAATTAAGAATAACGGGGTAGGAAGAATTTTCCTCCTCACTTTGCCAATGTCAAATTCTCTAAGTTGGAATTTCTGGTCTTCAAGGTTTCTTCACCTATGAAGAAAACACTAAAACCTTCCCCTGTCTTTGTTACCTGTACAGCAAAAGCATGCCAGTGCGTATCAATACACAAATCCACACACATGTGCCTGAATACGGTAACTCAGCACTGCATGGAGCTGCAGCACGTTCTGCTCAGCCACAACAAGGGTTTGGGTTGGTTTTTTTTTCTTTTCTGGTGTAAAAATCAAATATTTTGGTATTTTAGGTTTGTTTTGTTGGTTTTTTCTTTTTTAAGGTATCAAATGCAGTAAAACCTACAACCAGGACAGACAGAAGATCAAATTCAAGTGATTCGGAACTCTTTCATTAAAGTGCTGCACTTTTCTGTGCTAAGCATTTCCTACAGTCAGTAAGGAAAGGCTGGAACCTTTTACTCACACGAACACTAGTGAATTTTCCAAAAAATATTTTTCTTTTTCAGGGAATTTTCCCAAATCTAAACTAAAGAGAGGAGAAGTCGGGTTCTCAAGTTAGTTGCTGGACTGACTGCATGACAAAGGGAACAAAAACAGCAGTTAAGGACAAAGTTTCCTTCCCTCCTATAATACTGATAGAAATGCTGCCTTTTTACCTTTAGTACCTTCACAACAGATTCCTCTCTGGCAGATTCCTACGATCCTAAAGACCTCAATGCTGCTCAGCACAGACACCGGGCACCAACTGCCACTGGACTCTGCACCGTGGAACACGCACACAGCTCAGCACTTTTGTTCTCACAATTGGACGGGTTCTAGAATCTAGAACCGCCCCATCAGATACTTGTGACCTCCCTGACTCCAGCCCTGGTGCACGCAGGCACCACCTGCCCAATACCCAACATCTCCCCCCTCTTTATCATCTCCAGCCCCTGTAAAGGTTCCCCCACGTACTCCCTGTTACTCCAAAGGTGATTCGCACATTTAAGGCTATTCCGCAAATGAATCAAACATTAAACATATGCGAAAAACAATTAAGCTGTCATAATAACATACCAAAGAGATGCAGCTGTAGTGCCTACAATCCTGAAAGCACACAACAGCAATCTGCCTAACAATTGTGAAATGCTGTATGGCAACACTTAGTCAACTTGTAGAGAACAGTGCATTCAAGTTCAAGATAACAGCACAGTACACAATGAAGTTACAACTTTTCCAAGTTCAATGTAACACTATTGTACAGAATCTTCGTGGCATTCCAGTTCTGTCCAGTGTGCATTATAAATGTCACACCCCATAACCAAATAACAAGACAAAAACATATTGGCTGTGACGAATCATTCTGAATGTCCACCACTGGGGGACTATCCAGGAACAAGGTCTCCCCCGCTCACGAACTATCAGTCCGGCATGAAGGCTGGATTCCCAGTTCGGACCTTCAGGCACATTGGGAGCAACGCTGTCTCATGTGCCGTTACCAGCAGCCGCTGCCCAGTGCTGACGTCAAATCACTGGCTGCACTGGAGACATTAACCAAGGAGACGTTGACCAAAACCGGTGCTGAGATGTTCGGATCCTCACGGTGCGCAGGATGGCTCGTCATTTGGTGCCGGCTTAACCCAACGTGCCGGCAGCCAGCAGGGCCCACTTGGGGTCCCGACACAGGGGTATCCCCTGCCCATGACGAGGAGTAGGGCCTGGGAGCCATGGCCCTGCGTCAGGTCTGATCAGGACCTGACCTATTGGTGTCCATTCGGTCAGCTGATGGTCTCCCATCCGATTCTCTCACGCAGGAGGAGAGCGTGTGGGCACAGCTCAGGCCCCTCCAGCCCTCCCCCCTCTTTATGCGCACAAAGACGCCCCTTCAAGGTCTGATGTGCACACTCCATAATAGCCTGGCCGGTGCTGCTGCCGGGAATGCTGAAGATATGCTTAATGCCCCAAGCTGTGCACCAGCGTCCAAAACATGCACTTCTATATCCTGGGTCATTGTCAGTCTTTAACTCATGAGGTACACCCATGACAGCGATGGCCATGCACAACGCTTTTATGTAATGCATGGCGGTCTGTCCAGATTGTGCCACAGCCCAGAGAAAACCACTGCATGTGTCAGTTGTGACATGCAAGTGACGGAAACACCCAAACTCTGGGAAGTCTGTGACATCCAGCTGCCAAACCTCATTTGGTCTCAAACCTCTGGGGTTCACCCCTGCAGGAAACAGGTTAGCCATAACTCCCGCTCCTCCTTGGCCAATTCAGAAAACTTTCTAAGAGCACCAAGGGCGGGTAGCAGCTTCTGCGCCTCTTTGTCCCCTGCACAAGCTCACAGAGCTCCATGCTGGCTTTCTCTAATGCTGACCGACTCACACAGTGAGAAGCTTCATCAGCCAGACCTCTCCGCATCATCCACTTAATAAGCAGATCGAGGTCCTCATCACACACTCTGTGCCATCTCTTGTCAGCATGTCCTGTCCCATCCCTGGCTCTCCAGCAGGACTGTAATGCTGGGGTGAGCAACACTGGGCACTGTCAGTGTGTTTTTCTTGCAAGCATCTTCCAGGGAAACACGTGCAGGCGTTCCCCACTCCTGGCCATATCTCTGCAGTGCTGGGTCCTGTGTGAGCAGAGCTCTCTGCCCCAGAAGCCAAGTCACTGCTGTGCAGAGCTCAGCCTCGGGCTGAATGTGCTCCTGAGTTTGTCCCAGTGCAAGGACAACCTTCTCATTGCCCTTTAGGAGCACCTCTGGTGCTGATGGGTGCTCTGCTCTCAGCAGCCACTGGATTCACGGCTCCAGGCGCGTGTGTGCTTTGTCACCTTGAGCTGTTTGCTCTGATCGCATCTCACCCTGGGGAGCCGGGATTTCCCTTTGGTCTCGGTGTCACTTCGAGACCAGTAGCAACACTAGGGGTCAGAGGAGAGCTGCTGAATGTGTGAGCACAGCTGCTAATTGAGAAGGAGGTCGCACTCGTGTGACTTCGAAACCCGAATTAATGAGCTTACCTTCACCCTCCTGACTAATGCAGACCTCATGCAGCCCTGGGCCTGCCCTTCTCCAGCCTCCTGCCTTGTTTTGCCTACTCATAGAAAAAGATTTAGCACAGCTCAGAGCCCCAGGCGGCGCTTGGAATGCCAGCAGGAAAGAGCTGGCAAAGCTCAGGACTGCAGCAGTGGGGCTGCTGGACCTCAGTGTTCTGAACACTCTGATGTGGAAGTGATTGGCAGATGCTGTGGCCGGAGGGATGAGGTGCCTGCAGGGCGTCCCTTGGAAGAAGGTTTGGTGAGGATGGATCCCCTGAGCCAGCATCGGGCACAGGGTGCTGGGTGCAAATGCCAGTGCTGCCCTCTGTCATCCTTTTGGTTTTAAAAGGAGTACAGCTCCGTTTACAACGTTGCCAACCACAGGCTGGCTGGCAGCTTGAAGGAACTGCCATGAAATAGGTCTAATGAACCATTCCTGGCAGAGCTTCAGGATGGAGAAAGTGCAGTTTGTCCTCAGCTGAGCTGGGGTCCAATGAGCTGAGTTTCCTGGCTCAGAGCAGAGGCCGTGAGCATCACGTCTCACAGTCTGTGTCACCTGGGCAGAGCCGTTAGGCAGGGGCTGCTAGTGGGGAGATGCCAAGGTTTTCCATGAAGATGATTGCTCAGATATGCCTGAGTTCAGATGGAGGGGCCCATTGCCCTACCAGGAAGTGGAAGATGCTTGGGGGTGAGGCAGCTCGTGCTTTCCCATGCCTGTAGGACCTCACAGTGCTGTGCCTTTCCACATACCTACCCCACCTTCTTTCTTTCCCATGCAGGGGGCATCATTAATCCAGTGGGTGGCACCAAGAATGCCCGGACAGCCCCACTGCAGTGCGTCTCTGTGGCAGAAGGACACACCAAGCCTGTGCTCTGCCTGGATGCCACCGATGAACTGCTTTTCACTGCCTAAAAAGGTATATGTTGGACAGAACAGGTGTGGGGGCTGCTGGCTTTTTATGCGCTATTCGCATAGATCTCCCCAGGCTGGCGTGGGGAATTGGGGTGCATGGCAGGGATGGTTCCTTCTGGGCTGCTTTCCTGTCCCTGCCTTCTGATGTCCAGGTGCTGGAGCAGGCTGGCTCCATTGCCCTGGAGAGGAGCTGTGGGTGGTGGGAGGCAGCTCTTGGGAAGGAGTCGGTGCCTCCACGCCACGGAGGAACTCCCCAGCCCAACTCTCTCAGGCACGTTCTTCTTCCTACAGTCCAGAGCTGTAAGATGTGGAACTTGGTGACGGGTCAGGAAATTGCTTCCCTCAAGGGTCACCCAAATAATGTCGTTTCCATCAAGTACTGCAGCCACACGGGGTTGGTGTTCACCGTGTCCACGTTGTACATCAAAGTGTGGAACATCCGGGACTCAGCACGCTGCATCCGCACCCTGACGTATGTAGTGGGAAGAGTGGCTGTGGGGGACTGTGGGCAGCTCTGGCTTTGCAGAAGATGGTGTGAGGAACTCCTGGGGTCCCACAGGATGGAAACAGAGCCCAGCTGTTTTAGGATCAGTGCCTACAGCTGTAGGAAACAGGGAGGCTTAGGGAGATCTTGGAATGGAATCTGTGGGGACCCTCTGCAGCAAAGGCTCAAAGGAAAGGACCTGGAAGAGCTTTTCAGCCCATCCTGGGGGTGGCCAAGAGCACCAGCAAGAAGGGATGGGGATTTTCTCTTTTGCTTCAACTAATATGCCACAGGAAGACGACCACATTAACCCAGCTGTATTTGTTGTTGTTGTTTATCTACAGCATGAAGCATTTCACTTGGAAAGTCTCTGCTGCCACTCATCGTACAACAGACTTAAAGCACAGCACTTGGCACCTAGCAATGCTGTGAAGGGTTGGAAAGGCAGCGCACCATTGTGCTGAGGGCCAAGAGACGGTTCAGACAACAGAAGCATTTGTCCACATTTCTGACATGAAGGCTGTCGCCTCCCGATCCGGCGACAAATCAAGGCTGCTGTGTGAAAGTACCGTGCCTCCGCACACGGGAACAGACGGGACTCACACACAGCGTGTAACACCGAATGTACCAGCTTAATGCCACGCCACAAACCTACCCAATGCCCAACAGGGGGGACCAGTCAATGCTGCTCATCAGCCATCAACCCCGTATGCTGGAGAAGGCAGACCATGTTGTGGTGCTGGAGCATGACACCATGGCTGAGATGGGGACACCCACCGAACTGAGGACCCGCGGTGGACCCTACAGCCGGCTGCTGCAGCACTGAGGACCACAGGGCAGCTGGAGTGGGATGCGATGGGACATGGGGAGCTGTGGCTGTCTCCGCTCCCCGCTGCAGGATGGGAAGAGTGGGATGCTCTGGGATTTGTATGGAATAAAGTAGAGATGTTTTGTAGAGGAGCAGGTTGGGATGTGGGGTGTGGGCAGCTCAGCCTCAGTGCATGGTTGGTTATGGAAGCTGGGTGTCTGCCCTCAGAATGTGGCTGTGGCAGCACTGTGGGTTATGGGGGGGAAGCACAGCTCAGCCCAATACTGGATGAACTTTCCAGTCATGTCTTCATGCCAAAGCGGTGCAGATAGCACAGGGAGTGCAAAGGGGAGGAGGAGAGCAGCAGTGTGAAATGGAGCAATGGGCAAAGAGTGTGGGGTGGGGGGAGGAGGGATGAGGGGAGGTCCCCTCATCCACCCCAAAACCAAGCACGGCACAGAGCAGAATGCAGGCAGGCTGAGCACTGAACAGCCCAACACTGTATTTCACAAGAAGCAGCACAGGCAAAGCGTAACAGCATAGGAAGCAGAGGGAGATGTGAGAGGTAGAGGGGATGGGGCTGTGTTCATCACTGACCCCAAATGCTCGTGTGGCCAGTTGGCCCCTTGCAGGCTGAAGCACAGCACTCAGACAACCGTCTGGTTACTTCCTGTGTGAAGAAGAAGAGATGGTGTCCCATAGGGCCACGTCCACATCCCAACCCTCAGCTCCCTGCAGAGTCCCAGCCCAGCCCTGGTGCAGCACCACAAGGAGCACAAGGAGCACAGGGACCCCTTCCAACCCCCAGCCCCACACCGCAGCTGTGCTCGAGTTGCTGGTTCCACCTTCCTGGCCTGTAAGGTAGGAAGAGCCATTGTCTCAGCCCAGGTTGTAGGAGGGAGGCAAGGTTCTTTGATATACGTATACCTGGTGTGAGATTAAGAAACAACGGTTCAAACATTGGTCCGACCAGTTTATTACAAGACATTATCAGGGAGATGGGGAAGGGGAGGACGGACGCTATTATGGTGTAGGGTGATGGGGAAGGGAATGCAGTAAAAATATGAAATAGAAGCAAGGAGTCTCCGTAAGGAGCAAGAGGGAGATATTCACCACCATGGATCCATCGAGGTTTGTAGTTCAGTCATTGGTCTTCAGTAGTGGTGGGTCGTCAGGCGTTGTTCTGTTAATGGTGACCACGATGACAATTTCCAATGGTAGCACCAACTTATTTATATGTCCAAAGTGGTCAAGTCAGCTCTCTTTGGAGTGACAGCTCAAATCCAAAGTAGTTGAGTCAGCTCTCCTTGGAATGGAAGCATCTGGCTCTGGGATCTTAGCAGAAATTCCTTTGTTCCCATCTTCTGAGCCTTGCCAGCAGATAAGAGGGAGCAGGGATACCCATCCGCATCCTGTTTTCACAGGGCACGATGGCTTCATTACCCAGTTTTCCCACACCAAGCTGGAGCTATTTAGTCCCGGGCCAGATCTTCCACCCATAAACAGTCCTGAGCACTCTTCTGGAGGCAAACAGCTCTGAGGGAAGGTGCTTTCAAATATTCAAATACCCATAAAGTGATATTGATTGTCACACAGTAGCACCCATTACTTGCCACTTCAATAAATCATTGAGAGTCTTCTCACAAGAAACACCTCAGGAAGTAAGCTTGGAGCCAGAAAACAAGGAAGGACTCTCACAGCCATGAGCCCCAGCCCTGTTCTTGCTGTGGGGCATGGAGCAGCTCCGAACACCAGGAAGGGGAACCCTGGGAGAAAGCAGGGACCCCAATGCTGCCCTGGCACCGGGCAGAGGTGGGGGACAGCGCTGCCCTCATCACTCACTGGGCGTCGCATTGTAGCCTTTCTCCTTCTTCCCTGCAGACAGAGAGATGCATCAGCACAGGTTCACATCACAGCCAGGCTGAGGGCTCCTGAGGGAGCCTCAAATCCCCCACAGCCCCCACTGTCCTCCTACACCCCTCCACTTTTACCTGCATGGCGTCTGTAGATGATGAATCCAACGCCAGCCATGATGGCAATGGCCACAACAGCGACAACCACCCCCACCACATTGGGCACCAGGCTGGACTGTGACCGCTCTGGGGGAAGGCAGGGCTGTCAGCAGGGGAAGGGGCAGCCCAGAGCCCCCCAGCCCCACGTCCCCTCACTCACCCCATGAGTAGAGGCTGGGCCAGGGCAGGCTGGCGTGCTCCATGCAGCACTGGTACTTGTCCCCGTCCCCTGGCAGCGCGTCGATGGTGACTCAGGTGTGGTAGGTGCCGTAGCTGTTGGGCACAATGCCCCCCGAGTGGGTGTCCTGGCCCAGCACCACGCTGTCCTTCACCCAGCTGACGGTGATGGGCTGTGGGTAGAAGCCGTGAGCGTGGCAGGACAAGGTCAGGATGCCGTCGGCCTTCTTCCCCCACACTCACACCTCAGGTTGCTCTGAAGGTGGGCGGCAGTGAGGGCCGGGCTGAGCTCCCCACACTGAGCCCCCGCCCCACCTGCAGCCTCACACCGCAGCCTCCCCCTCACCTGTCCTCCCCAGCTCTGCCTTCCCGTTCTCTACATGTCTCCGCAGCCACTGCACACAGGTTTCCTCCAGGTAATGTTTCCGTCTCTCAGCATAACCAGGTTGTAGTGCACGAAGATTTCGCCATCCACGTACACCACTTCAAAGAACCAGGTCAGTCCGGGGCCGGGATCCGTCATCCCTGTTTCAAAGTACTGCATGGAGTGGAGCTCTGCAGGGTTGGAGCGCGGCGACCCCCCCTTTTTTATTAATTAGCAAGCTACTGCCTATAGAATAACAACGCTACTTATATTAATAACACAACCATTATAACTCAATCAAGGCCTCGACTGACAATACTCTAGAAGTGAAAAAAGAGACAAGTCAAACACAGCATAACAACATTACTGTTAAACCTACTAAAAAGAACAAACACGTTTGCTCTGCAACCTAAGTTTCTGCAACCTGGAAATAAATCCACGAGGGTCCCATTGTGTTCATCTGTAACTAGTTAGGAAAAGTCTTCAATTTCATATACTCTGATATATTGATTTTTAAAATTTGTGCAACAAATGCTTTTAGGATGCTCATAACCATGCCTTTGGGCTAATAATTCATCACTGAACTGTATGAAGTTGCATGTCAAATAGAACCAGTTCTAGAGGACAAATGTGCTGGAGTATCACTAGGAGCATTATTACTTATTGACCCTTGACATTCTTCAATGTATTTATTTTGTATTCCTTATTTTTGGAGATAACAAAGTCCCACATATGGTCAACTATTTCTCGCCATTTGGCTACAGTGAACATCAGTGCCACCTCCTGTTCTCAACAACAGAGAAAAGTGATGTGAGGAAAAGTGATGCAAGTCCCATGGGGCCAATGAGAGTAGAAGAGGGGTGGGGAGGTTGAGGAGGAACTTTGTCCACACAGCAACAGAATAGAGCTCATTGGGGACATCCTGCATTGACATCAGTTGCAAAGTGCTTCTTTAACTTCTTGTATAAAACAAACTATAAATAAACAGACATTAAATGCATTTTGGATTCTTGCTCTTTAAGCTCTCTCCATTTTGCTGAACACGTTCTGAAAACCTGAAGAAGACAACAGGAAGGCACAAGGCACAGGAGGCTCTTTAGATTATAATGGGCCCCAGGGTGCATTTGGTGCTGAGTCCATCAATCTCCAGTGCAGAGAGAAGTTTGCATAAAGTACTTGGCAAGACAAAGTCAGAAGTAACAGTGAAGATTCTTGGAGTATTAATGGGCCCACTGAGGGCCATTACCAAGCAAGCTTCCCAAGGCACTAGTTAGAGCAGATAATTGGAAGCCATGACTCCAGTCAGGCAAAGGCACTGGCATGGTGGCTCTGATGCTAAGAAAATCCTTCTTTGTCTTAAAAAGCAAACAGGACTAGCCCTGATTCCCAGACCCTTGGCATGGAGATCCTGTCTCTCATGTTGGCTCAGGGCACTTCCTGTGGCAGTGAGTTGGAAATCAATATGATGTTAAGTGAAAGACATGGGAAGGGAAGATGCCAGGCTCTGCATGTGTTGCAGAAATACTGTCAAGTTCATAACCCACATGTACCCTGTGTATCATCGCAGGATGTGGGATGTGAGAAGGGCCCCGTCTGAACAAGCAGTCAATCCCAATGTAACTCTGAATCTCTGATCTCTCAGTTCCAGTGCCCTCCTGTGCACACTCCCCCATAGTTTGATGCACTTGATCTTCTGCGGTGCCCAGAAGTGCACCCAGTGCTCCAGGTGAGGCTGCAGCAGTGCAGAGCAGACAGGGACGACCCTTTCCCTCACCCAGATGGCAATAACTTACTTGATGCATTTTATGGGACCATTGGCCTTCCAGTCAGCTGTCATGACTCTTAACTTACTTAGATGCAATTGAAATGAGAGCCCAGAGCATACTAAGGTGTCATCATTGAAAGAACGTAGGTGTTCCATAGCTTTGAAATGCCTTGGACTCCAGAGTATGCCAGAGATGGAGCAGAACAGAAGATTTGCCTCTTCTGTAGTGAGCTCATCCATTTAGTAAGCAGAATAACACTACATGCTACATGGGGACAGTTGCTCTACTCTGCTCTGCTCTGCTTTGCTCTGCTTGCAGGGGAATGGAGCGGGGGGTTGCTCTCATGTCAGTGCAGATAAACTCACTTTCTCTTTAACCCTTTTTCCTCTGTGAACTATTCCACTATTTGTACCCTCAGATACACTTCCACATTCCCTCAACAACACTTCCATATGCCATTAACAATTATGCTTTCTTATACCATAAGAACAGTTTGTCAAACAATACAGTTCTTCAGTTCCCATAAACACCGTTAATACCATATATCTTTCCATTAACAGTTAGTATTCTTCAGTGATAAACACCTTGCCACAGAACCAGCACTGACTGGCCCTCCTCCCTCTCACGCTTCCTCACAGGCAGAACATAGTATTACGTAAATGGGTTGACACTCATTAAATAGGATAATAAAAAAGGCTTTTGAAATTACGTTAAGAATAATATGAAGACTAGTGAGACTGTGGGTCCCTACTAAGTGAGGGAGGTGTTCTGGTAATGGGGGTTGTTGAGAAGGTGGAGATACTGAAGGCCTACTTTGCTTCTGTCTTCAGTGTAAAAGCTCTCCTTCAGGAATCCCAGACCCTGGAGCTTAGTGAGAGGGTATGGGGAATGGAGGACTTGCCTTTAGTCAAGGTAGAGTTGGCCCATGAGCGCCTAGGCCACAACAATATTCAGAAATCCATGTGTGCTGAGGGAGCTGGCAGAGATGACTGCAGAACCACTCTCTATCATCTTTGAGAGGTCTTGGAGAATGGGGGAGGTGCCTGAAGACTGGAGGATAGCCAGTGTCAATCCTGTCTTCAAAAATGTGTATGAAGGAAGATCTGGGTAACTACAGGCCAGAGAGCCTCACCTCTGTCCCTGGAAAGGCGACGGAACAGCTTGTGCTGAATGCCATCTTCAGACAGTTGGAAGAAAAGGAGGTTATCAGGAGTTGTCAGCATGGGTTTACCAAGTGGAGGTCATGTGTGACCAACCTGGTAGCGTTCTATAACACTGTTGCTGGCTGGGTGGATGGGGAGAGAGCGGTAGATGTTGTCTACCTTGATTTCAGCAAGGCTTTTGATACTGTCTCCCACAATATCCTTATAACAAAGATAAGGAAATGTGGGAAAGATGAGTGAACAGTGAGGTGGGTTGAGGACTGTCTGACTGACAGAGCACAGAGGGTGGTCGTTGTCAAAGCAGAGTCCATTTGGAGACCTGTAAGTAGCGGTGTTCCCCAGGTGTTGGTGCTGAGCCTGGTCTTGTTCAGCTTCTTCATAAGTGACCTTGACAAGGGGATAGTGGCAACCCTCAGCAAGTTTGCTGATGATTGGCTGACACGCCTGAAGGCTGTGCTGCCATTCAGCGAGACCTGGACAGGCTGGATAGATGTGCAGCAAGAAACCAGACGAGGTTCAATGAAAGCAAGTGTAGAGTGTTGCACTTAGGAAGGAATAATTGCACACACCAGGACAGTTTGGGGAATGAGCTGCCCTACCTCTCTACTCTGCTCTTGTGAGGCCCCATCTGGAGTACTGTGTCCAGGTGTGGAGCCCTCAGTACAAAAACGATATGGAGATTTTGGAATGGGTCCAGAGGAGGGCCACAAAGATGATCAGGGGGCTGGAGCACCTCCCCTATGAGGACAGGCTGAGGGAGTTGGGTTTGTTCAGCCTGGAGAAGAGAAGGTTGCGGGGTGACCTCATTGCAGCCTTTCAGTACCTGAAGGGAACTTACTCCCAGGAGGGGAGTAAACTCTTCGAAAGGGCTGATAATAGCAGGACTAGGGGAAATGGTTTTAAGTTGAAGGAGGGAAGATTTAGGTTGGATGTTAGGGGAAAGTTCTTTACTAGAAGAGTGGTTAGGTCCTGGAACAGGCTGCCCAGTGAGGTTGTGGATGCCCCGTCCTTGGAGGTGTTCAAGACCAGGTTGGACGGGGCCCTGGGCAACCTGATCTAGTAAAGGCGTTTGTTTGGTGGCCCTGCCAGGCAGGGGGGTTGGAACTACATGATCCTTGTGGTCCCTTCCAACCCGGGTCATTCTGTGATTCTGTGAGAGGAGCTCTGTAGAGAGGGACCTGGGTGTCATGATGTCAGTGTGTGGAAATATGAGTAGGGGAACTGAACAGAAACTGGAGCATAGGAAGTTCTGCACGAATTTGTGCAAGAACTTCTTTATGGTAAGGGTGATGGAGCACTGGAACAGGCTACCCGAGGGGGTTGTGTTGTATCCTTCACTGGAGATATTCAAGACCTGTCTGGACGCCCACCTGTGTGCCTACCTGGTGTTCCCCAGGGGTCTGTGCTGGGGCCTGTCCTCTTCAATATTTTTATTGATGACCTGAATGAGGGCACTGAGTGCATCCTATGTAGGTTTGCAAACTACAACAGATTAGCTGGGAGTGTAGATCTGCCTGAAGTTACCAAGGCCCTACTGAGGGATCTGGACAGGCTGGAGAGCTGGGCTGAAGCCAATGGGATGAGGTTCACCAAGACCAAATGCCAAGTCCTGAACTTTGGGACCTGGCATGGACTGCCAAGGGTGGGGGTGGATTCACCGACCCTGGAGGCGTTCAAGGAATGATTGGACGTTGTGTTGACGGACATGGTTTAGTGGGAGCTATTGGTGATAGGTGAACAGCTGGACTGAATGATCTTTTAAATCTTTTCCAACCTTGGTGATTCTATGGTTCTATGATATCCTGTACTTGTATGAGTGCCCTCTTTGAGCAAGCACTCTCTGACAGGCCTCACCACATGTCAGGAATTAGTCACTGACCACCTGAAATCTGTTGTTAAATTCAACATATTCCAAAGCACAGTCATGATGCTGTTGACTTTCAGGAACTGTTGGCCATGATGATGCAGGGAAGTCTCAGGGGAGACAAGTGGGAAGGATAAAAATGACATCCTCTACTGCTCAGCTGGGTTGGGCTCCTAAAACACAGGGAGCTCATAAAAGTGGGCAGAGATGTAGAGAGACAGCTGTGCCCAGGAGCAGCTCTTGTGCACAGCACAGCCTGCAGGTGACAGAAAGAGAGGAGAGAAATTGGAGTGAGCTTACAAGTTATGTACTGTGCGAGCAGGCTGTGAGCTCTATGAAGGAGCATCGCTCACAAACCACAACACGGTAAGTCTCATGCAGTAGGCAATGCAGCTGCTTTTAATAGAGGGTTAACAAAATATGCGACATTCCATAGCAGATTGGCTGCAGGTAATGCATGTTTCTTTACTGTGGAAAATGCCTTCTGCTCCAGCTGAGGGCTTCTGTGCTGCAGCATAAGAGCTACAGGGTGTGTGTGTGTGGGGGAGCTGCATGTCCCAGCACGGCTGCAGGCTGTGCAGCCGGGGCTGCAGGCGGGTGCCCAGGGCTGTCCTGCAGAGCAGGGTCCCTGCTGTGCCCCAGGGGCTGTGTGCCGGGTATGGGACTCTGCCGCCTGCCAGGCTCAGCACTCAGCCTGCCCGGGGAGCTGCCCAGGGCGCTGCGGGGAAACGTGTGGGGGGAAGGAGCCCCCCGGCAGGGCTTGTGCTGCCACAGCTGCTGCTTGGGGCAGGGGATCACAGCTCCACTGCACAACTGAATGTTTCTGAGGGTGCTTTGCTTGAGGATAGCCACGGCAGGGGGTTTCCTTTTCGTGTTCTGAGGCAAAGAGGTTTGGAGTCAGAAATCTAAAAGGGGCAATAGGAGTTCTGAGAATTTTTCGTCAATCAATTGCTTGTTTTGTGAACAGTCACACATTATTTGCTTTCAGTCTCCCCTTTCTCGAAGGATGGAATTATCATCATTTTCTGTAGGCATGAATAATTCACTTATCCTACAAACAGGCAGCATTTTCTAACTGAAACTGAATGCCACAGAAGCTGGAGTATGGGGCTCTAAGAGCACATGGGGTAAAGGTATCAGACATGAAACAGATGAAAATATCCAGGGAGAAGGGATAAGAAAATAAGAGGAAGGTTAGAGCTCGATATGCTGCTTCTGCTTAAGGAATGCTGAAATACATGAAATTAAATGCAAGTAATGGTGCTAAATGTACACTGTTGTAGGAGAATGAAAACATTTCATATTATAGCAGGAGGAGTGACTCTGAGAATGGTCTGGACTTGTCATTATCTTCTGCACTC
This sequence comes from Coturnix japonica, assembly GCF_054131305.1. Taxonomy (NCBI): domain Eukaryota; kingdom Metazoa; phylum Chordata; class Aves; order Galliformes; family Phasianidae; genus Coturnix; species Coturnix japonica. The sequence continues at coordinate 627,949 of NC_140687.1, read as the reverse complement.
TGAACAGGACTCAAAGGCAAGGAACAAAAGCAGATGCCCCAGATGCCCAACAGCAGCTCCATCAGCGAGTTCCTCCTGCTGCCTTTGGCAGACACGCGGCAGCTGCAGCTCCTGCACTTCTGGCTCTTCCTGGGCATCTACCTGGCTGCCCTCCTGGGCAACGGCCTCATCAGCACAGCCGTAGCCTGCGACCGCCGCCTGCACACCCCCATGTACTTTTTCCTCCTCAACCTGGCCCTCCTCGACCTGGGCTGCATCTCCACCACTCTCCCCAAAGCCATGGCCAACGCCCTCTGGGACACCAGGGCCATCTCCTACACAGGATGTGCTGCACAGCTCTTTTTCTTTCTCTTCTTCATCTCAGCAGAGTTGTCCCTTCTCACCATCATGTCCTATGACCGCTACGTTGCCATCTGCAAGCCCCTGCACTACAGGACCTTGATGGACAGCAGAGCTTGTGCCACCATGGCAGCAGCTGCCTGGGGCACTGTGCTTCTCTATTCCCTGCTGCACACTGCCAGTACGTTTTCACTGCCTCTCTGCCAAGGCAATGATGTCAACCAGTTTTTCTGTGAAATCCCCCAGATCCTCAAGCTCTCCTGCCCAGAATCAAATCTCAGGGAAGTTGTGCTTCTCTTTTTTAGTGTCATTTTAGCCTTTTGCTGCTTTGTTTTCATAGTGGTGTCCTATGTGCAGATCTTCCTGTCTGTGCTGAGGATGCCCTCTGAGCAGGGACGGCACAAAGCCTTCTCCACGTGCCTCCCTCACCTGGCCGTGGTCTCCCTGTTTCTCAGCACTGGTGCTTTTGCCTACCTGAAGCCCCCGACCATTTCATCCCCACTCCTGGATCTGACAGTGGCACTTCTGTACGCAGTGGTTCCTCCAGCAGTGAACCCCCTCATCTACAGCATGAGGAACAGGGAGATCAAGCACGCTCTCAGGAAGGTGTTGCAATACACACTATTCCAGCTTCCATAAAATGCACAATTTCCTCATAGGATTCCCAGTGATGGTTCTTTATGTTCTATGCATCTTTGGTTGTTTGATTATGTGAGATATAGCAACGTAAAAAAAAAAAAAAAAAAAAAAATTGAACTCATAAATAAAAATGTATTACACTTCTTTCCTACCTAATTTCCATTTTTTCACTCCAAGAGCTCATATAAACATGTATCCAGATTCCCTGAATACGTTTGAAGATACCTAAAATGTTTTCAAAAAAGACATTTGCTTAGGTTTTCTTTCTTCATACTTTGTCTGGATTCGGGGAGGTACAGCCACAGACAGCAGCTCAACGTGCTCTTTTCATTTCTGGTCTCTTTACACCACCACAGTGCTCTCGAGCCCTCTCATTTGTGCAGTCCTGAAGGTCTTGTGTGTCTCACGACTGTCCTGTTGCCTCTACAGCAGCAATCCAGGGCTGCAGTCAGTAGCTGGCAATATGAACGGCTGTGTCAGAGCTGGTCTCCTTGCTGGCACTGCCATAACAAGAGGGCCCCTTTAGAGCAGGTCCAGAGAACTGGAGGGAGGCCTCTTCCAAAGCTGGTGTAAGGAATATACCTGAGGAGCTGCTCCATGAGAGTACCTCGAGATCTTCTGGTGCTCTTCAGTGTGTGACCAGATCAAATTGAATAGTCCCAAGGAGACCCGTAACCGTCTCGGGGCAGTGCTGTGGTTTAAATTTTATGGGTTGAGACAAAGAGAAAAAGAAAAGGATAATAATTATGACAAATGTATTTATACATATATATTTAGCATATTTTCACACATATACAACATATGCAGTTGCAAGCATATATGCACAGATACTAATACATATGCATATCTGTTTGCAAGTCCAGGACTAGTTGCAGGGGTTTTAACAGCTACAGGGTTCACTATAGGAGCTGAAGTGGCTGTCTGGCTGTTGCAGGAGTTGAAGTGACCTCAGAGTTCATTGCCAGAGCTGGAATCACCACAGGACCTGTGACTAAGTTGGAGCAGCCACTGGGCTCATTGGAGGGGCTGGAGCCACTACAGGGCTGTACTTCCTCCCTTGGGAGGAATTTGTTTCATTCTCTTATCACAGTACTTGGAACAGCTACAGGACCTGTAGCAGGAGTGACTGCTGAGCTCATTATGAGGGGTGGAGTGACAGCGGGATCTGTCCAGAGCCTGGAGCAACTGCAGGACATGTAGCAAAACCTTGGAGCTGTTGCAAGGTCTGTGCCAGGAGTTGCAGAGGCTGCAGCACTGTCAGCATTTCCAGCTCTCTGGATCTGGCACACTGCAGTCATGTGTGTTTCTTGGGGGTTTCAGACCATGCCGCTGCTATTGACAGAGAGTTATCTTTATGTGGGATAATTTATAGAAGACATGGACGCAGGTAATGCATGTTTCTTTACTGTGGAAAAAGCCTTCTGCTCCAGCTGAGGGCTTCTGTGCTGCAGCATAGGAGCTACGGGGTGTGTGTGTGGGGGGGAGCTGCATGTCCCAGCACGGCTGCAGGCTGTGCAGCCGGGGCTGCAGGCGGGTGCCCAGGGCTGTCCTGCAGAGCAGGGTCCCTGCTGTGCCCCAGGGGCTGTGTGCCGGGTATGGGACTCTGCCACCTGCCAGGCTCAGCACTCAGCCTGCCTGGGGAGCTGCCCAGGGCGCTGCGGGGAGACGTGTGGGGGGAAGGAGCCCCCCGGCAGGGCTTGTGCTGCCACAGCTGCTGCCTGGGGCAGGGGATCACAGCTCCACTGCACAACTGAATGTTTCTGAGGGTACTTTGCAAGAGGAGAGTCAAGGTAGCAATTTTCTATTTCTTGTTTGGATGGAAGGGGAAAGGACTGGAAGCAGAAATTTAAGAGTCAGTCAAATATAAACACAGCTATGAGACTCCCAGTTCTTCTTCAGTCAATTGCTTGTTATGTGAACTGTCACACGTGAAGTGAATTCATCCACTACTTTCACGAAAAGGAGCCTTTCCAGGGGTGGAACTATTTGAAATTATAAATTTTCTTGACAAGAATAATGCATTTATATTGCAAATAGGCATGTTTCCTGTACAGAAAGTGAAGGGCACAAAGGTTGGGACTGGATTTCAACAGCAGTGAGAATAAAAATATGAGACATGAAACAGATGAAAAAGTCCAGGGAGATGGGATAAGATAAGAAAATGAAAGGAATGTTGAAGCTGCATATACTTCTTCTGCTTATAGAATGGTGGACTTAATAAAGTTAAATTCAATTAGTGTTGCTAAATGAATATTGAAATGAAAACATTTCATATTATAGTAGGAGGAGTGTCTCTGAGAATGATCATGACTTGTCATTATCTTCTGCACTCTGAACAGGACTCAAAGGCAAGGAACAAAAGCAGATGCCCAACAGCAGCTCCATCAGCGAGTTCCTCCTGCTGCCGTTGGCAGACACGCGGCAGCTGCAGCTCCTGCACTTCTGGCTCTTCCTGGGCATCTACCTGGCTGCCCTCCTGGGCAACGGCCTCATCAGCACAGCCGTAGCCTGCGACCGCCGCCTGCACACCCCCATGTACTTCTTCCTCCTCAACCTGGCCCTCCTCGACCTGGGCTGCATCTCCACCACTCTCCCCAAAGCCATGGCCAACGCCCTCTGGGACACCAGGGCCATCTCCTACACAGGATGTGCTGCACAAATCTTTTTCATTTTCTTCTTCATCTCAGCAGAGTTGTCCCTTCTCACCATCATGTGCTATGACCGCTACGTTGCCATCTGCAAGCCCCTGCACTACGGGACCTTGATGGACAGCAGAGCTTGTGCCACCATGGCAGCAGCTGCCTGGGGCACTGGGGTTCTCTATTCCCTGCTGCACACTGCCAGTACGTTTTCACTGCCTCTCTGCCAAGGAAATGTTGTGAACCAGTTTTTCTGTGAAATCCCCCAGATCCTCAAGCTCTCCTGCTCAGAATCAAATCTCAGGGAAGTTGTGTTTCTCTTTTCTGGTTCCAGTTTAGCCTTTGGCTGCTTTTTTTTCATAATTGTGTCCTATGTGCAGATCTTTGTGGCTGTGCTGAGGATGCCCTGTGAGCAGGGACGGCACAAAGCCTTCTCCACGTGCCTCCCTCACCTGGCCGTAGTCTCCCTAGTTGTCAGCACTGGCATTTTTGCCTACCTGAAGCCCCCATCCATTTCCTCCCCACTCCTGGATCTGACAGTGGCACTTCTGTACTCAGTGGTTCCTCCAACACTGAACCCTATTATCTGCAGCATGAGGAACAGGGAGATCAAGCACGCTCTCAGCAAACTGGTGCAATACTCACTATTCCAGCTTCCATAAAGTGCACATCTTCCTCACACAACTCCCAGTGATGGTTCTTTATGTTCCATTATTTTTGTATTTTTGATTTTTTGTATTACTGTAATCTGCAAATAAGTTGCAGTTTATTTCACTACTTCTTTCCTACCTAGTTTCCATTTTCTTACTTCAGGAGCTCAAAGAAACATGGAACCATATTCTGTGAATAGGTTAAGAGATTAATAATAAGCTTTAAAAATAGACTTTTCCTTCGCTCTTCTTTCTTCCTACCTTGTCTGGGTCTGGGGGAGGTACAGCCACGGACAGCAGCACAACGTGACCTTTTCAATCCTGGTCCATTTATACAGCCACAGTACTCTCAAGTCCTCTCTTTTCTGCAGGCCTTGTGTGTCTCACAACAGTCCTGTTGTCTCTACAGCAGCACTTCGGGACAGCAGTCAGTAGCCAGCAATATGAACGGCTGTGTCAGGGCTGGTCTCCTTGCTGGCCCTGTCATGTAGTTATCTAGATCAGTCTGTGTCCATGACAGGGGGAGCAGTAGGCCTGTGGGTCCCATGGCCCCAAACAAATGGGAAGGGAAAAAGGAATGGGGGAGATGGGAGCTGGGCTCAAGGAAACAAACAGAGCAGCAGGAACGACCTAAGGAGGAAAACTTGTTTTACTAACTACTATATATGGAATACCAATAGGAAAAATGACAAAACCAAGACATTCCACCCTCTACTCTACATCACTATATCATGCTTAGAAAACATATCTGAATGCAAATAAACAGTAATTAAAATGCATTACACACACTGTTCTTTATACTACCCCGGTGGCGCAATGGTAGGAATGCTGCCTTGCAACACTGGAGGCCCGGGTTCAAATCCCCCCTGTGGCGCAAGTGGCAGAAGTGCCTCTCTTCTACACAGACGCTTGAATCTCGGGGGTTGGACTCGACGATCTCTAAGGTCCCTTCCAACCCGTACGAGACTATGAGACTATGAGACATATTAATACACGGAATTACTGACTGCACTCCCCCAACATCAAATTCCCTTGTGGTACACATTGAACATCCCCATCTCTCTGCATCGCCCACCAAGTGCACCCAGGTCCCTGGACAAAGACAGTTCCACGGACAGGTTTGCCCTTTCCAGAGGCTGGAAGGACCCAAACAGCTTTTCCCAACATGTTCGTTACATGTACAACAGTGACCTTATCTCCCTCTGCAGTATACAGGGGCTGGATTGGCTAGGACCATCACAACTGACAGATCCTCTAGTACTGACCAACCAAGTGGCTTCTGCCAAATGCTTTACCCAGTGCTTCAGTGTTCCACCACCCATTGCTTTCAACATAGTTTTCAACAACCCATTGTATTGATCTCTTTTACCAGTAGCTGGTGCATGGTAGGGGATCTGATAAATCCACACATTGCCATGATCTTTCGCCCAAGTATTTATAAGGGAATTTTTGAAAGGCATCTTGTTATCAGACTGTTCTTTCTGGGGTGCCATGTTGCCACAGTACTTGTTTCTCAAGACCCAATATGGTGTTAAATTAAACAGATTTAGTGGTCAGTAACTAATTCCTGAAATGTGCTGTGACATGAGAGCAACCCCCTGCACCTTTCCCCTGCGAGCAGAGCATAGCAGAGCAGAGACACAGTCCCCATGTATCATGCAGTGTTATTCTGCTTGCCAACAGAAGAGGCCAGTCTTTCTCTATGCTCCTTCTGTGGCATACTCCAGAGTTCAAGGCACTGCAAAGCTATGGCACATCTATGTTCTTGCAATGATGACACCTTAGTATGCTCTGGGCTCTCATTTCAATTGCATCTAAATAAGTCTAGGGTCACACCAGTTGACGGGGAGCTGGCAAATGTTGTCTCATTGTAAGGAAGAGCAAGAAAGATGACAGGGGCAATTATAGACTTGTCAGTCTCACTCCAGCACCTGCTAAAATTATGGAGAAAGTGATGGTGGGAGTTATGGAAAAACAGCTGAAGGACAATTCTGTCATTGGTTGCAGCCAACGCAAGTTCCCGAGGGGAAGGTCCTGTTTAACTTCAGATCCCCTTATGACACAGTTGTCCATTTAGTTGTACAAGGGAAGCCAGATGATGTTATCCTTGAGGATTACAATAGAGCTTTTGATACTGTTTCTCACAACAACCTTCTGGGCAGAATGTCCTTCATACGGCGAGACAGAAACAGAATGTGGTGGGTGAGTAGTTGGCCAATAGGTCAGGCTCAAAGGATTATAGTCAATGGGTTCCATCAGGCTGGTAGATGATCACTATCAGGGTTCCCTGGGGCTCCATTGTAGGGCCACTTCTCTTCCATGTTTTTGTGGATGACTTGCATGCAGGACTAGAAGATGTTCTGAGCAAGTTTGCTGATGAGCCCAGATGAGGAGGTGCTGTTGCCTCCACTGAGGTTGGAGAGGACTTGCAGAGAGATGTGGACAAGTCAGAGAAGTGGGTACCAGTTGGTACTAAGCACCAAGTGAATAAAGCATAACAAGAACAAGTGCCTGATTGTACACCTGGGTATGGGCAACACTGGACATAAACACTGACTGAATATGGGACATTGAAGAGGAATCTGACTGAGAAGGATTGGGGGTCCTGCTCAACATCAAATTGGAAGTGAGTCAGCAGTGTGCCCAGGCAGCCAGGAAAGCCAACGGTACCCTGGAGTGCATAAAGCAATTTCTTGCCAGCTGGGTAAGGGAAAGGATTGTCCCTCTCTACTCTGCGCTGCTGCAGCTTCATATGGAGCACTGGGTGCACTTCTGGGCAAAGCGGAACATAAAAAACATCAAACTATGGGAGGGTGTGCACAGGAGGGCACTGGAACTGAGACATCTGAAGTTCAGAGTTTCATTGGAACTGATTGCTTGTTCAGACTGGGCCCTTCTCACAACCCACATTCTGCGATGATACACAGGGCCCATATGGGACGTGAACCTCACACCGTCCTTGCACCCATGCAGAGCCTGGTATCTTCTGTTCCCATGTCTTTCATTAAACATCATACAGACCTCCAACCCACTGCCCCAGGAAGGGCCCTGAGCCAACATGAGAGACAGGATCTCCCTGCCAAGGGTCTGGGAATCAGGGCTTGTCCTGTTTGCTTCTTAAGATAAAGGAGGATTTTCTTAGCATCAGAGCCACCATGCCAGTGCCTTTGCCTGACTGGAGTCATGGCTTCCAATTATCTGCTCTAACTACTGCCTTGGGAAGCTTACTTGGTAATGGCCCTCAGTGGGCCTATTAGTACTCCAAGAATCTTCACTGTTACTTCTGACTTTGTCGTGCTGAGTTCTTTGTGCACACTTCTCTCTGCACTGGAGGTTGATGGACTCAGCACCAAATGCGCCCTGGGGCCCATTATTAACTAAAGAGTCTCTTGTGCCTTGTGCCTTCTTGTTGTCTTCTTCAGGTTTTCAGAACGTGTTCAGCAAAATGGAGACAGCTTAAAGAGCAAGAATCCAAAATGCATTTAATGTCTGTTTATTTATAGTTTGTTTTATACAAGAAGTTAAAGAAGCACTTTGCAACTGATGTCAATCCAGGATGTCCCCAGTGAGTTCTATTCTGTTGCTGTGTGGACAAAGTTCCTCCTCAACCAATCCACCCCACTTCTACTCACATTGGCCCCATGGGACTTCACAGAATCACAGAATCACAGAATTGTAGGGTTTGGAAGGGACCTCTAGAGATCATCGAGTCCAACCCCCCTGCCAAAGCAGGCTCCCTACACCATGTCACACAGGTAGGCATCCAGGCGGGTCTTAAATATCTCCAGAGAAGGAGACTCCACCACCTCTCTGGGCAGCCTGTTCCAGTGCTCTGTCACCCTCACTGTAAAGAAGTTCTTCCGCACATTCGTGCGGAACTTCCTATGCTGTACTTTCATCCCATTACCCATAGTCCTATCCCCACGCACTACCGAAAAGAGACCAGCCTCACCACTATGGCTCCCACACCTCAGGTATTTATAAACCTGGATCAAGTCCCCTCTCAGCCTTCTTTTTTCAAGGCTAAACAGACCCAGTTCCCTAAGTCTCTCCTCATAGGGGAGATGCTCCAGACCCTTCACCATCTTAGTGGCCCTCCACTGGACTCTTTCCAAGAGATCCCTGTCTTTTTTGTACTGGGGAGCCCAGAACTGGACATAATATTCCAGATGAGGCCTCACCAGAGCAGAGTAGAGGGGGACGATCACCTCCTTCGAACTGCTGGACACGCTCTTTTTAATACACCCCAGGATGCCATTGGCTTTTTTGGCTACAAGGGCACACTGCTGGCTCATGGTCAATCTGTCGTCCACCAGGACGCCCAGGTCCCTCTCAGCAGAGCTCCTCTCCAGCAGGTCTTCCCCCAGCCTGTACCGGTGCATGCAATTATTTCTACCCAGATGCAAGACTCTACACTTGCTTTTGTTAAACCTCATCCAGTTTCTTACTGCCCAGCTCTCCAGCCTGTCCAAGTCTCGCTGAATGGCAGCACAGCCTTCAGGCGTGTCAGCCAGTCCTCCCAACTTCGTGTCATCAGCAGACTTGCTGAGGGTGGTCACTATCCCCTCATCAAGGTCGTTGATGAAGATGTTGAACAAGACCAGACCCAGTACAGACCCCTGGGGGATGCCGCTAGTTACAGGCCTTCAGCCAGACACCGCACCGCCAACGACAACCCTCTGCACTCTGCCAGTCAGCCAATTCTCGACCCACTTCACCTTCCACTCATCTATCCCATACTTCCTCATTTTTGTTATAAGGATGTCATGGGGGACAGTATCAAAAGCCTTACTGAAATCAAGGTAGACTACATCTACCGCCCTCCCCCCATCCACCCAGCTAGTGACATCTTCATAAAAGGCCACCAGCTTGGTCGAGCACGACCTCCCCTTGGTGAACCCGTTCTGGGTACTCCTGATAACCTCCTTATCACCCAGTTGTCTGGAGATGGCATCCAGCACAAGCTGTTCCATCACCTTCCCTGGGACAGAGGTGAGGCTGACTGGCCTATAGTTACCTGGGTCTTCCTTCTTGCCCTTTTTGAAGACTGGAGTGACATTGGGCGTCCTCCAGTCTTCAGGCACCTCCCCAGTTCTCCATGACCTCTGAAAGATTACAGAGAGCGGCTCAGCAACGACCTCCGCCAGCTCTCTCAGCACCCACGGATGCACCCCATCAGGTCCCATGGATTTATGGACTTTAATGTTTCCTAGGCACTCACGGACCACCTCTTCCCTGACTAAAGGGAAATCTCCCATTCCCCGGACTCTCTCATCAACCTCCAGGGTCCGGGATTCCAGAGGGAGAGCCCTTTCACTAAAGACAGAAGTGAAGAAGGCGTTCGGTATTTCCGCCTTCTCAGCATCCCCTGTTACCAGAGCGCCCCCCTCACTTAGTATGGGGCCCACATTCTCCCTAGCCTTCCTTTTGCTGTTAACGTATTTAAAAAAGCCTTTTTTATTATCTTTTATCTCCTTAGCTAGATTCAACTCCAGGTGGGCTTTGGCCTTCCTGGTCGCATCTCTGCAGTCCCTGACTATATTCTTGTATTGTTCCCAAGTGGTCAGACCCTTCTTCCACATATCATGTACTTTCTTCTTTCCACGGAGCTTGCACATGAGCTCCTTACTCACCAATGGAGGTCTCCTTGCACCTTTTCCCGATTTCTTTGTCACAGGGATGCACAGATCCTGAGCTTGGAAGAAGAGCCATTTAAATGCTAACTAGCTCTCACAGGCCCCCTTGCCTTCTAGCACCCTGGCCCATGGGATAGCCCCAAGTAGGTCATGAAGGAGATCAACGTTGGCTCTCCTAAAGTCCAGGGTAGCAATCCTACTTTTTGCTTTGCTACCTCCACTCAGGATCTCGAACTCCACCATCTCATGGTCACTACATCCCAAGCTGCCCCCAACTTTTACTTCCTTAACAAGTCCTTCCTTATTGGTGAGAATAAGGTCCAGCAACGCCCCACCCCGCGTCGGTTCCTCTACCACCTGCATCAGGAAGTTATCTTCAATGCATTGCAAGAATTGTCTGGACTGCGCATGCCTGGCCATGTTGGTCGTCCAGCAAATATCTGGATAATTGAAATCCCCCATAAGTACCAGTGCCTGGGAGCGTGCCGCTACTTCTAGTTGCTTATGGAAGGCCTCATCAACCTCCTCCTCCTGATCAGGAGGCCTGTAGTACACACCCACATCAGTGTCCCCTTTGCCAGCCTGGCCCTTGATTCTCACCCACAAGCTCTCGACTTCTACATTACTCTCCCCCAGGTGGAGTTCAATACATTCTAGCTGCTCTCTCACATAAAGAGCAACTCCACCACCCCGCCTTGCCAGCCGATCTTTCCTAAAAAGCACATAGCCCTCCATGACAACATTCCAGTCATGCAAGCTGTCCCACCACGTCTCCGTGATCGCAATGAGATCATGGCCACTTGACCGCACACAGAGCTCCAATTCTTCCTGTCTATTCCCCATGCTTCGCGCGTTGGTATACAGGCACTTGAGAGAGGCAGCATCTCCCCACCCCTCTCCATGACTTTTAACTCCATTGTCTGCACCCAGCGAGCTCTGCTTTGAGTCTTGAACTGCCACCTCAGACCCAGCGGCCCTCGTTTTGTCCCCTTCCCCCATCCTACCTAGTTTAAACACCTGTCAATAAGTCCTGACAGTTCCTCGGCTAGAACCCTCTTACCCCTTTGAGACAGGCTGCTTCCGTCTGCAGCTGTCATGCCAGGTGCCGAATAAATTGCCCCATGATCAAAAAAACCAAGACTCCTATGTCTGTACCAACTCTTTAACCATTTGTTTAAGAGGTGGGTTTTTAGGCCCAACTCAGTATCCCTCCCTGCCAGTGAAGGTACAGATGCAATAACCACTTGCACACCTGTTCCTTCGATTACGTCCTTCCTCCTCCAGCCTGTGTCTGTCCCAAACTCTCTCACTTTCCAAACTCTCATCATTACATAAACTACTAACATCCTATTTCAGTTTCACCTCCTTCTCTCCAGGTGTCCAGTGCTAACACTGGGATTTCAGGTTTCCTACATCTCTGCACATGAAGGCTATTCTCACTTCCATTGCCCCCTCCTCCCCACCTCCCCCCTTTTGCTTACAGCAACAGTCTCCGTACCTGGCTCTCTCTCACTCTGAGAGTTCTTGCAAGGGGGGGAAACAATACAGGGGGTTGCTCTCATACCAGCACAGATAAATTCACTTTCTCTTTAACCCTTTTTCCTTTGTACACGATTTTACTATTTGTACCTTCAGTTACACTTTGGCACAACCTCAATTATACTTTTGTATACCAATAGCAATTACACTTTCTTATACCATCAAAGCAGTTTGTCCCATTCCCTTCAAACCCCACATATCAAACAGTACAATTTTTCAGTTTCCACAAACACCCTTAATACCATATAACTTTCCCTTAGCAATCCATATCATTCAATTCCTTGAGCTGTTCCACCCTTATCTTTATGGCCTTATTTCATGTTTTTCTTGATTCCCGATTTCATCTTTATCCCCTAGTTTTAATACAGTATTCTCAAAAAGTGGTACTGTCATCCCGGTTCTCTCTACCCCTGTTATCTTTAAGGCCTCATTTGTTAATTTGAGTCCTTACACCTTATGGGCCAGTGATGAATGAGCTGTCCCAGTATCAACTAAATCCACAACTTCTTCCCCCTCAGGTCCCACTTTTATATTTACCAGGGGCTCCTGGTGGGACCAAAGTTTTGAAAGCCCCAGAAATTGATCTAATTGTTCTGCTACTCTTATAGGATCTTCAATTAAAGATTTCATTTCCTTCTTAAAATTTCTAATTTCTCCACTAGTGAGTGGGGAGTTTACATAGCATATTTGTCCTTGTCCCAGTGGGACCTCCCATAAGGGGTACACCGAGGTGCTGGTACAGCTAGTGTCTGGGAAAGGAGAAATTTTTATGTCCCTTTTACATTGCTTTAATTCTCTCCTGAGCCCAGCATTACACCCCCCCACCCCCTTTTCTGTGAAATGTCCCTTTGTGCTTTACCATTTCCTCTTACTGGGGTAGTGCCTGTCTCCCTTTGTGCTACATTGGGGCTATATGGGGGGGGGAGATTCTCAGGAGGGTCCCATTGATTAGTTCCTTTTTCTAATTCCTCTCCTTCCTGGTCCGGGCCTTTTTCTTTTTACTAATAACAGGCTGATTTCTTGTATCCAACAGGCAGCATATTCTGATTCCTCCTTTGAAAAGAGGTTTTGTTCTTTACATATAAATTCGAGATCTGACAAACCCAACCTTCATCAGATCCGTATTTTGGCCAAATATTGATTTTCCCTGTAGTGGCTCTCTAGGCCATATCTGACACAATATTTAAACATCTTTTCCTTATCCTTTTTCCTGGTTTTGGGATAATTTTAACCCGTCCTCCAACTCATACACTAACCACCAATGATTACATTATTTGATGAGGGTGTTCTTGCTTAGAGTCCCTCCTGGTTCCCCAGCAATATCCCTCCGATATGCCAATATACATCCTAAGAGACTTTCTTAGGTATCTCTTTCCCTTATGTTCGTACACACACGAGGAGGGGGAACAATGGTTCAAAAACAAATTTCGTAAAGTTAACATGTTAAAGCGGAGGTAACACAACCCTACTGTTTCTCTAATCTGGATCATTATCACATTTAAACCGTGGTATTTTCTACAACAAAAGCAACAGGGTCTCGATACTAATTGTGGTTTGCCTTTTGTGGGCTTTTTCCCCCACCCGACTCCATATGCACTTCACTAATATGTGCGTTACAATTGCCACAATACTAACAACAATTAATAAGACAAAAACATCGTAACAAATACAAAAACATCGCAACATATAGAACATAGAGGTGTTCCGCTTCGTCCGTCCCCGGCTGTTTCCCTCGCGGGAGGACAGAACCGCGGGTCGGGACTCCTCACTCGCCCTGCAGCTGTGCTGCGTCTCACTCACAACCACACTCACACAGACTGCACAAGACCGGTCTAGTATCTTTCCCAAGGGGCTATCTTTGGGCACAGTGTTAGGGACCCTTTTACCCTGTTATACGGAGCTCCTATTACCCATCCCTCCGGAGTGCTACTGTGAACTACCCAGCTCACAGGCTCCCACACTCCGATTCTCGGATTTTTGGGCCCAATCCCTCGGGAGCACCCGCTCCGTCTCTGGGATTAAATAGGGGTGTACTGCTGGCACTTCGTCAAGTGCGCAGGGTACCGTACACCAACAGCTCCCACCCGAGAGTCTCGCTTTCAGCACCGCAGCCGCTTCGTCCGTCTCCGGCCGTGCCCCTCGCGGGACAACGGAACCGCGGATTGGGACTCCGCACTCACTTCGCACTAGAAGTGCGTCTCAGCCACACACGCTCAAGAGTCTCAACCCAAGATAAGAATTAAATTCCCTTACCTTGATCCGTGCATGAATTTTCCGGGTCTGCAAGGTTTAACACCTGTGCCTGCCTAGCCCCTTGGCTTTCACAGAGTCCGTCCTTTATGTAACAATCTCGGTTTCCTATCGGCTGTCCTGAGAAGTCACCTCACCACCCAGACTGGACCGCTAAAATCAGCGGAGTGCACTTATCCTGTCCAGTGCAGTGGGGAACACCCCATAAAGCGATAATGAATCCCGGACGAGCCCCCAAATTGTTGGAAATATCCTCAATAATTTTTGGTCAGGACGGTATCTCTGATAAAAGCAGTTTTTATTCGCGATTGCAATGGCGGGCGCCCTGATGGCAGAAGCGCACTTATGGACATGATGTTACAGTTTTTATACCTTTTCTCCCAGATGTTTTCCCCTCCCATCTCCCCTTTGGTTGGGTATTACAATTTTAACCGAGGTTTGCATTTGTTAAATTTGTTAGTTCACTTGCTATCTTGTCAGTCGCCATCCTGCTGTTTCTGTCTCCAAGATGTCTCGGTACTCTTATCGTATTGATATGTTGATTGCCTTCAAAGCTTCTTCCATTCTGTCCTAGAGGCCTTTGTTAAACAAAGAGCCCGGGGAGGGGGTGATTCCAGTCCTTCCCGATATCTCTTCAGGCACATCCTAAGGTATGTCACGACTTGTATATTTTTACAATGCGTACAACAAAACACTAAAACATACATTGTTGCTAGTTTATACAGGCATATTGTTAGTTCTATTTCAGACAGCTGGACAGACAGGAGCTGCAGTCTTTGTACGTAATAACTTCTACCTAATAACTACAAACTGCTTCACTTATATAATGAGACCTTGAAATAAAATATTCTTATCTTATTCTAAATGCAGAAACAACATTTGATTCCCACAACACTGAGAAGGATACATGCTTATGATAGAAGCAAAGCTTTCATTGCACAGTAATAAAATGTAATGGAATACTGGCGGGGAGGTTCAACCTCTACTGCCATCCCACTAACATCTGCCTCTGATGTCATGGGCTGACATAATAAAATAGGAGGCATTACTTTCAGAGCAGCCCTCATAGATGCATCACAATGGGGTCCCATGTTTTACAATAAGATAATAGCAGAATGCACAGTAAAAGCACAAAGTACTGTTATTTTGTTGAAAAAATAATAATTACACGGAGCAAAGAAAAACATGTTAAACAGACCCACAACTACTGGTAATGGACATGTAAGCAATGGAAACAGATATGACTGTTAAAACTTTCGTTTAAGATCTGTCCCAAAACATCTGCTAACGTGATCATAAGAATTTAATCACCCCTGATTAAAAAAAGTTACATTTCCTTCAACAGGATATTTAGCTATTGCTACCAAACAAAGCAAAGAACTTTTTAATTAAAGCTTCACATCCAACAGCTGTAGCAGTATCAAAGACTTTGCTTCTCCCTTTAAGCAGATAGGAAATACGAGCTGTACCGCACAACATTTGAAGTCTTTCTTAATAGCTCAATACTACCACATGCAAAACAAAAGCATGAAACCTGGCAGGACTTTTCAATTCCTGCTGTATTTTTCCCAAGGCACCAGACAATACAGCTGATTTTCATAACCCTTGGAAGAAGCACAACACCTGCAATTCAAGTACAATGCTTTCCACCATTTCCATTAATCAAAAAGACAAACATCTCAAAGCTTCAGGAGAATACTGTATTCCATTGAACCTAAACTGCACTATGCCGAACGTGGTGGAGTTACAGAATACACTGATTTTTAATAAACATTAGTTTTCCTGAGCTCTTCTGGTAAACCAAGCTCAGATTCTGACACTGAAAAGGAAATTCTCATAAAAACTAACCTGGTATTTACTTGTGGGCTGCTAAGATAACACAAAAACATTTCAGATTTGGTGTTGAGGAGACAATTCTATTTAGGCATGAAGAAATTAAGAAGAACAGAGAGTACTTCTGAGGTTATCAGAACAGGACTAGGGAAAGCAGGAGGAACAGAAAAACAAGGACAGGAACTACATGAAGCAGGACTGTGCTAACACATTTCAAGAAAATTACTAAGACAGAACTAGAAACACAGGAAGAGAAGAGAATGTATTTTTATGTAACTGATTACACTACAAAGTTTTGCATGTAGATGAAACAAGATAAATCCATATCTACAGGAATGAGAAGAGTTAACCAAAAGCCTTATCCAACTAAAACAGACCCTGCTGCCCTGAGTCTTCTGTTCACATCCCACTGAATTCAATTCTAAAAAGGCCCTGCTCTACAAACGATGCAATTCTGAATTGCAGACTTGA
Source organism: Coturnix japonica (assembly GCF_054131305.1). NCBI lineage: Eukaryota > Metazoa > Chordata > Aves > Galliformes > Phasianidae > Coturnix > Coturnix japonica. The sequence continues at coordinate 611,953 of NC_140687.1, read as the reverse complement.
ATTCAGTAGTACTACTGGATGGATTTTAAACCTCAGACTGAGTCTTGGGAATACATCCAGAAAAATCTCAACAGTTAACGTTAATCAAAATCAAAGAAGAGATATGGAAAAAATCTTTGAAGAGAACCTGAAGTACAGGAACACACAGTTCATGTTAAGAGATTAGAAGTACTCCTGAAAATAAAGAGGAGGAAGCGTTGCAGCAAATAAAACCAAAGTAACAGAGAAGGAAATGGAAGGACAAAAGTTAAGAGGTAAACAGTGAAATAAATCCCCTGCCGGGAAGAGAACCTTCAGACATCCAGGTGAGAAGATTGTGACAGATGGATTCATTTACTCAAGTAAGACAAATAAAGAGGATGTGCAAAACGAAGACATCACAAAGACAAGGGCAGAAAGCAGAAGATGCAAGTAGACACACAGCAAAGAGCCCATAATTTCTATTGGGGTTTCATGGATTTGTTAACATAACCTTGTCTGAAAAACAGAGACTCTTGGGAAGCAGGCAGGAATACTCTCAGTTTTGCAAGTTACTCAAAACCAGGAAAGTCTGTCTAGAAAAAGACTGGACACTTCTGAAACCAGAAAATAATGCAACACAGGTTTTGAATCTATGTCTGTTCAGTTGAGGCAGAATTCAGGCAAGGTGAGACAACAGATCTCAGACTAGAGGACTCCACAGGCAAAGCAGCACAACGGAACAGAAAGCAAACAGTGCAGAAGGACAAGCTGAATCAAATTACTTCTGAGTGCCAACTACATACTACTGGAGACAAAGTACAAGGCCAAAACAGAGTAAAAAACCAATAAACAATTTCAGGATTAAGTATTCTCAACCCTTTGAAATTATGCACAAGCCTTTTCTTTACAGCTGGGAAGCAGAATTTCTGAGAAATTCTGAAGTGTTTAACAGTGGAAACACTTTCCAAAATATTCCTGACTATTCACGTTTTTCCTCTTTGTAAATTTCCTAATTCTACAGTAAGGAAACAGAGTGAAGAAAGGGCTGTCACCCCTGCCACAACTAATGACAACTAAAGAACAAAGGCACAATAGTAAGTAATACATAGATTTCTGAAAACACACAAGCAGCACAGAATAACAGCACTGGGAGGGACTAGGAACAAGTCATTTTGCCCATCCCTCATGTCTTACAGCAATAAAATCCATAACTAGACTAACCCCAATACATGTCTAAGCTGTTACTGATGAAAATTCTGTAGCTTTTCCAACCTATTCTTCCCAAGCTCTACAAGCTTTACTACTCAAAGGCAGTAACTAACACGAATCTTCCTAACTGATACAACCACTAGTTCATAGCCTGTTTGCCATATAACAAGTTTACAATTCATCTTTACAGCAACCCTTCATATAGTCACATACAACAAAGCAATTAACTCCTTTGTCTTAAGCTTCAAGCTACTCAATATGTTTCACTAGCACAGTCAGTCATTAAGAATTCATTTTACTTAGGTCCCGTGCAGTTTTTTTTGTTTCTCTTTGCTTGTTTCCTAAAACTGTTGTGCAGACAGTGATCACTGACCCTGCGCAAGAAAAACCACAAATACACTCCTCTGTATTTGTCCCAACCAAAGAGTATCCTGTTGAGAAAGTCTGTTCAAGATCAGTTTTCAACCACATCAAAGGACATACTCTTCCTCATTCAACCTCAGCAGCTTCAAGCTTCAGCTTTCAAGCCATGAATGAAGTATTCACTGATACTGTCCTGGAGTCCTTAACCCTCATAGAATAAAAAAATCATTACGGTTGGAAATACCTCTAAGAACAAGTCCAACCATCAACCTATCAGCACCACATTTGCAGCGTTTGAGGCACGGACTCGGATGTGAATGATCCAAATCGTTTATTACAAGTTCTCACATCCCTTATAGACCTTCACAAGTTGTTATTTTCTAACTTTCCCGTCCGCCCTTACAACTTTCCCAACCACCTTTACATGTCAACAAAGCATTCTACAGAACCCTTTTCAACTGTCCATGCAGGCACGTATCCAATCAGAGCTGTGAGACCCTTCTTCTCCTTGCAGAGGTGTCCTTGGTTCTCATGCTGTTTATCTTGCTCCACAGCTGCTGCTCTGAACAGCTTTTCTTGTATTCCCACAAGTACCAGTGCAGCCACCGCCCTCAGGCACCCTGGCCATCCCTTACTCACTTCCTTGGCAATTTGCAGCTCAGGAGTTTGGCAGATGACTTTTTTCCTGGCAGTCCTTAAGGTTCAAAGTCCAGCTGTAATCTCATATCCCAAATATGTCACTTGCTGTTGAGTTATTTGTGCTTTCTGTAAACCAAGAAACTCAGCAAACTCTCAGTCTATTGTACACAGTCCTTTTGTTGCTGTGGCAGCCACGTGCTGCAGTAAAGTTCCACCCTAGGATGGAGGATCCCAGATCTCAGGCTCATGAGTTGACCATCATTCAGCTGTTCTCACAACCCTGGGTAACACTGTCCAGGTTAACTGAGACTCTTCTCCCCATATCAGGGCTTTCCTATTCAAAGGCAAATAACCTTGGGCTTCCTTTGGCCAAACCAGGCAGAAGAGACATCCCTCAAATCCAGAAGGTAAACTCCATCTTTTTGTTCCTTAACTTGGTTAATAAAGTGCACGGATTTGCCACCACTGAGTGTATCCATTCAACTATTCTAGTACTTGCCCTCAAGTCTTGTACCAAACTACAGCACTTGCTATCAAAATTGGAATCCAAACTCCAAAAAGTTACCTATTATTTCTTTTATCCTCCTACAGTCCCATACCCTCAAAGGGCACCGCTTTACCCTGACTAGGCAAGCTCTTGCTTTTAACTTCTATTTAGGGCTTCATTTTTGGCCCTGATGCCCACACCACTAAGTGTATCATATTTGAGATTGCTGTAACTCCTGGGGGTACAACATTGTTTTGCCCAGTTTGTGTTAAAGCCAGAGTTACAGTTTTTAATCAGTCAATATCGTTGCACTCTTAGCTCCAGTTTTATTCAATTTCTTGCCAGAGTAACCCGGCAGGTACAAGAATTTCTGTATTCCTGCTTGTTTTCTTAGCTTATGTTTAATTAATCCAAAAAAGGAAACCTTTTCCCGTTGGGCAGTAGCATCTACTACTGTTACAAAACCATCTATGGGTAGTAAGAAGCACCCATATCCACCAGAAAACGAACCTCAATATCCTACTTTCCTAAATGCAATTTCCCATTGCAGTTTGCACACTGCTTTCCTTCCAGTGAGGTCACTCCCAAGTACACTGCCCGGTGCAACTCAAGGGTAGGTATGGCCAGCCATACGGACCACAAACCCACACAGAACCGCAAGGTATCGCTGCACAGAAGACTTATTAGGACCCTTAGACAAGGATCTGGGGAAAGTCGTATTCTTACAGCAGCTTCTGGGTAAAGCTCCTAGCCACAGCTCGGTTCCATTGCAAGAGTTCTGTTCAACACACAATGTCCTCTGGTGCTGTACCGGAGATTGCCTCTTGCTGGGACATACTCGTGGGGGAGAGGAGTGAAAGGAACGCCAGGACAGCAAGGGAGGGATGCCTGATGACAAGGGTGTGCGAATGTCCCCACCGAAGGAAGCAAAGAGAGCCGGCAGAAAGCGATGCTTCATTAGCGTAACAAAACACAGCCCCCATTCCTCCCTCCCTCCTCCCCCGCACCCCTTCCCATCGCCATCCCCCGGGGGCAGATGTGCCATGAAAACGAGCTCTGGGCGTGATCGTTGTGGGAATTCCTGCCTTCCTGAGCCTGTGCGGAAGAGGCGAGAGCCTGGCTGGAAGCCATCCGGGCAGCACCGCGGGGGCAGGAGGTGCACCAAGGCCGTCCTGCGGCCAGCTCCGGGCTGAGGGCACTCGGCGTCCTCTGCTCTACGCGACTCCGAGGAGCCCGGCTACCTGCACCAGAGCTGGGAGCAGCCTGCTCCGCACCCAAGGTAGGTGCCCTTCGTGGCTCGTGCAGAGGAGCGCACGCTTCCTGCCCCCTGCCAGCAGCACCGGGAGAGGAGCGGGGAGCGGCCCCGGACGGGGCGGAACCCGCACTGCCGTACCCCAGGCGGGACCCTGGTCCCGGCTCCAGCTCCCGCTCAGCGCAGCAGGTTTGCTGGCCCAGACGGGCTGCAACCAGGGCGGCAGTTCATGCAGCCCGGGCTGGGCTCCGAGGGGCACGGGAACGGGCTGGGAGCTGGGACAGTGAGGAAGGGAGCAGAGGAGGTCAGCGTGCTCTGCTGCCCGGTTGGATCTCTGTAACACAGCGCAGCTGGGGCTGCAGTTCTTCCTCTGGGCCACGGGAGACACGAGACGGCCTCGCTCTGCAGCTGTGCACGAGTGGATTGACGGAAGCTTTAAACCCCCCGATGCCTCCTTTGGAGTGTCTTAATGTGAAGCCTCCAAGTGGAAATTTGCACTCGCCCTGCTCCTCCTCCCCGGCAGCCCCCAGCTTCTCTTCGGGGACCCTGCGGGCAACACGTGCCTCTGGCGACCCTTGAAATGGCGTTACCTTTTGTTTGCTGAGCGCTTGCCTGATGGCTCAGCTGGGGTTGTGCAAAGCCCTGGCAAGGCTTTTGTTCAGTCTGTCCCGGCAGCTGCAGATGCCTTGAGCACACAGCTGCGGGCCCTGAGCACGTTCAGCATCTGCAGCAGCTCCGGCACTGGGCTCTGGAACAGACGATGAGAAGCTGGCAGCCTGTGGGCTGACTGGAGCACGCGTTGAGAACACGGCCGAGCAGCAGCAGGTCAGTAAAGCACAGCCCAGGTGCCTTCTGCAAAGGGCACGCGGTGCTGAGAGCGTCCCCTGGCAGTGAGCGCAGTCTGCGTGCTCGGCTGAACAGGGAGGGAGGAATGAATTTATTGATATCATGCAGGTGTCCTGGAGTGCTCTAACAACTGCTTAACAAGGCTGTTGTAACCACGTGGTTGTTTATTGCCTTAATTGTTCTGTTTAGCACTGCTGCTATTCGATAAGTTGCCTTCACGGTTCAGTTAAAATTCCCAGCACAGCATCGGCTGGTGGTGGCTGTGACCGTCACAGGCTGGTTTGGCTGCAGTGCTGTCACATACTCTCTCTTCTCAGGAGATGGAAAAATAATCTCCATGTGGTTGGATGTTTTGTTGATTTATTGTTGTGTTTAAGTAAGCCATCCTATTTATTTGAGAAGTGTGAACCATCCAGTTGACTCCTCGCCGTTTTGCACTTCCTTACCCGAGGAATGTGAGCCATCACCACTTTTAGGTAACATCAGCAGTAGGTGGTTTTGAGAACTACATCAGTCACCTTTACAGAGTACTTTTCCCAACCCTTTTCTGAGGGCTTGCTTGATTTCAGCAAGCCCAGGGCTACTTCCACTCCTGAGAGGATGTACGGACATCTGCCAGAGGATTTAATCCATTTGCCACCAGGTGTTCCCTCATGGATCTGTGGAGGTGGTGCTCCAGCAGGCTTGCTGTGTTTGAGTGTTGGGGGCTGCATTCACGGTGTTCTTCCATGAACCAGGTGCTTTTCTGCACCTCCTGCTGGATGGTTCAGTGGCCATACCATTTTCTAACAGTATTTCTGTTAGGGCAGGCAATAAGCCGTCATTCTGCTGCCTCTGTTTGCCTTAACTGTGTAGAGGCAGTGCCTTTAATTAGTGCTATGGGTGCAGTTTTGCATCTGTTTGGAGCCAAACCCTACAGGTGGAGGATGTGTGGCCTAAAGGATTGTAAGCGACTCGGGGAGGTCTTCGTTTATTGTGTGAATAAGCATTACCTGCACAACTTGCACCACGTAGTGCAGCAGAAATATTGTGGAATATCAGTCGCTTTTGATTCTGGGAGGACCGGTGCAGTTCTCCTTTGCTTCATATGTCACTTCCAAACCCGACACGATGCTGATAACACCTTTCCCATTTTGCATCCTATTACTGCCCCAGTGACCTCTGCTTTCCGCTCAACTACAGCAGTTGCCACGAGAACATTCACAGAAGAATTTGGGACGTGCTTCATGTCTCTTGTCATCGGTTTGTTTCCCTTCTTGCCATCCTGCAGACTTTGCCCATTGGTCACAAGTGGATCCAAACACAGCATACACTCCTAAGGGAGAAGCAGGACTATATTTGTTGATATAATAGGGATATGCTGTAGTGATTTAACAGTGACACAGCAGGATCGGAGGTGGCTGGATACACTTGGTTATTTACTGCATGGAGGGTAGGGTTACGCACACACCTACAGGAGGCCCTCCCATTGAGTCACGAGGCTCAGAGTAGTTCCCCTTTTTTTCTCATGTCTTCAGACCACAGAGGTAAGGAGCTAGGATGTGGCTGGATCCTCTCCTAGTCCCAAGCTTGGTCAAGGCTTTGTGTGGAAGGAATCATACGTGCACAGTCCCTCTAAGACAGAACCTTAGAGAGTACATGAAAGCTCCAAAGTAACCACGGGTGTCTTACAGAAGATCTGTATTGAGAAGGAGTCTTGATGTCAAGCTGCAAGGGATCTCTGTGCAGGTGTGAGCTGCAGAAACAGCCCTGCTCGAGGGCAGGTCCTGTGGTGCAGCCCGCTGCTGTGCAGCAGAGCTGGAGGGGCACTTGGGCTGCTCCCTCTTTTGGGGTAAGATGACTGCCTCCTTGCCGTGCTTTGTCTTACGTCCCCTCTCAGTCTCAGCTGTTGAACTAAGTGTCAGCTACCAGTTGTTTCAGCCTCCCAGTCTGAGACAGCTTTGTGACGGTTCATCTCTTTGAGCCAGACTGTTTCCTGTGCTGCAGCTCATTGTCTTCCTCTGCAAGGCCGGGCAGTGCCCTGCAGAAGGGCTGAGCTGGAACTGGGACTGCTGCATTCCCTCACAGCTCCCCTGCCATTTCTCTTCTCTCTGCAGGCTCCAGTTCAACTTCTGCCTTCCAGCCGTGATCATCCCAGCCTGCAGGAGAGCAGCAAATGGCCGCAGCACATCCAGTTGAGGTAGGGGTTGGGGAAGCAGGCAGGAGAGGCCAAGGGGCCAGGGATGTGAATGCAGGGGAAGAGGGAGGTGCCCTCAGCCAGCGTGTGTGTGCTGGGGACAGAAAAGCAGCTGGGGTGTGAGGTTCTGTCCTGTGCGAGCTGCTTGCCTGGGCCTTGGCTGTTCCCAGCAAGGAGCCTCTTTGCTTGCAGGAGCCCGTGAGCTTTGAGGAGGTGGCCGTATATTTCAGCAGGGAGGAGTGGGCGCTGCTGGACCCTGTGCAACGAGAGCTCTACCGGGACGTGATGTTGGAGACATACCAGTGTGTGGCCTCGCTGGGTGAGAGCTTGTCTGCCTTTCCTCCTCGTTAGGGCACCTTTGGCTGTGCAGAATGAGCCTCTGCAAGCCGGGCCTTGAATAAACACCATGCAGCTACATATTGACTCACACCACAGTGCCAGCAAGAAAGGAGATACTGAAAAGCATGAGTTTCAGAAGGGATTAGTATGCACGGCACTCTGATCAAAGCCGCAGAGTCAGTGCTAGCAAGCAGGCATCAGCCAGGAGGGAGAAAACCAGCCCTTGTGTTGTGTGTTGCTTGGTGCCACCAGCTCCAGCTCACAGATGAATCCCTGGTTACTGCTATGGAATTGAGGATTTTCCATGCAATTGCCATCAACATTTTGATGCCTTGACCACTGGTAGACTGTAAGAAAACAAATAAGCTGTTGTAAAGTTAATTTGAAAGAAAAAATATCCCTTCACAATGTTCAGAGATGTCAAAACATTCTTTGCTCCAAGGGAAGCTGTAGGCACAGTGTCATTTAGACCTAAATGGTGGTTTCTCCTTGGGGAGGGGCACAGAGTGGAACTGTTGAACAGGCACTGTGCCAGCATGAGGGAAATGCTCTCTTGTTCCCTGTTTCTCTCCCTGAAGCTCCACTTCCAGCCCCCAAGCCCATGCTGATCTCCCTGCTTGAACGAGGGGAAGACCCCTGGATCCCAGATGTGCGTAGCCCTGAGGCCATGCCAGGAGACCTCAGCCCAGGTGAGGTGGTGGAGGGAAGGGGAATGTTGGGACTGTAAGAGCCTTCTCTGCCTGTGTTTTATTTTGGGCACCGTGTGCTATTGCTGCATTTCCTCTGTCATCCAGCAGCTGATGGGATCAAAAATACAAAGGAGGTTCCGCAGAGAAATTGTGTAGCGGAAATGCAGCAGAATCGCATCTCTGTGGAAGAAATCAGAAGGGATGTCCAGGAAGTCCTGCAGCAAGGTCAGGGTGAGCACATCAAGAAGCCCCTGGGAAAGCGTCTGGGAATGACACTGAGGAACCCAGTGGACTCCAACATAGGTCCAAAGCAGCCTGAGGAAACCAGGAGCAAGGATGTGTGCCAGATGAAAAAGCAGAATCCATGCACTGAGTGTGAGAAAAGCTTTAAACTGGATTCCAGCATCACTAGCCACCAGTGCACGCACTCAGCAAAGAGGCATTACGAGTTCTGTGATTCTGCAGAGAGCATGAAATGGAGACTCCACCCCACTGGCCAGCAGTGCATGTACACAGGAGAGAGAGCCTTTGAGTGCTCTGACTGTGGAAAGACTTTTACGGACAGTGGGAGCCTCACTTCCCACCAGTGTATCCACAGAAGAGAGAGACTGTACAAGTGCCTTGAGTGTGGGAAGAGCTTGAAAGGTAGTTCTAAACTCAAAATACACCAACGTGTCCACACAGGAGAGCGACCGTATAAGTGCCTTGTGTGTGGGAAGAGCTTTAAGGATAGTTCTAAACTCAAAATACACCAACGTGTCCACACAGGAGAGCGACCGTATAAGTGCCTTGAGTGTGGGAAGAGCTTTAAGGATAGTTCTACACTCAAAATACACCAACGTGTCCACACAGGAGAGCGACCGTATAAGTGCCTTGTGTGTGGGAAGAGCTTTAAGGATAGTTCTACACTCAAAATACACCAACGTTTCCACACAGGAGAGCGACCGTATAAGTGCCTTGAGTGTGGGAAGAGCTTCAAAAACAGTTCCAGCCTCACCATCCACCATCACATTCACACAGGAGAGAGACCATATAAGTGCTCTGAGTGTGGGAAGAGCTTCAAATGGAGAACCCACCTCACCATCCACCAGCGTGTCCACACAGGAGAGAGACCATATAAGTGCTCTGAGTGTGGGAAGAGCTTCATAAGCAGTTCTGATTTGAAGCACCACCAGCGCATCCACACAGGAGAGAAACCCAATAAGTGTCCTGAGTGTGGGAAGAGCTTCAAAAGGCGTGCTGAATTGAAGATGCACCAGCGTGTCCACACAGGAGAGAGAACATATAAGTGCTCTGAGTGTGAGAAGAGCTTCATAAGGAGTTCTGATTTGAAGGTGCACCAACGTGTCCACACAGGAGAGAGACCATATAAGTGCTCTGAGTATGAGAAGAGCTTCATAAACAGTTCTAATTTGAAGCTCCACCAGAGCATCCACACAGGAGAGAGACCCTGCAAGTGCTCTGAGTGTGGGAAGAAATTCAAAAGCAGCTCTGATTTGAAGGTGCACCAGCGTGTCCACACAGGAGAGAGACCATATAAGTGCTCTGAGTGTGAGAAGAGCTTCATAAGCAGTTCTGATTTGAAGCGCCACCAGCGCATCCATACAGGAGAGAGACCATATAAGTGCTCTGAGTGTGAGAAGAGCTTCATAAGCAGTTCTGATTTGAAGCGCCACCAGCGCATCCACACAGGAGAGAGACCATATAAATGTCCTGAGTGTGGGAAGAGCTTCAAAAGGCGTGCTGAATTGAAGATGCACCAGCGTGTCCACACAGGAGAGAGACCATATAAGTGCTCTGAGTGTGGGAAGAGCTTCATAATCAGCTCTGAACTGAAGATGCACCAGCGTGTCCACACAGGAGAGAGACCATATAAGTGCTCTGAGTGTGAGAAGAGCTTCATAAGCAGTTCTGATTTGAAGCACCACCAGCGCATCCATACAGGAGAGAGACCATATAAGTGCTCTGAGTGTGAGAAGAGCTTCATAAGCAGTTCTGAATTGAAGATGCACCAGTGCATGCACACAGGAGAGCGACCCTATAAGTGTCCTGAGTGTGGGATGAGCTTTAAAAGGCGTTCTGAGCTGACACTGCATCAGAGCATCCATCAGGAAAAAGAGACCCTGTGAGTGTCCTGAGTGTGGTAAGAGCTTCAAAGGGAGTTCTGAATTGAAGCTGCACCAGCATATGCACACAGGAGAGAGACCATAGCTTCTGTCAGACATTTTAGAACATTTTGGCCAGGCCTGCATGCAGGGAGATGCCTGGGAACTTGTCTTTTCTCTCCCTCAGAGAATCCCATCTGCTGTGTTACCAGAATGTCTGCACCAGTGAGCTGAAATGGCAGGAAGCCTTGAGTGTGAGAAGGGCTTTGTGCCTAGCAGAGAGCTCCTCACACTCCCAGAAGAACTTCATGCAAAGCTCAGTCCTCATTAAACATTGCAGTCCACAGGACAGGTAGCTACTAGGACTGCATCTCCTGCAGGAAGAGTTTCTCTCAGGGCTGGTGCCTCATTTCTCATGGGAAAACCCCCAGCAGGAGAGACCCTCAAAATGCTGGAGAGCCCAGGGATGAGGGAGACCAATGCTTCTCCCCATGCAGGAAGAGTTTGCAAAGGAGACGGCATCACCGACACCCTCTGCAGAAGGGACTTAACCCAGGAGCTTCAGATGGCCTTTCCTTGCTGCCCAAAGCACTTCTCTCACCATGCCCGCTTTCCACTTCTACTCTTCCCACCAGCTGCTTTTTGATGCTGTTTCCTAGTGGAGAAGTGGTTGTGTAGGGATCTGCTGTGTGTCTGTGTGCATGTGTTGCTCTCAGTCATTTCTGAGCGCACTGATGCATCCCAGAGAAGGGTCAGCAGAGCAGTAACGTGGCTCTTGGAGGTTTTCTGAGAATCTTCTGTAGTGGAAAGAGAAGGGGGTGAATAAAGTAGCTGAGTTGTTCTGGAGCTTTCTTCACTGTAGTCTTGTTTTTGCTCTTAAAATAAATGTCAGCATGTGGAATGAGGAGAGGGAAAGGTGCAAGCAGGGTTTGGTTTTGGTGCCCTCTCCAGCCCACTGCTTGCTTCTGGACAAGGCATTTCCTTTCTTAATAGGGGAGATGCTCCAGGCCCTTCACCATCTTCGTGGCCCTCCGCTGGACTCTCTCCAAGAGATCCCTGTCTTTTTTGTACTGGGGAGCCCAGAACTGGACACAATATTCCAGATGAGGCATTAATAGGGCAGAGTAGAGAGGGACGATCACCTCCTTCGACCTGCTGGACACGCTCTTTTTAATGCACCCCAGGATGTCATTGGCCTTTTTGGCTACAAGGGCACACTGCTGGCTCATGGCCAATCTGTCGTCCACCAGGACGCCCAGGTCCCTCTCAGCAGAGCTCCTCTCCAGCAGGTCTTCCCCTAGCCTGTACCAGTGCATGTAATTATTCCTCCCTAGGTGCAAGACTCTACACTTGCTTTTGTTAAACCTCATCCGGTTTCTTACTGCCCAGCTCTCCAGCCTGTCCAAGTCTCGCTGAATGGCAGCACAGCCTTCAGGCGTGTCAGCCAATCCTCCCAACTTCGTGTCATCAGCAGACTTGCTGAGGGTGGTCACTATCCCCTCATCAAGGTCGTTGATGATGTTTAACAAGACCAGACCCAGTACAGACCCCAGGGGGATGCCGCTAGTTACAGGCCTTCAGCCAGACACCGCACCGCCAACGACAACCCTCTGCACTCTGCCAGTCAGCCAATTCTCGACCCACTTCACCTTCCACTCATCTATCCCATACTTCCTCAGCTTTATAAGGATGTCATGGGGGACAGTATCAAAAGCCTTACTGAAATCAAGGTAGACTACATCTACCGCCCTCCCCCTGTCCACCCAGCTAGTGACATCTTCATAAAAGGCCACCAGCTTGGTCGAGCACGACCTCCCCTTGGTGAACCCATGCTGAGTACTCCTGATAGCCTCCATATCACCCAGTTGTCTGGAGATGGCATCTAGAACAAGCTGTTCCATCACCTTCCCTGGGACAGAGGTGAGGCTGACTTGCCTGTAATTACCCGGGTCTTCCTTCTTGCCCTTTTTGAAGACTGGAGTCTTTTTGCTTTTATAAACAAAGCTCTTCTTGTGGGTTGCTGAGCACTCTGAGGTTCTATGAAGTCAATTGACTACAAACCTCCTGAGTGGCCCTCTGTATCTCATAGGACTGGCACTGCCAGATTTTCTCTTGTATCCTAGGCATAGCCAAAGGCCATGTAAAAGGTGACTGCTTTTTTCATCATGGCTTTATTAAAGCTAACAAATATTGGCACTAATGGATTTCTGTCACTGAATACCAGTGTAGTCTCCTCTGTTTACTGAAGGCTGTGCAAAAGCTCTTGGACAGACCTAAAGCTGAATACTGAACAGCAAAAGATCAGCTATGAGCACAGGTGTAAGAGGTGGTGGAAATCCATATTGTCATTTGGAGCTGCTAGGCATCCACAATGATGCAGGTGGGAATGGCAGCTGGTGAGTAATAAATGCAAAGAAGGACCCAATCAGCGTCTAACAAATACACTGCAGGAAGATAAAGGAAATCCGTTGAGGGTTTGTATCCTTATAGTGCATGAGGAACTACTTGGAAACAGGTTGGGAAAGCAGAGGGGCCAGGAGGTGACCATAGTGGCCTGACGAATGAAAGCAGCCTCAAATAGATTCATCAGACCACCTGCTGTTGGAGCCAGACTCATGCTGAGCCTGCAGTTGCACAAACCCAATGACTTGCAGCATCCAGGCTGTAGGTGCAGGAGAAATACCATGTACCATTGCCTGCTGGTGGGATGTGCATCTGGCTGCTTCCTTGCAGCTTCAGCTCTGCTCTGCAGCTCCCTGTGTCCATGAGGAAAGCATGTCTTTGCTCAGGGGTGCTGTTTGTATGAAGAAGAGCAACTTATGAACTCCTTCTCTTATGTGAGTATAACCTTTCTCCCCTGCAGTCGGAGGGGATTTGCACCAAGAGCCAGTGGAGAGCAGACTTCCTTGTGCACAGCATAGCCAGGACAAAAGAAATTGTGCTACAGACTGTCAGTTCAGACTGTGTGTTTAGGAAAAGTCACTAATTTTGTGTCTTTCCCTCTGGAGTTTAATACAGGGAAAACCCACTCAGCTGCTCTTCCTGCTGGAGTTGCTGGCTTTCCCCATCCGACAAAGTGATCCCTGTGGTCACTGCAGAGGGAGGCAGAAAAGAATGGATGGCACCACAAGCTCATTATAAAAATGTGGGGAACCAGAGTTAATGAATCTTGGATGAGCCCCTGATCAGCCTGGCCCTGGGTGTGGCAATGGAGGGAGCTGGTCCAGGAGGATCTGATTAAAATCTCATAGCAATGACAGTCCCTAGAATGCAGGAGGCTGTGATGTGTCTATCTGTGCTTGCATCTGGTAGGGGCCACTGATGTAGAGCTGGGATCTCTCTGGATTAGATCAGTAGGATTTCTACCAGGACAGATATTATAGGGATTTACATGTTCCCTGACCTGGCAGCTTGCCCTAATGAAACACTGATTATGCAACAGCAATCTAACTTAAGCTCTAGCCAAAAAAAAATCCTCTGTGCTGAGAGATGGTGAGAGTACTCTCTCTGCAATGGCAAGGATTTGAAATTGTGCAGTGCATTAAGTTTGCAGATAATGAAACAGTCAGGCTGTTTATTGTTGGTGCATGAAAAACAAAACTGGAAAAACTACAATTAGTGCCTGCCCTGAGATTCTCCTAGTTGTATGGCCAGATTAATGGATGAAAGTGTTTCCTTTGTGTGTATGGGAGATTAGTTCTGCTTGTCTCTCATTTCATGGCCAGTGGAGCTAATGATAGCTCAAGGTGTCTGATATATAGCAGAATCAGAACTGAACCCCGGTGTCCTGCTGCCACATCCAGGAGCTGTGAACCCTCCTTTGCTGTCCAGCAGACCCCCAGTGCTGGGCATCCCTGAGAGCTGGCTGCGAGGGATGGAGGAGTTGCAGGATTCCTGCGTTTCTTGCTACCAGCTGCCTCTTCCTGAAGGAGAAACAAGTAAACAGTGAGTACAAGCAGCTGAGCGTGGAAAGGGATAGAAGATGGTCTGGGACTTACCACTTTGTCAGTGTGAAAAGGGCTGTTCCCAAGGCAGTATATGTCCCAGAGGCTGGAATGGACTACAGATGGCTGAGATGCTGCATGCAATTGTTTTTCAATCTTTGCTGTGATAACGCTAAAGGCAGGGCAGCTTGATGAATAGACTGCTGAGCTGGCACCTGTGAGCTTTCAGTGGAGTCTGCCTTCATCAGGACATTTTTTTTCCCCTCTTTTGCCCATCTCTGAAGAGGAAATAGTGTCATCTGCACAGTGAAACACCCTGAGACCTACAGCACTAAGAACCTGCTACCAGTACCACCAGGGAGAAAATGTTTGCCAAGCAGCCATCAAGTGCTTTTTCAAAGTTCTGCCACACCACATCCATCTTTCTTCCAGCTGCAGAGACCTCCCACCTTCTCACTCCATGAAGGGGATGGAAGATCCAGCCCCAGGCAAGTGGATGGGGTTAACCTGTGGATTCTTCTAGTGCCAGGTTTTAATCAAAGAGCTGGAGTTATGCCAGAGCCAGTCAGCTGTGGTGGTGGGTGTGTGAGAGTCTAGCACATCTTGATTATTAGGGCATTAAGAAAGCCATTCAGAATTTAGCGATCTCAAACAGCACTAAGTAGGGTGTTAGAAGATGAGCTAATGTTCCCTTTAATACCCATCTTGGTTCTCCTTTTCTTAATTTCTTTTTATTTTCTTCTTTTTTTTTTTTATTTTTCTTTTTTTTTTTTCTCAGACTTTACAAACCTGTATGAACAATAAAACTAGGTATTGTTTTAATAAGGGACTGCCTCTAAGACACGAGTTGCATTCTTAAAATGCTTTAAATGGCTATGGAGGGAGATGAAGGCCAAGCAGGAAGGACAGAGAATACAAATGTCCCAGGGATTGGACATGTGCTTGTGGGTCAGCATTGCCTGGAGCACCTCAGTGTCCATTTCCTCTGTCTTCAACCTACACAAACTGCTGCAGCTGGTCAGCTGGGAGTCAGGGCACAGTGCCTGACCTCGCAGTATCAAATACAACTTGGAATCTCAAGGGGGAAATAGTTGGAAAGGAATTCAAGAGGT
This sequence comes from Coturnix japonica, assembly GCF_054131305.1. NCBI lineage: Eukaryota > Metazoa > Chordata > Aves > Galliformes > Phasianidae > Coturnix > Coturnix japonica. Next base: position 596,831 of record NC_140687.1, on the reverse strand, counting down.
CACTTAGGCTCTCTCTGTACTGACAACCTGAATAGTTAAATTATTCCTGGTTTTCAAAGTAATGTATATCCTTCCTTGGCACTCACTGTTAATCAGTGCTTGGTTACAAAAGACTGCAAGTCTTGTTCTGGAGCCAGCTTCCAATTTTTGCAGTGATTCTGTGATGTTCCCATCCTGAGAGCCTAGAAATGAGTTTACATTTATGGTTGTATTTGTTTGCACTGGGTTTTCTTCATTCTGTGTTTTGCTGAACATTTCCCCTAAGTGAAGATAAATGTCCTAATTTTTATGTGCTGTAACAGTCTCTTTAAAAGTCCTTTGAAAGGGAAAGCCCTTTCCTGATGTGTTTCCCCTCCCTCCAGTCTTGTAACAGAAGCCACAAGCATTTCCAAACAAAGCTTTTTACAATTCTCTTTCTATCTTTTCATCTCTATTTCATTATATGGCCTATAGCGCTCATTCCTCCTTTCTGCTTGTTGAGTAAGTAGTGAATAAATCACTATTTATTGGCGACCAAAGGACTGCTGCTGTGAAGTGAAACATTAACAGGGTGAGAGAGAGCCAGGACTGCTCAACAAGGTTCATCTTCAAGCACTACATAGCTGTGCTCATCTGGTGCACCCAGAGCAGAAGGAATGGCAGAGAGGGACCGTGAGCTGCAAACTGCAAAGGAAGCCCAAGCTGGTGAGAGAATTTCTTAAAACTCCTTTTGCTAAACTGAAGGCAAAAAGGCACCAGGAGTGATGAGAAGTTTCCCTGATGTGCCCAGGCTGACTAGTGACCCGCTAACAGGCACTTAAAGACAGTTTAGGTGCTTGATATTGTTAGTGTCATTGACTGACATACCTTTACAAGTTTGAGTCCCTAAGGACTAGTGAGTAGAACGGGGAGGCAGGACTGAAGACTTGTGGCATATTTTCTTGGTTGATCAAGTGAAACATTTGTGTTTATTTTTTTAAATTACTCTGGGATGAGTCTGCAGGTGAGTGGGAGCCAGTCTTGGTCTGTCTAAATAAGTTAAGCTGTGATCTTTTCTATAATGGAAGAACTGGAGAAAGGAATCTGGAGAGATCACCTTGTCCATCTGAAGACAGACCACAGCCTGAAGTGTTCCTGGCACAGCTGTAACTTTTTCTTAGGAAAAGAGGAGAGAAACAAAGATATGGTGAAAATACTATTAAAGGATGACCAGTGTGTGTGAATTCATAATGAGACTCATTAGAAAGAGACCAGTGTGGCTGAGCTGAAAATCAAGAAGGAATTGAACAAGATGAATGCAGACGTAAATGAATTGATCAGCTGAGTATAAACAGATTAATGTGTACAGCACTGCAGGATAAAGTACTGAGGATCTAAGAATTGTAAATGCAAAAGGAAAATGCAGATTGTCCTCCTGTGGATTTAGGGATCTGTAAAATGTAGAAGATTGACTCGAAGTTGTAAACTAATATATTCATGGAAACTTACAGCTATGCAAGGCATCTGGTAGCCAAGTTTTACATTGAAGCGTGGATCATCTTACAGGTTGTCCGCTTGCAGGAAGAACAATGCAGAAAAAATCTTACATAAAGCAAAGCAGTCCTTGCTTGCCAGTTGAAGTTGTTTAGAACAGGCTTTTCATGGAAATTCAGAAGAGTGAACATCAGAGGGGCACCTGATTCGTCTGCCAGCTCTGGAACAGGGCCTGACATATTCAGCCAGTCCCTAAGATGATATTAAATATCCAACATCAAGGACTGCCTCAACTGCGCCACCTTTCTGCCAGTGCTCCCACATCCTTGCAAGAGGGAAATTTGGACAAAAGAGGCCCCAGATCTTCTTTACTGAAGTCAGTTATTTTCCTCATCTTATTAATGAAGGTAGAGAATAGTTGATCTCCGTGTCATTTTTCCTGGGGGTAGCATTTGGCAGCCATTCCTGAATTTCATCTTATTCATTCCAGAGCCACAAGATGTTATCTCCCACATAAAAATTTTGAGTTAATGCCCTATTCTCCATCCCAGTTTTGGGCACAAGTGCAAGCAGCCTGCTGGCTGTGCTTTTGTTCTCTTTGCTCATGGAGAAGTTGGGAACCTGCATGTTTTCTACCTTCCCAGTTTGGTGAGAAAGTATTGTGAGAGGGATTTCCTGTTTGCCCACTGGATGGATATGAAGCCTCACTTGCCTTTTTAAAGATAATGGTGAAGCTTGTGCTACCTCTGACTCTTACAAGGAAGTTGGTTCAAAAACAATATCCACACCTTGAAGTGAATTTGATCAGGCTGTAGCAATTTGAGCACAACTGAAGCATCTGAATATTGTATATTGTGGCTTCTTCTTTCTTTTGTTGAAGACATACAAAAAGAACACAGCTTCCCTGGCTTCTCTCGATCAGCCTTTGTTTGCTCGTTTTCTAGTTCCAATAAGACTTTCATTTTCCTTCCTCTTTCTCCAGTATTTACAGCATTTCTAACGCCTTTTCTTATTGCCTTTTGTGTCCCCTGCTAGCTATAATTCATTTTGTGCCTTAGCTTTTCAGCCTCTATTGCTCCATACTCGATCTGTTTGTTTATACTCATCTTCAGAAGTGTCACCTTATTTCCATTTGTGGTACAATTCCTTTCCAATTCTCATCCCAGCCACACAGGTCTCCTATCAAGTTCTATTCAACTTGCATCTGAGTTGCTTGCACATATATTCTCCTTAACTCATTCTCACTGTTTGCTTTGACTTACTATTTATTACTACACATTTTTATTCTTTTTTCCCCCCTTTCTGTCTGAGAAAACCTTCCAGAAGATAATGGCCTAAACATCTCTGCACTGTATTTGACAAGCAGCACGTTAATTCTACTGACTGATACGTATATTTTTTTTCATGCTAGTATTAGAAAAATCATTTAGCTGGTGTAAAGCACAGGTCTGTGTACTCACAAAGGAAGCATAGCTGCAGGATTCTGAAGATAATATTAAGGCATCACATTGCATCAGCATGGGAGCCCTGCATGAGGGATGCTGAAACCTCTCCTGTCTTGCTTTTGTGTAATCCTTTAATAAACTTCACTGTGTTTGTCCTGCTCATCTGTGCATAGCAGAACACAGCAGGCTCCTACTGAGGCTTGGCTGGAGATGCTTTGGCAAGTAAGAGAGACCAACAGCTGGCTTGGAAATATTTCTGCTGCCTTCAGTAAGGGGTCAGATTGACAGGACTCAAGAGTATATGCTGGCCTGGTGTGCAGGAGACAGGACCAACTTGCACATGATCTGTTATTTGTGTTGCTCTTAGCCTTGAATATACTTTAAAGTCATTCTTGCCTGTGAAATGGGCTTAACAGAGATGTTCTCTGTGTCTTGTTAGCAAGAACTGAAGACAGGCTAAGGATCTGTGGTATGAGCAGATGCCTCTTTCCTGGTTTGTCAACTGCAAACCTGGCTCCATTATACCCAGCACTAGCAGCAACTTGGTGCTGGAGCTAGGGGTGAGTTTATGGAGACACTGGTACCAACTGCAGATCCTGGGTGTGATCTGTGCTTTTTCTGATAAGAAACAGGAGGAATATTTGGGAAATTGCTTTGAATATTTGCCTTTTAAAGAAGCCAAATGGAAGGGGAAGAAAAAGCCCTGCACTGCACCCAAAATGCCACAGAGCTGCAGCCACTCAGGGTGGTTTATGGGAAGGCTGTGAGTTTTGTTGTAACTGCAGGCATTGCTGGGGAGCAATGATAAGGATATTGATAAGCTGATAAGGAGCTCCCTGGATTCCCGTGGGAAGGGCAAATGAGGAGGGGACACCAGGGTGGGTGCCTGCTGGGAGCCGGGGGCTCCCTACCCAGCATAGAAAGCATTTGCATCATAGGGATCCCAGAGGTGGCCTTTTGTATATAAGGAGATGTTACAGCGGATTTGAAGCTGCTTCTGGGTGCTGTCTGTGCCCTCAGGATTAAACTGCCCCATAGGGGAAGTCAAGGATGTCCCAGGGAGTTGGTGTGGAAATGTACCCTGGTCCTGGAACAGCAAAGAAATGACTTAATACAGTGCAGGCACCTATGACATCCAGTGTCTAAGGGTGATGAGTGTTTCAGTGGTTATGACTTGGAGTAACATGATTTTTCAGTGGAGCGGGACCCCTGTGGAATGAACCTGACATTACCACAATGGAGGACAGATTGATGCTTTTCTCCTAAATCAGCAGGCTCTAGAGGTCTCTGGGACCCTGGATTTTTATTCGTCTCACATGTGTGCAGCATACGGGGCTGTGCTGGGTTGATGTGTGTAAGACAGCTGGGAGCATGCCAAGCAAACTGGAGGTCTGTGCTACAAAGTGCTCACAGCCCCAACCTGCAGAAGGTTTAAGCTGCACTCCCCAGCTCTTCCTGAGCTCTGCTGTTGTCTTTCTTTATGGCATCTCCCTCCCCTTTCTGCCCAGGGAGGTTGTGGATGCCCCGTCCTTGGAGGTGTTCAAGACCAGGTTGGACGGGGCCCTGGGCAACCTGATCTATGGGGTCTCTATGGGAATCTGTGGGGTCTATGGGGTCTCTCTGGGGATCTATGGGGTCTCTATGGGGATCTATGGGGTCTATGGGGTCTCTATAGGGATCTATGGGGTCTCTATGGGGATCTATGGGGTCTATGGGGTCTCTATAGGGATCTATGGGGTCTCTATAGGGATCTATGGGGTCTCTATGGGGATCTATGGGGTCTATGAGGTCTCTATAGGGATCTATGGGGTCTCTATGGGGATCTATGGGGTCTATGGGGTCTCTATGGGGATCTATGGGGTCTATGGAGTCTCTGTGGGGATCTATGGGGTCTCTATGGGGATCTATGGGGTCTATGGGGTCTCTATAGGGATCTATGGGGTCTCTATGGGGATCTATGGGGTCTATGGGGTCTCTATAGGGATCTATGGGGTCTCTATGGGGATCTATGGGGTCTATGGAGTCTCTGTGGGGATCTATGGGGTCTCTATGGGGATCTATGGGGTCTATGGGGTCTCTATCAAACTTCATGCCTGAGGCTGGAAATCTTCCCAGTCAACTCACCACGGCCACAGAGCACGGTGGGAGACGAGGCGAGAGGGGAGATGAACACTTTTCAGAGAACCAAATCCAAGGAAAGTTTGTTCACTTTTATTTCTGCAGGAGATGATCCCCCCCAAAGGAGATTTCCCTGTTCAGAAAAAATCTCCGGTGAGTGTTACAGCTCATTTACTTTGCTATGCTTTCTGCTCAGCTTGCTCTAAACATTGCAAGATCTCTCTGTTCTTTCCTCTTTTGTGCTCTGGCTAGAGACAAACACCCTTTCTTGCAGAGGGTTGAAGTAAGCGTTAACAACTCCATGCAAAACTTCCCTCCACTAACCTGATTAAGTTGACAAAGGGCAGCTTAAAGTGTAAAAATGAACTGCATCCTTGGGGAAAAATAAAAGTGAGGGTTTGCATTGCTGCCTTTTTCCTGAATTCCAGGAATGAAAATCCTGAATTTTTCCTTGCGGGAAAGGACTTCCTTCTGTCAATTGCAGGGAGCTGTCATGCATGGGTAGGAGGGAGCTGGGTTGTGCGTTTGCTTCCTTTGGTGAGACCATTGAGACAGGTTTCCAGGTGCTGCTAAGCAGGAGGAGGGATGGGGATGTTACCAGTGGTCCCTTTCACTCCAGGATTCAAGGGCTAAGCCTCCGCGAATCCGGCCTCCTCCAGCCGGGGCCCATTTAACTACACGTTCACACCAATATGGTGAATAGCTAAATGGCGTTTTATTGTGTGTGTTAGCGGTTTAAATAAGCCGCTATCTACTTCGTCTACACCTCATTACATATGCATAAAACCTTCTACATATGCATAACCAAGCAGGGGAAGGGCCTATCGCGTTACATCCCGAGTGTTCGTGCACGCCTAATGCAACATGGGGACTTTGGACAGGCCACTGATGTGTGTCCCAGAGCCTCAGCTTTACGTCTTTGGCTGTGAGTTAAGCCAGATTCATTGTTTGCTTACCTTGCAGCTCTTGCGTTTGTGTAGGTTTTCAGGCTAGTTCCAGCTGAGGGCTTGACACTAAATACCGTACACTATATTGGCTTTGGTAAGAAAGAGGCTTGTTTTGCACGTGCTTTGATTCACAGGACAGTGTGGTAGTAATTGCTCTTGCAGCCAGTTATGTCATACGCAAGCTAGATATTTAGCTGACTGTTTTAAGTACTGTGCAGGCATTAATTATTGGATATTCAGAGCTCATGTGAAATACTAATCTTAGTCCTATTTTGGAGCTGATCAGCAAGAGAGAGAAGTGAAAGCAAACAACTCTGCCACTGGCACTTTAAGGGATCCCTTATTTTCTCTCTCTCTCTTTTTTTTTTGTTTTGTTTTGTTTTTTTTTTTCTTCTTGAAGACACAGATCTATCAACTTCCACAATATTTCTAAGAGCTCCATAATCCTGCACATCCCAGGCTTACAGTGGTTAGCTAAGCACAGCGGTGTAGCTGTGTGATCGTCAATCCAGGTTTAGCCTCTTTGCTTTTGCTGGGGCTATCTGCTGAGCAAGGTCCTCCTCTGCAAAAGTGAGCAAACTGCAGCTGGCTCTTCCCATGGATGAAGGTTGCCCACTTTTGGATGTCCAGGCAGGCCCCATGCAGGTCAGTGATGTAGCAGAGAGAGCACCTGAGTGTTTCTGTGTGCGCTGATGCTGTCTCACAGCGTCCAGGCCAGACGAAAGTGTCCCTGCTTGTAAGTCCCTTGCTCAGCATTTGTAAGCAGTTACTTAAGGTGCTGGCTCAGGCACTGGGGCAGGTTTAGCTGTACAGTCTCTCTTCTTGCTCCCATTTTCCTGCTTGCAGACACTGATGTGTTGGAGGTGCCCATCCCAGAGCAGGAGCCACTGCCAGGGTTTCTGTCACTACAGGTCACAGCATGGCACGTTGTACCTCCTACTGATGCACACAGATCCTGCAGGGTTTGTGCACGGAGCAGTGATTTCAGGCAGCAGCTTTCCCTACACCTGGCTGCCTTGGCTTTGTGGAGTCCCACTCTGTATCTGCATCAAACGCTATTAATTATCAGAGTACTGACAACGAGGTCTGGGAAAGAGTGGAAGAAAGATATCCCTGTTATGTCATTTTATTTCCAAGTTCAAAAAATGCCACAAAGTAACCAGAGGAAGCATTATTTCCTCCTTATGGCTTTTCCTCTATAATATTAAGAACGTGTTGCGGGAGAGCATTGTGCATTTGTGCATTTGCAGTTTCTATATGCTGCCATTTTTCAGGCTGGTCTAAAAGCAGGAGCCCTGGGTCCAGTTTCCAAGGGAGCACCCTCTGTGCACTCTGTCTTGGTAGCCATATGCTGAGCATGACAGCTTCAGCACAAACGATAAATGAAATGGATAATTACATCTTTATTCAAGTGAACCCAAGGGTTTCTTAATAACAAGGCATTCCATGAATAGTGAAAGTATTTCAAAAATCACAAAAATATCACAGATGCTGGGTTAGGGAATGGAAATGGGTTTAGTTACAGTGTTGTGTTGTTTTTGTTTTTATTTTATTTAGCAAACAGTTTCTTCTCTTCTGTGGTCCTCGTATAATCTTGAGTGAGACACCATGATTAGCTAGTCATCTAACCTAGGAGGCATTGCTTTGGGAATCCAAATAAGCTCAAGTCTCGTGGTGGAATAAACCTCAATAAACACATCTATCTTCTTATCTGTGTTTGCATTTGAGACTCTGGGAAGTAATAGAGGAATTCATTACTTCTGACACAAGGTACAGAAATGCATACGAAGAGTTCATCTCACCATACCACGGCTGTTTAAAACTTTGGATGTAAATGCAGATGACAGTATTACACCCCCGTCCCTCGCCCCATGTATGGCCAGCCTGTCTCTCCCACTAATTGGCAGAGCTGTGAAATCTTGCTGTCCTTGGTGGGAGGCAGTGGAGATAAGCAGCTTCCAGCAGCTCCCAGCTGCTTAGCTGGGACCACCGTGGGTAGTAGAGGGATGGGGGCCTGCACAAGGTCACGCTAAGACCTGGCTGTTCAGGTGCCTTGCACTTCATTTGGAAACAGCAGATTTTCGCTCGAGTGAAGTTGATGTCAATAAAAAAGTAGCCAATTTCAGACAGGTTTGAGAAGTGCATAGCTCTTTTGTTTGGTTTTTGTTTAATGAATTGAATTGTCCATAGCTCTGCCAGCATTCTTGGGATAGGAAATAGCTGCCGTGGCTGAAGCTCTGCTGCAGTAAATGCAGTGGTGCAGTTTGGTGTAAATGAGGTGCAGAGACTGAGGGCAGTTGACACTGAGGAAGAAGCAGCTCTCTGGGTGCTGGGGGAGGCAGCAGTTTCAGGGGAGAGCAGTAACTCTGTGTGAAGTATAGATAAAAATGCATCTGAAGGTGTATTTTGCGTCTCAGTGGGATGTTACGTTGCAGCAGAGAGGCAGTACAATCTTTCCAAAGAAGTTTCTAGAGCTTAGGGCATAGCAGATGTTGGCTGCTGGCAGTTCTGGAGTCCCTTTGCTGTTCCTTATGGGGTCCACACCTGCCAGGAGGGTTCATAGGGAACCCTAACCAAAGCAAGATGGATGTGTGGCCTCCTTACTCCTTTGAGTCCAACCTGCAGGTTAGCCAGGCAGCACTGAGCACCTGGCTTTCAGACTGGACTCCTCTCTGCTGCCCGGGTGCTGTGTGGATGTGTTGCTGGGGTGAAAACTGTCGATAAGCTGATATGTTCTACTTTAATTCCTGTAGAAACTCTGTGGCTCCAACTACCCCCCTGAGCATCGCCTTCATTGTGGTGAATGAGTTCTGTGAGCGCTTCTCCTACTATGGCATGAGAGGTATGTGGCCCATGGGAAGAGACTATCCGATCCTTGGGTTTCTGTATATGATGGCCTGGCGTTCCAGAGTTCTGCTGTATATGGTCTCAGTTGTCTTTCAAAATAAACTGGTATTCTGGGATATAAACATGAACAGCACACCCTGATGTTGAAGCTAGACCTGTTTTAAACACGAATTGGGACTAGAGACCTCCAGTGTTGCTTCCAGTCTGAATTTTTTATATCATTCTTGGTCTCAAACCAGTTTTTCCAGCATGTGATGTCTTTCAGTTGTGTGCATTCTGTGTGTCTTTGAATTGAATCATATAGGCACCTAATTTGCAAATAGAAAATATGCATAAACAGAACTACAGGTTCAGGTGTGATAAGCTAGAAAATATATTTTCCAGCTAAACACAAATGCTTATGAGCAGGGGAAGCCTGATACTCACATACCTCATTTGAGCTTCTCCTGTGTCAGGGATTATGAGGAATAGATCTGAAAGCACAGATCTTTCCACAGCAGTGCTCATAGCTGGTACGCAAGTCCTTGTTTTCCTTGTCACTGTGATGTAGCTTCCTGCTTACCCACAGAGACGCACATCAATTATCTGATGTGGTTTGCTTGCTTCCTTTTAGCTGTCCTGACGCTGTATTTCATAAGCTTCTTCCACTGGGATGAGAATCTCTCCACTGCTGTGTACCATCCCTTTTCTGCTCTCTGTTATTTCACACCCATCGTGGCAGACTCATGGCTGGGGAAATACAAGTAAGTAGACATTTCTCTAATTCAGACAGGATCTGTCTGCAGTGTACAGCCTGCATGAGATTCAGTGCTGCCCGCGCTTCTGATTTTGAGCTAGTTCGCGGTGCAGCAAAGACACACTTTTGACATATTAACAGCTTCTCTATGTTAACTGGTGAACAACTAATGTGTTTGCTCGTGCTGTTACACGCTCCCCTTTCACCCAATGACCAATAGGCAATGCAATTCAAATCAATAAATTAAATCATAGATCACAATGTTCCTCCCCTCTCCTTCCCCATGAACCTTGAGGAAACTAAGATATAGGGTGGTTAACCCTCAGCTTGCCAAGTTCTGTTGCTGAGATAGATTCAGAGTGGTAAGGAAGCAGTATTGTCCTCTTGATCTAGTAGTTTCAGATGAAATGTCACTAGCTGTACTCACATACGCTTTCTCAGTTTAGGGAATGCATGAACACAACCATTTTTATCCCAGAGTAACCTGGACTCAGACAAATCATCTCCCTTAGTACAAAACCAGCTAAACTCTCCCTGAGAAAATTAGGGACTCTTCCCTTAGGCTGATAATTTGCAGGCAGGGCCACCATCTGACCCAGAGTGGTGGTGAGCAGCTGTACACAGGCCATTCTTTCCTTGGCACTGTCTGCTCTCTGCCTGAGGAGTCTTGCTGTTAGTGATGAAGTGCAGCTGAACCCTTCCCTATAGGTCTAAGCACATCTGGCAGTGTGAGTCTCTACATGGACAAAAATGGCTGCAATATGCCTTTGTAGCAGAAAGCTCTTCAAGAGATATCACTATTCCTTTTTTTCTTTGTGCTTTATTTTAGTCATTTTCTGGAGTGAAATCAACCTACACACACACACACACATTCCTTTTTTTCTTTGTGCTTTATTTTAGTCATTTTCTCGAGTGAAATCAACCTACACAACACACACATACGCAAAGTTGGCTTGTTTTTTAACTTCATTAGTCGTCTGTGAATACTCATTGCTGTTTGAGGATGGATATCCATCTTGCAGCGTAATGTTGTGAAAAAATAAACCATTAGGCAAACTTTTGTGCACTAGGCAAGAGGTTTTTCCCGGAGTAATCCCCTGGTCTTTATAAATGGTAGTTTTTGCTGCAATAGCTAAACCAATCCTAAGAACAAGATAACAGATTAGAGGAGCTCATGGGGCTTCTTCTAGATTCTCTTTCCTAACAAGTCCTTCCATTCTCGCTTTGAGCATTTTGTCTGCACATAAATAAATAAATGTGTTGATCTCGAAGACAATGAAGCAATGTAATGTACTCAAAAGCCTGACCCTTCTGGTCAGATTTCCTGCTCACACTCACCAAGATGTGGGAAGCAGATAGATGAGCTCAGTCCTCCAGAGGTGCTTGAGATTCAATTCAGTCTTGTAACAGGAAAACCACACTCCTAATTTGGTTGTAGTAATCAGGTGGGTTGAAAGCGTGCAGCAGTCCCTATGGATTCCTTCCAGCACAGTTAAGTGCATTCTACAAACTGCCAGTTATTAGTAGTCTGGAAACTGAGTTGGACCTGAAGAGTACTCATCTATTTGCAGTGTAGAACATTTAGCTTATTCTACCCAGCAATCTCCCCAAAGAAAGTAGCATCTATGCTTCCCTAATCTCAGCCCATTTGCCTATCTCCTTTTTCCAGCATGCAAAATGTTGATGTGAAAGTTATAGCTGTCTGCAGTACTGGGGATCTATAATTAATCTATATTAATCTATAGAATAGAATATAATCTAATATTCTAAACTATTCCTTGTGCATCAGCCAAATAGACCTTTCATATCAGGAAACACAGGCACACTCTGTTTAGAGACTGTACATCACACAGCACCTTCAGTCACTGCTGTTTGCTTTGCTCGCAGGACTATCATCTACCTCTCCATTGTGTATGTGGTTGGCCATCTGATAAAGTCAGTCGGTGCAATTCCATCCCTTGGCAACCAGGCAGTTCACGTGTAAGTAGCAGCTGAAGCTGAATGTTCTCGTAGGTTGCAATGGTAGGTGGTTTACCCACTACTGTCACTTGTTTCGCCTCCATCGGGCCAGCAGTTTGGAGGGGAAGTGTGAATTCACCAGGAAAAGCTTGGAACAGTCACCAGGACTGAGCCCTTTGATACAGGGACTTCTGATCATGCCTCTCTGCTACATTATGCTACTGGAGTTTGGTCTCTTCCATTCAATTGCTCATACAAACTCCTTTCTTCCTCATTTTCTCATTGCTATAGCTGTCCAGCTCAGCAATGTGTACATGGGAAGACTAAATCCTAAATACACTTTATTTATTTATTTATTTATTTTTTAATGTGTGACAGAGGAATTATCTGTGTTACTTAGAATCAGAGGATTGCTCAGGTTGGAAAAGACCTTAAAGATCATTGAGTCCAACTGCAGCCTAACCATACTGCCCTAACTAACAACACTCTGCTAAATCATGTCCCTGAGCACCACGTCCAAATTCTCTCAATTAACCACCACATGTCCAGTGGTCAGTGAGTGATTGGAGACATATGGGGAGTGCTCCCACAGATCGTTTGATGAGGGCACCCAGACAAGGGAGGTGAGGCTTGGACTTTCCCTGTGAAGGACAGTGATCCAGCTGAGGCAGTGAAGGAGTCTCATCCCTTGACAGAAATCCTGGAGATGAAATGGGATTCAGCTCCCTACACACCCACAGGAGCTGGGATTCCTCAGGTTCAGTTCAGAAGTGCACAAGGAGTTGCCTGCATGTGAGCTCCTGCTCTGAGTCCTCGGTCCTTCTGCCGGGAAGCAGCTGCTTACACACAGACAGATGTGTGATGCCCACCATGCCTGGGCTGCTCCTGATGTGTGCCAGTGCTTGTAATCCGTGTGGGAAGTCCCTGAGATAGACACCTCTTTCCTGGGCATCAGATGAGGGCCAGAGAGGGGATAGCACCGGCTGTCTGGTGAATTCACATGCAGCTGCAAGAGCAGCACAGGGCCTTCAGCAAAGCCATGCCTATGGTGTGTCCATGCTGCTACGTCACCTCCAAGACCCACAATCGCTCTAATGTCTGTGTGCCACCTTCTGCACACTGATACCATAGATGAGCTATCCAGTCCAGTTATGTCCAGTGATGCTTTTCAATTAGGATGATTACTTCTGTGGTTTTGCACTAATGCAAACACCAACACACAATAAGCTAGAAATCTTGGTAGAGCTGCAGGCCTGAGCTCCTGTTTGGACCATGGGCACACAGTTTAATGGCTTCCACAACTGCACTGTAGAGCAAGGGGGATACAGAGTCTTTAGGATGGATGGGCGAGGAGTCAAGGAAGGGCGACTGCCCTCTGTGAGAGTGCACTGAGCTCTGCCTGGGGAAGGAAAAGCAGCCAGGTCAGAGCTAATGGAAATGGCAAACAGAGGAGACCATCAGTGTCTGTTCCTGGCTTCTTGATCATAGAGAGCAATTGGAAGGTGCCCTCTGCAGACACATGGGTTTAACATGTTGTCAGGCCATTGTCCTCTTTGGGAGCCTTTTTCACTCCAGTATCTGCTGCAGGGACAGCACAGCAGGGCATGTGCCATCCAGCAGATCCGTGGAGAGCACAGATGGGAGATTCTTGACCAAGCTGTGGAGGAACCAAAGTGGAGAGATTCTCTGCTGGATCTCATGCTCTCCAGCATGGAAGGTCTGGTGGGAATTATAAAGGTCAAAGGGGCATCAGGCCAAGTGCAAGATGCTAACGTATCTCTTTTTATTTATTTATTTATTTATTTTGAGGGTGTAAGCTTAGAAGATGTTCATAAATGTCAATAAAATTGAGACAAAGGATTGAAGACAAAGATCAAAATCAATGAGAACGTGTTAACCCTTCTCAACATGAGAAATTCTCATGAGTCTTCTTCCATTTTAAGTTGTAAATATGAATCTTTGAGGTGATTTGATGTCCTTTTTTCCTTTTTTTTTTTTTTCTTGTTCTTTTTCTGAAACTACGATGTTTTCCAGAATTGTTTTTGCTGGGCACAAATGCCTTCAGGTTCAGAGACACAGACAGCGGTGCCAGTGCCAATGACCTGTGTCTATAGCCTGGCGCCCGCCGCTGATTTTCCCTGCTGCCTATTTGATGTCCCTCATCCTCCAGGTGTCTCCAGTTCTCCTCAGTAAATGGCCGTGGTTAAGGGCATGTTTTCAGCAGGCCATTTAGACACACGCTCCTGTCACAGCCTGCCAGATTTCCCCATCCCTTGTCTTTGTTCAGTCAGATACCTCCCAATTATCGGTCTGATTTCTGACTTTTAGGGGGATGACTCAAGTTTGCTCCATCTCAACAAAGTCTGATGGACTGTGTTGTCAACTCCTTCACCGTGATTCTATCCCTTCCTATCTTTTCATTTTCTCTTTCTTTTTCTTTTGCTATGTCGTTTTCTTCTCCTTTTCCTTTTAATTTTCCTTTTCCTTTCATTCTTTATCTTTCTTTTTTTTTTCTTTTTCTCTTTCTCTTTCTCTCTTTTTAATTTTTCATGCTCAGTGTGTGAAATACTCACAAGTCCTGTTCAATTTTACGTTGATACCTCCCAACTCCCTGGCTGATCTATCCCAGGGAGATTACTGGAATTTTCTCCATTCCTCAAAAATCTGTTCTCAAGTCCTTCACCGTGATTTTATCTATCCCATCCTATCTGTGTCTAGCTCATTTCTCGTGCAAATATTCCCTAAGAAAGATAAACCTCAATAGAAGCAGCTTGGACATGGCATGCAATTGATCACTGTGTTTTTCTGTTCATTCAGTTGCATCACCTTTCCTTCTGTTTGTTGGCCATAAATAAAGAGAAATCTTTCTTTTTCTGTGTGCAGCTGGTTCTCTGTGGAAAGCCAGTGGGAGTTGGTACAAAGGAGGTTTAACACTGAGCGGGTGACGGCAGAGGAGAAGAGTGATGTGAGGAAAAGTGATGCAAGTCCCATGGGGCCAATGTGAGTAGAAGAGGGGTGGGGAGGTTGAGGAGGAACTTTGTCCACACAGCAACAGAATAGAACTCATTGGGGACATCCTGCATTGACATCAGTTGCAAAGTGCTTCTTTAACTTCTTGTATAAAACAAACTATAAATAAACAGACAATAACTGCATTTTGGATTCTTGCTCTTTAAGCTCTCTCCATTTTGCTGAACACGTTCTGAAAACCTGAAGAAGACAACAGGAAGGCACAAGGCACAAGAGGTTCTTTAGTTAATAATGGGCCCCAGGGTGCATTTGGTGCTGAGTCCATCAACCTCCAGTGCAGAGAGAAGTTTGCATAAAGTACTTGGCAAGACCAAGTCAGAAGTAACAGTGAAGTTTCTTGGAGTATTAATGGGCCCACTGAGGGCCATTACCAAGCAAGCTTCCCAAGGCACTAGTTAGAGCAGATAATTGGAAGCCATGACTCCAGTCAGGCAAAGGCACTGGCATGGTGGCTCTGATGCTAAGAAAATCCTTCTTTGTCTTAAAAAGCAAACAGGACAAGCCCTGATTCCCAGACCCTTGGCATGGAGATCCTGTCTCTCATGTTGGCTCAGGGCACTTCCTGTGGCAGTGAGTTGGAAATCTATATGATGTTAAGTGAAAGACATGGGAAGGGAAGATCCCAGGCTCTGCATGTGTTGCAGAAATACTGTCAAGTTCATAACCCACATGTGCCCTGTGTCTCATCACAGGATGTGGGATGTGAGAAGGGCCCCATCTGAACAAGCAGTCAATCCCAATGTAACTCTGAATCTCTGATCTCTCAGTTCCAGTGCCCTCCTGTGCACACTCCCCCATAGTTTGATGCACTTTATCTTCTGCGGTGCCCAGAAGTGCACCCAGTGCTCCAGGTGAGGCTGCAGCAGTGCAGAGCAGACAGGGACGACCCTTTCCCTCACCCAGATGGCAATAACTTACTTGATGCATTTTATGGGACCATTGGCCTTCCAGTCAGCTGTCATGACTCTTAACTTACTTAGATGCAATTGAAATGAGAGCCCAGAGCATACTAAGGTGTCATCATTGAAAGAACGTAGGTGTTCCATAGCTTTGAAATGCCTTGGACTCCAGAGTATGCCAGGGATGGAGCAGAACAGAAGATTTGCCTCTTCTGTAGTGAGCTCATCCATTTAGTAAGCAGAATAACACTACATGCTACATGGGGACAGTTGCTCTACTCTGCTCTGCTCTGCTTTGCTCTGCTTGCAGGGGAATGGAGCGGGGGGTTGCTCTCATGTCACTGCAGATAAACTCACTTTCTCTTTAACCCTTTTTCCTCTGTGAACTATTCCACTATTTGTACCCTCAGATACACTTCCACATTCCCTCAACAACACTTCTGTGGGAATACAAGAAAAGCTGTTCAGAGCAGCAGCTGTGGAGCAAGATAAACAGCATGGGAACCAAGGACACCTCTGCAAGGAGAAGAAGAGTCTCACAGCTCTGATTGGTTATGTGCCTGCATGGACAGTTGAAAAGTGTTTTGTAGAATGCTTTGTTGACATGTAAGATGTTTGGGAAAGTTGTAAGGGCGGATGGGAAAGTTAGAAAATAACAACTTGTGAAGGTATATAAGGGATGTGAGAACTTGTAATAAACGATTTGGATCGTTCACATCTGAGTCCGTGCCGAGTCGCTGCACACTTCCATATGCCATTAACAATTATGCTTTCTTATACCATAAGAACAGTTTGTCAAACAATACAGTTCTTCAGTTCCATAAACACCGTTAATACCATATATCTTTCCATTAACAGTTAGTATTCTTCAGTGATAAACACCTTGCCACAGAACCAGCACTGACTGGCCCTCCTCCCTCTCACGCTTCCTCACAGGCAGAACATAGTATTACGTAAATGGGTTGACACTCATTAAATAGAATAATAAAAAAGGCTTTTGAAATTACGTTAAGAATAATATGAAGACTAGTGAGACTGTGGGTCCCTACTAAGTGAGAGAGGTGTTCTGGTAATGGGGGTTGTTGAGAAGGTGGAGATACTGAAGGCCTACTTTGCTTCTGTCTTCAGTGTAAAAGCTCTCCTTCAGGAATCCCAGACCCTGGAGCTTAGTGAGAGAGTATGGGGAATGGAGGACTTGCCTTTAGTCAAGGTAGAGTTGGCCCGTGAGCGCCTAGGCCACAACAATATTCAGAAGAAAGTACATGATATGTGGAAAAAGGGTCTGACCACTTGGGAACAATACAAGAATGTAGTCAGGGACTGCAGAGATGCGACCAGGACGGCCAAAGCCCACCTGGAGTTGAATCTAGCTAAGGAGATAAAGGATAATAAAAAAGGCTTTTTAACATACGTTAACAGCAAAAGGAAGGCTAGGGAGAATGTGGGCCCCATACTAAGTGAGGGGGCCGCTCTGGTAACAGGGGATGCTGAGAAGGCGGAAATACTGAACGCCTTCTTCGCTTCTGTCTTTAGTGAAAGGGCTCTCCCTCAGGAATCCTGGACCCTGGAGGTTGATGAAAGAGTCCGGGGAATGGGAGATTTCCCTTTAGTCAGGGAAGAGGTGGTCCGTGAGTGCCTAGGAAACATTAAAGTCCATAAATCCATGGGACCTGATGGGGTGCATCCGCGGGTGCTGAGAGAGCTGGCGGAGGTCGTTGCTGAGCCGCTCTCTGTAATCTTTCAGAGGTCATGGAGAACTGGGGAGGTGCCTGAAGACTGGAGGACGGCCAATGTCACTCCAGTCTTCAAAAAGGGCAAGGAGGAAGACCCGGGTAACTATAGGCCAGTCAGCCTCACCTCTGTCCCAGGGAAGGTGATGGAACAGCTTGTGCTGGATGCCATCTCCAGACAACTGGGTGATAAGGAGGTTATCAGGAGTACCCAGAATGGGTTCACCAAGGGGAGGTCGTGCTCGACCAAGCTGGTGGCCTTTTATGAAGATGTCACTAGCTGGGTGGATGGGGGAGGGAGGTAGATGTAGTCTACCTTGATTTCAGTAAGGCTTTTGATACTGTCCCCCATGACATCCTTATAACAAAGCTGAGGAAGTATGGGATAGATGAGTGGAAGGTGAAGTGGGTAGAGAATTGGCTGACTGGCAGAGTGCAGAGGGTTGTCGTTGGCAGTGCGGTGTCTGGCTGAAGGCCTGTAACTAGCGGCATCCCCCAGGGGTCTGTACTGGGTCTGGTCTTGTTCAACATCTTCATCAACGACCTTGATGAGGGGATAGTGACCACCCTCAGCAAGTTTGCTGATGACACGAAGTTGGGAGGACTGGCTGACATGCCTGAAGGCTGTGCTGCCATTCAGCAAGACTTGGACAGGCTGGAGAGCTGGGCAGTAAGAAACTGGATGAGGTTTAACAAAAGCAAGTGTAGAGTCTTGCACCTGGGTAGAAATAATTGCATGCACCGGTACAGGCTGGGTGAAGACCTGCTGGAGAGGAGCTCTGCTGAGAGGGACCTGGGCATCCTGGTGGACGACAGATTGACCATGAGCCAGCAGTGTGCCCCTGTAGCCAAAAAAGCCAATGGCATCCTGGGGTGTATTAAAAAGAGCGTGTCCAGCAGGTCGAAGGAGGTGATCCTCCCCCTCTACTCTGCTCTGGTGAGGCCTCATCTGGAATATTATGTCCAGTTCTGGGCTCCCCAGTACTAAAAAGACAGGGATCTCTTGGAAAGAGTCCAGTGGAGGGCCACTAAGATGGTGAAGGGTCTGGAGCATCTCCCCTATGAGGAGAGACTTAGGGAACTGGGTCTGTTTAGCCTTGAGAAAAGAAGGTTGAGAGGGGACTTGATCCAGGTTTATAAATACCTGAGGTGTGGGAGCCATAGTGGTGAGGCTGGTCTCTTTTCAGTAGTGCGTGGGGACAGGACTATGGGTAATGGTATGAAAGTACAGCATAGGAAGTTCCGCACGAATGTGCGGAAGAACTTCTTTACAGTGAGGGTGACGGAGCACTGGAACAGGCTGCCCAGAGAGGTGGTGGAGTCTCCTTCTCTGGAGATATTTAAGACCCGCCTGGATGCCTACCTGTGTGACATGGTGTAGGGAGCCTGCTTTGGCAGGGGGGTTGGACTCGATGATCTCTAGAGGTCCCTTCCAAACCCTACAATTCTGTGATTCTGTGATTCTGTGAAGTCCCATGGGGCCAATGTGAGTAGAAGCGAGGTGGGGAGATTGAGGAGGAACTTTCTCCACACAGAAACACAATAGAACTCACTGGGGACATCCTGGATTGACATCAGTTGCAAAGTGCTTCTTTAACTTCTTGTATAAAACAAACTATAAATAAACAGACATTAAATGCATTTTGGATACTTGCTCTTTATGCTCTCTCCATTTTGCTGAACACGTTCTGAAAACCTGAAGAAGACAACAAGAAGGCACAAGGCACAAGAGACTCTTTAGTTAATAATGGGCCCCAGGGCGCATTTGGTGCTGAGTCCATCAACCTCCAGTACAGAGAGAAGTTTGCACAAAGAACTCAGCACGACAAAGTCAGAAGTAACAGTGAAGATTCTTGGAGTACTAATAGGCCCACTGAGGGCCATTACCAAGTAAGCTTCCCAAGGCACTAGTTAGAGCAGATAATTGGAAGCCATGACTCCAGTCAGGCAAAGGCACTGGCATGGTGGCTCTGATGCTAAGAAAATCCTCCTTTATCTTAAGAAGCAAACAGGACAAGCCCTGATTCCCAGACCCTTGGCATGGAGATCCTGTCTCTCATGTTGGCTCAGGGCCCTTCCTGGGGCAGTGGGTTGGAGGTCTGTATGATGTTTAATGAAAGACATGGGAACAGAAGATACCAGGCTCTGCATGGGTGCAAGGACGGTGTGAGGTTCACGTCCCATATGGGCCCTGTGTTTCATCGCAGAATGTAGGTTGTGAGAAGGGCCCAGTCTGAACAAGCAATCAGTTCCAATGAAACTCTGAACTTCAGATCTCTCAGTTCCAGTGCCCTCCTGTGCACACCCTCCCATAGTTTGATGTTTTTTATGTTCCGCTTTGCCCAGAAGTGCACCCAGTGCTCCATATGAAGCTGCAGCAGCGCAGAGTAGAGAGGGACAATCCTTTCCCTTACCCAGCTGGCAAGAAATTGCTTTATGCACTCCAGGGTACCGTTGGCTTTCCTGGCTGCCTGGGCACACTGCTGACTCATTTCCAATTTGATGTTGAGCAGGACCCCCAATCCTTCTCAGTCAGATTCCTCTTCAATGTCCCATATTCAGTCAGTGTTTATGTCCAGTGTTGCCCATACCCCGGTGTACAATCAGGCACTTGTTCTTGTTATGCTTTATGCACTTGGTGCTTAGTACCAACTGGTACCCACTTCTCTGACTTGTCAACATCTCTTTGCAAGTTTTGTCCCCCCTCAGTGGAGGCAACAGCACCTCCTCATCTGGGCTCATCAGCAAACTTGCTCAGAACATCTTCTAGTCCTGCATGCAAGTCATCCACAAAAACATGGAAGAGAAGTGGCCCTACAATGGAGCCCCGGGGAACCCTGATAGTGACCATCTAACAGCCTGATGGAACCCATTGACTATAATCCTTTGAGCCTGAACTATTGGCCAACTTTTCACCCACCACATTCTGTTTCTGTCTCGCCGTATGAAGGACATTCTGCCCAGAAGGTTGTGAGAAACAGTATCAAAAGCTCTATTGTAATCTTCAAGGATAACATCATCTGGCTTCCCTTGTACAACTAAATGGACAACTGTGTCATAAAGGGACCTGAAGTTAAACAGGACCTTCCCCTCGGGAACTTGCGTTGGCTGCAACCAATGACAGAATTGTCTATAGACAAGTCTATAATTGCCCCTGTCATCTTTCTTGCTCTTCCTTACAATGAGACAACATTTGCCAGCTTCCCGTCAACTGGTATGACCCTAGACTTATTTAGATGCAATTGAAATGAGAGCCCAGAGCATACTAAGGTGTCATCATTGCAAGAACATAGATGTGCCATAGTTTTGCATTGCCTTGAACTCTGGAGTATGCCACAGAAGGAGCATAGAGAAAGACTGGCCTCTTCTGTTGGCAAGCAGAATAACGCTGCATGATACATGGGGACTGTGTCTCTGCTCTGCTATGCTCTGCTCGCAGGGGAAAGGTGCAGGGGGTTGCTCTCATGTCACAGCACATTTCAGGAATTAGTCACTGACCACTAAATCTGTTTAATTTAACACCATATTGGGTCTTGAGAAACAAGTCCTGTGGCAACATGGCACCCCAGAAAGAACAGAGTCTGATAACAAGATGCCTTTCAAAAATTCCCTTATAAATACTTGGGCGAAAGATCATGGCAATGTGTGGATTTATCAGATCCCCTACCATGCACCAGCTACTGGTAAAAGAGATCAATACAATGGGTTGTTGAAAACTATGTTGAAAGCAATGGGAGGTGGAACACTGAAGCACTGGGTAAAGCATTTGGCAGAAGCCACTTGGTTGGTCAGTACTAGAGGATCTGTCAGTTGTGATGGTCCTAGCCAATCCAGCCCCTGTATACTGCAGAGGGAGATAAGGTCACTGTTGTACATGTAACGAACATGTTGGGAAAAGCTGTTTGGGTCCTTCCAGCCTCTGGAAAGGGCAGACCTGTCCGTGGAACTGTCTTTGTCCAGGGACCTGGGTGCACTTGGTGGGCGATGCAGAGAGATGGGTATGTTCAATGTGTACCACAAGGAAATTTGATGTTGGGGGAGTGCAGTCAGTAATTCTGTGTATGTATATGTCTCATAGTCTCATAGTCTCGTACGGGTTGGAAGGGACCTTAGAGATCGTCGAGTCCAACCCCCGAGATTCGAGCCTCTGTGTAGAAGAGAGGCACTTCTACCACTTGCGCCACAGGGGGGATTTGAACCCGGGCCTCCAGTGTTGCAAGGCAGCATTCCTACCATTGCGCCACCGGGGTAGTATAAAGAACAGTGTGTGTAATGCATTTTAATTACTGTTTATTTGCATTCAGATATGTTTTCTAAGCATGATATAGTGATGTAGAATAGAGGGTGGAATGTCTTGGTTTTGTCATTTTTCCTATTGGTATTCCATATATAGTAGTTAGTAAAACAAGTTTTCCTCCTTAGGTCGTTCCTGCTGCTCTGTTTGTTTCCTTGAGCCCAGCTCCCATCTCCCCCATTCCTTTTTCCCTTCCCATTTGTTTGGGGCCATGGGACCCACAGGCCTACTGCTCCCCCTGTCATGGACACAGACTGATCTAGATAACTCCATGACAGGGCCAGCAAGGAGACCAGCCCTGACACAGCCGTTCATATTGCTGGCTACTGACTGCTGTCCCGAAGTGCTGCTGTAGAGACAACAGGACTGTTGTGAGACACACAAGGCCTGCAGAAAAGAGAGGACTTGAGAGTACTGTGGCTGTATAAATGGACCAGGATTGAAAAGGTCACGTTGTGCTGCTGTCCGTGGCTGTACCTCCCTCAGACCCAGACAAGGTAGGAAGAGAGAAGAGCGAAGGAAAAGTCTATTTTTAAAGCTTTTTATTAATCTCTTAACCTATTCACGGAATATGGTTCCATGTTTCTTTGAGCTCCTGAAGTAAGAAAATGGAAATTAGGTAGGAAAGAAGTAGTGAAATAAACTGCAACTTATTTGCAGATTACAGTAATACAAAAAATCAAAAATACAAAAATAATGGAACATAAAGAATCATCACTGGGAGTTGTGTGAGGAAGATGTGCACTTTATGGAAGCTGGAATAGTGAGTATTGCACCAGTTTGCTGAGAGCCTGCTTGATCTCCCTGTTCCTCATGCTGCAGATAATAGGGTTCAGTGTTGGAGGAACCACTGAGTACAGAAGTGCCACTGTCAGATCCAGGAGTGGGAAGAAACAGAGCGAGGTTTCATGTAGGCAAAAATGCCAGTGCTGACAACTAGGGAGACCACGGCCAGGTGAGGGAGGCACGTGGAGTCCCTTTGTGCCGTCCCTGCTCACAGGGCATCCTCAGCACAGCCATGAAGATCTGCACATAGGACACAATTATGAAAACAAAGCAGCAAAAGGCTAAACTGGAACCAGAAAAGAGAAACACAACTTCCCTGAGATTTGATTCTGAGCAGGAGAGCTTGAGGATCTGGAGGATTTCACAGAAAAACTGGTTGACAACATTGCCTTGGCAGAGAGGCAGTGAAAACGTACTGGCAGTGTGCAGCAGGGAATAGAGAAGCACAGTGCCCCAGGCAGCTGCTGCCATGGTGGCACAAGCTCTGCTGTCCATCAAGGTCCTGTAGTGCAGGGGCTTGCAGATGGCAACGTAGCGGTCATAGGACATGATGGTGAGAAGGGAATACTCTGCTGAGAGGAAGAAGAGAAAGAAAAAGAGCTGTGCAGCACATCCTGTGTAGGAGATGGCCCTGGTGTCCCAAAGGGCGTTGGCCATGGCTTTGGGGAGAGTGGTGGAGATGCAGCCCAGGTCGAGGAGGGCCAGGTTGAGGAGGAAAAAGTACATGGGGGTGTGCAGGCGGCGGTCGCAGGCTACGGCTGTTCTGATGAGGCCGTTGCCCAGGAGGGCAGCCAGGTAGATGCCGAGGAAGAGCCAGAAGTGCAGGAGCTGCAGCTGCCGCGTGTCTGCCAACGGCAGCAGGAGGAACTCACTGATGGAGCTGCTGTTTGGCATCTGGGGCATCTGCTTTTGTTCCTTGCCTTTGAGTCCTGTTCAGAGTGCAGAAGATAATGACAAGTCACGATCATTCTCAGAGACACTCCTCCTACTATAATATGAAATGTTTTCATTCTCCTATGACAATATTCATTTAGCAACACTAATTGAATTTAACTTCATTAATTTCACCATTCTATAAGCAGAAGAAGTATATGCAGCTTCAACATTCCTTTCATCTTCTTATCTTATCCCATCTCCCTGGACTTTTTCATCTGTTTCATGTCTCATATTTTTATTCTCACTGCTGTTGAAATCCAGTCCCAACCTTTGTGCCCTTCACTTTCTGTACAGGAAACATGCCTATTTGCAATATAAATGCATTATTCTTGTCAAGAAAATTTATAATTTCAAATAGTTCCACCCCTGGAAAGGCTCCTTTTCGTGAAAGTAGAGGATGAATTCACTTCACGTGTGACAGTTCACATAACAAGCAATTGACTGAAGAAGAACTGGGAGTCTCATAGCTGTGTTTATATTTGACAGACTCTTAAATTTCTGCTTCCAGTCCTTTCCCCTTCCATCCAAACAAGAAATAGAAAATTGCTACCTTGGCTCTCCTCTTCCAAAGTACCCTCAGAAACATTCAGTTGTGCAGTGGAGCTGTGATCCCCTGCCCCAGGCAGCAGCTGTGGCAGCACAAGCCCTGCCGGGGGGCTCCTTCCCCCCACACGTCTCCCCGCAGCGCCCTAGGCAGCTCCCCGGGCAGGCTGAGTGCTGAGCCTGGCAGGCGGCAGAGTCCCATACCCGGCACACAGCTTTTGGGGCACAGCAGGGACCCTGCTCTGCAGGACAGCCCTGGGCACCCGCCTGCAGGCCCGGCTGCACAGCCTGCAGCCGTGCTGGGACATGCAGCTCCCCCCCACACACACACCCCGTAGCTCTTATGCTGCAGCACAGAAGCCCTCAGCTGGACCAGAAGGCTTTTTCCACAGTAAAGAAACATGCATTGCCTGCATCCATGTCTGCTATAAATTATCCCACATAAAGATAACTCTCTGTCAATAGCAGCGGCATGGTCTGAAACCCCCAAGAAACACACATGACTGCAGTGTGCCAGATCCAGAGAGCTGGAAATGCTGACAGTGCTGCAGCCTCTGCAACTCCTGGCACAGACCTTGCAACAGCTCCAAGGTTTTGCCACATGTCCTGCAGTTGCTCCAGGCTCTGGACAGATCCCGCTGTCACTCCACCCCTCATAATGAGCTCAGCAGTCACTCCTGCTACAGGTCCTGTAGCTGTTCCAAGTACTGTGATAAGAGAATGAAACAAATTCCTCCCAAGGGAGGAAGTACAGCCCTGTAGTGGCTCCAGCCCCTCCAATGAGCCCAGTGGCTGCTCCAATTTAGTCACAGGTCCTGTGGTGATTCCAGCTCTGGCAATGAACTCTGAGGTCGTTTCAACTCCTGCAACAGCCAGACAGCCACTTCAGCTCCTATAGTGAACCCTGTAGCTGTTAAAACCCCTGCAACTAGTCCTGGACTTGCAAACAGATATGCATATGTATTTAGTATCTGTGCATATATGCTTGCAACTGCATATGTTGTATATGTGTGAAAATATGCTAAATATATTATATATGTATAAATACATTTGTCATAATTATTATCCTTTTCTTTTTCTCTTTGTCTCAACCCATAAAATTTAAACCACAGCACTGCCCCGAGACGGTTACGGGTCTCCTTGGGACTATTCAATTTGATCTGGTCACACACTGAAGAGCACCAGAAGATCTCGAGATATTCTCATGGATCAGCTCCTCAGGTATATTCCTTACACCAGCTTTGAAAGAGGCCTCCCTCCAGTTCTCTGGACCTGCTCTAAAGGGGCCCTCTTGTTATGGCAGTGCCAGCAGGGAGACCAGCTCTGACACAGCCGTTCATATTGCCAGCTACTGACTGCAGCCCTGGATTGCTGCTGTAGAGGCAACAGGACAGTCGTGAGACACACAAGACCTTCAGGACTGCACAAATGAGAGGGCTCGAGAGCACTGTGGTGGTGTAAAGAGATCAGAAATGAAAAGAGCACGTTGAGCTGCTGTCTGTGGCTGTACCTCCCCAAATCCAGACAAAGTATGAAGAAAGAAAACCTAAGCAAATGTCTTTTTTGAAAACATTTTAGGTATCTTCAAACGTATTCAGGGAATCTGGATACATGTTTATATGAGCTCTTGGAGTGAAAAAATGGAAATTAGGTAGGAAAGAAGTGTAATACATTTTTATTTATGAGTTCCATTTTTTTAATTTTTTTTTTTACGTTGCTATATCTCACATGATCAAACAACCAAAGATGCATAGAACATAAAGAACCATCACTGGGAATCCTATGAGGAAATTGTGCATTTTATGGAAGCTGGAATAGTGTGTATTGCAACACCTTCCTGAGGGCGTGCTTGATCTCCCTGTTCCTCATGCTGTAGATAACAGGGTTCACTGCTGGAGGAACCACTGCGTACAGAAGTGCCACTGTCAGATCCAGGAGTGGGGAGGAAATGGTCGGGGGCTTCAGGTAGGCAACAAAGCCAGTGCTGAGAAACAGGGAGACCACAGCCATGTGAGGGAGGCATGTGGAGAAGGCTTTGTGCGGTCCCTGCTCAGAGGGCATCCTCAGCACAGCCATGAAGATCTGCACATAGGACACCACTATGAAAACAAAGCAGCAAAAGGCTAAAATGACACTAAAAATGAGAAACACAATTTCCCTGTGATTTTATTCTGGGCAGGAGAGCTTGAGGATCTGGGGGATTTCACAGAAAAACTGGTTGACAACATTGCCTTGGCAGAGAGGAAGTGAAAACGTACTGGCAGTGTGCAGCAGGGAATAGAGAAGCACAGTGCCCCAGGCAGCTGCTGCCATGGTGGCACAAGCTCTGCTGTCCATCAAGGTCCCGTAGTGCAGGGGCTTGCAGATGGCAACGTAGCGGTCATAGGACATGATGGTGAGAAGGGAATACTCTGCTGAGAGGAAGAAGAGAAAGAAAAAGATCTGTGCAGCACATCCTGTGTAGGAGATGGCCCTGGTGTCCCAGAGGGCATTGGCCATGGCTTTGGGGAGAGTGGTGGAGATGCAGCCCAGATCGAGGAGGGCCAGGTTGAGGAGGAAGAAGTACATGGGGGTGTGCAGGCGGCGGTCGCAGGCTACGGCTGTGCTGATGAGGCCGTTGCCCAGGAGGGCAGCACAGGTAGATGCCCAGCAAGAGCCAGAAGTGCAGGAGCTGCAGCTGCCGCGTGTCTGCCAACGGCAGCAGGAGGAACTCGCTGATGGAGCTGCTGTTGGGCATCTGCTGCTCCTGGGCTTGGAGTCCTGTTCAGAGTGCAGAAG
This sequence comes from Coturnix japonica, assembly GCF_054131305.1. Lineage (NCBI taxonomy): Eukaryota > Metazoa > Chordata > Aves > Galliformes > Phasianidae > Coturnix > Coturnix japonica. The sequence continues at coordinate 570,331 of NC_140687.1, read as the reverse complement.
ATAATGACAAGTCCAGACCATTCTCAGAGACACTTCTCCTGCTATACTATGAAATGTTTTCATTCTCCTACAACAGTATACATATAGCACCATTACTTGCATTTAATTTCATAAATTTCAGCATTCCGTAGGCAGAACCAGCATTTGGAGCTCTAACCATTCCTCTTACTTTCTTACCTTATCCCTTCTGATTACTATCCCCTGCTGGTAGTTCAGGCTGGCAGTGAAGAAGTTAGTAAAAAAAGCCTGAAAACTCTCAAAGATGATTTCAGGGTACTGGGGCGGGTAATCGAAGGAACAGGTGTGCAAGTGGTTATTGCATCTGTACCTTCACTGGCAGGGAGGGATACTGAGTTGGGCCTAAAAACCCACCTCTTAAACAAATGGTTAAAGAGTTGGTGCAGGCATAGGAATCTTGGTTTTTTTGACCATGGGGCAATTTATTCAGCTCCTGGCATGACAGCTACAGACGGAAGCTGCCTGTCTCAAAGGGGTAGGAGGGTTCTAGCTGAGGAACTGTCAGGACTTATTGACAGGTGTTTAAACTAGGTAGGATGGGGGAAGGGGACAAAACGAGGGCCGCTGGGTCTGAGGTGGCAGTTCAAGACTCAAAGCAGAGCTCGCTGGGTGCAGACAATGGAGTTAAAAGTCATGGAGAGGGGTGGGGAGATGCTGCCTCTCTCAAGTGCCTGTATACCAACGCGCGAAGCATGGGGAATAGACAGGAAGAATTGGAGCTCTGTGTGCGGTCAAGTGGCCATGATCTCATTGCGATCACGGAGACGTGGTGGGACAGCTCGCATGACTGGAATGTTGTCATGGAGGGCTATGTGCTTTTTAGGAAAGATCGGGTGACAAGGCAGGGTGGTGGAGTTGCTCTTTATGTGAGAGAGCAGCTAGAATGTATTGAACTCCACCTGGGGGAGAGTAATGTAGAAGTCGAGAGCTTGTGGGTGAGAATCAAGGGCCAGGCTGGCAAAGGGGACATTGATGTGGGTGTGTACTACAGGCCTCCTGATCAGGAGGAGGAGGTTGATGAGGCCTTCCATAAGCAACTAGAAGTAGCGGCACGCTCCCAGGCACTGGTACTTATGGGGGATTTCAATTATCCAGATATTTGCTGGACGACCAACATGGCCAGGCATGCGCAGTCCAGACAATTCTTGCAATGCATTGAAGATAACTTCCTGATGCAGGTGGTAGAGGAACCGACGCGGGGTGGGGCGTTGCTGGACCTTATTCTCACCAATAAGGAAGGACTTGTTAAGGAAGTAAAAGTTGGGGGCAGCTTGGGATGTAGTGACCATGAGATGGTGGAGTTCGAGATCCTGAGTGGAGGTAGCAAAGCAAAAAGTAGGATTTTTGCTACTTTTTGCTTTGATACCCTGGACTTTAGGAGAGCCAACGTTGATCTCCTTCAGGACCTACTTGGGGCTATCCCGTGGGCCAGGGTGCTAGAAGGCAAGGGGGCCTGTGAGAGCTGGTTAGCATTTAAATGGCTCTTCTTCCAAGCTCAGGATCTGTGCATCCCTGTGACAAAGAAATCGGGAAAAGGTGCAAGGAGACCTCCATTGGTGAGTAAGGAGCTCATGTGCAAGCTCCGCGGAAAGAAGAAAGTACATGATATGTGGAAAAAGGGTCTGACCACTTGGGAACAATACAAGAATATAGTCAGGGACTGCAGAGATGCGACCAGGAAGGTCAAAGCCCACCTGGAGTTGAATCTAGCTAAGGAGATAAAAGATAATAAAAAAGGCTTTTTTAAATACGTTAACTGCAAAAGGAAGGCTAGGGAGAATGTGGGCCCCATACTAAGTGAGGGGGGCGCTCTGGTAACAGGGGATGCTGAGAAGGCGGAAATACCGAACGCCTTCTTCACTTCTGTCTTTAGTGAAAGGGCTCTCCCTCAGGAATCCCGGACCCTGGAGGTTGATGAGAGAGTCCGGGGAATGGGAGATTTCCCTTTAGTCAGGGAAGAGGTGGTCCGTGAGTGCCTAGGAAACATTAAAGTCCATAAATCCATGGGACCTGATGGGGTGAATCCGCGGGTGCTGAGAGAGCTGGCGGAGGTCGTTGCTGAGCCGCTCTCTGTAATCTTTCAGAGGTCTTGGAGAACTGGGGAGGTGCCTGAAGACTGGAGGACGGCCAATGTCACTCCAGTCTTCAAAAAGGGCAAGAAGGAAGACCCAGGTAACTATAGGCCAGTCAGCCTCACCTCTGTCCCAGGGAAGGTGATGGAACAGCTTGTGCTGGATGCCATCTCCAGACAACTGGGTGATAAGGAGGTTATCAGGAGTACCCAGAATGGGTTCACTAAGGGGAGGTCGTGCTCCACCAAGCTGGTGGCCTTTTATGAAGATGTCACTAGCTGGGTGGATGGGGGGAGGGAGGTAGATGTAGTCTACCTTGATTTCAGTAAGGCTTTTGATACTGTCCCCCATGACATCCTTATAACAAAGCTGAGGAAGTATGGGATAGATGAGTGGACAGTGAAGTGGGTTGAGAATTGGCTGACTGGCAGAGTGCAGAGGGTTGTCATTGCCGGTGTGGTGTCTGGCTGGAGGCATATAACTAGCAGCGTCCCCCTGGGGTCTGTACTGGGTCTGGTCTTGTTCAACATCTTCATCAACGACCTTGATGAGGGGATAGTGACCACCCTCAGCAAGTTTGCTGATGACACGAAGTTGGGAGGATTGGCTGACACGCCTGAAGGCTGTGCTGCCATTCAGCGAGACCTGGACAGGCTGGAGAGCTGGGCAGTAAGAAACTGGAAGAGGTTTAACAAAAGCAAGTGTAGAGTCTTGCAGTCTCTCCTGCTGGGGGTTTTCCCATGAGAAATGAGGCACCAGCCCTGAGAGAAACTCTTCCTGCAGGAGATGCAGTCCTAGTAGCTACCTGTCCTGTGGACTGCAATGTTTAATGAGGACTGAGCTTTGCATGAAGTTCTTCTGGGAGTGTGAGGAGCTCTCTGCTAGGCACAAAGCCCTTCTCACACTCAAGGCTTCCTGCCATTTCAGCTCACTGGTGCAGACGTTCTGGTAACACAGCAAATGGGATTCTCTGAGGGAGAGAAAAGACAAGTTCCCAGGCATCTCCCTGCATGCAGGCCTGGCCAAAATGTTCTAAAATGTCTGACAGAAGCTATGGTCTCTCTCCTGTGTGCATATGCTGGTGCAGCTTCAATTCAGAACTCCCTTTGAAGCTCTTACCACACTCAGGACACTCACAGGGTCTCTTTTTCCTGATGGATGCTCTGATGCAGTGTCAGCTCAGAACGCCTTTTAAAGCTCATCCCACACTCAGGACACTTATAGGGTCGCTCTCCTGTGTGCATGCACTGGTGCATCTTCAATTCAGAACTGCTTATGAAGCTCTTCTCACACTCAGAGCACTTATATGGTCTCTCTCCTGTGTGGACACGCTGGTGCATCTTCAGTTCAGAGCTGCTTATGAAGCTCTTCCCACACTCAGAGCACTTGCAGGGTCTCTCTCCTGTATGGATGCTCTGGTGGAGCTTCAAATTAGAACTGCTTTTGAAGCTCTTCTCACACTCAGAGCACTTATATGGTCTCTCTCCTGTGTGGATGCGCTGGTGGAGCTTCAAATTAGAACTGCTTATGAAGCTCTTCTCACACTCAGAGCACTTATATGGTCTCTCTCCTGTGTGGACACGCTGGTGCATCTTCAATTCAGCACACCTTTTGAAGCTCTTCCCACACTCAGGACATTTATATGGTCTCTCTCCTGTGTGGATGCGCTGGTGGCGCTTCAAATCAGAACTGCTTATGAAGCTCTTCTCACACTCAGAGCACTTATATGGTCTCTCTCCTGTGTGGACACGCTGGTGCACCTTCAGTTCAGAGCTGCTTATGAAGCTCTTCCCACACTCAGGACACTTATAGGGTTTCTCTCCTGTGTGGATGCGCTGGTGGTGCTTCAAATCAGAACTGCTTATGAAGCTCTTCTCACACTCAGAGCACTTATAGGGTCTCTCTCCTGTGTGGATGCGCAGGTGGCGCTTCAAATCAGAACTGCTTATGAAGCTCTTCTCACACTCAGAGCACTTATATGGTCTCTCTCCTGTGTGGACATGCTGGTGCACCTTCAGTTCAGAGCTGCTTTTGAATTTCTTCCCACACTCAGAGCACTTGCAGGGTCTCTCTCCTGTGTGGATGCTCTGGTGGTGCTTCAAATTAGAACTGTTTACGAAGCTCTTCTCACACTCAGAGCACTTATATGGTCTCTCTCCTGTGTGGACACGCTGGTGCATCTTCAGTTTAGAGCTGCTTATGAAGCTCTTCCCACACTCAGAGCACTTATAGGGTTTCTCTCCTGTGTGGACACGCTGGTGGATGGTGAGGTGGGTTCTCCTTTTGAAGCTCTTCCCACACTCAGTGCACTTGCAGGGTCTCTCTCCTGTGTGAATGCGATGGTGGATGGTGAGGCTGGAACTGTTTTTGAAGCTCTTCCCACACTCAAGGCACTTATACAATCGCTCTCCTGTGTGGACACGTTGGTGTATTTTGAGTGTAGAACTATCCTTAAAGCTCTTCCCACACACAAGGCACTTATACGGTCGCTCTCCTGTGTGGACACGTTGGTGTATTTTGAGTGTAGAACTATCCTTAAAGCTCTTCCCACACTCAAGGCACTTATACGGTCGCTCTCCTGTGTGGACACGTTGGTGTATTTTGAGTTTAGAACTACCTTTCAAGCTCTTCCCACACTCAAGGCACTTGTACAGTCTCTCTCTTCTGTGGATACACTGGTGGGAAGTGAGGCTCCCACTGTCCGTAAAAGTCTTTCCACAGTCAGAGCACTCAGAGGCTCTCCCTCCTGTGTACATGCACTGCTGGCCAGTGGGGTGGAGTCTCCATTTCATGCTCTCTGCAGAATCACAGATCTCATAATGCCTCTTTGCTGAGTGCGTGCACTGGTGGCTAGTGATGCTGGAATCCAGTTTAAAGCTTTTCTCACACTCAGTGCATGGATTCTGCTTTTTCATCTGGCACACATCCTTGCTCCTGGTTTCCTCAGGCTGCTTTGGACCTATGTTGGAGTCCACTGGGTTCCTCAGTGTCATTCCCAGACGCTTTCCCAGGGGCTTCTTGATGTGCTCACCCTGACCTTGCTGCAGGACTTCCTGGACATCCCTTCTGATTTCTTCCACAGAGATGCGATTCTGCTGCATTTCCGCTACACAATTTCTCTGCGGAACCTCCTTTGTATTTTTGATCCCATCAGCTGCTGGATGACAGAGGAAATGCAGCAATAGCACACGGTGCCCAAAATAAAACACAGGCAGAGAAGGCTCTTACAGCCCCAACATTCCCCTTCCCTCCACCACCTCACCTGGGCTGAGGTCTCCTGGCATGGCCTCAGGGCTACGCACATCTGGGATCCAGGGGTCTTCCCCTCGTTCAAGCAGGGAGATCAGCATGGGCTTGGGGGCTGGAAGTGGAGCTTCAGGGAGAGAAACAGGGAACAAGAGAGCATTTCCCTCATGCTGGCACAGTGCCTGTTCAACAGTTCCACTCTGTGCCCCTCCCCAAGGAGAAACCACCATTTAGGTCTAAATGACACTGTGCCTACAGCTTCCCTTGGAGCAAAGAATGTTTTGACATCTCTGAACATTGTGAAGGGATATTTTTTCTTTCAAATTAACTTTACAACAGCTTATTTGTTTTCTTACAGTCTACCAGTGGTCAAGGCATCAAAATGTTGATGGCAATTGCATGGAAAATCCTCAATTCCATAGCAGTAACCAGGGATTCATCTGTGAGCTGGAGCTGGTGGCACCAAGCAACACACAACACAAGGGCTGGTTTTCTCCCTCCTGGCTGATGCCTGCTTGCCAGCACTGACTCTGTGGCTTTGATCAGAGTGCCGTGCATACTAATCCCTTCTGAAACTCATGCTTTTCAGTATCTCCTTTCTTGCTGGCACTGTGGTGTGAGTCAATATGTAGCTGCATGGTGTTTATTCAAGGCCCGGCTTGCAGAGGCTCATTCTGCACAGCCAAAGGTGCCCTAACGAGGAGGAAAGGCAGACAAGCTCTCACCCAGCGAGGCCACACACTGGTATGTCTCCAACATCACGTCCCGGTAGAGCTCTCGTTGCACAGGGTCCAGCAGCGCCCACTCCTCCCTGCTGAAATACACGGCCACCTCCTCAAAGCTCACGGGCTCCTGCAAGCAAAGAGGCTCCTTGCTGGGAACAGCCAAGGCCCAGGCAAGCAGCTCGCACAGGACAGAACCTCACACCCCAGCTGCTTTTCTGTCCCCAGCACACACACGCTGGCTGAGGGCACCTCCCTCTTCCCCTGCATTCACATCCCTGGCCCCTTGGCCTCTCCTGCCTGCTTCCCCAACCCCTACCTCAACTGGATGTGCTGCGGCCATTTGCTGCTCTCCTGCAGGCTGGGATGATCACGGCTGGAAGGCAGAAGTTGAACTGGAGCCTGCAGAGAGAAGAGAAACTGCAGGGGAGCTGTGAGGGAATGCAGCAGTCCCAGTTCCAGCTCAGCCCTTCTGCAGGGCACTGCCCAGCCTTGCAGAGGAAGACAATGAGCTGCAGCACAGGAAACAGTCTGGCTCAAAGAGATGAACCGTCACAAAGCTGTCTCAGACTGGGAGGCTGAAACAACTGGTAGCTGACACTTAGTTCAACAGCTGAGACTGAGAGGGGACTTAAGACAAAGCACGGCAAGGAGGCAGTCATCTTACCCCAAAAGAGGGAGCAGCCCAAGTGCCCCTCCAGCTCTGCTGCACAGCAGCGGGCTGCACCACAGGACCTGCCCTTGAGCAGGGCTGTTTCTGCAGCTCACACCTGCACAGAGATCCCTTGCAGCTTGACATCAAGACTCCTTCTCAATACAGATCTTCTGTAAGACACCCATGGTTACTTTGGAGCTTTCATGTATTCTCTAAGGTTCTGTCTTAGAGGGACTGTGCACGTATGATTCCTTCCACACAAAGCCTTGACCAAGCTTGGGACCAGGAGAGGATCCAGCCACATCCTAGCTCCTTACCTCTGTGGTCTGAAGACATGAGAAAAAAAGGGGAACTACTCTGAGCCTCGTGACTCAATGGGAGGGCCTCCTGTAGGTGTGTGCGTAACCCTACCCTCCATGCAGTAAATAACCAAGTGTATCCAGCCACCTCCGATCCTGCTGTGTCACTGTTAAATCACTACAGCATATCCCTATTATATCAACAAATATAGTCCTGCTTCTCCCTTAGGAGTCTATGCTGTGTTTGGATCCACTTGTGACCAATGGGCAAAGTCTGCAGGATGGCAAGAAGGGAAACAAACCGATGACAAGAGACATGAAGCGCATCCAAAATTCATCTGTGAATGTTCTTGTGGCAACTGCTGTAGTTGAGCAGAAAGCAGAGGTCACTGGGGGCAGTAATAGGATGCAAAATGGGAAAGGTGTTATCAGCATCGTGTCGGGTTTGGAAGTGACATATGAAGCAAAGGAGAACTGCACCGGTCCTCCCAGAATCAAAAGCGACTGATATTCCACAATATTTCTGCTGCACTACGTGGTGCAAGTTGTGCAGGTAATGCTTATTCACACAATAAACGAAGACCTCCCCGAGTCGCCTACAATCCTTTAGGCCACACATCCTCCACCTGTAGGGTTTGGCTCCAAACAGATGCAAAACTGCACCCATAGCACTAATTAAAGGCACTGCCTCTACACAGTTAAGGCAAACAGAGGCAGCAGAATGACGGCTTATTGCCTGCCCTAGCTGCAGTTAAGGAAACTGAAGAGTGATACAGAAGGAATGGGAAAGGGGAGTTTTATTGGAGGTCTGAGTGGTGAAGGAAGTTGAGGACATACAACAAGGACAGCCTGTGCCAACTGGGGGATCTTTTGATTGACTGCAAGCATGCCTAAAGGGGACGGCTACCCAGGAAAGAGATGCAGAAATACTGTTAGAAAATGGTATGGCCATCCAACCATCCAGCAGGAGGTGCAGAAAAGCACCTGGTTCATGGAAGAACACCATGAATGCAGCCCCCAACACTCAAACACAGCAAGCCTGCTGGAGCACCACCTCCACAGATCCGTGAGGGAACACCTGGTGGCAAATGGATTAAATCCTCTGGCAGATGTCCGTACATCCTCTCAGGAGTGGAAGTAGCCCTGGGCTTGCTGAAATCAAGCAAGCCCTCAGAAAAGGGTTGGGAAAAGTACTCTGTAAAGGTGACTGATGTAGTTCTCAAAACCACCTACTGCTGATGTTACCTAAAAGTGGTGATGGCTCACATTCCTCGGGTAAGGAAGTGCAAAACGGCGAGGAGTCAACTGGATGGTTCACACTTCTCAAATAAATAGGATGGCTTACTTAAACACAACAATAAATCAACAAAACATCCAACCACACGGAGATTATTTTTCCATCTCCTGAGAAGAGAGAGTATCTGACAGCACTGCAGCCAAACCAGCCTGTGACGGTCACAGCCACCACCAGCCGATGCTGTGCTGGGAATTTTAACTGAACCGTGAAGGCAACTTATCAAATAGCAGCAGTGCTAAACAGAACAATTAAGGCAATAAACAACCACGTGGTTACAACAGCCTTGTTAAGCAGTTGTTAGAGCACTCCAGGACACCTGCATGATATCAATAAATTCATTCCTCCCTCCCTCTTCAGCCGAGCACGCAGACTGCGCTCACTGCCAGGGGATGCTCTCAGCACCGCGTGCCCTTTGCAGAAGGCACCTGGGCTGTGCTTTACTGACCTGCTGCTGCTCGGCCGTGTTCTCAACGCGTGCTCCAGTCAGCCCACAGGCTGCCAGCTTCTCATCGTCTGTTCCAGAGCCCAGTGCCGGAGCTGCTGCAGATGCTGAACGTGCTCAGGGCCCGCAGCTGTGTGCTCAAGGCATCTGCAGCTGCCGGGACAGCCTGAACAAAAGCCTTGCCAGGGCTTTGCACAACCCCAGCTGAGCCATCAGGCAAGCGCTCAGCAAACAAAAGGTAACGCCATTTCAAGGGTCGCCAGAGGCACGTGTTGCCCCGAAGGGTCCCCGAAGAGAAGCTGGGGGCTGCCGGGGAGGAGGAGCAGGGCGAGTGCAAATTTCCACTTGGAGGCTTCACATTAAGACACTCCAAAGGAGGCATCGGGGGGTTTAAAGCTTCCGTCAATCCACGCGTGCACAGCTGCAGAGCGAGGCCGTCTCGTGTCTCCCGTGGCCCAGAGGAAGAACTGCAGCCCCAGCTGCGCCGTGTTACAGAGATCCAACCGGGCAGCAGAGCACGCTGACCTCCTCTGCTCCCTTCCTCACTGTCCCAGCTCCCAGCCCGTTCCCGTGCCCCTCGGAGCCCAGCCCGGGCTGCATGAACTGCCGCCCTGGTTGCAGCCCGTCTGGGCCAGCAAACCTGCTGCGCTGAGCGGGAGCTGGAGCCGGGACCAGGGTCCCGCCTGGGGTACGGCAGTGCGGGTTCCGCCCCGTCCGGGGCCGCTCCCCGCTCCTCTCCCGGTGCTGCTGGCAGGGGGCAGGAAGCGTGCGCTCCTCTGCACGAGCCACGAAGGGCACCTACCTTGGGTGCGGAGCAGGCTGCTCCCAGCTCTGGTGCAGGTAGCCGGGCTCCTCGGAGTCGCGTAGAGCAGAGGACGCCGAGTGCCCTCAGCCCGGAGCTGGCCGCAGGACGGCCTTGGTGCACCTCCTGCCACCGCGGTGCTGCCCGGATGGCTTCCAGCCAGGCTCTCGCCTCTTCCGCACAGGCTCAGGAAGGCAGGAATTCCCACAACGATCACGCCCAGAGCTCGTTTTCATGGCACATCTGCCCCCGGGGGATGGCGATGGGAAGGGGTGCGGGGGAGGAGGGAGGGAGGAATGGGGGCTGTGTTTTGTTACGCTAATGAAGCATCGCTTTCTGCCGGCTCTCTTTGCTTCCTTTGGTGGGGACATTCCCACACCCTTGTCATCAGGCATCCCTCCCTTGCTGTCCTGGCGTTCCTGTTACTGCTCTCCCCCACGAGTATGTCCCAGCAAGAGGCAATCTCCGGTACAGCACCAGAGGACATTCTGTGTTGAACAGAACTCTTGCAATGGAACCGAGCTGTGGCTAGGAGCTTTACCCAGAAGCTGCTGTAAGAATACGACTTTCCCCAGATCCTTGTCTAAGGGTCCTAATAAGTCTTCTGTGCAGCTATACCTTGCGGTTCTGTGTGGGTTTGTGGTCCGTATGGCTGGCCATACCTACCCTTGAGTTGCACCGGGCAGTGTACCTGGGAGTGACCTCACTGGAAGGAAAGCAGTGTGCAAACTGCAGTGGGAAATTGCATTTAGGAAAGCAGGATATTTAGGTTCGTTTTCTGGTGGATATGGGTGCTTCTTACTACCCATAGATGGTTTTGTAACAGTAGTAGATGCTACTGCCCAATGGGAAAAGGCTTCCTTTTTTGGATTAATTAAACATAAGCTAAGAAAACAAGCAGGAATACAGAAATTCTTGTACCTGCCAGGTTACTCTGGCAAGAAATTGAATAAAACTGGAGCTAAGAGTGCAACAATATTGACTGATTAAAAACTGTAACTCGGGCTTTAACACAAACTGGGCAAAACAATGTTGTACCCCCAGGAGTTACAGCAATCTCAAATATGATACACTTAGTGGTGTGGGCATCAGGGCCAAAAATGAAGCCCTAAATAGAAGTTAAAAGCAAGAGCTTGCCTAGTCAGGGTAAAGCGGTGCCCTTTGAGGGTATGGGACTGTAGGAGGATAAAAGAAATAATAGGTAACTTTTTGGAGTTTGGATTCCAATTTTGATAGCAAGTGCTGTAGTTTGGTACAAGACTTGAGGGCAAGTACTAGAATAGTTGAATGGATACACTCAGTGGTGGCCAATCCGTGCACTTTATTAACCAAGTTAAGGAACGAAAAGATGGAGTTTACCTTCTGGATTTGAGGGATGTCTCTTCTGCCTGGTTTGGCCAAAGGAAGCCTAAGGTTATTTGCCTTTGAATAGGAAAGCCCTGATATGGGGAGAAGAGTCTCAGTTAACCTGGACAGTGTTACCCAGGGTTGTGAGAACAGCTGAATGATGGTCAACTCATGAGCCTGAGATCTGGGATCCTCCATCCTAGGGTGGAACTTTACTGCAGCACGTGGCTGCCACAGCAACAAAAGGACTGTGTACAATAGACTGAGAGTTTGCTGAGTTTCTTGGTTTACAGAAAGCACAAATAACTCAACAGCAAGTGACATATTTGGGAAATGAGATTACAGCTGGACTTTGAACCTTAAGGACTGCCAGGAAAAAAGTCATCTGCCAAACCCCTGAGCTGCAAATTGCCAAGGAAGTGAGTAAGGGATGGCCAGGGTGCCTGAGGGCGGTGGCTGCACTGGTACTTGTGGGAATACAAGAAAAGCTGTTCAGAGCAGCAGCTGTGGAGCAAGATAAACAGCATGAGAACCAAGGACACCTCTGCAAGGAGAAGAAGGGTCTCACAGCTCTGATTGGGTACGTGCCTGCATGGACAGTTGAAAAGGGTTCTGTAGAATGCTTTGTTGACATGTAAAGGTGTTTGGGAAAGTTGTAAGGACGGACGGGAAAGTTAGAAAATAACAACTTGTGAAGGTCTATAAGGGATGTGAGAACTTGTAATAAACGATTTGGATCGTTCACATCTGAGTCCGTGCCTCAAACGCTGCAGACGTGGTGGTGATAGGTTGATGGTTGGACTTGTTCTTAGAGGTATTTCCAACTGTAATGATTTTTTTATTCTATGAGGGTTAAGGACTCCAGGACAGTATCAGTGAATACTTCATTCATGGCTTGAAAGCTGAAGCTTGAAGCTGCTGAGGTTGAATGAGGAAGAGTATGTCCTTTGATCTGAAAAACTGATTGAAAACTGATCTTGAACAGACTTTCTCAACAGGATACTCTTTGGTTGGGACAAATACAGAGGAGTGTATTTGTGATTTTTCTTGCACAGGGTCAGTGATCACTGTCTGCACAACAGTTTTAGGAAACAAGAAAAGAGAAAAAAAAAACAACTGCACGGGACCTAAGTAAAATGAATTCTTAATGACTGACTGTGCTAGTGAAACATATTGAGTAGCTTGAAGCTTAAGACAAAGGAGTTAATTGCTTTGTTGTATGTGACTATATGAAGGGTTGCTGTAAAGAAGAATAGTAAACTTGTTATATGGCAAACAGGCTATGAACTAGTGGTTGTATCAGTTAGGAAGATTCGTGTTAGTTACTGCCTTTGAGTAGTAAAGCTTGTAGAGCTTGGGAAGAATAGGTTGGAAAAGCTACAGAATTTTCATCAGTAACAGATAACATGTATTAGGGTTAGTCTAGTTATGGATTTTATTGCTGTAAGACATGAGGGACGGGCAAAATGACTTGTTCCTAGTCCCTCCCAGTGCTGTTATTCTGTGCTGCTTGTGTGTTTTCATAAATCTATGTATTACTTACTATTGTGCCTTTGTTCTTTAGTTAGTTGTGGCAAGGGTGACCTTGCCCTTTCTTCACTCTGTTTCCTTACTGTAGAATTAGGAAATTTACAAAGTGGAAAAACGTGAATAGTCAGGAATATTTTGGAAAGTGTTTCCACTGTTAAACACTTCAGAATTTCTCAGAAATTCTGCATCCCAGCTGTAAAGAAAAGGCTTGTGCATAATTTCAAAGGGTTGAGAATACTTAATCCTGAAATTGTTTATTGGTTTTTTACTCTGTTTTGGCCTTGTACTTTGTCTCCAGTAGTATGTAGTTGGCACTCAGAAGTAATTTGATTCAGCTTGTCCTTCTGCACTGTTTGCTTTCTGTTCCGTTGTGCTGCTTTGCCTGTGGAGTCCTCTAGTCTGAGATCTGTTGTCTCACCTTGCCTGAATTCTGCCTCAACTGAATAGACATATATTCAAAACCTGTGTTGCATTATTTTCTGGTTTCAGAAGTGTCCAGTCTTTTACTAGATAGACTTTCCTGGTTTTGAGTAACTTGCAAAACTGAGAGTATTCCTGCCTGCTTCCCAAGAGTCTCTGTTTTTCAGACAAGGTTATGTTAACAAATCCATGAAACCCCAATAGAAATTCTGGACTCTTTGCTGTGTGTCTACTTGCATCTTCTGCTTTCTGCCCTTGTCTTTGTGATGTCTTCGTTTTGCACATCCTCTTTATTTGTCTTACTTGAGTAAATGAATCCATCTGTCACAATCTTCTCACCTGGATGTCTGAAAGTTCTCTTCCCGACAGGGGAATTATCTCGCTGTTTACCTCTTAACTTTTGTCCTTCCATTTCCTTCTCTGTTACTTTGGTTTTATTTGCTGCAACGCTTCCTCCTCTTTATTTTCAGGAGTACTTCTAATCTCTTAACATGAACTGTGTGTTCCTGTACTTCAGGTTCTCTTCAAAGATTTTTTCCATATCTCTTCTTTGATTTTGATTAATGTTAACTGTTGAGATTTTTCTGGATGTATTCCCGAGACTCAGTCTGAGATTTAAAATCCATCCAGTAGTACTACTGAATTCAAGTCTGCAATTCAGAATTGCATATCGTTTGTAGAGCAGGGCCTTTTTAGAATTGAATTCAGTGGGATGTGAACAGAAGACTCAGGGCAGCAGGGTCTGTTTTAGTTGGATAAGGCTTTTGGTTAACTCTTCTCATTCCTGTAGATATGGATATATCTTGTTTCATCTACATGCAAAACTTTGTAGTGTAATCAGTTACATAAAAATACATTCTCTTCCCTTCCTGTGTTTCTGGAAAATGCTCATGAAGATTTCTGTTTGATTGTTTTCAGAGTTGTGGGTTATACTGTTTTCTTTTAATGGGCTTGCTATGACAAATATAAAGCCTGTTCTTTTCAGCCTTTAGTTTACTAGCTATTAACAACAGAATATTTACAGTGAAAAAGATCTAAGGGGATAAACACATTATATTTTAGCACCTCAACATTTGCAAAAAATAAATGGACAAAACCACCTCCCTTCCCACTACAGCACTTATCTGGCAGAACTGGTTGGATTGCTTCTGTTCTCTTAGCTCTTGGGGCTGTTGTTTTGCCACTCATAGAACTGCTTCCCATGAGTTTATGTTGTGTTTGCACTGGAGGGGTTGAGAAGCAGCTGAAACTGTCAGCTTCATTCTTGTCCTGCATCCCACTGAATGTGAGCTGTGTATGAACTCAATAAGCAAATAGGATTTTTGGTATTGCATTAAGGATATTCCTGTGCTGTGCTCTGGTGGTATGTAACTGTTCAGGCTTTGACATTATTAATGGAAGCATGCCTGACTTCAGCATGTGCAAGGCTTAATCATGAGCATCTAACCCATCTTTTAACAATGAGGCAGAGTTCAAGTAGATTTGCAGGTGATCAGTTGTGCAAGACAAAACTGAATTCCTTCTTTGATAGAACGACCAATTCCTTTTTTCCTCGACAAAGAGAAGAGATGTAGTCCCATATGTCATACTTCACTTGTGCTCTTGAGGCTGTGCCAGACAGTAAACAGCTAATTCATGTAAAAGAGATGATCGTTGCGAGAGTTGGTGTTTACTGAAGGAAACAACTGCTTGTGGTTCTTTTTTTTATTTAGGGCAACCACCTCAAAAGCCATAAGCAACAACAAAAATTCCTGCAGGAGTGATTGGAACGAGAAATGTTGGCAATAAGGGGATTTTCCAAGGGCTCAAATTGAGGGCTAGTCTTGCACTGTTTGCAGTAATGACCTTGGCACCAAAAACTCGTTGGGATTTTCTTATGAGAATTTGTGGTGTGTTGTCAGTAGGTGACAACTGAGGAAACAAATGTGCAGCAGAACACATGCGTTTGGGACATGGTACAGATACAGAAAAACCAGTGAGACTGGGCATGTCAAGGCCAATAACAACCCTCCTGGGAGACAGTAGAAATCCTTACTGTTGCAACATGAATAACTGGAGAGAAGTGAACATGAGAGTGGAAGATGTATAGGGAAAGATATTCTGTGGAGAATAAGCTGCAATTAAGGCATTGTACAGTGTTCTTCCAGCTGGAATATTACTTGCAGTTCTGGCTACTGTATTCAAGAAACATTGATTGAAGCTGCTTGGAATTCAATGAAGGGAATATTATGGGAATAAAGAGCCTGTTATGAAAGGACAGTAGAGAAGTTTTTCAGTCTGTGGATAAGAACTAATGGCTGGATAAAATAAATGTAAATGAATGGAAAAGCTCTTGCCTCTTAAGGTGGGATCCTGGAAGAGCCTCTGTGGTCATTTGTCCAGTGTGTTTTCCCCCAACTCTTTCTGTACAGGGAGTGATATTGTTTAAACCTACCTTTATAAATGAATCAGTTGGGTATCTTACATGAGTTATTGCCTTTGTTTATAAACAGTATTGGACAGTATTGATTTATGTAACTGAAAATGAAAAATCATCGTTATGAAGATTTTGTTTGGGACCTGAGCAAGGTCAGTTGAGCTCCCAACATGCTGTGGAAGAAAACTTGTTTTTATTCTTGTGAATTATTTTTTTAATCTCTAATGTTGTTCTGGAAACACTGTTACATCCCTAAAAGGCAGCAGCATATTTAAATTATCCCAGTAATGAATAATAATATACAGTAAGGAATAATAATAGTTTCATTATAAGTGTTAAAATTTTCACTGATAGTTTAAAAAAAAGGAAATGCTATTTGTCAGATGTCAAAAACAGGATAATTTACCAAATGCAGAAATTTAGGATTTAGTGAAATTAATTCAGGTGTAAGAATATTGGTGGCCTGTATTTGACTCCTGCATAGTTTGCAAGGTTCTTGCACATAAAACCTAGTTTTGTGGTTGTCTCTCTCCAGTTTAGGAGTGAGGCAAAGGTTCTTTTGATATGTTATGCCCGGCGTGAGATTAAGAAGAAGAACATTCAAATGTTGATCCGACCAGTTTATTGGAAGTAATAGACAATTGAGGGGATGGGGAAGGGGGAGCGGCGAATGCCAAAATTAGGGTGATGGGGAAGGGAAAGTAGGCGATAGAAAAAAGGTAGAAAAGAGAAGAATTACGTTAAAGCGGGGAATAGTCACCTCCTGGATGCAGCAGCGTCCCGTAGCACGTTGTTAACGTTGGTCCGGGGCAAAATAAGCGTAGGGGAGAGCAGCAGCGAAGTAGCAGGCCGCAGATCGATGAAACGCAGAGAAGATGGTCAGAGTAGCGAGGTCTCAGGAAGTGGAGTCTCGGGCAGCGAGGTCCCTCGAAGCAGAGTCTCGAGCAGCAATCCCAGAAGAGATAATAGGCAGCAGTAGGACAACGGTGGAGGAATCTGAGGTCAGATACCTAGATACCCTCAAAGGTTCTTCAGCATGCAGGCATCTTCTTCAGCATGCAGGCGCTCACGTAGAGAGGCATCTGATGACAGAAAACCTCCTTGTTTCCGTAGTGAGGCATCTGGTGTCAGAAAACCCCCCCAAATTCGGGGTTTGTCCGTGCCCTTTTTATCCTTCTTTCCAGCTTTCGAGACATTTCAGGATGGCTCGGGTCAGAGTCCTGTGATTTCCTCGGAGATGTCAATCTTCCTTGAGATGAGCCAACACGAGAGAAAGACCACTTAAGGGCCATCAGTCCTCAGGGATGGCCATCTTCCTTGAGATAGGCCTACACAAAAGACCACTTAAGGGCCATTGATCAGTATCTTATCTCCCTTTCGTAGCTCCCGGACTTGTCCATCTCCTAAACAAAGGGATTTCTCGAACCTTGGTTCCTGTGTGTCTCAGACAAAGGCAGTCCTGGAACCTTGGCCAGGACTTGCCTGAACTTGTCCATTTCAGCAAACTTTGAGACAGTAATGTAAAAAGCATGGCTTCTTACAGTGGTAGTTTTGCTTCTAATTCTACCCTCTTGTTAGCAATTTGTGGGTCAGGCTGGGTCACATCACACTTCATTTCAGTTTTCAGTTCCTTCTTACTTCATCTACTTTTATTCCTCCATCATACAGGTAGTTAGGGCAGTCGATATATGAATCATTGTGGAGATGACTGTTCCTGTAACATTTGAAAGAAAAAATTGTTTTTTGATCAAGCGTTCCCAGTAAAAGATAAATAATTCTATGTGAACCAAAAAACTCTGAGTAACTAGTGAAATAAGTTGACCTTTTTCTTTCCAGTTTTGCAGGTAGGAAGACAAACCTGATGAGCTGAATGAGTTTTCTGTTTAGCTGCTGTGTCTGAAATAAAACTAGTTCATAGAATGCATGCAATTTCAGTTATTCATTGGTGGGGTATTTCTTGTTTTGCTTGTAGTTGCCTTGTGGTCACCGGTGTGAAGAGATTTTCCATTCAGGTGATTGTCCTCTGAACTGCAGCCAGAAGGTTAAACTCAAGTGTCCTTGTAAGCGACTGTAAAAGGTAAGTTTTGATGTTGCAGTTCTGAGTGTGACACATTTTCTTTGTATGTTCCTAGGCTTGTGTACATGGATTGTCTCTGGTCAAGACTGGAATAGAATCAGTTACTTGAGCAGAGCAGCAACAGCAGCTGAAAGTCTGGGTAGAACAATCAAAATATTCACTAAGGAACATAAAATTCATTGTAGAAAATGTTAGCTCCCAGATTTGCAATACCTTTCTCTTCAAGCACACTTCAATTTTTGTAGTTCCATTAGGAAAATAATCAGATGATCTGGAGTGATTTAAGAAGTCAAAGCACATTTTCCTCATTAGGAACTGAGAAGTTTATAATTACATAAATTGGAACAGTCACAGATGTTTTGAATTCCTAATTGATGGTTGTCTGAGGCCCTTAAAGCAAACAGAGGCATCAGCATCCTTAGCTTTCAGCAGAGATAAAGGACAAAGCTTATAGCTATCAAGTATGATGAGGGGAAAACCAGAGGCTGCTGTGACCTCTTGACAAGTGTTAACTTAATGAAAAATTCACTATCTGGCTTGAACAAAGCATGCTTAAATTATTTTCAAGACCCGGTTAACTTCTGAGCTTTCCACACAGATGCAGTTTCCCCAGAGTTCTTAGCTTCTCCAAGAAATGTCTTCAGAAATCTCAGATCTTGCAGGGCGCATGTTCAAGAGAAAGGATGGTAATGCCCAGAGTACATGCTTCAAATTGAGCAGTCTCTGCTTATAAATAACTAGCTTTTCTTTATTTGTAAGTTGAAATGTTGACTTCTGCTGAGGATAAATTATTTTGTTGTGACTAAGTGCTCTTACTAATTTCAGTTTTTCTTACTCTACTGTGTTCAGTAAAATCAATAATATCATTGGTTGCGTGTATACTTCTGCTTCTTGTTCCTTAAGATATAGGTTTACAGTTGGACTTGATGATCTTTGAGGTCTTGTTTCTTATGCCAGACTTAATTGAATAAGGAAGATGGGTATTTCCATGATAGCTCTGTTACATCTAGTTGTTGCTGTCCCTAATTTTCATACTGTTTTTGGAAAACTGAAATGTGTTATCATCTTCTGCTGAGTTCTGACGCTGTATAGCTATTTCAGACCAGTTCAAATTTTATTGTCCCAGAGTGCCGGGATGTCTTCAGTGATTATGTGGATGTCCAACTGAAATGTGGTAGCAAGAAGCAATGAAATTAATGTTTAGGATGCTCACTTTTCACTTTTACAGTGGCCTGAAATGGAACATTCCAGATCTGCTATTCTGAAAGTTTTATGGTCCTTAAATATGATGACGGTTACTTTTTTTCCCCCCCTCAATCTTGTAAATTTGATTTTAATAAGGTGGAAAGGTTGTTATGAGTTAATTATATAATTAATAAAAATTAATTCTTATATGATGACAGCCCACTTATTTAAATAGCCACGAAGTGATCCTTCTGATTCCTAGTGAAATGGTGTCTCCCTTCAGAAAGAGAAGAAAACACTATCCCCACCTTAAATATCATCTCACTGTTTCCAGGTCAAGCCCCAAATCCATGCTCTCTTTTGTACAGAGAGCTACAGTGTAGAGGGTAAATGATGGTAGAACCAATAAGCCACTGATAATTGGACTGTGTATTAGTTGCAGCTAATCTGACTGCAGAAATATGACTTGTTTCTGTAGTGTGAAAGATGAGGTCTTTTAACGTTTGCTTTATGCATCTGCCCTTGCCTGAGATCGTAATTAGGGTATCTTTGATTCCAGAAGGTCCTTATGCATATTTGCTTGGAGCTGCATTCTTACAGCAGATAGTGTACTTCTTTCTTAGCTTGGATTGGATAGTGTACCTGTATATTTAGTCTTCTGTGCCTGCAGCCTGTGATCTTGAAGATAAGGAGAAACAGAATTGAGTACCTAATATTTGCAGCTGAATTCTCCTCTACCAGTCTTCTGTCTGTGTATACTACTGGTGAAGTTGGGGGTTGACAGGACACGTATTCCAAGCTGCTCTGTAAATATGCCTCATCTGAACCATCATAATTAATATCAAATGTAGGAGCTCATAATTTAAGTGCAAAACAGGAGGATTTTTTCTTCCTTTTCTGGTGTTGAAGTTAACTGTTGCATCATGAGGCTATGCATGTAAACATGCAAGGTCGTATAAACCACTTGAATTTGTAACCCACAACTTGTAGTGGACCATATTCTTAACCATCTAGGCAGGTGGTTTATCTTAGCATGCTGGAATTGCTCTGAAGAAGTTAGTTTTTGGATTTTGCTGTATGCTATGAAAATTGTTCTGCATATTGTCAGAAAGCATGAAAACCAGAATAGCTTCTGGCTATGTTACTGTGCTTTCCTGACAAAATTCTTCATAGGCTAGTACTATAGATTATAAGATTATAACTTTCTCTCTGTGCTGGTATTCTGTTTTGGTTTTGTTGGTGTTTTTTTTTTGTTTTTTTTTTTCTGTTGTTATTGCTTGTTTGTTTGTTTGTTTGTTTGTTTTGGCCTCCAATGTAAGGGGGAGGAAGGAGAAGGAAGTAGGGGAGATCTTCCCATGACCAGACCTTGCCCTGTAGTTTCAGCCAGTTTAGAGAATTGATACGAAGTTTCCGAAGAGGTACTTATTAGTTACTTTGCATGGTATCTTTTGTAACAGTTCACAAGGTTATATTGCTTTGTCTTAAATAAATAAGTGAAAAAAAAGACAAGAAAAATTAAACTGAACCACTTGATTTATTCTTGATTCAGTTTAGCTTATCAGAGAGAAGGAAAATAGAAAAGGATGCTTGAATACAGTTACAGTTTCAAATAATATTTATTTATTAGCTTCATTCTGTAAATATACCGAATAAAATTGTTTTACAATTTTCCCAACAAAATGAACGTTATAATTAAATTTTTATATAGGGAAATGAATTACAAACAATTCAATTTATACTTAACAGGAAGTACAGTGCAGCAAGATACAAGAAGGCCAAGTTTCACTGGAGTGTGATGTGTTATGCAAGGAAATGAAACGGAAGGCGTCTGAGGTGGTGTATCCATTTTAGTTATGTTATCTTCATTGCCTTGAGAAAAGTTGGAAAAAACAGGCAGATCGTTATTTTTTCAAGACAGTAATAGCAAGAAATGCAGTGTAACTCAGCGTACAGTTTAATTGCACATTTAATTTTTGGACTATTGAATCTGGCTTATTGCTGAGAATTGCACTACTTGTAGATAGTGTCAACTTACTTGATGAAACACTATGTTAAGGTAATGCTCTATTACCTCTTTATTTTTATATAATGTATAAATGAAATAGAGATGAAAAGATAGAAAGAGAATTGTAAAAAGCTTTGTTTGGAAATGCTTGTGGCTTCTGTTACAAGACTGGAGGGAGGGGAAACACATCAGGAAAGGGCTTTCCCTTTCAAAGGACTTTTAAAGAGACTGTTACAGCACATAAAAATTAGGATATTTATCTTCACTTAGGGGAAATGTTCAGCAAAACACAGAATGAAGAAAACCCAGTGCAAACAAATACAACCATAAATGTAAACTCATTTCTAGGCTCTCAGGATGGGAACATCACAGAATCACTGCAAAAAATTGGAAGCTGGCTCCAGAACAAGACTTGCAGTCTTTTGTAACCAAGCACTGATTAACAGTGAGTGCCAAGGAAGGATATACATTACTTTGAAAACCAGGAATCATTTAACTATTCAGGTTGTCAGTACAGAGAGAGCCTAAGTGACCTCTTGAATTCCTTTCCAACTATTTCCCCCTTGAGATTCCAAGTTGTATTTGATACTGCGAGGTCAGGCACTGTGCCCTGACTCCCAGCTGACCAGCTGCACCAGTTTGTGTAGGTTGAAGACAGAGGAAATGGACACTGAGGTGCTCCAGGCAATGCTGACCCACAAGCACATGTCCAATCCCTGGGACATTTGTATTCTCTGTCCTTCCTGCTTGGCCTTCATCTCCCTCCATAGCCATTTAAAGCATTTTAAGAATGCAACTCGTGTCTTAGAGGCAGTCCCTTATTAAAACAATACCTAGTTTTATTGTTCATACAGGTTTGTAAAGTCTGAGAAAAAAAAAAAAAAAAGAAAGAAAAAGAAAAAAAAAAAAAAGAAGAAGAAAATAAAAAGAAATTAAGAAAAGGAGAACCAAGATGGGTATTAAAGGGAACATTAGCTCATCTTCTAACACCCTACTTAGTGCTGTTTGAGATCGCTAAATTCTGAATGGCTTTCTTAATGCCCCTAATAATCAAGATGTGCTAGACTCTCACACACCCACCACCACAGCTGACTGGCTCTGGCATAACTCCAGCTCTTTGATTAAAATCTGGCACTAGAAGAATCCACAGGTTAACCCCATCCACTTGCCTGGGGCTGGATCTTCCATCCCCTTCATGGAGTGAGAAGGTGGGAGGTCTCTGCAGCTGGAAGAAAGATGGATGTGGTGTGGCAGAACTTTGAAAAAGCACTTGATAGCTGCTTGGCAAACATTTTCTCCCTGGTGGTACTGGTAGCAGGTTCTTAGTGCTGTAGGTCCCAGGGTGTTTCACTGTGCAGATGACACTATTTCCTCTTCAGAGATGGGCAAAAGAGGGGGAAAAAATGTCCTGATGAAGGCAGACTCCACTGAAAGCTCACAGGTGCCAGCTCAGCAGTCTATTCATCAAGCTGCCCTGCCTTTAGCGTTATCACAGCAAAGATTGAAAAACAATTGCATGCAGCATCTCAGCCATCTGTAGTCCATTCCAGCCTCTGGGACATATACTGCCTTGGGAACAGCCCTTTTCACACTGACAAAGTGGTAAGTCCCAGACCATCTTCTATCCCTTTCCACGCTCAGCTGCTTGTACTCACTGTTTACTTGTTTCTCCTTCAGGAAGAGGCAGCTGGTAGCAAGAAACGCAGGAATCCTGCAACTCCTCCATCCCTCGCAGCCAGCTCTCAGGGATGCCCAGCACTGGGGGTCTGCTGGACAGCAAAGGAGGGTTCACAGCTCCTGGATGTGGCAGCAGGACACCGGGGTTCAGTTCTGATTCTGCTATATATCAGACACCTTGAGCTATCCTTAGCTCCACTGGCCATGAAATGAGAGACAAGCAGAACTAATCTCCCATACACACAAAGGAAACACTTTCATCCATTAATCTGGCCATACAACTAGGAGAATCTCAGGGCAGGCACTAATTGTAGTTTTTCCAGTTTTGTTTTTCATGCACCAACAATAAACAGCCTGACTTTCATTATCTGCAAACTTAATGCACTGCACAATTTCAAATCCTTGCCATTGCAGAGAGAGTACTCTCACCATCTCTCAGCGCAGAGGATTTTTTTGGCTAGAGCTTAAGTTAGATTGCTGTTGCATAATCAGTGTTTCATTAGGGCAAGCTGCCAGGTCAGGGAACATGTAAATCCCTATAATATCTGTCCTGGTAGAAATCCTACTGATCTAATCCAGAGAGATCCCAGCTCTACATCGGTGGCCCCTACCAGATGCAAGCACAGATAGACACATCACAGCCTCCTGCATTCTAGGGACTGTCATTGCTATGAGATTTTAATCAGATCCTCCTGGACCAGCTCCCTCCATTGCCACACCCAGGGCCAGGCTGATCAGGGGCTCATCCAAGATTCATCAACTCTGGTTCCCCACATTTTTATAATGAGCTTGTGGTGCCATCCATTCTTTTCTGCCTCCCTCTGCAGTGACCACAGGGATCACTTTGTCGGATGGGGAAAGCCAGCAACTCCAGCAGGAAGAGCAGCTGAGTGGGTTTTCCCTGTATTAAACTCCAGAGGGAAAGACACAAAATTAGTGACTTTTCCTAAACACACAGTCTGAACTGACAGTCTGTAGCACAATTTCTTTTGTCCTGGCTATGCTGTGCACAAGGAAGTCTGCTCTCCACTGGCTCTTGGTGCAAATCCCCTCCGACTGCAGGGGAGAAAGGTTATACTCACATAAGAGAAGGAGTTCATAAGTTGCTCTTCTTCATACAAACAGCACCCCTGAGCAAAGACATGCTTTCCTCATGGACACAGGGAGCTGCAGAGCAGAGCTGAAGCTGCAAGGAAGCAGCCAGATGCACATCCCACCAGCAGGCAATGGTACATGGTATTTCTCCTGCACCTACAGCCTGGATGCTGCAAGTCATTGGGTTTGTGCAACTGCAGGCTCAGCATGAGTCTGGCTCCAACAGCAGGTGGTCTGATGAATCTATTTGAGGCTGCTTTCATTCGTCAGGCCACTATGGTCACCTCCTGGCCCCTCTGCTTTCCCAACCTGTTTCCAAGTAGTTCCTCATGCACTATAAGGATACAAACCCTCAACGGATTTCCTTTATCTTCCTGCAGTGTATTTGTTAGACGCTGATTGGGTCCTTCTTTGCATTTATTACTCACCAGCTGCCATTCCCACCTGCATCATTGTGGATGCCTAGCAGCTCCAAATGACAATATGGATTTCCACCACCTCTTACACCTGTGCTCATAGCTGATCTTTTGCTGTTCAGTATTCAGCTTTAGGTCTGTCCAAGAGCTTTTGCACAGCCTTCAGTAAACAGAGGAGACTACACTGGTATTCAGTGACAGAAATCCATTAGTGCCAGTATTTGTTAGCTTTAATAAAGCCATGATGAAAAAAGCAGTCACCTTTTACATGGCCTTTGGCTATGCCTAGGATACAAGAGAAAATCTGGCAGTGCCAGTCCTATGAGATACAGAGGGCAACTCAGGAGGTTTGTAGTCAATTGACTTCAAAGAACCTCAGAGTGCTCAGCAACCCACAAGAAGAGCTTTGTTTATAAAAGCAAAAAGACTCCAGTCTTCAAAAAGGGCAAGAAGGAAGACCCGGGTAATTACAGGCAAGTCAGCCTCACCTATGTCCCAGGGAAGGTGATGGAACAGCTTGTGCTGGATGCCATCTCCAGACAACTGGGTGATAAGGAGGTTATCAGGAGTACTCAGCATGGGTTCACCAAGGGGAGGTCGTGCTCGACCAAGCTGGTGGCCTTTTATGAAGATGTCACTAGCTGGGTGGACAAAGGGAGGGCGGTAGATGTAGTCTACCTTGATTTCAGTAAGGCTTTTGATACTGTCCCCCATGACATCCTTATAAAGCTGAGGAAGTATGGGATAGATGAGTGGACAGTGAAGTGGGTTGAGAATTGGCTGACTGGCAGAGTGCAGAGGGTTGTCATTGCCGGTGTGGTGTCTGGATGGAGGCGTGTAACTAGCAGCGTCCCCCTGGGGTCTGTACCGGGTCTGGTCTTGTTAAACATCATCAACGACCTTGATGAGGGGATAGTGACCACCCTCAGCAAGTCTGCTGATGACACGAAGTTGGGAGGATTGGCTGACATGCCTGAAGGCTGTGCTGCCATTCAGCGAGACCTGGACAGGCTGGAGAGCTGGGCAGTAAGAAACCGGATGAGGTTTAGCAAAAGCAAGTGTAGAGTCTTGCACCTAGGGAGGAATAATTACATGCACCGGTACAGGCTGGCGGAAGACCTGCTGGAGAGGAGCTCTGCTGAGAGGGACCTGGGCGTCCTGGTGGACGACAGATTGGCCATGAGCCAGCAGTGTGCCCTTGTAGCCAAGAAGGCCAATGACATCCTGGGGTGCATTAAAAAGAGCGTGTCCAGCAGGTCGAAGGAGGTGATCCTCCCCCTCTACTCTGCCCTATTAATGCCTCATCTGGAATATTGTGTCCAGTTCTGGGCTCCCCAGTACAAAAAAGACAGGGATCTCTTGGAGAGAGTCCAGCGGAGGGCCACAAAGATGGTGAAGGGCCTGGAGCATCTCCCCTATTAAGAAAGGAAATGCCTTGTCCAGAAGCAAGCAGTGGGCTGGAGAGGGCACCAAAACCAAACCCTGCTTGCACCTTTCCCTCTCCTCATTCCACATGCTGACATTTATTTTAAGAGCAAAAACAAGACTACAGTGAAGAAAGCTCCAGAACAACTCAGCTACTTTATTCACCCCCTTCTCTTTCCACTACAGAAGATTCTCAGAAAACCTCCAAGAACCACGTTACTGCTCTGCTGACCCTTCTCTGGGATGCATCAGTGCGCTCAGAAATGACTGAGAGCAACACATGCACACAGACACACAGCAGATCCCTACACAACCACTTCTCCACTAGGAAACATCATCAAAAAGCAGCTGGTGGGAAGAGTAGAAGTGGAAAGCGGGCATGGTGAGAGAAGTGCTTTGGGCAGCAAGGAAAGGCCATCTGAAGCTCCTGGGTTAAGTCCCTTCTGCAGAGGGTGTCGGTGATGCCGTCTCCTTTGCAAACTCTTCCTGCATGGAGAGAAGCATTGGTCTCCCTCATCCCTGGGCTCTCCAGCGTTTTGAGGGTCTCTCCTGCTGGGGGTTTTCCCATGAGAAATGAGGCACCAGCCCTGAGAGAAACTCTTCCTGCAGGAGATGCAGTCCTATTAGCTACCTGTCCTGTGGACTGCAATGTTTAATGAGGACTGAGCTTTGCATGAAGTTCTTCTGGGAGTGTGAGGAGCTCTCTGCTAGGCACAAAGCCCTTCTCACACTCAAGGCTTCCTGCCATTTCAGCTCACTGGTGCAGACGTTCTGGTAACACAGCAAATGGGATTCTCTGAGGGAGAGAAAAGACAAGTTCCCAGGCATCTCCCTGCATGCAGGCCTGGCCAAAATGTTCTAAAATGTCTGACAGAAGCTATGGTCTCTCTCCTGTGTGCATATGCTGGTGCAGCTTCAATTCAGAACTCCCTTTGAAGCTCTTACCACACTCAGGACACTCACAGGGTCTCTTTTTCCTGATGGATGCTCTGATGCAGTGTCAGCTCAGAACGCCTTTTAAAGCTCATCCCACACTCAGGACACTTATAGGGTCGCTCTCCTGTGTGCATGCACTGGTGCATCTTCAATTCAGAACTGCTTATGAAGCTCTTCTCACACTCAGAGCACTTATATGGTCTCTCTCCTGTATGGATGCGCTGGTGGTGCTTCAAATCAGAACTGCTTATGAAGCTCTTCTCACACTCAGAGCACTTATATGGTCTCTCTCCTGTGTGGACACGCTGGTGCATCTTCAGTTCAGAGCTGATTATGAAGCTCTTCCCACACTCAGAGCACTTGCAGGGTCTCTCTCCTGTATGGATGCTCTGGTGGAGCTTCAAATTAGAACTGCTTTTGAAGCTCTTCTCACACTCAGAGCACTTATATGGTCTCTCTCCTGTGTGGACACGCTGGTGCATCTTCAGTTTAGAGCTGCTTATGAAGCTCTTCCCACACTCAGAGCACTTATAGGGTTTCTCTCCTGTGTGGACACGCTGGTGGATGGTGAGGTGGGTTCTCCTTTTGAAGCTCTTCCCACACTCAGTGCACTTGCAGGGTCTCTCTCCTGTGTGAATGCGATGGTGGATGGTGAGGCTGGAACTGTTTTTGAAGCTCTTCCCACACTCAAGGCACTTATACAATCGCTCTCCTGTGTGGACACGTTGGTGTATTTTGAGTGTAGAACTATCCTTAAAGCTCTTCCCACACACAAGGCACTTATACGGTCGCTCTCCTGTGTGGACACGTTGGTGTATTTTGAGTGTAGAACTATCCTTAAAGCTCTTCCCACACTCAAGGCACTTATACGGTCGCTCTCCTGTGTGGACACGTTGGTGTATTTTGAGTTTAGAACTACCTTTCAAGCTCTTCCCACACTCAAGGCACTTGTACAGTCTCTCTCTTCTGTGGATACACTGGTGGGAAGTGAGGCTCCCACTGTCCGTAAAAGTCTTTCCACAGTCAGAGCACTCAGAGGCTCTCCCTCCTGTGTACATGCACTGCTGGCCAGTGGGGTGGAGTCTCCATTTCATGCTCTCTGCAGAATCACAGATCTCATAATGCCTCTTTGCTGAGTGCGTGCACTGGTGGCTAGTGATGCTGGAATCCAGTTTAAAGCTTTTCTCACACTCAGTGCATGGATTCTGCTTTTTCATCTGGCACACATCCTTGCTCCTGGTTTCCTCAGGCTGCTTTGGACCTATGTTGGAGTCCACTGGGTTCCTCAGTGTCATTCCCAGATGCTTTCCCAGGGGCTTCTTGATGTGCTCACCCTGACCTTGCTGCAGGACTTCCTGGACATCCCTTCTGATTTCTTCCACAGAGATGCGATTCCGCTGCATTTCCGCTACACAATTTCTCTGCGGAACCTCCTTTGTATTTTTGATCCCATCAGCTGCTGGATGACAGAGGAAATGCAGCAATAGCACACGGTGCCCAAAATAAAACACAGGCAGAGAAGGCTCTTACAGCCCCAACATTCCCCTTCCCTCCATCACCTCACCTGGGCTGAGGTCTCCTGGCATGGCCTCAGGGCTACGCACATCTGGGATCCAGGGGTCTTCCCCTCGTTCAAGCAGGGAGATCAGCATGGGCTTGGGGGCTGGAAGTGGAGCTTCAGGGAGAGAAACAGGGAACAAGAGAGCATTTCCCTCATGCTGGCACAGTGCCTGTTCAACAGTTCCACTCTGTGCCCCTCCCCAAGGAGAAACCACCATTTAGGTCTAAATGACACTGTGCCTACAGCTTCCCTTGGAGCAAAGAATGTTTTGACATCTCTGAACATTGTGAAGGGATATTTTTTCTTTCAAATTAACTTTACAACAGCTTATTTGTTTTCTTACAGTCTACCAGTGGTCAAGGCATCAAAATGTTGATGGCAATTGCATGGAAAATCCTCAATTCCATAGCAGTAACCAGGGATTCATCTGTGAGCTGGAGCTGGTGGCACCAAGCAACACACAACACAAGGGCTGGTTTTCTCCCTCCTGGCTGATTCCTGCTTGCCAGCACTGACTCTGTGGCTTTGATCAGAGTGCCGTGCATACTAATCCCTTCTGAAACTCATGCTTTTCAGTATCTCCTTTCTTGCTGGCACTGTGGTGTGAGTCAATATGTAGCTGCATGGTGTTTATTCAAGGCCCGGCTTGCAGAGGCTCATTCTGCACAGCCAAAGGTGCCCTAACGAGGAGGAAAGGCAGACAAGCTCTCACCCAGCGAGGCCACACACTGGTATGTCTCCAACATCACGTCCCGGTAGAGCTCTCGTTGCACAGGGTCCAGCAGCGCCCACTCCTCCCTGCTGAAATATACGGCCACCTCCTCAAAGCTCACAGGCTCCTGCAAGCAAAGAGGCTCCTTGCTGGGAACAGCCAAGGCCCAGGCAAGCAGCTCGCACAGGACAGAACCTCACACCCCAGCTGCTTTTCTGTCCCCAGCACACACACGCTGGCTGAGGGCACCTCCCTCTTCCCCTGCATTCACATCCCTGGCCCCTTGGCCTCTCCTGCCTGCTTCCCCAACCCCTACCTCAACGGGATGTGCTGCAGCCATTTGCTGCTCTCCTGCAGGCTGGGATGATCACGGCTGGAAGGCAGAAGTTGAACTGGAGCCTGCAGAGAGAAGAGAAATGGCAGGGGAGCTGTGAGGGAATGCAGCAGTCCCAGTTCCAGCTCAGCCCTTCTGCAGGGCACTGCCCAGCCTTGCAGAGGAAGACAATGAGCTGCAGCACAGGAAACAGTCTGGCTCAAAGAGATGAACCGTCACAAAGCTGTCTCAGACTGGGAGGCTGAAACAACTGGTAGCTGACACTTAGTTCAACAGCTGAGACTGAGAGGGGACTTAAGACAAAGCACGGCAAGGAGGCAGTCATCTTACCCCAAAAGAGGGAGCAGCCCAAGTGCCCCTCCAGCTCTGCTGCACAGCAGCGGGCTGCACCACAGGACCTGCCCTCGAGCAGGGCTGTTTCTGCAGCTCACACCTGCACAGAGATCCCTTGCAGCTTGACATCAAGACTCCTTCTCAATACAGATCTTCTGTAAGACACCCGTGGTTACTTTGGAGCTTTCATGTATTCTCTAAGGTTCTGTCTTAGAGGGACTGTGCACGTATGATTCCTTCCACACAAAGCCTTGACCAAGCTTGGGACTAGGAGAGGATCCAGCCACATCCTAGCTCCTTACCTCTGTGGTCTGAAGACATGAGAAAAAAAGGGGAACTACTCTGAGCCTCGTGACTCAATGGGAGGGCCTCCTGTAGGTGTGTGCGTAACCCTACCCTCCATGCAGTAAATAACCAAGTGTATCCAGCCACCTCCGATCCTGCTGTGTCACTGTTAAATCACTACAGCATATCCCTATTATATCAACAAATATAGTCCTGCTTCTCCCTTAGGAGTGTATGCTGTGTTTGGATCCACTTGTGACCAATGGGCAAAGTCTGCAGGATGGCAAGAAGGGAAACAAACCGATGACAAGAGACATGAAGCGCATCCCAAATTCTTCTGTGAATGTTCTCGTGGCAACTGCTGTAGTTGAGCAGAAAGCAGAGGTCACTGGGGCAGTAATAGGATGCAAAATGGGAAAGGTGTTATCAGCATCGTGTCGGGTTTGGAAGTGACATATGAAGCAAAGGAGAACTGCACCAGTCCTCCCAGAATCAAAAGCGACTGATATTCCACAATATTTCTGCTGCACTACGTGGTGCAAGTTGTGCAGGTAATGCTTATTCACACAGTAAACGAAGACCTCCCCGAGTCGCCTACAATCCTTTAGGCCACACATCCTCCACCTGTAGGGTTTGGCTCCAAACAGATGCAAAACTGCACCCATAGCACTAATTAAAGGCACTGCCTCTACACAGTTAAGGCAAACAGAGGCAGCAGAATGACGGCTTATTGCCTGCCCTAGCTGCAGTTAAGGAAACTGAAGAGTGATACAGAAGGAATGGGAAAGGGGAGTTTTATTGGAGGTCTGAGTGGTGAAGGAAGTTGAGGACATACAACAAGGACAGCCTGTGCCAACTGGGGGATCTTTTGATTGACTGCAAGCACACCTAAAGGGGACGGCTACCCAGGAAAGAGATGCAGAAATACTGTTAGAAAATGGTATGGCCATCCAACCATCCAGCAGGAGGTGCAGAAAAGCACCTGGTTCATGGAAGAACACCGTGAATGCAGCCCCCAACACTCAAACACAGCAAGCCTGCTGGAGCACCACCTCCACAGATCCGTGAGGGAACACCTGGTGGCAAATGGATTAAATCCTCTGGCAGATGTCCGTACATCCTCTCAGGAGTGGAAGTAGCCCTGGGCTTGCTGAAATCAAGCAAGCCCTCAGAAAAGGGTTGGGAAAAGTACTCTGTAAAGGTGACTGATGTAGTTCTCAAAACCACCTACTGCTGATGTTACCTAAAAGTGGTGATGGCTCACATTCCTCGGGTAAGGAAGTGCAAAACGGCGAGGAGTCAACTGGATGGTTCACACTTCTCAAATAAATAGGATGGCTTACTTAAACACAACAATAAATCAACAAAACATCCAACCACATGGAGATTATTTTTCCATCTCCTGAGAAGAGAGAGTATCTGACAGCACTGCAGCCAAACCAGCCTGTGACGGTCACAGCCACCACCAGCCGATGCTGTGCTGGGAATTTTAACTGAACCGTGAAGGCAACTTATCGAATAGCAGCAGTGCTAAACAGAACAATTAAGGCAATAAACAACCACGTGGTTACAACAGCCTTGTTAAGCAGTTGTTAGAGCACTCCAGGACACCTGCATGATATCAATAAATTCATTCCTCCCTCCCTCTTCAGCCGAGCACGCAGACTGCACTCACTGCCAGGGGACGCTCTCAGCAGCGCGTGCCCTTTGCAGAAGGCACCTGGGCTGTGCTTTACTGACCTGCTGCTGCTCGGCCGTGTTCTCAACGCGTGCTCCAGTCAGCCCACAGGCTGCCAGCTTCTCATCGTCTGTTCCAGAGCCCAGTGCCGGAGCTGCTGCAGATGCTGAACGTGCTCAGGGCCCGCAGCTGTGTGCTCAAGGCATCTGCAGCTGCCAGGACAGCCTGAACAAAAGCCTTGCCAGGGCTTTGCACAACCCCAGCTGAGCCATCAGGCAAGCGCTCAGCAAACAAAAGGTAACGCCATTTCAAGGGTCGCCAGAGGCACGTGTTGCCCGCAGGGTCCCCAAAGAGAAGCTAGGGGCTGCCGGGGAGGAGGAGCAGGGCGAGTGCAAATTTCCACTTGGAGGCTTCACATTAAGACACTCCAAAGGAGGCATCGGGGGGTTTAAAGCTTCCGTCAATCCACGCGTGCACAGCTGCAGAGCGAGGCCGTCTCGTGTCTCCCGTGGCCCAGAGGAAGAACTGCAGCCCCAGCTGCGCTGTGTTACAGAGATCCAACCGGGCAGCAGAGCACGCTGACCTCCTCTGCTCCCTTCCTCACTGTCCCAGCTCCCAGCCCGTTCCCGTGCCCCTCGGAGCCCAGCCCGGGCTGCATGAACTGCCGCCCTGGTTGCAGCCCGTCTGGGCCAGCAAACCTGCTGCGCTGAGCGGGAGCTGGAGCCGGGACCAGGGTCCCGCCTGGGGTACGGCAGTGCGGGTTCCGCCCCGTCCGGGGCCGCTCCCCGCTCCTCTCCCGGTGCTGCTGGCAGGGGGCAGGAAGCGTGCGCTCCTCTGCACGAGCCACGAAGGGCACCTACCTTGGGTGCGGAGCAGGCTGCTCCCAGCTCTGGTGCAGGTAGCCGGGCTCCTCGGAGTCGCGTAGAGCAGAGGACGCCGAGTGCCCTCAGCCCGGAGCTGGCCGCAGGACGGCCTTGGTGCACCTCCTGCCACCGCGGTGCTGCCCGGATGGCTTCCAGCCAGGCTCTCGCCTCTTCCGCACAGGCTCAGGAAGGCAGGAATTCCCACAACGATCACGCCCAGAGCTCGTTTTCATGGCACATCTGCCCCCGGGGGATGGCGATGGGAAGGGGTGCGGGGGAGGAGGGAGGGAGGAATGGGGGCTGTGTTTTGTTACGCTAATGAAGCATCGCTTTCTGCCGACTCTCTTTGCTTCCTTCGCTGGGGACATTCGCACACCCTTGTCATCAGGCATCCCTCCCTTGCTGTCCTGGCGTTCCTTTCACTCCTCTCCCCCACGAGTATGTCCCAGCAAGAGGCAATCTCCGGTACAGCACCAGAGGACATTGTGTGTTGAACAGAACTCTTGCAATGGAACCGAGCTGTGGCTAGGAGCTTTACCCAGAAGCTGCTGTAAGAATACGACTTTCCCCAGATCCTTGTCTAAGGGTCCTAATAAGTCTTCTGTGCAGCGATACCTTGCGGTTCTGTGTGGGTTTGTGGTCCGTATGGCTGGCCATACCTACCCTTGAGTTGCACCGGGCAGTGTACTTGGGAGTGACCTCACTGGAAGGAAAGCAGTGTGCAAACTGCAATGGGAAATTGCATTTAGGAAAGCAGGATATTGAGGTTCGTTTTCTGGTGGATGTGGGTGCTTCTTACTACCCATAGATGGTTTTGTAACAGTAGTAGATGCTACTGCCCAACGGGAAAAGGTTTCCTTTTTTGGATTAATTAAACATAAGCTAAGAAAACAAGCAGGAATACAGAAATTCTTGTACCTGCCAGGTTACTCTGGCAAGAAATTGAATAAAACTGGAGCTAAGAGTGCAACGATATTGACTGATTAAAAACTGTAACTCTGGCTTTAACACAAACTGGGCAAAACAATGTTGTACCCCCAGGAGTTACAGCAATCTCAAATATGATACACTTAGTGGTGTGGGCATCAGGGCCAAAAATGAAGCCCTAAATAGAAGTTAAAAGCAAGAGCTTGCCTAGTCAGGGTAAAGCGGTGCCCTTTGAGGGTATGGGACTGTAGGAGGATAAAAGAAATAATAGGTAACTTTTTGGAGTTTGGATTCCAATTTTGATAGCAAGTGCTGTAGTTTGGTACAAGACTTGAGGGCAAGTACTAGAATAGTTGAATGGATACACTCAGTGGTGGCAAATCCGTGCACTTTATTAACCAAGTTAAGGAACGAAAAGATGGAGTTTACCTTCTGGATTTGAGGGATGTCTCTTCTGCCTGGTTTGGCCAAAGGAAGCCCAAGGTTATTTGCCTTTGAATAGGAAAGCCCTGATATGGGGAGAAGAGTCTCAGTTAACCTGGACAGTGTTACCCAGGGTTGTGAGAACAGCTGAATGATGGTCAACTCATGAGCCTGAGATCTGGGATCCTCCATCCTAGGGTGGAACTTTACTGCAGCACGTGGCTGCCACAGCAACAAAAGGACTGTGTACAATAGACTGAGAGTTTGCTGAGTTTCTTGGTTTACAGAAAGCACAAATAACAG
Source organism: Coturnix japonica (assembly GCF_054131305.1). Classification (NCBI taxonomy): domain Eukaryota; kingdom Metazoa; phylum Chordata; class Aves; order Galliformes; family Phasianidae; genus Coturnix; species Coturnix japonica. Next base: position 536,830 of record NC_140687.1, on the reverse strand, counting down.
GAAGTGACATATTTGGGAAATGAGATTACAGCTGGACTTTGAACCTTAAGAACTGCCAGGAAAAAAGTCATCTGCCAAACCCCTGAGCTGCAAATTGCCAAGGAAGTGAGTAAGGGATGGCCAGGGTGCCTGAGGGCGGTGGCTGCACAGGTACTTGTCGGAATGCAAGAAAAGCTGTTCAGAGGAGCAGCTGTGGAGCAAGATAAACAGCATGAGAACCAAGGACACCTCTGCAAGGAGAAGAAGGGTCTCACAGCTCTGATTGGATACGTGCCTGCATGGACAGTTGAAAAGGGTTCTGTAGAATGCTCTGTTGACATGTAAAGGTGGTTGGGAAAGTTGTAAGGGCGGACGGGAAAGTTAGAAAATAACAACTTGTGAAGGTCTATAAGGGATGTGAGAACTTGTAATAAACGATTTGGATCGTTCACATCTGAGTCCGTGCCTCAAACGCTGCAAATGTGGTGCTGATAGGTTGATGGTTGGACTTGTTCATAGAGGTATTTCCAACCGTAATGATTTTTTTATTCTATGAGGGTTAAGGACTCCAGGACAGTATCAGTGAATACTTCATTCATGGCTTGAAAGCTGAAGCTTGAAGCTGCTGAGGTTGAATGAGGAAGAGTATGTCCTTTGATGTGGTTGAAAACTGATCTTGAACAGACTTTCTCAACAGGATACTCTTTGGTTGGGACAAATACAGAGGAGTGAATTTGTGATTTTTCTTGCACAGGGTCAGTGATCACTGTCTGCACAACAGTTTTAGGAAACAAGAAAAGAGGAAAAAAAAAAAACTGCACAGGACCTAAGTAAAATGAATTCTTAATGACCGACTGTGCTAGTGAAACATATTGAGTAGCTTGAAGCTTAAGACAAAGGAGTTAATTGCTTTGTTGTATGTGACTATATGAAGGGTTGCTGTAAAGAAGAATAGTAAACTTGTTATATGGCAAACAGGCTATGAACTAGTGGTTGTATCAGTTAGGAAGATTCGTGTTAGTTACTGCCTTTGAGTAGTAAAGCTTGTAGAGCTTGGGAAGAATAGGTTGGAAAAGCTACAGAATTTTCATCAGTAACAGCTTAGACATATATTGGGGTTAGTCTAGTTATGGATTTTATTGCTGTAAGACATGAGGGATGGGCAAAATGACTTGTTCCTAGTCCCTCCCAGTGCTGTTATTCTGTGCTGCTTGTGTGTTTTCAGAAATCTATGTATTACTTACTATTGTGCCTTTGTTCTTTAGTTGCCATTAGTTGTGGCAAGGGTGACAGCCCTTTCTTCACTCTGTTTCCTTACTGTAGAATTAGGAAATTTACAAAGAAGAAAAACGTGAATAGTCAGGAATATTTTGGAAAGTGTTTCCACTGTTAAACACTTCAGAATTTCTCAGAAATTCTGCTTCCCAGCTGTAAAGAAAAGGCTTGTGCCTAATTTCAAAGGGTTGAGAATACTTAATCCTGAAATTGTTTATTGGTTTTTTACTCTGTTTTGGCCTTGTACTTTGTCTCCAGTAGTATGTAGTTGGCACTCAGAAGTAATTTGATTCAGCTTGTCCTTCTGCACTGTTTGCTTTCTGTTCCGTTGTGCTGCTTTGCCTGTGGAGTCCTCTAGTCTGAGATCTGTTGTCTCACCTTGCCTGAATTCTGCCTCAACTGAATAGACATAGATTCAAAACCTGTGTTGCATTATTTTCTGGTTTCAGAAGTGTCCAGTCTTTTACTAGATAGACTTTCCTGGTTTTGAGTAACTTACAAAACTGATAGTATTCCTGCCTGCTTCCCAAGAGTCTCTGTTTTTCAGACAAGGTTTTGTTAACAAATCCATGAAACCCCAATAGAAATTCTGGACTCTTTGCTGTGTGTCTACTTGCATCTTCTGCTTTCTGCCCTTGTCTTTGTGATGTCTTCGTTTTGCACATCCTCTTTATTTGTCTTACTTGAGTAAATGAATCCATCTGTCACAATCTTCTCACCTGGATGTCTGAAAGTTCTCTTCCCGGCAGGGGATTTATTTCACTGTTTACCTCTTAACTTTTGTCCTTCCATTTCCTTCTCTGTTCCTTTGGTTTTATTTGCTGCAACGCTTCCTCCTCTTTATTTTCAGGAGTACTTCTAATCTCTTAACATGAACTGTGTGTTCCTGTACTTCAGGTTCCCTTCAAAGATTTTTTCCATATCTCTTCTTTGATTTTGATTAATGTTAACTGTTGAGATTTTTCTGGATGTATTCCCAAGACTCAGTCTGAGGTTTAAAATCCATCCAGTAGTACTACTGAATTCAAGTCTGCAATTCAGAATTGCATTGTTTGTAGAGCAGGGCCTTTTTAGAATTGAATTCAGTGGGATGTGAACAGAAGACTCAGGACAGCAGGGTCTGTTTTAGTTGGATAAGGCTTTTGGTTAACTCTTCTCATTCCTGTAGATATGGATATATCTTGTTTCATCTACACGCAAAACTTTGTAGTGTAATCAGTTACAGAAAAATACATTGTCTTCCCTTCCTGTGTTTCTAGTTCTGTCTTAGTAGTTTTCTTGAAATGTGTTAGCACAGTCCTGCTTCATGTAGTTCCTGTCCTTGTTTTTCTGTTCCTCCTGCTTTCCCTAGTCCTGTTCTGATAACCTCAGAAGTACTCTCTGTTCTTCTTAATTTCTTCATGCCTAAATAGAATTGTCTCCTCAACACCAAATCTGAAATGTTTTTGTGTTATCTTAGAAGCCCAAAAGTAAATACCAGGTTAGTTTTTATGAGAATTTCCTTTTCAGCGTCAGAATCTGAGCTTGGTTTACCAGAAGAGCTCAGGAAAACTAATGTTTATTAAAAATCAGTGTATTCTGTAACTCCACCACGTTCGGCATAGTGCAGTTTAGGTTCAATGGAATACAGTATTCTCCTGAAGCTTTGAGATGTTTGTCTTTTTGATTAATGGAAATGGTGGAAAGCATTGTACTTGAATTGCAGGTGTTGTGCTTCTTCCAAGGGTTATGAAAATCAGCTGTATTGTCTGGTGCCTTGGGAAAAATACAGCAGGAATTGAAAAGTCCTGCCAGGTTTCGTGCTTTTGTTTTGCATGTGGTAGTATTGAGCTATTAAGAAAGACTTCAAATGTTGTGCGGTACAGCTCGTATTTCCTATCTGCTTAAAGGGAGAAGCAAAGTCTTTGATACTGCTACAGCTGTTGGATGTGAAGCTTTAATTAAAAAGTTCTTTGCTTTGTTTGGTAGCAATAGCTAAATATCCTGTTGAAGGAAATGTAACTTTTTTTAATCAGGGGTGATTAAATTCTTATGATCACGTTAGCAGATGTTTTGGGACAGATCTTAAACGAAAGTTTTAACAGTCATATCTGTTTCCATTGCTTACATGTCCATTACCAGTCGTTGTGGGTCTGTTTAACATGTTTTTCTTTGCTCCGTGTAATTATTATTTTTTCAACAAAATAACAGTACTTTGTGCTTTTAATGTGCATTCTGCTATTATCTTATTGTAAAACATGGGACCCCATTGTGATGCATCTATGAGGGCTGCTCTGAAAGTAATGCCTCCTATTTTATTATGTCAGCCCATGACATCAGAGGCAGATGTTAGTGGGATGGCAGTAGAGGTTGAACCTCCCCGCCAGTATTCCATTACATTTTATTACTGTGCAATGAAAGCTTTGCTTCTGTCATAAGCATGTATCCTTCTCAGTGTCTAGCTTCAGCAGTAGAGGTTTTCACAGAGCTCTGAGAGCAGAGCTACACTTTAAAACTGGTGAGTCTGCCCCATGGGTTGGAAGTGATAAGCTTGGCTTTTGTTTGTAACTTTGAGACAGCTGCTCAAGAGTGGGGTTATTCTCATGTGTGCATTAACAGATAGCTTATTACCTGCTGGTGAAGATTAGTTAAGCATCCATAAATGTTGACGGTTTTTGTCATCACCAGGCATAATGTTAGGATTTAAATGCATTCCCAAAGTGGAAAATGCTCATGAAGATTTCTGTTTGATTGTTTTCAGAGTTGTGGGTTATACTGCTTTCTTTTAATGGGCTTGCTATGACAAATATAAAGCCTGTTCTTTTCAGCCTTTAGTTTACTAGCTATTAACAACAGAATATTTACAGTGAAAAAGATCTAAGGGGATAAACACATTCTATTTTAGCACCTCAACATTTGCAAAAAATAAATGGACAAAACCACCTCCCTTCCCACTACAGCACTTATCTGGCAGAACTGGTTGGATTGCTTCTGTTCTCTTAGCTCTTGGGGCTGTTGTTTTGCCACTCATAGAACTGCTTCCATGAGTTTATGTTGTGTTTGCACTGGAGGGGTTGAGAAGCAGCTGAAACTGTCAGCTTCATTCTTGTCCTGCATCCCACTGAATGTGAGCTATGTATGAACTCAATAAGCAAATACGATTTTTGGTATTGCATTAAGTATATTCCTGTGCTGTGCTCTGGTGGTATGTAACTGTTCAGGCTTTGACATTATTAATGGAAGCATGCCTGACTTCAGCATGTGCAAGGCTTAATCATGAGCATCTAACCCATCTTTTAACAATGAGACAGAGTTCAAGTAGATTTGCAGGTGATCAGTTGTGCAAGACAAAACTGAATTCCTTCTTTGATAGAACAACCAATTCCTTTTTTCCTCCAGACAAAGAGAAGAGATGTAGTCCCATATGTCATACTTCACTTGTGCTCTTGAGGCTGTGCCAGACAGTAAACAGCTAATTCATGTAAAAGAGATGATCGTTGCGAGAGTTGGTGTTTGCTGAAGGAAACAACTGCTTGTGGTTCTTTTTTTTATTTAGGGCAACCACCTCAAAAGCCATAAGCAACAACAAAAATTCCTGCAGGAGTGATTGGAACGAGAAATGTTGGCAATAAGGGGATTTTCCAAGGGCTCAAATTGAGGGCTAGTCTTGCACTGTTTGCAGTAATGACCTTGGCACCAAAAACTCGTTGGGATTTTCTTATGAGAATTTGTGGTGTGTTGTCAGTAGGTGACAACTGAGGAAACGCATGTGCAGCAGAACACATGCGTTTGGGACATGGTACAGATACAGAAAAACCAGTGAGACTGGGCATGTCAAGGCCAATAACAACCCTCCTGGGAGACAGTACAAATCCTTATCGTTGCAGCATGAATAACTGGAGAGAAGTGAACGTGAGAGTGGAAGATGTATAGGGAAAGATATTCTGTGGAGAATAAGCTGCAATTAAGGCATTGTACAATGTTCTTCCAGCTGGAATATTACTTGCAGTTCTGGCTACTATATTCAAGAAACATTGATTGAAGCTGCTTGGAATTCAATGAAGGGAATATTATGGGAATAAAGAGCCTGTTATGAAAGGACAGTAGAGAAGTTTTTCAGTCTGTGGATAAGAACTAATGGCTGGATAAAATAAATGTAAATGAATGGAAAAGCTCTTGCCTCTTAAGGTGGGATCCTGGAAGAGCCTCTGTGGTCATTTGTCCAGTGTGTTTTCCCCCAACACTTTCTGTACAGGGAGTGATATTGTTTAAACCTACCTTTATAAATGAATCAGTTTGGTATCTTACATGAGTTATTGCCTTTGTTTATAAACAGTATTGGACAGTATTGATTTATGTAATTGGAAATGAAAAATCCTCATTATGAAGATTTTGTTTGGGACCTGAGCAAGGTCAGTTGAGCTCCCAACATGCTGTGGAAGAAAACTTGTTTTTATTCTTGTGAATTATTTTTTTAATCTCTAATGTTGTTCTGGAAACACTGTTACATCCCTAAAAGGCAGCAGCATATTTAAATTATCCCAGTAATGAATAATAATATACAGTAAGGAATAATAATAGTTTCATTATAAGTGTTAAAATTTTCACTGATAGTTTAAAAAAAGGAAATGCTATTTGTCAGATGTCAAAAACAGGATAATTTACCAAATGCAGAAATTTAGGATTTAGTGAAATTAATTCAGGTGTAAGAATATTGGTGGCCTGTATTTGACTCCTGCATAGTTTGCAAGGTTCTTGCACATAAAACCTAGTTTTGTGGTTGTCTCGCTCCAATTTAGGAGTGAGGCAAAGGTTCTTTTGATATGTTATGCCCGGCGTGAGATTAAGAAGAAGAACATTCAAATGTTGATCCGACCAGTTTATTGGAAGTAATAGACAATTGAGGGGATGGGGAAGGGGGAGCGGCGAATGCCAAAATTAGGGTGATGGGGAAGGGAAAGTAGGCGATAGAAAAAAGGTAGAAAAGAGAAGAATTACGTTAAAGCGGGGAATAGTCACCTCCTGGATGCAGCAGCGTCCCGTAGCACGTTGTTAACGTTGGTCCGGGGCAAAATAAGCGTAGGGGAGAGCAGCAGCGAAGTAGCAGGCCGCAGATCGATGAAACGCAGAGAAGATGGTCAGAGTAGCGAGGTCTCAGGAAGTGGAGTCTCGGGCAGCGAGGTCCCTCGAAGCAGAGTCTCGAGCAGCAATCCCAGAACAGATAATAGGCAGCAGTAGGACAATGGTGGAGGAATCTGAGGTCAGATACATAGATACCCTCAAAGGTTCTTCAGCATGCAGGCATCTTCTTCAGCATGCAGGCGCTCGCGTAGAGAGGCATCTGATGACAGAAAACCTCCTTGTTTCCGTAGTGAGGCATCTGGTGTCAGAAAACCTCCCCAAATTCGGGGTTTGTCCGTGCCCTTTTTATCCTTCTTTCCAGCTTTCGAGACATTTCGGGACGGCTCGGGTCAGAGTCCTGTGATTTCCTCAGAGATGTCAATCTTCCTTGAGATGAGCCAACACGAGAGAAAGACCACTTAAGGGCCATCAGTCCTCAGGGATGGCCATCTTCCTTGAGATAGGCCTACACAAAAGACCACTTAAGGGCCATTGATCAGTATCTTATCTCCCTTTCGTAGCTCCCGGACTTGTCCATCTCCTAAACAAAGGGATTTCTCGAACCTTGGTTCCTGTGTGTCTCAGACAAAGGCAGTCCTGGAACCTTGGCCAGGACTTGCCTGAACTTGTCCATTTCAGCAAACTTTGAGACAGTAATGTAAAAAGCATGGCTTCTTACAGTGGTATTTTTGCTTCTAATTCTACCCTCTTGTTAGCAATTTGTGGGTCAGGCTGGGTCACATCACACTTCATTTCAGTTTTCAGTTCCTTCTTACTGTGGGAATCAAATGTTGTTTCTGCATTTAGAATAAGATAAGAATATTTTATTTCAAGGTCTCATTATATAAGTGGAGCAGTTTGTAGTTATTAGGTAGAAGTTATTAGGTACAAAGACTGCAGCTCCTGTCTGTCCAGCTGTCTGAAATAGAACTAACAATATGCCTGTATAAACTAGCAACAATGTATGTTTTAGTGTTTTGTTGTACGCATTGTAAAAATATACAAGTCGTGACATACCTTAGGAGGTGCCTGAAGAGATATCGGGAAGGACTGGAATTACCCCTTCCCCGGGCCCTTTGTTTAACAAAGGCCTCTAGGACAGAATAGAAGAAGCTTTGAAGGGAATCAACATATCAATACGATAAGAGTACCGAGACATCTTGGAGACAGAAACAGCAGGATGGCGACTGACAAGATAGCAAGTGAACTAACAAATTTAACAAATGCAAACCTCGGGTAAAATTGTAATACCCAACCAAAGGGGAGATGGGAGGGGAAAATATCTGGGAGAAAAGGTATAAAAACTGTAACATCATGTCCATAGGTGCGCTTCTGCAATCAGGGCGCCCGCCATTGCAATCGCGAATAAAAACTGCTTTTTATCAGAGATACCGTCCTGACCAAAATTTATTGAGGATATTTCCAACAATTTGGGGGCTCGTCCGGGATTCATTATCGCTTCTTGGGGTGTTCCCCACTGCACTGGACAGGATAAGTGCACTCCGCTGATTTTAGCGGTCCTGTCTGGGTGGTGAGGTGACTTCTCAGGACAGCCAATAGGAAACCGAGATTGTTACATAAAGGACGGACTCTGTGAAAGCCAAGGGGCTAGGCAGGCACAGGTGTTAACCCTTGCAGACCTGGAAAATTCGTGCACGGATCAAGGTAAGGGAAATTAATTCTTATCTTGGGTTGAGACTCTTGAGCGTGTGTGGCTGAGACGCACTTCTAGTGCGAAGTGAGTGCGGAGTCCCAATCCGCGGTTCCGTTGTCCCGCGAGGGGCACGGCCGGAGACAGACGAAGCGGCTGCGGTGCTGAAAGCGAGAGTCTCGGGAGGGAGCTGTTGGTGTACGGTACCCTGCGCACTTGACGAAGTGCCAGCAGTACACCCCTATTTAATCCCAGAGACGGAGCGGGTGCTCCCGAGGGATTGGGCCCAAAAATCCGAGAATCGGAGTGTGGGAGCCTGTGAGCTGGGTAGTTCACAGTAGCACTCCGGAGGGATGGGTAATAGGAGCTCCGTATAACAGGGTAAAAGGGTCCCTAACACTGTGCCCAAAGATAGCCCCTTGGGAAAGATACTAGACCGGTCTTGTGCAGTCTGTGTGAGTGTGGTTGTGAGTGAGACGCAGCACAGCTGCAGGGTGAGTGAGGAGTCCCGACCCGCGGTTCCGTCCTCCCGCGAGGGAAACGGCCAGGGACGGACGAAGCGAAACACCTCTATGTTCTATATGTTGCGATGTTTTTGTATTTGTTACGATGTTTTTGTCTTATTAATTGTTGTTAGTATTGTGGCAATTGTAACGCACATATTAGTGAAGTGCATATGGAGTCGGGTGGGGGAAAAAGCCCACAAAAGGCAAACCACAATTAGTATCGAGACCCTGTTGCTTTTGTTGTAGAAAATACCGCGGTTTAAATGTGATAATGATCCAGATTAGAGAAACAATAGGGTTGTGTTACCTCCGCTTTAACATGTTAACTTTACGAAATTTGTTTTTGAACCATTGTTCCCCCTCCTCGTGTGTGTACGAACATAAGGGAAAGAGATACCTAAGAAAGTCTCTTAGGATGTATATTGGCATATCGGAGGGATATTGCTGGGGAACCGGGAGGGACTCTAAGCAAGAACACCCTCAGCAAATAATGTAATCATTGGTGGTTAGTGTATGAGTTGGAGGACGGGTTAAAATGATCCCAAAACCAGGAAAAAGGATAAGGAAAAGATGTTTAAATATTGTGTTAGATATGGCCTAGAGAGCCACTACAGGGAAAATCAATATTTGGCCAAAATACGGATCTGATGAAGGTTGGGTTTGTCAGATCTCGAATTTATATGTAAAGAACAAAACCTCTTTTCAAAGGAGGAATCAGAATATACTTCCTGTTGGATACAAGAAATCAGCCTGTTATTAGTAAAAAGAAAAAGGCCCGGACCAGGAAGGAGAGGAATTAGAAAAAGGAACTAATCAATGGGACCCTCCTGAGAATCTCCCCCCCCCGATATAGCCCCAATGTAGCACAAAGGGAGACAGGCACTGCCCCAGTAAGAGGAAATGGTAAAGCACACAGGGACATTTCACAGAAAAAAGGGGGGGGGGGGGGGGGGGGAATGCTGGGCTCAGGAGAGAATTAAAACAATGTAAAAGGGACATAAAAATTTCTCCTTTCCCAGACACTAGCTGTACCAGCACCTCGGTGTATCCCTTATGGGAGGTCCCACTGGGACAAGGACAAATATGCTATGTAAACTCCCCACTCACTAGTGGAGAAATTAGAAATTTTAAGAAGGAAATGAAATCTTTAATTGAAGATCCTATAAGAGTAGCAGAACAATTAGATCAATTTCTGGGGCTTTCAAAACTTTGGTCCCACCAGGAGCCCCTGGTAAATATAAAAGTGGGACCTGAGGGGGAAGAAGTTGTGGATTTAGTTGATACTGGGACAGCTCATTCATCACTGGCCCATAAGGTGTAAGGACTCAAATTAACAAATGAGGCCTTAAAGATAACAGGGGTAGAGAGAACCGGGATGACAGTACCACTTTTTGAGAATACTGTATTAAAACTAGGGGATAAAGATGAAATCGGGAATCAAGAAAAACATGAAATAAGGCCATAAAGATAAGGGTGGAACAGCCCAAGGAATTGAATGATATGGATTGCTAAGGGAAAGTTATATGGTATTAAGGGTGTTTGTGGAAACTGAAAAATTGTACTGTTTGATATGTGGGGTTTGAAGGGAATGGGACAAACTGCTTTGATGGTATAAGAAAGTGTAATTGCTATCGGTATGCAAAAGTATAATTGAGGGTGTGTCAAAGTGTAACTGACGGTACAAATAGTGAAATCGTGTACAAAGGAAAAAGGGTTAAAGAGAAAGTGAATTTATCTGTGCTGGTATGAGAGCAACCCCCTGTATTGTTTCCCCCCCTTGCAAGAACTCTTGGAGTGAGAGAGAGCCGGGTACGGAGACTTGCTGTAAGCAGCAAAGGGGGGAGGTGCGGAGGAGGGGGCAATGGAAGTGAGAATAGCCTTCATGTGCAGAGATGTAGGAAACCTGAAATCCCAGTGTTAGCACTGGACACCTGGAGAGAAGGAGGTGAAACTGAAATAGGATGTTAGTAGTTTATGTAATGATGAGAGTTTGGAAAGTGAGAGAGTTTGGGACAGACACAGGCTGGAGGAGGAAGGACGTAATCGAAGGAACAGGTGTGCAAGTGGTTATTGCATCTGTACCTTCAGTGGCAGGGAGGGATACTGAGTTGGGCCTAAAAACCCACCTCTTAAACAAATGGTTAAAGAGTTGGTGCAGACATAGGAGTCTTGGTTTTTTTGATCATGGGGCAATTTATTCGGCACCTGGCATGACAGCTGCAGACGGAAGCAGCCTGTCTCAAAGGGGTAAGAGGGTTCTAGCCGAGGAACTGTCAGGACTTATTGACAGGTGTTTAAACTAGGTAGGATGGGGGAAGGGGACAAAACGAGGGCCGCTGGGTCTGAGGTGGCAGTTCAAGACTCAAAGCAGAGCTCGCTGGGTGCAGACAATGGAGTTAAAAGTCATGGAGAGGGGTGGGAAGATGTTGCCTCTCTCAAGTGCCTGTATACCAACACGCGAAGCATGGGGAATAGACAGGAAGAATTGGAGCTCTGTGTGCGGTCAAGTGGCCATGATCTCATTGCGATCACGGAGACGTGGTGGGACAGCTCGCATGACTGGAATGTTGTCATGGAGGGCTATGTGCTTTTTAGGAAAGGTCGGCTGGCAAGGCGGGGTGGTGGAGTTGCTCTTTATGTGAGAGAGCAGCTAGAATGTATTGAACTCCACCTGGGGGAGAGTAATGTAGAAGTCGAGAGCTTGTGGGTGAGAATCAAGGGCCAGGCTGGCAAAGGGGACACTGATGTGGGTGTGTACTACAGGCCTCCTGATCAGGAGGAGGAGGTTGATGAGGCCTTCCATAAGCAACTAGAAGTAGCGGCACGCTCCCAGGCACTGGTACTTATGGAGGATTTCAATTATCCAGATATTTGCTGGACGACCAACATGGCCAGGCATGCACAGTCCAGACAATTCTTGCAATGCATTGAAGATAACTTCCTGATGCAGGTGGTAGAGGAACCGACGCGGGGTGGGGCATTGCTGGACCTTATTCTCACCAATAAGGAAGGACTTGTTAAGGAAGTAAAAGTTGGGGGCAGCTTGGGATGTAGTGACCATGAGATGGTGGAGTTCGAGATCCTGAGTGGAGGTAGCAAAGCAAAAAGTAGGATTGCTACCCTGGACTTTAGGAGAGCCAACGTTGATCTCCTTCAGGACCTACTTGGGGCTATCCCGTGGGCCAGGGTGCTAGAAGGCAAGGGGGCCTGTGAGAGCTGGTTAGCATTTAAATGGCTCTTCTTCCAAGCTCAGGATCTGTGCATCCCTGTGACAAAGAAATCGGGAAAAGGTGCAAGGAGACCTCCATTGGTGAATAAGGAGCTCATGTGAAAGCTCCGCGGAAAGAAGAAAGTACATGATATGTGGAAGAAGGGTCTGACCACTTGGGAACAATACAAGAATGTAGTCAGGGACTGCAGAGATGCGACCAGGAAGGCCAAAGCCCACCTGGAGTTGAATCTAGCTAAGGAGATAAAGGATAATAAAAAAGGCTTTTTAACATACGTTAACAGCAAAAGGAAGGCTAGGGAGAATGTGGGCCCCATACTAAGTGAGGGGGGTGCTCTGGTAACAGGGGATGCTGAGAAGGCGGAAATACCGAACGCCTTCTTCACTTCTGTCTTTAGTGAAAGGGCTCTCCCTCAGGAATCCCGGACCCTGGAGGTTGATGAGAGAGTCCGGGGAATGGGAGATTTCCCTTTAGTCAGGGAAGAGGTGGTCCGTGAGTGCCTAGGAAACATTAAAGTCCATAAATCCATGGGACCTGATGGGGTGCATCCGTGGGTGCTGACAGAGCTGGCGGAGGTCGTTGCTGAGCCGCTCTCTGTAATCTTTCAGAGGTCATGGAGAACTGGGGAGGTGCCTGAAGACTGGAGGACGGCCAATGTCACTCCAGTCTTCAAAAAGGGCAAGAAGGAAGACCCAGGTAACTATAGGCCAGTCAGCCTCACCTCTGTCCCAGGGAAGGTGATGGAACAGCTTGTGCTGGATGCCATCTCCAGACAACTGGGTGATAAGGAGGTTATCAGGAGTACCCAGAATGTGTTCACCAAGGGGAGGTCGTGCTCCACCAACCTGGTGGCCTTTTATGAAGATGTCACTAGCTGTGTGGACAGGGGGAGGGCGGTAAATGTAGTCTACCCTGATTTCAGTAAGGCTTTTGATACTGTCCCCCATGACATCCTTATAAAGCTGGGGAAGTATGGGATAGATGAGTGGACAGTGAAGTGGGTCGAGAATTGGCTGACTGGCAGAGTGCAGAGGGTTGTCATTGCCGGTGTGGTGTCTGGCTGGAGGCGTATAACTTGCAGCGTCCCCCAGGGGTCTGTACTGGGTCTGGTCTTGTTAAACATCATCAGCGACCTTGATGAGGGGATAGTGACCACCCTCAGCAAGTCTGCTGATGACACGAAGTTGGGAGGATTGGCTGACATGCCTGAAGGCTGTGCTGCCATTCAGCGAGACCTGGACAGGCTGGAGAGCTGGGCAGTAAGAAACCGGATGAGGTTTAGCAAAAGCAAGTGTAGAGTCTTGCACCTAGGGAGGAATAATTACATGCACCGGTACAGGCTGGCGGAAGACCTGCTGGAGAGGAGCTCTGCTGAGAGGGACCTGGGCATCCTGGTGGACAACAGATTGGCCATGAGCCAGCAGTGTGCCCTTGTAGCCAAAAAGGCCAATGGCATCCTGGGGTGCATTAAAAAGAGCGTGTCCAGCAGGTCGAAGGAGGTGATCGTCCCCCTCTACTCTGCCCTATTAATGCCTCATCTGGAATATTGTGTCCAGTTCTGGGCTCCCCAGTACAAAAAAGACAGGGATCTCTTGGAGAGAGTCCAGCGGAGGGCCACGAAGAAGGTGAAGGGCCTGGAGCATCTCCCCTATTAAGAAAGGAAATGCCTTGTCCAGAAGCAAGCAGTGGGCTGGAGAGGGCACCAAAACCAAACCCTGCTTGCACCTTTCCCTCTCCTCATTCCACATGCTGACATTTATTTTAAGAGCAAAAACAAGACTACAGTGAAGAAAGCTCCAGAACAACTCAGCTACTTTATTCACCCCCTTCTCTTTCCACTACAGAAGATTCTCAGAAAACCTCCAAGAGCCATGTTACTGCTCTGCTGACCCTTCTCTGGGATGCATCAGTGCGCTCAGAAATGACTGAGAGCAACACATGCACACAGACACACAGCAGATCCCTACACAACCACTTCTCCACTAGGAAACAGCATCAAAAAGCAGCTGGTGGGAAGAGTAGAAGTGGAAAGCGGGCATGGTGAGAGAAGTGCTTTGGGCAGCAAGGAAAGGCCATCTGAAGCTCCTGGGTTAAGTCCCTTTTGCAGAGGGTATCGGTGATGCCGTCTCCTTTGCAAACTCTTCCTGCATGGAGAGAAGCATTGGTCTCCCTCATCCCCGGGCTCTCCAGCATTTTGAGGGTCTCTTCTGCTGGGGGTTTTCCCATGAGAAATGAGGCACCAGCCCTGAGAGAAACTCTTCCTGCAGGAGATGCACTCCTAGTAGCTACCTGTCCTGTGGACTGTAATGTTTAATGAGGACTGAGCTTTGCATGAAGTTCTTCTGGGAGTGTGAGGAGCTCTCTGCTAGGCACAAAGCCCTTCTCACACTCAAGGCTTCCTGCCATTTCAGCTCACTGGTGCAGACATTCTGGTAACACAGCAGATGGGATTCTCTGAGGGAGAGAAAAGACAAGTTCCCAGGCATCTCCCTGCATGCAGGCCTGGCCAAAATGTTCTAAAATGTCCGACAGAAGCTATGGTCTCTCTCCTGTGTGCATATGCTGGTGCAGCTTCAATTCAGAACTCCCTTTGAAGCTCTTACCACACTCAGGACACTCAAAGGGTCTCTTTTTCCTGATGGATGCTCTGATGCAGTGTCAGCTCAGAACGCCTTTTAAAGCTCATCCCACACTCAGGACACTTATAGGGTCGCTCTCCTGTGTGCATGCACTGGTGCATCTTCAATTCAGAACTGCTTATGAAGCTCTTCTCACACTCAGAGCACTTATATGGTCTCTCTCCTGTGTGGACACGCTGGTGCATCTTCAGTTCAGAGCTGATTATGAAGCTCTTCCCACACTCAGAGCACTTATAGGGTCTCTCTCCTGTGTGCATGCACTGGTGCATCTTCAATTCAGCACGCCTTTTGAAGCTCTTCCCACACTCAGGACATTTATATGGTCTCTCTCCTGTGTGGATGCGCTGGTGGTGCTTCAAATCAGAACTGCTTATGAAGCTCTTCTCACACTCAGAGCACTTATATGGTCTCTCTCCTGTGTGGACACGCTGGTGCACCTTCAAATCAGAGCTGCTTTTGAATTTCTTCCCACACTCAGAGCACTTGCAGGGTCTCTCTCCTGTGTGGATGCTCTGGTGGCGCTTCAAATCAGAACTGCTTATGAAGCTATTCCCACACTCAGAGCACTTGCAGGGTCTCTCTCTTGTGTGGACACGCTGGTGCATCTTCAATTCAGAACTGCTTATGAAGCTCTTCTCACACTCAGAGCACTTATATGGTCTCTCTCCTGTATGGATGCGCTGGTGGTGCTTCAAATCAGAACTGCTTATGAAGCTCTTCTCACACTCAGAGCACTTATATGGTCTCTCTCCTGTGTGGACACGCTGGTGCACCTTCAGTTCAGAGCTGCTTTTGAATTTCTTCCCACACTCAGAGCACTTGCAGGGTCTCTCTCCTGTGTGGATGCTCTGGTGGCGCTTCAAATCAGAACTGCTTATGAAGCTATTCCCACACTCAGAGCACTTGCAGGGTCTCTCTCTTGTGTGGACACGCTGGTGCATCTTCAATTCAGAACTGCTTATGAAGCTCTTCTCACACTCAGAGCACTTATATGGTCTCTCTCCTGTATGGATGCGCTGGTGGTGCTTCAAATCAGAACTGCTTATGAAGCTCTTCTCACACTCAGAGCACTTATATGGTCTCTCTCCTGTGTGGACACGCTGGTGCACCTTCAGTTCAGAGCTGCTTATGAAGCTCTTCCCACACTCAGAGCACTTGCAGGGTCTCTCTCCTGTATGGATGCTCTGGTGGAGCTTCAAATTAGAACTGCTTTTGAAGCTCTTCTCACACTCTGAGCACTTATATGGTCTCTCTCCTGTGTGGATGCGCTGGTGGAGCTTCAAATTAGAACTGCTTATGAAGCTCTTCTCACACTCAGAGCACTTATATGGTCTCTCTCCTGTGTGGACACGCTGGTGCATCTTCAATTCAGAACTGCTTATGAAGCTCTTCTCACACTCAGAGCACTTATATGGTCTCTCTCCTGTATGGATGCGCTGGTGGTGCTTCAAATCAGAACTGTTTATGAAGCTCTTCTCACACTCAGAGCACTTATATGGTCTCTCTCCTGTGTGGACACGCTGGTGCACCTTCAGTTCAGAGCTGCTTATGAAGCTCTTCCCACACTCAGAGCACTTGCAGGGTCTCTCTCCTGTATGGATGCTCTGGTGGAGCTTCAAATTAGAACTTCTTTTGAAGCTCTTCTCACACTCAGAGCACTTATATGGTCTCTCTCCTGTGTGGATGCGCTGGTGGAGCTTCAAATTAGAACTGCTTATGAAGCTCTTCTCACACTCAGAGCACTTATATGGTCTCTCTCCTGTGTGGACACGCTGGTGCATCTTCAATTCAGCACGCCTTTTGAAGCTCTTCCCACACTCAGGACATTTATATGGTCTCTCTCCTGTGTGGACACGCTGGTGCATCTTCAATTCAGAACTGCTTATGAAGCTCTTCTCACACTCAGAGCACTTATATGGTCTCTCTCCTGTGTGGACACGCTGGTGCACCTTCAAATCAGAGCTGCTTTTGAATTTCTTCCCACACTCAGAGCACATGCAGGGTCTCTCTCCTGTGTGGATGCTCTGGTGGCGCTTCAAATTAGTACTGTTTATGAAGCTCTTCTCACACTCAGAGCACTTATATGGTCTCTCTCCTGTGTGGACACGCTGGTGCACCTTCAAATCAGAACTGCTTATGAAGCTCTTCTCACACTCAGAGCACTTATATGGTCTCTCTCCTGTGTGGACACGCTGGTGCATCTTCAATTCAGCACGCCTTTTGAAGCTCTTCCCACACTCAGGACACTTATTGGGTTTCTCTCCTGTGTGGATGCGCTGGTGGTGCTTCAAATCAGAACTGCTTATGAAGCTCTTCCCACACTCAGAGCACTTATATGGTCGCTCTCCTGTGTGGACACGTTGGTGTATTTTGAGGTGGGTTCTCCATTTGAAGCTCTTCCCACACTCAGAGCACTTATATGGTCTCTCTCCTGTGTGAATGTGATGGTGGATGGTGAGGCTGGAACTGTTTTTGAAGCTCTTCCCACACTCAAGGCACTTATACGGTCGCTCTCCTGTGTGGACACGTTGGTGTATTTTGAGTGTAGAACTATCCTTAAAGCTCTTCCCACACACAAGGCACTTATACGGTCGCTCTCCTGTGTGGACACGTTGGTGTATTTTGAGTTTAGAACTATCCTTAAAGCTCTTCCCACGCTCAAGGCACTTGTACAGTCTCTCTCTTCTGTGGATACACTGGTGGGAAGTGAGGCTCCCACTGTCCGTAAAAGTCTTTCCACAGTCAGAGCACTCAAAGGCTCTCTCTCCTGTGTACATGCACTGCTGGCCAGTGGGGTGGAGTCTCCATTTCATGCTCCCTGCAGAATCACAGAACTCATAATGCCTCTTTGCTGAGTGCGTGCACTGGTGGCTAGTGATGCTGGAATCCAGTTTAAAGCTTTTCTCACACTCAGTGCATGGATTCTGCTTTTTCATCTGGCACACATCCTTGCTCCTGGTTTCCTCAGGCTGCTTTGGACCTATGCTGGAGTCCACTGGGTTCCTCAGTGTCATTCCCAGACGCTTTCCCAGGGGCTTCTTGATGTGCTCACCCTGACCTTGCTGCAGGACTTCCTGGACATCCCTTCTGATTTCTTCCACAGAGATGTGATTCAGCTGCATTTCCGCTACACAATTTCTCTGCGGAACCTCCTTTGTATTTTTGATCCCATCAGCTGCTGGATGACAGAGGAAATGCAGCAATAGCACACAGTGCCCAAAATAAAACACAGGCAGAGAAGGCTCTTACAGCCCCAACATTCCCCTTCCCTCCACCACCTCACCTGGGCTGAGGTCTCCTGGCATGGTCTCAGGGCTACGCACATCTGGGATCCAGGGGTCTTCCCCTCGTTCAAGCAGGGAGATCACCATGGGCTTGGGGGCTGGAAGTGGAGCTTCAGGGAGAGAAACAGGGAACAAGAGAGCATTTCCCTCATGCTGGCACAGTGCCTGTTCAACAGTTCCACTCTGTGCCCCTCCCCAAGGAGAAACCACCATTTAGGTCTAAATGACACCGTGCCTACAGCTTCCCTTGGAGCAAAGAATGTTTTGACATCTCTGAACATTGTGAAGGGATATTTTTTCTTTCAAATTAACTTTACAACAGCTTATTTGTTTTCTTACAGTCTACCAGTGGTCAAGGCATCAAAATGTTGATGGCAATTGCATGGAAAATCCTCAATTCCATAGCAGTAACCAGGGATTCATCTGTGAGCTGGAGCTGGTGGCACCAAGCAACACACAACACAAGGGCTGGTTTTCTCCCTCCTGGCTGATGCCTGCTTGCCAGCACTGACTCTGTGGCTTTGATCAGAGTGCCGTGCATACTAATCCCTTCTGAAACTCATGCTTTTCAGTATCTCCTTTCTTGCTGGCACTGTGGTGTGAGTCAATATGTAGCTGCATGGTGTTTATTCAAGGCCCGGCTTGCAGAGGCTCATTCTGCACAGCCAAAGGTGCCCTAACGAGGAGGAAAGGCAAACAAGCTCTCACCCAGCGAGGCCACACACTGGTATGTCTCCAACATCACGTCCCGGTAGAGCTCTCGTTGCACAGGGTCCAGCAGCGCCCACTCCTCCCTGCTGAAATACACGGCCACCTCCTCAAAGCTCACGGGCTCCTGCAAGCAAAGAGGCTCCTTGCTGGGAACAGCCAAGGCCCAGGCAAGCAGCTCGCACAGGACAGAACCTCACACCCCAGCTGCTTTTCTGTCCCCACCACACACACGCTGGCTGAGGACACCTCCCTCTTCCCCTGCATTCACATCCCTGGCCCCTTGGCCTCTCCTGCCTGCTTCCCCAACCCCTACCTCAACTGGATGTGCTGCGGCCATTTGCTGCTCTCCTGCAGGCTGGGATGATCACGGCTGGAAGGCAGAAGTTGAACTGGAGCCTGCAGAGAGAAATGGCAGGGGAGCTGTGAGGGAATGCAGCAGTCCCAGTCCCAGCTCAGCCCTTCTGCAGGGCACTGCCCAGCCTTGCAGAGAAAGACAATGAGCTGCAGCACAGGAAACAGTCTGGCTCAAAGAGATGAACCGTCACAAAGCTGTCTCAGACTGGGAGGCTGAAACAACTGGTAGCTGACACTTAGTTCAACAGCTGAGACTGAGAGGGGACTTAAGACAAAGCACGGCAAGGAGGCAGTCATCTTACCCCAAAAGAGGGAGCAGCCCAAGTGCCCCTCCAGCTCTGCTGCACAGCAGCGGGCTGCACCACAGGACCTGCCCTCGAGCAGGGCTGTTTCTGCTGCTCACACCTGCACAGAGATCCCTTGCAGCTTGACATCAAGACTCCTTCTCAATACAGATCTTCTGTAAGACACCCGTGGTTACTTTGGAGCTTTCATGTATTCTCTAAGGTTCTGTCTTAGAGGGACTGTGCACATATGATTCCTTCCACACAAAGCCTTGACCAAGCTTGGGACTAGGAGAGGATCCAGCCACATCCTAGCTCCTTACCTCTGTGGTCTGAAGACATGAGAAAAAAAGGGGAACTACTCTGAGCCTCGTGACTCAATGGGAGGGCCTCCTGTAGGTGTGTGCGTAACCCTACCCTCCATGCAGTAAATAACCAAGTGTATCCAGCCACCTCCGATCCTGCTGTGTCACTGTTAAATCACTACAGCATATCCCTATTATATCAACAAATATAGTCCTGCTTCTCCCTTAGGAGTGTATGCTGTATTTGGATCCACTTGTGACCAATGGGCAAAGTCTGCAGGATGGCAAGAAGGGAAACAAACCGATGACAAGAGACATGAAGCACGTCCCAAATTCTTCTGTGAATGTTCTCGTGGCGACTGCTGTAGTTGAGCAGAAAGCAGAGGTCACTGGGGGCAGTAATAGGATGCAAAATGGGAAAGGTGTTATCAGCATCGTGTCGGGTTTGGAATTGACATATGAAGCAAAGGAGAACTGCACCGGTCCTCCCAGAATCAAAAGCGACTGATATTCCACAATATTTCTGCTGCACTACGTGGTGCAAGTTGTGCAGGTAATGCTTATTCACACAATAAACGAAGACCTCCCCGAGTCGCCTACAATCCTTTAGGCCACACATCCTCCACCTGTAGGGTTTGGCTCCAAACAGATGCAAAACTGCACCCATAGCACTAATTAAAGGCACTGCCTCTACACAGTTAAGGCAAACAGAGGCAGCAGAATGACGGCTTATTGCCTGCCCTAGCTGCAGTTAAGGAAACTGAAGAGTGATACACGAGGAATGGGAAAGGGGAGTTTTATTGGAGGTCTGAGTGGTGAAGGAAGTTGAGGACATACAACAAGGACAGCCTGTGCCAACTGGGGTATCTTTTGATTGACTGCAAGCACGCCTAAAGGGGACGGCTACCCAGGAAAGAGATGCAGAAATACTGTTAGAAAATGGTATGGCCATCCAACCATCCAGCAGGAGGTGCAGAAAAGCACCTGGTTCATGGAAGAACACCGTGAATGCAGCCCCCAACACTCAAACACAGCAAGCCTGCTGGAGCACCACCTCCACAGATCCGTGAGGGAACACCTGGTGGCAAATGGATTAAATCCTCTGGCAGATGTCCGTACATCCTCTCAGGAGTGGAAGTAGCCCTGGGCTTGCTGAAATCAAGCAAGCCCTCAGAAAAGGGTTGGGAAAAGTACTCTGTAAAGGTGACTGATGTAGTTCTCAAAACCACCTACTGCTGATGTTACCTAAAAGTGGTGATGGCTCACATTCCTCGGGTAAGGAAGTGCAAAACGGCGAGGAGTCAACTGGATGGTTCACACTTCTCAAATAAATAGGATGGCTTACTTAAACACAGCAATAAATCAACAAAACATCCAACCACATGGAGATTATTTTTCCATCTCCTGAGAAGAGAGAGTATCTGACAGCACTGCAGCCAAACCAGCCTGTGACGGTCACAGCCACCACCAGCCGATGCTGTGCTGGGAATTTTAACTGAACCGTGAAGGCAACTTATCGAATAGCAGCAGTGCTAAACAGAACAATTAAGGCAATAAACAACCACGTGGTTACAACAGCCTTGTTAAGCAGTTGCTAGAGCACTCCAGGACACCTGCATGATATCAATAAATTCATTCCTCCCTCCCTCCCTGTTCAGCCGAGCACGCAGACTGCGCTCACTGCCAGGGGACGCTCTCAGCAGCGCGTGCCCTTTGCAGAAGGCACCTGGGCTGTGCTTTACTGACCTGCTGCTGCTCGGCCGTGTTCTCAACGCGTGCTCCAGTCAGCCCACAGGCTGCCAGCTTCTCATCGTCTGTTCCAGAGCCCAGTGCCGGAGCTGCTGCAGATGCTGAACGTGCTCAGGGCCCGCAGCTGTGTGCTCAAGGCATCTGCAGCTGCCGGGACAGCCTGAACAAAAGCCTTGCCAGGGCTTTGCACAACCCCAGCTGAGCCATCAGGCAAGCGCTCAGCAAACAAAAGGTAACGCCATTTCAAGGGTCGCCAGAGGCACGTGTTGCCCGCAGGGTCCCCGAAGAGAAGCTGGGGGCTGCCGGGGAGGAGGAGCAGGGCGAGTGCAAATTTCCACTTGGAGGCTTCACATTAAGACACTCCAGAGGAGGCATCGGGGGGTTTAAAGCTTCCGTCAATCCACGCGTGCACAGCTGCAGAGCGAGGCCGTCTCGTGTCTCCCGTGGCCCAGAGGAAGAACTGCAGCCCCAGCTGCGCTGTGTTACAGAGATCCAACCGGGCAGCAGAGCACGCTGACCTCCTCTGCTCCCTTCCTCACTGTCCCAGCTCCCAGCCCGTTCCCGTGCCCCTCGGAGCCCAGCCCGGGCTGCATGAACTGCCGCCCTGGTTGCAGCCCGTCTGGGCCAGCAAACCTGCTGCGCTGAGCGGGAGCTGGAGCCGGGACCAGGGTCCCGCCTGGGGTACGGCAGTGCGGGTTCCGCCCCGTCCGGGGCCGCTCCCCGCTCCTCTCCCGGTGCTGCTGGCAGGGGGCAGGAAGCGTGCGCTCCTCTGCACGAGCCACGAAGGGCACCTACCTTGGGTGCGGAGCAGGCTGCTCCCAGCTCTGGTGCAGGTAGCCGGGCTCCTCGGAGTCGCATAGAGCAGAGGACGCCGAGTGCCCTCAGCCCGGAGCTGGCCGCAGGACGGCCTTGGTGCACCTCCTGCCCCCGCGGTGCTGCCCGGATGGCTTCCAGCCAGGCTCTCGCCTCTTCCGCACAGGCTCAGGAAGGCAGGAATTCCCACAACGATCACGCCCAGAGCTCGTTTTCATGGCACATCTGCCCCCGGGGGATGGCGAAGGGAAGGGGTGCGGGGGAGGAGGGAGGGAGGAATGGGGGCTGTGTTTTGTTACGCTAATGAAGCATCGCTTTCTGCCGGCTCTCTTTGCTTCCTTCGCTGGGGACATTCGCACACCCTTGTCATCAGGCATCCCTCCCTTGCTGTCCTGGCGTTCCTGTTACTGCTCTCCCCCACGAGTATGTCCCAGCAAGAGGCAATCTCCGGTACAGCACCAGAGGACATTCTGTGTTGAACAGAACTCTTGCAATGGAACCGAGCTGTGGCTAGGAGCTTTACCCAGAAGCTGCTGTAAGAATACGACTTTCCCCAGATCCTTGTCTAAGGGTCCTAATAAGTCTTCTGTGCAGCGATACCTTGAGGTTCTGTGTGGGTTTGTGGTCCGTATGGCTGGCCATACCTACCCTTGAGTTGCACCGGGCAATGTACCTGGGGGTCACCTCACTGGAAGGAAAGCAGTGTGCAAACTGCAATGGGAAATTGCATTTAGGAAAGCAGGATATTGAGGTTCGTTTTCTGGTGGATATGGGTGCTTCTTACTACCCATAGATGGTTTTGTAACAGTGTAGATGCTACTGCCCAACAGGAAAAGGCTTCCTTTTTTGGATTAATTAAACATAAGCTAAGAAAACAAGCAGGAATACAGAAATTCTTGTACCTGCCGGGTTACTCTGGCAAGAAATTGAATAAAACTGGAGCTAAGAGTGCAACAATATTGACTGATTAAAAACTGTAACTCTGGCTTTAACACAAACTGGGCAAAACAATGTTGTACCCCCAGGAGTTACAGCAATCTCAAATATGATACACTTAGTGGTGTGGGCATCAGGGCCAAAAATGAAGCCCTAAATAGAAGTTAAAAGCAAGAGCTTGCCTAGTCAGGGTAAAGCGGTGCCCTTTGAGGGTATGGGACTGTAGGAGGATAAAAGAAATAATAGGTAACTTTTTGGAGTTTGGATTCCAATTTTGATAGCAAGTGCTGTAGTTTGGTACAAGACTTGAGGGCAAGTACTAGAATAGTTGAATGGATACACTCAGTGGTGGCAAATCCGTGCACTTTATTAACCAAGTTAAGGAACGAAAAGATGGAGTTTACCTTCTGGATTTGAGGGATGTCTCTTCTGCCTGGTTTGGCCAAAGGAAGCCTAAGGTTATTTGCCTTTGAATAGGAAAGCCCTGATATGGGGAGAAGAGTCTCAGTTAACCTGGACAGTGTTACCCAGGGTTGTGAGAACAGCTTAATGATGGTCAACTCATGAGCCTGAGATCTGGGATCCTCCATCCTAGGGTGGAACTTTACTACAGCACGTGGCTGCCACAGCAACAAAAGGACTGTGTGCAATAGACTGAGAGTTTGCTGAGTTTCTTGGTTTACAGAAAGCACAAATAACTCAACAGGAAGTGACATATTTGGGAAATGAGATTACAGCTGGACTTTGAACCTTAAGGACTGCCAGGAAAAAAGTCATCTGCCAAACCCCTGAGCTGCAAATTGCCAAGGAAGTGAGTAAGGGATGGCCAGGGTGCCTGAGGGCGGTGGCTGCACTGGTACTTGTGGGAATACAAGAAAAGCTGTTCAGAGCAGCAGCTGTGGAGCAAGATAAACAGCATGAGAACCAAGGACACCTCTGCAAGGAGAAGAAGGGTCTCACAGCTCTGATTGGATACGTGCCTGCATGGACAGTTGAAAAGGGTTCTGTAGAATGCTTTGTTGACATGTAAAGGTGGTTGGGAAAGTTGTAAGGGCGGACGGGAAAGTTAGAAAATAACAACTTGTGAAGGTCTATAAGGGATGTGAGAACTTGTAATAAACGATTTGGATCGTTCACATCTGAGTCCGTGCCTCAAACGCTGCAAACGTGGTGGTGATAGGTTGATGGTTGGACTTGTTCTTAGAGGTATTTCCAACCGTAATGATTTTTTTATTCTATGAGGGTTAAGGACTCCAGGACAGTATCAGTGAATACTTCATTCATGGCTTGAAAGCTGAAGCTTGAAGCTGCTGAGGTTGAATGAGGAAGAGTATGTCCTTTGATGTGGTTGAAAACTGATCTTGAACAGACTTTCTCAACAGGATACTCTTTGGTTGGGACAAATACAGAGGAGTGTATTTGTGATTTTTCTTGCGCAGGGTCAGTGATCACTGTCTGCACAACAGTTTTAGGAAACAAGAAAAGAGAAAAAAAAAACAACTGCACGGGGCCTAAGTAAAATGAATTCTTAATGACTGACTGTGCTAGTGAAACATATTGAGTAGCTTGAAGCTTAAGACAAAGGAGTTAATTGCTTTGTTGTATGTGACTATATGAAGGGTTGCTGTAAAGAAGAATAGTAAACTTGTTATATGGCAAACAGGCTATGAACTAGTGGTTGTATCAGTTAGGAAGATTCGTGTTAGTTACTGCCTTTGAGTAGTAAAGCTTGTAGAGCTTGGGAAGAATAGGTTGGAAAAGCTACAGAATTTTCATCAGTAACAGCTTAACATGTATTAGGGTTAGTCTAGTTATGGATTTTCTTGCTGTAATACATGAGGGATGGGCAAAATGACTTGTTCCTAGTCCCTCCCAGTGCTGTTATTCTGTGCTGCTTGTGTGTTTTCAGAAATCTGTGTATTACTTACTATTGTGCCTTTGTTCTTTAGTTGTCATTAGTTGTGGCAAGGGTGACAGCCCTTTCTTTACTCTGTTTCCTTACAGTAGAATTAGGAAATTTACAAAGAGGAAAAACGTGAATAGTCAGGAATATTTTGGAAAGTGTTTCCACTGTTAAACACTTCAGAATTTCTCAGAAATTCTGCTTCCCAGCTGTAAAGAAAAGGCTTGTGCATAATTTCAAAGGGTTGAGAATACTTAATCCTGAAATTGTTTATTGGTTTTTTACTCTGTTTTGGCCTTGTACTTTGTCTCCAGTAGTATGTAGTTGGCACTCAGAAGTAATTTGATTCAGCTTGTCCTTCTGCACTGTTTGCTTTCTGTTCCGTTGTGCTGCTTTGCCTGTGGAGTCCTCTAGTCTGAGATCTGTTGTCTCACCTTGCCTGAATTCTGCCTCAACTGAATAGACATAGATTCAAAACCTGTGTTGCATTATTTTCTGGTTTCAGAAGTGTCCAGTCTTTTACTAGATAGACTTTCCTGGTTTTGAGTAACTTGCAAAACTGATAGTATTCCTGCCTGCTTCCCGAGAGTCTCGGTTTTTCAGACAAGGTTATGTTAACAAATCCATGAAACCCCAATAGAAATTCTGGACTCTTTGCTGTGTGTCTACTTGCATCTTCTGCTTTCTGCCCTTGTCTTTGTGATGTCTTCGTTTTGCACATCCTCTTTATTTGTCTTACTTGAGTAAATGAATCCATCTGTCACAATCTTCTCACCTGGATGTCTGAAAGTTCTCTTCCCGGCAGGGGATTTATTTCACTGTTTACCTCTTAACTTTTGTCCTTCCATTTCCTTCTCTGTTCCTTTGGTTTTATTTGCTGCAACGCTTCCTCCTCTTTATTTTCAGGAGTACTTCTAATCTCTTAACATGAACTGTGTGTTCCTGTACTTCAGGTTCCCTTCAAAGATTTTTTCCATATCTCTTCTTTGATTTTGATTAATGTTAACTGTTGAGATTTTTCTGGATGTATTCCCAAGACTCAGTCTGAGGTTTAAAATCCATCCAGTAGTACTACTGAATTCAAGTCTGCAATTCAGAATTGCATTGTTTGTAGAGCAGGGCCTTTTTAGAATTGAATTCAGTGGGATGTGAACAGAAGACTCAGGACAGCAGGGTCTGTTTTAGTTGGATAAGGCTTTTGGTTAACTCTTCTCATTCCTGTAGATATGGATTTATCTTGTTTCATCTACATGCAAAACTTTGTAGTGTAATCAGTTACATAAAAATACATTCTCTTCTCTTCCTGTGTTTCTAGTTCTGTCTTAGTAATTTTCTTGAAATGTGTTAGCACAGTCCTGCTTCATGTAGTTCCTGTCCTTGTTTTTCTGTTCCTCCTGCTTTCCCTAGTCCTGTTCTGATAACCTCAGAAGTACTCTCTGTTCTTCTTAATTTCTTCATGCCTAAATAGAATTGTCTCCTCAACACCAAATCTGAAATGTTTTTGTGTTATCTTAGAAGCCCAAAAGTAAATACCAGGTTAGTTTTTATGAGAATTTCCTTTTCAGCGTCAGAATCTGAGCTTGGTTTACCAGAAGAGCTCAGGAAAACTAATGTTTATTAAAAATCAGTGTATTCTGTAACTCCACCACGTTCGGCATAGTGCAGTTTAGGTTCAATGGAATACAGTATTCTCCTGAAGCTTTGAGATGTTTGTCTTTTTGATTAATGGAAATGGTGGAAAGCATTGTACTTGAATTGCAGGTGTTGTGCTTCTTCCAAGGGTTATGAAAATCAGCTGTATTGTCTGGTGCCTTGGGAAAAATACAGCAGGAATTGAAAAGTCCTGCCAGGTTTCGTGCTTTTGTTTTGCATGTGGTAGTATTGAGCTATTAAGAAAGACTTCAAATGTTGTGCGGTACAGCTCGTATTTCCTATCTGCTTAAAGGGAGAAGCAAAGTCTTTGATACTGCTACAGCTGTTGGATGTGAAGCTTTAATTAAAAACTTGTTTGCTTTGTTTGGTAGCAATAGCTAAATATCCTGTTGAAGGAAATGTAACTTTTTTTAATCAGGGGTGATTAAATTCTTATGATCACGTTAGCAGATGTTTTGGGACAGATCTTAAACGAAAGTTTTAACAGTCATATCTGTTTCCATTGCTTACATGTCCATTACCAGTCGTTGTGGGTCTGTTTAACATGTTTTTCTTTGCTCCGTGTAATTATTATTTTTTCAACAAAATAACAGTACTTTGTGCTTTTACTGTGCATTCTGCTATTATCTTATTGTAAAACATGGGACCCCATTGTGATGCATCTATGAGGGCTGCTCTGAAAGTAATGCCTCCTATTTTATTATGTCAGCCCATGACATCAGAGGCAGATGTTAGTGGGATGGCAGTAGAGGTTGAACCTCCCCGCCAGTATTCCATTACATTTTATTACTGTGCAATGAAAGCTTTGCTTCTATCATAAGCATGTATCCTTCTCAGTGTCTAGCTTCAGCAGTAGAGGTTTTCACAGAGCTCTGAGAGCAGAGCTACACTTTAAAACCGGTGAGTCTGCCCCATGGGTTGGAAGTGATAAGCTTGGCTTTTGTTTGTAACTTTGAGACAGCTGCTCAAGAGTGGGGTTATTCTCATGTGTGCATTAACAGATAGCTTATTACCTGCTGGTGAAGATTAGTTAAGCATCCATAAATGTTGACGGTTTTTGTCATCACCAGGCATAATGTTAGGATTTAAATGCATTCCCAAAGTGGAAAATGCTCATGAAGATTTCTGTTTGATTGTTTTCAGAGTTGTGGGTTATACTGCTTTCTTTTAATGGGCTTACTATGACAAATATAAAGCCTGTTCTTTTCAGCCTTTAGTTTACTAGCTATTAACAACAGAATATTTACAGTGAAAAAGATCTAAGGGGATAAACACATTCTATTTTAGCACCTCAACATTTGCAAAAAATAAATGGACAAAACCACCTCCCTTCCCACTACAGCACTTATCTGGCAGAACTGGTTGGATTGCTTCTGTTCTCTTAGCTCTTGGGGCTGTTGTTTTGCCACTCATAGAACTGCTTCCCATGAGTTTATGTTGTGTTTGCACTGGAGGGGTTGAGAAGCAGCTGAAACTGTCAGCTTCATTCTTGTCCTGCATCCCACTGAATGTGAGCTGTGTATGAACTCAATAAGCAAATACGATTTTTGGTATTGCATTAAGTATATTCCTGTGCTGTGCTCTGGTGGTATGTAACTGTTCAGGCTTTGACATTATTAATGGAAGCATGCCTGACTTCAGCATGTGCAAGGCTTAATCATGAGCATCTAACCCATCTTTTAACAATGAGGCAGAGTTCAAGTAGATTTGCAGGTGATCAGTTGTGCCAGACAAAACTGAATTCCTTCTTTGATAGAACGACCAATTCCTTTTTTCCTCCAGACAAAGAGAAGAGATGTAGTCCCATATGTCATACTTCACTTGTGCTCTTGAGGCTGTGCCAGACAGTAAACAGCTAATTCATGTAAAAGAGATGATCCTTGCGAGAGTTGGTGTTTACTGAAGGAAACAACTGCTTGTGGTTCTTTTTTTTATTTAGGTCAACCACCTCAAAAGCCAAAAGCAACAACAAAAATTCCTGCAGGAGTGATTGGAACGAGAAATGTTGGCAATAAGGGGATTTTCCAAGGGCTCAAATTGAGGGCTAGTCTTGCATTGTTTGCAGTAATGACCTTGGCACCAAAAACTCGTTGGGATTTTCTTATGAGAATTTGTGGTGTGTTGTCAGTAGGTGACAACTGAGGAAACGCATGTGCAGCAGAACACATGCGTTTGGGACATGGTACAGATACAGAAAAACCAGTGAGACTGGGCATGTCAAGGCCAATAACAACCCTCCTGGGAGACAGTAGAAATCCTTATCGTTGCAGCATGGATAACTGGAGAGAAGTGAACATGAGAGTGGAAGATGTATAGGGAAAGATATTCTGTGGAGAATAAGCTGCAATTAAGGCATTGTACAATGTTCTTCCAGCTGGAATATTACTTGCAGTTCTGGCTACTGTATTCAAGAAACATTGATTGAAGCTGCTTGGAATTCAATGAAGGGAATATTATGGGAATAAAGAGCCTGTTATGGAAGGACAGTAGAGAAGTTTTTCAGTCTGTGGATAAGAACTAATGGCTAGATAAAATAAATGTAAATGAATGGAAAAGCTCTTGCTTCTTAAGGTGGGATCCTGGAAGAGACTCTGTGGTCATTTGTCAGTGTGTTTTCCCCCAACTCTTTCTGTACAGGGAGTGATATTGTTTAAACCTACCTTTATAAATGAATCAGTTGGGTATCTTACATGAGTTATTGCCTTTGTTTATAAACAGTATTGGACAGTATTGATTTATGTAATTGGAAATGAAAAATCATCGTTATGAAGATTTTGTTTGGGACCTGAGCAAGGTCAGTTGAGCTCCCAACACGCTGTGGAAGAAAACTTGTTTTTATTCTTGTGAATTATTTTTTTAATCTCTAATGTTGTTCTGGAAACACTGTTACATCCCTAAAAGGCAGCAGCATATTTAAATTATCCCAGTAATGAATAATAATATACAGTAATGAATAATAATAGTTTCATTATAAGTGTTAAAATTTTCACTGATAGTTTAAAAAAAGGAAATGCTATTTGTCAGATGTCAAAAACAGGATAATTTACCAAATGCAGAAATTTAGGATTTAGTGAAATTAATTCAGGTGTAAGAATATTGGTGGCCTGTATTTGACTCCTGCATAGTTTGCAAGGTTCTTGCACATAAAAACTAGTTTTGTGGTATTTTTGCTTCTAATTCTACCCTCTTGTTAGCAATTTGTGGGTCAGGCTGGGTCACATCACACTTCATTTCAGTTTTCAGTTCCTTCTTACTTCATCTACTTTTATTCCTCCATCATACAGGTAGTTAGGGCAGTCGATATATGAATCATTGTGGAGATGACTGTTCCTGTAACATTTGAAAGAAAAAATTGGTTTTTGATCAAGCGTTCCCAGTAAAAGATAAATAATTCTATGTGAACCAAAAAACTCTGAGTAACTAGTGAAATAAGTTGACCTTTTTCTTTCCAGTTTTGCAGGTAGGAAGACAAACCTGATGAGCTGAATGAGTTTTCTGTTTAGCTGCTGTGTCTGAAATAAAACTAGTTCATAGACTGCATGCAATTTCAGTTATTCATTGGTGGGGTATTTCTTGTTTTGCTTGTAGTTGCCTCGTGGTCACCGGTGTGAAGAGATTTGCCATTCAGGTGATTGTCCTCTGAACTGCAGCCAGAAGGTTAAACTCAAGTGTCCTTGTAAGCGACTGAAAAAGGTAAGTTTTGGAGTTGCAGTTCTGAGAGTGACACATTTTCTTTGTATGTTCCTAGGCTTGTGTACATGGATTGTCTCTGGCCAAGACTGGAATAGAATCAGTTACTTGAGCAGAGCAGCAACAGCAGCTGAAAGTCTGGGTGGAACAATCAAAATATTCACTAAGGAACATAAAATTCATTGTAGAAAATGTTAGCTCCCAGATTTGCAATACCTTTCTCTTCAAGCACACTTCAATTTTTGTAGTTCCATTAGGAAAATAATCAGATGATCTGGAGTGATTTAAGAAGTCAAAGCACATTTTCCTCATTAGGAACTGAGAAGTTTATAATTACATAAATTGGAACAGTCACAGATGTTTTGAATTCCTAATTGATGGTTGTCTGAGGCCCTTAAAGCAAACAGAGGCATCAGCATCCTTAGCTTTCAGCAGAGATAAAGGACAAAGCTTATAGCTATCAAGTGTGATGAGGGGAAAACCAGAGGCTGCTGTGACCTCTTGACAAGTGTTAACTTAATGAAAAATTCACTATCTGGCTTGAACAAAGCATGCTTAAATTATTTTCAAGACCCGGTTAACTTCTGAGCTTTCCACACAGATGCAGTTTCCCCAGAGTTCTTAGCTTCTCCAAGAAATGTCTTCAGAAATCTCAGATCTTGCAGGGCGCATGTTCAAGAGAAAGGATGACAATGCCCAGAGTACGTGCTTCAAATTGAGCAGTCTCTGCTTATAAATAACTAGCTTTTCTTTATTTGTAAGTTGAAATGTTGACTTCTGCTGAGGATAAATTATTTTGTTGTGACTAAGTGCTCTTACTAATTTCAGTTTTTCTTACTCTACTGTGTTCAGTAAAATCAATAATATCATTGGTTGCGTGTATACTTCTGCTTCTTGTTCCTTAAGATATAGGTTTACAGTTGGACTTGATGATCTTTGAGGTCTTGTTTCTTATGCCAGACTTAATTGAATAAGGAAGATGGGTATTTCCATGATAGCTCTGTTACATCTAGTTGTTGCTGTCCCTAATTTTCATACTGTTTTTGGAAAACTGAAATGTGTTATCATCTTCTGCTGAGTTCTGACGCTGTATAGCTATTTCAGACCAGTTCAGATTTTATTGTCCCAGAGTGCCGGGATGTCTTCAGTGATTATGTGGATGTCCAACTGAAATGTGGTAGCAAGAAGCAATGAAATTAATGTTTAGGATGCTCACTTTTCACTTTTACAGTGGCCTGAAATGGAACATTCCAGATCTGCTATTCTGAAAGTTTTATGGTCCTTAAATATGATGACGGTTACTTTTTTTCCCCCCCTTCAATCTTGTAAATTTGATTTTAATAAGGTGGAAAGGTTGTTATGAGTTAATTATATAATTAATAAAAATTAATTCTTATATGATGACAGCCCACTTATTTAAATAGCCACGAAGTGATCCTTCTGATTCCTAGTGAAATGGTGTCTCCCTTCAGAAAGAGAAGAAAACACTATCCCCACCTTAAATATCATCTCACTGTTTCCAGGTCAAGCCCCAAATCCATGCTCTCTTTTGTACAGAGAGCTACAGTGTAGAGGGTAAATGATGGTAGAACCAATAAGCCACTGATAATTGGACTGTGTATTAGTTGCAGCTAATCTGACTGCAGAAATATGACTCGTTTCTGTAGTGTGAAAGATGATGTCTTTTAACGTTTGCTTTATGCATCTGCCCTTGCCTGAGATCGTAATTAGGGTATCTTTGATTCCAGAAGGTCCTTATGCATATTTGCTTGGAGCTGCATTCTTACAGCAGATAGTGTACTTCTTTCTTAGCTTGGATTGGATAGTGTACCTGTATATTTAGTCTTCTGTGCCTGCAGCCTGTGATCTTGAAGATAAGGAGAAACAGAATTGAGTACCTAATATTTGCAGCTGAATTCTCCTCTACCAGTCTTCTGTCTGTGTATACTACTGGTGAAGTTGGGGGTTGACAGGACACGTATTCCAAGCTGCTCTGTAAATATGCCTCATCTGAACCATCACAATTAATATCAAATGTAGGAGCTCATAATTTGAGTGCAAAACAGGAGGATTTTTTCTTCCTTTTCTGGTGTTGAAGTTAACTGTTGCATCATGAGGCTATGCATGTAAACATGCAAGGTCGTATAAACCACTTGAATTTGTAACCCACAACTTGTAGTGGACCATATTCTTAACCATCTAGGCAGGTGGTTTATCTTAGCATGCTGGAATTGCTCTGAAGAAGTTAGTTTTTGGATTTTGCTGTATGCTATGAAAATTGTTCTGCATATTGTCAGAAAGCATGAAAACCAGAATAGCTTCTGGCTATGTTACTGTGCTTTCCTGACAAAATTCTTCATAGGCTAGTAGTATAGATTATAAGATTATAACTTTCTCTCTGTGCTGGTATTCTGTTTTGGTTTTGTTGGTGGTTTTTTTTGGTTTTTTTTTTCTGTTGTTGTTGTTGTTTGTTTGTTTGTTTGCTGTTTTGGCCTTCAATGTAAGGGGGAGGAAGGAGAAGGAAGTAGGGGAGATCTTCCCATGGCCAGACCTTGCCCTGTAGTTTCAGCCAGTTTAGAGAATTGATACGAAGTTTCAGAAGAGTTACTTATTAGTTACTTTGCATGGTATCTTTTGTAACAGAGTTCACAAGGTTATATTGCTTTGTCTTAAATAAACAAGTGAAAAAAAAGACAAGAAAAATTAAACTGAACCATTTGATTTATCCTTGTTTTAGTTTAGCTGATCAGAAAGAAGGAAAATAGAAAAGGATGCTTGAATACAGTTACAGTTTCAAATAATATTTATTTATTAGCTTCATTCTGTAAATATACCGAATAAAATTGTTTTACAATTTTCCCAACAAAATGAACGTTATAATTAAATTTTTATATAGGGAAATGAATTACAAACAATTCAATTTATACTTAACAGGAAGTACAGTGCAGCAAGATACAAGAAGGCCAAGTTTCCCTGGAGTGTGATGCGTTATGCAAGGAAATGAAACGGAAGGCGTCTGAGGTGGTGTATCCATTTTAGTTATGTTATCTTCATTGCCTTGAGAAAAGTTGGAAAAAACAGGCAGATCGTTATTTTTTCAAGACAGTAATAGCAAGAAATGCAGTGTAACTCAGCGTACAGTTTAATTGCACATTTAATTTTTGGACTATTGAATCTGGCTTATTGCTGAGAATTGCACTACTTGTAGATAGTGTCAACTCACTTGATGAAACACTGTGTTAAGGTAATGCTCTATTACCTCTTTATTTTTAATGTACATTGGAACTGGAGATTTCCTCTTCAGCCAAGAAGTGCTAATCAATTATAATAAAATCATTACTGCTAGTGAGAGCTATAGAAGCACTTCATTTAGGCCTTACTTTTACTTTGAAGGTTAGCAAAGTGTTATCTTGTGTGTTCCTGTCACACAGTATTAGGTGACTGCCACAATTACAGAGAGCTTTCAGCAACTGCATGTGCTTTTCAGCTCATTGTAAACATGGATGCTCTCCAATAATTTTGTTTGAAGTAAAGAAACTGCTGCATAATCTCACCTAAAGAGACAGAATATCCACATTGTTTTTCTAGGCCTTTTATGGAAACATGAGGAAGTGGTGCATGAGCTGGTTAACTTTTATCAACTTAGTAGTATATGTAATATACTGATATATATAATTTAAATATTCAACCCAAAACCTCATTCTGTAAAAGCTACATCTGTCTGTTTCTGCTCAGAATTTCAGGATTGTCAGGCAAGTTCTAAGACGTACTCTGTAAATCAAATTCTACACCTTTGCAATCAGCTTGAACACCAAGACTCTTGGAATATACTTCTGGAAAAACCAGCAGTAACATATCATCCTAGTGAAGTGTGGAAGTGAGTTTATTGGGCATGGAGTGCATTGAAGGGGGGTGAATTCATAGAAGTCTGCATCAACAAAGGAGCACATTTCAGTGGGGTGCAGCATCAGCTGCAGTTTCACTTCAGCAGATAATATTTCCTATTTTTTATCTGTACCATTGAATTCAACTGGGAAAATATTCTAATGCATCAAGCAAATGACTACAGGTTCCTGTGAGCATAGGAAGTTCCGCACAAACGTGTGCAGGAATCTTACACAAATACGACAACAGCAGCGTACAAAAGAAGCTACATTCTGTGTTCACTGGCCGATTTCTCTTTTGGAACTGATGTTCTGCCATTAGATGGCAGTGAAATACCAGGAGGGATAGGGCTGCAGTTTTTGCAAACCAAACTTTCCTATTTCAGGTATTCATGACTAAAAAGACCTTTGTGTGTTTTTCTGATGAGACACTCTGACATTGTCTAGGTGAAATGAAATTGTTAGTGATATTTCATATATGGTTTAACAATTTAAAAAAAAAAATAATCTGAAAATCCACAAATGTAACTGCTTGCACAGAGCACGCTCTTTGAGCTGCGGTGTTCTTAAGCATGAGCTGGTGTGCCTTCTGCTTAGTCTTCGACAGCTCTTAAGTTTGTAGGAACAAATTCCATCTGTGCATACCTTACTTAGTTAATTACCATTTTTACTGTGCAAAATGTGATACATAAATATATATATATACATATATATACTGATTATTGAGATCAAGATGGTTTTTAACTTCAAGTTGTCAATCATATCATTACATCTTAGGGCATTCTATTACTCTGAGATCTAATTTTACTAAGGTAGTGTTAAGTGGCTGCAGAGTTGGAGGTCCAAGAAACATGTACAAGCAGCAGATACGCATACACTGACCCAGCACACTGGTACTGCCGTCACTGTAGTGATGCCCGACTGAGGGAATTTCAGAGATAGAGCTGGTGTCTTAATGTTTGATGGCTTTGCTGCATCTATATGCCTTTTTGTGTAATGAAAAATACTATTTGGCACTTTCACTGTCTTCAGGATTTTGTGTCCTGTCAATCACCTGCTTTTTACCTGATGAATCCAAGTTAAACATCTCTTAGCAGCTTCCCCTGGGAAACCGACTTTAAGGGCAGGGGTATAGAACAGAGCTGGCAGCTCTTTAAGGACACCCTTCTGAAAGCACAGTGGCTCTCCATCCCCCTGCAGAAGAAGTCAAGCAGGGAAGGCAGGCAGCTATCATGGATGTGCAAGGACCTGCAGCTTAAACTTGAGGGAAAAGAGGGAAATGTTCAGAAAGTGGAAGCAGTGTTGTATAGCCTGGGAGGAATACAGAGCTGTTGTCCATGTGTGAAGAGACAGGATTAGGAAAGTCAAGGCACAGATGGAGCTGAACTTGGCAAGGGGAGTGAAAGATAACAAGAAGGGCTTCTGCAGGTACATAGGCTGTTCAGTGGATTAGGAATCGGTTGGCTGGATGCAGCCAAAAGGTTATGATCAATGGTTCTGTGTCTGGGTGGAGGCTGGTCGCAAGTGGTGTCCCTTAGGGGTTGGTCTTGAGACAGGTGCTCTTCAACATCTTCATCAATGACAGACAGTGGCATCGAGTGCACCCTCAGCAAGTTTGCAGATGTCACCAAACTGAGTGGTGCTGTCGATACATTGGAAGGAAGGGAAGCCATCCAGAGGGACCTGGACAGGCTGGAGAAGTGGGCCCATGGAAACCTAATGAGGTTCAATAAGGCCAAGTACAGGGTGCTGCACTCGGGTTGGGGCGATCCCAGATATTTGTACAAACTGGGGGAAGATCTCCTTGAGAGATGACCTGTGGAGAGGGACTTGGGGGTCCTGGTGAACGAGAAGCTGGACATGAGCCAGCAGTGTGTGCTTGCAGCACAGAAGGCCAACTGTGTTCTGGGCTGCATTTAAAAAGGGGTGGCCAGCAAGGAGAGCGAGATGCCCTCTACTTGGCTCTTGTGAGGCCCCATCTGGAGTACTGCATCCAGGCCTGGGGCCACCAGCACAAGAAGGGGGGGGTTAGGATAGATATTAGAAGGAAGTTTTTTACACAGAGGGTGCTGATGTGCTGGAACAGGTTGCCCAGAGAGGTTGTGGTTGTTCCCTTCCTGGAGGCATTCAAGGCCAGTCTGGATGTGGCTCTGGGCAGCCTGGTCTGGTGGTTGGCGACCCTGCATACAGCAGTGGGGTTGAAACTCCATGGTCATTGTGGTCCTTTTCAACCCAGGCCATTCTGTGATTCAGGAGCCAGTCCATCCCATTGTTCTTTATGTATGTTAGGCGTTGCATTCTTTTGTTATTGTAGGATGAAAATAATGCAGGAACTGTGATTCAGATGCATTGTATGTTTATGTTTTAATATTTTCTGTGCCATTCTTTTTCCTTTAAGTTTCTGGCATTTAATTCGCTGTCTTGAATGCTATGTAACAGTTCTGTAGAGTGATCAGTTGTAGTTCCAGGTTTTATTTTTCATAAAACTTTCTGATGGTGAAGCAAATGTAATTGCATTGACAGTTTCCATTACAACAAGAGCAGTAGAACAATATGAGTATGCATTATCCAATATGTCATTTGGTACAAAAGTGGAGATTTCCTTTTGCTCTAGCAGTCAGGGCATATTTAACTACTTGGAATGAAGTGTGTGAGTGTAAATTACATACATATATAAGGATTTACCCGTCAGTGTACAGTGTGCTGAATTGAGGACTGAGTTACTGAAAGCTTAGAGTGACTTTATTAAGGAATTTTTCCCTGGTATTAATGAATATATATATTTATATTTTCCCCAGGTTTTATATTTGTCATTTGAATTTTCCAGTTAGTCAGAAGTTTAGTTTTATAACATGGTAGCGTCTCTTATGTTCCGTGTTTTTCAAACATGAATTGATAGAGGTTTTTCACAGAATGTTTTAGAATCTGAGTAAGCTCACAGCTCACTTGGTGAAGGTTTTGCTTGCTTTTCTGAGAACTGTTCTATAAATTATGGCTCTGTAAGATAATAGTTTTACCTGCTTTTACAACAGTTACTTATCACTTTGTATGTCTGGACAGATGAAAGAGGCAGAAGCCAAAGCTGTAATTGAAGAGGAGAAACGAAGACAACAGGTATCAAACTTAATTCTTCTTCCCCCCCAACCTTGTTGTGTTAATAAATCACTTGACGCACGTGCAGCCCAATCTGTATACTTTGTATAGTGTTTTTCCCATTTACTGCTTTCAGCTGTTATGTTGTCCTTAGGTATGTGCCATGGGTGATCTACAGTGGTTAAAAGCAAGTATATTTTCTCTTAACAGTTCTCACATCTGTGGGCAAAATGGTAATCATTTGATGTCGCATTAGAATAACTGTATAATGTATACATATATTTAAATACAAAATACTTCTGATTTTTATCCATCATTTTATAATTCCTTAAATTCACAGAATTACTAAGTAGCCTCTGTAAGGTTGAATTACTGAGTGAAACTTCTTACTTACTCCCCTTCGTGAGAGTGAAGAAACCTAAATTGGTCTCTGTCCTTCAGGGTCTGGTGGGGGTGGGGAATTTTTTTGTAATTGCTGGCTCTGGTGAATGTGTGTTGTCAGCACTGTAATCCAAGAAGCTTCTGTGCCAGCTGTGTGGAAATACTATCACTAATCTTGTTTCAGAAATTAACCGTAAGCTTGGTTGCTGGTGACAGCTAACTCAGGTTTATCATTTGGGCGCTGCAGCCTCAATGCACTCCTTCCAACAGGCTTGTATGCCTGAGACAGAGCACAGACCCCCCCGGTTGTACACCCCCCATCGGACCCCCCCCCACATTAGATCCCCCCCCATTGTATCCCCCCCCCATTGAATCCCCCCGCCCTCCATTGGATCCCCCCGTTGTACCCCTCCCCCTCCCCCACTGAACCCCCCCGATCGGACCCCCACCCCATTAGATCCCCCCCATTGGACCCTCCCCGGTCTATCCCCCCCCTATTGGACCCCGCCGTTCGATCCCCCCCCATCGGACCCCCCCGGTCCCGGTCTGTCCCCACTCACCGCTTCCTCCTACGGGGCTGCCAACACCTCCGCACTTTACGGCGACGCTGTCGCAAAAGCGCCGCACCCCGCTGCGCTTTACGGCGCGCCGTGAACTGCAACTCCCAGCATCCCCCGCGCTGCGCCGCGTTACGTCTCTCCGGGGACTGCAACTCCCAGCGTCCCCCGCGCGGCGCAGGCGCAGAGCGCGAGGTGTGAAAAAGGCAGGAAGGCGTCGGGCGGGAGCTGAGGTGAAGCAAAATGGCGGTTGGGCCGGGAAGGGCCTTGGGGCGGGATGGGCGCCATTGGGCCTCGTTATAGCGGGATAACGGTGTTATTCTGGGAAGTGGAGGGGGAGGGAGAGAAATCAGGCGGCCAGGGGTGGATTTGAGGGGAAATAGTGAGGAAATGATGCTCAATGGGCGTCTGTTCCCCTCAGGTGAGCGGCACCATGGGCAAAAGGAGGAGCAGCCAGGTGACAGGTAATGACTTAAAATGGCCTCAAAATGACCAAAAAATGGCCTCAAAGTGGTCTCAAAATGGCCTCCAAAGGGCCTCAAAATGGCCTCAAAACTGCCTCCAAATGGTCTCAAAATGGCCTCCAAGTGGCCTCCAAGCGGTCTCAAAATGGCCACCAAACGGCCTCCAAGCAGCCACAAAATGGCCACAAATGGCCTCAAAAAGGCCAAAAAAGCCGCTGCTGTTCCTCCTGCAGGTGGTGACCACCATGATGGCTCCAATGTCAAAGTCAGGGCAGGACTCAGGACTGAGGGGAGACAGTAAGGGGGGGGACGACTATAGGGGGGACAACAATATGGTGGACAGCAAGGGGGGGGACATCAATGGAGGGGGCACTAATAGAGGGGACACCAATATGGGGGACACTAATGGGGGGGACACTAATATGGGGGACAGCAAGGGGGGGGACGACAATGGAGGGGACAACAATATGGCTGACAGCAAGGGGGGGACATCAATGGAGGGGCACAAATGGAGGGGACACTAATAGAGGGGACACCAATGAAAGGGACATCAATGGAGGGGACACCAATATGGTGGACACCAATATGGCGGACAGCAATATGGAGGACACTAATGGGGGGGACACTAATATGGAGGACAGCGGGGGGGGACAACAATGGAGGGGACGACAATATGGAGGACATCAAGGGGGGGGACATGATTGGAGGGAGCACCAATGGGGAGGACAACAATAGAAGGGACAGCAAGGGGGGGGACACCAATATGGCAAACACCAATATGGCGGACACCAATATGGTGGACACCAATGGAGGGGACAGAAATGGAGGGGACAGGGACACCAAGGGGAGGGACAGCAAGGGAGGGGACACCAGTATGGTGGACACCAATATGGCAGACACTAATGGAGTGGATACCAAGGGGTATATATTTAGCCTTGAAAAAAGAAAGCTGAGAGGGGACTTGATCCAGGTTTATAAATACCTGAGGTATGGGAGCCATAGTGGTGAGGCTGGTCTCTTTTCAGTAGTGCGTGGGGATAGGACTATGGGTAATGGGATGAAAGTACAGCATAGGAAGTTCCGCACGAATGTGCGGAAGAACTTGTTTACAGTGAGGGTGACAGAGCACTGGAACAGGCTGCCCAGAGAGGTGGTGGAGTCTCCTTCTCTGGAGATATTTAAGACCCGCCTGGATGCCTACCTGTGTGACATGGTGTAGGGAGCCTGCTTTGGCAGGGGGGTTGGACTCGATGATCTCTAGAGGTCCCTTCCAAACCCTACAATTCTGTGATTCTGTGATTCTGTGAAGTCACATGGGGCCAATGTGAGTAGAAGCGGGGTGGATTGGTTGAGGAGGAACTTTGTCCACACAGCAACAGAATAGAACTCACTGGGGACATCCTGGATTGACATCAGTTGCAAAGTGCTTCTTTAACTTCTTGTATAAAACAAACTATAAATAAACAGACATTAAATGCATTTTAGATTCTTGCTCTTTAAGCTCTCTCCATTTTGCTGAACACGTTCTGAAAACCTGAAGAAGACAACAAGAAGGCACAAGGCACAAGAGACTCTTTAGTTAATAATGGGCCCCAGGGCGCATTTGGTGCTGAGTCCATCAACCTCCAGTGCAGAGAGAAGTTTGCACAGAGAACTCAGCACGACAAAGTCAGAAGTAACAGTGAAGATTCTTGGAGTACTAATAGGCCCACTGAGGGCCATTACCAAGTAAGCTTCCCAAGGCACTAGTTAGAGCAGATAATTGGAAGCCATGACTCCAGTCAGGCAAAGGCACTGGCATGGTGGCTCTGATGCTAAGAAAATCCTTCTTTGTCTTAAAAAGCAAACAGGACAAGCCCTGATTCCCAGACCCTTGGCATGGAGATCCTGTCTCTTATGTTGGCTCAGGGCCCTTCCTGGGGCAGTGGGTTGGAGGTCTGTATGATGTTTAATGAAAGACATGGGAACAGAAGATACCAGGCTCTGCCTGGGTGCAAGGACGGTGTGAGGTTCACGTCCCATATGGGCCCTGTGTATCATCGCAGAATGTGGGTTGTGAGAAGGGCCCAGTCTGAACAAGCAATCAGTTCCAATGAAACTCTGAACTTCAGATCTCTCAGTTCCAGTGCCCTCCTGTGCACACTCTCCCATAGTTTGATGCACTTTATCTTCTGCGGTGCCCAGAAATGCACCTAGTGCTCCAGGTGAGGCTGCAGCAGCGCAGAGCAGAGGGAGACAATCCTTTCCCTTACCCAGATAGCAATAAATTGCTTGATGCACTTTATGGGACCATTGGCCTTCCTGGCTGTCTGGGCACACTGCTGACTCACATTCAATTTGATGCTGACCAGGACCCCCACCCGAATCCTTTTCAGTCAGACCACCCTCCAATGTCCCATATCCAGTCAGTGTGTATGTCCAGTGTTGCCCCTACCAAAATGCACAATCAGGCACTTGTTCTTGTTATGCTTTATGCACTTGGTGCTTAGTACCAACTGGTACCCACTTCTCTGACTTGTCCACATCTCTCTGCAAGTCCTCTCCACCCTCAGTGGAGACAACAGCACCTCCTCGTCTTGTATCATCAGCAAACTTGCTCAGAACATCTTCTAGTCCTGCATGCAAGTCATCCACAAAAACATGAAAGAGAAGTGGCCCTAAAATGGAGCCCTGGGGAACCCTGACAATGACCAGCTACCTGCCTGATGAAACACAATGACTATAGTCTGTTTGGCCTGACATATTGGCCAACCGTTCACCCACCACATTCTGTTTCTGTCTAGCCGTATGCAGGACATTCTGCCCAGAAGGGTGCTGTGAGTAGTCTCAAAAACTCTACTGAAATCCTCAGGGATAACATCAGCTGGCTTCCCTTGGTCAGCTAAATGGATAATCGTGTCATAAAGGAATCAGAAGTTAAACAGGACCTTCCCCTCGGGAACTTGCGTTGGCTGCAACCAATGACAGAATTGTCCTTCAGCTGTTTGTCCATAACTCCCACCATCACTTTCTCCATACTTTTACCAGGCACTGGAGTGAGACTGACAAGTCCGGAGTTGCCCGTGTCATCTTTCCTGCTCTTCCTTACAATGAGACAACATTTGCCAGCTTCCCGTCAACTGGTATGACCCTAGACTTATTTAGATGCAATTGAAATGAGAGCCCAGAGCATACTAAGGTGTCATCATTGCAAGAACATAGATGTGCCATGGCTTTGCAGTGCCTTGAACTCTGGAGTATGCCACAGATGGAGCATAGAGAAAGACTGGCCTCTTCTGTTGGTAAGCAGAATAACACTGCATGATACATGGGGACTTTGTCTCTGCTCTGCTATGCTCTGCTCGCAGGGGAAAGGTGCAGGGGGTTGCTCTCATGTCAGTGCTCAAATCTGAGGTGTGGGGTCAAAGAGAAGAGACCAGGCTCTTTTCAGCAGTCTGTGGAGACAAGGCAAGGGGAAATGGTCAGAAACTGGAGCATAGGAAGTTCTGCACAAATGTGTGCAGGAAAATCTTTACAGTGAGGGTGACAGAGCCCTGGAACAGGCTGCACAAGGGGTTGGAGAGTCCCTTTCTCTGGAGGTATTCAAGACCAGCCTGGACTCCTACCTGTGTGCTTACCTGGTGTTCCCCAGGGGTCTGTGCTGCAGCCTGTCCTCTTCAGAACCTTTACAGATGACCTGGATGAGGTCATTGAGTGCATCCTATGTAGGTTTGCAAACTACAACAAATTAGCTGGGAGTGTAGATCTGCCTGAAGTTACCAAGGCCCTACTGAGGGATCTGGACAGGCTGGAGAGCTGGGCTGAAGCCAATGGGATGAGGTTCACCAAGACCAAATGCCAAGTCCTGAACTTTGGGACCTGGAATGGACTGCCCAGGGGGGTGGTGGATTCACCGACCCTGGAGGCGTTCAAGGAATGATTGGATGTTGTGTTGACGGACATGGTTTAGTGGGAGCTATTGGTGATAGGTGAACAGCTGGACTGAATGATCTTTTAAATCTTTTCCAACCTTGGTGATTCTATGGTTCTATGATATCCTGTACTTGTATGAGTGCCCTCTTTGAGCAAGCACTCTCTGACAGGCCTCACCACATGTCAGGAATTAGTCACTGACCACCTGAAATCTGTTGTTAAATTCAACATATTCCAAAGCACAGTCATGATGCTGTTGACTTTCAGGAACTGTTGGCCATGATGATGCAGGGAAGTCTCAGGGGAGAC
The DNA here is from genome assembly GCF_054131305.1 of Coturnix japonica. NCBI lineage: Eukaryota > Metazoa > Chordata > Aves > Galliformes > Phasianidae > Coturnix > Coturnix japonica. The sequence goes on along the minus strand of NC_140687.1, from coordinate 494,168 downwards.
AAGTGGGAAGGATAAAAATGACATCCTCTACTGCTCAGCTGGGTTGGGCTCCTAAAACACAGGGAGCTCATAAAAGTGGGCAGAGATGTAGAGAGACAGCTGTGCCCAGGAGCAGCTCTTGTGCACAGCACAGCCTGCAGGTGACAGAAAGAGAGGAGAGAAATTGGAGTGAGCTTACAAGTTATGTACTGTGCGAGCAGGCTGTGAGCTCTATGAAGGAGCATCGCTCACAAACCACAACACGGTAAGTCTCATGCAGTAGGCAATGCAGCTGCTTTTAATAGAGGGTTAACAAAATATGCGACATTCCATAGCAGATTGGCTGCAGGTAATGCATGTTTCTTTACTGTGGAAAATGCCTTCTGCTCCAGCTGAGGGCTTCTGTGCTGCAGCATAAGAGCTACGGGGTGTGTGTGTGTGGGGGAGCTGCATGTCCCAGCACGGCTGCAGGCTGTGCAGCCGGGGCTGCAGGCGGGTGCCCAGGGCTGTCCTGCAGAGCAGGGTCCCTGCTGTGCCCCAGGGGCTGTGTGCCGGGTATGGGACTCTGCCGCCTGCCAGGCTCAGCACTCAGCCTGCCCGGGGAGCTGCCCAGGGCGCTGCCGGGAGACGTGAGGGGGGAAGGAGCCCCCCGGCAGGGCTTGTGCTGCCACAGCTGCTGTCTGGGGCAGGGGATCACAGCTCCACTGCACAACTGAGTGTTTCTGAGGGTGCTTTGCTTGAGGATAGCCAAGGCAGGGGGTTTCCATTTCCTGTTCTGAGGCAAAGAGGTTTGGAGTCAGAAATCTAAAAGGGGCAATAGGAGTTCTGAGTATTTTTCGTCAATCAATTGCTTGTTTTGTGAACAGTCACACATTATTTGCTTTCAGTCTCCCCTTTCTCGAAGGATGGAATTATCATCATTTTCTGTAGGCATGAATAATTCACTTATCCTACAAACAGGCAGCATTTTCTAACTGAAACTGAATGCCACAGAAGCTGGAGTATGGGGCTCTAAGAGCACATGGGGTAAAGGTATCAGACATGAAACAGATGAAAATATCCAGGGAGAAGGGATAAGAAAATAAGAGGAAGGTTAGAGCTCGATATGCTGCTTCTGCTTAAGGAATGCTGAAATACATGAAATTAAATGCAAGTAATGGTGCTAAATGTACACTGTTGTAGGAGAATGAAAACATTTCATATTATAGCAGGAGGAGTGACTCTGAGAATGGTCTGGACTTGTCATTATCTTCTGCACTCTGAACAGGACTCAAAGGCAAGGAACAAAAGCAGATGCCCCAGATGCCCAACAGCAGCTCCATCAGCGAGTTCCTCCTGCTGCCTTTGGCAGACACGCGGCAGCTGCAGCTCCTGCACTTCTGGCTCTTGCTGGGCATCTACCTGGCTGCCCTCCTGGGCAACGGCCTCATCAGCACAGCCGTAGCCTGCGACCGCCGCCTGCACACCCCCATGTACTTTTTCCTCCTCAACCTGGCCCTCCTCGACCTGGGCTGCATCTCCACCACTCTCCCCAAAGCCATGGCCAATGCCCTCTGGGACACCAGGGCCATCTCCTACACAGGATGTGCTGCACAGCTCTTTTTCTTTCTCTTCTTCATCTCAGCAGAGTTGTCCCTTCTCACCATCATGTCCTATGACCGCTACGTTGCCATCTGCAAGCCCCTGCACTACGGGACCTTGATGGACAGCAGAGCTTGTGCCACCATGGCAGCAGCTGCCTGGGGCACTGTGCTTCTCTATTCCCTGCTGCACACTGCCAGTACGTTTTCACTGCCTCTCTGCCAAGGCAATGTTGTCAACCAGTTTTTCTGTGAAATCCCCCAGATCCTCAAGCTCTCCTGCCCAGAATCAAATCTCAGGGAAGTTGTGCTTCTCTTTTTTAGTGTCATTTTAGCCTTTTGCTGCTTTGTTTTCATAGTGGTGTCCTATGTGCAGATCTTCCTGTCTGTGCTGAGGATGCCCTCTGAGCAGGGACGGCACAAAGCCTTCTCCACGTGCCTCCCTCACCTGGCCGTGGTCTCCCTGTTTCTCAGCACTGGTGCTTTTGCCTACCTGAAGCCCCCGACCATTTCATCCCCACTCCTGGATCTGACAGTGGCACTTCTGTACGCAGTGGTTCCTCCAGCAGTGAACCCCCTCATCTACAGCATGAGGAACAGGGAGATCAAGCACGCTCTCAGGAAGGTGTTGCAATACACACTATTCCAGCTTCCATAAAATGCACAATTTCCTCATAGGATTCCCAGTGATGGTTCTTTATGTTCTATGCATCTTTGGTTGTTTGATTATGTGAGATATAGCAACGTAAAAAAAAAAAAAAAAATTGAACTCATAAATAAAAATGTATTACACTTCTTTCCTACCTAATTTCCATTTTTTCACTCCAAGAGCTCATATAAACATGTATCCAGATTCCCTGAATACGTTTGAAGATACCTAAAATGTTTTCAAAAAAGACATTTGCTTAGGTTTTCTTTCTTCATACTTTGTCTGGATTTGGGGAGGTACAGCCACAGACAGCAGCTCAACGTGCTCTTTTCATTTCTGGTCTCTTTACACCACCACAGTGCTCTCGAGCCCTCTCATTTGTGCAGTCCTGAAGGTCTTGTGTGTCTCACGACTGTCCTGTTGCCTCTACAGCAGCAATCCAGGGCTGCAGTCAGTAGCTGGCAATATGAACAGCTGTGTCAGAGCTGGTCTCCTTGCTGGCACTGCCATAACAAGAGGGCCCCTTTAGAGCAGGTCCAGAGAACTGGAGGCCTCTTCCAAAGCTGGTGTAAGGAATATACCTGAGGAGCTGCTCCATGAGAATACCTCGAGATCTTCTGGTGCTCTTCAGTGTGTGACCAGATCAAATTGAATAGTCCCAAGGAGATCAGTAAGAGACTCGGGGCAGTGCTGTGGTTTAAATTTTATGGGTTGAGATAAAGAGAAAAAGAAAAGGATAATAATTATGACAAATGTATTAATAGATATATAATATATTTATTATATTTTCACACATATACAACATATGCAGTCGCAATCATATATGAACTAATCCCTGTGTTTATCTGTTTGCAAGTCCAGCTCTAGTTGCAGGGGTTTTAACAGCCAGAGGGTTCACTGTAGGAGCTGTACTGACTTTCAGGCTGTTGCTGGAGTTGAAGTGACCCCAGAGTTCATTGCCAGAGCTGGAACCACCACAGGACATGTGACGAAGTTGGAGCAGCCACTGGGCTCATTGGAGGGGTTGGAGTGACCACAGGGCTGAACCTCCTGGCACAGTGCACCTCCCTTGGGAGGAATTTGTTTCATTTTCTTATAGCAATACATGGAACAGCTACAGGACCTGTAGCAGGAGTGACTGCAGAGCTCATTATGAGGGGTGGAGTGACAGCGGGATCTGTCCAGAGTGTGGAGTAAGTGCAGAACGTGTAGCAAAACCTTGGAGCTGCTGCAGGGTCTGTGCCAAGAGTTGCAGAGGCTGCAGCACTGTCAGCAGATCCAGCTCTCTTCCCCTTGAGGATGCTGAAGACACACTTATGGGGCTGGGGATGCAGTTATGGGGCTGGGGACTCAGATATGGGTCTGTGTTCCCACTTATGGGGCTGGAGAGGCAGTTATGGGATTGGAGATGCAGGTATGGGGCTGGAGATGAACCTATGGGGCTGGGGAACCACTTATGGGTCACACTTACGGGGCTGGGTACAGGTATGTCAACCAGGGACCCCCATAGTGTCCCCATTGGGGTCACACTTATGGGGCTGGAGATGCAGTTATGAAGTTTGGGGTCTCACTTGTGGGGCTGGGGATGCACTTATGGGGCTGGGGAGGCACTTATGGGTCACACTTTTGGGGCTGGGGTCACACTCATGGGGCTGGGGTCCTCATTGGTCCCTATGGGGTTACACTTATTGATCACACTTATGGGGCTGAGGATGCACTTATGGGGCTGGGGACACACTTATGGGGCTGGGGACTCGGTTATGGGGCTGGAGATGCAGTTATGGGTCACACTTATGGGGCTGGGAATGCAGATATGGGTCACACTTAAGGGGCTGGGGATGTAGTTATGGGCCACACTTATGGGGCTGAAGACGCAGTTAGGGGTCTGGGGTCCCACTTATGGGTCTGAGGACCCACTTATGGGGCTGGAGCCTCACTTATGGGTCACACTTATGGGGCCCAGGTCACACTTATGGGGCTGGGGACTCAGATATGGGGCTAGGGATGCAGTTATAGGTCACACTTATGGGGCTGGAGACCCACTTATTGGGCTGGGGACTCAGTTATGGGTAACACTTATGGGGCTGGGGAGGCACTTAGGAACACAGTTATGGGGTTGGGGTCACACTTATGGGGCTGGAGCCTCACTTATGGAACACACTTATGGGGCTGGTGATACACTTATGGGGCTGGGGAGGCACTTATGGGGCTGTGTTTCCACTTATGGGGCTGGGGATGTAGTTATGGGGTCACACTTACGGGGCTGGGGACACATTTATGGGGCTGGGGAACCACTTATGGGGTTCGGGTCCCCATTTGGCCCCTATGGGGTCACACTTATGGGTCACACTTATGGGGCTAGGGACCCACTTATGGGGCTGGGGACTCAGTTATGGGGATGGGGATGTAGTTATGGGTCACACTTATGGGGCTGGAGCCTCACTTGTGGGTCACACGTATGGGGCTGGCGACCCACTTATGGGCCTGGGGATGCACTTATGGGTCACACTTATGGGGCTGGGAACATCTCTAAGTCTATAGTTATGGGGCTGGGGACACAGTTATCAGGCTGAAGTATCAGTTATGGGGTTTTGGGTCACACTTATGCGGCTAGGGGTGGACTTATGGGGCTGGGGTCCCCATTGGCCCCTATGGGGTCACACTTATGAGGCTGGGGACATCTCCAAGTCTTTAGGGTCTCAGTTATGGGGTTGGGGTTACAGTTATGGTGCTGGGGATGCAGTTATGGGGCTGGGGTCCCCATTGGCCCCTATGGGGTCACACTTATGGGTCTGGAGCCTCACTTATGGGTCTGGAGCCTCACTTATGGGGCTGGAGTCCCACTTATGGGGCTGGATTCACACTTAGGAACTCAGTTATGGGGTTTTGGGTCCCACTTATGGGTCTGGACACCCACTTATGGGGCTGGGGACATCTCCAAGTCTATTGTTATGGTGTTTTGGGTCATACTTATGGGTCTGTGTTCCCACTTCTGGGGCTGGGGTCCCCACTGGCCTTTATGGGGTCACACTTATGGGGCTGGGGATGAAGTTATGGGGCTGGAGCCACACTTATGGGTCACATTTATGAGGCTGGGGACATCTCAAAGTTTCATAGGGTCTCAGTTAGGGGGCTTTGGGTGACACTTATGCGGCTAGGGTCCCGATTGGCCCCTATGGGGTCACACTTATGGGTTTGGAGCCTCTCTTATGGGTCACACTTATGGGGCTGCGGAGGCACTTATGGGGTTTGGGGTATCACTTATGGGGCTAGAATCGTACTTATGGGGTTTGGGGTCACACTTATGGGTCTGTGTTCCCACTTATGGGGCTGGGGTCCCCGTTGACCCCTATGGGGTCCCACTTATGGGTCGCACTCACCTTGTTGCTTGACAGCCTTCCCGTTGTCATTGGGGTGAATGAGGCCCCATATAAATGGGGTTTGTGGTCACACTTATGGGTCTGTGTTCACACTTATGGGTCTAGGGACCCACTTATGGGTCTGGAGCCTCACTTATGGGTCTGGAGACCTCTCCAAATCTATAGTTATGGGGTTGGGGCCACACTTATGGGTCTGTGTTCACACTTATGGGGCTGGAGACCCACTTATGGGGCTGGGGACATCTCCAAGTCTATAGTTATAAGGCTGTGGCCACACTTATGAGTCTGAGGACCCACTTATGGGGCTGGAGCCTCACTTACGGGTCACACTTATGGGTCTGGGGCCCACATTGGCCCCTATGGGGTCACACTTACGGGGCTAGAATCATAGTTATGTCGTTTTGGGTCACACTTATGATTCCGGGGACCCACTTATGGGTCTGGATCCTCACTTATGGGTCTGTGTTCCCACTTATGGGGCTGGGGTCCCCATTGGCCCCTATGGGGTCACACTTATGGGTTGCACTTACCTTGTTGCTTGCCGGCCTTCCCGTTGTCATTGGGATGAATGAGGTCCCATATAAAGGCCTTGATGGACTCATCACCCCGATAATGGAGCAGGCAATAGAGCAGGATGGCCCTAGAGATGGTGACTTGTGGAATCAAACCCCATAACCACCAAGTAGTTATAAAGCAGGTATGTTTAATGAGTGATGCACACACACCCTGGTGCAAGGGGGGTAGCTCCACCTCACTTGCACACCGTCAGGAGAAAGCGTGCAACAGATACAGGCTGAACTAATACATCATCAGTAGTTGGCAGGAATTGGGATACATATTCATTACATTCCTCAGACCCCATTAGCATGCAGTCCCTCCCCCCTTATGCATGTGTAGTGAGTTGTGGGGGTGGTGGTGGGATGAAGGGTCATCATCTTCCTCACCGTAAACTTTCGACCCTTCAGGAGGGGCACCCCCCAACCTGGTTCCAGTTGCTCTGTGGACATCTAATCACCACGCTGTTCTCGGGCTGTTCCACCCTGATCTTCATGGCCTTCATCCCCTTGTTTTCTCAAGCTTAGCGTCTGCTATTCACCCTCTCTCAGCTCCCCCTTAACATAAACTATCTATCTGTAACTACACTTTGCCTTAGTGAGGCCCCCTTTCCCTTTCTGTAGCAAAGTGTTCCCTTTTCATCTACTATGGGGTCCCTTTTCACTATTCACTGACACTTCATGATGGATGGGCAAGGAAGATGAGGAAAGGCTGCTGCCCTTTGTGAGAGTGCACTGAGCTCTGCCTGGGGATGGCAGAGGAGCCAGCTGAGAACTGATGGAAAAGGCACAAAGAGGAGAGCGGCAGATTCTGTTCCTTGCTTCCTGATCAGGAAGAACAAGAGGAGGAGGACAGGCAGGAATCTGAGTTACAGCTCAGATGGAATTGTCTTCAGACTGCCTGCTAAGGTGCAGTGTTTTGGTTCTAGGAGAAAACCACTGATAACACTCTGATGTTTACAGCTGCTGCTAAGCAGTGTTGTACGGAGCCAAGGCCATGGTCAGTGGAGGGCACATGGAGCTGGGAGGGAACAGAGTGAGGACAGCTGACTGATAGTGGCCAAAGGGACGTTCTCTATCAGCTGACAGCAAACAGAAATTGTATTGAAAGGGGTGGGAGTTCATCTCAGTCTCTTCACTGCCCAGAGCCCAGCTGAGCATCAGTCTGGTGGTGCTGAGCAAGTGCTTGTGCATCAGTTGTTACATACAATTCCATATCAACGGATATATAGTGATAACTATTACTCCTCTCCTTTATCTCTCTTAGTAAATTGCTTTGTTACAACCCACACGATGTACTTTTTTTCCCAGTTCTCATCCCCATCCCACTGGGAATGGGGCAGTGCACAAAGCACTGTGTGCTGCTGAGCCACATGTTGGGTTCAACAACCACCATCATTTCGGTGCTCGATGTGAGGCTCCAAGGGTTGAGATAACAGCACATCTGTCCAGATCGAGTTAACACAGGGCTTTGTGGGAGCTGGAGAATTGCTGGCCATGATGCTGATAGTTTCCCTGTTTGTGGAGCTTGCTGAGTCTTCTCATGAAGCTGCATTGCACAGCTCCTTGCTTTTGCTTGTTTTCCCTGCTGCATTATTTGTCAACTCTGGATGCTGGATTAGGGTATTTATTTTGCTATGCTTTTTGACACTGGTTTGTATCATGATAAAATTGGCAGCTGACAAAGTGAAGTTTTGTGCACATTCAGCTCTGTGGTGATTTTTGGGTTTTGGAAGTCATATTGTCGATATGATTAGGAATTACACATTTTACATTGTCTTCTCTGGGAGCCCAGGGCTATTCAAGGAATGACTGGATGTTGTGTTGAGGGACATGGTTTAGTGGGAGCTATTGGTAATAGGTGAACAGTTGGACTGGATGATCTTTTAGGCCTTTTCTAACCTTGGTGGTTCTAGAATTCTAGGATTGAAGTTAAACAATTATTCAGGAATATCAGTGAGAGATCTCCCCAAGGTGAGAAGGCTCTGCATGGCAGGGGGTGTGGGACCGTCTGGGCAGCTGCCTGGAGAGGAGGGCACCCCCAAGGATTCAGGAAGTTCATCTCTGAGCAACTGCAGGATCCTGAGAATCTGGTAGAATATTGGGGACAGGTCTGCTGTGGTTCTGGTAACCCCTAAGAGGCACACATGACTGCAGTGTGCCAGATCCAGAGAGCTGCAAATGCTGACAGTGCTGCAGCCTCTGCAACTCCAGCACAGACCCTGCAGCAGTTTGAAGTTTTTGCCACATGTCCTGCAGTTGCTCCAAGCTTAGGTACAGATCCTGCTGTCACTCCACCCCTCATAATGAGCTCTGCAGTCACTCCTGCTACGGGTCCTGTAGCTGTTCCAAGTATGGTAATAAGAAAATCCTTCAAATTCCTCCCAGGTGAGGTGCACTGTGCCAGGAGGTTCAGCCCTGTGATCACTCCAACCCCTCTAATGAGCCCATTGGCTGCTCCAACTTCAATCACATGTCCTGCGGTGATTCCAGCTCTGGCAATGAACTCTGAGGTCACTTCGACTCCTGCAACAGCCAGACAGCCACTTCAGCTCCTATAGTGAACCTTCTGGCTGTTAAAACCCCTGCAACTAGTCCTGGACTTGCAAACAGATATGCATATATATTTAGTATCTGTGCATATATGTTTGCAACTGAATATGTTGTATATGTGTGAAAATATACTAATTATATATTTATAAATACATTTCTCATAATTATTATCCTTTTCTTTTTCTCTTTGTCTCAACCCATAAAATTTAAACCACAGCACTGCCCTGAGATGCTTACGGATCTCCTTGTGACTATTCAATCTGATCTGGTCACACACTGAAGAGCACCAGAAGATCTCGAGGTTTTCTCAGGGAGCAGCTCCTCAGGTATATTCCTTACACCAGCTTTGGAAGAGGCCTCCCTCCAGTTCTCTGGTCCTGCTCTAAAGGGGCCCTCTTGTTATGGCAGTGCCAGCAAGGAGACCAGCTCTGACAGACCTGTTCATATTGCCGGCTACTGACTGCAGCACTGGATTGCTGCTGTAGAGGCAACAGGACAGTCGTGAGACACACAAGACCTTCAGGACTGCACAAATGAGAGGACTTATAGCACTGTGGTGGTGTAAAGAGATCAGAAATGAAAAGAGCATGTTGAGCTGCTGTCTGTGGCTGTACCTCCACAAATCCAGACAAAGTATGAAGAAAGAAAACCTAAGCAAATGTCTTTTTTGAAAACATTTTAGGTATCTTCAAACGTATTCAGGGAATCTGGATACATGTTTATATGAGCTCTTGGAGTGAAAAAATGGAAATTAGGTAGGAAAGAAGTGTAATGCATTTTTATTTATGAGTTCAATTTTTTTTATTTTTTTTTTTTACGTTGCTATATCTCACATAATCAAACAACCAAAGATGCATAGAACATAAAGAACCATCACTGGGAATCCTATGAGGAAATTGTGCATTTTATGGAAGCTGGAATAGTGCGTATTGCAACACCTTCCTGAGAGCGTGCTTGATCTCCCTGTTCCTCATGCTGTAGATAACAGGGTTCACTGCTGGAGGAACCACTGCGTACAGAAGTGCCACTGTTAGATCCAGGAGTGGGGAGGAAATGGTCAGGGGCTTCAGGTAGGCAAAAGCACCAGTGCTGAGAAACAGGGAGACCACGGCCAGGTGAGGGAGGCACGTGGAGAAGGCTTTGTGCCGTCCCTGCTCAGAGGGCATCCTCAGCACGGCCACGAAGATCTGCACATAGGACACCACTATGAAAACAAAGCAGCAAAAGGCTAAAATGACACTAAAAAAGAGAAGCACAACTTCCCTGAGATTTGATTCTGGGCAGGAGAGCTTGAGGATCTGGGGGATTTCACAGAAAAACTGTTTCACTACATTGCCTTGGCAGAGAGGCAGTGAAAACGTACTGGCAGTGTGTAGCAGGGAATAGAGAAGCACAGTGCCCCAGGCAGCTGCTGCCATGGTGGCACAAGCTCTGCTGTCCATCAAGGTCCCGTAGTGCAGGGGCTTGCAGATGGCAACGTAGCGGTCATAGCACATGATGGTGAGAAGGGACAACTCTGCTGAGATGAAGAAGAGAAAGAAAAAGATCTGTGCAGCACATCCTGTGTAGGAGATGGCCCTGGTGTCCCAGAGGGCGTTGGCCATGGCTTTGGGGAGAGTGGTGGAGATGCAGCCCAGGTCGAGGAGGGCCAGGTTGAGGAGTAAAAAGTACATGGGGGTGTGCAGGCGGCGGTCGCAGGCTACGGCTGTGCTGATGAGGCCGTTGCCCAGGAGGGCAGCCAGGTAGATGCCCAGGAAGAGCCAGAAGTGCAGGAGCTGCAGCTGCCGCGTGTCTGCCAACGGCAGCAGGAGGAACTCGCTGATGGAGCTGCTGTTGGGCATCTGCTGTTGTTGGCCTTGGAGTCCTGTTCAGAGTGCAGAAGATAATGACAAGTCCAGACCATTCTCAGAGTCACTCCTCCTGCTATAATATGAAATGTTTTCATTCTCCTACAACAGTGTACATTTAGCACCATTACTTGCATTTAATTTCATGTATTTCAGCATTCCTTAAGCAGAAGCAGCATATGGAGCTCTAACCTTCCTCTTATTTTCTTATCCCTTCTCCCTGGATATTTTCATCTGTTTCATGTCTGATACTTTTACCCCATGTGCTCTTAGAGCCCCATACTCCAGCTTCTGTGGCATTCAGTTTCAGTTAGAAAATGCTGCCTGTTTGTAGGATAAGTGAATTATTCATGCCTACAGAAAATGATGATAATTCCATCCTTCGAGAAAGGGGAGACTGAAAGCGCATCATGTGTGACTGTTCACAAAACAAGCAATTGATCGACAAAAAATTCTCAGAACTCTTATTGCCCCTTTTAGATTTCTGACTCCAAACCTCTTTGCCTCAGAACAGGAAATGGAAACCCCCTGCCTTGGCTCTCCTCTTGCAAAGTACCCTCAGAAACATTCCGTTGTGCAGTGGAGCTGTGATCCCCTGCCCCAGGCAGCAGCTGTGGTAGCACAAGCCCTGCCGGGGGGCTCCTTCCCCCCACACCACACGTCTCCCCGCAGCGCCCTGGGCAGCTCCCCGGGCAGGCTGAGTGCTGAGCCTGGCAGGCGGCAGAGTCCCATACCCGGCACACAGCCCCTGGGGCACAGCAGGGACCCTGCTCTGCAGGACAGCCCTGGGCACCCGCCTGCAGCCCCGGCTGCACAGCCTGCAGTAGTGCTGGGACATGCAGCCCTCAGGGCTGTGCTCTGACACTGCAGTATTGAAGCCCTCAGCTGGAGCAGAAGACTTTTTCTACAGTAAAGAAACATGCATTGCCTGCAGACTGATCTGCTATGGGATATCCCAAATTAAGTTAATCCTCTATGAAAAGCAACTCACGGCATGCAGTGAGACTTACCTTGTCATGGTCTGTGAGCAATGCTCCTGCAGAGAGCACGCAGCCCGCTCACACCACACACATCCTGCAAGCTCTCTCCAGTTTCTCTCCTCTCCTTCTGTCAGCTGCAGGCTGTGCTGTGCACAAGAGCTGCTCCTGGGCACAGCTGTCTCTCTGCATCTCTGCCCACTTTTATGAGCTCCCTGTGCCCCAGGAGCCCAGCCCAGCTCAGCAACAGATGATGTCATTTTTATCCTTCCCACTCATCTCCCCTGACACGTCCCTGGGTCCTCATGGCCAACAGCTCCTGAAAGACAACAGCATCATGACTGTGCGTTGAAATTCGCTCAATTAACCACCACATGTCCAGTGGTCTGTGACTGATTGGAGACATATGGGAAGTGCTACCAGAGTTCGTTTGATGAAGCACAAAGGGCACCCAGACAAGGGAGGTGAGGTTTGGACTTTCCCTGTGCAGGACAGTGATCCAGCTGAGGCAGTGAAGGAGTCTCATCCCATGACAGAAATCCTGGAGATGAAATGGGATTCAGCTCCCTACACACCCACAGGACCTGGGATTCCTCTGGTTCCATTCAGAAGTGCACAAGGAGTTGCCAGCATGTGAGCTCCTGCTCTGAGTCCTCAGTCATTCAGCCAGGAAGAAGCTGCTTACACACAGACACTGTGTGATGCCCACCATGCCTGGGCTGCTCCTGATGTGTGCCAGTGCTTGTAATCCGTGTGGGAAGTCCCTGAGATAGACACCTCTTTCCTGGGCATCAGCTGAGGGCCAGAGAGGGGATAGCACCGGCTGTCTGGTGAATTCACATGCAGCTGCAAGAGCAGCACAGGACCTTCAGCAAAGCCATGCCTATGGTGTGTCCGTGCTGCTACGTCACCTCCAAGACCCACAATCGCTCTAATGTCTGTGTGCCACCTTCTGCACACTGATACCATAGATTAGCTATCCAGTCCAGTTATGTCCAGTGATGCTTTTCAATTAGGATGATTACTTCTGTGGTTTTGCACTAATGCAAACACCAACACACAATAAGCTAGAAATCTTGGTAGAGCTGCTGGCCTGAGCTCCTGTTTGGACCATGGGCACACAGTTTAATGGCTTCCACAACTGCACTGTGGAGCAAGGGGGATACAGAGTCTTTAGGATGGATGGGTGAGGAGTCAAGGAAGGGCGACTGCCCTATGTGAGAGTGCACTGAGCTCTGCCTGGGGAAGGAAGAGCAGCTAGGTCAGAGCTAATGGAAATGGCAAACAGAGGAGACCATCAGTGTCTGTTCCTGGCTTCTTGATCATAGAGAGCAAGTGGAAGGTGCCCTCTGCAGACACATGGGAGCCTGATGTTGTCAGGCCTTTGTCTGCTTTGGGAGCCTTTTTCACTCCAGTATCTGCTGCAGGGACAGCATAGCAGGGCATGTGCCATCCAGCAGATCCGTGGAGAGCACAGATGGGAGATTCTTGACCAAGCCATGGAAGAACCAAAGAGCAGAGGTTCTCTACTGGATCTCATACTCTCCGGCAATGAAGGTCTCATTGGAAATGTGAAGGTCAAAGGGGCATCAGGCCAAATACAAGACACAAATGGATCTCTTGTTATTTATTTATTTATTTATTTATTTATTTATTTATTTATTTATTTATTTATTTTGCGTCCGTAAGCTTAAAAGATGCTCATTAATGTCAATAAAATTGAGACAAGGCATTGAAGACAAAGATCGAAATCATTGAAAATGTTTTAACCCTTCTCAACATGGGAAATTCTCATGAGTCTTGTTCCATTTTAAGTTGTAAATATGAATCTTTGAGGTGATTTGATGTCTTTTTTTTTTTTTTTTCCTTTCTTTTTCTGAAACTACGATGTTTTCCAGAACTGTGTTTGCTGGACACAAATGCCTTCAGGTTCAGGGACACAGACAGCGGTGCCAGTGCCAATGCCCTGTGACTAAATGCCGGAGCTGCCACTGCTCTTCCCTGCTTCCTTTTTGATGTCCCTCATCCTCCAGCTGTCTCCAGTTCTCCTCAATAAATGGCCGTGGTTAAGGGCATGTTTTCAGCAGGCCATTTAGACACACGCTCCTGCCACAGCCTGCCAGATTTCCCCATCCCTTGCTCTTTGTTCAGTCAGATACCTCCCAATTATCTGTCTGATTTCTGACTTTTATAGGGACGAATCAAATTTGCTCCATCTCGCCAAAGTCTGATGGACTGTGTTGTCAACTCCTTCACTGTGATTCTATCTATCCCTCTTTTTTTTTTCTTTTTCTCTTTCTTTTTCTTTTTGTATGTCGATTTTTTCTCATTTTTCTTTCCTTTTTCTTTTCCTTTTCCTTTTCCTTTTCCTTTTCCTTTTTCCTTTTTCCTTTTCCTTTTCCCTTTCCTTTTCCCTTTCCTATTCCCTTTCCGTTTTCTCTTTCTCTTTCTCTTTCTCTTTCTCTTTCTCTTTCTCTTTCTCTTTCTCTTTCTCTTTCTCTTTCTCTTTCTCTTTCTCTTTCTCTTTCTCTTTCTCTTTCTCTTTCTCTTTCTCTTTCCCTTTCCCTTTCTCTTTCTCTTTATTTTTTTTTCTTTTTCTCTTTCTCTTTTTTTGTTTTCTTGCTTAAAAAAAAGCATGAATTCTGAAAGATGTTCATTAATGTCAGTTAAAGAGAAAAAAAGAGTTGAAGACAAAGATAGAAATCAGTAAGAATGTGTTATCCTGTCTCAATGTGTGAAATACTCACCAGTCCTGTTCCATTTTAAGTTGATACCTCCCAACTCCCTGGCTGATCTATCCCAGGGAGATTACTGGAATTTTCTCCATCCCCTAAAGTCTGTTGTCAAGTCCTTCACTGTGATTCTATCTATCCCATCCTATCTGTGTCTAACTCATTTCTTGTGCAAATATTCCCTGTGAAACATAAACCTCAATAGAAGCAGCTTGGATGTGGCATGCAATTGATCACTGTGTTTTTCTGTTCATTCAATTGCATCACCTTTCCTTCTGTTTGTTGGCCATAAATAAAGAGAAATCTTTCTTTTTCTGTGTGCGGCTGGTTCTCTGTGGAAAGCCAGTGGGAGTTTGTACAAAGGAGGTTTAACACTGAGCGGGTGACAACAGAGAAGAGTGATGTGAGGAAAAGTGATGCAAGTCCCATGGGGCCAATGAGAGTAGAAGAGGGGTGGGGAGGTTGAGGAGGAACTTTGTCCACACAGCAACAGAATAGAACTCACTGGGGACATCCTGGATTGACATCAGTTGCAAAGTGCTTCTTTGACTTCTTGTATAAAACAAACTATAAATAAACAGACATTAAATGCATTTTGGATTCATGCTCTTTAAGCTCTCTCCATTTTGCTGAACACGTTCTGAAAACCTGAAGAAGACAACAGGAAGGCACAAGGCACACGAGGCTCTTTAGTTAATAATGGGCCCCAGGGCGCATTTGGTGCTGAGTCCATCAACCTCCAGTGCAGAGAGAAGTTTGCATAAAGTACTTGGCACAACAAAGTCAGAAGTAACAGTGAAGTTTCTTGGAGTATTAATGGGCCCACTGAGGGCCATTACCAAGCAAGCTTCCCAAGGCACTAGTTAGAGCAGATAATTGGAAGCCATGACTCCAGTCAGGCAAAGGCACTGGCATGGTGGCTGTGATGCTAAGAAAATCCTTCTTTATCTTAAGAAGCAAACAGGACAAGCCCTGATTCCCAGACCTTTGGCAGGGAGATCCTGTCTCTCATGTTGGCTCAGGGCCCTTCCTGGGGCAGTGGGATGGAGGTCTGTATGATGTTAAATGAAAGACATGGGGACAGAAGACCCCAGGCTCTGCATGGGTGCAAGGACGGTGTGAAGTTCATGTCCCACGTGTGCCCTGTGTTTCATCGCAGGTTACAGGTTATGAGAAGGGCCCAGGCTGAACAAGCAGTCAATCCCAATGTAACTCTGAACTTCAGATCTCTCAGTTCCAGTGCCCTCCTGTGCACACCCTCCCATAGTTTGATGTTTTTTATGTTCCGCTTTGCCCAGAAGTGCACCCAGTGCTCCATATGAAGCTGCAGCAGCGCAGAGTAGAGAGGGACAATCCTTTCCCTTACCCAGCTGGCAAGAAATTGCTTTATGCACTCCAGGGTACCGTTGGCTTTCCTGGTTGCCTGGGCACACTGCTGACTCACTTCCAATTTGATGTTGAGCAGGACCCCCAATCCTTCTCAGTCAGATTCCTCTTCAATGTCCCATATTCAGTCAGTGTTTATGTCCAGTGTTGCCCATACCCAGGTGTACAATCAGGCACTTGTTCTTGTTATGCTTTATGCACTTGGTGCTTAGTACCAACTGGTACCCACTTCTCTGACTTGTCAACATCTCTTTGCAAGTTTTGTCCCCCCTCAGTGGAGGCAACAGCACCTCCTCATCTGGGCTCATCAGCAAACTTGCTCAGAACATCTTCTAGTCCTGCATGCAAGTCATCCACAAAAACATGGAAGAGAAGTGGCCCTACAATGGAGCCCCAGGGAACCCTGATAGTGACCATCTAACAGCCTGATGGAACCCATTGACTATAATCCTTTGAGCCTGACCTATTGGCCAACTTCTCACCCACCACATTCTGTTTCTGTCTTGCCGTATGAAGGACATTCTGCCCAGAAGGTTGTTGTGAGAAACAGTATCAAAAGCTCTATTGTAATCCTCAAGGATAACATCATGTGGCTTCCCTTGTACAACTAAATGGACAACTGTGTCATAAAGGGACCTGAAGTTAAACAGGACCTTCCCCTCGGGAATTTGCGTTGGCTGCAACCAATGACAGAATTGTCCTTCAGCTGTTTGTCCATAACTCCCACCATCACTTTCTCCATACTTTTACCAGGCACTGGAGTGAGACTGACAAGTCTATAATTGCCCCTGTCATCTTTCTTGCTCTTCCTTACAATGAGACGACATTTGCCAGCTTCCCGTCAACTGGTGTGACCCTAGACTTATTTAGATGCAATTGAAATGAGAGCCCAGAGCATACTAAGGTGTCATCATTGCAAGAACGTAGATGTGCCATAGCTTTGCAGTGCCTTGAACTCTGGAGTATGCCACAGAAGGAGCATAGAGAAAGACTGGCCTCTTCTGTTGGCAAGCAGAATAACACTGCATGATACATGGGGACTGTGTCTCTGCTCTGCTATGCTCTGCTCGCAGGGGAAAGGTGCAGGGGGTTGCTCTCATGTCACAGCACATTTCAGGAATTAGTTACTGACCACTAAATCTGTTTAATTTAACACCATATTGGGTCTTGAGAAACAAGTCCTGTGGCAACATGGCACCCCAGAAAGAACAGAGTCTGATAACAAGATGCCTTTCAAAAATTCCCTTATAAATACTTGGGCGAAAGATCATGGCAATGTGTGGATTTATCAGATCCCCTACCATGCACCAGCTACTGGTAAAAGAGATCAATACAATGGGTTGTTGAAAACTATGTTGAAAGCAATGGGAGGTGGAACACTGAAGCACTGGGTAAAGCATTTGGCAGAAGCCACTTGGTTGGTCAGTAATAGAGGATCTGTCAGTTGTGATGGTCCTAGCCAATCCAGCCCCTGTATACTGCAGAGGGAGATAAGGTCACTGTTGTACATGTAACGAACATGTTGGGAAAAGCTGTTTGGGTCCTTCCAGCCTCTGGAAAGGGCAAACCTGTCCGTGGAACTGTCTTTGTCCAGGGACCTGGGTGCACTTGGTGGGCGATGCAGAGAGATGGGGATGTTCAATGTGTACCACAAGGGAATTTGATGTTGGGGGAGTGCAGTCAGTAATTCTGTGTATGTATATGACTCATAGTCTGATAGTCTCGTACGGGTTGGAAGGGACCTTAGAGATCGTCGAGTCCAACCCCCGAGATTCGAGCCTCTGTGTAGAAGAGAGGCACTTCTACCACTTGCGCCACAGGGGGGATTTGAACCCGGGCCTCCAGTGTTGCAAGGCAGCATTCCTACCATTGCGCCACCGGGGTAGTATAAAGAACAGTGTGTGTAATGCATTTTAATTACTGTTTATTTGCATTCAGATATGTTTTCTAAGCATGATATAGTGATGTAGAATAGAGGGTGGAATGTCTTGGTTTTGTCATT
Organism: Coturnix japonica; assembly: GCF_054131305.1. Classification (NCBI taxonomy): domain Eukaryota; kingdom Metazoa; phylum Chordata; class Aves; order Galliformes; family Phasianidae; genus Coturnix; species Coturnix japonica. The sequence continues at coordinate 476,529 of NC_140687.1, read as the reverse complement.
TTTCCTATTGGTATTCCATATATAGTAGTTAGTAAAACAAGTTTTCCTCCTTAGGTCGTTCCTGCTGCTCTGTTTGTTTCCTTGAGCCCAGCTCCCATCTCCCCCATTCCTTTTTCCCTTCCCATTTGTTTGGGGCCATGGGACCCACAGGCCTACTGCTCCCCCTGTCATGGACACAGACTGATCTAGATAACTCCATGACAGGGCCAGCAAGGAGACCAGCCCTGACACAGCCGTTCATATTGCTGGCTACTGACTGCTGTCCCAAAGTGCTGCTGTAGAGACAACAGGACTGTTGTGAGACACACAAGGCCTGCAGAAAAGAGAGGACTTGAGAGTACTGTGGCTGTATAAATGGACCAGGATTGAAAAGGTCATGTTGTGCTGCTGTCCGTGGCTGTACCTCCCTCAGACCCAGACAAGGTAGGAAGAGAGAAGGTAGAAGGAAAAGTCTATTTTTAAAGCTTATTATTAATCTCTTAACCTATTCACGGAATATGGTTCCATGTTTCTTTGAGCTCCTGAAGTAAGAAAATGGAAATTAGGTAGGAAAGAAGTAGTGAAATAAACTGCAACTTATTTGCAGATTACAGTAATACAAAAAATCAAAAATACAAAAATAATGGAACATAAAGAACCATCACTGGGAGTTGTGTGAGGAAGATGTGCACTTTATGGAAGCTGGAATAGCGAGTATTGCACCAGTTTGCTGAGAGCCTGCTTGATCTCCCTGTTCCTCATGCTGCAGATAATAGGGTTTAGTGTTGGAGGAACCACTGAGTACAGAAGTGCCACTGTCAGATCCAGGAGTGGGAAGAAACAGAGCGAGGTTTCATGTAGGCAAAAATGCCAGTGCTGACAACTAGGGAGACCACGGCCAGGTGAGGGAGGCACGTGGAGAAGGCTTTGTGCCGTCCCTGCTCACAGGGCATCTTCAGCACAGCCACAAAGATCTGCACATAGGACACAATTATGAAAATAAAGCAGCCAAAGGCTAAACAGGAACCAGAAAAGAGAAACACAACTTCCCTGAGATTTGATTTTGAGCAGGAGAGCATGAGGATCTGGAGGATTTCACAGAAAAACTGGTTGACAACATTGCCTTTGCAGAGAGGCAGTGAAAACGTACTGGCAGTGTGCAGCAGGGAATAGAGAACCCCAGCGCCCCAGGCAGCTGCTGCCATGGTGGCACAAGCTCTGCTGTCCATCAAGGTCCCGTAGTGCAGGGGCTTGCAGATGGCAACGTAGCGGTCATAGGACATGATGGTGAGAAGGGACAACTCTGCTGAGATGAAGAAGAGAAAGAAAAAGAGCTGTGCAGCACATCCTGTGTAGGAGATGGCCCTGGTGTCCCAGAGGGCGTTGGCCATGGCTTTGGGGAGAGTGGTGGAGATGCAGCCCAGGTCGAGGAGGGCCAGGTTGAGGAGGAAGAAGTACATGGGGGTGTGCAGGCGGCGGTCACAGACTACAGCTGTGCTGATGAGGCCGTTGCCCAGGAGGGCAGCCAGGTAGATGCCCAGCAAGAGCCAGAAGTGCAGGAGCTGCAGCAGCTGTGTGTCTGCCAACGGCAGCAGGAGGAACTCGCTGATGGAGCTGCTGTTGGGCATCTGCTTTTGTTCCTTGCCTTTGAGTCCTGTTCAGAGTGCAGAAGATAATGACAAGTCATGATCATTCTCAGAGACACTCCTCCTACTATAATATGAAATGTTTTCATTCTCCTATGACAATATTCATTTAGCAACACTAATTGAATTTAACTTTATTAAGTTCACCATTCTAAAAGCAGAAGAAGTATATGCAGCTTCAACATTCCTTTCATCTTCTTATCTTATCCCATCTCCCTGGACTTTTTCATCTGTTTCATGTCTCATATTTTTATTCTCACTGCTGTTGAAATCCTCAGTCCCAACCTTTGTGCCCTTCACTTTCTTTACAGGAAACATGCCTATTTGCAATATAAGCGCATTATTCTTGTCAAGAAAATTTATAATTTCAAATAGTTCCACCCCTGGAAAGGCTCCTTTTCGTGAAAGTAGAGGATTAATTCACTTCACGTGTGACAGATCACATAACAAGCAATTGACTGAAGAAGAACTGGGAGTCTCATAGCTGTGTTTATATTTGACTGACTCTTAAATTTCTGCTTCCAGTCCTTTCCCCTTCCATCCAAACAAGAAATAGAAAATTGCTACCTTGACTCTCCTCTTGCAAAGTTCCCTCAGAAACATTCAGTTGTGCAGTGGAGCTGTGATCCCCCTGCCCCAGGCAGCAGCTGTGGCAGCACAAGCCCTGCCGGGGGGCTCCTTCCCCCCACACCACACGTCTCCCCGCAGCGCCCTGGGCAGCTCCCCGGGCAGGCTGAGTGCTGAGCCTGGCAGGCGGCAGAGTCCCATACCCGGCACACAGCCCCTGGGGCACAGCAGGGACCCTGCTCTGCAGGACAGCCCTGGGCACCCGCCTGCAGCCCCGGCTGCACAGCCTGCAGCCGTGCTGGGACATGCAGCCCTCAGGGCTGTGCACTGACACTGCAGCACGGAAGCCCTCAGCTGGAGCAGAAGGTTTTTTCCACTGTAAAGAAACATGCATTGCCTGCATCCATGTCTTCTATAAATTATCCCACATAAAGATAACTCTCTGTCAATAGCAGCGGCATGGTCTGAAACCCCCAAGAAACACACATGACTGCAGTGTGCCAGATCCAGAGAGCTGGAAATGCTGACAGTGCTGCAGCCTCTGCAACTCCTGGCACAGACCTTGCAACAGCTCCAAGGTTTTGCTACATGTCCTGCAGTTGCTCCAGGCTCTGGACAGATCCGGCTGTCACTCCACCCCTCATAATGAGCTCAGCAGTCACTCCTGCTACAGGTCCTGTAGCTGTTCCAAGTACTGTGATAAGAGAATGAAACAAATTCCTCCCAAGGGAGGAAGTACAGCCCTGTAGTGGCTCCAGCCCCTCCAATGAGCCCAGTGGCTGCTCCAATTTAGTCACAGGTCCTGTGGTGATTCCAGCTCTGGCAATGAACTCTGAGGTCACTTCAACTCCTGCAACAGCCAGACAGCCACTTCAGCTCCTATAGTGAACCCTGTAGCTGTTAAAACCCCTGCAACTAGTCCTGGACTTGCAAACAGATATGCATATGTATTAGTATCTGTGCATATATGCTTGCAACTGCATATGTTGTATATGTGTGAAAATATGCTAAATATATTATATATATATAAACACATTTGTCATAATTATTATCCTTTTCTTTTTCTCTTTGTCTCAACCCATAAAATTTAAACCACAGCACTGCCCCGAGACGGTTACGGGTCTCCTTGGGACTATTCAATTTGATCTGGTCACACACTGAAGAGCACCAGAAGATCTCAAGGTATTCTCATGGAGCAGCTCCTCAGGTATATTCCTTACACCAGCTTTGAAAGAGGCCTCCCTCCAGTTCTCTGGCCCTGCTCTAAAGGGGCCCTCTTGTTATGGCAGTGCCAGCAAGGAGACCAGCTCTGACAGACCTGTTCATATTGCCGGCTACTGACTGCAGCCCTGGATTGCTGCTGTAGAGGCAACAGGACAGTCGTGAGACACACAAGACCTTCAGGACTGCACAAATGAGAGGGCTCGAGAGCACTGTGGTGGTGTAAAGAGATCAGAAATGAAAAGAGCACGTTGAGCTGCTGTCTGTGGCTGTACCTCCCCAAATCCAGACAAAGTAGGAAAACAGAAAACCTAAGCAAATGTCTTTTTTGAAAACATTTTAGGTATCTTCAAACGTATTCAGGGAATCTGGATACATGTTTATATGAGCTCTTGGAGTGAAAAAATGGAAATTAGGTAGGAAAGAAGTGTAATACATTTTTATTTATGAGTTCAATTTTTTTTTATTTTTTTTTTTTACGTTGCTATATCTCACATAATCAAACAACCAAAGATGCATAGAACATAAAGAACCATCACTGGGAATCCTATGAGGAAATTGTGCATTTTATGGAAGCTGGAATAGTGTGTATTGCAACACCTTCCTGAGAGCATGCTTGATCTCCCTGTTCCTCATGCTGTAGATAACAGGGTTCACTGCTGGAGGAACCACTGCGTACAGAAGTGCCACTGTTAGATCCAGGAGTGGGGAGGAAATGGACGGGGGCTTCAGGTAGGCAAAAGCACCAGTGCTGAGAAACAGGGAGATCACGGCCAGGTGAGGGAGGCACGTGGAGAAGGCTTTGTGCCGTCCCTGCTCAGAGGGCATCCTCAGCACGGCCACGAAGATCTGCACATAGGACACAATTATGAAAACAAAGCAGCAAAAGGCTAAAATGACACTAAAAAAGAGAAGCACAACTTCCCTGAGATTTGATTCTGGGCAGGAGAGCTTGAGGATCTGGGGGATTTCACAGAAAAACTGTTTCACTACATTGCCTTGGCAGAGAGGCAGTGAAAACGTACTGGCAGTGTGCAGCGGGGAATAGAGAAGCACATTGCCCCAGGCAGCTGCTGCCATGGTGGCACAAGCTCTGCTGTCCATCAAGGTCCCGTAGTGCAGGGGCTTGCAGATGGCAACGTAGCGGTCATAGGACATGATGGTGAGAAGGGACAACTCTGCTGAGATGAAGAAGAGAAAGAAAAAGAGCTGTGCAGCACATCCTGTGTAGGAGATGGCCCTGCTGTCCCAGAGGGCGTTGGCCATGGCTTTGGGGAGAGTGGTGGAGATGCAGCCCAGGTCGAGGAGGGCCAGGTTGAGGAGGAAGAAGTACATGGGGGTGTGCAGGCGGCGGTCGCAGGCTACGGCTGTGCTGATGAGGCCGTTGCCCAGGAGGGCAGCCAGGTAGATGCCCAGCAAGAGCCAGAAGTGCAGGAGCTGCAGCTGCCGCGTGTCTGCCAACGGCAGCAGGAGGAACTCGCTGATGGAGCTGCTGTTGGGCATCTGCTGTTGTTGGGCTTGGAGTCCTGCTCAGAGTGCAGAAGATAATGACAAGTCCAGACCATTCTCAGAGTCACTCCTCCTGCTATAATATGAAATGTTTTCATTCTCCTACAACAGTGTACATTTAGCACCATTACTTGCATTTAATTTCATGTATTTCAGCATTCCTTAAGCAGAAGCAGCATATCGAGCTCTAACCTTCCTCTTATTTTCTTATCCCTTCTCCCTGGATATTTTCATCTGTTTCATGTCTGATACCTTTACCCCATGTGCTCTTAGAGCCCCATACTCCAGCTTCTGTGTCATTCAGTTTCAGTTAGAAAATGCTGCCTGTCTGTAGGATAAGTGAATTATTCATGCCTACAGAAAATGATGATAATTCCATCCTTCGAGAAAGGGGAGACTGAAAGCAAATAATGTGTGACTGTTCACAAAACAAGCAATTGATTGATGAAAAATTCTCAGAACTCCTATTGCCCCTTTTAGATTTCTGACTCCAAACCTCTTTGCCTCAGAACAGGAAAAGGAAACCACCTGCCTTGGCTATCCTCAAGCAAAGCACCCTCAGAAACATTTAGTTGTGCAGTGGAGCTGTGATCCCCTGACCCAGGCAGCAGCTGTGGCAGCACAAGCCCTGCCGGGGGGCTCCTTCCCCCCACACGTCTCCCCGCAGCGCCCTGGGCAGCTCCCCGGGCAGGCTGAGTGCTGAGCCTGGCAGGCGGCAGAGTCCCATACCCGGCACACAGCCCCTGGGGCACAGCAGGGACCCTGCTCTGCAGGACAGCCCTGGGCACCCGCCTGCAGCCCCGGCTGCACAGCCTGCAGCCGTGCTGGGACATGCAGCCCTCAGGGCTGTGCTCTGACACTGCAGTACAGATGCCCTCAGCTGGAGCAGAAGACTTTTTCTACAGTAAAAAAACATGCATTGCCTGCAGACGGATCTGCTATGGGATATCCCAAATTAAGTTAACCCTCTATGAAAAGCAACTCACGGCATGCAGTGAGACTTACCTTGTCATGGTCTGTGAGCAATGCTCCTGCAGAGAGCACGCAGCCCGCTCACACCACACACATCCTGGAAGCTCTCTCCAGTTTCTCTCCTCTCCTTCTATCACCTGCAGGCTGTGCTGTGCACAAGAGCTGCTCCTGGGCACAGCTGTCTCTCTGCATCTCTGCCCACTTTTATGAGCTCCCTGTGCCCCAGGAGCCCAGCCCAGCTCAGCAACAGATGATGTCATTTTTATCCTTCCCACTCATCTCCCCTGACACGTCCCTGGGTCCTCACGGCCAACAGCTCCTGAAAGACAACAGCATCATGACTGTGCGTTGAAATTCGCTCAATTAACCACCACATGTCCAGTGGTCTGTGACTGATTGGAGACATATGGGAAGTGCTACCAGAGTTCGTTTGATGAAGCACAAAGGGCACCCAGACAAGGGAGGTGAGGTTTGGACTTTCCCTGTGCAGGACAGTGATCCAGCTGAGGCAGTGAAGGAGTCTCATCCCTTGACAGAAATCCTGGAGCTGAAATGGGATTCAGCTCCCTACACACCCACAGGAGCTGGGATTCCTCTGGTTCCGTTCAGAAGTGCACAAGGAGTTGCCTGCATGTGAGCTCCTGCTCTGAGTCCTCGGTCCTTCAGCCAGGAAGCAGCTGCTTACACACAGACACTGTGTGATGCCCACCATGCCTGGGCTGCTCCTGATGTGTGCCAGTGCTTGTAATCCGTGTGGGAAGTCCCTGAGATAGACACCTCTTTCCCGGGCATCAGCTGAGGGCCAGAGAGGGGATAGCACCGGCTGTCTGGTGAATTCACATGCAGCTGCAAGAGCAGCACAGGACCTTCAGCAAAGCCATGCCTATGGTGTGTCCATGCTGCTACGTCACCTCCAAGACCCACGATCGCTCTAATGTCTGTGTGCCACCTTCTGCACACTGATACCATAGATGAGCTATCCAGTCCAGTTATGTCCAGTGATGCTTTTCAATTAGGATGATTACTTCTGTGGTTTTGCACTAATGCAAACACCAACACACAATAAGCTAGAAATCTTGGTAGAGCTGCTGGCCTGAGCTCCTGTTTGGACCATGGGCGCACAGTTTAATGCCTTCCACAACTGCACTGTAGCGCAAGGGGGATACAGAGTCTTTAGGATGGTTGGACAAGGAGTCAAGGAAGGGCGACTGCCCTATGTGAGAGTGCACTGAGCTCTGCCTGGGGATGGAAGAGCAGCCAGGTCAGACCTAATGGAAATGGCAAACAGAGGAGACCATCAGTGTCTGTTCCTGGCTTCTTGATCATAGAGAGCAATTGGAAGGTGCCCTCTGCAGACAGATGTGTTTAACATGTTGTCAGGCCATTGTCCTCTTTGGGAGCCTTTTTCACTCCAGTATCTGCTGCAGGGACAGCATAGCAGGGCATGTGCCATCCAGCAGATCCGTGGAGAGCACAGATGGGAGATTCTTGACCAAGCCATGGAAGAACCAAAGAGCAGAGGTTCTCTACTGGATCTCATACTCTCCGGCAATGAAGGTCTCATTGGAAATGTGAAGGTCAAAGGGGCATCAGGCCAAATACAAGACACAAATGGATCTCTTGTTATTTATTTATTTATTTATTTATTTATTTATTTTGCGTCCGTAAGCTTAAAAGATGCTCATTAATGTCAATAAAATTGAGACAAGGCATTGAAGACAAAGATCGAAATAATTGAAAATGTTTTAACCCTTCTCAACATGGGAAATTCTCATGAGTCTTGTTCCATTTTAAGTTGTAAATATGAATCTTTGAGGTGATTTGATGTCTTTTTTTTTTTTTTTTCCTTTCTTTTTCTGAAACTACGATGTTTTCCAGAACTGTGTTTGCTGGACACAAATGCCTTCAGGTTCAGGGACACAGACAGCGGTGCCAGTGCCAATGCCCTGTGACTAAATGCCGGAGCTGCCACTGCTCTTCCCTGCTTCCTTTTTGATGTCCCTCATCCTCCAGCTGTCTCCAGTTCTCCTCAATAAATGGCCGTGGTTAAGGGCATGTTTTCAGCAGGCCATTTAGACACACGCTCCTGCCACAGCCTGCCAGATTTCCCCATCCCTTGCTCTTTGTTCAGTCAGATACCTCCCAATTATCTGTCTGATTTCTGACTTTTATAGGGACGAATCAAATTTGCTCCATCTCGCCAAAGTCTGATGGACTGTGTTGTCAACTCCTTCACTGTGATTCTATCTATCCCTCTTTTTTTTTTCTTTTTCTCTTTCTTTTTCTTTTTGTATGTCGATTTTTTCTCATTTTTCTTTCCTTTTCCTTTTCCTTTTCCTTTTCCTTTTTCCTTTTTCCTTTTCCTTTTCCCTTTCCTTTTCCCTTTCCTATTCCCTTTCCTTTTTCTCTTTCTCTTTCTCTTTCTCTTTCTCTTTCTCTTTCTCTTTCTCTTTCTCTTTCTCTTTCTCTTTCTCTTTCTCTTTCTCTTTCTCTTTCTCTTTCTCTTTCTCTTTCTCTTTCTCTTTCTCTTTCTCGTTCTCTTTCTCTTTCTCTTTCTCTTTCCCTTTCCCTTTCTCTTTCCCTTTCTCTTTCTCTTTCTCTTTCCCTTTCCCTTTCTCTTTCTCTTTCTCTTTATTTTTTTTCTTTTTCTCTTTCTCTTTTTTTGTTTTCTTGCTTAAAAAAAAGCATGAATTCTGAAAGATGTTCATTAATGTCAGTTAAAGAGAAAAAAAGAGTTGAAGACAAAGATAGAAATCAGTAAGAATGTGTTATCCTGTCTCAATGTGTGAAATACTCACCAGTCCTGTTCAATTTTAAGTTGATACCTCCCAACTCCCTGGCTGATCTATCCCAGGGAGATTACTGGAATTTTCTCCATCCCCTAAAGTCTGTTGTCAAATCCTTCACTGTGATTCTATCTATCCCACCCTATCTGTGTCTAACTCATTTCTTGTGCAAATATTCCCTGTGAAACATAAACCTCAATAGAAGCAGCTTGGACGTGGCATGCAATTGATCACTGTGTTTTTCTGTTCATTCAATTGCATCACCTTTCCTTCTGTTTGTTGGCCATAAATAAAGAGAAATCTTTCTTTTTCTGTGTGCAGCTGGTTCTCTGTGGAAAGCCAGTGGGAGTTGGTACAAAGGAGGCTTAACACTGAGCGGGTGACAACAGAGAAGAGTGATGTGAGGAAAAGTGATGCAAGTCCCATGGGGCCAATGAGAGTAGAAGAGGGGTGGGGAGGTTGAGGAGGAACTTTGTCCACACAGCAACAGAATAGAACTCATTGGGGACATCCTGCATTGACATCAGTTGCAAAGTGCTTCTTTAACTTCTTGTATAAAACAAACTATAAATAAACAGACATTAAATGCATTTTGGATTCTTGCTCTTTAAGCTCTCTCCATTTTGCTGAACACGTTCTGAAAACCTGAAGACAACAGGAAGGCACAAGGCACAAGAGGCTCTTTAGATTATAATGGGCCCCAGGGCGCATTTGGTGCTGAGTCCATCAATCTCCAGTGCAGAGAGAAGTTTGCATAAAGTACTTGGCAAGACAAAGTCAGAAGTAACAGTGAAGATTCTTGGAGTATTAATGGGCCCACTGAGGGCCATTACCAAGCAAGCTTCCCAAGGCACTAGTTAGAGCAGATAATTGGAAGCCATGACTCCAGTCAGGCAAAGGCACTGGCATGGTGGCTGTGATGCTAAGAAAATCCTTCTTTGTCTTAAAAAGCAAACAGGACAAGCCCTGATTCCCAGACCCTTGGCATGGAGATCCTGTCTCTCATGTTGGCTCAGGGCACTTCCTGTGGCAGTGAGTTGGAAATCTATATGATGTTAAGTGAAAGACATGGGAAGGGAAGATCCCAGGCTCTGCATGTGTTGCAGAAATACTGTCAAGTTCATAACCCACATGTGCCCTGTGTCTCATCACAGGATGTGGGATGTGAGAAGGGCCCCGTCTGAACAAGCAGTCAATCCCAATGTAACTCTGAATCTCTCATCTCTCAGTTCCAGTGCCCTCCTGTGCACACTCCCCCATAGTTTGATGCACTTGATCTTCTGCGGTGCCCAGAAGTGCACCCAGTGCTCCAGGTGAGGCTGCAGCAGTGCAGAGCAGACAGGGACGACCCTTTCCCTCACCCAGATGGCAATAACTTACTTGATGCATTTTATGGGACCATTGGCCTTCCAGTCAGCTGTCATGACTCTTAACTTACTTAGATGCAATTGAAATGAGAGCCCAGAGCATACTAAGGTGTCATCATTGAAAGAACGTAGGTGTTCCATAGCTTTGAAATGCCTTGGACTCCAGAGTATGCCAGAGATGGAGCAGAACAGAAGATTTGCCTCTTCTGTAGTGAGCTCATCCATTTAGTAAGCAGAATAACACTACATGCTACATGGGGACAGTTGCTCTACTCTGCTCTGCTCTGCTTTGCTCTGCTTGCAGGGGAATGGAGCGGGGGGTTGCTCTCATGTCAGTGCAGATAAACTCACTTTCTCTTTAACCCTTTTTCCTCTGTGAACTATTCCACTATTTGTACCCTCAGATACACTTCCACATTCCCTCAACAACACTTCCATATGCCATTAACAATTATGCTTTCTTATACCATAAGAACAGTTTGTCAAACAATACAGTTCTTCAGTTCCCATAAACACCGTTAATACCATATATCTTTCCATTAACAGTTAGTATTCTTCAGTGATAAACACCTTGCCACAGAACCAGCACTGACTGGCCCTCCTCCCTCTCATGCTTCCTCACAGGCAGAACATAGTATTACGTAAATGGGTTGACACTCATTAAATAGGATAATAAAAAAGGCTTTTGAAATTACGTTAAGAATAATATGAAGACTAGTGAGACTGTGGGTCCCTACTAAGTGAGGGAGGTGTTCTGGTAATGGGGGTTGTTGAGAAGGTGGAGATACTGAAGGCCTACTTTGCTTCTGTCTTCAGTGTAAAAGCTCTCCTTCAGGAATCCCAGACCCTGGAGCTTAGTGAGAGGGTATGGGGAATGGAGGACTTGCCTTTAGTCAAGGTAGAGTTGGCCCATGAGCGCCTAGGCCACAACAATATTCAGAAATCCATGTGTGCTGAGGGAGCTGGCAGAGATGACTGCAGAACCACTCTCTATCATCTTTGAGAGGTCTTGGAGAATGGGGGAGGTGCCTGAAGACTGGAGGATAGCCAGTGTCAATCCTGTCTTCAAAAATGTGTATGAAGGAAGTTCTGGGTAACTACAGGCCAGAGAGCCTCACCTCTGTCCCTGGAAAGGCGATGGAACAGCTTGTGCTGAATGCCATCTTCAGACAGTTGGAAGAAAAGGAGGTTATCAGGAGTTGTCAGCATGGGTTTACCAAGTGTAGGTCATGTGTGACCAACCTGGTAGCCTTCTATAACACTGTTGCTGGCTGGGTGGATGGGGAGAGAGCGGTAGATGTTGTCTACCTTGATTTCAGCAAGGCTTTTGATACTGTCTCCCACAATATCCTTATAACAAAGATAAGGAAATGTGGGAAAGATGAGTGAACAGTGAGGTGGGTTGAGGACTGTCTGACTGACAGAGCACAGAGGGTGGTCGTTGTCAAAGCAGAGTCCATTTGGAGACCTGTAAGTAGCGGTGTTCCCCAGGTGTTGGTGCTGAGCTTGGTCTTGTTCAGCTTGTTCATAAGTGACCTTGACAAGGGGATAGTGGCCACCCTCAGCAAGTTTGCTGATGATTGGCTGACACGCCTGAAGGCTGTGCTGCCATTCAGCGAGACCCGGACAGGCTGGATAGATGTGCAGCAAGAAACCAGACGAGGTTCAATGAAAGCAAGTGTAGAGTGTTGCACTTAGGAAGGAATAATTGCACACACCAGGACAGTTTGGGGAATGAGCTGCTGGAGAGGAGCTCTGTAGAGAGGGACCTGGGTGTCGTGATGTCAGTGTGTGGAAATATGAGTAGGGGAACTGAACAGAAACTGGAGCATAGGAAGTTCTGCACGAATTTGTGCAAGAACTTCTTTATGGTGAGGGTGATGGAGCACTGGAACAGGCTACCCGAGGGGGTTGTGTTGTATCCTTCACTGGAGATATTCAAGACCTGTCTGGATGCCCACCTGTGTGCCTACCTGGTGTTCCCCAGGGGTCTGTGCTGGGGCCTGTCCTCTTCAATATTTTTATTGATGACCTGGATGAGGGCACTGAGTGCATCCTATGTAGGTTTGCTGATTTCACCAAATTGGCTGCGAGTGTGGACCTGTCTGTCATTAGCAAGGACCTACTGAAGGATCTGGACAGGCTGGAGATCTGGGCTGAAGCCAATGGGATGAGGTTCACCAAGACCAAATGCCACGTCCTGAACTTTGGGACCTGGAATGGACTGCCAAGGGTGGGGGTGGATTCACCGACCCTGGAGGTGTTCCAGGAATCAATGGACGTTGTGTTGAGGGCCATGGATTTGTGGGAGCTATTGGTGATAGGTGAATAGTTGGACTGGATGATCTTTTAGGTCATTTCCAACCTTGGTGATTCTATGATTCTATGGTATCCTGTCCCTGTCTGTGTGCTCCTTTTTCCTTTAGCAAACACTCTCTGAGAGGCCTCACTACATGTCAGGAATTTGTCACTGACCACCTGAAATCTGTTGTTAAATTCAACAGATTTCAAAGCACAGTCATGATGCTGTTGACTTTCAGGAACTGTTGGCCATGATCATGCAGGGACACCACAGGGGAGACAAGTGGGAAGGATAGAAATGACATCCTCTACTGCTCAGCTGGGTTGGGCTCCTAAAACACAGGGAGCTCATAAAAGTGGGCAGAGATGTAGAGAGAGAGCTGTGCCCAGGAGCAGCTCTTGTGCACAGCACAACCTGCAGCTAACAGAAAAAGAAGAGAGAAATTGGAGTGAGCTTACAAGATATGTACTGTGTGAGCAGGCTGTGAGCTCTATGAAGGAGCATTGCTCACAGACCATGACACGGTAAGTCTCATGCAGTAGGCAATGCAGCTGCTTTTAATAGAGGGTTAACAAAATATGCGACACTCCATAGCAGATTGGCTGCAGTTAATGCATGTTTCTTTACTGTGGAAAAAGCCTTCTGCTCCAGCTGAGGGCTTCTGTGCTGCAGCATCAGAGCACAGCCCTGAGGGCTGCATGTCCCAGCACGGCTGCAGGCTGTGCAGCCGGGGCTGCAGGCGGGTGCCCAGGGCTGTCCTGCAGAGCAGGGTCCCTGCTGTGCCCCAGGGGCTGTGTGCCGGGTATGGGACTCTGCCGCCTGCCAGGCTCAGCACTCAGCCTGCCCGGGGAGCTGCCCAGGGCGCTGCGGGGAGACGTGTGGGGGGAAGGAGCCCCCCGGCAGGGCTTGTGCTGCCACAGCTGCTGCCTGGGGCAGGGGAACACAGCTCCACTGCACAACAGTATGTTTGTGATGGTGTTTCGTTTGAGGATAGCCAAGGCAGGGGGTTTCCTTTTCCTGTTCTGAGGGAATTTAACCTTCAGTAGACATGGATAATTCACTTAATCTGCAAACAGGCAGCTTTTTAGAATTCACACTGAATGGCACAGAGGCTGTTTTTGGGGCTCTAAGAGCAGTTGGGTTAAAGATATGAGACATGAAGCACATGAAAATATCCAGGGAGGAGGGATAAGAAAAGAAGAGGAAGGTTAGAGCTCCATATGCTGCTTCTGCTTAAGGAATGCTGAAATATATGAAATTAAAGGCAAGTAATGGTGCTAAATGTACACCGTTGTAGGAGAATGAAAACATTTCATATTATAGCAGGAGGAGTGTGTCTGAGAATGTTCTGGACTTGTCATTATCTTCTGCACTCTGAGCAGGACTCCAAGGCCAACAACAGCAGATGCCCAACAGCAGCTCCATCAGCGAGTTCCTCCTGCTGCCGTTGGCAGACACGCGGCAGCTGCAGCTCCTGCACTTCTGGCTCTTGCTGGGCATCTACCTGGCTGCCCTCCTGGGCAACGGCCTCATCAGCACAGCCGTAGCCTGCGACCGCCGCCTGCACACCCCCATGTACTTCTTCCTCCTCAACCTGGCCCTCCTCGACCTGGGCTGCATCTCCACCACTCTCCCCAAAGCCATGGCCAACGCCCTCTGGGACACCAGGGCCATCTCCTACACAGGATGTGCTGCACAGCTCTTTTTCTTTCTCTTCTTCCTCTCAGCAGAGTATTCCCTTCTCACCATCATGTCCTATGACCGCTACGTTGCCATCTGCAAGCCCCTGCACTACGGGACCTTGATGGACAGCAGAGCTTGTGCCACCATGGCAGCAGCTGCCTGGGGCACTGGGGCTCTCAGTTCACTGCTGCACACTGCCAGTACGTTTTCACTGCCCCACTGCCAAGGCAATGTTGTCAACCAGTTTTTCTGTGAAATCCCCCAGATCCTCAAGCTGTCCTGCTCAGAATCAAATCACAGGGAAGTTGTGCTTCTCTTTTTTAGTGCCAGTTTAGCCTTTGGGTGCTTTATTTTCATAGTGGTGTCCTATGTGCAGATCTTCGTGGCCGTGCTGAGGATGCCCTCTGAGCAGGGACGGCACAAAGCCTTTTCCACATGCCTCCCTCACCTGGCCGTGGTCTCCCTATTTCTCAGCACTGCCATTTTTGCCTACCTGAAGCCCCCGACCATTTCCTCCCCACTCCTGGATCTGACAGTGGCACTTCTGTACGCAGTGGTTCCTCCAACACTGAACCCTGTTATCTACAGCATGAGGAACAGGGAGATCAAGCACGCTCTCAGGAAGATGTTGCAATACGCACTATTCCAGCTTCCATAAAATGCACAACTTCCTCATAGGATTCCCAGTGATGGTTCTTTATGTTCTATGCATCTTTGGTTGTTTGATTATGTGAGATATAGCAACGTAAAAAAAAAAAATAAAAAAAAAATTGAACTCATAAATAAAAATGTATTACACTTCTTTCCTACCTAATTTCCATTTTTTCACTCCAAGAGCTCATGTAAACATGTATCCAGATTCCCTGAATACGTTTGAAGATACCTAAAATGTTTTCAAAAAAGACATTTGCTTAGGTTTTCTTTCTTCCTACTTTGTCTGGATTTGGGGAGGTACAGCCACAGACAGCAGCTCAACGTGCTCTTTTCATTTCTGATCTCTTTACACCACCACAGTGCTCTCGAGCCCTCTCATTTGTGCAGTCCTGAAGGTCTTGTGTGTCTCACGACAGTCCTGTTGCCTCTACAGCAGCAATCCAGGGCTGCAGTCAGTAACCAGCAATATGAACGGCTGTGTCAGAGCTGATCTCCTTGCTGGCACTGCCATAACAAGAGAGCTGCTTTAGAGCAAGTCCAGAGAACTGGAAGGAGGCCTCTTCCAAAGCTGGTGTAAGGAATATACCTGAGGAGCTGCTCCATGAGAATACCTCGAGATCTTCTGGTGCTCTTCAGTGTGTGACCAGATCAAATTGAATAGTCCCAAGGAGACCCGGAAGCGTCTCAGGGCAGTGCTGTGGTTTAAAGTTTATGGATTGAGACAAAGAGAAAAAGAAAAGGATAATAATTATGAGAAATGTATTTATAAATATAAAATTAGTATATTTTCACACATATACAACGTATTCAGTTGCAAACATATATGCACAGATACTAAATACATATGCATATCTGTTTGCAAGTCCAGGACTAGTTGCAGGGGTTTTAACAGCCAGAGGGTACTCCCCAGAGTTCATTGCCAGAGCTGGAACCACCACAGGAACTGTGACGAAGTTGGAGCAGCCACTGGGCTCGTTATTGGGGTGGAGTGACAGCGGGATCTGTCCTACAGCTTGGAACAACTGCAGGACATGTGGCAAAAACTTCGAACTGCTGCAGGGTCTGTGCCAGGAGTTGCAGAGGTCGCAGTACTGTCGGCATTTCCAAGTCACTGAATCTGGCACACTGCAGTCATGTATGTTTTTTGGGGAATTACCAGAGCCACAGCAGACCTGTCCCCAATATTCTACCAGTTTCTCAGGATCATGCAGTTGCTCGGAGATGAAGTTCCAAAGCCCTGGGGGTGCCCACCTCTCCAGGCAGCTGCCCAGACGGTCCCACACCCCCTGCCATGCAGAGCCTTCTCACCTTGGGGCAGATCTCTCACTGATCTTCCTGAATAATGTTTAACTTCAATCCTAGAATCCTAGAACCACCAAGGTTAGAAAAGGCCTAAAAGATCATCCAGTCCAACCGTTCACCTATTACCAATAGCACCCAATAAACCATGTCCCTCAACACAATATCCAGTCACACCTTGAATAGCCCTGGGATCCCAGAGAAGTCAATGTCAAATGTGTAATTCCTAATCATACCAACAGTATTACTTCCAAAACCCAAAGATGAGCACAGAGCTGAATGTGCACAAAATTTCATTTGTCAGCTGCCAGTTTTGTCATGATACAAATCAAGGTCAAACAGCATAGCAAAATAAATTCCCTAATCCAGCATCCCGAGTTGACAATTAATATAGAGCAGGGAAAACAAGCAGCAAGCAAGGAGCTGTGCAATGCAACTTCATGAGAAGACTCAACAAGCTCCACAAACAGGGAAACTATCAGCGTCATGGCCAGCAGTTCTCCAACTCCCACAAAGCCCTGTGTTATCTCCATCTGGACAGATGTGCTGTTATCTCAACCCTTGGAGCCTCAAATCAGGCACCAAAATGATGGTGGTTGTTGAACCCAACATGTGGCTCAGCAGCACACAGTGCTTTGTGCACTGCCCCATTCCCAGTGGGATGGGGAACAGAACTGGGAAAAAATGTACATCGTGTGGGTTGTAACAAAGCAATTTACTAAGAGAGATAAAAGGAGAGGAGTAATAGTTATCACTTGATATATCACTATATATCCGTTGATATGGAATAGTATGTAACAAGTGATGCAGAAAAACTTGCTCAGCACCACCAGACTGATGCTCTGCTGGGCTCTGGGCAGTGAAGAGACTGAGATGAGCTCCCACCCCTTTCAATACAATTTCTGCTTGCTGTCAGCTGATAGAGAACATCCCTTTGGCCACTTTCAGTCAGCTGTCCTCACTCTGTTCCCTCCCAGCTCCATGTGCCCTCCACTGACCATGGCCTTGGCTCCGTACAACACTGCTTAGCAGCAGCTGTAAACATCAGAGTGTTATCAATGGTTTTCTCCTAGAACCAAAACACTGCACCATAGCAGGCAGTCTGAAGACAATTCCATCTGAGCTGTAACTCAGATTCCTGCCTGTCATCCTCCTCTTGTTCTTCCTGATCAGGAAGCAAGGAAAAGAATCTGCCGCTCTCCTCTTTGTGCCTTTTCCATCAGTTCTCAGCTGGCTCCTCTGCCATCCCCAGGCAGAGCTCAGTGCACTCTCACAAAGGGCAGCAGCCTTTCCTCATCTTCCTTGCCCATCCATCATGAAGTGTCAGTGAATAGTGAAAAGGGACCCCATAGTAGATGAAAAGGGAACACTTTGCTACAGAAAGGGAAAGGGGGCCTCACTAAGGCAAAGGGTAGTTACAGATAGATAGTTTATGTTAAGGGGGTCAGAGAGAGGGGGAATAGCAGACGCTAAGCTTGAGAAAACAAGGGGATGAAGGCCATGAAGATCAGGGTGGAACAGCCCGAGAACAGCGTGGTGATTAGATGTCCACAGAGCAACTGGAACCAGGTTGGGGGGTGCCCCTCCTGAAGGGTCGAATGTTTACGGTGAGGAAGATGATGAGCCTTCATCCCACCACCACCCCCACAACTTCCTACGCATGCACAAGGGGGGAGGGACTGCATGCTAATGGGGTCTGAGGAATGTAATGAATATGTATCCCAATTCCTGCCAACTACTGATGATGTATTAGTTCAGCCTGTATCTGTTGCACGCTTTCTCCTGACGGTGTGCAAGTGAGGTGGAGCTACCCCCCTTGCACCAGGGTGTGTGTGCATCACTCATTAAACATACCTGCTTTAGAACTACTTGGTGGTTATGGGGTTTGATTCCGCAAGTCACCATCTCTAGGGCCATCCTGCTCTATTGCCTGCTCCATTATCGGGGTGATGAGTCCATCAAGGCCTTTATATGGGACCTCATTCATCCCAATGACAACGGGAAGGCCGGCAAGCAACAAGGTATGTGCGACCCATAAGTGTGACCCCATAGGGGCCAATGGGGACCCCAGCCCCATAAGTGGGAACACAGACCCATAAGTGAGGATCCAGACCCATAAGTGGGTCCCCAGAATCATAAGTGTGACCCAAAACCACATAACTATGATTCTAGCCCCTTAAGTGTGACCCCATAGGGGCCAATGTGGGCCCCAGACCCATAAGTGTGACCCGTAAGTGAGGCTCCAGCCCCATAAGTAAGTCCTGAGACACATAAGTGTGGCCACAGCCCCATAACTATAGACTTGGAGATGTCCCCAGCCCCATAAGTGGGTCTCCAGCCCCTTAAGTGTGAACACAGACCCATAAGTTTGGCCCCAACCCCATAACTATAGATTTGGAGAGGTCTCCAGACCCATAAGTGAGGCTCCAGACCCATAAGTGGGTCCCTAGACCCATAAGTGTGAACACAGACCCGTAAGTGTGACCACAAACCCCATTTATATGGGGCCTCATTCACCCCAATGACAACGGGAAGGCTGGCAAGCAACAAGGTGAGTGCGACCCATAGGTGGGACCCCATAGGGGTCAATGGGACCCCAGCCCCATAAGTGGCAACACAGATCCATAAGTGTGACCCCAAACACCATAAGTACGATTCTAGCCCCATAAGTGACACCCCAAACCCCATAAGTGCCTCCACAGCCCCAGAAGTGTGACCCATAAGAGAGGCTCCAAACCCATAAGTGTGACCCTATAGGGGCCAATGGGGACCCTAGCCCCGTAAGTGTCACCCAAAGCCCCCTAACGGAGACCCTATGAAACTTTGAGATGTCCCCAGCCTCATAAATGTGACCCATAAGTGTGGCTCCAGCCCCATAACTTCATCCCCAGCCCCATAAGGGTGACCCCATAAAGGCCAGTGGGGACCCCAGCCCCATAAGTGGGAACACAGACCCATAAGTGTGACCCAAAACCCCATAACTATTGACTTGGAGATGTCCCCAGCCTCATAAGTGGGACCCCATAGGGGCCAATGGGGACCCCAGCCCCATAACTGGGAACACAGACCCATAAGTGTGACCCATAAGTGCCTCCCCAGCCCCATAAGTGCATCCCCAACCCCATCAGTGTGACCTAATAGAAGCCAATGGGGACCCCAGCCCCATAAGTCCATCCCTAGCCGCATAATTGTGACCCAAAACCCCATAACTGAATCTTCAGCCTGATAACTGTGTCCCCAGCCCCATAACTATAGACTTAGAGATGTTCCCAGCCCCATAAGTGTGACCCATAAGTGCATCCCTAGGCCCATAAGTGGGTCCCCAGCCCCATAAGTGTTACCCATAACTGAGTCCCCAGCCCCATAAGTGGGATCACATCCCCATAAGTGCCTCCCCAGCCCCATACATGTGACCCATAAGTGAGGCTCCAGCCCCATAAGTGTGACCCATAACTACATCCCCATCCCCATAACTGAGTCCCCAGCCCCATAAGTGGGTCTCCAGCCCCATAAGTGTGACCCATAAGTGTGACCCCATAGGGGCCAAATGGGGACCCCAGCCCCATAAGTGGTTCCCCAGCCCCATAATTGTGTCCCAAGCCCCGTAAGTGTGACCCCGTAACTACATCCCCAGCCCCATAAGTGGGAACACAGCCCCATAAGTGCCTCCCCAGCCCCATAAGTGTATCACCAGCCCCATAAGTGTGACCCATAAGTGAGGCTCCAGCCCCGTAAGTGTGACCACAACCCCATAACTGTGTTCCTAAGTGCCTCCCCAGCCCCATAAGTGTTACCCATCACTGAGTCCCCAGCCCCATAAGTGGGAACACAGCCCCATAACTGTGTTCCCAGCCCAATAAGTGGGTCTCCAGCCCCATAAGTGTGACCTATAACAGCATCCCTAGCCCCATATCTGAGTCCCCAGCCCCATAAGTGTGACTCCGGCATCATAAGTGTGACCCATAAGTGAGGCTCCAGCCCCATAAGTGGGTCCTCAGACCCATAAGTGGGACCCCAGACCCATAACTGCATCTTCAGCCCCATAAGTGTGGCCCATAACTACATCCCCAGCCCCTTAAGTGTGACCCATATCTGCATTCCCAGCCCCATAAGTGTGACCCGTAACTGCATCTCCAGCCACATAACTGAGTCCCCAGCCCCATAAGTGTGTCCCCAGCCCCATAAGTGCATCCTCAGCCCCATAAGTGTGATCAATAAGTGTAACCCCATAGGGACCAATGAGGACCCCAGCCCCATAAGTGTGACCCCATTCCCAAAAGTGTGACCCATAAGTGCCTCCCCAGCCCCATAAGCGCATCCCCAGCCCCACAAGTGAGACCCCAAACTTCATAACTGCATCTCCAGCCCCATAAGTGTGACCCCAATGGGGACACTATGGGGGTCCCTGGTTGACATACCTGTACCCAGCCCCATAAGTGTGACCCATAAGTGGTTCCCCAGCCCCATAGGTTCATCTTCAGCCCCATAAGTGCACCCACAGCCCCATACCTGCATCCCCAATCCCATAACTGCATCCCCAGCCCCATAAGTGGGAACACAGACCCATATCTGAGTCCCCAGCCCCATAACTGCATCCCCAGCCCCATAACTGCGTCCCCAGCCCCATAAGTGTGTCGTCAGCATCCTCAAGGGGAAGAGAGCTGGATCTGCTGACAGTGCTGCAGCCTCTGCAACTCTTGGCACAGACCCTGCAGCAGCTCCAAGGTTTTGCTACACGTTCTGCACTTACTCCACACTCTGGACAGATCCCGCTGTCACTCCACCCCTCATAATGAGCTCTGCAGTCACTCCTGCTACAGGTCCTGTATCTGTTCCATGTATTGATATAAGAAAATGAAACAAATTCCTCCCAAGGGAGGTGCACTGTGCCAGGAGGTTCAGCCCTGTGGTCACTCCAACCCCTCCAATGAGCCCAGTGGCTGCTCCAACTTCGTCACATGTCCTGTGGTGGTTCCAGCTCTGGCAATGAACTCTGGGGTCGCTTCAACTCCAGCAACAGCCTGAAAGTCAGTACAGCTCCTACAGTGAACCCTCTGGCTGTTAAAACCCCTGCAACTAGTCCTGGACTTGCAAAAAGATAAACATAGGGATTAGTACATATATGCTTGCAACTGCGTATGTTGTATATGTGTGAAAATACACTAAATATATTATATATGTATAAATACATTTGTCATAATTATTATCTTTTTCTCTTTGTCTCAACCCATAAAATTTGAACCACAGCACTGCCCCGAGACGGTTACGGGTCTCCTTGGGACTATTCAATGTGATCTGGTCACACACTGAAGAGCACCAGAAGATCTCGAGGTATTCTCATGGAGCAGCTCCTCAGGTATATTCCTTACACCAGCTTTGAAAGAGGCCTCCCTCCAGTTCTCTGGACCTGCTCTAAAGGGGCCCTCTTGTTATGGCAGTGCCAGCAAGGAGACCAGCTCTGACACAGCCGTTCATATTGCCAGCTACTGACTGCAGCACTGGATTGCTGCTGTAGAGGCAACAGGACAGTCGTGAGACACACAAGACCTTCAGGACTGCACAAATGAGAGGGCTCGAGAGCACTGTGGTGGTGTAAAGAGATCAGAAATGAAAAGAGCACGTTGAGCTGCTGTCTGTGGCTGTACCTCCCCAAATCCAGACAAAGTAGGAAGAAAGAAAACCTAAGCAAATGTCTTTTTTGAAAACATTTTAGGTATCTTCAAACGTATTCAGGGAATCTGGATACATGTTTATATGAGCTCTTGGAGTGAAAAAATGGAAATTAGGTAGGAAAGAAGTGTAATACATTTTTATTTATGAGTTCCATTTTTTTTATTTTTTTTTTACGTTGCTATATCTCACATAATCAAACAACCAAAGTTGCATAGAACATAAAGAACCATCACTGGGAATCCTATAAGGAAATTGTGCATTTTATGGAAGCTGGAATAGTGTGTATTGCAACACCTTCCTGAGAGCATGCTTGATCTCCCTGTTCCTCATGCTGTAGATAACAGGGTTCAGTGTTGGAGGCACCACCGAGTACAGAACTGCCATCATCAGGTCCATGGGTGGGGATGAGAGTGAGGGGGGCTTCAGGTAGGCAAAAACGCCAGTGCTGACAAATAGGGAGACCACGGCCAGGTGAGGGAGGCACGTGGAGAAGGCTTTGTGCCGTCCCTGCTCAGAGGGCATCCTCAGCACAGACAGGAAGATCTGCACATAGGACACCACTATGAAAACAAAGCACCCAAAGGCTAAAATGGAACCAAAAAAGAGAAACACAATTTCCCTGAGATTTGATTCTGAGCAGGAGAGCTTGAGGATCTGGGGGATTTCACAGAAAAACTGGTTCACAACATTGCCTTTGCAGAGAGGCAGTGAAAACGTACTGGCAGTGTGCAGCGGGGAATAGAGAACCCCAGCGCCCCAGGCAGCTGCTGCCATGGTGGCACAAGCTCTGCTGTCCATCAAGGTCCCGTAGTGCAGGGGCTTGCAGATGGCAACGTAGCGGTCATAGGACATGATGGTGAGAAGGGACAACTCTGCTGAGATGAAGAAGAGAAAGAAAAAGAGCTGTGCAGCACATCCTGTGTAGGAGATGGCCCTGGTGTCCCAGAGGGCGTTGGCCATGGCTTTGGGGAGAGTGGTGGAGATGCAGCCCAGGTCGAGGAGGGCCAGGTTGAGGAGGAAGAAGTACATGGGGGTGTGCAGGCGGCGGTCACAGACTACAGCTGTGCTGATGAGGCCGTTGCCCAGGAGGGCAGCCAGGTAGATGCCCAGCAAGAGCCAGAAGTGCAGGAGCTGCAGCTGCCGCGTGTCTGCCAACGGCAGCAGGAGGAACTCGCTGATGGAGCTGCTGTTGGGCATCTGCTGCTCCTGGGCTTGGAGTCCTGTTCAGACTGCAGATGATAATGACAAGTCCAGACCACTCTCTGAGGCATTCCTCTTGCTATAATATGAAATGTTTTTATTCTCCTACAACAGTGTACATTTAGCACCATTACTTGCATTTAATTTCATGTATTTCAGCATTCCTTAAGCAGAAGCAGCATATGGAGCTCTGACCTTCCTCTTATTTTCTTATCCCTTCTCCCTGGATATTTTCATCTGTTTCATGTCTCATATATTGACCCCAAGTGCTCTTAGAGCCCCCTACCCCAGCTTCTGTGTCATTCAGTTTCAGTTAGAAAATGCTGCCTGTTTGTAGGATAAGTGAATTATTCATGCCTACAGAAAATGTTGATAATTCCATCCTTCGAGAAAGGGGAGACTGAAAGCGCATCATGTGTGACTGTTCACAAAACAAGCAATTGATCGACAAAAATTTCTCAGAACTCCTATTGCCCCTTTTAGATTTCTGACTCCAAACCTCTTTGCCTCAGAACAGGAAATGGAAACCCCCTGCCTTGGCTCTCCTCTTGCAAAGTACCCTCAGAAACATTCAGTTGTGCAGTGGAGCTGTGATCCCCCTGCCCCAGGCAGCAGCTGTGGCAGCACAAGCCCTGCCGGGGGGCTCCTTCCCCCCACACGTCTCCCCGCAGCGCCCTGGGCAGCTCCCCGGGCAGGCTGAGTGCTGAGCCTGGCAGGCGGCAGAGTCCCATACCCGGCACACAGCCCCTGGGGCACAGCAGGGACCCTGCTCTGCAGGACAGCCCTGGGCACCCGCCTGCAGCCCCGGCTGCACAGCCTGCAGCCGTGCTGGGACATGCAGCCCTCAGGGCTGTGCTCTGACACTGCAGTATTGAAGCCCTCAGCTGGAGCAGAAGACTTTTTCTACAGTAAAGAAACATGCATTGCCTGCAGACGGATCTGCTATGGGATATCCCAAATTAAGTTAATCCTATATGAAAAGCAACTCACGGCATGCAGTGAGACTTACCTTGTCATGGTCTGTGAGCAATGCTCCTGCAGAGAGCACGCAGCCCGCTCATACCACACACATCCTGGAAGCTCTCTCCAGTTTCTCTCCTCTCCTTCTGTCACCTGCAGGCTGTGCTGTGCACAAGAGCTGCTCCTGGGCACAGCTGTCTCTCTGCATCTCTGCCCACTTTTATGAGCTCCCTGTGCCCCAGGAGCCCAGCCCAGCTCAGCAACAGATGATGTCATTTTTATCCTTCCCACTCATCTCCCCTGACATGTCCCTGGGTCCTCACGGCCAACAGCTCCTGAAAGACAACAGCATCATGACTGTGCGTTGAAATTCGCTCAATTAACCACCACATGTCCAGTGGTCTGTGACTGATTGGAGACATATGGGAAGTGCTACCAGAGTTTGTTTGATGAAGCACAAAGGGCACCCAGACAAGGGAGGTGAGGTTTGGACTTTCCCTGTGCAGGACAGTGATCCAGCTGAGGCAGTGAAGGAGTCTCATCCCTTGACAGAAATCCTGGAGCTGAAATGGGATTCAGCTCCCTACACACCCACAGAACCTGGGATTCCTCTGGTTCCGTTCAGAAGTGCACAAGGAGTTGCCTGCATGTGAGCTCCTGCTCTGACTCCTCGGTCCTTCAGCCGGGAAGCAGCTGCTTACACACAGACACTGGGTGATGCCCACCATGCCTGGGCTGCTCCTGATGTGTGCCAGTGATTGTAATCCGTGTGGGAAATCCCTGAGATAGACACCTCTTTCCTGGGCATCAGCTGAGGGCCAGAGAGGGGATAGCACCAGCTGTCTGGTGAATTCACATGCAGCTGCAAGAGCAGCACAGGACCTTCAGCAAAGCCATGCCTATGGTGTGTCCATGCTGCTACGTCACCTCCAAGACCCACGATCGGTCTAATGTCTGTGTGCCACCTTCTGCACACTGATACCATAGATGAGCTATCCAGTCCAGCTATGTCCAGTGATGATTTTCAATTAGGATGATTACTTCTGTGGTTTTGCACTAATGCAAACACCAATGCACAATAAGCTAGAAATCTTGGTAGAGCTGCTTGCCTGAGCTCCTGTTTGGACTATGGGCACACAGTTTAATGGCTTCCACAACTGCACTGTGGAGCAAGGGGGATACAGAGTCTTTAGGATGGATGGGCGAGGAGTCAAGGAAGGGCGACTGCCCTATGTGAGAGTGCACTGAGCTCTGCCTGGGGAAGGAAGAGCAGCCAGGTCAGAGCTAATGGAAATGGCAAACAGAGGAGACCATCAGTGTCTGTTCCTGGCTTCTTGATCATAGAGAGCAAGTGGAAGGTGCCCTCTGCAGACACATGGGAGCCTGATGTTGTCAGGCCTTTGTCTGCTTTGGGAGCCTTTTTCACTCCAGTATCTGCTGCAGGAACAGCACAACAGGGCATGTGCCATCCAGCAGATCCGTGGAGAGCACAGATGGCAGCTTCTTGACCAAGCCATGGAAGAACCAAAGAGCAGAGGTTCTCTACTGGATCTCATACTCTCCGGCAATGAAGGTCTCATTGGAAATGTGAAGGTCAAAGGGACATCAGGCCAAATACAAGACACAAATGGATCTCTTGTTATTTATTTATTTATTTATTTATTTGTATTTTTTGTGTCCGTAAGCTTAAAAGATGCTCATTAATGTCAATAAAATTGAGACAAGGCATTGAAGACAAAGATCGAAATCATTGAAAATGTTTTAACCCTTCTCAACATGGGAAATTCTCATGAGTCTTGTTCCATTTTAAGTTGTAAATATGAATCTTTGAGGTGATTTGATGTCTTTTTTTTTTTTTTCCTTTCTTTTTCTGAAACTACGATGTTTTCCAGAACTGTGTTTGCTGGACACAAATGCCTTCAGGTTCAGGGACACAGACAGCGGTGCCAGTGCCAATGCCCTGTGACTAAATGCCGGAGCTGCCACTGCTCTTCCCTGCTTCCTTTTTGATGTCCCTCATCCTCCAGCTGTCTCCAGTTCTCCTCAATAAATGGCCGTGGTTAAGGGCATGTTTTCAGCAGGCCATTTAGACACACGCTCCTGCCACAGCCTGCCAGATTTCCCCATCCCTTGCTCTTTGTTCAGTCAGATACCTCCCAATTATCTGTCTGATTTCTGACTTTTATAGGGACGAATCAAATTTGCTCCATCTCGCCAAAGTCTGATGGACTGTGTTGTCAACTCCTTCACTGTGATTCTATCTATCCCTCTTTTTTTTTTCTTTTTCTCTTTCTTTTTCTTTTTGTATGTCGATTTTTTCTCATTTTTCTTTCCTTTTTCTTTTTCTTTTCCTTTTCCTTTTCCTTTTCCTTTTTCCTTTTTCCTTTTCCTTTTCCCTTTCCTTTTCCCTTTCCTATTCTCTTTCCTTTTTCTCTTTCTCTTTCTCTTTCTCTTTCTCTTTCTCTTTCTCTTTCTCTTTCTCTTTCTCTTTCTCTTTCTCTTTCTCTTTCTCTTTCTCTTTCTCTTTCTCTTTCTCTTTCTCTTTCTCTTTCTCTTTCTCTTTCTCTTTCTCTTTCTCTTTCTCTTTCCCTTTCTCTTTCCCTTTCCCTTTCCTTTTCTCTTTCTCCTTCTCTTTCTCTTTCTCTTTCTCTTTCTCTTTCTCTTTCTCTTTCTCTTTCTCTTTCTCTTTCTCTTTCTCTTTCTCTTTCTCTTTCTCTTTCTCTTTCTCTTTCTCTTTCTCTTTCTCTTTCTCTTTCTCTTTCTCTTTCTCTTTCTCTTTATTTTTTTTCTTTTTCTCTTTCTCTTTTTTTGTTTTCTTGCTTAAAAAAAAGCATGAATTCTGAAAGATGTTCATTAATGTCAGTTAAAGAGAAAAAAAGAGTTGAAGACAAAGATAGAAATCAGTAAGAATGTGTTATCCTGTCTCAATGTGTGAAATACTCACCAGTCCTGTTCAATTTTAAGTTGATACCTCCCAACTCCCTGGCTGATCTATCCCAGGGAGATTACTGGTATTTTCTCCATCCCTTAAAGTCTGTTGTCAAATCCTTCACTGTGATTCTATCTATCCCATCCTATCTGTGTCTAACTCATTTCTTGTGCAAATATTCCCTGTGAAACATAAACCTCAATAGAAGCAGCTTGGACGTGGCATGCAATTGATCACTGTGTTTTTCTGTTCATTCAATTGCATCACCTTTCCTTCTGTTTGTTGGCCATAAATAAAGAGAAATCTTTCTTTTTCTGTGTGCAGCTGGTTCTCTGTGGAAAGCCAGTGGGAGTTGGTACAAAGGAGGTTTAACACTGAGCGGGTGACAACAGAGAAGAGTGATGTGAGGAAAAGTGATGCAAGTCCCATGGGGCCAATTTGAGTAGAAGAGGGGTGGGGAGGTTGAGGAGGAACTTTGTCCACACAGCAACAGAATAGAGCTCATTGGGGACATCCTGGATTGACATCAGTTGCAAAGTGCTTCTTTGACTTCTTGTATAAAACAAACTATAAATAAACAGACATTAAATGCATTTTGGATTCTTGCTCTTTAAGCTGTCTCCATTTTGCTGAACACGTTCTGAAAACCTGAAGAAGACAACAGGAAGGCACAAGGCACAGGAGGCTCTTTAGATTATAATGGGCCCCAGGGTGCATTTGGTGCTGAGTCCATCAACCTCCGGTGCAGAGAGAAGTTTGCATAAAGTACTTGGCAAGACCAAGTCAGAAGTAACAGTGAAGTTTCTTGGAGTATTAATGGGCCCACTGAGGGCCATTAGCAAGCAAGCTTCCAAGGGACTAGTTAGAGCAGATAATTGGAAGCCATGACTCCAGTCAGGCAAAGGCACTGGCATGGTGGCTCTGATGCTAAGAAAATCCTCCTTTGTCTTAAAAAGTAAACAGGACAAGACCTGATTCCCAGACCCTTGGCATGGAGATCCTGTCTCTCATGTTGGCTCAGGGCACTTCCTGTGGCAGTGGGATGGAGGTCTGTATGATGTTAAGTGAAAGACATGGGAAGGGAAGATCCCAGGCTCTGCATGTGTTGCAGAAATGCTGTCAAGTTCATAACCCACATGTGCCCTGTGTCTCATCGCAGAATGTGGGATGTGAGAAGGGCCCCGTCTGAACAAGCAGTCAATCCCAATGTAACTCTGAATCTCTCATCTCTCAGTTCCAGTGCCCTCCTGTGCACACTCCCCCATAGTTTGATGCACTTGATCTTCTGCGGTGCCCAGAAGTGCACCCAGTGCTCCAGGTGAGGCTGCAGCAGTGCAGAGCAGACAGGGACGACCCTTTCCCTCACCCAGATGGCAATAACTTACTTGATGTATTTTATGGGACCATTGGCCTTCCAGTCAGCTGTCATGACTCTTAACTTACTTAGATGCAATTGAAATGAGAGCCCAGAGCATACTAAGGTGTCATCATTGAAAGAACGTAGGTGTTCCATAGCTTTGAAATGCCTTGGACTTCAGAGTATGCCAGAGATGGAGCAGAACAGAAGATTTGCCTCTTCTGTAGTGAGCTCATCCATTTAGTAAGCAGAATAACACTACATGCTACATGGGGACAGTTGCTCTACTCTGCTCTGCTCTGCTTTTCTCTGCTTGCAGGGGAATGGAGCGGGGGGTTGCTCTCATGTCAGTGCAGATAAACTCACATTCTCTTTAACCCTTTTTCCTCTGTGAACTATTCCACTATTTGTACCCTCAGATACACTTCCACATTCCCTCAACAACACTTCCATATGCCATTAACAATTATGCTTTCTTATACCATAAGAACAGTTTGTCAAACAATACAGTTCTTCAGTTCCCATAAACACCGTTAATACCATATAACTTTCCATTAACAGTTAGTATTCTTCAGTGATAAACACCTTGCCACAGAACCAGCACTGACTGGCCCTCCTCCCTCTCACGCTTCCTCACAGGCAGAACATAGTATTACGTAAATGGGTTGACACTCATTAAATAGAATAATAAAAAAGGCTTTTGAAATTACGTTAAGAATAATATGAAGACTAGTGAGACTGTGGGTCCCTACTAAGTGAGGGAGGTGTTCTGGTAATGGGGGTTGTTGAGAAGGTGGAGATACTGAAGGCCTACTTTGCTTCTGTCTTCAGTGTAAAAGCTCTCCTTCAGGAATCCCAGACCCTGGAGCTTAGTGAGAGGGTATGGGGAATGGAGGACTTGCCTTTAGTCAAGGTAGAGTTGGCCCGTGAGCGCCTAGGCCACAACAATATTCAGAAGAAAGTACATGATATGTGGAAAAAGGGTCTGACCACTTGGGAACAATACAAGAATGTAGTCAGGGACTGCAGAGATGCGACCAGGAAGGCCAAAGCCCACCTGGAGTTGAATCTAGCTAAGGAGATAAAGGATAATAAAAAAGGCTTTTTAACATACGTTAACAGCAAAAGGAAGGCTAGGGAGAATGTGGGCCCCATACTAAGTGAGGGGGCCGCTCTGGTAACAGGGGATGCTGAGAAGGCGGAAATACTGAACGCCTTCTTCGCTTCTGTCTTTAGTGAAAGGGCTCTCCCTCAGGAATCCCGGACCCTGGAGGTTGATGAGAGAGTCCGTGGAATGGGAGATTTCCCTTTAGTCAGGGAAGAGGTGGTCCGTGAGTGCCTAGGAAACATTAAAGTCCATAAATCCATGGGACCTGATGGGGTGAATCCGCGGGTGCTGAGAGAGCTGGCGGAGGTCATTGCTGAGCCCCTCTCTGTAATCTTTCAGAGGTCTTGGAGAACTGGGGAGGTGCCTGAAGACTGGAGGACGGCCAATGTCACTCCAGTCTTCAAAAAGGGCAAGAAGGAAGACCCAGGTAACTATAGGCCAGTCAGCCTCACCTCTGTCCCAGGGAAGGTGATGGAACAGCTTGTGCTGGATGCCATCTCCAGACAACTGGGTGATAAGGAGGTTATCAGGAGTACCCAGAATGGGTTCACCAACGGGAGGTCGTGCTCGACCAAGCTGGTGGCCTTTTATGAAGATGCCACTAGCTGGGTGGATGGGGGGAAGGGCGGTAGATGTAGTCTACCTTGATTTCAGTAAGGCTTTTGATACTGTCCCCCATGACATCCTTATAACAAAGCTGAGGAAGTATGGGATAGATGAGTGGAAGGTGAAGTGGGTCAAGAATTGGCTGACTGGCAGAGTGCAGAGGGTTGTCGTTGGCGGTGCGGTGTCTGGCTGAAGGCCTGTAACTAGCGGCATCCCCAAGGGGTCTGTACTGGGTCCGGTCTTGTTCAACATCTTCATCAACGACCTTGATGAGGGGATAGTGACCACCCTCAGCAAGTTTGCTGATGACACGAAGTTGGGAGGATTGGCTGACACGCTTGAAGGCTGTGATGCCATTCAGCGAGACTTGGACAGGCTGGAGAGCTGGGCAGTAAGAAACTGGATGAGGTTTAACAAAAGCAAGTGTAGAGTCTTGCACCTGGGTAGAAATAATTGCATGCATCGGTACAGGCTGGGGGAAGACCTGCTGGAGAGGAGCTCTGCTGAGAGGGACCTGGGCGTCCTGGTGGACGACAGATTGACCATGAGCCAGCAGTGTGCCCTTGTAGCCAAAAAAGCCAATGGCATACTGGGGTGTATTAAAAAGAGCGTGTCCAGCAGGTCGAAGGAGGTGATCCTCCCCCTCTACTCTGCCCTATTAATGCCTCATCTGGAATATTGTGTCCAGTTCTGGGCTCCCCAGTACAAAAAAGACAGGGATCTCTTGGAAAGAGTCCAGTGGAGGGCCACTAAGATGGTGAAGGGCCTGGAGCATCTCCCCTATGAGGAGAGACTTAGGGAACTGGGTCTGTTTAGCCTTGAAAAAAGAAGGCTGAGAGGGGACTTGATCCAGGTTTATAAATACCTGAGGTGTGGGAGCCATAGTGGTGAGTCTGGTCTCTTTTCAGTAGTGCGTGGGGATAGGACTATGGGTAATGGGATGAAAGTACAGCATAGGAAGTTCCGCATGAATGTGCGGAAGAACTTCTTTACAGTGAGGGTGACAGAGCACTGGAACAGGCTGCCCAGAGAGGTGGTGGAGTCTCCTTCTCTGGAGATATTTAAGACCCGCCTGGATGCCTACCTGTGTGACATGGTGTAGGGAGCCTGCTTTGGCAGGGGGGTTGGACTCGATGATCTCTAGAGGTCCCTTCCAAACCCTACAATTCTGTGATTCTGTGATTCTGTGAAGTCCCATGGGGCCAATGTGAGTAGAAGCGAGGTGGGGAGATTGAGGAGGAACTTTCTCCATACAGAAACACAATAGAACTCACTGGGGACATCCTGGATTGACATCAGTTGCAAAGTGCTTCTTTAACTTCTTGTATAAAACAAACTATAAATAAACAGACAATAACTGCATTTTGGATTCTTGCTCTTTAAGCTGTCTCCATTTTGCTGAACAGGTTCTGATAACCTGAAGAAGATAACAAGTAGGCACAAGGCACAAGAGACTCTAGTTAATAATGGGCCCCAGGGCGCATTTGGTGCTGAGTCCATCAACCTCCAGTGCAGAGAGAAGTTTGCACAAAGAACTCAGCACGACAAAGTCAGAAGTAACAGTGAAGATTCTTGGAGTACTAATAGGTCCACTGAGGGCCATTACCAAGTAAGCTTCCCAAGGCACTAGTTAGAGCAGATAATTGGAAGCCATGACTCCAGTCAGGCAAAGGCACTGGCATGGTGGCTCTGATGCTAAGAAAATCCTCCTTTATCTTAAGAAGCAAACAGGACAAGCCCTGATTCCCAGACCCTTGGCAGGGAGATCCTGTCTCTCATGTTGGCTCAGGGCCCTTCCTGGGGCAGTGGGTTGGAGGTCTGTATGATGTTTAATGAAAGACATGGGAACAGAAGATACCAGGCTCTGCATGGGTGCAAGGACGGTGTGAGGGTCACGTCCCATATGGGCCCTGTGTATCATCGCAGAATGTAGGTTGTGAGAAGGGCCCAGTCTGAACAAGCAATCAGTTCCAATGAAACTCTGAACTTCAGATCTCTCAGTTCCAGTGCCCTCCTGTGCACACCCTCCCATAGTTTGATGTTTTTTATGTTCCGCTTTGCCCAGAAGTGCACCCAGTGCTCCATATGAAGCTGCAGCAGCGCAGAGTAGAGAGGGACAATCCTTTCCCTTACCCAGCTGGCAAGAAATTGCTTTATGCACTCCAGGGTACCGTTGGCTTTCCTGGCTGCCTGGGCACACTGCTGACTCACTTCCAATTTGATGTTGAGCAGGACCCCCAATCCTTCTCAGTCAGATTCCTCTTCGATGTCCCATATTCAGTCAGTGTTTATGTCCAGTGTTGCCCATACCCAGGTGTACAATCAGGCACTTGTTCTTGTAATGCTTTATTCACTTGGTGCTTAGTACCAACTGGTACCCACTTCTCTGACTTGTCAACATCTCTTTGCAAGTTTTGTCCCCCCTCAGTGGAGGCAACAGCACCTCCTCATCTGGGCTCATCAGCAAACTTGCTCAGAACATCTTCTAGTCCTGCATGCAAGTCATCCACAAAAGCATGGAAGAGAAGTGGCCCTACAATGGAGCCCCGGGGAACCCTGATAGTGACCATCTACCAGCCTGATGGAACCCATTGACTATAATCCTTTGAGCCTGACCTATTGGCCAACTTCTCACCCACCACATTCTGTTTCTGTCTTGCCGTATGAAGGACATTCTGCCCAGAAGGTTGTTGTGAGAAACAGTATCAAAAGCTCTATTGTAATCTTCAAGGATAACATCATCTGGCTTCCCTTGTACAACTAAATGGACAACTGTGTCATAAAGGGACCTGAAGTTAAACAGGACCTTCCCCTCGGGAACTTGCGTTGGCTGCAACCAATGACAGAATTGTCCTTCAGCTGTTTGTCCATAACTCCCACCATCATTTTCCCCATACTTTTACCAGGCACTGGAGTGAGACTGACAAGTCTATAATTGCCCCTGTCATCTTTCTTGCTCTTCCTTACAGTGAGACAACATTTGCCAGCTTCCCGTCAACTGGTATGACCCTAGACTTATTTAGATGCAATTGAAATGAGAGCCCAGAGCATACTAAGGTGTCATCATTGCAAGAACGTAGATGTGCCATAGCTTTGCAGTGCCTTGAACTCTGGAGTATGCCACAGAAGGAGCATAGAGAAAGACTGGCCTCTTCTGTTGGCAAGCAGAATAACACTGCATGATACATGGGGACTGTGTCTATGCTCTGCTATGCTCTGCTCGCAGGGGAAAGGTGCAGGGGGTTGCTCTCATGTCACAGCACATTTCAGGAATTAGTCACTGACCACTAAATCTGTTTAATTTAACACCATATTGGGTCTTGAGAAACAAGTCCTGTGGCAACATGGCACCCCAGAAAGAACAGAGTCTGATAACAAGATGCCTTTCAAAAATTCCCTTATAAATACTTGGGCGAAAGATCATGGCAATGTGTGGATTTATCAGATCCCCTACCATGCACCAGCTACTGGTAAAAGAGATCAATACAATGGGTTGTTGAAAACTATGTTGAAAGCAATGGGAGGTGGAACACTGAAGCACTGGGTAAAGCATTTGGCAGAAGCCACTTGGTTGGTCAGTACTAGAGGATCTGTCAGTTGTGATGGTCCTAGCCAATCCAGCCCCTGTATACTGCAGAGGGAGATAAGGTCACTGTTGTACATGTAACGAACATGTTGGGAAAAGCTTTTTGGGTCCTTCCAGCCTCTGGAAAGGGCAAACCTGTCCGTGGAACTGTCTTTGTCCAGGGGCCTGGGTGCACTTGGTGGGCGATGCAGAGAGATGGGGATGTTCAATGTGTGCCACAAGGGAATTTGATGTTGGGGGAGTGCAGTCAGTAATTCTGTGTATATATATGTCTCATAGTCTCATAGTCTCGTACGGGTTGGAAGGGACCTTAGAGATCGTCGAGTCCAACCCCCGAGATTCGAGCCTCTGTGTAGAAGAGAGGCACTTCTACCACTTGCGCCACAGGGGGGATTTGAACCCGGGCCTCCAGTGTTGCAAGGCAGCATTCCTACCATTGCGCCACCGGGGTAGTATAAAGAACAGTGTGCGTAATGCATTTTAATTACTGTTTATTTGCATTCAGATATGTTTTCTAAGCATGATATAGTGATGTAGAATAGAGGGTGGAATGTCTTGGTTTTGTCATTTTTCCTATTGGTATTCCATATATAGTAGTTAGTAAAACAAGTTTTCCTCCTTAGGTCGTTCCTGCTGCTCTGTTTGTTTCCTTGAGCCCAGCTCCCATCTCCCCCATTCCTTTTTCCCTTCCCATTTGTTTGGGGCCATGGGACCCACAGGCCTACTGCTCCCCCCGTCATGGACACAGACTGATCTAGATAACTCTATGACAGTGCCAGCAAGGAGACCAGCCCTGACACAGCCGTTCATATTGCTGGCTACTGACTGCTGTCCCGAAGTGCTGCTGTAGAGACAACAGGACTGTTGTGAGACACACAAGGCTTGCAGAAAAGAGAGGACTTGAGAGTACTGTGGCTGTATAAATGGACCAGGATTGAAAAGGTCACGTTGTGCTGCTGTCCGTGGCTGTACCTCCCCCAGACCCAGACAAGGTAGGAAGAGAGAAGAGCGAAGGAAAAGTCTATTTTTAAAGCTTATTATTAATCTCTTAACCTATTCACGGAATATGGTTCCATGTTTCTTTGAGCTCCTGAAGTAAGAAAATGGAAATTAGGTAGGAAAGAAGTAGTGAAATAAACTGCAACTTATTTGCAGATTACAGTAATACAAAAAATCAAAAATACAAAAATAATGGAACATAAAGAACCATCACTGGGAGTTGTGTGAGGAAGATGTGCACTTTATGGAAGCTGGAATAGTGAGTATTGCACCAGTTTGCTGAGAGCCTGCTTGATCTCCCTGTTCCTCATGCTGCAGATAATAGGGTTCAGTGTTGGAGGAACCACTGAGTACAGAAGTGCCACTGTCAGATCCAGGAGTGGGAAGAAACAGAGCGAGGTTTCATGTAGGCAAAAATGCCAGTGCTGACAACTAGGGAGACCACGGCCAGGTGAGGGAGGCACGTGGAGAAGGCTTTGTGCCGTCCCTGCTCACAGGGCATCCTCAGCACAGCCACAAAGATCTGCACATAGGACACAATTATGAAAATAAAGCAGCCAAAGGCTAAACTGGAACCAGAAAAGAGAAACACAACTTCCCTGAGATTTGATTCTGAGCAGGAGAGCATGAGGATCTGGAGGATTTCACAGAAAAACTGGTTGACAACATTGCCTTTGCAGAGAGGCAGTGAAAACGTACTGGCAGTGTGCAGCAGGGAATAGAGAACCCCAGTGCCCCAGGCAGCTGCTGCCATGGTGGCACAAGCTCTGCTGTCCATCAAGGTCCCGTAGTGCAGGGGCTTGCAGATGGCAACGTAGCGGTCATAGGACATGATGGTGAGAAGGGACAACTCTGCTGAGAAGAAGAAGAGAAAGAAAAAGAGCTGTGCAGCACATCCTGTGTAGGAGATGGCCCTGTTGTCCCAGAGGGCGTTGGCCATGGCTTTGGGGAGAGTGGTGGAGATGCAGCCCAGGTCGAGGAGGGCCAGGTTGAGGAGGAAGAAGTACATGGGGGTGTGCAGGCGGCGGTCGCAGGCTACGGCTGTGCTGATGAGGCCGTTGCCCAGGAGGGCAGCCAGGTAGATGCCCAGCAAGAGCCAGAAGTGCAGGAGCTGCAGCTGCCGCGTGTCTGCCAACGGCAGCAGGAGGAACTCGCTGATGGAGCTGCTGTTGGGCATCTGCTTTTGTTCCTTGCCTTTGAGTCCTGTTCAGAGTGCAGAAGATAATGACAAGTCATGATCATTCTCAGAGACACTCCTCCTAGTATACTATGAAATGTTTTCATTCTCCTATGACAATATTCATTTAGCAACACTAATTGAATTTAACTTTATTAAGTTCACCATTCTATAAGCAGAAGAAGTATATGCAGCTTCAACATTCCTTTCATCTTCTTATCTTATCCCATCTCCCTGGACTTTTTCATCTGTTTCATGTCTCATATTTTTATTCTCACTGCTGTTGAAATCCTCAGTCCCAACCTTTGTGCCCTTCACTTTCTTTACAGGAAACATGCCTATTTGCAATATAAGCGCATTATTCTTGTCAAGAAAATTTATAATTTCAAATAGTTCCACCCCTGGAAAGGCTCCTTTTCGTGAAAGTAGAGGATTAATTCACTTCACGTGTGACAGATCACATAACAAGCAATTGACTGAAGAAGAACTGGGAGTCTCATAGCTGTGTTTATATTTGACTGACTCTTAAATTTCTGCTTCCAGTCCTTTCCCCTTCCATCCAAACAAGAAATAGAAAATTGCTACCTTGACTCTCCTCTTGCAAAGTTCCCTCAGAAACATTCAGTTGTGCAGTGGAGCTGTGATCCCCTGCCCCAGGCAGCAGCTGTGGCAGCACAAGCCCTGCCGGGGGGCTCCTTCCCCCCACACCACACGTCTCCCCGCAGTGCCCTGGGCAGCTCCCCGGCAGGCTGAGTGCTGAGCCTGGCAGGCGGCAGAGTCCCATACCCGGCACACAGACCCTGGGGCACAGCAGGGACCCTGCTCTGCAGGACAGCCCTGGGCACCCGCCTGCAGCCCCGTCTGCACAGCCTGCAGCCGTGCTGGGACATGCAGCTCCCCCACACACACACACCCCGTAGCTCTTATGCTGCAGCACAGAAGCCCTCAGCTGGACCAGAAGGCTTTTTCCACAGTAAAGAAACATGCATTGCCTGCATCCATGTCTTCTATAAATTATCCCACATAAAGATAACTCTCTGTCAATAGCAGCGGCATGGTCTGAAACCCCCAAGAAACACACATGACTGCAGTGTGCCAGATCCAGAGAGCTGGAAATGCTGACAGTGCTGCAGCCTCTGCAACTCCTGGCACAGACCTTGCAACAGCTCCAAGGTTTTGCTACATGTCCTGCAGTTGCTCCAGGCTCTGGACAGATCCCGCTGTCACTCCACCCCTCATAATGAGCTCAGCAGTCACTCCTGCTACAGGTCCTGTAGCTGTTCCAAGTACTGTGATAAGAGAATGAAACAAATTCCTCCCAAGGGAGGAAGTACAGCCCTGTAGTGGCTCCAGCCCCTCCAATGAGCCCAGTGGCTGCTCCAACTTAGTCACAGGTCCTGTGGTGATTCCAGCTCTGGCAATGAACTCTGAGGTCACTTCAACTCCTGCAACAGCCAGACAGCCACTTCAGCTCCTATAGTGAACCCTGTAGCTGTTAAAACCCCTGCAACTAGTCCTGGACTTGCAAACAGATATGCATATGTATTAGTATCTGTGCATATATGCTTGCAACTGCATATGTTGTATATGTGTGAAAATATGCTAAATATATATGTATAAATACATTTGTCATAATTATTATCCTTTTCTTTTTCTCTTTGTCTCAACCCATAAAATTTAAACCACAGCACTGCCCCGAGACGGTTACGGGTCTCCTTGGGACTATTCAATTTGATCTGGTCACACACTGAAGAGCACCAGAAGATCTCGAGGTACTCTCATGGAGCAGCTCCTCAGGTATATTCCTTACACCAGCTTTGAAAGAGGCCTCCCTCCAGTTCTCTGGACCTGCTCTAAAGGGGCCCTCTTGTTATGGCAGTGCCAGCAAGGAGACCAGCTCTGACACAGCCGTTCATATTGCCAGCTACTGACTGCAGCCCTGGATTGCTGCTGTAGAGGCAACAGGACAGTCGTGAGACACACAAGACTTTCAGGACTGCACAAATGAGAGGGCTCGAGAGCACTGTGGTGGTGTAAAGAGATCAGAAATGAAAAGAGCACGTTGAGCTGCTGTCTGTGGCTGTACCTCCCCAAATCCAGACAAAGTATGAAGAAAGAAAACCTAAGCAAATGTCATTTTGAAAATATTATGTATCTTCAAACGTATTCAGGGAATCTGGATACATGTTTATATGAGCTCTTGGAGTGAAAAAATGGAAATTAGGTAGGAAAGAAGTGTAATACATTTTTATTTATGAGTTCAATTTTTTTTTATTTATTTTTTTTTACGTTGCTATATCTCACATAATCAAACAATCAAAGATGCATAGAACATAAAGAACCATCACTGGAAATCCTATGAGGAAGTTGTGCATTTTATGGAAGCTGGAATAGTGCGTATTGCAACACCTTCCTGAGAGCGTGCTTGATCTCCCCGTTCCTCATGCTGTAGATAACAGGGTTCAGTGTTGGAGGCACCACCGAGTACAGAACTGCCATCATCAGGTCCATGGGTGGGGATGAGAGTGAGGGGGGCTTCAGGTAGGCAAAAACGCCAGTGCTGACAAATAGGGAGACCACGGCCAGGTGAGGGAGGCACGTGGAGAAGGCTTTGTGCCGTCCCTGCTCACAGGGCATCCTCAGCACAGACAGGAAGATCTGCACATAGGACACCACTATGAAAACAAAGCACCCAAAGGCTAAAATGGAACCAAAAAAGAGAAACACAATTTCCCTGAGATTTGATTCTGAGCAGGAGAGCTTGAGGATCTGGGGGATTTCACAGAAAAACTGGTTCACAACATTGCCTTGGCAGAGAGGCAGTGAAAACGTACTGGCAGTGTTCAGCAGGGAATAGAGAACCCCAGCGCCCCAGGCAGCTGCTGCCATGGTGGCACAAGCTCTGCTGTCCATCAAGGTCCCGTAGTGCAGGGGCTTGCAGATGGCAATGTAGCGGTCATAGGACATGATGGTGAGAAGGGAATACTCTGCTGAGATGAAGAAGAGAAAGAAAAAGAGCTGTGCAGCACATCCTGTGTAGGAGATGGCCCTGGTGTCCCAGAGGGCGTTGGCCATGGCTTTGGGGAGAGTGGTGGAGATGCATCCCAGGTCGAGGAGGGCCAGGTTGAGGAGGAAGAAGTACATGGGGGTGTGCAGGCGGCGGTCGCAGGCTACGGCTGTGCTGATGAGGCCGTTGCCCAGGAGGGCAGCCAGGTAGATGCCCAGCAAGAGCCAGAAGTGCAGGAGCTGCAGCTGCCGCGTGTCTGCCAACGGCAGCAGGAGGAACTCGCTGATGGAGCTGCTGTTGGGCATCTGCTGCTCCTGGGCTTGGAGTCCTGTTCAGACTGCAGATGATAATGACAAGTCCAGACCACTCTCTGAGGCATTCCTCTTGCTATACTATGAAATGTTTTTATTCTCCTACAACAGTGTACATTTAGCACCATTACTTGCATTTAATTTCATGTATTTCAGCATTCCTTAAGCAGAAGCAGCATATGGAGCTCTGACCTTCCTCTTATTTTCTTATCCCTTCTCCCTGGATATTTTTATCTGTTTCATGTCTCATATATTTACCCCAAGTGCTCTTAGAGCCCCCTACCCCAGCTTCTGTGTCATTCAGTTTCAGTTAGAAAATGCTGCCTGTTTGTAGGATAAGCGAATTATTCATGCCTACAGAAAATGATGATAATTCCATCCTTCGAGAAAGGGGAGACTGAAAGCGCATCATGTGTGACTGTTCACAAAACAAGCAATTGATCGACAAAAATTTCTCAGAACTCCTATTGCCCCTTTTAGATTTCTGACTCCAAACCTCTTTGCCTCAGAACAGGAAATGGAAACCCCCTGCCTTGACTCTCCTCTTGCAAAGTACCCTCAGAAACATTCAGTTGTGCAGTGGAGCTGTGATCCCCTGCCCCAGGCAGCAGCTGTGGCAGCACAAGCCCTGCTGGGGGGCTCCTTCCCCCCACACGTCTCCCCGCAGCGCCCTGGGCAGCTCCCCGGGCAGGCTGAGTGCTGAGCCTGGCAGGCGGCAGAGTCCCATACCCGGCACACAGCCCCTGGGGCACAGCAGGGACCCTGCTCTGCAGGACAGCCCTGGGCACCCGCCTGCAGCCCCGGCTGCACAGCCTGCAGCCGTGCTGGGACATGCAGCTCCCCCCACACACACACCCGGTAGCTCTTATGCTGCAGCACAGAAGCCCTCAGCTGGAGCAGAAGGCTTTTTCCACAGTAAAGAAACATGCATTACCTGCAGCCAATCTGCTATGGAATGTCGCATATTTTGTTAACCCTCTATTAAAAGCAGCTGCATTGCCTACTGCATGAGACTTACCGTGTTGTGGTCTGTGAGCAATGCTCCTTCATAGAGCTCACAGCCCGCTCACACAGTACGTATCTTGTAAGCTCACTCCAATTTCTCTCCTCTCTTTCTGTTAGCTGCAGGTTGTGCTGTGCACAAGAGCTGCTCCTGGGCACAGCTGTCTCTCTTCATCTCTGCCCACTTTTATGAGCTCCCTGTGTTTTAGGAGCCCAACCCAGCTGAGCAGTAGAGGATGTCATTTTTATCCTTCCCACTTGTCTCCCCTGAGATTTCCCTGCATCATCATGGCCAACAGTTCCTGAAAGTCAACGGCATCATGACTGTGCTTTGAAATCTGTTGAATTTAACAACAGATTTCAGGTGGTCAGTGACTAATTCCTGACATGTGGTGAGGCCTGTCAGAGAGTGCTTGCTCAAAGAGGGCACTCATACAAGTACAGGATATCATAGAACCATAGAATCACCAAGGTTGGAAAAGATTTAAAAGATCATTCAGTCCAGCTGTTCACCTACCACCAATAGCTCCCACTAAACCATGTCCATCAACACAACATCCAGTCATTCCTTGAACGCCTCCAGGGTCGGTGAATCCACCACCCCCCTGGGCAGTCCATTCCAGGTCCCAAAGTTCAGGACTTGGCATTTGGTCTTGGTGAACCTCATCCCATTGGCTTCAGCCCAGCTCTCCAGCCTGTCCAGATCCCTCAGTAGGGCCTTGGTAACTTCAGGCAGATCTACACTCCCAGCTAATTTGTTGTAGTTTGCAAACCTACATAGGATGCACTCAATGACCTCATCCAGGTCATCTGTAAAGGTTCTGAAGAGGACAGGCCACAGCACAGACCCCTGGGGAACAC
This sequence comes from Coturnix japonica, assembly GCF_054131305.1. Classification (NCBI taxonomy): domain Eukaryota; kingdom Metazoa; phylum Chordata; class Aves; order Galliformes; family Phasianidae; genus Coturnix; species Coturnix japonica. The sequence goes on along the minus strand of NC_140687.1, from coordinate 435,768 downwards.
CAGGTAGGCACACAGGTAGGAGTCCAGGCTGGTCTTGAATACCTCCAGAGAAAGGGACTCTCCATCCCCTTGTGCAGCCTGTTCCAGGGCTCTGTCACCCTCACTGTAAAGATTTTCCTGCACACATTTGTGCAGAACTTCCTATGCTCCAGTTTCTGACCATTTCCCCTTGCCTTGTCTCCACAGACTGCTGAAAAGAGCCTGGTCTCTTCTCTTTGACCCCACACCTCAGATTTGAGCACTGACATGAGAGCAACCCCCTGCACCTTTCCCTGCGAGCAGAGCATCACAGAGCAGAGACAAAGTCCCCATGTATCATGCAGTGTTATTCTGCTTACCAACAGAAGAGGCCAGTCTTTCTCTATGCTCCATCTGTGGCATTCTCCAGAGTTCAAGGCATTGCAAAGCTATGGCACATCTACGTTCTTGCAATGATGACACCTTAGTATGCTCTGGGCTCTCATTTCAATTGCATCTAAATAAGTCTAGGGTCATACCAGTTGACGGGAAGCTGGCAAATGTTGTCTCATTGTAAGGAAGAGCAAGAAAGATGACACGGGCAATTACGGACTTGTCAGTCTCACTCCAGTGCCTGGTAAAATTATGGAGAAAGTGATGGTGAGAGTTATGGACAAACAGCTGAAGGACAATTCTGTCATTGGTTGCAGCCAACGCAAGTTCCCGAGGGGAAGGTCCTGTTTAACTTCTGGTCCCTTTATGACACAGTTGTCCATTTAGTTGTACAAGGGAAGCCAGATGATGTTATCCTTGAGGATTACAATAGAGCTTTTGATACTGTTTCTCACAACAACCTTCTGGGCAGAATGTCCTGCATACGGCTAGACAGAAACAGAATGTGGTGGGTGAACAGTTGGCCAATGTGTCAGGCCAAACAGACTATAGTCAATGGGTTCCATCAGGCAGGTAGCTGGTCATTGTCAGGGTTCCCCAGGGTTCCATTTTAGGGCCACTTCTCTTTCATGTTTTTGTGGATGACTTGCATGCAGGACTAGAAGATGTTCTGAGCAAGTTTGCTGATGATACAAGACGAGGAGGTGCTGTTGCCTCCACTGAGGGTGGAGAGGACTTGCAGAGAGATGTGGACAAGTCAGAGAAGTGGGTACCAGTTGGTACTAAGCACCAAGTGCATAAAGCATAACAAGAACAAGTGCCTGATTGTGCATTTCGGTAGGGGCAACACTGGACATACACACTGACTGGATATGGGACATTGGAGGGTGGTCTGACTGAAAAGGATTGGGGTGGGGGTCCTGGTCAGCATCAAATTGAATGTGAGTCAGCAGTGTGCCCAGACAGCCAGGAAGGCCAATGGTCCCGTGGAGGGCATTAAGCAATTTATTGCTATCTGGGTAAGGGAAAGGATTGTCTCCCTCTGCTCTGCGCTGCTGCAGCATCACCTGGAGCACTAGGTGCATTTCTGGGCACCGCAGAAGATAAAGTGCATCAAACTATGGGAGAGTGTGCACAGGAGGGCACTGGAACTGAGAGATCAGAGATTCAGAGTTACATTGGGATTGACTGCTTGTTCAGACGGGGCCCTTCTCATAACCTGTAACCTGCGATGAAACACAGAGCACACGTGGGACATGAACTTCACACCGTCCTTGCACCCCATGCAGAGCCTGGGGTCTTCTGTTCCCATGTCTTTCATTAAACATCATACAGACCTCCATCCCACTGCCCCAGGAAGGGCCCTGAGCCAACATGAGAGACAGGATCTCCCTGCCAAGGGTCTGGGAATCAGGGCTTGTCCTGTTTGCTTCTTAAGATAAAGGAGGATTTTCTTAGCATCAGAGCCACCATGCCAGTGCCTTTGCCTGACTGGAGTCATGGCTTCCAATTATCTGCTCTAACTAGTGCCTTGGGAAGCTTACTTGGTAATGGCCCTCAGTGGGCCTATTAGTACTCCAAGAATCTTCACTGTTACTTCTGACTTTGTCGTGCTGAGTTCTTTGTGCAAACTTCTCTCTGCACTGGAGGTTGATGGACTCAGCACCAAATGCGCCCTGGGGCCCATTATTAACTAAAGAGCCTCTTGTGCCTTGTGCCTTCTTGTTATCTTCTTCAGGTTTTCAGAACCTGTTCAGCAAAATGGAGACAGCTTAAAGAGCAAGAATCCAAAATGCAGTTATTGTCTATTTGTTTATAGTTTGTTTTATACAAGAAGTTAAAGAAGCACTTTGCAACTGATGTCAATCCAGGATGTCCCCAGTGAGTTCTATTGTGTTTCTATGTGGAGAAATTTCCTCCTCAATCTCCCCACCTCGCTTCTACTCACATTGGCCCCATGTGACTTCACAGAATCACAGAATCACAGAATTGTAGGGTTTGGAAGGGACCTCCAGAGATCATCGAGTCCAACCCCCCTGCCAAAGCAGGCTCCCTACACCATGTCACACAGGTAGGCATCCAGGCGGGTCTTAAATATCTCCAGAGAAGGAGACTCCACCACCTCTCTGGGCAGCCTGTTCCAGTGCTCTGTCACCCTCACTGTAAAGAAGTTCTTCCGCACATTCGTGCGGAACTTCCTATGCTGTACTTTCATCCCATTACCCCTATTCCTGTCCCCACGCACTACTGAAAAGAGACCAGCCTCACCACTATGGCTCCCACACCTCAGGTATTTATAAACCTGGATCAAGTCCCCTCTCAGCCTTCTTTTTTCAAGGCTAAACAGACCCAGTTCCCTGTCTCTCCTCATAGGGGAGATGCTCCAGGCCCTTCACCATCTTAGTGGCCCTCCACTGGACTCTTTCCAAGAGATCCCTGTCTTTTTAGTACTGGGGAGCCCAGAACTGGACACAATATTCCAGATGAGGCCTCACCAGGGCAGAGTAGAGGGGGAGGATCACCTCCCTCGACCTGCTGGACACACTCTTTTTAATGCACCCCAGGATGCCATTGGCTTTTTTGGCTACAAGGGCACACTGCTGGCTCATGGTCAATCTGTCGTCCACCAGGACGCCCAGGTCCCTCTCAGCAGAGCTCCTCTCCAGCAGGTCTTCCCCCAGCCTGTACCGATGCATGCAATTATTTCTACCCAGGTGCAAGACTCTACACTTGCTTTTGTTAAACCTCATCCAGTTTCTTACTGCCCAGCTCTCCAGCCTGTCCAAGTCTCGCTGAATGGCAGCACAGCCTTCAGGCGTGTCAGCCAATCCTCCCAACTTTGTGTCATCAGCAAACTTGCTGAGGGTGGTCACTATCCCCTCATCGAGGTCGTTGATGAAGATGTTGAACAAGACCAGACCCAGTACAGACCCCTGGGGGATGCCGCTAGTTACAGGCCTTCAGCCAGACACCGCACCGCCAACGACAACCCTCTGCACTCTGCCAGTCAGCCAATTCTCTACCCACTTCACCTTCCACTCATCTATCCCATACTTCCTCAGCTTTGTTATAAGGATGTCATGGGGGACAGTATCAAAAGCCTTACTGAAATCAAGGTAGACTACATCTACCGCCCTCCCCCCATCCACCCAGCTAGTGACATCTTCATAAAAGGCCACCAGCTTGGTCGAGCACGACCTCCCCTTGGTGAACCCATTCTGGGTACTCCTGATAACCTCCTTATCACCCAGTTGTCTGGAGATGGCATCCAGCACAAGCTGTTCCATCACCTTCCCTGGGACAGAGGTTAGGCTGACTGGCCTATAGTTACCTGGGTCTTCCTTCTTGCCCTTTTTGAAGACTGGAGTGACATTGGCCGTCCTCCAGTCTTCAGGCACCTCCCCAGTTCTCCATGACCTCTGAAAGATTACAGAGAGCGGCTCAGCAACGACCTCCGCCAGCTCTCTCAGCACCCGCGGATGCACCCCATCAGGTCCCATGGATTTATGGACTTTTATGTTTCCTAGGCACTCACGGACCACCTCTTCCCTGACTAAAGGGAAATCTCCCATTCCCCGGACTCTTTCATCAACCGCCAGGGTCCGGGATTTCTGAGGGAGAGCCCTTTCACTAAAGACAGAAGCGAAGAAGGCGTTCAGTATTTCCGCCTTCTCAGCATCCCCTGTTACCAGAGCGCCCCCCTCACTTAGTATGGGGCCCACATTCTCCCTAGCCTTCCTTTTGCTGTTAACGTATGTTAAAAAGCCTTTTTTATTATCCTTTATCTCCTTAGCTAGATTCAACTCCAGGTGGGCTTTGGCCTTCCTGGTCGCATCTCTGCAGTCCCTGACTACATTCTTGTATTGTTCCCAAGTGGTCAGACCCTTTTTCCACATATCATGTACTTTCTTCTTTCCGCGGAGCTTGCACATGAGCTTCTTACTCACCAATGGAGGTCTCCTTGCACCTTTTCCCGATTTCTTTGTCACAGGGAGGCACAGATCCTGAGCTTGGAAGAAGAGCCATTTAAATGCTAACCAGCTCTCACAGGCCCCCTTGCCTTCTAGCACCCTGGCCCACGGGATAGCCCCAAGTAGGTCCTGAAGGAGATCAACGTTGGCTCTCCTAAAGTCCAGGGTAGCAATCCTACTTTTTGCTTTGCTACCTCCACTCAGGATCTCGAACTCCACCATCTCATGGTCACTACATCCCAAGCTGCCCCCAACTTTTACTTCCTTAACAAGTCCTTCCTTATTGGTGAGAATAAGGTCCAGCAACGACCCACCCCGCGTCAGTTCCTCTACCACCTGCATCAGGAAGTTATCTTCAATGCACTGCAAGAATTGTCTGGACTGCGCATGCCTGGCCATGTTGGTCGTCCAGCAAATATCTGGATAATTGAAATCCCCCATAAGTACCAGTGCCTGGGAGTGTGCCGCTACTTCTAGTTGCTTATGGAAGGCCTCATCAACCTCCTCTTCCTGATCAGGAGGCCTGTAGTACACACCCACATCAGTGTCCCCTTTGCCAGCCTGGCCCTTGATTCTCACCCACAAGCTCTCGACTTCTACATTACTCTCCCCCAGGTGGAGTTCAATACATTCTAGCTGCTCTCTCACATAAAGAGCAACTCCACCACCCTGCCTTGCCAGCCGATCTTTCCTAAAAAGCACATAGCCCTCCATGACAACATTCCAGTCATGCGAGCTGTCCCACCACGTCTCCGTGATCGCAATGAGATCATGGCCACTTGACCGCACACAGAGCTCCAATTCTTCCTGTCTATTCCCCATGCTTCGCGCGTTGGTATACAGGCACTTGAGAGAGGCAACATCTCCCCACCCCTCTCCATGACTTTTAACTCCATTGTCTGCACCCAGCGAGCTCTGCTTTGAGTCTTGAACTGCCACCTCAGACCCAGCGGCCCTCGTTTTGTCCCCTTCCCCCATCCTACCTAGTTTAAACACCTGTCAATAAGTCCTGACAGTTCCTCGGCTAGAACCCTCTTACCCCTTTGAGACAGGCTGCTTCCGTCTGCAGCTGTCATGCCAGGTGCCGAATAAATTGCCCCATGATCAAAAAAACCAAGACTCCTATGTCTGCACCAACTCTTTAACCATTTGTTTAAGAGGTGGGTTTTTAGGCCCAACTCAGTATCCCTCCCTGCCAGTGAAGGTACAGATGCAATAACCACTTGCACACCTGTTCCTTCGATTACGTCCTTCCTCCTCCAGCCTGTGTCTGTCCCAAACTCTCTCACTTTCCAAACTCTCATCATTACATAAACTACTAACATCCTATTTCAGTTTCACCTCCTTCTCTCCAGGTGTCCAGTGCTAACACTGGGATTTCAGGTTTCCTACATCTCTGCACATGAAGGCTATTCTCACTTCCATTGCCCCCCCCTCCCCACCTCCCCCCTTTGCTGCTTACAGCAACAGTCTCCGTACCCGGCTCTCTCTCACTCCAAGAGTTCTTGCAAGGGGGGGAAACAATACAGGGGTTGCTCTCATACCAGCACAGATAAATTCACTTTCTCTTTAACCCTTTTTCCTTTGTACACGATTTCACTATTTGTACTGTCAGTTACACTTTGACACACCCTCAATTATACTTTTGCATACCGATAGCAATTACACTTTCTTATACCATCAAAGCAGTTTGTCCCATTCCCTTCAAACCCCACATATCAAACAGTACAATTTTTCAGTTTCCACAAACACCCTTAATACCATATAACTTTCCCTTAGCAATCCATATCATTCAATTCCTTGGGCTGTTCCACCCTTATCTTTATGGCCTTATTTCATGTTTTTCTTGATTCCCAATTTCATCTTTATCCCCTAGTTTTAATACAGTATTCTCCAAAAGTGGTACTGTCATCCCGGTTCTCTCTACCCCTGTTATCTTTAAGGCCTCATTTGTTAATTTGAGTCCTTACACCTTATGGGCCAGTGATGAATGAGCTGTCCCAGTATCAACTAAATCCACAACTTCTTCCCCCTCAGGTCCCACTTTTATATTTCCCAGGGGCTCCTGGTGGGACCAAAGTTTTGAAAGCCCCAGAAATTGATCTAATTGTTCTGCTACTCTTATAGGATCTTCAATTAAAGATTTCATTTCCTTCTTAAAATTTCTAATTTCTCCACTAGTGAGTGGGGAGTTTACATAGCATATTTGTCCTTGTCCCAGTGGGACCTCCCATAAGGGGTACACCGAGGTGCTGGTACAGCTAGTGTCTGGGAAAGGAGAAATTTTTATGTCCCTTTTACATTGCTTAAATTCTCTCCTGAGCCCAGCATTACACCCCCCCCCCCTTTTCTGTGAAATGTCCCTGTGTGCTTTACCATTTCCTCTTACTGGGGCAGTGCCTGTCTCCCTTTGTGCTACATTGGGGCTATATGGGGGGGGGAGATTCTCAGGAGGGTCCCATTGATTAGTTCCTTTTTCTAATTCCTCTCCTTCCTGGTCCGGGCCTTTTTCTTTTTACTAATAACAGGCTGATTTCTTATATCCAACAGGAAGCATATTCTGATTCCTCCTTTGAAAAGAGGTTTTGTTCTTTACATATAAATTCGAGATCTGACAAACCCAACCTTCATCAGATCCGTATTTTGGCCAAATATTGATTTTCCCTGTAGTGGCTCTCTAGGCCATATCTAACACAATATTTAAACATCTTTTCCTTATCCTTTTTCCTGGTTTTGGGATCATTTTAACCCGTCCTCCAACTCATACACTAACCACCAATGATTACATTATTTGATGAGGGTGTTCTTGCTTAGAGTCCCTCCCGGTTCCCCAGCAATATCCCTCCGATATGCCAATATACATCCTAAGAGACTTTCTTAGGTATCTCTTTCCCTTATGTTCGTACACACACGAGGAGGGGGAACAATGGTTCAAAAACAAATTTCGTAAAGTTAACATGTTAAATCGGAGGTAACACAACCCTATTGTTTCTCTAATCTGGATCATTATCACATTTAAACTGCGGTATTTTCTACAACAAAAGCAACAGGGTCTCGATACTAATTGTGGTTTGCCTTTTGTGGGCTTTTTCCCCCACCCGACTCCATATGCACTTCACTAATATGTGCGTTACAATTGCCACAATACTAACAACAATTAATAAGACAAAAACATCGTAACAAATACAAAAACATCGCAACATATAGAACATAGAGGTGTTCCGCTTCGTCCGTCCCCGGCCGTTTCCCTCGCGGGAGGACAGAACCGCGGGTCGGGACTCCTCACTCGCCCTGCAGCTGTGCTGCGTCTCACTCACAACCACACTCACACAGACTGCACAAGACCGGTCTAGTATCTTTCCCAAGGGGCTATCTTTGGGCACAGTGTTAGGGACCCTTTTACCCTGTTATACGGAGCTCCTATTACCCATCCCTCCGGAGTGCTACTGTGAACTACCCAGCTCACAGGCTCCCACACTCCGATTCTCGGATTTTTGGGCCCAATCCCTCGGGAGCACCCGCTCCGTCTCTGGGATTAAATAGGGGTGTACTGCTGGCACTTCGTCAAGTGCGCAGGGTACCGTACACCAACAGCTCCCTCCCGAGACTCTCGCTTTCAGCACCGCAGCCGCTTCGTCCGTCTCCGGCCGTGCCCCTCGCGGGACAACGGAACCGCGGATTGGGACTCCGCACTCACTTCGCACTAGAAGTGCGTCTCAGCCACACACGCTCAAGAGTCTCAACCTAAGATAAGAATTAAATTCCCTTACCTTGATCCGTGCACGAATTTTCCGGGTCTGCAAGGGTTAACACCTGTGCCTGCCTAGCCCCTTGGCTTTCACAGAGTCTGTCCTTTATGTAACAATCTCGGTTTCCTATCGGCTGTCCTGAGAAGTCACCGCACCACCCAGATTGGACCGCTAAAATCAGTGGAGTGCACTTATCCTGTCCAGTGCAGTGGGGAACACCCCATAAAGCGATAATGAATCCCGGATGAGCCCCCAAATTGTTGGAAATATCCTCAATAATTTTTGGTCAGGACGGTATCTCTGATAAAAGCAGTTTTTATTCGCGATTGCAATGGCGGGCACCCTGATGGCAGAAGCGCACTTATGGACATGATGTTACAGTTTTTATACCTTTTCTCCCAGATGTTTTCCCCTCCCATCTCCCCTTTGGTTGGGTATTACAATTTTACCCGAGGTTTGCATTTGTTAAATTTGTTAGTTCACTTGCTATCTTGTCAGTCGCCATCCTGCTGTTTCTGTCTCCACGATGTCTCGGTACTCTTATCGTATTGATATGTTGATTGCCTTCAAAGCTTCTTCCATTCTGTCCTAGAGGCCTTTGTTAAACAAAGAGCCCGGGGAGGGGGTGATTCCAGTCTTTCCCGATATCTCTTCAGGCACATCCTAAGGTATGTCACGACTTGTATATTTTTACAATGCGTACAACAAAACACTAAAACATACATTGTTGCTAGTTTATACAGGCATATTGTTAGTTCTATTTCAGACAGCTGGACAGACAGGAGCTGCAGTCTTTGTACGTAATAACTTCTACCTAATAACTACAAACTGCTTCACTTATATAATGAGACCTTGAAATAAAATATTCTTATCTTATTCTAAATGCAGAAACAACATTTGATTCCCACAACACTAAGAAGGATACATGCTTATGATAGAAGCAAAGCTTTCATTGCACAGTAATAAAATGTAATGGAATACTGGCGGGGAGGTTCAACCTCTACTGCCATCCCACTAACATCTGCCTCTGATGTCATGGGCTGACATAATAAAATAGGAGGCATTACTTTCAGAGCAGCCCTCATAGATGCATCACAATGGGGTCCCATGTTTTACAATAAGATAATAGCAGAATGCACAGTAAAAGCACAAAGTACTGTTATTTTGTTGAAAAAATAATAATTACACGGAGCAAAGAAAAACATGTTAAACAGACCCACAACTACTGGTAATGGACATGTAAGCAATGGAAACAGATATGACTGTTAAAACTTTCGTTTAAGATCTGTCCCAAAACATCTGCTAACGTGATCATAAGAATTTAATCACCCCTGATTAAAAAAAGTTACATTTCCTTCAACAGGATATTTAGCTATTGCTACCAAACAAAGCAAAGAACTTTTTAATTAAAGCTTCACATCCAACAGCTGTAGCAGTATCAAAGACTTTGCTTCTCCCTTTAAGCAAATAGGAAATACGAGCTGTACCGCACAACATTTGAAGTCTTTCTTAATAGCTCAATACTACCACATGCAAAACAAAAGCATGAAACCTGGCAGGACTTTTCAATTCCTGCTCTATTTTTCCCAAGGCACCAGACAATACAGCTGATTTTCATAATCCTTGGAAGAATCACAACACCTGCAATTCAAGTACAATGCTTTCCACCATTTCCATTAATCAAAAAGACAAACATCTCAAAGCTTCAGGAGAATACTGTATTCCATTGAACCTAAACTGCACTATGCCGAACGTGGTGGAGTTACAGAATACACTGATTTTTAATAAACATTAGTTTTCCTGAGCTCTTCTGGTAAACCAAGCTCAGATTCTGACACTGAAAAGGAAATTCTCATAAAAACTAACCTGGTATTTACTTTCGGGCTGCTAAGATAACACAAAAACATTTCAGATTTGGTGTTGAGGAGACAATTCTATTTAGGCATGAAGAAATTAAGAAGAACAGAGAGTACTTCTGAGGTTATCAGAACAGGACTAGGGAAAGCAGGAGGAACAGAAAAACAAGGACAGGAACTACATGAAGAAGGACTGTGCTAACACATTTCAAGAAAATTACTAAGACAGAACTAGAAACACAGGAAGGGAAGAGAATGTATTTTTATGTAACTGATTACACTACAAAGTTTTGCGTGTAGATGAAACAAGATATATCCATATCTACAGGAATGAGAAGAGTTAACCAAAAGCCTTATCCAACTAAAACAGACCCTGCTGCCCTGAGTCTTCTGTTCACATCCCACTGAATTCAATTCTAAAAAGGCCCTGCTCTACAAACGATATGCAATTCTGAATTGCAGACTTGAATTCAGTAGTACTACTGGATGGATTTTAAACCTCAGACTGAGTCTTGGGAATACATCCAGAAAAATCTCAACAGTTAACATTAATCCAAATCAAAGAAGAGATATGGAAAAAATCTTTGAAGAGAACCTGAAGTACAGGAACACACAGTTCATGTTAAGAGATTAGAAGTACTCCTGAAAATAAAGAGGAGGAAGCGTTGCAGCAAATAAAACCAAAGGAACAGAGAAGGAAATGGAAGGACAAAAGTTAAGAGGTAAACAGTGAAATAATTCCCCTGCCGGGAAGAGAACTTTCAGACATCCAGGTGAGAAGATTGTGACAGACGGATTCATTTACTCAAGTAAGACAAATAAAGAGGATGTGCAAAACGAAGACATCACAAAGACAAGGGCAGAAAGCAGAAGATGCAAGTAGACACACAGCAAAGAGTCCAGAATTTCTATTGGGGTTTCATGGATTTGTTAACATAACCTTGTCTGAAAAACAGAGACTCTTGGGAAGCAGGCAGGAATACTCTCAAGTTTTGCAAGTTACTCAAAACCAGGAAAGTCTATCTAGTAAAAGACTGGACACTTCTGAAACCAGAAAATAATGCAACACAGGTTTTGAATCTATGTCTATTCAGTTGAGGCAGAATTCAGGCAAGGTGAGACAACAGATCTCAGACTAGAGGACTCCACAGGCAAAGCAGCACAACGGAACAGAAAGCAAACAGTGCAGAAGGACAAGCTGAATCAAATTACTTCTGAGTGCCAACTACATACTACTGGAGACAAAGTACAAGACCCTCAAGTCTTGTACCAAACTACAGCACTTGCTATCAAAATTGGAATCCAAACTCCAAAAAGTTACCTATTATTTCTTTTATCCTCCTACAGTCCCATAGCCTCAAAGGGCACCGCTTTACCCTGACTAGGCAAGCTCTTGCTTTTAACTTCTATTTAGGGCTTCATTTTTGGCCATGATGCCCACACCACTAAGTGTATCATATTTGAGATTGCTGTAACTCCTGGGGGTACAACATTGTTTTGCCCAGTTTGTGTTAAAGCCAGAGTTACAGTTTTTAATCAGTCAATATCGTTGCACTCTTAGCTCCAGTTTTATTCAATTTCTTGCCAGAGTAACCCGGCAGGTACAAGAATTTCTGTATTCCTGCTTGTTTTCTTAGCTTATGTTTAATTAATCCAAAAAAAGGGAACCTTTTCTCGTTGGGCAGTAGCATCTACACTGTTACAAAACCATCTATGGGTAGTAAGAAGCACCCATATCCACGAGGAAACAAACCTAAATATCCTACTTTCCTAAATACAATTTCCCATTGCAGTTTGCACACTGCTTTCCTTCCAGTGAGGTCACTCCCAAGTACACTGCCCGGTGCAACTCAAGGGTAGGTATGGCCAGCCATACGGACCACAAACCCACACAGAACCGCAAGGTATCGCTGCACAGAAGACTTATTAGGACCCTTAGACAAGGATCTGGGGAAAGTCGTATTCTTACAGCAGCTTCTGGGTAAAGCTCCTAGCCACAGCTCGGTTCCATTGCAAGAGTTCTGTTCAACACACAATGTCCTCTGGTGCTGTACCGGAGACTGCCTCTTGCTGGGACATACTCGTGGGGGAGAGGAGTGAAAGGAACGCCAGGACAGCAAGGGAGGGATGCCTGATGACAAGGGTGTGCGAATGTCCCCAGCGAAGGAAGCAAAGAGAGCCGGCAGAAAGCGATGCTTCATTAGCGTAACAAAACACAGCCCCCATTCCTCCCTCCCTCCTCCCCCGCACCCCTTCCCATCGCCATCCCCCGGGGGCAGATGTGCCATGAAAACGAGCTCTGGGCGTGATCGTTGTGGGAATTCCTGCCTTCCTGAGCCTGTGCGGAAGAGGCGAGAGCCTGGCTGGAAGCCATCCGGGCAGCACCGCGGTGGCAGGAGGTGCACCAAGGCCATCCTGCGGCCAGCTCCGGGCTGAGGGCACTCGGCGTCCTCTGCTCTACGCGACTCCGAGGAGCCCGGCTACCTGCACCAGAGCTGGGAGCAGCCTGCTCCGCACCCAAGGTAGGTGCCCTTCGTGGCTCGTGCAGAGGAGCGCACGCTTCCTGCCCCCTGCCAGCAGCACCGGGAGAGGAGCTGGGAGCGGCCCCGGACGGGGCGGAACCCGCACTGCCGTACCCCAGGCGGGACCCTGGTCCCGGCTCCAGCTCCCGCTCAGCGCAGCAGGTTTGCTGGCCCAGACGGGCTGCAACCAGGGCGGCAGTTCATGCAGCCCGGGCTGGGCTCCGAGGGGCACGGGAACGGGCTGGGAGCTGGGACAGTGAGGAAGGGAGCAGAGGAGGTCAGCGTGCTCTGCTGCCCGGTTGGATCTCTGTAACACAGCGCAGCTGGGGCTGCAGTTCTTCCTCTGGGCCACGGGAGACACGAGACGGCCTCGCTCTGCAGCTGTGCACGCGTGGATTGACGGAAGCTTTAAACCCCCCGATGCCTCCTTTGGAGTGTCTAAATGTGAAGCCTCCAAGTGGAAATTTGCACTCGCCCTGCTCCTCCTCCCCGGCAGCCCCCAGCTTCTCTTCGGGGACCCTGCGGGCAACACGTGCCTCTGGCGACCCTTGAAATAGCGTCACCTTTTGTTTGCTGAGCGCTTGCCTGATGGCTCAGCTGGGGTTGTGCAAAGCCCTGGCAAGGCTTTTGTTCAGGCTGTCCCGGCAGCTGCAGATGCCTTGAGCACACAGCTGCGGGCCCTGAGCACGTTCAGCATCTGCAGCAGCTCCGGCACTGGGCTCTGGAACAGACGATGAGAAGCTGGCAGCCTGTGGGCTGACTGGAGCACGCGTTGAGAACACGGCCGAGCAGCAGCAGGTCAGTAAAGCACAGCCCAGGTGCCTTCTGCAAAGGGCACGCGCTGCTGAGAGCGTCCCCTGGCAGTGAGCGCAGTCTGCGTGCTCGGCTGAAGAGGGAGGGAGGAATGAATTTATTGATATCATGCAGGTGTCCTGGAGTGCTCTAACAACTGCTTAACAAGGCTGTTGTAACCACGTGGTTGTTTATTGCCTTAATTGTTCTGTTTAGCACTGCTGCTATTTGATAAGTTGCCTTCACGGTTCAGTTAAAATTCCCAGCACAGCATCGGCTGGTGGTGGCTGTGACCGTCACAGGCTGGTTTGGCTGCAGTGCTGTCAGATACTCTCTCTTCTCAGGAGATGGAAAAATAATCTCCATGTGGTTGGATGTTTTGTTGATTTATTGTTGTGTTTAAGTAAGCCATCCTATTTATTTGAGAAGTGTGAACCATCCAGTTGACTCCTCGCCGTTTTGCACTTCCTTACCCGAGGAATGTGAGCCATCACCACTTTTAGGTAACATCAGCAGTAGGTGGTTTTGAGAACTACATCAGTCACCTTTACAGAGTACTTTTCCCAACCCTTTTCTGAGGGCTTGCTTGATTTCAGCAAGCCCAGGGCTACTTCCACTCCTGAGAGGATGTACGGACATCTGCCAGAGGATTTAATCCATTTGCCACCAGGTGTTCCCTCACGGATCTGTGGAGGTGGTGCTCCAGCAGGCTTGCTGTGTTTGAGTGTTGGGGGCTGCATTCACGGTGTTCTTCCATGAACCAGGTGCTTTTCTGCACCTCCTGCTGGATGGTTGGATGGCCATACCATTTTCTAACAGTATTTCTGCATCTCTTTCCTGGGTAGCCATCCCCTTTAGGCGTGCTTGCAGTCAATCAAAAGATCCCCCAGTTGGCACAGGCTGTCCTTGTTGTATGTCCTCAACTTCCTTCACCACTCAGACCTCCAATAAAACTCCCCTTTCCCATTCCTTCTGTATCACTCTTCAGTTTCCTTAACTGCAGCTAGGGCAGGCAATAAGCCGTCATTCTGCTGCCTCTGTTTGCCTTAACTGTGTAGAGGCAGTGCCTTTAATTAGTGCTATGGGTGCAGTTTTGCATCTGTTTGGAGCCAAACCCTACAGGTGGAGGATGTGTGGCCTAAAGGATTGTAGGCGACTCGGGGAGGTCTTCGTTTATTGTGTGAATAAGCATTACCTGCACAACTTGCACCACGTAGTGCAGCAGAAATATTGTGGAATATCAGTCGCTTTTGATTCTGGGAGGACCGGTGCAGTTCTCCTTTGCTTCATATGTCACTTCCAAACCCGACACGATGCTGATAACACCTTTCCCATTTTGCATCCAATTACTGTCCCCAGTGACCTCTGCTTTCTGCTCAACTACAGCAGTCGCCACGAGAACATTCACAGAAGAATTTGGGATGCGCTTCATGTCTCTTGTCATTGGTTTGTTTCCCTTCTTGCCATCCTGCAGACTTTGCCCATTGGTCACAAGTGGATCCAAACACAGCATAGACTCCTAAGGGAGAAGCAGGACTATATTTGTTGATATAATAGGGATATGCTGTAGTGATTTAACAGTGACACAGCAGGATCGGAGGTGGCTGGATACACTTGGTTATTTACTGCATGGAGGGTAGGGTTACGCACACACCTACAGGAGGCCCTCCCATTGAGTCACGAGGCTCAGAGTAGTTCCCCTTTTTTTCTCATGTCTTCAGACCACAGAGGTAAGGAGCTAGGATGTGGCTGGATCCTCTCCTAGTCCCAAGCTTGGTCAAGGCTTTGTGTGGAAGGAATCATACGTGCACAGTCCCTCTAAGACAGAACCTTAGAGAATACATGAATGCTCCAAAGTAACCACGGGTGTCTTACAGAAGATCTGTATTGAGAAGGAGTCTTGATGTCAAGCTGCAAGGGATCTCTGTGCAGGTGTGAGCTGCAGAAACAGCCCTGCTCGAGGGCAGGTCCTGTGGTGCAGCCCGCTGCTGTGCAGCAGAGCTGGAGGGGCACTTGGGCTGCTCCCTCTTTTGGGGTAAGATGACTGCCTCCTTGCCGTGCTTTGTCTTACGTCCCCTCTCAGTCTCAGCTGTTGAACTAAGTGTCAGCTACCAGTTGTTTCGGCCTCCCAGTCTGAGACAGCTTTGTGACGGTTCATCTCTTTGAGCCAGACTGTTTCCTGTGCTGCAGCTCATTGTCTTCTTCTGCAAGGCTGGGCAGTGCCCTGCAGAAGGGCTGAGCTGGAACTGGGACTGCTGCATTCCCTCACAGCTCCCCTGCCATTTCTCTTCTCTCTGCAGGCTCCAGTTCAACTTCTGCCTTCCAGCCGTGATCATCCCAGCCTGCAGGAGAGCAGCAAATGGCCGCAGCACATCCAGTTGAGGTAGGGGTTGGGGAAGCAGGCAGGAGAGGCCAAGGGACCAGGAATGTGAATGCAGGGGAAGAGGGAGGTGCCCTCAGCCAGCGTGTGTGTGCTGGGGACAGAAAAGCAGCTGGGGTGTGAGGTTCTGCCCTGTGCGAGCTGCTTGCCTGGGCCTTGGCTGTTCCCAGCAAGGAGCCTCTTTGCTTGCAGGAGCCCGTGAGCTTTGAGGAGGTGGCCGTGTATTTCAGCAGGGAGGAGTGGGCGCTGCTGGACCCTGTGCAACGAGAGCTCTACCGGGACGTGATGTTGGAGACATACCAGTGTGTGGCCTTGCTGGGTGAGAGCTTGTCTGCCTTTCCTCCTCGTTAGGGCACCTTTGGCTGTGCAGAATGAGCCTCTGCAAGCCGGGCCTTGAATAAACACCATGCAGCTACATATTGACTCACACCACAGTGCCAGCAAGAAAGGAGATACTGAAAAGCATGAGTTTCAGAAGGGATTAGTATGCACGGCACTCTGATCAAAGCCACAGAGTCAGTGCTGGCAAGCAGGCATCAGCCAGGAGGGAGAAAACCAGCCCTTGTGTTGTGTGTTGCTTGGTGCCACCAGCTCCAGCTCACAGATGAATCCCTGGTTACTGCTATGGAATTGAGGATTTTCCATGCAATTGCCATCAACATTTTGATGCCTTGACCTCTGGTAGACTGTAAGAAAACAAATAAGCTGTTGTAAAGTTAATTTGAAAGAAAAAATATCCCTTCACAATGTTCAGAGATGTCAAAACATTCTTTGCTCCAAGGGAAGCTGTAGGCACAGTGTCATTTAGACCTAAATGGTGGTTTCTCCTTGGGGAGGGGCACAGAGTGGAACTGTTGAACAGGCACTGTGCCAGCATGAGGGAAATGCTCTCTTGTTCCCTGTTTCTCTCCCTGAAGCTCCACTTCCAGCCCCCAAGCCCATGGTGATCTCCCTGCTTGAACGAGGGGAAGACCCCTGGATCCCAGATGTGCGTAGCCCTGAGGCCATGCCAGGAGACCTCAGCCCAGGTGAGGTGGTGGAGGGAAGGGGAATGTTGGGACTGTAAGAGCCTTCTCTGCCTGTGTTTTATTTTGGGCACCGTGTGCTATTGCTGCATTTCCTCTGTCATCCAGCAGCTGATGGGATCAAAAATACAAAGGAGGTTCCGCAGAGAAACTGTGTAGCGGAAATGCAGCGGAATCACATCTCTGTGGAAGAAATCAGAAGGGATGTCCAGGAAGTCCTGCAGCAAGGTCAGGGTGAGCACATCAAGAAGCCCCTGGGAAAGCGTCTGGGAATGACACTGAGGAACCCAGTGGACTTCAACATAGGTCCAAAGCAGCCTGAGGAAACCAGGAGCAAGGATGTGTGCCAGATGAAAAAGCAGAATCCATGCACTGAGTGTGAGAAAAGCTTTAAACTGGATTCCAGCATCACTAGCCACCAGTGCACGCACTCAGCAAAGAGGCATTACGAGTTCTGTGATTCTGCAGAGAGCATGAAATGGAGACTCCACCCCACTGGCCAGCAGTGCATGTACACAGGAGAGAGAGCCTCTGAGTGCTCTGACTGTGGAAAGACTTTTACGGACAGTGGGAGCCTCACTTCCCACCAGTGTATCCACAGAAGAGAGAGACTGTACAAGTGCCTTGAGCGAGGGAAGAGCTTGAAAGGTAGTTCTAAACTCAAAATACACCAACGTGTCCACACAGGAGAGCGACCGTATAAGTGCCTTGAGTGTGGGAAGAGCTTTAAGGATAGTTCTACACTCAAAATACACCAACGTGTCCACACAGGAGAGCGACCGTATAAGTGCCTTGAGTGTGGGAAGAGCTTCTAAAACAGTTCCAGCCTCACCATCCACCATCACATTCACACAGGAGAGAGACCATATAAGTGCTCTGAGTGTGAGAAGAGCTTCATAAGCAGTTCTTATTTGAAGCGCCACCAGCGCATCCACACAGGAGAGAGACCATATAAGTGCTCTGAGTGTGAGAAGAGCTTCATAAGCAGTTCTGAATTGAAGATGCACCAGCGTGTCCACACAGGAGAGAGACCATATAAGTGCTCTGAGTGTGAGAAGAGCTTCATAAGCAGTTCTAATTTGAAGCTCCACCAGCGCATCCACACAGGAGAGAGACCATATAAGTGCTCTGAGTGTGAGAAGAGCTTCAAAAGCAGTTCTAATTTGAAGCTCCACCAGAGCATCCATACAGGAGAGAGACCCTGCAAGTGCTCTGAGTGTGGGAAGAGCTTCATAAGCAGCTCTGAACTGAAGATGCACCAGCGTGTCCACACAGGAGAGAGACCATATAAGTGCTCTGAGTGTGAGAAGAGCTTCATAAGCAGTTCTGATTTGAAGCTCCACCAGCGCATCCATACAGGAGAGAGACCATATAAGTGCTCTGAGTGTGAGAAGAGCTTCATAAGCAGTTCTTATTTGAAGTGCCACCAGCGCATCCACACAGGAGAGAGACCATATAAATGTCCTGAGTGTGGGAAGAGCTTCATAATCAGCTCTGAACTGAAGATGCACCAGCGTGTCCACACAGGAGAGAGACCATATAAGTGCTCTGAGTGTGGGAAGAGCTTCATAATCAGCTCTGAACTGAAGATGCACCAGCGTGTCCACACAGGAGAGAGACCATATAAGTGCTCTGAGTGTGGGAAGATCTTCATAATCAGCTCTGAACTGAAGATGCACCAGCGTGTCCACACAGGAGAGAGACCATATAAGTGCTCTGAGTGTGAGAAGAGCTTCATAAGCAGTTCTGAATTGAAGATGCACCAGTGCATGCACACAGGAGAGCGACCCTATAAGTGTCCTGAGTGTGGGATGAGCTTTAAAAGGCGTTCTGAGTTGACACTGCATCAGAGCATCCATCAGGAAAAAGAGACCCTGTGAGTGTCCTGAGTGTGGTAAGAGCTTCAAAGGGAGTTCTGAATTGAAGCTGCACCAGCATATGCACACAGGAGAGAGACCATAGCTTCTGTCAGACATTTTAGAACATTTTGGCCAGGCCTGCATGCAGGGAGATGCCTGGGAACTTGTCTTTTCTCTCCCTCAGAGAATCCCATCTGCTGTGTTACCAGAATGTCTGCACCAGTGAGCTGAAATGGCAGGAAGCCTTGAGTGTGAGAAGGGCTTTGTGCCTAGCAGAGAGCTCCTCACACTCCCAGAAGAACTTCATGCAAAGCTCAGTCCTCATTAAACATTGCAGTCCACAGGACAGGTAGCTACTAGGACTGCATCTCCTGCAGGAAGAGTTTCTCTCAGGGCTGGTGCCTCATTTCTCATGGGAAAACCCCCAGCAGGAGAGACCCTCAAAATGCTGGAGAGCCCAGGGATGAGGGAGACCAATGCTTCTCTCCATGCAGGAAGAGTTTGCAAAGGAGACGGCATCACCGACACCCTCTGCAGAAGGGACTTAACCCAGGAGCTTCAGATGGCCTTTCCTTGCTGCCCAAAGCACTTCTCTCACCATGCCCGCTTTCCACTTCTACTCTTCCCACCAGCTGCTTTTTGATGCTGTTTCCTAGTGGAGAAGTGGTTGTGTAGGGATCTGCTGTGTGTCTGTGTGCATGTGTTGCTCTCAGTCATTTCTGAGCGCACTGATGCATCCCAGAGAAGGGTCAGCAGAGCAGTAACGTGGCTCTTGGAGGTTTTCTGAGAATCTTCTGTAGTGGAAAGAGAAGGGGGTGAATAAAGTAGCTGAGTTGTTCTGGAGCTTTCTTCACTGTAGTCTTGTTTTTGCTCTTAAAATAAATGTCAGCATGTGGAATGAGGAGAGGGAAAGGTGCAAGCAGGGTTTGGTTTTGGTGCCCTCTCCAGCCCACTGCTTGCTTCTGGACAAGGCATTTCCTTTCTTAATAGGGGAGATGCTCCAGGCCCTTCACCATCTTCGTGGCCCTCCGCTGGACTCTCTCCAAGAGATCCCTGTCTTTTTTGTACTGGGGAGCCCAGAACTGGACACAATATTCCAGATGAGGCATTAATAGGGCAGAGTAGAGGGGGAGGATCACCTCCTTCGACCTGCTGGACACGCTCTTTTTAATGCACCCCAGGATGTCATTGGCCTTTTTGGCTACAAGGGCACACTGCTGGCTCATGGCCAATCTGTCGTCCACCAGGACGCCCAGGTCCCTCTCAGCAGAGCTCCTCTCCAGCAGGTCTTCCCCCAGCCTGTACCGGTGCATGTAATTATTCCTCCCTAGGTGCAAGACAGTGAATGTGAATGGCAGCACAGCCTTCAGGCGTGTCAGCCAATCCTCCCAACTTCGTGTCATCAGCAGACTTGCTGAGGGTGGTCACTATCCCCTCATCAAGGTCGCTGATGATGTTTAACAAGACCAGACCCAGTACAGACCCCAGGGGGACACTGCTTGTTACACGCCTCCATCCAGACACCACACCGGCAATGACAACCCTCTGCACTCTGCCAGTCAGCCAATTCTCAACCCACTTCACCTTCCACTCATCTATCCCATACTTCCTCAGCTTTAAAAGGATGTCATGGGGGACAGTATCAAAAGCCTTACTGAAATCAAGGTAGACTACATCTACTGCCCTCCCCCTGTCCACCCAGCTAGTGACATCTTCATAAAAGGCCACCAGGTTGGTCGAGCAAGACCTCCCCTTGGTGAACCCATGCTGAGTACTCCTGATAGCCTCCATATCACCCAGTTGTCTGGAGATGGCATCTAGAACAAGCTGTTCCATCACCTTCCCTGGGACAGAGGTGAGGCTGACTGGCCTATAGTTACCTGCGTCTTCCTTCTTGCCCTTTTTGAAGACTGGAGTGACATTGGCCGTCCTCCAGTCTTCAGGCACCTCCCCAGTTCTCCATGACCTCTGAAAGATGATAGAGAGTGGTTCTGCAGTCATCTCTGCCAGCTCCCTCAGCACACATGGATTTCTGAATATTGTTGTGGCCTAGGCGCTCATGGGCCAACTCTACCTTGACTAAAGGCAAGTCCTCCATTCCCCATACCCTCTCACTAAGCTCCAGGGTCTGGGATTCCTGAAGGAGAGCTTTTACACTGAAGACAGAAGCAAAGTAGGCCTTCAGTATCTCCACCTTCTCAACAACCCCCATTACCAGAACACCTCCCTCACTTAGTAGGGACCCACAGTCTCACTAGTCTTCATATTATTCTTAACGTAATTTCAAAAGCCTTTTTTATTATCCTATTTAATGAGTGTCAACCCATTTACGTAATACTATGTTCTGCCTGTGAGGAAGCGTGAGAGGGAGGAGGACCAGTCAGTGCTGGTTCTGTGGCAAGGTGTTTATCACTGAAGAATACTAACTGTTAATGGAAAGATATATGGTATTAACGGTGTTTATGGGAACTGAAGAACTGTATTGTTTGACAAACTGTTCTTATGGTATAAGAAAGCATAATTGTTAATGGCATACGGAAGTGTTGTTGAGGGAATGTGGAAGTGTATCTGAGGGTACAAATAGTGGAATAGTTCACAGAGGAAAAAGGGTTAAAGAGAAAGTGAGTTTATCTGCACTGACATGAGAGCAACCCCCCGCTCCATTCCCCTGCAAGCAGAGCAAAGCAGAGCAGAGCAGAGTAGAGCAACTGTCCCCATGTAGCATGCAGTGTTATTCTGCTTACTAAATGGATGAGCTCACTACAGAAGAGGCAAATCTTCTGTTCTGCTCCATCTCTGGCATACTCTGGAGTCCAAGGCATTTCAAAGCTATGGAACACCTACGTTCTTTCAATGATGACACCTTAGTATGCTCTGGGCACTCATTTCAATTGCATCTATGTAAGTTAAGAGTCATGACAGCTGACTGGAAGGCCAATGGTCCCATAAAGTGCATCAAGTAAGTTATTGCCATCTGGGTGAGGGAAAGGGTCGTCCCTGTCTGCTCTGCACTGCTGCAGCCTCACCTGGAGCACTGGGTGCACTTCTGGGCACCGCAGAAGATCAAGTGCATCAAACTATGGGGGAGTGTGCACAGGAGGGCACTGGAACTGAGAGATCAGAGATTCAGAGTTACATTGGGATTGACTGCTTGTTCAGACGGGGCCCTTCTCACATCCCACATTCTGCGATGATACACAGGGCACATGTGGGTTATGAACTTGACAGCATTTCTGCAACACATGCAGAGCCTGGGATCTTCCCTTCCCATGTCTTTCACTTAACATCATATTGATTTCCAACTCACTGCCACAGGAAGTGCCATGAGCCAACATGAGAGACAGGATCTCCATGCCAAGGGTCTGGGAATCAGGTCTTGTCCTGTTTGCTTTTTAAGACAAAGGAGGATTTTCTTAGCATCAGAGCCACCATGCCAGTGCCTTTGCCTGACTGGAGTCATGGCTTCCAATTATCTGCTCTAACTAGTGCCTTGGGAAGCTTGCTTGCTAATGGCCCTCAGTGGGCCCATTAATACTCCAAGAAACTTCACTGTTACTTCTGACTTTGTCGTGCTGAGTTCTTTGTGCAAACTTCTCTCTGCACTGGAGGTTGATGGACTAAGCACCAAATGCACCCTGGGGCCCATTATTAACTAAAGAGCCTCTTGTGCCTTGTGCCTTCTTGTTATCTTCTTCAGGTTTTCAGAACCTTTTCAGCAAAATGGAGACAGCTTAAAGAGCAAGAATCCAAAATGCAGTTATTGTCTATTTGTTTATAGTTTGTTTTATACAAGAAGTTAAAGAAGCACTTTGCAACTGATGTCAATCCAGGATGTCCCCAGTGAGTTCTATTGTGTTTCTGTGTGGAGAAAGTTCCTCCTCAATCTCCCCACCTCGCTTCTACTCACATTGGCCCCATGGGACTTCACAGAATCACAGAATCACAGAATTGTAGGGGTTGGAAGGGACCTCTAGAGATCATCGAGTCCAACACCCCTGCCAAAGCAGGCTCCCTACACCATGTCACACAGGTAGGCATCCAGGCGGGTCTTAAATATCTCCAGAGAAGGAGACTCCACCACCTCTCTGGGCAGCCTGTTCCAGTGCTCTGTCACCCTCACTGTAAAGAAGTTCTTCCGCACATTTGTGCGGAACTTCCTATGCTGTACTTTCATCCCATTACCCATAGTCCTATCCCCACGCACTACTGAAAAGAGACCAGCCTCACCACTATGGCTCCCACACCTCAGGTATTTATAAACCTGGATCAAGTCCCCTCTCAGCCTTCTTTTTTCAAGGCTAAACAGACCCAGTTCCCTAAGTCTCTCCTCATAGGGGAGATGCTCCAGACCCTTCACCATCTTAGTGGCCCTCCACTGGACTCTTTCCAAGAGATCCCTGTCTTTTTTGTACTGGGGAGCCCAGAACTGGACACAATATTCCAGATGAGGCCTCACCAGGGCAGAATAGAGGGGGACGATCACCTCCTTCGACCTGCTGGACACGCTCTTTTTAATACACCCCAGGATGCCATTGATTTTTGGCTACAAGGGCACACTGCTGGCTCATGGTCAATCTGTCGTCCACCAGGATGCCCAGGTCCCTCTCAGCAGAGCTCCTCTCCAGCAGGTCTTCCGCCAGCCTGTACCGGTGCATGCAATTATTTCTACCCAGGTGCAAGACTCTACACTTGCTTTTGTTAAACCTCATATGGTTTCTTACTGCCCAGCTCTCCAGCCTGTCCAGGTCTCGCTGAATGGCAGCACAGCCTTCAGGCGTGTCAGCCAATCCTCCCAACTTCGTGTCATCAGCAGACTTGCTGAGGGTGGTCACTATCCCCTCATCAAGGTCGTTGATGAAGATGTTGAACAAGACCAGACCCAGTACAGACCCCTGGGGGATGTCGCTAGTTACAGGCCTTCAGCCAGACACCACACCGGCAATGACAACCCTCTGCACTCTGCCAGTCAGCCAATTCTCGACCCACTTCACCTTCCACTCATCTATCCCATACTTCCCCAGCTTTATAAGGATGTCATGGGGGACAGTATCAAAAGCCTTACTGAAATCAAGGTAGACTACATCTACCGCCCTCCCCCCATCCACCCAGCTAGTGACATCTTCATAAAAGGCCACCAGGTTGGTCGAGCACGACCTCCCCTTGGTGAACCCATTCTGGGTACTCCTGATAACCTCCTTATCACCCAGTTGTCTGGAGATGGCATCCAGCACAAGCTGTTCCATCACCTTCCCTGGGACAGAGGTGAGGCTGACTGGCCTATAGTTACCTGGGTCTTCCTTCTTGCCCTTTTTGAAGACTGGAGTGACATTGGCCGTCCTCCAGTCTTCAGGCACCTCCCCAGTTCTCCATGACCTCTGAAAGATTACAGAGAGCGGCTCAGCAACGACCTCCGCCAGCTCTCTCAGCAACCGCGGATGCACCCCATCAGGTCCCATGGATTTATGGACTTTAATGTTTCCTAGGCACTCACGGACCACCTTTTCCCTGACTAAAGGGAAATCTCCCATTCCCCGGACTCTCTCATCAACCTCCAGGGTCCGGGATTCCTGAGGGAGAGCCCTTTCACTAAAGACAGAAGTGAAGAAGGCGTTCAGTATTTCCGCCTTCTCAGCATCCCCTGTTACCAGAGCGCCCCCCTCACTTAGTATGGGGCCCACATTCTCCCTAGCCTTCCTTTTGCTGTTAACGTATGTTAAAAAGCCTTTTTTATTATCCTTTATCTCCTTAGCTAGATTCAACTCCAGGTGGGCTTTGGCCTTCCTGGTCGCATCTCTGCAGTGCCTGACTATATTCTTGTATTGTTCCCAAGTGGTCAGACCCTTCTTCCACATATCATGTACTTTCTTCTTTCCGCGGAGCTTGCACATGAGCTCCTTACTCACCAATGGAGGTCTCCTTGCACCTTTTCCTGATTTCTTTGTCACAGGGATGCACAGATCCTGAGCTTGGAAGAAGAGCCATTTAAATGCTAACCAGCTCTCACAGGCCCCCTTGCCTTCTAGCACCCTGGCCCACGGGATAGCCCCAAGTAGGTCCTGAAGGAGATCAACGTTGGCTCTCCTAAAGTCCAGGGTAGCATTCCTACTTTTTGCTTTGCTACCTCCACTCAGGATCTCGAACTCCACCATCTCATGGTCACTACATCCCAAGCTGCCCCCAACTTTTACTTCCTTAACAAGTCCTTCCTTATTGGTGAGAATAAGGTCCAGCAACGCCCCACCCCGCGTCGGTTCCTCTACCACCTGCATCAGGAAGTTATCTTCAATGCATTGCAAGAATTGTCTGGACTGCGCATGCCTGGCCATGTTGGTCGTCCAGCAAATATCTGGATAATTGAAATCCCCCATAAGTACCAGTGCCTGGGAGCGTGCCGCTACTTCTAGTTGCTTATGGAAGGCCTCATCAACCTCCTCCTCCTGATCAGGAGGCCTGTAGTACACACCCACATCAGTGTCCCCTTTGCCAGCCTGGCCCTTGATTCTCACCCACAAGCTCTCGACTTCTACATTACTCTCCCCCAGGTGGAGTTCAATACATTCTAGCTGCTCTCTCACATAAAGAGCAACTCCACCACCCTGCCTTGCCAGCCGATCTTTCCTAAAAAGCACATAGCCCTCCATGACAACATTCCAGTCATGCGAGCTGTCCCACCACGTCTCCGTGATCGCAATGAGATCATGGCCACTTGACCGCACACAGAGCTCCAATTCTTCCTGTCTATTCCCCATGCTTCGCGCGTTGGTATACAGGCACTTGAGAGAGGCAACATCTCCCCACCCCTCTCCATGACTTTTAACTCCATTGTCTGCACCCAGCGAGCTCTGCTTTGAGTCTTGAACTGCCACCTCAGACCCAGCGGCCCTCGTTTTGTCCCCTTCCCCCATCCTACCTAGTTTAAACACCTGTCAATAAGTCCTGACAGTTCCTCGGCTAGAACCCTCTTACCCCTTTGAGACAGGCTGCTTCCGTCTGCAGCTGTCATGCCAGGTGCCGAATAAATTGCCCCATGATCAAAAAAACCAAGACTCCTATGTCTGCACCAACTCTTTAACCATTTGTTTAAGAGGTGGGTTTTTAGGCCCAACTCAGTATCCCTCCCTGCCAGTGAAGGTACAGATGCAATAACCACTTGCACACCTGTTCCTTCGATTAAGTCCTTCCTCCTCCAGCCTGTGTCTGTCCCAAACTCTCTCACTTTCCAAACTCTCATCATTACATAAACTACTAACATCCTATTTCAGTTTCACCTCCTTCTCTCCAGGTGTCCAGTGCTAACACTGGGATTTCAGGTTTCCTACATCTCTGCACATGAAGGCTATTCTCACTTCCATTGCCCCCTCCTCCCCACCTCCCCCCTTTTGCTTACAGCAACAGTCTCCGTACCCGGCTCTCTCTCACTCCAAGAGTTCTTGCAAGGGGGGAAACAATACAGGGGGTTGCTCTCATACCAGCACAGATAAATTCACTTTCTCTTTAACCCTTTTTTCCTTTGTACACGATTTCACTATTTGTACCGTCAGTTACACTTTGACACACCCTCAATTATACTTTTGCATACCAATAGCAATTACACTTTCTTATACCATCAAAGTAGTTTGTCCCATTCCCTTCAAACCCCACATATCAAACAGTACAATTTTTCAGTTTCCACAAACACCCTTAATACCATATAACTTTCCCTTAGCAATCCATATCATTCAATTCCTTGGGCTGTTCCACCCTTATCTTTATGGCCTTATTTCATGTTTTTCTTGATTCCCGATTTCATCTTTATCCCCTAGTTTTAATACAGTATTCTCAAAAAGTGGTACTGTCATCCCGGTTCTCTCTACCCCTGTTATCTTTAAGGCCTCATTTGTTAATTTGAGTCCTTACACCTTATGGGCCAGTGATGAATGAGCTGTCCCAGTATCAACTAAATCCACAACTTCTTCCCCCTCAGGTCCCACTTTTATATTTCCCAGGGGCTCCTGGTGGGACCAAAGTTTTGAAAGCCCCAGAAATTGATCTAATTGTTCTGCTACTCTTATAGGATCTTCAATTAAAGATTTCATTTCCTTCTTAAAATTTCTAATTTCTCCACTAGTGAGTGGGGAGTTTACATAGCATATTTGTCCCAGTGGGACCTCCCATAAGGGGTACACCGAGGTGCTGGTACAGCTAGTGTCTGGGAAAGGAGAAATTTTTATGTCCCTTTTACATTGCTTTAATTCTCTCCTGAGCCCAGCATTACACCCCCCCTCCCCCTTTTCTGTGAAATGTCCCTGTGTGCTTTACCATTTCCTCTTACTGGGGCAGTGCCTGTCTCCCTTTGTGCTACATTGGGGCTATATGGGGGGGGGGGAGATTCTCAGGAGGGTCCCATTGATTAGTTCCTTTTTCTAATTCCTCTCCTTCCTGGTCCGGGCCTTTTTCTTTTTACTAATAACAGGCTGATTTCTTGTATCCAACAGGAAACATATTCTGATTCCTCCTTTGAAAAGAGGTTTTGTTCTTTACATATAAATTCGAGATCTGACAAACCCAACCTTCATCAGATCCGTATTTTGGCCAAATATTGATTTTCCCTGTAGTGGCTCTCTAGGCCATATCTAACACAATATTTAAACATCTTTTCCTTATCCTTTTTCCTGGTTTTGGGATCATTTTAACCCGTCCTCCAACTCATACACTAACCACCAATGATTACATTATTTGATGAGGGTGTTCTTGCTTAGAGTCCCTCCCGGTTCCCCAGCAATATCCCTCCGATATGCCAATATACATCCTAAGAGACTTTCTTAGGTATCTCTTTCCCTTATGTTCGTACACACACGAGGAGGGGGAACAATGGTTCAAAAACAAATTTCGTAAAGTTAACATGTTAAAGCGGAGGTAACACAACCCTATTGTTTCTCTAATCTGGATCATTATCACATTTAAACTGCGGTATTTTCTACAACAAAAGCAACAGGGTCTCGATACTAATTGTGGTTTGCCTTTTGTGGGCTTTTTCCCCCACCCGACTCCATATGCACTTCACTAATACGTGCGTTACAATTGCCACAATACTAACAACAATTAATAAGACAAAAACATCGTAACAAATACAAAAACATCGCAACATATAGAACATAGAGGTGTTCCGCTTCGTCCGTCCCCGGCCGTTTCCCTCGCGGGAGGACAGAACCGCGGGTCGGGACTCCTCACTCGCCCTGCAGCTGTGCTGCGTCTCACTCACAACCACACTCACACAGACTGCACAAGACCGGTCTAGTATCTTTCCCAAGGGGCTATCTTTGGGCACAGTGTTAGGGACCCTTTTACCCTGTTATACGGAGCTCCTATTACCCATCCCTCCGGAGTGCTACTGTGAAATACCCAGCTCACAGGCTCCCACACTCCGATTCTCGGATTTTTGGGCCCAATCGCTCGGGAGCACCCGCTCCGTCTCTGGGATTAAATAGGGGTGTACTGCTGGCACTTCGTCAAGTGCGCAGGGTACCGTACACCAACAGCTCCCACCTGAGACTCTCGCTTTCAGCACCGCAGCCGCTTCGTCCGTCTCCGGCCGTGCCCCTCGCGGGACAACGGAACCGCGGATTGGGACTCCGCACTCACTTCGCACTAGAAGTGCGTCTCAGCCACACACACTCGAGAGTCTCAACCCAAGATAAGAATTAAATTCCCTTACCTTGATCCGTGCACAAATTTTCCGGGTCTGCAAGGGTTAACACCTGTGCCTGCCTAGCCCCTTGGCTTTCACAGAGTCCGTCCTTTATGTAACAATCTCGGTTTCCTATCGGCTGTCCTGAGAAGTCACCGCACCACCCAGATTGGACCCCTGATTAAAAAAAGTTACATTTCCTTCAACAGGATATTTAGCTATTGCTACCAAACAAAGCAAAGAACTTTTTAATTAAAGCTTCACATCCAACAGCTGTAGCAGTATCAAAGACTTTGCTTCTCCCTTTAAGCAGATAGGAAATACGAGCTGTACCGCACAACATTTGAAGTCTTTCTTAATAGCTCAATACTACCACATGCAAAACAAAAGCATGAAACCTGGCAGGACTTTTCAATTCCTGCTGTATTTTTCCCAAGGCACCAGACAATACAGCTGATTTTCATAATCCTTGGAAGAAGCACAACACCTGCAATTCAAGTACAATGCTTTCCACCATTTCCATTAATCAAAAAGACAAACATCTCAAAGCTTCAGGAGAATACTGTATTCCATTGAACCTAAACTGCACTATGCCGAACGTGGTGGAGTTACAGAATACACTGATTTTTAATAAACATTAGTTTTCCTGAGCTCTTCTGGTAAACCAAGCTCAGATTCTGACACTGAAAAGGAAATTCTCATAAAAACTAACCTGGTATTTACTTGTGGGCTGCTAAGATAACACAAAAACATTTCAGATTTGGTGTTGAGGAGACAATTCTATTTAGGCATGAAGAAATTAAGAACAGAGAGTACTTCTGAGGTTATCAGAACAGGACTAGGGAAAGCAGGAGGAACAGAAAAACAAGGACAGGAACTACATGAAGCAGGACTGTGCTAACACATTTCAAGAAAATTACTAAGACAGAACTAGAAACACAGGAAGGGAAGAGAATGTATTTTTATGTAACTGATTACACTACAAAGTTTTGCATGTAGATGAAACAAGATAAATCCATATCTACAGGAATGAGAAGAGTTAACCAAAAGTCTTATCCAACTAAAACAGACCCTGCTGTCCTGAGTCTTCTGTTCACATCCCACTGAATTCAATTCTAAAAAGGCCCTGCTCTACAAACGATGCAATTCTGAATTGCAGACTTGAATTCAGTAGTACTACTGGATGGATTTTAAACCTCAGACTGAGTCTTGGGAATACATCCAGAAAAATCTCAACAGTTAACATTAATCAAAATCAAAGAAGAGATATGGAAAAAATCTTTGAAGGGAACCTGAAGTACAGGAACACACAGTTCATGTTAAGAGATTAGAAGTACTCCTGAAAATAAAGAGGAGGAAGCGTTGCAGCAAATAAAACCAAAGTAACAGAGAAGGAAATGGAAGGACAAAAGTTAAGAGGTAAACAGTGAAATAAATCCCCTGCCGGGAAGAGAACTTTCAGACATCCAGGTGAGAAGATTGTGACAGATGGATTCATTTACTCAAGTAAGACAAATAAAGAGGATGTGCAAAACGAAGACATCACAAAGACAAGGGCAGAAAGCAGAAGATGCAAGTAGACACACAGCAAAGAGCCCAGAATTTCTATTGGGGTTTCACGGATTTGTTAACATAACCTTGTCTGAAAAACAGAGACTCTCGGGAAGCAGACAGGAATACTCTCAAGTTTTGCAAGTTACTCAAAACCAGGAAAGTCTATCTAGTAAAAGACTGGACACTTCTGAAACCAGAAAATAATGCAACACAGGTTTTGAATCTATGTCTATTCAGTTGAGGCAGAATTCAGGCAAGGTGAGACAACAGATCTCAGACTAGAGGACTCCACAGGCAAAGCAGCACAACAGAACAGAAAGCAAACAGTGCAGAAGGACAAGCTGAATCAAATTACTTCTGAGTGCCAACTACATACTACTGGAGACAAAGTACAAGGCCAAAACAGAGTAAAAAACCAATAAACAATTTCAGGATTAAGTATTCTCAACCCTTTGAAATTATGCACAAGCCTTTTCTTTACAGCTGGGAAGCAGAATTTCTGAGAAATTCTGAAGTGTTTAACAGTGGAAACACTTTCCAAAATATTCCTGACTATTCACGTTTTTCCTCTTTGTAAATTTCCTAATTCTACAGTAGGGAAACAGAGTGAAGAAAGGGCTGTCACCCTTGCCACAACTAATGACAACTAAAGAACAAAGGCACAATAGTTAAGTAATACATAGATTTCTGAAAACACACAAGCAGCACAGAATAACAGCACTGGGAGGGACTAGGAACAAGTCATTTTGCCCGTCCCTCATGTCTTACAGCAATAAAATCCATAACTAGACTAACCCCAATATATGTCTAAGCTGTTACTGATGAAAATTCTGTAGCTTTTCCAACCTATTCTTCCCAAGCTCTGCAAGCTTTACTACTCAAAGGCAGTAACTAACACGAATCTTCCTAACTGATACAACCACTAGTTCATAGCCTGTTTGCCATATAACAAGTTTACTATTCTTCTTTACAGCAACCCTTCATATAGTCACATACAACAAAGCAATTAGCTCCTTTGTCTTAAGCTTCAAGCTACTCAATATGTTTCACTAGCACAGTCAGTCATTAAGAATTCATTTTACTTAGGTCCCGTGCAGTTTTTTTTGTTTCTCTTTTCTTGTTTCCTAAAACTGTTGTGCAGACAGTGATCACTGACCCTGTGCAAGAAAAATCACAAATACACTCCTCTGTATTTGTCCCAACCAAAGAGTATCCTGTTGAGAAAGTCTGTTCAAGATCAGTTTTCAACCACATCAAAGGACATACTCTTCCTCATTCAACCTCAGCAGCTTCAAGCTTCAGCTTTCAAGCCATGAATGAAGTATTCACTGATACTGTCCTGGAGTCCTTAACCCTCATAGAATAAAAAAATCATTACGGTTGGAAATACCTCTAAGAACAAGTCCAACCATCAACCTATCACCACCACGTTTGCAGCGTTTGAGGCACGGACTCAGATGTGAACGATCCAAATCGTTTATTACAAGTTCTCACATCCCTTATAGACCTTCACAAGTTGTTATTTTCTAACTTTCCCGTCCGCCCTTACAACTTTCCCAACCACCTTTACATGTCAACAAAGCATTCTACAGAACCCTTTTCAACTGTCCATGCAGGCACGTATCCAATCAGAGCTCTGAGACCCTTCTTCTCCTTGCAGAGGTGTCCTTGGTTCTCATGCTGTTTATCTTGCTCCACAGCTGCTGCTCTGAACAGCTTTTCTTGTATTCCCACAAGTACCTGTGCAGCCACCGCCCTCAGGCACCCTGGCCATCCCTTACTCACTTCCTTGGCAATTTGCAGCTCAGGGGTTTGGCAGATGACTTTTTTCCTGGCAGTTCTTAAGGTTCAAAGTCCAGCTGTAATCTCATTTCCCAAATATGTCACTTGCTGTTGAGTTATTTGTGCTTTCTGTAAACCAAGAAACTCAGCAAACTCTCAGTCTATTGTACACAGTCCTTTTTTTGCTGTGGCAGCCACGTGCTGCAGTAAAGTTCCTCCCTAGGATGGAGGATCCCAGATCTCAGGCTCATGAGTTGACCATCATTCAGCTGTTCTCACAACCCTGGGTAACACTGTCCAGGTTAACTGAGACTCTTCTCCCCATATCAGGGCTTTCCTATTCAAAGGTAAATAACCTTGGGCTTCCTTTGGCCAAACCAGGCAGAAGAGACATCCCTCAAATCCAGAAGGTAAACTCCATCTTTTTGTTCCTTAACTTGGTTAATAAAGTGCACGGATTTGCCACCACTGAGTGTATCCATTCAACTATTCTAGTACTTGCCCTCAAGTCTTGTACCAAACTACAGCACTTGCTATCAAAATTGGAATCCAAACTCCAAAAAGTTACCTATTATTTCTTTTATCCTTCTACAGTCCCATACCCTCAAAGGGCACCGCTTTACCCTGACTAGGCAAGCTCTTGCTTTTAACTTCTACTTAGGGCTTCATTTTTGGCCCTGATGCCCACACCACTAAGTGTATCATAGTTGAGATTGCTGTAACTCCTGGGGGTACAACATTGTTTTGCCCAGTTTGTGTTAAAGCCAGAGTTACAGTTTTTAATCAGTCAATATTGTTGCACTCTTAGCTCCAGTTTTATTCAATTTCTTGCCAGAGTAACCTGGCAGGTACAAGAATTTCTGTATTCCTGCTTGTTTTCTTAGCTTATGTTTAATTAATCCAAAAAAGGAAACCTTTTCCCGTTGGGCAGTAGCATCTACTACTGTTACAAAACCATCTATGGGTAGTAAGAAGCACCCATATCCACGAGGAAACGAACCTCAATATCCTGCTTTCCTAAATGCAATTTCCCACTGCAGTTTGCACACTGCTTTCCTTCCAGTGAGGTCACCCCCAAGTACACTGCCCGGTGCAACTCAAGGGTAGGTATGGCCAGCCATACGGACCACAAACCCACACAGAACCGCAAGGTATCGCTGCACAGAAGACTTATTAGGACCCTTAGACAAGGATCTGGGGAAAGTCGTATTCTTACAGCAGCTTCTGGGTAAAGCTCCTAGCCACAGCTCGGTTCCATTGCAAGAGTTCTGTTCAACACACAATGTCCTCTGGTGCTGTACCGGAGATTGCCTCTTGCTGGGACATACTCGTGGGGGAGAGGAGTGAAAGGAACGCCAGGACAGCAAGGGAGGGATGCCTGATGACAAGGGTGTGCGAATGTCCCCACCGAAGGAAGCAAAGAGAGCCGGCAGAAAGCGATGCTTCATTAGCGTAACAAAACACAGCCCCCATTCCTCCCTCCCTCCTCCCCCGCACCCCTTCCCATCGCCATCCCCCGGGGGCAGATGTGCCATGAAAACGAGCTCTGGGCGTGATCGTTGTGGGAATTCCTGCCTTCCTGAGCCTGTGCGGAAGAGGCGAGAGCCTGGCTGGAAGCCATCCGGGCAGCACCGCGGTGGCAGGAGGTGCACCAAGGCCGTCCTGCGGCCAGCTCCGGGCTGAGGGCACTCGGCGTCCTCTGCTCTACGCGACTCCGAGGAGCCCGGCTACCTGCACCAGAGCTGGGAGCAGCCTGCTCCGCACCCAAGGTAGGTGCCCTTCGTGGCTCGTGCAGAGGAGCGCACGCTTCCTGCCCCCTGCCAGCAGCACCGGGAGAGGAGCGGGGAGCGGCCCCGGACGGGGCGGAACCCGCACTGCCGTACCCCAGGCGGGACCCTGGTCCCGGCTCCAGCTCCCGCTCAGCGCAGCAGGTTTGCTGGCCCAGACGGGCTGCAACCAGGGCGGCAGTTCATGCAGCCCGGGCTGGGCTCCGAGGGGCACGGGAACGGGCTGGGAGCTGGGACAGTGAGGAAGGGAGCAGAGGAGGTCAGCGTGCTCTGCTGCCCGGTTGGATCTCTGTAACACAGCGCAGCTGGGGCTGCAGTTCTTCCTCTGGGCCACGGGAGACACGAGACGGCCTCGCTCTGCAGCTGTGCACGCGTGGATTGACAGAAGCTTTAAACCCCCCGATGCCTCCTTTGGAGTGTCTTAATGTGAAGCCTCCAAGTGGAAATTTGCACTCGCCCTGCTCCTCCTCCCCGGCAGCCCCCAGCTTCTCTTCGGGGACCCTGCGGGCAACACGTGCCTCTGGCGACCCTTGAAATGGCGTTACCTTTTGTTTGCTGAGCGCTTGCCTGATGGCTCAGCTGGGGTTGTGCAAAGCCCTGGCAAGGCTTTTGTTCAGGCTGTCCCGGCAGCTGCAGATGCCTTGAGCGCACAGCTGCGGGCCCTGAGCACGTTCAGCATCTGCAGCAGCTCCGGCACTGGGCTCTGGAACAGACGATGAGAAGCTGGCAGCCTGTGGGCTGACTGGAGCACGCGTTGAGAACACGGCCGAGCAGCAGCAGGTCAGTAAAGCACAGCCCAGGTGCCTTCTGCAAAGGGCACGCGGTGCTGAGAGCGTCCCCTGGCAGTGAGCGCAGTCTGCGTGCTCGGCTGAAGAGGGAGGGAGGAATGAATTTATTGATATCATGCAGGTGTCCTGGAGTGCTCTAACAACTGCTTAACAAGGCTGTTGTAACCACGTGGTTGTTTATTGCCTTAATTGTTCTGTTTAGCACTGCTGCTATTCGATAAGTTGCCTTCACGGTTCAGTTAAAATTCCCAGCACAGCATCGGCTGGTGGTGGCTGTGACCGTCACAGGCTGGTTTGGCTGCAGTGCTGTCAGATACTCTCTCTTCTCAGGAGATGGAAAAATAATCTCCATGTGGTTGGATGTTTTGTTGATTTATTGTTGTGTTTAAGTAAGCCATCCTATTTATTTGAGAAGTGTGAACCATCCAGTTGACTCCTCGCCGTTTTGCACTTCCTTACCCGAGGAATGTGAGCCATCACCACTTTTAGGTAACATCAGCAGTAGGTGGTTTTGAGAACTACATCAGTCACCTTTACAGAGTACTTTTCCCAACCCTTTTCTGAGGGCTTGCTTGATTTCAGCAAGCCCAGGGCTACTTCCACTCCTGAGAGGATGTACGGACATCTGCCAGAGGATTTAATCCATTTGCCACCAGGTGTTCCCTCACGGATCTGTGGAGGTGGTGCTCCAGCAGGCTTGCTGTGTTTGAGTGTTGGGGGCTGCATTCACGGTGTTCTTCCATGAACCAGGTGCTTTTCTGCACCTCCTGCTGGATGGTTGGATGGCCATACCATTTTCTAACAGTATTTCTGCATCTCTTTCCTGGGTAGCCGTCCCCTTTAGGCGTGCTTGCAGTCAATCAAAAGATCCCCCAGTTGGCACAGGCTGTCCTTGTTGTATGTCCTCAACTTCCTTCACCACTCAGACCTCCAATAAAACTCCCCTTTCCCATTCCTTCTGTATCACTCTTCAGTTTCCTTAACTGCAGCTAGGGCAGGCAATAAGCCGTCATTCTGCTGCCTCTGTTTGCCTTAACTGTGTAGAGGCAGTGCCTTTAATTAGTGCTATGGGTGCAGTTTTGCATCTGTTTGGAGCCAAACCCTACAGGTGGAGGATGTGTGGCCTAAAGGATTGTAGGCGACTCGGGGAGGTCTTCGTTTATTGTGTGAATAAGCATTACCTGCACAACTTGCACCACTTGTGCAGCAGAAATATTGTGGAATATCAGTCGCTTTTGATTCTGGGAGGACCGATGCAGTTCTCTTTTGCTTCATATGTCACTTCCAAACCCGACACGATGCTGATAACACCTTTCCCATTTTGCATCCTATTATTGCCCCCAGTGACCTCTGCTTTCCGCTCAACTACAGCAGTTGCCACGAGAACATTCACAGATGAATTTGGGATGCGCTTCATGTCTCTTGTCATCGGTTTGTTTCCCTTC
This sequence comes from Coturnix japonica, assembly GCF_054131305.1. NCBI lineage: Eukaryota > Metazoa > Chordata > Aves > Galliformes > Phasianidae > Coturnix > Coturnix japonica. Next base: position 400,240 of record NC_140687.1, on the reverse strand, counting down.
TTGCCATCCTGCAGACTTTGCCCATTGGTCACAAGTGGATCCAAACACAGCATACACTCCTAAGGGAGAAGCAGGACTATATTTGTTGATATAATAGGGATATGCTGTAGTGATTTAACAGTGACACAGCAGGATCGGAGGTGGCTGGATACACTTGGTTATTTACTGCATGGAGGGTAGGGTTACGCACACACCTACAGGAGGCCCTCCCATTGAGTCACGAGGCTCAGAGTAGTTCCCCTTTTTTTCTCATGTCTTCAGACCACAGAGGTAAGGAGCTAGGATGTGGCTGGATCCTCTCCTAGTCCCAAGCTTGGTCAAGGCTTTGTGTGGAAGGAATCATACGTGCACAGTCCCTCTAAGACAGAACCTTAGAGAATACATGAAAGCTCCAAAGTAACCACGGGTGTCTTACAGAAGATCTGTATTGAGAAGGAGTCTTGATGTCAAGCTGCAAGGGATCTCTGTGCAGGTGTGAGCAGCAGAAACAGCCCTGCTCGAGGGCAGGTCCTGTGGTGCAGCCCGCTGCTGTGCAGCAGAGCTGGAGGGGCACTTGGGCTGCTCCCTCTTTTGGGGTAAGATGACTGCCTCCTTGCCGTGCTTTGTCTTACGTCCCCTCTCAGTCTCAGCTGTTGAACTAAGTGTCAGCTACCAGTTGTTTCAGCCTCCCAGTCTGAGACAGCTTTGTGACGGTTCATCTCTTTGAGCCAGACTGTTTCCTGTGCTGCAGCTCATTGTCTTCCTCTGCAAGGCCGGGCAGTGCCCTGCAGAAGGGCTGAGCTGGGACTGGGACTGCTGCATTCCCTCACAGCTCCCCTGCCATTTCTCTTCTCTCTGCAGGCTCCAGTTCAACTTCTGCCTTCCAGCCGTGATCATCCCAGCCTGCAGGAGAGCAGCAAATGGCCGCAGCACATCCAGTTGAGGTAGGGGTTGGGGAAGCAGGCAGGAGAGGCCAAGGGGCCAGGGATGTGAATGCAGGGGAAGAGGGAGGTGCCCTCAGCCAGCGTGTGTGTGCTGGGGACAGAAAAGCAGCTGGGGTGTGAGGTTCTGTCCTGTGCGAGCTGCTTGCCTGGGCCTTGGCTGTTCCCAGCAAGGAGCCTCTTTGCTTGCAGGAGCCCGTGAGCTTTGAGGAGGTGGCCGTGTATTTCAGCAGGGAGGAGTGGGCGCTGCTGGACCCTGTGCAACGAGAGCTCTACCGGGACGTGATGTTGGAGACATACCAGTGTGTGGCCTCGCTGGGTGAGAGCTTGTCTGCCTTTCCTCCTCGTTAGGGCACCTTTGGCTGTGCAGAATGAGCCTCTGCAAGCCGGGCCTTGAATACACACCATGCAGCTACATATTGACTCACACCACAGTGCCAGCAAGAAAGGAGATACTGAAAAGCATGAGTTTCAGAAGGGATTAGTATGCACGGCACTCTGATCTAAACCACAGAGTCAGTGCTGGCAAGCAGGCATCAGCCAGGAGGGAGAAAACCAGCCCTTGTGTTGTGTGTTGCTTGGTGCCACCAGCTCCAGCTCACAGATGAATCCCTGGTTACTGCTATGGAATTGAGGATTTTCCATGCAATTGCCATCAACATTTTGATGCCTTGACCACTGGTAGACTGTAAGAAAACAAATAAGCTGTTGTAAAGTTAATTTGAAAGAAAAAATATCCCTTCACAATGTTCAGAGATGTCAAAACATTCTTTGCTCCAAGGGAAGCTGTAGGCACAGTGTCATTTAGACCTAAATGGTGGTTTCTCCTTGGGGAGGGGCACAGAGTGGAACTGTTGAACAGGCACTGTGCCAGCATGAGGGAAATGCTCTCTTGTTCCCTGTTTCTCTCCCTGAAGCTCCACTTCCAGCCCCCAAGCCCATGGTGATCTCCCTGCTTGAACGAGGGGAAGACCCCTGGATCCCAGATGTGCGTAGCCCTGAGGCCATGCCAGGAGACCTCAGCCCAGGTGAGGTGGTGGAGGGAAGGGGAATGTTGGGACTGTAAGAGCCTTCTCTGCCTGTGTTTTATTTTGGGCACCGTGTGCTATTGCTGCATTTCCTCTGTCATCCAGCAGCTGATGGGATCAAAAATACAAAGGAGGTTCCGCAGAGAAATTGTGTAGCGGAAATGCAGCAGAATCGCATCTCTGTGGAAGAAATCAGAAGGGATGTCCAGGAAGTCCTGCAGCAAGGTCAGGGTGAGCACATCAAGAAGCCCCTGGGAAAGCGTCTGGGAATGACACTGAGGAACCCAGTGGACTCCAACATAGGTCCAAAGCAGCTTGAGGAAACCAGGAGCAAGGATGTGTGCCAGATGAAAAAGCAGAATCCATGCACTGAGTGTGAGAAAAGCTTTAAACTGGATTCCAGCATCACTAGCCACCAGTGCACGCACTCAGCAAAGAGGCATTACGAGTTCTGTGATTCTGCAGAGAGCATGAAATGGAGACTCCACCCCACTGGCCAGCAGTGCATGTACACAGGAGAGAGAGCCTCTGAGTGCTCTGACTGTGGAAAGACTTTTACGGACAGTGGGAGCCTCACTTCCCACCAGTGTATCCACAGAAGAGAGAGACTGTACAAGTGCCTTGAGTGTGGGAAGAGCTTTAAGGATAGTTCTAAACTCAAAATACACCAACGTGTCCACACAGGAGAGCGACCGTATAAGTGCCTTGAGTGTGGGAAGAGCTTTAAGGATAGTTCTACACTCAAAATACACCAACGTGTCCACACAGGAGAGCGACCGTATAAGTGCCTTGTGTGTGGGAAGAGCTTTAAGGATAGTTCTACACTCAAAATACACCAACGTGTCCACACAGGAGAGCGACCGTATAAGTGCCTTGAGTGTGGGAAGAGCTTCAAAAACAGTTCCAGCCTCACCATCCACCATCACATTCACACAGGAGAGAGACCATATAAGTGCTCTGAGTGTGGGAAGAGCTTCAAATGGAGAACCCACCTCACCATCCACCAGCGTGTCCACACAGGAGAGAGACCATATAAGTGCTCTGAGTGTGGGAAGAGCTTCATAAGCAGTTCTGATTTGAAGCACCACCAGCGCATCCACACAAGAGAGAAACCCAATAAGTGTCCTGAGTGTGGGAAGAGCTTCAAAAGGCGTGCTGAATTGAAGATGCACCAGCGTGTCCACACAGGAGAGAGACCATATAAGTGCTCTGAGTGTGAGAAGAGCTTCATAAGCAGTTCTGATTTGAAGGTGCACCAACGTGTCCACACAGGAGAGAGACCATATAAGTGCTCTGAGTGTGAGAAGAGCTTCATAAACAGTTCTAATTTGAAGCTCCACCAGAGCATCCACACAGGAGAGAGACCCTGCAAGTGCTCTGAGTGTGGGAAGAAATTCAAAAGCAGCTCTGATTTGAAGGTGCACCAGCGTGTCCACACAGGAGAGAGACCATATAAGTGCTCTGAGTGTGAGAAGAGCTTCATAAGCAGTTCTGATTTGAAGCGCCACCAGCGCATCCATACAGGAGAGAGACCATATAAGTGCTCTGAGTGTGAGAAGAGCTTCATAAGCAGTTCTGATTTGAAGCGCCACCAGCGCATCCACACAGGAGAGAGACCATATAAATGTCCTGAGTGTGGGAAGAGCTTCAAAAGGCGTGCTGAATTGAAGATGCACCAGCGTGTCCACACAGGAGAGAGACCATATAAGTGCTCTGAGTGTGGGAAGAGCTTCATAATCAGCTCTGAACTGAAGATGCACCAGCGTGTCCACACAGGAGAGAGACCATATAAGTGCTCTGAGTGTGAGAAGAGCTTCATAAGCAGTTCTGAATTGAAGATGCACCAGTGCATGCACACAGGAGAGCGACCCTATAAGTGTCCTGAGTGTGGGATGAGCTTTAAAAGGCGTTCTGAGCTGACAGTGCATCAGAGCATCCATCAGGAAAAAGAGACCCTATAAGTGTCCTGAGTGTGGTAAGAGCTTCAAAGGGAGTTCTGAATTGAAGCTGCACCAGCATATGCACACAGGAGAGAGACCATAGCTTCTGTCGGACATTTTAGAACATTTTGGCCAGGCCTGCATGCAGGGAGATGCCTGGGAACTTGTCTTTTCTCTCCCTCAGAGAATCCCATTTGCTGTGTTACCAGAATGTCTGCACCAGTGAGCTGAAATGGCAGGAAGCCTTGAGTGTGAGAAGGGCTTTGTGCCTAGCAGAGAGCTCCTCACACTCCCAGAAGAACTTCATGCAAAGCTCAGTCCTCATTAAACATTGCAGTCCACAGGACAGGTAGCTACTAGGACTGCATCTCCTGCAGGAAGAGTTTCTCTCAGGGCTGGTGCCTCATTTCTCATGGGAAAACCCCCAGCAGGAGAGACCCTCAAAATGCTGGAGAGCCCGGGGATGAGGGAGACCAATGCTTCTCTCCATGCAGGAAGAGTTTGCAAAGGAGACGGCATCACCGACACCCTCTGCAGAAGGGACTTAACCCAGGAGCTTCAGATGGCCTTTCCTTGCTGCCCAAAGCACTTCTCTCACCATGCCCGCTTTCCACTTCTACTCTTCCCACCAGCTGCTTTTTGATGCTGTTTCCTAGTGGAGAAGTGGTTGTGTAGGGATCTGCTGTGTGTCTGTGTGCATGTGTTGCTCTCAGTCATTTCTGAGCGCATTGATGCATCCCAGAGAAGGGTCAGCAGAGCAGTAACGTGGCTCTTGGAGGTTTTCTGAGAATCTTCTGTAGTGGAAAGAGAAGGGGGTGAATAAAGTAGCTGAGTTGTTCTGGAGCTTTCTTCACTGTAGTCTTGTTTTTGCTCTTAAAATAAATGTCAGCATGTGGAATGAGGAGAGGGAAAGGTGCAAGCAGGGTTTGGTTTTGGTGCCCTCTCCAGCCCACTGCTTGCTTACTTCCTTAACAAGTCCTTCCTTATTGGTGAGAATAAGGTCCAGCAACGCCCCACCCCGCGTCGGTTCCTCTACCACCTGCATCAGGAAGTTATCTTCAATGCACTGCAAGAATTGTCTGGACTGCGCATGCCTGGCCATGTTGGTCGTCCAGCAAATATCTGGATAATTGAAATCCCCCATAAGTACCAGTGCCTGGGAGCGTGCCGCTACTTCTAGTTGCTTATGGAAGGCCTCATCAACCTCCTCCTCCTGATCAGGAGGCCTGTAGTACACACCCACATCAGTGTCCCCTTTGCCAGCCTGGCCCTTGATTCTCACCCACAAGCTCTCGACTTCTACATTACTTTCCCCCAGGTGGAGTTCAATACATTCTAGCTGCTCTCTCACATAAAGAGCAACTTCACCACCCCGCCTTGCCAGCCGATCTTTCCTAAAAAGCACATAGCCCTCCATGACAACATTCCAGTCATGCGAGCTGTCCCACCACGTCTCCGTGATCGCAATGAGATCATGGCCACTTGACCGCACACAGAGCTCCAATTCTTCCTGTCTATTCCCCATGCTTCGCGCTTTGGTATACAGGCACTTGAGAGAGGCAGCATCTCTCCACCCCTCTCCATGACTTTTAACTCCATTGTCTGCACCCAGCGAGCTCTGCTTTGAGACTTGAACTGCCACCTCAGACCCAGCGGCCCTCGTTTTGTCCCCTTCCCCCATCCTACCTAGTTTAAACACCTGTCAATAAGTCCTGACAGTTCCTCGGCTAGAACCCTCTTACCCCTTTGAGACAGGCTGCTTCCGTCTGCAGCTGTCATGCCAGGTGCCGAATAAATTGCCCCATGATCAAAAAAACCAAGACTCCTATGTCTGCACCAACTCTTTAACCATTTGTTTAAGAGGTGGGTTTTTAGGCCCAACTCAGTATCCCTCCCTGCCAGTGAAGGTACAGATGCAATAACCACTTGCACACCTGTTCCTTCGATTACGTCCTTCCTCCTCCAGCCTGTGTCTGTCCCAAACTCTCTCACTTTCCAAACTCTCATCATTACATAAACTACTAACTTCCTATTTCAGTTTCACCTCCTTCTCTCCAGGTGTCCAGTGCTAACACTGGGATTTCAGGTTTCCTACATCTCTGCACATGAAGGCTATTCTCACTTCCATTGCCCCCTCCTCCCCACCTCCCCCCTTTTGCTTACAGCAACAGTCTCCGTACCCGGCTCTCTCTCACTCCGAGAGTTCTTGCAAGGGGGGGAAACAATACAGGGGGTTGCTCTCATACCAGCACAGATAAATTCACTTTCTCTTTAACCCTTTTTCCTTTGTACACGATTTTACTATTTGTACCTTCAGTTACACTTTGGCACAACCTCAATTATACTTTTGTATACCAATAGCAATTACACTTTCTTATACCATCAAAGCAGTTTGTCCCATTCCCTTCAAACCCCACATATCAAACAGTAAAATTTTTCAGTTTCCACAAACACCCTTAATACCATATAACTTTCCCTTAGCAATCCATATCATTCAATTCCTTGGGCTGTTCCACCCTTATCTTTATGGCCTTATTTCATGTTTTTCTTGATTCCCGATTTCATCTTTATCCCCTAGTTTTAATACAGTATTCTCAAAAAGTGGTACTGTCATCCTGGTTCTCTCTACCCCTGTTATCTTTAAGACCTCATTTGTTAATTTGAGTCCTTACACCTTATGGGCCAGTGATGAATGAGCTGTCCCAGTATCAACTAAATCCACAACTTCTTCCCCCTCAGGTCCCACTTTTATATTTACCAGGGGCTCCTAGTGGGACCAAAGTTTTGAAAGCCCCAGAAATTGATCTAATTGTTCTGCTATTCTTATAGGATCTTCAATTAAAGATTTCATTTCCTTCTTAGAATTTCTAATTTCTCCACTAGTGAGTGGGGAGTTTACATAGCATATTTGTCCTTGTCCCAGTGGGACCTCCCATAAGGGGTACACCGAGGTGCTGGTACAGCTAGTGTCTGGGAAAGGAGAAATTTTTATGTCCCTTTTACATTGCTTTAATTCTCTCCTGAGCCCAGCATTCCCCCCCCTTTTCTGTGAAATGTCCCTGTGTGCTTTACCATTTCCTCTTACTGGGGCAGTGCCTGTCTCCCTTTGTGCTACATATGGGGGGGGGGGGAGATTCTCAGGAGGGTCCCATTGATTAGTTCCTTTTTCTAATTCCTCTCCTTCCTGGTCCGGGCCTTTTTCTTTTTACTAATAACAGGCTGATTTCTTGTATCCAACAGGCAGCATATTCTGATTCCTCCTTTGAAAAGAGGTTTTGTTCTTTACATATAAATTCGAGATCCGGCAAACCCAACCTTCATCAGATCCGTATTTTGGCCAAATATTGATTTTCCCTGTAGTGGCTCTCTAGGCCATATCTGACACAATATTTAAACATCTTTTCCTTATCCTTTTTCCTGGTTTTGGGATCATTTTAACCCGTCCTCCAACTCATACACTAACCACCAATGATTACATTATTTGATGAGGGTGTTCTTGCTTAGAGTCCCTCCCGGTTCCCCAGCAATATCCCTCCAATATGCCAATATACATCCTAAGAGACTTTCTTAGGTATCTCTTTCCCTTATGTTCGTACACACACGAGGAGGGGGAACAATGGTTCAAAAACAAATTTCGTAAGGTTAACATGTTAAAGCGGAGGTAACACAACCCTACTGTTTCTCTAATCTGGATCATTATCACATTTAAACCGCGGTATTTTCTACAACAAAAGCAACAGGGTCTCGATACTAATTGTGGTTTGCCTTTTGTGGGCTTTTTCCCCCACCCGACTCCATATGCACTTCACTAATATGTGCGTTACAATTGCCACAATACTAACAACAATTAATAAGACAAAAACATCGTAATAAATACAAAAACATCGCAACATATAGAACATAGAGGTGTTCCGCTTTGTCCGTCCCCGGCCGTTTCCCTCGCGGGAGGACAGAACCGCGGGTCGGGACTCCTCACTCGCCCTGCAGCTGTGCTGCGTCTCACTCACAACCACACTCACACAGACTGCACAAGACCGGTCTAGTATCTTTCCCAAGGGGCTATCTTTGGGCACAGTGTTAGGGACCCTTTTACCCTGTTATACGGAGCTCCTATTACCCATCCCTCCGGAGTGCTACTGTGAACTACCCAGCTCACAGGCTCCCACACTCCGATTCTCGGATTTTTGGGCCCAATCCCTCGGGAGCACCCGCTCCGTCTCTGGGATTAAATAGGGGTGTACTGCTGACACTTCGTCAAGTGCGCAGGGTACCGTACACCAACAGCTCCCACCCGAGACTCTCGCTTTCAGCACCGCAGCCGCTTCGTCTGTCTCCGGCCGTGCCCCTCGCGGGACAACGGAACCGCGGATTGGGACTCCGCACTCACTTCGCACTAGAAGTGCGTCTCAGCCACACACGCTCAAGAGTCTCAACCCAAGATAAGAATTAATTTCCCTTACCTTGATCCGTGCACGAAGGGTTAACACCTGTGCCTGCCTAGCCCCTTGGCTTTCACAGAGTCTGTCCTTTATGTAACAATCTCGGTTTCCTATCGGCTGTCCTGAGAAGTCACCGCACCACCCAGATTGGACCGCTAAAATCAGTGGAGTGCACTTATCCTGTCCAGTGCAGTGGGGAACACCCCAAGAAGCGATAATGAATCCCGGACGAGCCCCCAAATTGTTGGAAATATCCTCAATAATTTTTGGTCAGGACGGTATCTCTGATAAAAAGCAGTTTTTATTCGCGATTGCAATGGCGGGCACCCTGATGGCAGAAGTGCACCTATGGACATGATGTTACAGTTTTTATACCTTTTCTCCCAGATGTTTTCCCCTCCCATCTCCCCTTTGGTTGGGTATTACAATTTTACCCGAGGTTTGCATTTGTTAAATTTGTTAGTTCACTTGCTATCTTGTCAGTCGCCATCCTGCTGTTTCTGTCTCCAAGATGTCTCGGTACTCTTATCGTATTGATATGTTGATTCCCTTCAAAGCCTCTTCCATTCTGTCCTAGAGGCCTTTGTTAAACAAAGGGCCCGGGGAGGGGGTGATTCCAGTCCTTCCCGATATCTCTTCAGGCACATCCTAAGGTATGTCACGACTTGTATATTTTTACAATGCGTACAACAAAACACTAAAACATACATTGTTGCTAGTTTATACAGGCATATTGTTAGTTCTATTTCAGACAGCTGGACAGACAGGAGCTGCAGTCTTTGTACGTAATAACTTCTACCTAATAACTACAAACTGCTCCACTTATATAATGAGACCTTGAAATAAAATATTCTTATCTTATTCTAAATGCAGAAACAACATTTGATTCCCACAACACTGAGAAGGATACATGCTTATGATAGAAGCAAAGCTTTCATTGCACAGTAATAAAATGTAATGGAATACTGGCGGGGAGGTTCAACCTCTACTGCCATCCCACTAACATCTGCCTCTGATGTCATGGGCTGACATAATAAAATAGGAGGCATTACTTTCAGAGCAGCCCTCATAGATGCATCACAATGGGGTCCCATGTTTTACAATAAGATAATAGCAGAATGCACAGTAAAAGCACAAAGTACTGTTATTTTGTTGAAAAAATAATAATTACACGGAGCAAAGAAAAACATGTTAAACAGACCCACAACGACTGGTAATGGACATGTAAGCAATGGAAACAGATATGACTGTTAAAACTTTCGTTTAAGATCTGTCCCAAAACATCTGCTAACGTGATCATAAGAATTTAATCACCCCTGATTAAAAAAAGTTACATTTCCTTCAACAGGATATTTAGCTATTGCTACCAAACAAAGCAAAGAACTTTTTAATTAAAGCTTCACATCCAACAGCTGTAGCAGTATCAAAGACTTTGCTTCTCCCTTTAAGCAGATAGGAAATACGAGCTGTACCGCACAACATTTGAAGTCTTTCTTAATAGCTCAATACTACCACATGCAAAACAAAAGCATGAAACCTGGCAGGACTTTTCAATTCCTGCTGTATTTTTCCCAAGGCACCAGACAATACAGCTGATTTTCATAATCCTTGGAAGAAGCACAACACCTGCAATTCAAGTACAATGCTTTCCACCATTTCCATTAATCAAAAAGACAAACATCTCAAAGCTTCAGGAGAATACTGTATTCCATTGAACCTAAACTGCACTATGCCGAACGTGGTGGAGTTACAGAATACACTGATTTTTAATAAACATTAGTTTTCCTGAGCTCTTCTGGTAAACCAAGCTCAGATTCTGACACTGAAAAGGAAATTCTCATAAAAACTAACCTGGTATTTACTTGTGGGCTGCTAAGATAACACAAAAACATTTCAGATTTGGTGTTGAGGAGACAATTCTATTTAGGCATGAAGAAATTAAGAAGAACAGAGAGTACTTCTGAGGTTATCAGAACAGGACTAGGGAAAGCAGGAGGAACAGAAAAACAAGGACAGGAACTACATGAAGCAGGACTGTGCTAACACATTTCAAGAAAACTACTAAGACAGAACTAGAAACACAGGAAGAGAAGAGAATGTATTTTTATGTAACTGATTACACTACAAAGTTTTGCGTGTAGATGAAACAAGATAAATCCATATCTACAGGAATGAGAAGAGTTAACCAAAAGCCTTATCCAACTAAAACAGACCCTGCTGTCCTGAGTCTTCTGTTCACATCCCACTGAATTCAATTCTAAAAAGGCCCTGCTCTACAAACGATGCAATTCTGAATTGCAGACTTGAATTCAGTAGTACTACTGGATGGATTTTAAACCTCAGACTGAGTCTCGGGAATACATCCAGAAAAATCTCAACAGTTAACATTAATCAAAATCAAAGAAGAGATATGGAAAAAATCTTTGAAGAGAACTTGAAGTACAGGAACACACAGTTCATGTTAAGAGATTAGAAGTACTCCTGAAAATAAAGAGGAGGAAGCGTTGCAGCAAATAAAACCAAAGTAACAGAGAAGGAAATGGAAGGACAAAAGTTAAGAGGTAAACAGTGAAATAATTCCCCTGCCGGGAAGAGAACTTTCAGACATCCAGGTAGAAGATTGTGACAGATGGATTCATTTACTCAAGTAAGACAAATAAAGAGGATGTGCAAAACGAAGACATCACAAAGACAAGGGCAGAAAGCAGAAGATGCAAGTAGACACACAGCAAAGAGTCCGGAATTTCTATTGGGGTTTCATGGATTTGTTAACATAACCTTGTCTGAAAAACAGAGACTCTTAGGTAGCAGGCAGGAATACTCTCAGTTTTGCAAGTTACTCAAAACCAGGAAAGTCTATCTAGTAAAAAACTGGACACTTCTGAAACCAGAAAATAATGCAACACAGGTTTTGAATCTATGTCTATTCAGTTGAGGCAGAATTCAGGCAAGGTGAGACAACAGATCTCAGACTAGAGGACTCCACAGGCAAAGCAGCACAACGGAACAGAAAGCAAACAGTGCAGAAGGACAAGCTGAATCAAATTACTTCTGAGTGCCAACTACATACTACTGGAGACAAAGTACAAGGCCAAAACAGAGTAAAAAACCAATAAACAATTTCAGGATTAAGTATTCTCAACCCTTTGAAATTATGCACAAGCCTTTTCTTTACAGCTGGGAAGCAGAATTTCTGAGAAATTCTGAAGTGTTTAACAGTGGAAACACTTTCCAAAATATTCCTGACTATTCACGTTTTTCCTCTTTGTAAATTTCCTAATTCTACAGTAAGGAAACAGAGTGAAGAAAGGGCTGTCACCCTTGCCACAACTAATGACAACTAAAGAACAAAGGCACAATAGTAAGTAATACATAGATTTCTGAAAACACACAAACAGCACAGAATAACAGCACTGGGAGGGACTAGGAACAAGTCATTTTGCCCATCCCTCATGTCTTACAGCAATAAAATCCATAACTAGACTAACCCCAATATATGTCTAAGCTGTTACTGATGAAAATTCTGTAGCTTTTCCAACCTATTCTTCCCAAGCTCTACAAGCTTTACTACTCAAAGGCAGTAACTAACACGAATCTTCCTAACTGATACAACCACTAGTTCATAGCCTGTTTGCCATATAACAAGTTTACTATTCTTCTTTACAGCAACCCTTCATATAGTCACATACAACAAAGCAATTAACTCCTTTGTCTTAAGCTTCAAGCTACTCAATATGTTTCACTAGCACAGTCAGTCATTAAGAATTCATTTTACTTAGGTCCCGTGCAGTTGTTTTTTGTTTCTCTTTTCTTGTTTCCTAAAACTGTTGTGCAGACAGTGATCACTGACCCTATGCAAGAAAAATCACAAATACACTCCTCTGTATTTGTCCCAACCAAAGAGTATCCTGTTGAGAAAGTCTGTTCAAGATCAGTTTTCAACCACATCAAAGGACATACTCTTCCTCATTCAACCTCAGCAGCTTCAAGCTTCAGCTTTCAAGCCATGAATGAAGTATTCACTGATACTGTCCTGGAGTCCTTAACCCTCATAGAATAAAAAAATCATTACGGTTGGAAATACCTCTAAGAACAAGTCCAACCATCAACCTATCACCACCACGTTTGCAGCGTTTGAGGCACGGACTCAGATGTGAACGATCCAAATCGTTTATTACAAGTTCTCACATCCCTTATAGACCTTCACAAGTTGTTATTTTCTAACTTTCCCGTCCGCCCTTACAACTTTCCCAACCACCTTTACATGTCAACAAAGCATTCTACAGAACCCTTTTCAACTGTCCATGCAGGCACGTATCCAATCAGAGCTGTGAGACCCTTCTTCTCCTTGCAGAGGTGTCCTTGGTTCTCATGCTGTTTATCTTGCTCCACAGCTGCTGCTCTGAACAGCTTTTCTTGTATTCCCACAAGTACCAGTGCAGCCACCGCCCTCAGGCACCCTGGCCATCCCTTACTCACTTCCTTGGCAATTTGCAGCTCAGGGGTTTGGCAGATGACTTTTTTCCTGGCAGTCCTTAAGGTTCAAAGTCCAGCTGTAATCTCATATCCCAAGTATTTCACTTGCTGTTGAGTTATTTGTGCTTTCTGTAAACCAAGAAACTCAGCAAACTCTCAGTCTATTGTACACAGTCCTTTTGTTGCTGTGGCAGCCACGTGCTGCAGTAAAGTTCCACCCTAGGATGGAGGATCCCAGATCTCAGGCTCATGAGTTGACCATCATTCAGCTGTTCTCACAACCCTGGGTAACACTGTCCAGGTTAACTGAGACTCTTCTCCCCATATCAGGGCTTTCCTATTCAAAGGCAAATAACCTTGGGCTTCCTTTGGCCAAACCAGGCAGAAGAGACATCCCTCAAATCCAGAAGGTAAACTCCATCTTTTCGTTCCTTAACTTGGTTAATAAAGTGCATGGATTTGCCACCACTGAGTGTATCCATTCAACTATTCTAGTACTTGCCCTCAAGTCTTGTACCAAACTACAGCACTTGCTATCAAAATTGGAATCCAAACTCCAAAGAGTTACCTATTATTTCTTTTATCCTCCTACAGTCCCATACCCTCAAAGGGCACCGCTTTACCCTGACTAGGCAAGCTCTTGCTTTTAACTTCTATTTAGGGCTTCATTTTTGGCCCTGATGCCCACACCACTAAGTGTATCATATTTGAGATTGCTGTAACTCCTGGGGGTACAACATTGTTTTGCCCAGTTTGTGTTAAAGCCAGAGTTACAGTTTTTAATCAGTCAATATCGTTGCACTCTTAGCTCCAGTTATATTCAATTTCTTGCCAGAGTAACCCGGCAGGTACAAGAATTTCTGTATTCCTGCTTGTTTTCTTAGCTTATGTTTAATTAATCCAAAAAAGGAAACCTTTTCTTGTTGGGCAGTAGCATCTACTACTGTTACAAAACCATCTATGGGTAGTAAGAAGCACCCATATCCACCAGAAAACGAACCTCAATATCCTGCTTTCCTAAATGCAATTTCCCACTGCAGTTTGCACACTGCTTTCCTTCCAGTGAGGTCACTCCCAAGTACACTGCCCGGTGCAACTCAAGGGTAGGTATGGCCAGCCATACGGACCACAAACCCACACAGAACCGCAAGGTATCGCTGCACAGAAGACTTATTAGGACCCTTAGACAAGGATCTGGGGAAAGTCGTATTCTTACAGCAGCTTCTGGGTAAAGCTCCTAGCCACAGCTCGGTTCCATTGCAAGAGTTCTGTTCAACACACAATGTCCTCTGGTGCTGTACCGGAGATTGCCTCTTGCTGGGACATACTCGTGGGGGAGAGGAGTGAAAGGAACGCCAGGACAGCAAGGGAGGGATGCCTGATGACAAGGGTGTGCGAATGTCCCCAGCGAAGGAAGCAAAGAGAGCCGGCAGAAAGCGATGCTTCATTAGCGTAACAAAACACAGCCCCCATTCCTCCCTCCCTCCTCCCCCGCACCCCTTCCCTTCGCCATCCCCCGGGGGCAGATGTGCCATGAAAACGAGCTCTGGGCGTGATCGTTGTGGGAATTCCTGCCTTCCTGAGCCTGTGCGGAAGAGGCGAGAGCCTGGCTGGAAGCCATCCGGGCAGCACCGCGGTGGCAGGAGGTGCACCAAGGCCGTCCTGCGGCCAGCTCCGGGCTGAGGGCACTCGGCGTCCTCTGCTCTACGCGACTCCGAGGAGCCCGGCTACCTGCACCAGAGCTGGGAGCAGCCTGCTCCGCACCCAAGGTAGGTGCCCTTCGTGGCTCGTGCAGAGGAGCGCACGCTTCCTGCCCCCAGCCAGCAGCACCGGGAGAGGAGCGGGGAGCGGCCCCGGACGGGGCGGAACCCGCACTGCCGTACCCCAGGCGGGACCCTGGTCCCGGCTCCAGCTCCCGCTCAGCGCAGCAGGTTTGCTGGCCCAGACGGGCTGCAACCAGGGCGGCAGTTCATGCAGCCCGGGCTGGGCTCCGAGGGGCACGGGAACGGGCTGGGAGCTGGGACAGTGAGGAAGGGAGCAGAGGAGGTCAGCGTGCTCTGCTGCCCGGTTGGATCTCTGTAACACAGCGCAGCTGGGGCTGCAGTTCTTCCTCTGGGCCACGGGAGACACGAGACGGCCTCGCTCTGCAGCTGTGCACGCGTGGATTGACGGAAGCTTTAAACCCCCCGATGCCTCCTTTGGAGTGTCTTAATGTGAAGCCTCCAAGTGGAAATTTGCACTCGCCCTGCTCCTCCTCCCCGGCAGCCCCCAGCTTCTCTTCGGGGACCCTGCGGGCAACACGTGCCTCTGGCGACCCTTGAAATGGCGTTACCTTTTGTTTGCTGAGCGCTTGCCTGATGGCTCAGCTGGGGCTGTGCAAAGCCCTGGCAAGGCTTTTGTTCAGGCTGTCCCGGCAGCTGCAGATGCCTTGAGCACACAGCTGCGGGCCCTGAGCACGTTCAGCATCTGCAGCAGCTCCGGCACTGGGCTCTGGAACAGACGATGAGAAGCTGGCAGCCTGTGGGCTGACTGGAGCACGCGTTGAGAACACGGCCGAGCAGCAGCAGGTCAGTAAAGCACAGCCCAGGTGCCTTCTGCAAAGGGCACGCGCTGCTGAGAGCGTCCCCTGGCAGTGAGCGCAGTCTGCGTGCTCGGCTGAAGAGGGAGGGAGGAATGAATTTATTGATATCATGCAGGTGTCCTGGAGTGCTCTAACAACTGCTTAACAAGGCTGTTGTAACCACGTGGCTGTTTATTGCCTTAATTGTTCTGTTTAGCGCTGCTACTATTCGATAAGTTGCCTTCACGGTTCAGTTAAAATTCCCAGCACAGCATCGGCTGGTGGTGGCTGTGACCGTCACAGGCTGGTTTGGCTGCAGTGCTGTCAGATACTCTCTCTTCTCAGGAGATGGAAAAATAATCTCCATGTGGTTGGATGTTTTGTTGATTTATTGTTGTGTTTAAGTAAGCCATCCTATTTATTTGAGAAGTGTGAACCATCCAGTTGACTCCTCGCCGTTTTGCACTTCCTTACCCGAGGAATGTGAGCCATCACCACTTTTAGGTAACATCAGCAGTAGGTGGTTTTGAGAACTACATCAGTCACCTTTACAGAGTACTTTTCCCAACCCTTTTCTGAGGGCTTGCTTGATTTCAGCAAGCCCAGGGCTACTTCCACTCCTGAGAGGATGTACGGACATCTGCCAGAGGATTTAATCCATTTGCCACCAGGTGTTCCCTCACGGATCTGTGGAGGTGGTGCTCCAGCAGGCTTGCTGTGTTTGAGTGTTGGGGGCTGCATTCACGGTGTTCTTCCATGAACCAGGTGCTTTTCTGCACCTCCTGCTGGATGGTTGGATGGCCATACCATTTTCTAACAGTATTTCTGTTAGGGCAGGCAATAAGCCGTCATTCTGCTGCCTCTGTTTGCCTTAACTGTGTAGAGGCAGTGCCTTTAATTAGTGCTATGGGTGCAGTTTTGCATCTGTTTGGAGCCAAACCCTACAGGTGGAGGATGTGTGGCCTAAAGGATTGTAGGCGGCTCGGGGAGGTCTTCGTTTATTGTGTGAATAAGCATTACCTGCACAATTTGCACCACGTAGTGCAGCAGAAATATTGTGGAATATCAGTCGCTTTTGATTCTGGGAGGACCGGTGCAGTTCTCCTTTGCTTCATATGTCACTTCCAAACCCGACACGATGCTGATAACACCTTTCCCATTTTGCATCCTATTACTGCCCCAGTGACCTCTGCTTTCCGCTCAGCTACAGCAGTTGCCACGAGAACATTCACAGAAGAATTTGGGATGCGCTTCATGTCTCTTGTCATCGGTTTGTTTCCCTTCTTGCCATCCTGCAGACTTTGCCCATTGGTCACAAGTGGATCCAAACACAGCATAGACTCCTAAGGGAGAAGCAGGACTATATTTGTTGATATAATAGGGATATGCTGTAGTGATTTAACAGTGACACAGCAGGATCGGAGGTGGCTGGATACACTTGGTTATTTACTGCATGGAGGGTAGGGTTACGCACACACCTACAGGAGGCCCTCCCATTGAGTCACGAGGCTCAGAGTAGTTCCCCTTTTTTTCTCATGTCTTCAGACCACAGAGGTAAGGAGCTAGGATGTGGCTGGATCCTCTCCTAGTCCCAAGCTTGGTCAAGGCTTTGTGTGGAAGGAATCATACGTGCGCAGTCCCTCTAAGACAGAACCTTAGAGAATACATGAAAGCTCCAAAGTAACCACGGGTGTCTTACAGAAGGTCTGTATTGAGAAGGAGTCTTGATGTCAAGCTGCAAGGGATCTCTGTGCAGGTGTGAGCTGCAGAAACAGCCCTGCTCGAGGGCAGGTCCTGTGGTGCAGCCCGCTGCTGTGCAGCAGAGCTGGAGGGGCACTTGGGCTGCTCCCTCTTTTGGGGTAAGATGACTGCCTCCTTGCCGTGCTTTGTCTTAAGTCCCCTCTCAGTCTCAGCTGTTGAACTAAGTGTCAGCTACCAGTTGTTTCAGCCTCCCAGTCTGAGACAGCTTTGTGACGGTTCATCTCTTTGAGCCAGACTGTTTCCTGTGCTGCAGCTCATTGTCTTCCTCTGCAAGGCTGGGCAGTGCCCTGCAGAAGGGCTGAGCTGGGACTGGGACTGCTGCATTCCCTCACAGCTCCCCTGCCATTTCTCTTCTCTCTGCAGGCTCCAGTTCAACTTCTGCCTTCCAGCCGTGATCATCCCAGCCTGCAGGAGAGCAGCAAATGGCTGCAGCACATCCAGTTGAGGTAGGGGTTGGGGAAGCAGGCAGGAGAGGCCAAGGGGCCAGGGATGTGAATGCAGGGGAAGAGGGAGGTGCCCTCAGCCAGCGTGTGTGTGCTGGGGACAGAAAAGCAGCTGGGGTGTGAGGTTCTGTCCTGTGCGAGCTGCTTGCCTGGGCCTTGGCTGTTCCCAGCAAGGAGCCTCTTTGCTTGCAGGAGCCCGTGAGCTTTGAGGAGGTGGCCGTATATTTCAGCAGGGAGGAGTGGGCGCTGCTGGACCCTGTGCAACGAGAGCTCTACCGGGATGTGATGTTGGAGACATGCCAGTGTGTGGCCTCGCTGGGTGAGAGCTTGTCTGCCTTTCCTCCTCGTTAGGGCACCTTTGGCTGTGCAGAATGAGCCTCTGCAAGCCGGGCCTTGAATAAACACCATGCAGCTACATATTGACTCACACCACAGTGCCAGCAAGAAAGGAGATACTGAAAAGCATGAGTTTCAGAAGGGATTAGTATGCACGGCACTCTGATCAAAGCCACAGAGTCAGTGCTGGCAAGCAGGCATCAGCCAGGAGGGAGAAAACCAGCCCTTGTGTTGTGTGTTGCTTGGTGCCACCAGCTCCAGCTCACAGATGAATCCCTGGTTACTGCTATGGAATTGAGGATTTTCCATGCAATTGCCATCAACATTTTGATGCCTTGACCTCTGGTAGACTGTAAGAAAACAAATAAGCTGTTGTAAAGTTAATTTGAAAGAAAAAATATCCCTTCACAATGTTCAGAGATGTCAAAACATTCTTTGCTCCAAGGGAAGCTGTAGGCACAGTGTCATTTAGACCTAAATGGTGGTTTCTCCTTGGGGAGGGGCACAGAGTGGAACTGTTGAACAGGCACTGTGCCAGCATGAGGGAAATGCTCTCTTGTTCCCTGTTTCTCTCCCTGAAGCTCCACTTCCAGCCCCCAAGCCCATGCTGATCTCCCTGCTTGAACGAGGGGAAGACCCCTGGATCCCAGATGTGCGTAGCCCTGAGGCCATGCCAGGAGACCTCAGCCCAGGTGAGGTGGTGGAGGGAAGGGGAATGTTGGGGCTGTAAGAGCCTTCTCTGCCTGTGTTTTATTTTGGGCACCGTGTGCTATTGCTGCATTTCCTCTGTCATCCAGCAGCTGATGGGATCAAAAATACAAAGGAGGTTCCGCAGAGAAATTGTGTAGCGGAAATGCAGCGGAATCGCATCTCTGTGGAAGAAATCAGAAGGGATGTCCAGGAAGTCCTGCAGCAAGGTCAGGGTGAGCACATCAAGAAGCCCCTGGGAAAGCATCTGGGAATGACACTGAGGAACCCAGTGGACTCCAACATAGGTCCAAAGCAGCCTGAGGAAACCAGGAGCAAGGATGTGTGCCAGATGAAAAAGCAGAATCCATGCACTGAGTGTGAGAAAAGCTTTAAACTGGATTCCAGCATCACTAGCCACCAGTGCACGCACTCAGCAAAGAGGCATTATGAGATCTGTGATTCTGCAGAGAGCATGAAATGGAGACTCCACCCCACTGGCCAGCAGTGCATGTACACAGGAGAGAGAGCCTCTGAGTGCTCTGACTGTGGAAAGACTTTTACGGACAGTGGGAGCCTCACTTCCCACCAGTGTATCCACAGAAGAGAGAGACTGTACAAGTGCCTTGAGCGAGGGAAGAGCTTGAAAGGTAGTTCTAAACTCAAAATACACCAACGTGTCCACACAGGAGAGCGTCCGTATAAGTGCCTTGTGTGTGGGAAGAGCTTTAAGGATAGTTCTAAACTCAAAATACACCAACGTGTCCACACAGGAGAGCGACCGTATAAGTGCCTTGAGTGTGGGAAGAGCTTTAAGGATAGTTCTACACTCAAAATACACCAACGTGTCCACACAGGAGAGCGACCGTATAAGTGCCTTGAGTGTGGGAAGAGCTTCAAAAACAGTTCCAGCCTCACCATCCACCATCACATTCACACAGGAGAGAGACCATATAAGTGCTCTGAGTGTGGGAAGAGCTTCAAATGGAGAACCCACCTCACCATCCACCAGCGTGTCCACACAGGAGAGAGACCATATAAGTGCTCTGAGTGTGAGAAGAGCTTCATAAGCAGTTCTGATTTGAAGCACCACCAGCGCATCCACACAGGAGAGAAACCCAATAAGTGTCCTGAGTGTGGGAAGAGCTTCAAAAGGCGTGCTGAATTGAAGATGCACCAGCGTGTCCACACAGGAGAGAGAACATATAAGTGCTCTGAGTGTGAGAAGAGCTTCATAAGGAGTTCTGATTTGAAGGTGCACCAACGTGTCCACACAGGAGAGAGACCATATAAGTGCTCTGAGTGTGAGAAGAGCTTCATAAACAGTTCTAATTTGAAGCTCCACCAGAGCATCCACACAGGAGAGAGACCCTGCAAGTGCTCTGAGTGTGGGAAGAAATTCAAAAGCAGCTCTGATTTGAAGGTGCACCAGCGTGTCCACACAGGAGAGAGACCATATAAGTGCTCTGAGTGTGAGAAGAGCTTCATAAGCAGTTCTGATTTGAAGCGCCACCAGCGCATCCATACAGGAGAGAGACCATATAAGTGCTCTGAGTGTGAGAAGAGCTTCATAAGCAGTTCTGATTTGAAGCGCCACCAGCGCATCCACACAGGAGAGAGACCATATAAATGTCCTGAGTGTGGGAAGAGCTTCAAAAGGCGTGCTGAATTGAAGATGCACCAGCGTGTCCACACAGGAGAGAGACCATATAAGTGCTCTGAGTGTGGGAAGAGCTTCATAATCAGCTCTGAACTGAAGATGCACCAGCGTGTCCACACAGGAGAGAGACCATATAAGTGCTCTGAGTGTGAGAAGAGCTTCATAAGCAGTTCTGATTTGAAGCACCACCAGCGCATCCATACAGGAGAGAGACCATATAAGTGCTCTGAGTGTGAGAAGAGCTTCATAAGCAGTTCTGAATTGAAGATGCACCAGTGCATGCACACAGGAGAGCGACCCTATAAGTGTCCTGAGTGTGGGATGAGCTTTAAAAGGCGTTCTGAGCTGACACTGCATCAGAGCATCCATCAGGAAAAAGAGACCCTGTGAGTGTCCTGAGTGTGGTAAGAGCTTCAAAGGGAGTTCTGAATTGAAGCTGCACCAGCATATGCACACAGGAGAGAGACCATAGCTTCTGTCGGACATTTTAGAACATTTTGGCCAGGCCTGCATGCAGGGAGATGCCTGGGAACTTGTCTTTTCTCTCCCTCAGAGAATCCCATCTGCTGTGTTACCAGAACGTCTGCACCAGTGAGCTGAAATGGCAGGAAGCCTTGAGTGTGAGAAGGGCTTTGTGCCTAGCAGAGAGCTCCTCACACTCCCAGAAGAACTTCATGCAAAGCTCAGTCCTCATTAAACATTGCAGTCCACAGGACAGGTAGCTACTAGGACTGCATCTCCTGCAGGAAGAGTTTCTCTCAGGGCTGGTGCCTCATTTCTCATGGGAAAACCCCCAGCAGGAGAGACCCTCAAAATGCTGGAGAGCCCGGGGATGAGGGAGACCAATGCTTCTCCCCATGCAGGAAGAGTTTGCAAAGGAGACGGCATCACCGACACCCTCTGCAGAAGGGACTTAACCCAGGAGCTTCAGATGGCCTTTCCTTGCTGCCCAAAGCACTTCTCTCACCATGCCCGCTTTCCACTTCTACTCTTCCCACCAGCTGCTTTTTGATGCTGTTTCCTAGTGGAGAAGTGGTTGTGTAGGGATCTGCTGTGTGTCTGTGTGCATGTGTTGCTCTCAGTCATTTCTGAGCGCACTGATGCATCCCAGAGAAGGGTCAGCAGAGCAGTAACGTGGCTCTTGGAGGTTTTCTGAGAATCTTCTGTAGTGGAAAGAGAAGGGGGTGAATAAAGTAGCTGAGTTGTTCTGGAGCTTTCTTCACTGTAGTCTTGTTTTTGCTCTTAAAATAAATGTCAGCATGTGGAATGAGGAGAGGGAAAGGTGCAAGCAGGGTTTCGTTTTGGTGCCCTCTCCAGCCCACTGCTTGCTTCTGGACAAGGCATTTCCTTTCTTAATAGGGGAGATGCTTCAGGCCCTTCACCATCTTCGTGGCCCTCCGCTGGACTCTCTCCAAGAGATCCCTGTCTTTTTTGTACTGGGGAGCCCAGAACTGGACACAATATTCCAGATGAGGCATTAATAGGGCAGAGTAGAGGGGGAGGATCACCTCCTTCGACCTGCTGGACACACTCTTTTTAATGCACCCCAGGATGCCATTGGCCTTTTTGGCTACAAGGGCACACTGCTTGCTCATGGCCAATCTGTCGTCCACCAGGACGCCCAGGTCCCTCTCAGCAGAGCTCCTCTCCAGCAGGTCTTCCCCCAGCCTGTACCGGTGCATGTAATTATTCCTCCCTAGGTGCAAGACTCTACACTTGCTTTTGCTAAACCTCATCCGGTTTCTTACTGCCCAGCTCTCCAGCCTGTCCAGGTCTCGCTGAATGGCAGCACAGCCTTCAGGCATGTCAGCCAATCCTCCCAACTTTGTGTCATCAGCAAACTTGCTGAGGGTGGTCACTATCCCCTCATCAAGGTCGTTGATGAAGATGTTGAACAAGACCAGACCCAGTACAGACCCCAGGGGGACGCTGCTAGTTACACGCCTCCATCCAGACACCACACCGGCAATGACAACCTTCTGCACTCTGCCAGTCAGCCAATTCTCGACCCACTTCACCTTCCACTCATCTATCCCATACTTCCTCAGCTTTATAAGGATGTCATGGGGGACAGTATCAAAAGCCTTACTGAAATCAAGGTAGACTACATCTACCGCCCTCCCCCTGTCCACCCAGCTAGTGACATCTTCATAAAAGGCCACCAGCTTGGTCGAGCACGACCTCCCCTTGGTGAACCCATGCTGAGTACTCCTGATAGCCTCCATATCACCCAGTTGTCTGGAGATGGCATCCAGCACAAGCTGTTCCATCTCCTTCCCTGGGACAGAGGTGAGGCTGACTTGCCTGTAATTACCCGGGTCTTCCTTCTTGCCCTTTTTGAAGACTGGAGTCTTTTTGCTTTTATAAACAAAGCTCTTCTTGTGGGTTGCTGAGCACTCTGAGGTTCTTTGAAGTCAATTGACTACAAACCTCCTGAGTGGCCCTCTGTATCTCATAGGACTGGCACTGCCAGATTTTCTCTTGTATCCTAGGCATAGCCAAAGGCCATGTAAAAGGTGACTGCTTTTTTCATCATGGCTTTATTTAAGCTAACAAATATTGGCACTAATGGATTTCTGTCACTGAATACCAGTGTAGTCTCCTCTGTTTACTGAAGGCTGTGCAAAAGCTCTTGGACAGACCTAAAGCTGAATACTGAACAGCAAAAGATCAGCTATGAGCACAGGTGTAAGAGGTGGTGGAAATCCATATTGTCATTTGGAGCTGCTAGGCATCCACAATGATGCAGGTGGGAATGGCAGCTGGTAAGTAATAAATGCAAAGAAGGACCCAATCAGCATCTAACAAATACACTGCAGGAAGATAAAGGAAATCCGTTGAGGGTTTGTATCCTTATAGTGCATGAGGAACTACTTGGAAACAGGTTGGGAAAGCAGAGGGGCCAGGAGGTGACCATAGTGGCCTGAGGAATGAAAGCAGCCTCAAATAGATTCATCAGACCACCTGCTGTTGGAGCCAGACTCATGCTGAGCCTGCAGTTGCACAAACCCAATGACTTGCAGCATCCAGGCTGTAGGTGCAGGAGAAATACCATGTACCATTGCCTGCTGGTGGGATGTGCATCTGGCTGCTTCCTTGCAGCTTCAGCTCTGCTCTGCAGCTCCCTGTGTCCATGAGGAAAGCATGTCTTTGCTCAGGGGTGCTGTTTGTATGAAGAAGAGCAACTTATGAACTCCTTCTCTTATGTGAGTATAACCTTTCTCCCCTGCAGTCGGAGGGGATTTGCACCAAGAGCCAGTGGAGAGCAGACTTCCTTGTGCACAGCATAGCCAGGACAAAAGAAATTGTGCTACAGACTGTCAGTTCAGACTGTGTGTTTAGGAAAAGTCACTAATTTTGTGTCTTTCCCTCTGGAGTTTAATACAGGGAAAACCCACTCAGCTGCTCTTCCTGCTGGAGTTGCTGGCTTTCCCCATCCGACAAAGTGATCCCTGTGGTCACTGCAGAGGGAGGCAGAAAAGAATGGATGGCACCACAAGCTCATTATAAAAATGTGGGGAACCAGAGTTAATGAATCTTGGATGAGCCCCTGATCAGCCTGGCCCTGGGTGTGGCAATGGAGGGAGCTGGTCCAGGAGGATCTGATTAAAATCTCATAGCAATGACAGTCCCTAGAATGCAGGAGGCTGTGATGTGTCTATCTGTGCTTGCATCTGGTAGGGGCCACTGATGTAGAGCTGGGATCTCTCTGGATTAGATCAGTAGGATTTCTACCAGGACAGATATTATAGGGATTTACATGTTCCCTGACCTGGCAGCTTGCCCTAATGAAACACTGATTATGCAACAGCAATCTAACTTAAGCTCTAGCCAAAAAAAATCCTCTGTGCTGGGAGATGGTGAGAGTACTCTCTCTGCAATGGCAAGGATTTGAAATTGTGCAGTGCATTAAGTTTGCAGATAATGAAACAGTCAGGCTGTTTATTGTTGGTGCATGAAAAACAAAACTGGAAAAACTACAATTAGTGCCTGCCCTGAGATTCTCCTAGTTGTATGGCCAGATTAATGGATGAAAGTGTTTCCTTTGTGTGTATGGGAGATTAGTTCTGCTTGTCTCTCATTTCATGGCCAGTGGAGCTAAGGATAGCTCAAGGTGTCTGATATATAGCAGAATCAGAACTGAACCCCGGTGTCCTGCTGCCACATCCAGGAGCTGTGAACCCTCCTTTGCTGTCCCGCAGACCCCCAGTGCTGGGCATCCCTGAGAGCTGGCTGCGAGGGATGGAGGAGTTGCAGGATTCCTGCGTTTCTTGCTACCAGCTGCCTCTTCCTGAAGGAGAAACAAGTAAACAGTGAGTACAAGCAGCTGAGCGTGGAAAGGGATAGAAGATGGTATGGGACTTACCACTTTGTCAGTGTGAAAAGGGCTGTTCCCAAGGCAGTATATGTCCCAGAGGCTGGAATGGACTACAGATGGCTGAGATGCTGCATGCAATTGTTTTTCAATCTTTGCTGTGATAACGCTAAAGGCAGGGCAGCTTGATGAATAGACTGCTGAGCTGGCACCTGTGAGCTTTCAGTGGAGTCTGCCTTCATCAGGACATTTTTTTCCCCTCTTTTGCCCATCTCTGAAGAGGAAATAGTGTCATCTGCACAGTGAAACACCCTGAGACCTACAGCACTAAGAACCTGCTACCAGTACCACCAGGGAGAAAATGTTTGCCAAGCAGCCATCAAGTGCTTTTTCAAAGTTCTGCCACACCACATCCATCTTTCTTCCAGCTGCAGAGACCTCCCACCTTCTCACTCCATGAAGGGGATGGAAGATCCAGCCCCAGGCAAGTGGATGGGGTTAACCTGTGGATTCTTCTAGTGCCAGGTTTTGATCAAAGAGCTGGAGTTATGCCAGAGCCAGTCAGCTGTGGTGGTGGGTGTGTGAGAGTCTAGCACATCTTGATTATTAGGGGCATTAAGAAAGCCATTCAGAATTTAGCGATCTCAAACAGCACTAAGTAGGGTGTTAGAAGATGAGCTAATGTTCCCTTTAATACCCATCTTGGTTCTCCTTTTCTTAATTTCTTTTTATTTTCTTCTTCTTTTTTTTTTTTTCTTTTTCTTTTTTTTTTTTTTTTTTTCTCAGACTTTACAAACCTGTGTGAACAATAAAACTAGGTATTGTTTTAATAAGGGACTGCCTCTAAGACACGAGTGGCATTCTTAAAATGCTTTAAATGGCTATGGAGGGAGATGAAGGCCAAGCAGGAAGGACAGAGAATACAAATGTCCCAGGGATTGGACATGTGCTTGTGGGTCAGCATTGCCTGGAGCACCTCAGTGTCCATTTCCTCTGTCTTCAACCTACACAAACTGGTGCAGCTGGTCAGCTGGGAGTCAGGGCACAGTGCCTGACCTCGCAGTATCAAATACAACTTGAAATCTCAAGGGGGAAATAGTTGGAAAGGAATTCAAGAGGTCACTTAGGCTCTCTCTGTACTGACAACCTGAATAGTTAAATGATTCCTGGTTTTCAAAGTAATGTATATCCTTCCTTGGCACTCACTGTTAATCAGTGCTTGGTTACAAAAGACTGCAAGTCTTGTTCTGGAGCCAGCTTCCAATTTTTGCAGTGATTCTGTGATGTTCCCATCCTGAGAGCCTAGAAATGAGTTTACATTTATGGTTGTATTTGTTTGCGCTGGGTTTTCTTCATTCTGTGTTTTGCTGAACATTTCCCCAAAGTGAAGATAAATATCCTAATTTTTATGTGCTGTAACAGTCTCTTTAAAAGTCCTTTGAAAGGGAAAGCCCTTTCCTGATGTGTTTCCCCTCCCTCCAGTCTTGTAACAGAAGCCACAAGCATTTCCAAACAAAGCTTTTTACAATTCTCTTTCTATCTTTTCATCTCTATTTCATTATATGGCCTATAGCGCTCATTCCTCCTTTCTGCTTGTTGAGTAAGTAGTGAATAAATCACTATTTATTGGCGACCAAAGGACTGCTGCTGTGAAGTGAAACATTAACAGGGTGAGAGAGAGCCAGGACTGCTCAACAAGGTTCATCTTCAAGCACTACATAGCTGTGCTCATCTGGTGCACCCAGAGCAGAAGGAATGGCAGAGAAGGACCGTGAGCTGCAAACTGCAAAGGAAGCCCAAGCTGGTGAGAGAATTTCTTAAAACTCCTTTTGCTAAACTGAAGGCAAAAAGGCACCAGGAGTGATGAGAAGTTTCCCTGATGTGCACAGGCTGACTAGTGACCCGCTAACAGGCACTTAAAGACAGTTTAGGTGCTTGATATTGTTAGTGTCGTTGACTGACATACCTTTACAAGTTTGAGTCCCTAAGGACTAGTGAGTAGAACAGGGAGGCAGGACTGAAGACTTGTGGCATATTTTCTTGGTTGATCAAGTGAAACATTTGTGTTTATTTTTTTAAATTACTCTGGGATGAGTCTGCAGGTGACTGGGAGCCAGTCTTGGTCTGTCTAAATAAGTTAAGCTGTGATCTTTTCTATAATGGAAGAACTGGAGAAAGGAATCTGGAGAGATCATCTTGTCCATCTGAAGACAGACCACAGCCTGAAGTGTTCCTGGCACAGCTGTAACTTTTTCTTAGGAAAAGAGGAGAGAAACAAAGATATGGTGAAAATACTATTAAAGGATGACCAGTGTGTGTGAATTCAAAATGAGACTCATTAGAAAGAGACCAGTGTGGCTGAGCTGAAAATCAAGAAGGAATTGAACAAGATGAATGCAGACATAAATGAATTGATCAGCTGAGTATAAACAGATTAATGTGTACAGCACTGCAGGATAAAGTACTGAGGATCTAAGAATTGTAAATGCAAAAGGAAAATGCAGATTGTCCTCCTGTGGATTTAGGGATCTGAAAAATGTAGAAGATTGACTCGAAGTTGTAAACTAATATATTCATGGAAACTTACAGCTATGCAAGGCATCTGGTAGCCAAGTTTTACATTGAAGCGTGGATCATCTTACAGGTTGTCCGCTTGCAGGAAGAACAATGCAGAAAAAATCTTACATAAAGCAAAGCAGTCCTTGCTTGCCAGTTGAAGTTGTTTAGAACAGGCTTTTCATGGAAATTCAGAAGAGTGAACATCAGAGGGGCACCTGATTCGTCTGCCAGCTCTGGAACAGGGCCTGACATATTCAGCCAGTCCCTAAGATGATCTTAAATATCCAACATCAAGGACTGCCTCAACTGCGCCACCTTTCTGCCAGTGCTCCCACATCCTTGCAAGAGGGAAATTTGGACAAAAGAGGCCCCAGATCTTCTTTACTGAAGTCAGTTATTTTCCTCATCTTATTAATGAAGGTAGAGAATAGTTGATCTCTGTGTCGTTTTTCCTGGGGGTAGCATTTGGCAGCCATTCCTGAATTTCATCTTATTCATTCCAGAGCCACAAGATGTTATCTCCCACATAAAAATTTTGAGTTAATGCCCTATTCTCCATCCCAGTTTTGGGCACAAGTGCAAGCAGCCTGCTGGCTGTGCTTTTGTTCTCTTTGCTCATGGAGAAGTTGGGAACCTGCATGTTTTCTACCTTCCCAGTTTGGTGAGAAAGTATCGTGAGAGGGATTTCCTGTTTGCCCACTGTATGGATATTTCACATGAAGCCTCACTTGCCTTTTTAAAGATAATGGTGTAGCTTGTGCTACCTCTGACTCTTACAAGGAAGTTGGTTCAAAAACAATATCCACACCTTGAAGTGAATTTGATCAGGCTGTAGCAATTTGAGCACAACTGAAGCATCTGAATGTTGTATATTGTGGCTTCTTCTTTCTTTTGTTGAAGACATACAAAAAGAACACAACTTCCCTGGCTTCTCTCGATCAGCCTTTGTTTGCTCGTTTTCTAGTTTCAATAAGACTTTCATTTTCCTTCCTCTTTCTCCAGTATTTACAGCATTTCTAACGCCTTTTCTTATTGCCTTTTGTGTCCCCTGCTAGCTATAATTCATTTTGTGCCTTAGCTTTTCAGCCTCTATTGCTCCATACTCGATCTGTTTGTTTATACTCATCTTCAGAAGTGTCACCTTATTTCCATTTGTGGTACAATTCCTTTCCAATTCTCATCCCAGCCACACAGGTCTCCTATCAAGTTCTATTCAACTTGCATCTGAGTTGCTTGCACATATATTCTCCTTAACTCATTCTCACTGTTTGCTTTGACTTACTATTTATTACTACACATTTTTATTCTTTTTTCCCCCCTTTCTGTCTGAGAAAACCTTCCAGAAGATAATGGCCTAAACATCTCTGCACTGTATTTGAC
Source organism: Coturnix japonica (assembly GCF_054131305.1). Taxonomy (NCBI): domain Eukaryota; kingdom Metazoa; phylum Chordata; class Aves; order Galliformes; family Phasianidae; genus Coturnix; species Coturnix japonica. The sequence continues at coordinate 371,736 of NC_140687.1, read as the reverse complement.
AAGCAGCATGTTAATTCTACTGACTGATACATATATTTTTTTTCATGCTAGTATTAGAAAAATCATTTAGCTGGTGTAAAGCACAGGTCTGTGTACTCACAAAGGAAGCATAGCTGCAGGATTCTGAAGATAATATTAAGGCATCACATTGCATCAGCATGGGAGCCCTGCGTGAGGGATGCTGAAACCTCTCCTGTCTTGCTTTTGTGTAATCCTTTAATAAACTTCACTGTGTTTGTCCTGCTCATCTGTGCATAGCAGAACACAGCAGGCTCCTACTGAGGCTTGGCTGGAGATGCTTTGGCAAGTAAGAGAGACCAACAGCTGGCTTGGAAATATTTCTGCTGCCTTCAGTAAGGGGTCAGATTGACAGGACTCAAGAGTATATGCTGGCCTGGTGTGCAGGAGACAGGACCAACTTGCACATGATCTGTTATTTGTGTTGCTCTTAGCCTTGAATATACTTTAAAGTCATTCTTGCCTGTGAAATGGGCTTAACAGAGATGTTCTCTGTGTCTTGTTAGCAAGAACTGAAGACAGGCTAAGGATCTGTGGTATGAGCAGATGCCTCTTTCCTGGTTTGTCAACTGCAAACCTGGCTCCATTATACCCAGCACTAGCAGCAACTTGATGCTGGAGCTAGGGGTGAGTTTATGGAGACACTGGTGCCAACTGCAGATCCTGGGTATGATCTGTGCTTTTTCTGATAAGAAACAGGAGGAATATTTGGGAAATTGCTTTGAATATTTGCCTTTTAAAGAAGCCAAATGGAAGGGGAAGAAAAAGCCCCGCACTGCACCCAAAATGCCACAGAGCTGCAGCCACTCAGGGTGGTTTATGGGAAGGCTGTGAATTTTGTTGTAACTGCAGGCATTGCTGGGGAGCAATGATAAGGATATTGATAAGCTGATAAGGAGCTCCCTGGATTCCCGTGGGAAGGGCAAATGAGGAGGGACACCAGGGTGGGTGCCTGCTGGGAGCCGGGGGCTCCCTACCCAGCATAGAAAGCATTTGCATCATAGGGATCCCAGAGGTGGCCTTTTGTATATAAGGAGATGTTACAGCGGATTTGAAGCTGCTTCTGGGTGCTGTCTGTGCCCTCAGGATTAAACTGCCCCATAGGGGAAGTCAAGGATGTTCCAGGGAGTTGGTGTGGAAATGTACCCTGGTCCTGGAACAGCAAAGAAATGACTTAATACAGTGCAGGCACCTATGACATCCAGTGTCTAAGGGTGATGAGTGTTTCAGTGGTTATGACTTGGAGTAACATGATTTTTCATTGGAGCGGGACCCCTGTGGAATGAACCTGACATTACCACAATGGAGGACAGATTGATGCTTTTCTCCTAAATCAGCAGGCTCTAGAGGTCTCTGGGACCCTGGATTTTTATTCGTCTCACATCTGTGCAGCATACGGGGCTGTGCTGGGTTGATGTGTGTAAGACAGCTGGGAGCATGCCAAGCAAACTGGAGGTCTGTGCTACAAAGTGCTCACAGCCCCAACCTGCAGAAGGTTTAAGCTGCACTCCCCAGCTCTTCCTGAGCTCTGCTGTTGTCTTTCTTTATGGCATCTCCCTCCCCTTTCTGCCCAGGGAGGTTGTGGATGCCCCGTCCTTGGAGGTGTTCAAGACCAGGTTGGACGGGGCCCTGGGCAACCTGATCTATGGGGTCTCTATAGGGATCTGTGGGGTCTATGGGGTCTCTATAGGGATCTATGGGGTCTCTATGGGGATCTATGGGGTCTATGGGGTCTCTATAGGGATCTATGGGGTCTATGGAGTCTCTGTGGGGATCTATGGGGTCTCTATGGGGATCTATGGGGTCTATGGGGTCTCTATAGGGATCTATGGGGTCTCTATGGAGATCTATGTGGTCTATGGGGTCTCTATAGGGATCTATGGGGTCTCTATGGGGATCTATGGGGTCTCTATAGGGATCTATGGGGTCTCTATGGGGATCTATGGGGTCTCTATGGGGTCTCTATAGGGATCTATGGGGTCTCTATGGGGATCTATGGGGTCTATGGGGTCTCTATGGGGATCTATGGGGTCTATGGGGTCTCTATAGGGATCTATGGGGTCTCTATGGGGTCTATGGGGTCTCTATGGGGATCTATGGGGTCTATGGGGTCTCTATGGGGATCTATGGGGTCTATGGGGTCTCTATAGGGATCTATGGGGTCTATGGGGTCTCTATAGGGATCTATGAGGTCTCTATGGGGATCTATGGGGTCTATGGGGTCTCTATAGGGATCTATGGGGTCTCTATGGGGATCTATGGGGTCTATGGGGTCTCTATAGGGATCTATGGGGTCTCTATGGGGATCTATGTGGTCTATGTCTCTCTGTTCTTTCCTCTTTTGTGCTCTGGCTAGAGACAAACACCCTTTCTTGCAGAGGGTTGAAGTAAGTGTTAACAACTCCATGCAAAAATTCCCTCCACTAACCTGATTAAGTTGACAAAGGGCAGCTTAAAGTGTAAAAATGAACTGCATCCTTGGGGAAAAATAAAAGTGAGGGTTTGCATTGCTGCCTTTTTCCTGAATTCCAGGAATGAAAATCCTGAATTTTTCCTTGCGGGAAAGGACTTCCTTCTGTCAATTGCAGGGAGCTGTCATGCATGGGTAGGAGGGAGCTGGGTTGTGCGTTTGCTTCCTTTGGTGAGACCATTGAGACAGGTTTCCAGGTGCTGCTAAGCAGGAGGAGGGATGGGGATGTTACCAGTGGTCCCTTTCACGCCAGGATTCAAGGGCTAAGCCTCCGCGAATCCGGCCTCCTCCAGCCGGGGCCCATTTAACTACATGTTCACACCAATATGGTGAATAGCTAAATGGCGTTTTATTGCGTGTGTTAGCGGTTTAAATAAGCCGCTATCTACTTCGTCTACACCTCTTCTACATATGCATAAATCCTTCTACATATGCATAAAACCTTCTACATATGCATAACCAAGCAGGGGAAGGGCCTATCGCGTTACATCCCGAGTGTTCGTGCACGCCTAATGCAACATGGGGACTTTGGACAGGCCACTGATGTGTGTCCCAGAGCCTCAGCTTTACGTCTTTGGCTGTGAGTTAAGCCAGATTCATTGTTTGCTTACCTTGCAGCTCTTGCGTTTGTGTAGGTTTTCAGGCTAGTTCCAGCTGAGGGCTTGACACTAAATACCGTACACTATATTGGCTTTGGTAAGAAAGAGGCTTGTTTTGCACGTGCTTTGATTCACAGGACAGTGTGGTAGTAATTGCTCTTGCAGCCAGTTATGTCATAAGCAAGCTAGATATTTAGCTGACTGTTTTAAGTACTGTGCAGGCATTAATTATTGGATATTCAGAGCTCATGTGAAATACTAATCTTAGTCCTATTTTGCAGCTGATCAGCAAGAGAGAGAAGTGAAAGCAAACAACTCTGCCACTGGCACTTTAAGGGATCCCTTATTTTCTCTCTCTCTCTTTTTTTTTGTTTTTGTTTTTGTTTTTTTTCTTCTTGAAGACACAGATCTATCAACTTCCACAATATTTCTAAGAGCTCCATAATCCTGCACATCCCAGGCTTACAGTGGTTAGCTAAGCACAGCGGTGTAGCTGTGTGATCGTCAATCCAGGTTTAGCCTCTTTGCTTTTGCTGGGGCTATCTGCTGAGCAAGGTCCTCCTCTGCAAAAGTGAGCAAACTGCAGCTGGCTCTTCCCATGGATGAAGGTTGCCCACTTTTGGATGTCCAGGCAGGCCCCATGCAGGTCAGTGATGTAGCAGAGAGAGCACCTGAGTGTTTCTGTGTGCGCTGATGCTGTCTCATAGCGTCCAGGCCAGACGAAAGTGTCCCTGCTTGTAAGTCCCTTGCTCAGCATTTGTAAGCAGTTACTTAAGGTGCTGGCTCAGGCACTGGGGCAGGTTTAGCTGTACAGTCTCTCTTCTTGCTCCCCTTTTCCTGCTTGCAGACACTGATGTGTTGGAGGTGCCCATCCCAGAGCAGGAGCCACTGCCAGGGTTTCTGTCACTACAGGTCACAGCATGGCACGTTGTACCTCCTACTGATGCACACAGATCCTGCAGGGTTTGTGCACGGAGCAGTGATTTCAGGCAGCAGCTTTCCCTACACCAGGCTGCCTTGGCTTTGTGGAGTCCCACTCTGTATCTGCATCAAATGCTATTAATTATCAGAGTACTGACAACGAGGTCTGGGAAAGAGTGGAAGAAAGATATCCCTGTTATGTCATTTTATTTCCAAGTTCAAAAAATGCCACAAAGTAACCAGAGGAAGCATTATTTCCTCCTTATGGCTTTTCCTCTATAATATTAAGAACGTGTTGCGGGAGAGCATTGTGCATTTGTGCATTTGCAGCTTCTATATGCTGCCATTTTTCAGGCTGGTCTAAAAGCAGGAGCCCTGGGTCCAGTTTCCAAGGGAGCACCCTCTGTGCACTCTGTCTTGGTAGCCATATGCTGAGCACGACAGCTTCAGCACAAACGATAAATGAAATGGATAATTACATCTTTATTCAAGTGAACCCAAGGGTTTCTTAATAACAAGGCATTCCATGAATAGTGAAAGTATTTCAAAAATCACAAAAATATCACAGATGCTGGGTTAGGGAATGGAAATGGGTTTAGTTACAGTGTTGTGTTGTTTTTGTTTTTATTTTATTTAGCAAACAGTTTCTTCTCTTCTGTGGTCCTCGTATAATCTTGAGTGAGACACCATGATTAGCTAGTCATCTAACCTAGGAGGCATTGCTTTGGGAATCCAAATAAGCTCAAGTCTCGTGGTGGAATAAACCTCAATAAACACATCTATCTTCTTATCTGTGTTTGCATTTGAGACTCTGGGAAGTAACAGAGGAATTCATTACTTCTGACACGAGGTACAGAAATGCATACGAAGAGTTCATCTCACCATACCACGGCTGTTTAAAACTTTGGATGTAAATGCAGATGACAGTATTACACCCCCGTCCCTCGCCCCATGTATGGCCAGCCTGTCTCTCCCACTAATTGGCAGAGCTGTGAAATCTTGCTGTCCTTGGTGGGAGGCAGTGGAGATAAGCAGCTTCCAGCAGCTCCCAGCTGCTTAGCTGGGACCACCGTGGGTAGTAGAGGGATGGGGGCCTGCACAAGGTCACGCTAAGACCTGGCTGTTCAGGTGCCTTGCACTTCATTTGGAAACAGCAGATTTTAGCTTGAGTGAAGTTGATGTCAATAAAAAAGTAGCCAATTTCAGACAGGTTTGAGAAGTGCATAGCTCTTTTGTTTGGTTTTTGTTTAATGAATTGAATTGTCCATAGCTCTGCCAGCATTCTTGGGATAGGAAATAGCAGTACAATCTTTCCAAAGAAGTTTCTAGAGCTTAGGGCATAGCAGATGTTGGCTGCTGGCAGTTCTGGAGTCCCTTTGCTGTTCCTTATGGGGTCCACACCTGCCAGAAGGGTTCATAGGGAACCCTAACCAAAGCAAGATGGATGTGTGGCCTCCTTACTCCTTTGAGTCCAACCTGCAGGCTAGCCAGGCAGCACTGAGCACCTGGGTTTCAGACTGGACTCCTCTCTGCTGTGTGGATGTGTTGCTGGGGTGAAAACTGTCACTAAGCTGATATGTTCTACTTTAATTCCTGTAGAAACTCTGTGGCTCCAACTACCCCCTGAGCATCGCCTTCATTGTGGTGAATGAGTTCTGTGAGCGCTTCTCCTACTATGGCATGAGAGGTATGTGGCCCATGGGAAGAGACTATCCCATCCTTGTGTTTCTGTATATGATGGCCTGGCGTTCCAGAGTTCTGCTGTATATGGTCTCAGTTGTCTTTCAAAATAAACTGGTATTCTGGGATATAAACATGAACAGCACACCCTGATGTTGAAGCTAGACCTGTTTTAAACACGAATTGGGACTAGAGACCTCCAGTGTTGCTTCCAGTCTGAATTTTTTATATCATTCTTGGTCTCAAACCAGTTTTTCCAGCATGTGATGTCTTTTAGTTGTGTGCATTCTGCGTGTCTTTGAATTGAATCATATAGGCACCTAATTTGCAAATAGAAAATATGCATAAACAGAACTACAGGTTCAGGTGTGATAAGCTAGAAAATATATTTTCCAGCTAAACACAAATGCTTATGAGCAGGGGAAGCCTGATACTCACATACCTCATTTGAGCTTCTCCTGTGTCAGGGATTATGAGGAATAGATCTGAAAGCACAGATCTTTCCACAGCAGTGCTCATAGCTGGTACGCAAGTCCTTGTTTTCCTTGTCACTGTGATGTAGCTTCCTGCTTACCCACAGAGACGCACATCAATTATCTGATGTGGTTTGCTTGCTTCCTTTTAGCTGTCCTGACGCTGTATTTCATAAGCTTCTTCCACTGGGATGAGAATCTCTCCACTGCTGTGTACCATGCCTGTGTACCTGCTCTCTGTTATTTCACACCTGTCATTGGAGCCATCGTGGCAGACTCATGGCTGGGGAAATACAAGTAAGTAGACATTTCTCTAATTCAGACAGGATCTGTCTGCAATGTACAGCCTGCATGAGATTCAGTGCTGCCCGCGCTTCTGATTTTGAGCTAGTGCAGCAAAGACACACTTTTGACATATTAACAGCTTCTCTATGTTAACTGGTGAACAACTAATGTGTTTGCTCATGCTGTTACACGCTCCCCTTTCACCCGATGACCAATAGGCAATGCAATTCAAATCAATAAATTAAATCATAGATCACAATGTTCCTCCCCTCTCCTTCCCCGTGAACCTTGAGGAAACTAAGATATAGGGTGGTTAACCCTCAGCTTGCCAGGTTCTGTTGCTGAGATAGATTCAGAGTGGTAAGGAAGCAGTATTGTCCTCTTGATCTAGTAGTTTCAGATGAAATGTCACTAGCTGTACTCACATATGCTTTCTCAGTTTAGGCAATGCATTAACACAACCATTTTTATCCCAGAGTAACCTGGACTCAGACAAATCATCTCCCTTAGTACAAAACCAGCTAAACTCTCCCTGAGAAAATTAGGGACTCTTCCCTTAGGCTGATAATTTGCAGGCAGGGCCACCATCTGACCCAGAGTGGTGGTGAGCAGCTGTACACAGGCCATTCTTTCCTTGGCACTGTCTGCTCTCTGCCTGAGGAGTCTTGCTGTTAGTGACGAAGTGCAGCTGAACCCTTCCCTATAGGTCTAAGCACATCTGGCAGTGTGAGTCTCTACATGGACAAAAATGGCTGCAATACGCCTTTGTAGCAGAAAGCTCTTCAAGAGATATCACTATTCCTTTTTTTCTTTGTGCTTTATTTTAGTCATTTTCTTGAGCGAAATAAACCTACACACACACACACATTCCTTTTTTTCTTTGTGCTTTATTTTAGTCATTTTCTGGAGTGAAATAAACCTACACACACGCACATACGCAAAGTTGGCTTGGTTTTTAACTTCATTAGTTGTCTGTGAATACTGTTTGAGGATGGATATCCATCTTGCAGCGTAATGTTGTGAAAAAATAAACCATTAGGCAAACTTTTGTGCACTAGGCAAGAGGTTTTTCCCGGAGTAATCCCCTGGTCTTTATAAATGGTAGTTTTTGCTGCAATAGCTAAACCAATCCTAAGAACAAGATAACAGATTAGAGGAGCTCATGGGGCTTCTTCTAGATTCTCTTTCCTAACAAGTCCTTCCATTCTCGCTTTGAGCATTTTGTCTGCACATAAATAAATAAATGTGTTGATCTCAAAGACAATGAAGCAATGTAATGTACTCAAAAGCCTGACCCTTCTGGTCAGATTTCCTGCTCACACTCACCAAGATGTGGGAAGCAGATAGATGAGCTCAGTCCTCCAGAGGTGCTTGAGATTCAATTCAGTCTTGTAACAGGAAAACCACACTCCTAATTTGGTTGTAGTAATCAGGTGGGTTGAAAGCGTGCAGCAGTCCCTATGGATTCCTTCCAGCACAGTTAAGTGCATTCTACAAACTGCCAGTTATTAGTAGTCTGGAAACTGAGTTGGACCTGAAGAGTACTCATCTATTTGCAGTGTAGAACATTTAGCTTATTCTACCCAGCAATCTCCCCAAAGAAAGTAGCATCTATGCTTCCCTAATCTCAGCCCATTTGCCTATCTCCTTTTTCCAGCATGCAAAATGTTGATGTGAAAGTTATAGCTGTCTGCAGTACTGGGGATCTATAATTAATCTATATTAATCTATAGAATAGAATATAATCTAATATTCTAAACTATTCCTTGTGCATCAGCCAAATAGACCTTTCATATCAGGAAACACAGGCACACTCTGTTTAGAGACTGTACATCACACAGCACCTTCAGTCACTGCTGTTTGCTTTGCTCGCAGGACTATCATCTACCTCTCCATTGTGTATGTGGTTGGCCATCTGATAAAGTCAGTCAGTGCAATTCCATCCCTTGGCAACCAGGCAGTTCACGTGTAAGTAGCAGCTGAAGCTGAATGTTCTCGTAGGTTGCAATGGTAGGTGGTTTACCCACTACTGTCACTTGTTTCACCTCCATCGGGCCAGCAGTTTGGAGGGGAAGTGTGAATTCACCAGGAAAAGCTTGGAACAGTCACCAGGACTGAGCCCTTTGATACAGGGACTTCTGATCATGCCTCTCTGCTACATTATGCTACTGGAGTTTGGTCTCTTCCATTCAATTGCTCATACAAACTCCTTTCTTCCTCATTTTCTCATTGCTATAGCTGTCCAGCTCAGCAAGTCCCTTTGTGTACATGGGAATACTGGAGTTTGGTCTCTTCCATTCAATCGCTCATACAAACTCCTTTCTTCCTCATTTTCTCATTGCTATAGCTGTCCAGCTCAGCAAGTCCCTTTGTGTACATGGGAATACTGGAGTTTGGTCTCTTCCATTCAATCGCTCATACAAACTCCTTTCTTCCTCATTTTCTCATTGCTATAGCTGTCCAGCTCAGCAAGTCCCTTTGTGTACATGGGAAGACTAAATCCTAAATACACTTTTTTAAAATTTATTTATTTATTTTATGTGTGACAGAGGAATTATCTGTGTTACTTAGAATCAGAGGATTGCTCAGGTTGGAAAAGACCTTAAAGATCATTGAGTCCAACTGCAACCTAACCATACTGCCCTCACTAACAACACTCTGCTAAATCATGTCCCTGAGCACCACGTCCAAATGGTTTTTAAACACATCCAGGGATGGTGAGTCAACCACCTCCCTGGGGGGCCTATTCCAGTGCTTAACTACCCTTCCAGTAAAAAAGTTCTTCCTGATATCCAACCTAACTTGTAGGATGCTACTCTTCTTGCCCTCTAGACTCTGAACTGATAGGAATGTCAAAGTAGTTTTCCAGCTGGCATTTCTGAAGCCACTGTGCTGTTTTTACCAAGGTGGACGTGGCACTGAAAATACATGCACGCAGGCAGGAGTACATCTGGTTGATGGAGCAGCTTTCTTTTATCCTAGATCTGGACAGTCCTGATACTCCTGTTCCACCCAGAAATAATCAGTAATCCTTTGGACCAGCAATGGGATTTTGAGGAGCGCTGGGAGGTAGAAAGCACCCAAGAGCCTATTTCAAACAGAATTGCTTTGCTTATCCAGACTGGAAGCCTTATATGCAAAGGGTCTTTTTGTTTTGTTTTAATTTTCCTTTTCACAATTGATTTCTGCAGCCTTTTGTTCTCAGATGAATGAAAAATAGTCCCTTGGATCTTTGATGTCTGGTGGGCCTCCGAAAAGCAAGAAAATGACAAACACTGTTTGTTCAGTTGACTGATTCTGAATGCAGAAATGAGGATAAATATATATATGTGTATATATTTGCAGTTAGCTGGCTCATCATCATTGGCAATGTGCAAGAGACAGTGATACGAGAGGAATTATAGTTGGGTGACGCTAAAATGTTCCCATAAGCAGTGGAAGGGTTCTGCAATGGTGTTGGTTTTGTTCTTGCATGAAGGGTCCTGTTTATGGTGGGTCTGTTTTTGATCGCCCTTGGAACGGGAGGTATCAAGCCCTGTATCTCTGCATTTGGTGGGGACCAGTTTGAAGAGGAACATGTAAGATTTATTTTCTTTTCTAAACTCTGCAGTGTCTGGGTATGTTATGAGGGTGTTCATGTTTTTAGATTCTGTCGTACTAGAGCCTGTTTGCTAGGAAAATATATAGGAATGATTTGCTAGGACAAGATGTGAGGTAGGATGGTTTGCACAAGACCTGAAAGAATCAATATGCTTCAGAGAAGGAGAATGACAAAAGAACACTATTGATATCAAAAAGGATAAATTATAATACATACAATAATAAATGATACAAATATTGGGTGTTGGAAGAGTTGGAAGGTCCTCTATAGTACAGCGTAGAAAGATTGCTGTTTTTGAGCCAGCATAACGACCATGATTATAACACACTGCAACACAATGCAGCAAACAAAAAGGAAGACTGTACTTCTAGCCTCTCTGCTTGGGTATTTTCCCTCAAAACAGGGACCGATCTGTTGTAAGAACTATAGAAAATTATTGACTTCTGAAGGTAATTCTAATACCCAGCGTGGTCAGAATGTTTTATAGATATTCCAGAATAGGAAGTTCTGGAGAGCTGGAAAAAATGATTATTTTTAGTTCTATATTGCATCCTGCAAATTTCTATCCAATTTCTTCATGTTCTCATTCTCCATCACAAGGACTTTAGCCTTCATGTTGTGTAATGCACCAATCTCAAATCCCCATTATGCAAACCAGAGGCTAAATCAGGGATAAGGTAGCACCTGAAGAAGTGAAATGGGTCTGAATGTACTACCTTCAGCAATTACTGTGTATATCATAAGTCATAGGAGGCCACAGGCAGGCTTACATCCAATAAGAATTATTTAGGATTGTGTGTTAGACAAAAATATGCAGAAATATACTGAAAATATATATACTACTGAAGAAGACTGGGACCTTTGGAAGATGGAAATCCCTGTCAGTGGAGGTGTTGAGCAAGGACATTCAACAAGTGGTCTGTCAGAAAAGCCACTGATAGATTCAGATTACAGATCGTTGCTCAGCCTTAGTGAAGGTAGCTCCGTAGGGCAGTTTGATGTTTGCCTTTTGCAACGTTTCACTGTGTAGTTAGCATTTAATGAATTAAAATACTTGTTTTCAAATGTGGAGAAGGCTCGGTCTTTCTGCACGTCGGTTATACGATACTAATGTGATGAGTCTTATGATTCATTACTTAAAAGCAGATCCTTCTGCAGGTGTGTGCATCCTGGGCTGCCAGTCAGACCTGCTGCTCTAGAGTGAAGAGTGAGCAAAGCCTCAAAATGGTGGTAAGGTAACACTTTGCTATAGAAAGGGAAAGGGGAACTTCACAGAAACCAAGACAAAGGGTAACTGTACATTTAAAAGTGCAGGGAAAGGGGGAATTGCAGACACTTAGTCAAAATAAAGCCAGAGAAGAGGGCAATAAAGATAAGAAGAAACTGTCCGGAGACCTCTGACAAGAAGGATTAGATCCCCCCTGGGCAAGATGATGCCAACATGGGAGAACAATAACAGCAGATAACACCAAGAAGAAAACAGAAGAAGAATTTCACCCCAAAACATCGGCAAGGGTCGTGGGGAATGGGGTCAGGGGGAATGAGGGAATGGGGTCGCGAGGAACGGGGCCATAGGGAATGTAATGAATATGTAATCAAACTGAGGAGGAGACTATTGATTATGTATTAGCTTAACCTATATCTGTAACACACTTTTCTCTTTACGGTGTGCAAGTTTGGAGGAGCTAT